>NC_134586.1:106328613-107703613 GCF_037038515.1 Microtus pennsylvanicus | reverse complement strand
TTTCCAAATGATCTTATTAGCATATGACAAAAGCATGTTTCTATCCATGTGGGTGACTTGAATATAACCTTGAAGATGCAAATATTAAACTATTGTTTTCTGGAATTTGTGTTCAATTAAGAGTTATGTCTGAGTATAAAGTTAATAAATTATGTCATTAAAATATGAATTCATAGAGAAAAACAAAAAGATAAACATGTTTAAATGGGATTCTCTGGGACTCTACCGATGACTAAGTGGTTAAGAACATTTACTGCTCTTGATAAGGCCCTGTTCTGTAGTTCCATTTCCATCAAATCTGATACCCCCTTTTAAGCTCCCCAGGCTCTTAATGAACTTGCATATAGACATACAAGCTAACACTCATACACATAAAATAACTACATCTAAATATTAAAAGTTAATTTCTCAAAGTGAAATTGAAACATTTACAGCAAATAATGTGATTTTAACAGAAACATAAAATAATTTGTATCTAGGCAAAATTTATTGTACTGTTTCAAAACCAAAGTGGCCAACTTTACCATTACTAATACAAAAAATTTTAATGTGAGAGATGATTTCACAGCATAAGTCACACTTTGACTATTCTGGAACAATGCCTAAGCAGAGATTTGATTAAAGAATACATTATTCATCTTAGATATTGTTTAGTACTTTGGGAAAGGTGAAAGGTTTATGGAAACTTGTTTTATAATTAAGCTTTAAAATGCACATTTGCTACATATATATTTATATATATAAACTATATTTAGGACTATAAATTTATTAATAATGAATAATTCATTAAAGCTTAAGTCAAGCTATTGTTTTATAAATCAAAGTGGTTGCAAAAATTGTTAAATTCAGTAGATGATTTAGATTAAAATAATTCACCTTTTCCTCTGGCGTTCAGAGTTTATTTGAATAGCAATGTTTACTTCTGCCTTGTTCAGTGTCTATCAATGAGTGGGGAATGATTCATCCTGTAGTGTACTCCGACTTTGTATTCATGCCAATTATTATATGCCTAATGTTTGAGAAGTCCTGAAAGTCTCAAGGTCTGATCTTAGTACAGCCTCTTTCATGGAAAAAGCTGCATACTTTTTTCTTGGCCCACAATACTAATTTTTTTTCTGGCTATTCTGCTTTTTTTATCACAACCTTTTATGCCAAAATCTTTAATATACTCAAAAAGTGTGAAAGACTGGATAGAAGACTTCACCAAGAGTTATGTAAAGATTTCAATTGGTAAGAGCATTCACTCTTTAATTATAGCTCAAATCTATCTATAGTTATGAAGAAATTTAATGATCCGTGGATACAAAGAATATTCATGCATGGATGAGAGGAAGTACAAAGGAAACAGCATTAAAGGTTGTAAAAGCAAAGAAAGATAAGGTCTGAGTGAATCATCTTTACTATTGGAAGTAATAAAATCCTTATTTGATTATTAAGTAAGAGGACTATGAATGAGCATGCATCTTAGTGACACAACCCTTGCCTCATGTTAATGAGATGCTGTGTTTAGTCCCCACCATCCCAAAAAGCATGACTTCAAATGTACCAATATGTCTTCAGTAAAGAAGTTTTCCATTGCCAAGAAATCTGTATTATCTTCTATGTAGCCTATTGTTTCTGACACCACATATAATTGAGATTATGTCCGCATGTGTAGTTGCTGAGGCAGTTCCTTTGCTAACTACAAACAAATCAATGCAACTTAAAATTATTTCTTGTCCTGATGCCAGGTAACCTTGCAAGTGCCAGATCAAGTGACTTTCATATTAAAAGAAAGACTAGAGGTAGATTATTATGAAAGTTTTATATTGAAAGAATATGGTCTAGCTGTAGCTTCTGAGGGGAATGTTCTTTCAATTTTTTTCAGTCATCCCACAATGGCAAATTTACTGCCTTTCAGAGAGGCAGTTGCAATGAAGTACAAAGACAAGTCATTTCCTATAGAGAATCCCTATCTATCTTCATACACATCCACTCACTGCTCAAAAAAATAATAAAAACAGACTCATTTTGCTTTTCAAAAATGTATCATTCCCTGATTCCTCTATTCTTTGCAGTACATTTTCAGTTTCTTAGTAAAAGACTTGAGAAAATGTAACACTATCATCAAGGCAGTGATTTTATGAAAATGAAATAATCCTCTTGATATCTAATTCTTGATATATAATTCTGAACTAAATATAACACCTAAAGTGTCTGAAACTTGAGTGGCACAGTATGATTTCTACTATTAGATGCTTCAATGAGATGACTACTTGTCATCTTTTAGAGAAATTTATGTGATATTACACTATAAATTGAAGCCTGATGAACTTCATGTTGTGAACTTTTGTTCATTTTTCTACTTACTACATTCTCTTTTTATTCAAAAGCTAATTTATTTAATTAGTTATTGAATATTTTTGCTGTTTTTGACTTTTTTTCAATGTATCAATATATGTTACAGTGTTAAACTAAATGATAAAAATCTCATAGTTCAGAATTTTCATGTACTATTATTTTTATCTCACATTCTTTTCACATAGTGATATGATAAACATTGAAATATTCACCATGATAATCTGTTTAAACACAGGTGGTATTTTAGAGAATTTAAACAAGTTTTCTCTGAAACAATTATTTATTCATTTTACAAATACAAATTGTTTTCTAGTATATTTAGATCTGAATTTTAAGGAAACAAAAGTAAATTGTGGATTGGTCAATCTGTATATTCAAGCTATAAATACTCAGTTTTCACTTAGCCTCTGATTGAGGTTGTATTTTATTTTAAATCGAATTTATTATTAAAAATATAGCAAATATTTGATTAGGATTACATTCACAGTGATCCACAATAAAATTGCCCTTTCAAATTTGCCTCTTGCATCACTGCTTTTGTCATCCGATTAAAATTAGCATGGCAGAAAATGCCAAGATTCATCTTATTGATTTCATAAATATCATAAACACATCATTTATTTAGTTTTTGACCAGTTGTTGTCTTATAACTACCAATGTATTATTCTAAAACACTGGTTATAATGAGACTACATTGCACTATTTCAGATTCAAATAAAATCAATATTTAAATTAGAGGCAATTATTATATCACACTATAAGAATCTACATTAAAATGTTTATTTTTATTTTTTAACAAAAATTAAGAATTCTATCTAATTTAAACTTTATCATTTACAGAACATATGGGGAACTGCTCACATAAATCAAAAAAATTAAAAGACAGGATGAGCAGTTATGATATATATAGCTGTTAGACTTCATATGCCTCTCAAACTGGTCATCATTTGCCTTAATTCCAGAAGTATAACCACATGCAAAATATTTCTTTCCACATTACTATTGTTCAGATCTTGTTTATTCATCAATTTCTGGTACTATTTCATAGCAGATATTCTTGCTATACTGGTTTTATAAGCTATTTTACTACCTTTTCTATGACATTTCTAAGTCATAAATATAGAAAACGCAATGTAGATGTATCCTTGTGGGATGGTTTCCAGAGGACACATGTTCTCTCTCATCTGAAGTTCTTAGCACCAATCTTCAGATATGAGTGTACAATGTGAAGTAAATAAAAATCCCAGGAAGGTAGAAACAGATTGTGGGAGGAGATACTGAAAAAAAATAATAGGACACAGGTGATATAAAGAGGAAAATGGAAAAGCACAGAAGGGACTCCAGTGGGGGAAGTTGTGTAGAATTCAAGATGAAAGGAGATGAAGGAAAGAGAGACAAATAACACAAAAATTATTTGATAAAGCCTCAAGAAATCACATTGTTTTATAATAAAATTGTATAGAGCACACACACACACACACACACACACACATATATTTGTAAAACAAATACATACATATTTGGAAGTTATGTCATTAAAGCTGACAATGCTCCCTAAAAGAACCATTATTACAAAGCATTAGAAATCTCCTTTAGAACGTGTAGTAGAAGTAAGTCCAAAAACAATAGAGGCTAGGGGTTTTTTCCCTTGGTTGTCTCTTAGGTTGAAGTTAAATTGCCTTTGTTGAAGGTTCTGAACCCTTGGGTCATGTGACTGGAATTATTTGAGATGGATCTAGCCAGAAAGCTGTCTAGTTTCCATAGCATGAGAAAATATCATGTAATCATCCAAGCAGGGAAGCTATTAGTAGGCTTACTCTGTGGTGACATCAGTGAACCACAGTAATGTCCAGAATTGCAAGCAAACCATAATGATTTTGTAAATGATACTCACATGTTGATCATAACCAGAATTTTTCTAACTGGACTCAAAGACTCACTCAACAAGAGTGAAACCATGCATGACAGTAGAAATGTAGCCAACTTTCCAGTACTAGTAACATCAAGGATTTTAAAAAATAATATAATATTATGATTTTTCTAGACCAATACAATCCATAACAAAATTTTAAATGTTAGTGCCCTTCATTAAAGAACCTCCTCTTTATAGCAAATGAGCTAATGGAGACTGTCATAGAGCCATACTGTTTTGGGTGTATCTTGTTTTGTCAAAGCACAATTTTGTATCGATGGCCATTTGAGTTAAACAGCAAGCAGCCATGCAACTTATGATCATGGGTAAAGTAGTCAGCAGAAATGTGCCAGATGAGCTTTGAAGAGACAGACCCCGAAGAATATGTGTCTTAATGCTATTATTGAACATAGCTCTGCTTATTGCTTTCATAGTTACAGTCCCTCATCATCTACAAACTGTATGAAAACTTTCAGGGGACACCTAGGTCCTCCCTGGGCAGTATTACTGGTACTTACAATAATAATGATTGAATTTTTCCCAGCATTACTTCTGGAGGAGAGTAATGATTCAATCACCACCCTTAGAAAGAATTGTATGATTCAGATTATTAGTAAAGTTAGGTGAATATGTTTTTGTCAATGGCTTTGATGTAGACAATTTGGGGGAACAATTTAAATTTACAAAAGGCACAATTTGATAGTTGAGCAAGTGACCCTTTGAGATCAGGGACCAAAAACATTTGCAGGTTGACTATTGCTGGCTGACATACCTTTCTTACTAATATGGGTTAGTGATCAAAGGTTATGATTAATTCCCTATATACATTTCTGCCTTCAGTTTTCTGATATGACTTAATAAAAAACTGTTGATGCATTGATATGTATTCTGAGGCTAAAAGTAGAAACGATTGATTGCTTTTTATATATAAAATTTAGATTTGTGATTCTTTTAAGATTTTTATAACATTATCTTTTAAGATAAGTAATAATATGATTGATCATTTCTTTGTAACTATGTAAGCACCCTATAGGTAAAAAAAAAAATATGACTGAGAAAAATACTTTGCTAATCTGTAACAAGTTGCTTAGACATAAATGACTGTGGGTACTTGGGAAAAATTTGTTTCTCACCTGCAATAGGTAAAATGTTTAATCATTTAAGAGAATTGGGGAATATGGTATATTTTACTTATATCCATTGTAATTATTCAGTTGAAAAATAAAATATGACCACATTGTAATTTTATATTGTTTGAAATATTTTTCTGGGAAATAAGGAAAAATTGAAGGAAACATGAAAAAGGAAACATTAGGAAAAGAGGTAAGGGAACAACTAAAGATAGCTCCGGATGTGTTCAATATGTGTGTGTGTGTGTGTGTGTGTGTGTGTGTGTGTGTGTGTGTGTGTGTGTGTATTTGAATGTGTTTTTCTCTCCTTGGGTGACCCCAGGAAAAAAAAAAAGCTTTGTCCTATTCACTGACCTCAGAGAATAAGTTTTACTTCCACAGATAAAAATGTCAATTGTGTGATAAACCACCTACTCCACACCTCCCCCTCAGTTTTTGACATGTTGAGAACTGACCTTTCAGCAGCAATTTACCAACAAAATCTGGGTGTGAAACATTAAAATTCTCAATGTTTTCTTTATAAGAAAATAATGGCATTAATTAATGGAGTCCTATACAATGATTGTAAGCATTTAAAATCTATTATTTAACAAACTTCAAAGTATTCTTATAATTTAGACACCATTTGTATATTTGCCATCATATTCATACGCTAGAAACTGTGCCACAGAACACTAGGATGTCAGAACCAATTTTCTCACATGAAAATCTGACTCCCCACCTTCTTGTTTATATCAGAACTTCAAACCAAACTCAAATACAGCTTCTGTCTTGAAGTACTGGTTTCCATTTAATTCTTGTAATATGTTTTTATATTTCTTTATACTTTTTATATATTGCCTTTATACTCTTTCCTGTGTGGTTTCAGGCATGTAGAAGTTTGCTTTCATAATGCCAAAAATATTTAAATTCCTATTAATATCTGGATACCAAATACACTCATTAAAATTATTAAAATAATTTTCTTCACAATAGGAGTAAAAATGTAAATTGAAAAACAACATGAATATTTCAGTAACATTTTCTAAATCTTCTTTGTTAAAAAAAAAGGTGCTTCTAAACATATCTCCTGATTTTATGAATTCACACAGTCTTGGAAACAAATACCTTTGTTTTTTTTTTTAATTTATTTATTTATTAAGGATTTCTGCCTCCTCCCCGCCACCGCCTCCCATTTCACTCCCCCTCCCCCGATCAAGCCCCCCCCCCCATCAGCTCCAAGAGCAATCAGGGAAGCCCAAGGACCGCCAACCTCTATCCAGGTCTAGTAAGGTGAGCATCCAAACTGCCTAGTCTCCCATAAAGCCAGTACGTGCAGTAGGATCAAAAACCCACTGCCATTGTTCTTGAGTTCTCAGTAGTCCTCATTGTCCGCTATGTTCAGCAAGTCCGGTTTTATCCCATGCTTTTTCAGCCCCAGGCCAGCTGGCCTTGGTGAGTTCCCGATAGAACATCCCCATTGTCTCAGTGTGTGGGTGCACCCCTCGCAGTCCTGAGTTCCTTGCTCGTGCTCCCTCTCCTTCTACTCCTGATTTGGACCTTGAGATTTCTGTCCGGTGCTCCAATCTGGGTCTCTGTCTCTGTCTCATTTCATCGCCCGATGAAGCTAAATAGAAGGTGAATCCAAAGACAAACATATAGTCATCCTCCTGAATATTAACCTTCATCAGGCGATGAGATACCTCTGTTTTAAGGTCAGTCCTCTATAATGCTATGAAATTTATAGTAGTTTACTATGTGACCCTTGGAATATTGTGTACCATAAAATACAAACATCTCTAGAGAAAAAAAGAGAAATGGAGTATACTATAGTTCTTTTAATGTTCACACAAAATATGAATAAATGTGGAAAAAGACAGTGGTGACACATATTATTACTTGTAAAAATTATTCTTGTGTTTATATATGTTATAGACATATTTCAGGTGTGTTAGTACTACAATGTAACAATGTTTCAATTCAAATATGAGTGGTGGATGAGGCAATAATATTAAGATATCATTAATATATTTAATTCATGAATGCAAAATTCAATAAAATAACTTATAGAATAGCATAGCAAATAATATAAAAATTTTAGTTATATTATATGAAGCTATCATCAACAAATTGGTTGCTGATACAATGTGATGCCGTTGAGAAAGAATCAGTTTATCTATTTGGCTTTTTTAGAATGTTTGAGGAATGTTTTAAATTAAAAAGTCCTTTAAATAAAAACAAAATTTAGGAAAGTGAAAAACACATAGAATTAACTAGATCATTTAATGTAACATAAAAGATTGTTTTTAAAGTTATTTTTCCAGATATTTTGTTCTGTGAAAGATTTAGAACAATAAATTTTGCCATGGTAATTATGGACAGTTGTTAAATTTAGAGTCATATTTATATTGATCAAAATGATACTAGAATTATAATTCTGTTAGTTTCCCCTATTACTTAAATAGCTTTACATATAATGTTAATTCAGTTTAGAATTTTATCTGTGTCATTTATCACACTAGATTAATCAAATATCTCTCTTATTATTTCTCTCTGTCTCTTTCTTAATCTCATTAATCATCTAAGAACTGTTTATGAATTATCCATATATACTTCATATGCAGTGAATTCTAAGAGTAGGATAAATGGTTAATGGAATCCATATTTGGCTACCTTTAGTAGGAAACTTTCGATAATTCTGTAGCCATATGTTCACATTAGAAATTTCTCCTCAGTTTCTTGTTATAGCATTATTAGTTCATGTCAGAGGAATGTGATGAAAAAATCTCTGTGACTAAAAGTTTATAGGATTTCAACTTTAATTTTCACCTCAAAACTTAGATTTAGTCATCTTTTTTTTCTTTTTTTCTTTCTATTTTTTTAATTTCTTTATTTATTAAAGATTTCTGTCTCTTCCCCCCCACCGCCTCCCATTTCCCTCTCCCTCCCCCAATTAGGTCCCCTCCCCCCATCAGCCCGAAGAGCAATCAAGGTTCCCTGCCCTGTGGGAAGTCCAAGGAACCCCCACCTCCATCCAGGTCTAGTAAGTTGAGCATCCAAACTGCCTAGGCTCCCACAAAGCCAGTACATGCAGTAGGATCAGTAACCCATTGCCATTGTTCTTGATTTCTCAGTAGTCCTCATTGTCCACTATATTCAGAGAGTCCGGTTTTATCCCAGGCTTTTTCAGCCCCAGGCCAGCTGGCCTTGGTGAGTTCCCAATAGAGCATAAATGGGAGCTCCTGAGACTGAGAAGCTTCTGTAAAGCAAAGGACACTGTCGCTAAGACACAAAGGCAACCCACTGACTGGGAGAAGATCTTCACCAACCCCGCAACTGACAAAGGTCTGATCTCCAAAATATATAAAGATCTCAAGAAAATAATCATCTACTTTTAAGAGTGTCTAAATTCCAACTTCTGCACTTGGAAATGTGAAACTCAGGGTACTAACAATGGTAAAATCAGCATAGTTCACTCCATGTGTTTTCTGTTCATATTTTTGTTTATTTTCTAATTAACTATTTCTTAATATTTAAGAGTGATATAGAATAATAGAACACTCAAATTAGAAAGTGGAAGAAATGTACAAATAACTACAACACTAACAAATTATTAACACAACATATGCTTATATGAGTTTCATTTCCTCTCTTTTCCCATACTTGCTTTTTCAATGTTCCCAGATAAAATTAAGTCTTCTTACTTCACATATTCAGAAAATATGGCATATGTATTAAATGTATTCTCATACCAATGACAGTTGAAAATAGTGTCTTCTAATGAGGAGTAATAACAACAAATTTGTTGTGTTGCTACATATAGATGTTTAAGGGTTGAAATTGCACATAGTTTCTAGAAAAATCAATTTGAGGTGTTTTGAAAGTAGAACAGATGTCTTTATTATCAAGAACATAGAATGAAAAGTATTTTCTTTGCTAATGGCTCTGTAGTAGTTGCAGTTAAATTGAAAATAATATGGTAAGGGTCAATGTTGGTAGAAATTTCAAATATTCAGTAGTGGTAATGATCTGTAGATGGATTATCTGTCCTGAAAGTAAGCTACCAAATAACCACAGGGGGATTTCTTATTAATTATGAAAGCTTGGTTAATAGCTTATGTTTGTTTCTAACTAGCTCTTATAACTTAAATTAATCCATTTGTATTAACTTACTTTCTACCTCATGGAATTTTTACCTTTATTCTGTACTATCCATACTGTTTTTCTGCTTTCTTCTTGCCTGCCAGGTAACTCCATCTTCTTCCCAGCTTTCTGTTTGCCCCTAAAATCCTGCTTTTTATACAACTAAATCAAGTGACATATCTTAACATTGTGAATAAAAATTATTCCACAACTTTTCTCACTTATGTCTAAATAAAAAGGAAAGTTTTCAACTCTAGCATAGTAGAAATATATACAATGAAAGAAATTATCAAGCATTGTCCAAATGGAAAGAAAAGATATTAACTTTAACAAATACAACTGTATACAATAAGGACAATTATCAGGCAAGAATTCAAAGTGTTCAGTTCATCTGCATCTGGCATATCCTATGTTGATAAATTCAAAGTTTTGTACCTAATTTACTTTCTATCATAATTAAGGGACGCACTAACTATAATTATCTAGTCTTCCACTTCATCAAAGACCCCTGAAAGATATAATCTTACCTAAGATACCAAGGGTATAGTGCAAACCAGTTCTATACCTACAGAAAGGACAGACATCTGACTGTTCAGATACATGTCCAGCCTGGAAAGTTACCATAAGGTTTCTCTGTAATTTTGTGGCATCCATATTCTGCCTGGAGACCTAGAATATCTGCCAGAACTTTCTGTGAAGCAGGGAATTTTAAGGACCTACCCACTTTGGTTTGACAAAATTCAGCATCCACTTTCCTGTGTGATTTGATAAATATCAAGAAGAGCTTTCTATAAAGCAGGAATTTTGGACAATTTTCCCACTTTATGCAACACAAGTTATAATAGGAATTAATAATAAAAGGTCAGGGTCAGATATTGGGTAAAATGCTGACATAACAGAGAGGTAAAGGAACAAAACCACAGCTTCTTACTCCTCAACTTCCCAATCAAAAAGAGTGAGTTTCTATTCCTTCCCAACTTATCACTTCCTCTTTCCACCCAGTCATCATATTTTGTCTGTCTGTACAGACCTCCAGACTTCTATGGTTAGCTGCTGGCTAGCTCTGTTCTCTGATCTTCAAGGAAACTCTATTTGTACAAACAAGATATCAGACATTCCCCCTTTTTGTCTAAAGATTTTAAAAAGAAGATTATGACTAATATAAGAACAACTATATACAATAAGCACAATAACTGTAATCAATACATATGGACAATAAATGCATCAAAAAATCTAGTCCATTAGCAATTGAAAAGTTCAGAAAAAGTTACTTTATATTTATCCTGTCTTAGTGAGCCCAAAATTTGAACCTAATTTACTTTCATTATAATTTGCATTACCAAAACTATCTTTTTATGTCTCTAACTAGTACATACTTTACATTTCTTTAGTTAATTTCTTTTCTAAATCTGGTGACAAGGAAAAATATAAATATAAAGACTTCAACTCAATCAGAGATCCAATAAGGAAATAATATTACCTGAGTAAGAAGGTACTGCAAGCAGGTGATTTCCAAAAAATGTGGAAAATGAAAGGCACAGCTGTTTGCCTGGACAGTCACCCAAGGTCCCTTTACAATATTGGGATATCCATCTTTAGCATATAGGTGTAGCATAACTGACATACTACTCTGTGATATTTTGAAGGGCTGTATGAACTTATCTTGGCCATGTTCAGAAGTCTCCACTTTTGTGTTTTTCTTGTCCAGTTTTTACAGCATAATGTCAACAGTTGAAGCAAGAGTACTTTCTTACCTAGTGGCTAAGTACTGTCACAAAGTAAGCAAACTCCAGGTGGAGTTTCTTTGATTCCCATCATCTTTTCTGACATAGGTGGGTGCTTTCAAATACAGATATGACTCATTGTCAAAAAAAAATAGAAAAGAACCTATGTTATTAAAACATCTCTCATGTCATATTCTGTATATCTCTGAATTATTTGAAAACAATCTGTCTAAAATATGTTTCTGTTTAACCTTAAAAATATACCTAATATGACTACAAGTTTGATTATAAAAAGTGATTGACTGATAAGGTGAATTTTCTTGTCATCTTAAATTGATAGTAATAATGACTTTCATGCTAGAAAATTGTACTGCATTGTTAAAAAGCGTGCATTGGTACCATACCTTGAACAAGCTTAAAAATGTATGCAGTGTATGTTCTAAGAAAAATAATCTCAACTTTGCTTCATCATAAAATATCTAAGCCAATGTAAAATATTTAAAATTAGTAGTTTTTTGCTTTAAAAATAGATACAATAATTTAATCTACATTTTAATCTTTTTATACCGCCCTTATTTCTTTTCTACCCTTATATCCTATAATACCTATATTTTTTATTTTTTTCAAAGTAAGATTTGTGAATCTAATATTTTCTGTTCAACTTTCTTCCTATAAATAATAACAACTTGTAACCAACATCTACAAACAATGGCAAATATTTATAACCCAATGAACAACCAATAACCTCCCACCACAACTCTTAGGAATGTTGTTATCATATTCTTACATTTACTTACTGCTATCTGGGGCTGATGGCATTTTTAGGGGATCATGAAAACAAAGGTTTGGATTAATTATTAAGTCCTGGAAGAAGTAGTTGTATCATTTGTTGTGTCGTCCAGCCTTGATAATGGGGAAGTAAAAGACTTGTATCAAGTCCTGGCTAGAGTAGTCTGGCTAGCTGGATCATCTCAGCTATCACCATAAAATTGCCCTGAGCAGTTTGTATTCCAACGCCCATCTTTTGTGGTGTTTTTCAGCATAGTGGTGTTATTGTAGTCCTGGTGGAATCTGAGCTGTGAGGCCCCATCTTCCCTTAGGAGCCTCCAAATGTCACTGCTAGTTATGGTCTGGGTTCACTGAAGACAACTTGAACATTTTAAATGTCTTATGCAGTGGATCTTAAAGAATTTAAAAGAACATTACTTGTTATATACATCCAGAGTACAAAAACTTAATTCCTATTTATCTGATAGAGACTAAGACCAGAAAGTATGTACACAAAGCTAAATAAAGTCTATTTTCTAGAATTAGTACTCTATATGATCATTAATATCAATATTAAAACTTTAAAATGTATTTTTAAACTTACAAATATTTAGATAATGTTTATTCTCCAAGAAAAGCTCCTAAGACTCAAAATAGAACAAAGGGATTCTGATATTAGTGGGAATAAAGTAGTCCTTCAATTTTTGCTTTTCTGTTCATATCAGGTGGCTCTTCTAATGTGTGACAGACTTTGGACTTTAACAAGCATGTTTACACTCTTAAATCCAAAGTCAGTTATAATTTTTAATTGAACTGGGACTATAAATGGCCAATTGTATTATATGTCTGTAGAGAATAGCAGAAAACAAACATTATGAAATTATATTTTGTAGAAAAAGTAATATACCAATATGCCAAATTATTGCTTTTCTTTGGCTATTTTTTTCTTCAGATGTCTCATTTATCCAGTGGTCTTCAGATTCCTAGGCTGGATGCCTTTATTTTCCTTAAAGGAAAAAATTGAAACCATTCCCCAACCTTAAATTTTAGGATATTCCCATATGGCAAGTTATATCTAATCAAATGAAAACATTTTTTAGTTTAAAGTTAGTTTAGAATGAATGACCTTCCTGTTTAATTAAATATTATATCTTTTAATCAAGGGGTGTCTCTTATTTAATTCTAATCTTTATCAATGTTGATGGTACCCATAACTTTTCTTCTCCTGTGAAAACAAAAGCAAAACCTTTTCCACAGCATAAATATGTCCTGGTTTCCATTCTGAGATCAACATAACTTTAAAGTATACTTTCTGCTTTAATTCTGTAGTTTTTCTACTATGTAAGGTCATTCCACAGTTATTGTTTTCTTATGATTATCATTTAGAGAATCAAAAGTTAATAAAACAATATGCAGTCTATTGCTGGGGTTTTGATCATCCCTTTCTGCTTATTTAAAGTTAAAATGTACCTTTCAATCATATAAATATTTAGAAAAAGTTATGCCTCAAGAAAATATTCAAAGACTCAAAATATACTTTTACATTTCAATATGATCTCTCTATACTGACTTTGTACTTAGGATTGTGTGGTATACCTGTAATATGGTTAATATTATGGAAAGCCATATATATATATATATATATATATATATATATATATATATATATATATATATATATATATATGAGAGACAGAGACGGACAGAGACAGAGAGGGACTCTCCTCCTGTGAATTTCCCTTCCATGTGGTTAGTTTCGCAGTTTCTAGTTGGTGTTCTCTGCTTGCAAGCTTTGTGTTCCATGATACTCTGGCCACAAAAATACCTCTCTCCATGAACAGAATTGATTTAATTGTTCCTAGTTTGCAAGGCATATTTCTCAGTATTTAAGGAGGCACCAATGTGCAGCTGAGAGGGACTATTCAGGCCACCACCAGTCATCTCTCTGCCACATACCTGCACCTACAACACCTCATGGACAATAAAGATTATTATACTTACAACAGTTTACTAAAATCTCATATTGGAGGTAAATTCATTTTAATAATAAAATCAATAAGCTTGAAAGTTATATAATTGCAGACAATATCACTGCCCAGGAATTTAATAACCCTTTTGTTTATATTATAGATGATATCTTTCAAGGCTCAGGTGGTTTTTCTAATACATCCATTTACTTCTTATTGGGACTTAGATTTGACTTTTATATTATATCCTTAAAAATGGTTTGAAAAAAAAGCCAAGAAAGAGACACTTAGAGTCTTAATGGGCTAATAATGAATATTTAGCTATAAGATTTAAACCACAGAAATGAAAAGTTAACTGAAAAATTAATGCCATTGAAAGGATAATGTTTATTTGAAAGGCAAAATTTAATCCATGTCAAAGGTGCTGAGAAATTATCTGAAACAATTCAAAGTGTTGAATTTGTCAATGAAGATAATAAATTAGAAGATAGAGTTTCTCTCTAGGAAGAAAATTTTCATACCACCTAAATTATATCCAAGAATAAGAAGTTATCATTAATGGGAAAACTTTATACTTTAGAATCATATGTGCAGAATGTGGACCAGAAGTTATTTGAGTTGAGAAAATTATTAGGAATATTCACAGGTCAAGAGATTCAGGCTTTACAAATGACAGTGCTAGAAATATTTGAAATTATTGGAACTTATGTGCAGGGAGAGAAGGTACAATGACAAGATTTAGCATTGCCAGTACATGTCAGAGTCAGAGATGATTTACTAAGAATTTTACTACTTAACCCATAAATACATCTGACAAACATTAAAAAAGTACGTACACAAAATAATTTACAAAATGTAAAAGGAAACATGGGTATGAATGATCTAAAAGAAATTAATCAAGCAGTCATATCTTATGACTTGCATTTACCATTTTAAGGGAGATGGTAAAGACATGGGCTTTCATCAATAAGGCTACCCAACATGGCTTGCTTCAGTTTGTCTCAACAGTCCTTGAAGATGGGCCACAATTACTATAGAAATTATACTAGCAAGACAAAGCAAATTTTTTTGAACAATAGGAAAAAGCAAAAGTATTTGAGGCTTCCCAAGGTCAAATTCTTGGCAATGGCTTTATGTTGATCCATACAGGCAAGCTCTTTATGAAGAACACATGTTGTCATGTTGTCCCTATGCTAAATAGCAGCTGTAAATGCTTGGGACAGGATATAAGAAGTAGGAAAGAGAATTGAATCACATACTATGGTTAAAGGGGTTCAAAGAGAACACTTAGTGACTCTTTACAAAGATTAAGGCTGTACAAATAGGAATATGACAAGATGAGTACTTATCAAATCTTTGGTTTTGAAAATGCCAACTTAGAATGCAAAAGGATATTTGAACCTTTAAAGGTTAGACCAGCACCAATGGAAGAATGGATCCTGCATAAAATGAGCATTTATTCATTTGACTAAAATAATGTGTCTTGGGTAGGAGAAGCAATTTCCAAAGATATGAAGAGACATCAAAATGCCAAGTGTATTAACTGTGTAGAATAGGACATCTGAGAAAGGATTATTGAAAAGGCATTCCAAGAAATAATGTCTCCTCTTGTAATGACAAAAAGACAATGTCTAAATCTTCTGGATTATGTAAAAGATGTGGCAGAGGCAAAGACTGAATTAATAATTGTAGATAAAAAAAGACAGTCTAGGCAAACTGTTTCCTTAGGGAAGCTCCTTGGGGATCTCTTGTAGGACCACAGGTCAAATGTAGTCGAATCATTTTTAATCACTGCTGATACCATGTCTTACTAGGAAAAATAAAAAAAATACAGTGCCTACTATAAAATCCATGGTGCTCTGAATGATGGAATTAATATGGAGGATGAATCAAAAATTTCATTAGAAAATAGGGAACGTATATTTAGGCAGACTTTTATAAATGTCCTTAGTCTAAAGTTAAAGAATAATAACATCACAAGTGAAAGATTATAGGTCATGGATGAAGATGTAACTATCATTATTCCAGAATCTTGGCATTCAAATTGGCCTATTCAAGAGGTAGATGTTCAATTTCTAGGAATTTGAACCTATCCCAAATGAAAGAAAGCAAGAGATGGGTTGAACACATAGTACCAGAAGGACATAAAGAAAGGCTGAGGCCATATGTGGTTAATATTGCAGAGATTTATAAGGTCATTTCTTGCTGAAGCAATGGAATATCAAGATTAATATTCTTACAGTCCCAAAAACTCATGTTTCTTAGAAGGATATTATAAGGTATTATAAAAAAAAAAAAAGTTTGCCAGCCATTAAGGCTGTATAAGAACACTAAACAAGTAGCAAACCTTCAGAAGTACCAACAGCCCTAACTTTAAAATGGTTAACTGAGGAACCAATATGGGATAAACAGAAGAGAAACTGCAGGATTTAAAACAGTTGGTACAGAAGCAACTAGATGCTCACCATAATAAAGAATCAAACAGTCCTTTGAAATCTCCTGTATTTGTTATTTAAAAAAATCAGAAAAATAGAGAATGGTGACAAATTTAAAAGCTGGCAAGAAGGTAATTCAACCTATGGGTCCTCAACAATGTGAAATTCCTTTGCCTTTCTTATTGCCTAAATTGTGTCCTCTTATAATTATTGATTTAAAAGATTGTTTTTCTTTATACCTTTACAAGAAAACAGCAGTGCCTACTTATAATTCTCAGCCTACTAATAGACATCAATGGACAGTCGTCCTATAGGGAATGCTCAATAACCCGCCAGTGCCAATATATTCTAAGTCAGCCATTGCAAATAATATGCAAACAAATTGGTAAATCAATAAATTACCATTACATTGATGTCATTTTGCTACCTGATTCAAATGCAGATAATTTAGAAAGAATGTTTGAAGAAGTAAAGAAACTTTTGGGTAAATGGGGATTTCAAATTGCTCCTGAAAAAATACAAAGGATACCTAAGTTATAAAATAGGTTTACAAAAAATTAGGATATAAAAACTCAAATTCAGACAGAATGACTGCAGAAAGTTATTGACTTTCAAATATTGTTAGGAGATATCTCCACTCTATGACTAGCTATTGGGATAACATATGATATAATAATTAATTTAAACCAAAGCTTAGGTGGTGACTAAATCTTAAATAGTCCTATGAAATTAAGGGCTGAAGCTAAAAAAGAATTAACTTTGAAGAGAATTTACAATTAAAACACATGTGGATAGAGTGCATCCAAGCCTACAATGCATTAAAGTCTTATTACCCACAAAAATTGCCTCTACAGGAATTTTAAAGCAGAGGGAAGATATTATCTTAGACTAGATATCTTTACCACATAATCCAAGAAAAAGATTAAAAATGTATGTGGAAAAGGTCACTGAATTTATTATATAAGGAAATTTAGTCTTTATCAACTAGTAGGAAAGACAAAGTAAAAATTATAGTGCCTTCTACCAATGATAGAATTAAAAATTACAGGAAGATAGTGAACCCTAGCAAAGAGTTTGTGCTAATTTTTTTAGGAGAGATTAATATCAATTATCCCAAAAGTGATAGAATTAAACTTATTAAGAGAGCTACTTGGATCCTTCTCTGCATTGTATGTGACACACCAAGAACTAGAGCCTGTACATTCTATGTTGATGTAATTAAATCATGAAAGGCAGGTTACAGTCAGAAGATTTAAGTAAAGTAGAACAAAGCCCTAATAATTCTGTCCAAAAGACAGAATTCTCATGGTACTAAAGGAAATTAAGACCTTATCAATATGTTTCCTGATTTTCAATATGCAGAATGAGTTGTTTTACATTTTGAACCTGCTAAGTTTATACCAGATAATGCAGAATTGACTTCATTTTCATTCAGTTTCAAGACATAATTAAGAATAGAATTTTTCCCATAAACATAATACACATCTGGTTCCATATAGGTTTCTCAGGTTCTCTAGCACAAGAAATTGCAGAAATTGATTGATAATTGATTGGAATGTGCTGAAGACCTTAGAATATCATTAAAAATATTATGCTAATAGCAAAAGTTTAAAGAAAAAGTGATATTACATGACAACAAAATAAGGAAATTATAAGGTGATGTCCTACTTTCTCTTTCTATAATCAAACACCACTACCTGCAAGGAGTTACCCAAAGGGTTCTCAAAATTGGCAGATGGATATGATGTAGGATTTCAATCTGTATGCTGTGAATACCATTGGTTAATGAATAAAGAAAACTGTCTTGGCCTATGATAGGACAAAAGAGTAGAACTAAGTTGAAAAAACTAAACTGAATGCTGGGAGAAGAAAGGTGGAGTAAAGTGAGAAGCGATGGAGCCACCACCAGAGACAGACAGGCTGGAAACCTGCAAGTATGCCACAAACCTCATGGTAAAACATAAAATACTGGAAATGGGCTGATACTAGATGTAAGGGCTAGCTAGCAATACACTTAATTGATTGGACAAACAGTGATTTAAATAATATAATTATTTTGTTTCCATCATTACTGTCATCATATATATATATATATATATATATATATATGAAAAATTTTTAAGTTTTCCACAATGAACAATAATTTTTTCCTGCAGTGAACTTTGACAACAATAATTATACATGTCTGTTATGATGTCACAATGCTGCTAGTGCTAGTTCAAGATTGGTTTTGAGTAGCAGATGGTTTTAATTTGTTTAGCTGAAATACTGCAGCTTATTATGAATGCTTTGGTCAGAACTTTAAGAACTTTAGAAAAACCCCACAGAATACTGAGAGAATATTTACAGTTATCCCTAACAATAATTTTGAAACTTAACTATCATTTAATTTTACAAGGAATTCATAGAAATAACATTGCCCCCATGACAACTGGAATTAATTCTATAAAATGTAATTCCCTCACACAACAAAGTTTAACTTAAGGAATAAGGACATCAACAAGGTATCATTTATAACTGGTGTAAGATTGGTGTAGAGGTGGAAATTATGCAGGCTCAGGAATCTTTGAGAAAAGGGGGAAAATTGAATGAGATAATAGGGAGTTTAGTGTGAGCTTACTCACACTAATAATTTGTGTGGGACCATAGTTTGTATTCTGTCGATTATATTTTAAATAAATGCTGATTGGCCAGTAGCCATGCAAAAATTATAGGCAGGACAACCAGACAGAGTAGAGGCAGGTCAAGGAGAACAGGAGAATTCTGGGAAGAGGACACAGTCCTAGCCCAGACACAGAAGAAGCAAGATGTGGCTACCTCACTGAAAAAGGCACCGAGACATGTGGCTAATATATACTAGAATAACGGGCTAATATAAGTTATAAGAGTTAATAAGAAGCCTGAGCTAATGGGTTGGCCAGTTTATAGTTAATGTAGACCTCTGTGTGATTTCTTTGGGACTTAATGATTGCGGGAACTGGGTAGGACAGAAACCCTGACAATAAACAGTAATAATGAGTAGTAGAGTGAATACTTGTGAGCTATTTATAGAATAATTTACATTGGTATAGATTCTTGTATGTTGATAAAAATTCAAATCATATTTGTCATATTGAATAAGTTTCTATTTCTGTTTTCAATATTTGTACACAAATACAAAGTTATTCTGTCGTATTTTATGCATGCATGTTTCTACCTCTGCTTAATACACTGTGTGCACTGATTTGTTGAAATAGGAGCAGTGGGCTGCGTCCCCGGCACCCGGCCGCCCTCACGGCTAGCTTTACTCGAAATAATTACACAGAAACTGTGTTCTTTTAAACACTGCTTGGTCCCTTAGTTTCAGCCTCTTAACCCATTTCTATTAATCTATGTAGCACCATGAGGTGCGCTTACCAGGGAGATTCTAGCCTGCCTCTGTCTGGAGTGAGAGAATCATGGCGACTCCTTGACTCAGCTTCTTTCTCCCATCCTTCTGTTCTGTTTACTCCTCCCACCTAAGGGTTGGCCTATCAAGGGGCCTAGGCAGTTTCTTTATTCCTTAACCAATGAAATCAACAGATTGATATATGACACTCCCACATCACTGATTCAATTTTAGGATATGTTTATTTTATTACACTATACATTTCTACCTCTGATCAAGATACTTAAATATCTTATTTAAATAAATTGTTTACATTTTGAGTTTATTTTCCTCTTTTGTTGCACAGTTGTTTAAATATCGTTTAATATTCTAGTATGAGTTCTCACTCTTTAAGCTATATACATATCAAGAATTATAGGTTAGTAGTCATCCATTTTTGTTATACTTATAGTTAAACTAATTAGGTTATTTAGATATATAGAGATTCCATTCTGCACAGATAAATAATCTTCAACTACTTCAAAGAACTGTAGAATATGACACTTAAACAACTTAGGTTTTTGTTAATGTGAGACATGACTGCACCTGGCAACACTAATCTTTTCCCAAGAGAGTGTTTTGTATCAAAACACTCCACGTGGAGCTTGTTTTTTTTCTTGACAAAACCTGCCTTTGGGCAAAGACCTACGCATGCCTTGTCCACTGACAAAATGCATGGTGTCTGTACTGGACAAGCAGGATACAAGGAAAATATCTGTCAAAACTTGCCAATACAGGTTAAGATGGTTTTAAAATTTTTCCGGCCACTGAAAATGATCTGTCAGTTACTCAAGGCCTTAGCAAATGTTGGCTGCATAATGTTGCAAATGAGATTTTGGGTGATTTTCTATGTAGCCAATTGTCTCTCTCTTTAATGCATATTTTGGAAGTTGCTTGATTGCACTTCCTGTTTATTCAAGTAATATTGTTTCCCTTCTAAGGTCTTCAATGAGGTTGAAGACTAGAGAGTCATAGTTACTTTCCTCTCATAATTTATCCAAGCCATTTTGAATGTAAAACTTAAATTCCTTAGGATAGGATAATTATTGAAACATTTAGAATATGTTTTTTTTTCTTGATATTGTTTATGCTGGTTGCAATTCTAAATTTTATACATATTTAATCTTATTGTATATAGTTTTACAATTATTTACAAAATAAGAGAATTTGATAGTCTCTTATTTTGGCAAAAGTGGGAGGTCCTATGGGAACTCCTGTAGCCAATAGCCTTTAATACCAACCTTATTGGGCATGGTCTCCTGTTCTATAAATGCTGATGTAAAGCTTGTGTGGCCTCTTTTCACTCTAGAATCAGTTCCTGTTCCCTGTCTGGGCAGAGAACTGTTGATCTGTTAATTCACCCTTAAATAATGAACCCTTTACTTTATTCCATTCTGACCTAGTATGGGATTAATTCTTTATGTTTTTTTCTACACAGTGTCTTTCCATAGCTGTGGTTCCGTTCTCATTAGCATTTAGAGAATTGAAAGTTAATAAAGCATTATGCAATCTGTTTCTGGGGGTCTTTTCCATACCTTTCTGCTACTTAACATACATCCATTTGAATTCAATTTGATTATTCTATAATGGACTGCCCTGTAGTTGTTTGTGGTATACCTGTAATATGCTTTTTACTATGGAAAGCAAAATTGATTTCAGGTTTTAGAGACATATGGTAGAACATTGTCTGTCTTTATTTGTATAAATATATCCATAATGACTAAAAATTCTAGCAAATATGTGATTGCTGAATTAACCTTTACCAATATATATATATATATATATATATATATATATATATATATATATATATATATACATATATATATATATGTATATATATATATATATTGGTGTATATATATATATAATTTTAATAATAATATAATTTTCCAATTTATACAAAATGGAATAGTATCATATTTCATTCCATTTAGTACCCTTTGGGTTACTTACTTCTTGCAGGTACTTGTGCTTGGTTGTATAAATAACAAGTAAGACATTTCCTTATAATTTCTTTAGCTTGTATCCCAAGTGATGGAAAAGTTCTTTTTTAAACTTTTGCTATTGACATTTTTTTAAAATAAAAATCTGAGATCTTCAGTACATTTTCAATTTCTCTATTATCTTTTGCTAGAGGAACTGGTAGACTTGCATGGGCTTGGATATATGTTATTTATATGTAATGGTTCCTTTTTCTGATTATTTCTTATAACTGAATAAATAATAATGTCACTTTTGTACTATCTAGTAAAAATGAGTGATTTCAATATTAGCAAAGTTCAATAGTCTTTTTCCATTGTGTCCTGCTTGCCCACTTTGTACAGCATATTCTCAACAGTCAATACAGAAACAGTTTCTTGCCTGAATGCTAGTTTTGTTCCTTTGCAAACAAATTCCACCTGTTGTTTCTTTGGTGCCTATCATCTTCTTTGGAGTAAATTGGTGCTGCAAGGGACAGATATATCTCTTTGTTATGAAAAGCCTTATCTTATTATAACATTTTAATTGCCATATTTTTAAGTCATTGATGTATTTGAAGATCTATTTATATACCTAAAACATATATAAGACCTTGAAGATATATGTAACATGAATACAATTTTGAATGTTATATGTTACTAATTACTAGCATGTATTTCTTTAATATTCTAAATAGTTTATACTAGTAATGTTCAAAAATTAGAAATTGACATTACACTGTAAATGGGCTGTGTGGGTACAATACCTTAAACAAGAGTAGAAACATGTATACAGCATATTCTAATGAAAATAAACTTTAATTTATACCAATATACAAAATTTAATAACAATGGAACGTATTTGAGAATAGTTGTTTAAAAGTCGACTCAAAATTTACTCTTTTTTTTCTAATCCTTTCTATATTTCATCCCCCCTTTTCTTTCAGAAAGAGATCCATGGGTGTATTCTCCTTTGTTTAGGATTCTCCCTCAGCATGGCCAATAATATTTTGTAACTAACCCACTTAAACAATAATAAACATCTATAACCTGTTGAATGGCCAAAAACCATCAAACCCATCTCTTGGGAATATGAGCACTGTTTTGTCTAGACTAATTCTTTTTGTGTATGGGTGCTAGCTAGTGGTGCAAGGGTATTTCTGAGGACCCTGAGGAAATTAGACTAATGATCAAGTCCTGGCTAGAAGAGTCTGTGAGACGGGACCATCTCAACAATCAGCCTTGAAGGTCTTCTGCATACAGAACTTTGAGGAAAATGCAAGAGAGTCACTATAAATGGCTGATTTACCTGAGCTCTCTGTTTTCACTGATTTTTGATCCCTTAGCACTGTGAAATAATAAACTTTCAATGGTAGCATATATATCTGTATTAACACATATATGAACTGTGAATTGTGCAAAAACAAGTCAAAGATTATTGTTTTATGTTTATGTTATTGTTGGTAAAAAGTATGTTATCTGTTTTATAGTTTTTTGATTTTATAGTTTATGGATTTTCAGAGGGTCTCCTCTGATCAAAACTGATATTCTTTAATCTTGAATAAATACATAGCCTTTCATTTTCTGGGTAATCAAAGGCATAGCATCTTCCCCAACATAACATATTTTTGACTTCTATTTTTAAGTTATGACATTTTGAAAAATATATAGTTTTGTTTAGTTTACCAGTTTTTATAAGTCAATGTCTCTAATAACTGTCTTTTATTCATCAATAATCAAAAATTCAAAGATAATAAAAAAATACAGGATCCAGACTTCCTATGTATTTTACATCTCTATATGACTTATTCTTTTTTTATTACATTCTTCTTTATTTAAAAGTTTTACTTTATTGTCTTTAAACTATTTATTTATTTAATGGTTATCCACAATCTTTTTCTTTATCTTAAGCCTATGCACATTGTTAAGCACAGTGCAGCCTGTTTAGGGATTGTTTTTTCATCTGAACCTTATATATCTGTACCCTTTTCTGTCTGTATGATAAAAATATTAAACTGCTGCATGGCTTAGATCATGGCAAGCTGGTCCTTAAAACACGCAGGCTACACCTGTGAAACATGGCTCTGTACCATGGCCTGCATTAAAAAAAAACTGCATCTAACAAGTTATGTTTGATTGTGTTTTTGTTTGTTCAGAACTATTTTTTAACTTTCTTTATTGTTATATGAAAATATGTGTCCTGGATTATGGACTCAATTAATTATTAAAATTTAACTGATAGCTTAGGCTTGTTATTGAAGTCAAATTTATGATCTCTATAACTAACTCACACCTACACACACACACACATGTCTCACTAAATGTATTTCAATTGGGCAGACTCTCTCTACTCATTTGATGATTAAATGATTAATATCAAAGATATTTGTCAAACTATTCTAAAATACTTTTTGAACTTCACATAGTAATTCAACTACAATCCTACCCTGATAATCACATTATTAGAGAGTGTATAGCAAGTATTTCTTGAATGATTCTGTATAAAGGGTTAGGTTGTATTACTGTGGAATCCCATCATTGGCTCTGTGCTTACATATCTGTTAAATGGCATTGATATCTATGGTTCTGTCCTATAAAAAAGAGAGAGTTGGGGAGAATAAATAAAAGGAAAAAGGGAAAATTAGACATCATGAAGCTCTTTATTGATCCTTATAGTTTTATTTCACATAGCTGTGACAACATTGTTTAAAAAACCTTTTCTGGAAATTGCTACAATGTTTAATGTGTTTATAGGATAATATACCGTTATTAGTTTATTTTCTTAAATCTTTAGATTGTTTTCAGCAACGTACTCAAGAAATTTCTTGTACTCATTCTTAATTAAACCACCTCTGGATCTCTATTTCTAGTAACTAATAACTAAACAACTATGGTTGTGATGATCATATGAATTACTGAATTGCTATTTGCTACCCAATGAAATAAGAGAAGCAAATTTCATATGATTCAACTTTACATTATTTTTCTTCTTTTTATTATTCCTCACTTGACTATTCTTTTGGTATGTATCAGTGTAAAGAAAAACATGATTTTTTTTAAATCATATCTACTCATGATTCACATTTGTCTATTGTCTCCTTGACCCTGATGGGAAATGAAGCAGATTATAGGTTAGAAAGTGTAGAGGAAGGAACTTAATCACACGTCTAATCCAAGTTCTCCATTGTTTAGTTGTTGACTAAGATTTTCTGTCCCACTATGTCCCACATCCATTTAATCACAAATAAACACACAGAGGCCTACTTTAATAATATACTGATTGACCTATTAGCCCAGGCTTCTTATTAACTCTTATAACTTATGCTAGCCCATATTTCTTGCCTGCATTAGCCACATGGCTTGGTACCTTTTTTGACGAGTCAATCACCTCTTGTTTCCTCTGTGTCTAGGTGATGTTTGCTGACTGAATCTTTCTTCTTCCCAGGATTCTCCTGTTCTCATTTCCCTGCCTCTACTTCCAGCCTGGCTACTAGCCAACCAGTATTTATTTAAAATAAAAGTGACAGGGTACAAACCATTGTCCCAGAGAACTCCCCCCTTTTATTTAAACAAGAACTTTGATTTAAATCTCCATTGTTAAGGTTGTAACCAACATTCTAAACAAAAATACATATTTATAATCCATTTTTATTTTCTTTTGGTTTCCTTTCTAGTTTTTCTAGCTTTATCCATATTCACACACACACACACACACACACACACACACACACACACACACACACATGCATGCACACCACTACATACAATTATATGAATTACAAAATTTTTGATCTTTCTAAATTTGGAAGTGCCACACCAACTCCAGTGTCATCTGTGTGACATTGCATATGTCATTATGCCTGAAGGGTGCTACATGTCCCATGGGACTAGGCTACCTGGAGGTCAATGGCAGATGGCCCAGTATTGTCCGCCCTTGGGGCATAGACGGGTTTCTCGATTAGCTGGTTATGAGGGATATGGGCTTTGCACAATCTCTTTTTATAATAAAAATATTCTATATATCTACAAGACAAGGATTATCTCTTCAGGAACAGCTCTGGGATAGGGAAGCACAGTATGGGAATGTATAAGACTACAGCAGAACCTTTGTCATACACGGGGTATATGATGAGCAAGGGTTAATGTTGATGGACAAAGACTGTTATACTTTGAACTTTATGGATAGGCTTGCTAAATCCCAACCCTCATGGTGTCTGCTGCATAAGAAGGTACTAAAAAGTATATTTCAACAGGTGCAGAGAACTGATTAGGCATATTTGGTCACTAGATGAGATAAAGAAAGGGTTAGAAAGAGGAAAGGCCATAATAGTGATAATGAGACAGAAACTTTCTATTCTTAAGATGAAACCATTTGTCTGAGGTTTACATTCTCAAGGTCAAGATTTCCTTTTCTAAGGATGTTTTATGTTTAACACCTGCCCCTGATAATATTTTTTCTTAAATATTTCTGATGTCACTAAAAGAAGCTTTCATACTGTGCCAACCAATGATACATGGCCTTCTGATTTGTTGTTTGTTTGAATACTATATAATGAAATCATGAATTCAGTAAAATCACAGCAGATTCCAACCACTCTCTTGTGTGTTGTGTCTGTCTGTCATTCGCCGAACTTGTGCCTTCCTGTTACCAAGACCCTGCTTCTTCCAAGGTCTGAGTAGCTCCCATGAGCCAGTCCGTGGCAGGAAGTTTGGGTCAAATTGCTTTATATAACGCTTTTAAGATTTATTCATTATCCTGCAATGTATTGATTTAATTTTTCTTCATACTTGAATAAATTTATATCATTTATATGTACATGTGCTCATTATCCATTTGTCTCTCAGCAGATGAACACTTCAACCCATTCTATTGGCAGTAGTGCATGGACTTTCAAGTATCAACATTATAGAGTACAGAAACCCTGTGCATATACCCAACTGTGGTTTAGCTGCGTCATAAGGTAGTTTTTTAAAAAATATTTTCAGAACTTTCTGTATTAATTTCCACAAAAAACTCTAAATTTTGCACTCCCACTGGCACTGAATAAGAGTTGCTCTTTCTCTACATCTTTGGCAATACTTGTCAGACTTATGAATAACAGCCATTCTGAATATGGTGATGTGATATGTTTAATTTACTTTTCCCTGGTGATAATAAAATTTTAAAGTCATAATGATGCAACACAGACCTATTAACTACCTTCTAAATTAATTTTAATCTTTAATGAAAATGTTTTTTATAATTACCATTCTACTTTTTTCCAGCGAATCTATAATGCTATGAATATTCATTTGAGTTCTTCAATGAATATCAATTTTCATTTGTGAGGTTTCTCTGATGTACCATATAATAGGAAAAGCAGAGGCTCAGGTACAGATTTAAGCTTGAATAAGGGCATACTTTAAGAGCTCAAGACATGATCATTTCACTGTCCTCCCATATGATAGCACCTATTTTGTCAATACTACCCTTTGCTTCCTGAATGCATATACAAAGTTAGTATTCAACAATAAAGAGAAAATTTAGCAGTCAATACTATAAATAATTATTACACAGAGAATTTTATCACCAATTCAGTTCTTGTGTATACCTTTTTTTTTTTACTTCCAATCTTTATTTTTCAAATTATGCTACAGTTAGTATGTTAATGTTAAAAAAACAGTATAAAGCCATGTCCTATTACAATGAATACAAATCTCTAAACTTACTTGATTACATATTCAAGTGAATGATTAGGGCAAAAAATAAAAATTATCAAACAACAGCATGGTTACATTTGATTAAGCCTATATGTTTCTACTTTTAAGCTATAAATTTCATGTATAACTGAGCATATTCACATGCTACTCCCAAGGCTATTGACTCTCCATAACCTGATGACAGTAAAGCTCTATTGTTGTAGGGAGCACAGGACCCTTTTGTTCCATCCTGCCTAGCTAGTTTGACCCCCAAAATAACCACACAGAAATTGTATTAATTAAATTACTGCCTGGCCCATTATATCTAGTCTCTTCTTGGCCAACTCTCATATCTTGATCTAACCCATATCTATTAATCTGTGTATCACCACGAGGTCGGGGAAAGATTCAGCATGTCTGACCTGGCAGCTTCATGGCGGCTCAGCTCTATCTGCTGTTTTTTTCCTCCCAGAATACAGTTCTGTCTTCTCTACCTTTGTAAGTTCTGCCCTATCAGGCCAAGCAGTTTCTTTATTGATTAACCAATGAAAGCAACACAAATACTGAAAGACCTCCTAAACCAATCTATTGCTGAAGACAATGCATTTAGTCAAACATTGAAAAATTGAGCTGGTGTCTAACTGAAAGTTTTACACTACTGCCTAGTATTCATGGCACTAGGATGAGAAGAAAAGTAATCATCAGTATCACCCAGGCACAAATCCTGAGACTGATACTAGAGATCTGCCTAAAAACTACACAGTGATAATATTAAGACAACTGTTATGAGAGTAACCAATCACTTTTAAAATTTTAATTTAAGGCCCATTCTATGAAATAGAAACCACATTAAAACTATTAACAGGAATAGGAACTTTAGAATAGATAGGTCACAAGCATTGTATGTAGCACATACTATATTCTACTAAAGGGATATTAGGATATCAATGACTCTAAAGGACATATTTCTATGTACTCTGAGATATCTCCGTTGGTGTGGGAGGTCCTTCTTTCTGTGTGTTGCTTTCATTGGTTAATGAATAAGTAACTGCTTTGAGCTATGGGAGGGAAGAACAGAGCTAGGTGAGGAAAACTGGACTGAATGCTGGGAGGAGGCAGAGTCAGGGAGATGCTATGGAACCACCACTGGAGAAAGACATGCTGAAACTTTGTTGGTAGGCCACAAACTGTTCATGGTGATGCACACATTACTATAAATGGGTTAAATTAAGATGTAAGAGTTAGCCAATAAGAAAAGAGCTAATGGAACAAGCAGTGTTTTAATTAATATAATTTCTGTGTGATTATTTTGTGTCTAACCTAACAAGTGGCTTGTTCTTTGCAATAGTTCATTACTCAGCCTTTCTCATAGAAGCTATAGTAGTTAATACAGAGATCTACAAGTGAACAATGTATAGAGACTAAGAGAACGTGGAACACCCAGCCTTACATGCCTGCACATTTCAAGATGTCTTTATTTTTTAACTCTGAGTAGTACAATATTGAGTAAATGTATGAGATTTTCTTTATCCATTCTTCAGTTGAGGGACATCTAGGTTGTTTGTAGGTTCTGGCTGTTATGATTAATGCTTCTCTGAACATAGTTGAACACACATCCTTGGGGCATCCTTTAGCTATATATCCAAATATAGTATTTACTGAGTCTTGAAGTAGGTTGTTTACTAATTTTCTGAGAAATTGCCATATTGATTTTTAAAACTGATGTATATTTTGCACTCCTACCAACAACGGAGGAGTGTTCTCCTTACCCCACTCCTCTACAGCATAAGTTGTCAATAGTGTTTTTTGATATTGGTCAGTAGTACAGGTGCATGATGGAATCTCGGAGTTATTTTGATTTGCATTTCTCTGATGACTAAGGATATTGAACAGTTCCTTAAATGTCTTTCAGCCATTTGAGATTCATCTGCTGAAAGTTCTCTGATGTGGGAGTGTCATATATTTCATTGGCTCTAAGCAATAAAGAAACTGCTAGGCCCATTGGATAGGCCCACCCTTAGGTGGGTGGAGTAAACAGAACAGAATGCCGGGAGGAAGAGGAAGTGAGCTCAGACTCGACAGCTCTCCTCTCCAGAGCAGACGCCTCAGCAGAGACGCCATGCTACCTGCTCCAGGGAAGACGCACACCATGCCCCAGCTCCGACCCAGGATGGACTTAGGCTAGAATCTTCCCGGTAAGCGCACCTAGGGGCGCTACACAGATGATTAGAAATGGGCCAGAGCAGTGTTTAAAAGAATACAGTGTCCGTGTAATTATTTCGGGCCATAAGCTAGCCGGAGCCGGGCGGCTGGGGATTTGGGGACGCAACCCTGCCGCCGTCCTTATTACTACAAATGACGCCCAGACGTGTGGCTAACTAAACCCACTTAAAAAACCTGAGAAGGCTTAAAAATAAGGGAGAGAGAGTTTAACACAGATTTTTGCTGTTTGTTCGTGGCGTGCTGTAGAGAGATTTCCTGATTCAGCAACAGCAGCAGAAAAAAAGCTGCGTTATTTTAAAGTGTGGCTTCCCGGGGTTTTGCCGCCAGTGCAAACTCTGGCTTTAGGTTTGTGTTCCTGCTTGGGATCGGAAGGAGAGTGCTCTGAGACCTTGATGATGACTCAGAGCTCCCCGCCTGCTCCTGGGCTGAAGGCAGAATCAGGCTTAGGCAGGCGGAAGAGCATGGCGGATTCCTGCTGCCATACAGAGACGTGTTTTCAGACTGCACAGTGCTCTGCGTGTCAGATTTGGATGTTACTTGGATGAAAAGAATTTCTGTGCTGCACGCTCAGTCTCAGAATTAAAGTGCTGAGTGCCGCTCCTACCTGGTAGCCCCAAGAGGCTTCCTGACTCAGCTTCAGCTGCAAAACCCTGCAGCTCATTAAGAGGTCCTGCCACGAAACACTTAAACGGTGGTGACGAAAAGCTGAACGCATGCTTTTCGGTTTTTCAGCCGTAGCAGGAAAAAAGCTGCCCGTTTAAAAATGCCGGCTTTCTGGGCCATCCTGCCAGGGCAAACTCTGACTGTTTGAGGCAGGAGGGCCGGCTACCAAGAGAGGACTTGAGTGTTGTCTGTTGTAGCTCGCTGGCTGGCAGGGACCTTGAAATGCTATAAACATGGCTGCAGCCTGTATTTCCGCCATGAGGCTGGAAAGCTAAGGAATGGACTGGATCTAGCTGGCAAAGCCCACGCCTTTAGTCCTACTGATATTGCTTGGTAAATTAAAGACTCAGGTGGTCAGAAACAGAGAGATATACAGTAAAGAGAGATTCAAAGACAGAGAAAATTTCTGAATGGTTTAAAGTGTGTTAAAAATATATGCAGACTAAAAGTTAAAATTCTTAAAGTAAACGTCTGTGACTTCAAGGTGTGGTAGCACACGCCTTTAATCCCAGTGCTTAGAAGGCAGAGATAAACAGATCTCTGTGAGTTCAAGGTGTAGTAGCACACGCCTTTAATCCCAATGCCTGGGAGGCAGAGACGGCGGATCTCTGAGAGTTCAAAGACAGCCTGGTCTACAGGGTTATTCCAGGTCAAAGATATATGCTCAAAAAGCAAAAAGTTAACCTAGGAATGTCACAGCTTAGATTCTTAAGCGCCTAGTGATTTAAAGGCGCAAATCAAAAGTGCTCCTGGATGGTAAAAAATTGCAGATTCACAATAGGACAGATTCAGACCACTAAATGAGTCACACTGTTGGATGAATGTACGTAGGCTTGGGAGAGAGAAGAAAAAGAATATAGAGAATAAAGTTAATGGTTTAAAAAGAAAAAAGTAAAATTAAAGTCTTTAAAGAGACAGAGTACAGATAGTTATAGATATAAATAAAAATAAGCCGCGTAAAGATGGAAAATCCACAGAGAGTCTGGATTATGTACATTGTGTTTTCTTTAAAATTTTTGACTGCGAAGGAGCTAAGTACAGAGAGACATTTTATTATATGGGCTGCCAAGTGGAACCAGAACGGATATCATGAGGGTATGATTTCAGAATTTGGGTCTAAGGATATGATGCTTTGGAGAGAGTCTTCTTTTGTTTTCACAGAGGATGAGACCCTGTTCATTTCTTCAATTCCAATTTGGTATGATGGACCACGTCCTCCTGAAGGGTTGCTGTGAACATCTTCAGAAAATTGCCTTGCTCAACTGCCAACTGAGATAAACCTGGCACACAGGTTACACCCTAAAATCATTAACGACGCCCCCATTCAGCAGGAAGCAGTTTGGAGAGAAAAAACTGCGCCCATGTTCCCAAATATAGTTTATAAATGTTCTTTTACATTTAAAGGGGGATATGATATAGGTATGAATAATTTGCATTAGTATAGATTTTGCTTTATTTATAGAGATTTAAGGTCAATTTTGTTATATGTATAAATGTTTCTGATGTAACTTTTACTTGATAACTGTTTTGTTATATGTAATTTTGCTATGTTAAGGTTAAAGCCTTCCTTTTTTTTGTTTAAACAGAAAAAGGGGAAGTGATGTGGGAGTGTCATATATTTCATTGGCTCTAAGCAATAAAGAAACTGCTAGGCCCATTGGATAGGCCCACCCTTAGGTGGGTGGAGTAAACAGAACAGAATGCCGGGAGGAAGAGGAAGTGAGCTCAGACTCGACAGCTCTCCTCTCCAGAGCAGACGCCTCAGCAGAGACGCCATGCTACCTGCTCCAGGGAAGACGCACACCATGCCCCAGCTCCGACCCAGGATGGACTTAGGCTAGAATCTTCCCGGTAAGCGCACCTAGGGGCGCTACACAGATGATTAGAAATGGGCCAGAGCAGTGTTTAAAAGAATACAGTGTCCGTGTAATTATTTCGGGCCATAAGCTAGCCGGAGCCGGGCGGCTGGGGATTTGGGGACGCAACCCTGCCGCCGCCCCTATTACTACAGTTCTCTGTTTAGGACCATATCCCATCTCCATTTTTTTGAATTATTTGTTATTTTGTTGTCATTTTTCTTGAGTTCTTTGCATATTTTGGAATTGAGTCCTCTGTCAGGTCATGAAGAAATTTTCCCAGTCTGTAAGCTGCCATTTTATTTTGTTTATTCTACCCTTTGCTTTACAGAAGCTTCTCAGTTTCTTGAGGTGCCATTTACTAATTGTTGCTCTCAATGTCTTTGCTACTGGGATCATATTTAGGAAGTGGTCTCCAGTGACAATGCTTTCAAGTATACTCCCCAATTTCTTTTCTATGAAGTTCAGTGTGCTTTGTTTTATGTTGAGGTCTTTGATTCATTTGTACTTGAATTTTGTACATGGTAATAAATATGGATTTGTTTGCATTCTCTCTTATATTGATATATAATTTTATCTGCACCATTTGTTGAATATGCTTTCTTTTTTTTCTATTTTATCTTCTTAGTCAAAAATCAAGTGTTCATATGTATGTGGATTGATATCTGGGTTTTTGATTCAATTCCGTTGGTACTCCTGTCTGTTTTAATGTAAATATGAGGCTGTTTTTATTACTATAGCTTTATAGTAGAGTCTGAAGTCATGAAGGGTAATACCTCCAGAAGTTTCTTTATCATACAAGATTGTTTTTGCTATCCTGAGTACTTGATTTCCATATGAAGTTGAGTATTATTCTTTTGAGATTTGTGAAGAATTTTGCTGGGATTTTGATGGACATTGTATTGAATCTGTTTGGATGGGTGATTCTTAAGTTCATTGAGTCATAGCAACTGTTATTTCCCTTATTTTTCTGTTAAGTTTCTGTCTGGCAGTCCTGTCTAGTGATGAGAAAGGAGTGTTGAAGCCTCACACTATTAATGCATATGGCTTAATATGCAGCTTATGCTTTAGTAATTTTTCTTTGAGATCTGAAGGTGAATAGATGTTCAGAATTGAGATTTCTGCTTGAGAAGTTTCCCTGTGAAAAACATGAAATGTCCTTCTTTGTCTATTTTGTTTAACTTAATTTGAAGCCTATTTAGTTAGATAATAGGATAGCTACACTAGTTTTTTTTTCCTTATGCCCATTTGATTGAAAAAAAAATTTTTCTCAACCCTTTACTCTGAGATGATGTCTATCTTTGAAATTGAAGTGTGTTCCTGAATGTAGTGAAGGAATAGATTATGTTTTCATAACCAATATTTTAGCCTGTGTTTTTTCATAGGTGAGTTGAGTACATTTATATTGAGGAATATTAATGACCAATGATTGTTATTTCCTGTAATTGTAGTTTTTGTTTTTGGTGATATAATTGTGTATGCTTTTCCCTTCTATAGGATTTGCTGTTGTGAGGTTATCTTTTTTATGTATTTGTTGGTGTCGCTTAATTTCTTGGATTGGAATTTTCCTTCTATTCCTTTGTATAGGGCTGGATTTGTGACTAGGTGTTGTTTTAACCTGGTTTTATTTAGAAATATCTTGTTTTTTCTGTCTATGTTGATTGAAAATTTTGCTGGGTGTAGTTTTCTTGGCTGGCATCCATGGTTTCTTAATGTCTATACAATGCTTGACCAGGACCTCCTGGTTTTCATTGTTTCCATTGAGAAGTCAAGTGTAATTCTGATATGTCTGCCTTTATATGTTATTTGGACTTTTTTTCTTTTCAGCTCTTAATATTCTTTCTTTATTCAGTATGTTTAGTTTTTTTTTAATTATATAGTGAGGGGACTCATTTTTCTTTTCTAGTCTATTTAGTGTTCTGTAACCTCCTTCTACTTTCATAGACATGTCCTTCTTTAGGTTGGGGAAGTTTTCTTTTATGATTATGTTGAATATTTTTTCTGTACCTTTCAGTTGAACTTCTCCTCCTTCTATGCCTGTTTTTCTTAGGTTTGCTCTTTTTATAGTGCCCCATATTTCCTGGATATTTTGTGTTAAACTATTCTTAGACTTAACATTTTGTTTGACATATGATTGATTCTATTTCCTCTTTTGTATCTCCAATACCTCACAATCTTTCTTCAATCTCTTGTATTCTATTGTTTATGCTTGCTTTTGTCATTCCTGATCATTTACCCACATTTTCCATTTCCAGAATTACCTTGTTTTGTATTTTCTGTTTTGTTATTTCTTGCTTTTCTTTTTTTTTCTTTTTTTTTCTTTTTTTTTGATTATTTTTTTTTTATTGATAAAAGAATAAAGGAAAAAAAAAACAAATTTCCACCTCCTCCCAGCCTCCCCTTTCCCTCCCCCCCTCCCACTCTTCTCCCCCTCCTCCCACTCTTCTCCCCCTCCTCCCACCCCTCTCCCCTTCCCCCCACTCCTCTCCCCCTCCCTCTCACTTACCACAGGGCAGGGAACCCTGACTGCTCTTGCTTTTCTTTAAGGGTATTATCGATTTCTTCCTATTTTTTGTCTTTCCCTCTACTTCTTTGAGATTTTACATTTCCTCTCTAAGGACCTCAAACATTTTTCTAATGTTATTTTAAGGTCATTTTCTCCTGCTTCATCTGTGTTGGGATGTTCAAGTCTTGCTGTTGTAGAACCAGTAGTTTTTAGTAGTCCCTTGTTGCTCTTTGTGTTGTTGAATGTATTCTTCTCTTGTTGTCTACCCATCTTTTCCTCTAATTTTACAGTTGGGGATGTCTTTCTAGTGATCACTCTTCCAGGTGGGAGGCTCACATGGTTGCTCCTCAAGGTGGATTCCTGACAATGATTTCAGTCACATAGGTTGTTTGGTACTCCCTGAGTTTGCTTGAGCCTTCCTTCCTGCTCCTGGAGGTCACTTGGACCTTGTTTGTCTGTTCTCCGATGAAGTTGTTCATCACACCTGGAGGTTGATCAGGCACTCAAGTATGTTGCTTGGTCCTTCCTGCATGCTGGTGGAGGTTGCTCAGGCCTTGCTTCCCTGCTCCCATTGGTTACTCACTGCTTCTGGATTATACTTGGTCATTTGCCTGTTCACTGAGGTCACACAAGCATTACTGGACTGCCCCTTTAGGATCACTCAGACCTGCTCCTGGAGGTCACTGGGGCTTTGCATGCCTTCTCCCAGGTGTTGCTCAGGCCTTGCTTGCCTACTTCTCATGATCATTTGGGCATTGCTTGCCTGCTCCTTAAGGACACTCCCAGAGCTAGCCTTTTTTAAAGGAACAGGTTACCATCTGCTTCTGACACTATGATTGAACACTAACATTTCTCACTTCTGATTTTATTAAAAAGATATGGCAGCTTTAAAGAATTTAGTGCCAAGTTCTCAAGACTTCATCCTGCTGATTTGATGCATAGGATCACCTGAGACAGCTGGAGTGCTGCCATATCCTGGGGCTGCTGTTTTTCACTGTTATCCAGGCTCTGTGGAATTGTCTGGTGTCTCTTGGACCTGACAAGGTGCTGGCAGTACAGAGCATAAGGTTAAGTTTAGGGAAAAAAAATCTTTAGTTCCTGGTGACTGAAGAGGAGGGTATCAGGGCCAGGAAAATATGGGAAGAGGTGGGCTGCTTAGGGCTTGGTAATTGAGGGATGGGTACATCTGACATGTTTGAGGTGAATTCTCCAAGTTGGCTACCTGGAACTTATAAAAATTGTTTGAGATTGTGACAATATAAATTTTAAACATGTTAGCATTTTTATTCTTCATAATCTGTACTAAAATTTTTTTGTGAAATGGCAGTATATGCATGTCAGAAATGATGGTGACAATTGTATTCTGTACAGTGAAAAGCATCTTTTAGTTATATAGCTAGAAAACAACCAAAGAGAATTTAAAATCTTGTCTTGCAGCTACGGTAGTTGTAGTACTCTGCCAATGCTAGATAGCTTGTCAAAATTTTATTAATTAATGTTAAGAATATGAACTACAGGCAAACCTGCGTGTGGCGCAGGCAAGGACTCTGAAAATAAACAGCCACTGCTTTGCGAGTCGTCTTCCAGGGCCTGCATCTGAGTCTCCACCACTGTGGGCAGCTCAGACGCCAAAGCTCTAACTGCAGCTATGAGTAGCAACGAATGCTTCAAGTGTGGAAGATCTGGCCACTGGGCCAGGGAGTGCCCTACTGGTGGAGGTTGGGGTCATGGAATGAGAAGCTGTGGCAGAGGTGGTTTTACCTCGGACAGAGGGTTCCAGTTTGTTTCCTCATCTCTTCCTGATATCTGTTACCACTGTGGTGAGTCTGGTCATCTTGCCAAGGATTGTGATCTTCAGGAGGATGCCTGCTATAACTGCGGTAGAGGTGGCCACATTGCCTAGGGCTGCAAGGACCCCAAGAGAGAGCGAGAGCAATACTGCTATAACTGTGGCAAGCCAGGCCATCTGGCCCGTGACTGTGACCACGCGGATGAGCAGAAGTGCTACACTTGTGGTGAATTTGGACATATTCAAAAAGACTGCACCAAGGTGAAGTGCTATAGGTGTGATGAAACTGGTCATGTAGCCATCAATTGCAGCAAGACAAGTGAAGTCAACTGTTACCGCTGCGGCGAGTCAAGGCATCTTGCACGGAATGCACAATTGAGGCTACAGCCTAATTATTTTCCTTTGTCACCCCTCCTTTTTCTGATTGATGGTTGTATTATTTTCTCTGAATCCTCTTCACTGGCCAAAGGTTGGCAGATAGAGGCTGTTCCTAGGCCAGTGAGCTTTGACTTGCAGTGTAAAAGGAGGAAAAAAGGTGGAAAAAAACCGAATTTCTGCATTCAACTACAAAAAAAAGTTTATGTTTAGTTTGGTAGAGGTGTTATGTATAATGCTTTGTTAAAGAACCCCCTTTCCGTGCCACTAGTCAATAGGGATTAATGAATGGGAAGAGTTCAGTCAGAACCACCTGTGTCTTATCAGATGACTATGGATTAAAGTTAGAATTCAACAACAATGCTACCCCCAGAAAGCCTACAAATTCATGGAAACTGAACATTCAACTACTGAACCACACCTGGATCAAGGAAGATATAAAGAAAAAAATTAAAGTCTTCCTTGAATTCAATGAAAATAAAGAAACAACATACTCAAACTTATGGGACACTATGAAAGCAGTCCTGAGAGGAAAGTTCATAGCACTAAGTGCCCACTTAACAAAAACAGAGAAAGCTCACATTGGAGACTTAACAGCCCACCTGAAAGCTCTTGAAAAAAAAAAGAAGCAGACTCACCTAGGAGGAGTAGAAGACTGGAAATAATCAAACTGAGGGCTGAATTCAACAAAATAGAAACACAGAAAACAATCCAAAGAATCAATGAAACAAAAAGCTGGTTCCTGGAGAAAATCAACAAGATTGAAAAACCCCTATCCAAACTAATCAAACGGCAGAGAGAATATGCAAATTAATAAGATCAGAAATGAAAAGGGGGACATAACCACAGACACAGAGGAAATTCAGAGAATCATTAGATCTTACTACAAAAGCCTATATGCCACAAAACTGGAAAATGTAAAAGAAATGGACACGTTTTTAGATAAATACCATATACCAAAGTTAAACCAGGACCAGGTGAACAATCTAAATAGACCTGTTAGTCGCGAAGAATTAGAAGCTGTTGTCAAAAACCACCCTACCACCTACCAAAAAATGCACAGGACCAGATGGTTTCGATGTGGAATTCTACCAGAACTTCCAAGAAGACCTAATACCTATACTCCTTAATGTATTTCACAAGATAGAAACAGAAGAGTCATTGCCAAATTCTTTTTATGAAGCTAGAGTTACTGTGATACCAAAATCACACAAAGACTCAACCAAGAAAGAGAATTACAGGCCAATCTCACTCATGAACATCGATGCAAAAATCCTCAACAAAATACTGGCAAACCGAATCCAAGAACACATTAGAAAAATTATCCATTATGATCAAGTAGGCTTCATCCCAGAGATGCAGGGCTGCTTCAACATATGAAAATCTATCAATGTAATCCATCATATAAATAAAATGAAAGAAAAAAAAAACATATGATCGTTTCATTAGATGCTGAAAAAACATTTGACAAAATTCAACATCCCTTTATGATAAAAGTCTTGGAGAGATTAGGGATACACGGGTCATACCTAAATATAATAAAATCTATTTACAGCACGCTGACAGCTAACATCAAATTAAACGGAGAGAAACTCAAAGCCATCCCACTAAACTCAGGAACACGACAAGGCTGTCCACTCTCTCCATACCTCTTCAATATAGTGCTTGCGGTTCTAGCAATAGCAATAAGACAACATAAGGGGAACAAGAGGATTCGAATTGGAAAGGAAGAAGTTAAACTTTCGTTATTTACAGATGATATGATAGTGTACATAAGCGACCCCAAAAACTTCACCAAAGAACTTTTACAGCTGATAAACACCTTTAGTAAAGTAGCAGGATACAAGATCAACTTCAAAAAATCAGTCGCCCTCTTATACACAAAGGATATGGAAGCAGAGAGGGAAATCAGAGAAGCATCACCTTTCATGATAGCTACAAACAGCATAAAATATCTTGGGGTAACTCTGACCAAGGAAGTGACAGATCTATTTGACAAGAACTTTAAGTCTTTGAAGAAAGAAATTAAAGAGGATACCAAAAAATGGATGGACATCCCTTGCTCTTGGATTGGGAGGATCAATATAGTAAAAATGGCAATTCTACCAAAGGCAATTTATAGATTCAATGCAATCCCCATCAAGGTCCCATCAAAATTCTTCACAGATCTTGAGAGGACAATAATCAACTTTATATGGAAAAACAAAAAAAAAAAACCCAGGATAGGCAAAACAATCTTATACAATAAAGGATCTTCAGGAGGCGTTACCATCCCTGACTTCAAACTCTATTACAGAGCTGCAGTATTGAAAACAGTGTGGTACTGGCATAAAAACAGAGAAATTGACCAATGGAATCGTATAGAAGACCCGGATTTGAACCCACGAACCTATGAACACCTCATTTATGATAAAGGAGCTAAAAGTATACAATGGAAGAAAAAAACCATCTTCAACAAATGGTGCTGGCACAACTGGATGTCAACCTGTAGAAGAATGAAAATAGACCCATGTCTATCACCATGTACAAAACTCAAGTCCAAATGGATCAAAGACCTCAATATCAGTCGGAACACACTGAACCTGATAGAAGAGAAAGTGGGACGTACCCTGCAACAGATTTGCACGAGAGATTGCTTCCTATGTATAACCTCGGCAGCACAGACATTAAGGGCAACATTGAATAAATGGGACCTACTAAAACTGAGAAGCTTCTGTAAAGCAAAGGATACTGTCACTAAGACAAAACGGCGACCTACTGACTGGGACAAGATCTTCACCAACACTGCAACTGACAAAGGTCTGATCTCCAAAATACACAGAGAACTCAAGAAACTACACTTTAAAATGCTAATTAACCCAATTAAAAAATGGGGCACTGAACTGAACAGAGAATTCTCAACAGAAGAACTTCAAATGGCCAAAAGACTCTTAAGGTCATACTCAACCTCCTTAGCGATCAGGGAAATGCAAATCAAAACAACTTTGAGATATCATTCTACACCTGTCAGAATGGCTAAAATAAAAAAACACCAATGAAAGCCTTTCCTGGAGAGGTTGTGGAGGAACGGGTACCCTCAACCATTGCTGGTGGGAATGCAATCTTGTGCAACCACTTTGGAAATCAGTGTGGAGGTTTCTCAGGAAATTCAGGATCAACCTACCCCTGTACCCAGCAATACCACTCTTGGGAATATACCCAAGAAATGCCCTATCCTATGACAAAAGCATTCATTCAACTATGTTCATAGCAGTATTATTTGTAATAGCCAGAACCTGGAAACAACCTAGATGCCCTTCAATGGAAGAATGGATGAAGAAAGTGTGGAATATATACACACTAGAGTACTATGCTGCGGTAAAAAACAATGACTTCTCAAATTTTGCATGCAAATGGATGGAAATAGAAAACACTATCCTGAGTGAAGTAACCCAGACCCAAAAAGATGAACATGGGATGTACTCACTCATAACTGGTTTCTAGCCATAAATAAGGGTCACAGAGTCTACAATTGCTGAACCTAAAGAAGCTAAATAAGAAGGTGAACCCAAGGAAAAACATATAGTTATCCTCTTGGCTATGGGGAGTAGACAAAATTGCCGGGGAGAAAATTGGGATCTTTGGGGTGGGGTGGGATGGTGGTTAGGGGAGATGGGGAGAGAAAAGTGAGAAGGGGAGGATGGGGGAACTTAGGGAAACAGGATGATTGGGATAAAGAAGGTTGGATAGGAGAGCAGGGAAGCACAATTCTTAGTTAAAGGAGCCACCTTAGGGTTGGCAAGAGACTTGAACCTAGAGTGGCTCCCAGGAGCCCAAAGCGATGTCCCCAGTTCTAAAGAAGAAGAAGAAGAAGAAGAAGAAGAAGAAGAAGAAGAAGAAGAAGAAGAAGAAGAAGAAGAAGAAGAAGAAGAAGAAGAAGAAGAAGAAGAAGAAGAAGAAGAAAAAGAAGGAAGACCAGGACCAGATTCTTTTAGTGCAGAATTTTATCAGAACTTCCATGAAGAGCTGATACCTATACTCCTTAATGTGTTTCATATAATAGAAACAGAAGTATCATTGCTGAACTCTTTTTATGAAGCTACAGTCACCCTGATTCCAAAACCACACAAAGACCCAACCAAGAAAGAGAATTACAGACCAATCTCACTCACAAACATCAATGAAAAAATTCTCAATAAAATTCTTGCAAACAGAATCCAAGAACACATCAAAAAATATCCATTACAATCAAGTAGGCTTCATCCCAGAGATTCAGGGCTGCTTCAACATATGAAAATCTATCAATGTAATCCATCATATAAATAAACTAAAAGAAAAAAAAACATATGATAATTTCATTATATGCTGAAAAAGCATTTGACAAAATTACATTGAAAATCTATCAATGTAATCCATCATATAAATAAACTAAAAGAAAAAACATATGATCATTTCATTATATGCAGAAAAAGCATTTGACAAAATTCAACACTCCTTTATGATAAAGGTTTTGGAGAGGTTAGGGATATAAGGATCATACCTAAATATAATAAAAGCAATATATATAGCAAGCAAACAGCTAATATCAAATTAAATGGAGAGAAACTCAAAGCTATTCCACTAAAATCAGGTACAAAAAAGGTTGTCCACTCTCACCATTTCCCTTCATCATAGTGCTTGAAGTTCTAGCAATAGCAGTAAGACAACATAAAGAGATCAAGGGGGATTCAAATCAGAAAGAAAAAGTCAAACTTTTGTTATTTGCAGATGATATGATAGTGTACACTAGTGACCCCAAAAACTCTACCAAAGAACTCCAACAGCTGATAAATACCTTCAGTAAGGTGGCAGGTTACAAGATCAACTCAAAAAAAAAAAAAATCAGTTGCCCTCCTATACACAAAGGATAGAGAAGCAGAGAGGGAAATCAGAGAAACATCACCTTTTATGATAGCCACAAATAACATAAAGTATCTTGGGGTAAATTTTCCATCCCTGACTCTCATGTGTCACATGTCACATGTCACACAGACATGTAGGTCTTTGGAGCAAAGAAATAAAGTGGAGAATCCTAGCCATCAGTGAAAATCAGATTTGTTATAGGTGTGAGAGAGCTGTTATAGATAGATAGAATCTTTGCATGGAGGTAGATTGTGGTTCTACTTAGTTAGGTGTAGAACTGCATGAGTTTGTGGCTCTTCCCAGTCCAAACCTGGGGCAAAGTTTGTGGCTCCTCCCAGTCCAAACCTGGGGCAGAGTGTTGCAGAGGCAGCTGATCATATGATCGCCCATAGCAAAGATGGAGTTTAGACCATCTGATCTGTATCTTTGTCCTTAGTAAAGATGGCATATGTAACATAGTCACCCACAGCAAAGATGACAGTGACGTCATCTGACCTGCCCTTAGCAAAGATGGTACCTAACCATATGTTGCAAGTCACTGAGAATCGATGTGTCTCACAGAGCATTTATACAGCTGGCATACAGGATGTGTAAAACACATATTTAGAATAGAATCATATCCACGTAGCCACACAATTTACACATTCTTTCATACACCAAATAGACAGAAAAATACATTTTGTGTATGGAAGGGAAGATAAAAGGGGAGAAGAATAGAGGGAGAAGGGGGATGAGGAGAAAGAGGCAGAGAGAGAGAGAGAAAAACAGAAAAGAGAGAAGGGGAGGGAGGGAAAGAGGGGGAAGAAAGAGAGAGGAGGGGAAGGGGAGAAAGAAAGATCTGCTTGCCTCAGCAAAGGAAGGTGGAGTGGGGTTGGGGGGGTTGAGGAAGTGTGCAGGGCTTTCTCTTAAAGGGATAGGACAGACCATTACAGACTGGAGCCTGAACACCTGAACACACACACACACACACACACACACACACACACACACACACACACACACAGTTGAAAAGCAAATCCAAATCTTCACTCATGGAAGCCTGGGCAGAGTTGGAAGAGTGGCCTACCATTAGCAAGTGTGTGAAATTTCAGCAGACAGAAAGGGCATTGGAATGTGAGCTGTTGTTCCACCTTCAGGATCTCTGTGTGACTCAAGCCTACTGCCACTGGGCAGGAGGGAAGAGGGAGAGAGCCTGGTCAAGTCATGCAAGGTACCCTTGTAAGATAGGCCAGGAGAAAGATGGGCCCAAACCTCAGCAAGTTCAAAGTAAGCCATACAGAGACAAATTGAGCATGTAGTTTTGTTTAGAAAGAGAGTATTGGGAGAAGAGAGGGAGGGTAGGCGAGACAGAGACACAGAGAGAAAGAAACAGGGAGGAAAAAGATAGAGAGGGAAAGAAAGAGACTGAGAACCACTTGCCTGGGGAAAAAGAAAGATCAAGAGTGGCTAGAACTTGCCTACTAAAGAAACAGGGTAAAATCCGCTCATGAGTAATGTGTGGAGTGTGCCTGAACACTTGCAGGAAGTATATGTTCAAAAAACATTGCCTTAGAATTGTTTTCAATAAAGTTTTTAAAGATGCAAGTTTCATGAACAACTGGGCATTTACCTTTCTTTTCTTTTTGAGACACTGTCTAATTGTGTAGTCTTGTTTGGCTTGGAACACTCAAGATTCCTCCTCTCTTCGCCTCCAGAGCTAGAGAACTTAAGGTATACAACACTTTATGTATATAGATGAGTATTTTCTTTATCTGTTATACAAACAGAAAATACTGCACCTCTTACAATGTTTAAATGTTTAATAAGTCTGTAGGCATAAAAATTATACTGAGATCAAGATCCAGCATTCCAGTGATGTCATTGTTATAATATGTTATGGAAAAATTGTCAGATGGAATGTTGCTGACAAGAAATCATCACCAGAAGTGATCCTATGATTCAGAAATATGTGTAAAATTCTCTTAAATGCATTGCAACTTTTAGTTTCCTAGGCACCATGAATAAAAGTTCCACAAATTACTGCCTACTGTGCAAAATAAGTGGTTACACTCCAGAGCTACAAAACCACTACTTTCAATTCCAGGAGAAACTTAAAACCACTACTTTCAATTCCAGGAGAAAGTTAACTCTTATAGGTTTTATAAAAATAAATAATGTAAAATACAACAGCGGTTCACCATCATTCATATATTTCAGTCCTAATGTACATTGAAAGTTGAAATAAATCTTTTAATCTTATGAAGAAACTTAGTTTCAAATATTCAATAGTATTTTATGTCAGGAAACAATGACATTTATCTTCTAACAAAATATTACAAACTAGTTTTAATGTATGTGTTTTGCATTTGTTTAAAATGTATCAACTAATGCAATTAATAAAATTTGCATATTATTCAGGAAAGAGAAACAACAAAACCCAAAAATAATAGTTAGTTAAAGTAAAACAAATGTAATTTATATAATCTCCCAGTAGATAAGCAGCATGTAAGTATATACACTTCTAAGTAGTATATAGATATATAATATATAAAGAATGGATGAATTTAGAGAAAGTGACAACTGTAGATTAATGAAGACAAGTTATTTAATTTCAAATAAAGTAGAATAGTTTTACATAGAATAAAGGCAGATATCCTATTTCTTGATTAGCAAGTAGGTCTTCATATCACAAGTAAGTTTAGTAATTTGGATTTTGGCTCACCGGATCATTAGCTACAAGAGTGGTTCATCTGATGAAGAGACCATGTGTTGGGGAATCAGGGAGGAGTGCTTTGAATGAAAATATACAAATTGGATACAGAGAAGAAGCAGAGACGACAGGAGGAACTAAGCTAAGAGAGAATAAAGGAGGAAAATCCATAGAAGGTGTGAAGATTCAGGAGACCAGTTTAAGTATTTAGTCACTAATTGACAGAAAAAGCAAATACAATCTGTGAATGTCAGTAAGAAGCCATAGCCTGGTCTGGCATTTATTTGCAAAGGCTCATTCCAGTTCTAACATAGAGAATAGATTATAAAATGCAGAGAAATATATTCTAGATAACAAAAATCAGTTAAGAATTTACAAGGATTATGGAAATACTTTAAGATATTTTTGGTGTTTAGTAATAGCTTGGAGCAAAATTAGATTATCATTTCATTGAAATGATACTAAAGTCTTCTAGAGTATGACTTAATAATCAAAACTGGATTTTTGTAAATGTAATTGAATTTGCTAATGTGATATTTGTGATATTAGAGAAGTTGAATTCTATATCTATTTCTCAATTTCCAAAATTGATATTTTACATTATGAATATGCCTTTTCAGTCTTTGATCTTTGTGATCTAGGTCAATAGTTCTAAATGTCATGGCTTCTCACAATTGTTCTATTTCACAATTTGAAGTTAATGCGTAATTTTGTAAAGAAACGTATATTAAAAAAAAGACTATAGATAAAATATTTTAGTAAGCAAAATTGAAATAGTTTCTTTTGGCTTTTTAGATAGTTTTTTTATTACAATATTTTTTCCTTTCCTTTTATCCTTTTAATCCCTCCCATTTATCCCTCTTCTTCAAATGTATGGCCTTTAAAATCTAATTTTATTTCTTATATATTTGCATAATAATATATATTTCAAAATAAAACCTGTAATTCCATTTATTGTTACTTTTGTGTATGTTTTCAGGGTTGACCCTTAGTAGTGGACGACCAATAGATATACACTTCCCTGGGGATCTTCATCTTTCTTATTCCCAGCTTTTCTCAGTTGCCTATAGTTCTTTTTGTAGCATGGAGGTCCTGTAGATTTTTCCACATGCACTTTGGCAGGGTCATTCTTATTCAGTTTATGTTTATCAACTTTATGGGATCTGAAATTACTCAGGGAATTAGTCACTAGGCATGCCAATGAGGGATTACTTTGCCACTTAACACAATTACACTGATTAGGGGAATTAAAGTAGGAAGACTAACATTAAAAGTAAATATTCCTATGTGTTGGGCCTGGTCATTATACTATGTAAAAAGTAGGAAAATGAGCTGAACACAGTCATTCACTGTTTCCTGTTTCTTGACATTTGATACCACATGATAAGATGCTTTAAGCTTTTGCCACCAACTTCCCCACCATGGTGCTCTGTATGTTGAACAAGGAACTAAAGTACATCATATCTCCTTTAAGTTACCTATTTTCAGTGATTTTTTTACCACTGCAGCAGGAATAAAATGAAGATAAATACTCAGAAATAAAGTTACTATTGAAGAAATTCAATACGTAGCATAGAATTTTCCCATAAATATTCAAGATGCATCTGTGTATGTGTGATAGGTAGTTTAAAAAACTCTCACTAAATATGCAAAGTTTATATATTATCTTGTTACTAAAATGAATGGAGACAAAGAATGTTTTTCACTGTTGAATTAGTTAAATCATTATTTGCATGTTTTTTTAATTAGTCTTTGTTTTTAATCTGACCAATCCTAATCTCATGTAGAACAGTTCAACTGCTGATGGAGGAAGGGCATTGGCTAATAAAGGAACTGCCCTGGCCCATCTCATTGGTTAGGAGATAGGTGGGAGGAGTAAACAGAACAAAATGCTGGGAGGAAGAGGAAGTGAGCTCAGACTCCACAGCTCCACTCTCCGGAGCAGACGCAGGAGAGACGCCATGCTACCTGCTCCAGGGAAGACGCACACCATGCCCCAGCTCCGACCCAGGATGGACTTAGGCTAGAATCTTCCCGGTAAGCGCACCTAGGGGCGCTACATAGATTATTAGAAATGGGCCAGAGCAGTGTTTAAAAGAATACAGTTTCCGTGTAATTATTTGGGGCATAAGCTAGCCGAGCCGGGCAGGCGGCTGGGGTGTTTGGGGACGCAACCCCGCCGCTCCATATTACTACAAATGACGCCCAGACGTGTGGCTAACTGAGTCCACAGAAAGCCTGAGAAAGCTTGGGAAAGAGTAAAGCATGTTTTCTTGATTGTGACAATTTCTCTGGTCTACTCTGCTTTCTAGAGGCAAGCAAGCGCTCTCATCTAAGAGAGGCTTCCTGACTCAGCTTCAGCTGCAAAGCCTGCAGCTCATTAAGAGGTCCTGCCACGAAACACTTAAATGGTGTTGACGAAAAGCTGAACACATGCTTTTCGGTTTTCAGCCGTAGCAGGAAAAAAGCTGCGCTGTTTAAAAATGCCAGCTTTCTGGGCCATCCTGCCAGGGCAAACTCTGACTGTTTGAGGCAGGAGGGCTGGCTATCAAGAGAGGACTTGAGTGTTGTCTGTTGTAGCTCGCTGGCTGGCAGGGACCTTGAAAGGCCATGAGGCTGGAAAGTTAAGGAATGGACTGGATCTAGCTGGCAAAGCCACGCCTTCAGTCCTACTGATATTGCTTGGTAAATTAAAGGCTCTTGTGGTCAGAAAAACAGAGAGAGATACAGTAAAGAGATTCAAAGACAAAGAAAAATTTTAAATGATTTACAGTGTTAAAAATATATACAGACTAAAAGTTAAAATTCTTAAAGTAAACCTCTGTGACTTCAAGGTGTGGTAGCACACGCCTTTAATCCCAGTGCCTAGAAGGCAGAGACGAACAGATCTCTGTGAGTTCAAGGTGTGGTAGCACACGCCTTTAATCCCAATGCCTGGGAGGCAGAGACAGGCGGATCTCTGAGAGTTCAAAGAGAGCCTGGTCTACAGGGTTATTCCAGGTCAAAGATATATGCTCAAAAAGCAAAAAGTTAACCTAGGAATGTCACAGCTTAGATTCTTAAGCGCCTAGTGATTTAAAGGTGCAAATCAAAAGTGCTCCTGGATAGTAAAAAATTGCAGATGCACAATAGGACAGATTCAGACCACTAAAGGAGTCACACTGTTGGATGAATGTACGTAGGCTTGGGAGAGAGAAGAAAAAGAATAAAGAAAATAAAGTTAATGCTTAAAAAAAAAAAAGGTAAAGTCTTTAAAGAGACAGAATAAAGTAAAGTGATAGAGTAAAAATAAGCCGCGTAAAGATGAAAAATTCACAGAGAGTCTGGATTCTTTGTATTATTGTGTTTTCTTTAAAATTTTTGACTGTGAAGGAGCTAAGTACAGAGAGACATTTCATTACATGGGCTGCCAAGCTAAACCAGAATGGATATAAGGGTATTACGATTTCAGAATTTGGATCTAAGGATATGATACTTTGGAAAAGAGATTCTTCTTTTGTTTTCACAGAGGATGAGACTCTATGGATTTCTTCTATCCCGATTTGGTATGATGGACCATGTCCTCCTGAAGGGTTGCTGTGAACATCTTCAGAAAATTGCTTTGCTCAACTGCCAACTGAGATGAAACTAGCACACAGGTTATACCATGAAAGACCTAATTAACGACGCCCCCATTCAGCAGGAAGCAGTTTGGAGAGAAAAAAACTGCGTCCCTGTTCCCAAATATGGTTTATAAATGTTCTTTTACATTTAAAGGGGGATATGATATAGATATGAATAATTTGCATTAGTATACATTTTGCTTTATTTATAGAGATTTACGGTCAATTTTGTTATATGTATAAATGTTTCTGATGTAACTTTTACTTGATAACTGTTTTGTTATATGTAATTTTGCTATGTTAAAGTTAAAGCTTTTTTTTTTTTGTTTAAACCGAAAAAGGGGAAATGATGGAGGAAGTGCATTGGCTAATAAAGGAACTGCCCTGGCCCATCTCATTGGTTAGGAGATAGGTGGGAGGAGTAAACAGAACAAAACGCTGGGAGGAAGAGGAAGTGAGCTCAGACTCCACAGCTCCACTCTCCGGAGCAGACCCAGGAGAGACGCCATGCTACCTGCTCCAGGGAAGACGCACACCATGCCCCAGCTCCGACCCAGGATGGACTTAGGCTAGAATCTTCCCGGTAAGCGCACCTAGGGGCGCTACATAGATTATTAGAAATGGGCCAGAGCAGTGTTTAAAAGAATACAGTTTCCGTGTAATTATTTGGGGCATAAGCTAGCCGAGCCGGGCAGGCGGCTGGGGTGTTTGGGGACGCAACCCCGCCGCTGCCCCTATTACTACAAACTGCTGCTTTATTTTTAAGCTAGCTTCAGCTAGTGGCAAATTTACATGTAAATTTACATCATTATATTGTAAGTTATTAATTGAAATACACTTAAATTTACCATTCTTAGTAAGTAAATATTTTCTACATACTGCTCCCCCTACATAAAATACTAAACAATGCATAGTGTTTTCTGTTCATCATTTGATTCTGCTTCCCTTCTTTTATTTCAGTCACTGAGCAGGTCAAATAGTTAATGAGCAAAGAATTATTCGTAATTGTTATCATTTGTCAATGTTAAATTTTTCAAATTTTCTATGAGTACTGACAGGTTATTGAATTTAATAAGAACATGAGTGAGTAATCAGTTATTGTACAAGCAATAACCACACACTGTAATATAGAGACATATAATTTAGCAAAAAAATATTAAAAGAAATTTTTATGTGTTATGATTCATGTAAAATGATTTTCAATGAGATAACTTGTAGACAATTAATTATGCCATTAGCATTATAGCATCAAGATGAATCATGTTAATTCCAATAATCAAGTATTGCCAGTCTTCTGGTTTTTCTAAAACCTTGTGTGTGTGTGCAAATGGGGAAGAAAATTTATGTGTGCTGTATGAGTCCATATACAGAAATGTGCATACCTGTGTGCACATATGTGCAGAGATTAGAGGAGTATGTCAAATATTCTCCTCTAGCACTTCCTATCTTTTCACTAAACCTAAAGCTAGACTAGGGATAACCAATAGCTACAGTGATACTCCTGACTCTGCCTCTCAAAAATCTTCTAGAATGCTGGGGTTACAAGTGAAAGGATGACCATGCATAAATCTTTTACATGTGGATGCTGGAGATTTTTAACTCAGGGACTTGTGCTTTCTCAGCAAGAACTTTTACCCATGGAGCCATCTCCCTAGCTTCTATGAGTATTCTAATGTATAGGTAGTCATTATGTCTATCTAAAAAAAATAACTGCACATAGGTAGTGTCTTAGGTAACTTTCCTGTTGGCATAAAAAAAACAGGTTAAAGGAAACTTATAAAAGAAAGTATTTAATTGGGTTTACAGTTTTAAGTGTTTGAGTCCATGAGGAGGGATGAATCGAATTTCAACAAGAACAGATGAAAGCTCACATCTTTTTTCTTGTTTTTGTTCTCTTTCTTTATTCTTCTCTCATACAATAATCCCAAGTACAGTTTCCTGTCCCTTCTCTCCTCCAAGTCTCAGCTCCATATCTCTTCTCCCCAGAACTGCTGCTCTTTCTATTCCCTTCAGAAAAGAGCAGGCCTCCCAGAGATATTAACCAAACACAGCATAAAAAGATCCAATTAAGCAGGGTACACAACCTCATATGAAGGCTGGAGGAGGCAATCCAGTAGGAGGAATATTATGCCAAGAGCAGTTAGGAATCCCACTGTTGGGAATCTCACAAAAATCACAAGTTTAAAAACCACAGCATGCATACAGAGTGCCTAGCACTGATACATACAGGCTCAGTGATTGCTGCTTCAATTTCTATGAGGCCCTATGAGCCTTGCTTAGTTGATTTTGAGGTCCATGTTCCTTTGTTGTCCTCAAGTTCTCTGGCTCCAACAATACCCCCCATTTTACAAGTTCGTGAAGCTCTGCCTAATGTTTGGGTGTGTGTCTCTGCATCTCCTCTCATCAGTTGCTAAAGTAAGCCTCTCTAATTATGATTGAGCTAGACACCTATCTAAGAGTATTTTTTAAAATATCTTTAGAAATTATTTAATTGGCTTTTGTTTTCTCAGTGATGTTTAGTTCTATCCTATCTCTGAAACATCAGTTTCCAATACATGGCCATTCAAGCAGTGATGGGCTTTCTTTCATGGCTTGGGTAACAACTTAGACCAGCCATTGTTTGGCCAGTCCCACAAACTCTGAGCCCTCATTGCCCCAGTGCATATTTAGGCAAGGCAGGATATGGGATGGAGGTTTTGTGACAGGATTGCTGTCCCAGACCCTCCACTGGGAGATTAGCCTGGTTATAGAATATGATCAATTCAGGCTCTATATCTTCTATTATTAGGGATACTCTCTGGGGTCATCCTCATAGGATCGAGGAAGTTGCCAATATACTAGGTTTTCACATTCACCCATAAATGCATACCTACTTCAGTCATCTCTCCCTATACTCTCTTCCTTCCCAGGCTGATCCCTTATTTTCCTACCACACACATCCCAAATCTACTCATAAAATCTACTCTATCTCCCATTCCCAAGAAGGTCCATGTGTCCTCCTTGAACCCTACATATTACTTAGCCTTCTTGGGAAGGTGGATTGTAACATTATTATTCTTTATACAACAACTAATATCCACTTGCAAGTGAGCACATTTCTTGTTTGTGTTTCTATGTCTGGGTTTCCTTGCTCAGGATGATTTTTTCTTAGTTCTATCCATTTGCCTGTGAATTTCATGGTGTAATTATCTAAAGATGTGGGTAATATCTCACTTTGTAATTGTATCACATATTCTTTAGTCGTTTTTCTGTAGAGGAATATCTATTTTTAAGTTCCTGGCTATTAGGAATAAGATACTGTTATAAGAAGGCCATTTGTTTGTTTCCTGTCCACCTGACAGATCAGACCAGAAATAACCACAGACACCGTATTAATTAAATCACTGCATAGCTCATTAGTTCTAGCTTCTTATTGGCTAACTCTTACATCTTAATTTAACCCAACTTTATCAATCTGTGTATTACAACAAGGCCGTGGCTTACTAGGTAAATTTCTGGCATGTGTCTATGGTTGGGCTACATGGCTTTTCCCTGACTCAGCCTCTTTTCTCCCAGCAATCAGTTTAGCTTTCTCCAGCTAACTAAGTTCTGTTCTTTCAACAGGCCAAGGTAGTTTTTTTATTCACCAATGATATTCACAGCATACAGAGGGGAATCCCACATCAAGGTGCTATAAATTTAGTTGGACAAGTGTCCTTATGCTGTGACAGAGAGTCTTTTGGGTATATGCCTAGGAGTCTTATAACAGGGTCTTGAGGCAGATCCATTCTCATTTTTCTGAGGAACCATATTGATTACCGTGGTGACTGTAAAACTTTGTACTCCCATCAGCAATGGAGGAGTACGTCCTTTGAACGTCATCCTCACCAGAATGAGCTTTTTTTTTTATGTTACTGATTTTAGTCATTCTGACTATTATAAGATGGAATCTCAAAACAGTTTTGATTTGATTTTTTTTAATAGCTAAGGATGTTGAACATTGCTTTAAATGCTTCTCAGCCATTTGAAATTCAGCTATTGAGAATTCTCTGTTTAGCTCTAGCCCCATTTTGTAATTGAATTATTTGGTTTGTTGATGTCTAGTTTCTTGCATTTTTAAATATATTTTGGATATTAGTCCTCTATCAGATAGCCAATATATGAAAATCTTTTACCATTTTGTAGACTGCCAATTTATCCTATTGATAGTGTCTTCTTATTGAAGAATTACAGTTTCCTGTTTTCCCATTATTTTTTCAAACTTATTGTCTTCACTATTGGTGTTTTGGTTAAGATATTTTCCATGTTTATGAATAAAAGGCTATATATATATGTGTGTGTGTATATATACATATATATACATATACATACACATATATATATCTACATATATAGCTCTGTGTGTGTGTGTGTGTGTGTGTGTAATCAGGTTCAGTGTATCTTGTATTATGTTGAGGACTTTGATCCACTGGGATTTGGGTTTTGTTCCACATGATAAATATGCATCTAACAAGACATATGTTTAGAAGAGCACCATTTGTTGAATATGCTTTCTATTGTGTATTTTTCACCTCTTTACCAAAAATTGGGTGTTCATAAATGTGTAAATTTATGGTTTTCAATTCCATTAATCAACATGTATATTTTTTGCAAGAAATGTGTTTTTTTATTACTTTAGCTCTGTAGTACAGTTTGAAATCAAGAAGAGATATACCTTTGGAGTTTCTTTTATTGTTCAGCATTGTTTAAGTTATCCGAGGATTTTTGTTTGTTTCTTTTTCCATATGAGATTGAGTATTGTTCATTCAAGATCTGAAAAGGATTGTGTTTTATTTTGATGAGAATTTCACTGAATATGTAGATTGATTTTATCAAGATGGCCATTTGTTATTGTTAATTTTTCTTATTAATGAACATGAGAGATCTTTCCATCTTCAGCTATTCCTTTCAATTTTCTAAAACACTTAGAGTATTTTTTCTACAAATGTTCACTTGCTTGGTTAAGGTTAATCCAAGATATTTTACATTGTTTGTGGCTATTGTGAAGCATGATGTTTCTTGGGATTCTTTCTCATATTACTTCTCATTTGTATACAGGAGTGTTACAGATTTTTTTGAGTTAATATTCTATCCAGCCAAAATTGTGCATAAAACAAGCTCGTTACTCTACACATATATCATATCTACTATTTAAGTATGGAATCATTATATAAATTGAATATGTAAAATAGTAATCAGAAAGGCTTACTTTTAAAAGATTTCATATGTTTTTATGAGGATTATTTTGGCTAAATTCTTGAATAACTGTAGTCTTAGTGAAAATTGAGGTTTGTTCGGATTCTATACATGTGTAAGAATTGAGTAAATAAATTTACAGGCATATACAATAGAACTGTGATGAGTTCAACTTAGAAAGATCTATAACTAAAATATAAGAATAAAAGCTACTTGAATTAATTTGAGGTATGTCCAGTAGTGGATAAAGAAACCCATCTCTAGAGAAAAATGACAGTGATTTTGAAGGGCAAGCGGCAGGATCAGGATTGCTAGGACTGCACATCAGGAGAGTATGGTGGATTCCTGCAGCCAAACACAGAGATAGTTCCAGTCTGCACAGTGCTCTGCGTGGTAGATTTAGCTATTACTCAGATAAAAAGAATTTGTGTGCTGCACACTCATTCTCAGAGTTAAAATGCCGAGTTCGGCTCATACATGGCAGCCCCAGAGCTAGCAGTAATGGTACCTCCACCAGTTTAAAAGTGGAGAGAGGCAGAGCCAGCATCCAGAGCAGCTGCAACCAAGCTGCTTACCATTTTAAAAGCTCTTAAATACTGTAAGGAAATACAGATAACTCAATAAGGACAGAATCAGACAAATCCAGATAAAAGATAACTCCAAATGAGTCACAGTTTTGGAAAAATGTATGTAGGCTTTGGTGAGAAAAGAAAAAAACCCACACAAAGATGGTATGTACACAGAGAGTGTGGATTATGTATGTATATTATTATGATTTCTTTGAATTTTTTGACTATAAAGGTGCTAAGTACAGAGAGACATTTCATTGTGTGGGCTGATAAGCTAAACCAGCATGTATATTATAAAGGTTTCAGGACTTCCAAATTTGGGTCTAAGGATTTGTTGCTTTGGAAAAGAGGTTCTACTTTTGTTTTCACAGAGGATGAGAACTTGTGGATTGCTTCCAGACTGGTGTGGTTTGATGAAACACAACCCTTTGAAAGGTTGCCTTAAACATTTCTCAAAAAATTACTTCACTCAATAAATAGCAGGAAGAAGTTTGGGACAGAACTGTGCCCATATTCCCAAATATTGTTTATAAATGTTTCTTCACATTTAAAGGATGATATGCTATAGAGATTTGTGGTATACATCTTGGTTTATTGATACAAATTTAAAGTCAATCTTGTTATATGTATATTTCTGCTCTTGATTAAGGTATTGTGATTATGTAGTTCATTTAAGAATGTAATGTATAATTAAGAAATATAGGTTGATAAATAACCATCTATAATAGTCAAGCTTGTAGTCATGTTAGTTAAATTTTCTAGATCTATACAGATATATTTCAGTTAGATAGGTATTCTTCAAATATGTCAGAGACCTTCAGAATGTGGCATTTAGAATGTTTAATAACTTAAGACTTTTCATGACAGTGAGACACATCTGCTCCTGGCAGCACCAAGCTACTTCAAGAGGACTATGGGCATTGGAGAAGCTCCTTATCAAGTTGGTTGACAATTTGGCAAGAAATTGCTTTTTCCTGGACTGTTTGATAAACTGGACATGCCGGAAAATGCTTCTCCTAACCAAGATTTAGTAATATAGACAAATGTCTCATTTTTCATTGTATGCAGGATCTGTTGATCCTTAAGTGGTGATCTAACTTTTAGAGACCCAAGTATGTTTTTGCATTCTAAGTTGACATTTTCAAAGCCAGAAAATCAATAAGTACTCATCTAGAATCTGAGTCTGTTATTCCTATTTGTACAACCTTAATTAATCTTTGTAAAAAGTCACTAAAGGGTTCTTTATGGCCCTGTTTAACCATGGTATATGATTCAAATTGTTTTCTTAGTTCTTGAATTCTGTCCTGGGCATTTAAGACTGCTTTGTGAAATATTGACAATTTTTTTTTCTGTGTTAGGTGCTTGACGCTGTGGGTCAACATAAGTGCCCTCACCAATAATTTGATCTTGGAAAGTATCAAGTCCTTTTGCTTTTCACTGTTGTTTTAAATTTTAACTTCTTCCTTGAAATAACATCTAAATATCAACTGGGGTGATCATCCAGCTCTGCTAAACCTAACTGAATCCAGTCATGTGGTGTCACCTTAATGCCAGAAGCCTGTGTCTTTATCATCTCCCTAACAAATGCAGAATGCAAGCCACTTGTTACAACAGCTTGCTTAATTTCTTTTAGATTATTCATTTCTATAGCTATTCGTCTACCTTCTTTGGATCCTTTTGGGCTTTTAGAACTTGATGCTTTGTCAGAGTAGAAAGCTAAAACCCTGGGTAAATTATCTCTGACAGATACTGATATTGTTGAGTCATGTTCATATGCTTTCTTTCCCTCTTCATCAGCTCCAATAATTTCCTCAATCATTTCAAATCCTTTTACTATTGTCTTTTGCAAATCCTGAATCTCCTGGACTTTATTTTTTCTAGGGATTTCATTGAGGCGCCTAGCCTCGGGTCCTCATTCTGCACATGTGATTCCAAGGTCTGAAGTTTCTTCTTTAAAGATAACATCTTATACTTAGACATTATTTGGATAGTGTGCAGATTGACATCTTGGAGAGATACTCTATCTGTTAACCTATCATAACTTTTTAACTTTTTTTGTCAAATTAAACAGTATGAATTCTTTCAGATAATTTTTCAGTATCCTTAGACATAGATTCAATTTTGTCTGTCAAATTAATGTTATCTTTTATAATAGTATTATTTTTTCAGGTAACTTTTGATTTTCATTAGTATTAATCCTGTAAAGTAGTTGTTTATTATTAGTCTCTAAGACTGTATCATTTCTAAAAGTACCACTTTCTTTCTTAATGGTATAATATGAAGAAAAAAACTGAGTCCAAATACCCAATAAATGGCCGGGCGGTGGTGGCGTACACCTTTAATCCCAGCACTCGGGAGGCAGAGGCAGGCGGATCTCTGGGAGTTTGAGGCCTGCCCGGTCTACAAGAGCTAGTTCCAGGACAGGCACCAAAGCTACAGAGAAACCCTGTCTCGAAAAACCAAAGTAAACAAATAAATAAACAAACAAACAAACAAATACCCAATAAATGGTTGTATCATCATAACCATATAAGCCTTATAGAATATAATACATATTATTAGCAAAAAAAAGTTACTCAAAGTTTCAATATCAATGTATTAATTACCTGTTATGAGATCTAGCAAATAATATTACATTTGATAATCTTTATTGTTCACAGCAGGTGTCGTGGTTGCATATTTGTGATACTACCAGTGGTGACACAAATGGCCGAAATATGCTTTTCTTGACAAAATAAAATGAATTAACAATTCAGAATTAGAGAGACACGATGGAGCTACTGCCAGAGATGTGCTGAAACTTTGCTGGTTGGCTACTATCCCGTGATGACATACAGATTAATAGAAATGGGTTAAATTAATATAAGAGTTAGCCAATAATGAGTTAGAATAAATGCACCAGTGATTTAATTATTACAGTTTCCGTGTGACTATTTTGGGTCTCAGATAGCCAGGTGGCCAGGAATCAACAAGGAGCCTCTTAATACAACACAAAAATAATGTTATGGGAGATACTTGAATCTATTTTTACATCATATACTTAAATATTTTATGTTAGTATAAAAATATAAAATCAAATAGTAGAACATTGATATCTTTTAAATGAAGTAAATACACTTTTCCTGGAGTGTAAGAGATGGGTACATTGTTCAGAGTGTATAGTGCTCTGTCAGTGGACCTGCAATTGAATTTCAGCTCTTTGTTTTCTTGTTCATCATAGTCAATTGTAACTTCAGATCCATGAGAACAATGCATTATACTGTCTTCCCTGGACATACACTTATGTTTACAACTAACACAGAGATGGAATTACACATATAATTATAAATTTAACAAAACGTAAAAACTGTATGTTTGCACGCTCAGGATGTTTTAATGATACTAATTTGTATGTCACACATATTAATTCTACTTGTAGAATACTAAAGGAAACAGTTTGAACAACTTAATTACAGGAAAAATGTAAATAATTAGATCTATGCAAATGCCTAATGATTTCTTATTGTCCTTTTTGTTTAGACTTATAGGTCATTAGTTTGTCAATTACATGTGGTATCTTTGTTTTCATCAAAATAAATAAAGTGTGGTTAAATAAAGTGTTACTGCCGAGACTAGAGAGTATCACATTATTAATTATTCTGGAATAATAGCCAAACTGAAACCACAAAATTTATTTACATGAGCAGAAATATCAATAAATAGTGGCATTAATATGTCCCACAAATAACTGACAAGGTGTCTTTAATAATGTTGTCTAACTCTCTTGGTAGGCAATTAGAAGCAATGTTGATAGCCTGGATTGATTTGGTGACTTTTGAATTGTCCTTGACCAACAATTAATAGGGTTAACCTCATCCATGTAACTTTATGATTTTTATTTAAAATGGTGTTTTGTTTTATTTGATTTTGTAAACAGAAATATAGCTTTTAATGAAAAGAGTGGAAATTACATTTCAATTTACTGAATGTGTACCAGTTTCTACTGGTTTTACACGTGTATTTTTCAGTTTTTTAAAGAAAAAATATGTATATAACATTTAAATCATTACAAAGCAAGAACATAAAAGTCAAAATAAACAAATAAATAAAATTAGATAGAGCAAAAGGGTTCTATTTAAACCACATTAAAAGGAAATGAAGAGCCGTGAACGGTGGTATATACCTGTAATACCAGCACAATTGAAGCAGAGGCAAATAAATGACATTTCTAAGAAAACCTGTTAAAGGAGCTATCTCTTTGTATAATGTAAGCCTTTAGCATATTTGTCAATAATACAACAAGGAATTATCATATTGTTTTAATTATGGACCTTCTATTCTGTTACAGTAATTAATATGCTATAATTTTGTACTAGTATTATGTAATTTTTGCTTCTGTATCCTGCAGTATATATTACATTCAGGCATGTTATCAGCCATACTAGTAATTTTTTAAGATTCACTTGACTATTTGAGGTTTTTTGTATTTCCATATGAATTTTAAAATTCTTTATATGATCTCTTTATATAATGTTATTGGAATTATAATTTGAATTTTGTTTAATTTGTAGAATGCCTTTGGTAAGATGGCCATTTTCATAATAGTAATTCTGATAACCCATGGAGAAAAAGAAGTTTTTTTTTTTTTTTTACCTTCCAGTGTTTTCTTCAATATCTTTGTTCAGCAACTTAAAACTTTACAGAAGCTTTAAATTCTTTAGGTAGTATATTACAAAGGATTTTTATTTTTTATTAAGCAATTGTGAATGTTTTTTTTGATCAATTTTTAGAATATTGCCTTTTTGTACACAAGAAGACAACTAGTTTGAATGTTAATTTTTTCTTGTCTAATTATTAAAAGTGTTTATTAGAACTATATTTTCCAGTGGAGTGTTTAGGTTATGAAATCTATAGGATTATATCATCTCTAACTAAACTTTACATTAATCTTTTCTTCTTTTAAACCTTTATCTCTATCTCTTGTTTAAATATTTTAAGATCTGATACATTACATTGACTATGAGGATATAAGGCAGATAATTTTGTTCCATTTCTAACTTAATTCAAATTGCTTAATTTTCCCCCATTTATTGTGTTCATTTCAACTTTGTCACAGATAGACTTTATTCAGTTTTTTTCACTTTGTGTGTGTGTATGTATAAAATTCTTCAGAGATATCAACCTATAGCAAAAGCCCCCTTTTTGTTTCCCTGATGTCAGCGCAAAACTTCTGTTTTTGCATACATTTATATGATGTACTATATATATTGATTTATATATTTGGAACTATTCTTTATCTCCAAACAAAGCCACCTTGATCACGATTAATGATATTTTTGAAGTGTTGAATTTGGTTTGTTGGTGTTTTATTGAGGAGTTCTGCTACCATGTTCACCAAGGAGATTAGACTATAACTTTGTATTGTTTTGTCTTTATCTGCTCTTAGTATTGAAGGACTGGCACCTTTATAAAGTGAACTTAGAAGCATGTGCGTCTTTTTATATATTATATTATTGATTAAGGAACATTGCAATGCAGTTTTCTTTAATGGTTTTATATAGAACTTCATATAGACCCTCCAGACTTTGGGTATTGTTGTTGTTGGGGGCTTTGAATTACAGTTTTGATGCAACTGATGCTTATAGATATGTTTCATTTGTTTATGTCCTCTTGACTTCAATTTTATAGACCATGTAAGTGTATTATTTTTTTAAAAAGTTTTTCATTGAATTTACATGTAAGGACTCAGCCTCAGAGATCCTCTAAATTTTTATTTCTGTCTATTTTTGTATTTCCTGTTTCACATTTAACTTTATTTGGATTTGTTTCTTTTTTAAATTTAGCTAAAGATTTATCATCAATTGTATCTATCTTGAGCCAACTCTGTTGAATTTTTTCTATTTATTTTCCTTTTTCATTCACTATTCTTTTACTTTTTTTTGCTTCTAATGAGAGTTTTTCTGTATTCAGATTTTTAAATTGTTCTCCAGCTTTTCAAATATTTAAAAAGTGTATAATCAACTTCTTTGGTTGAAATCTCCCAGGAATTTCAATAATAGCATTGTAGATATAAATTCTTAGGATTGTATTTATTTTGTCCAATATTTTATAGCATATTGCATTTCATTCAGTTTTAAAAACAATTAGTCTTGTAATATTTAACCACTAGGAAAGATTTTAATTAATATTTGGTCATTTAAGAAAGATTGCACTCTATTTTTAAAAACATGAATTACCCTCCTCATTCATGATATATCTAAAGCTTCCTACTTTCACATATTTAAGTACAAACTGCATTCATTACGTACAAGGAAAATACAAAGATACAATCCCACCCCTACACTCTCACACACATCCCTCCTTATTTGTGGCATTTCCCTTTTTCTTGTGGTTAGTTGATCACCAAACCCTGAGGGCAAAGGGAGCATAGATTTTGCACAAGGCAGGGCTTGGCCAACTGTGTGTACAATGAAAACGACCTTCCAGGAGTTAGCTTCAGTGAGACAGCTCAACTTAATTCCAGACTAAAGTAAATATACAACATGGGGACAGAGGCTGAAATATCACCTAATAGGTGATATGATTTATTTTTATTTGACAGCATAGTCCCATGTACAAATAGGAGCACAATATTTAACTATTATATGTGCAATGAGGTGAGAGCATTTACAGGAATCTGCTTGAAAAAACACACTTGAGAAATGTCAGGCCTTGGTCCTGCCTCAAAGGGATGTATTAGACTTTGTTGACTCCACATTAGAAGCTTTACCTTCTGTGAGGAATGAATGGGCACATCCACACATACATCCATTCACCTACAACTACAAAGAGAGAGACAGAGACAGAGAGACAGAGAAGCAGACAGAAAGAATCCTGAAATATTATCATATCTAAAAAGAACTGTAAAACATTTACAGCTTTTATTAATACCCTTTGAATTGTTGTCTAGTTGCCTTTTTTGATATTTTAAATTATCAGTTATCACCTTACCACTATGCCACATTTATAAGTAAAGACAATTTTCATAGTTTCCATCTCTCTTGGTGACAGAAGATATTTCTTTATTTTGTAGCCCAGAACTTTATAGGTCTTGGTGAGGTGAAATAACAAAGTCTAATAACACTGTAGTGATTACATTCTTCCTGCCATTTGTGGTACCCACTTCACAGTATTATCTTTCTATCAAAGATGCATGTAAGATATTTCCTCACTCCTCCTTGATTTACTGATGTCAAAATGTTTCTGGAACACAGTGGTGCTCAGGAATATATTTGTGCATTATTATTGATACCATTATACATGCTAGATTATTTCGTTATTTTATACTATTCTTTCCTTTAATATAGTTTTATCTTTTCTCCATTTCAATTGCTTACTATAAACACTCACCACATCTCATCTGAGAAGGGAAATTAACCCACAAACCTATGAACACCTGATTTTCGATAAAGGGGCTAAAAGTAAACAATAGAAAAAAGAGAGCATCTTTAACAATTGTGCTGGCAAAACTAGATGTCAATCTGTAGAAGAGAGAAATTGGATCCGTATCTATCACCATGCACGAAATGCAAGTCCAAATGGATTAAAGACCTCAATATCAGTCTGAACACACTGAACCTGATAGAAGAGAAAGTGGGAAGTACTCTACAACACATGGGGACAGGAGATCGCTTCCTAGGTATAACCCCAGCAGCACAGACATTAACAGCAACATTGAATAAATGGGACCTACTAAAACTGAGAAGCTTCTGTAAAGCAAAGGACACTGTCACTAAGACAAAAAAGCAACCTACTGACTGGGAGAAGATCTTCACAAACCCCACAACAGACAAAGGTCTGATTTCCAAAATATATAGAGAACTCAAAAAACTAGACTTTAAAATGCTAATTAACCCAATTAAAAAATGGGGCACTGAACTGAACAGAGAATTCTCAACAGAAGAACTTCAAATGGCCAAAAGACACTTAAGGTCATGCTCAACCTCCTTAGCAATCAGGGGAATGCAAATCAAAACAACTTTGAGATATCATCTTACACCTGTCAGAATGGCTAAAATCAAAAACACCAAGGATAGCCTTTGCTGGAGAGGCTGTGGAGGAAGGGGTACCCTCATCCATTGCTGGTGGGAATGCAATCTTGTGCAACCACTTTGGAAATCAGTGTGGAGGTTTCTCAGGAAATTCGGGATCAACCTACCCCTGTACCCAGCAATACCACTCTTGGGAATATACCCAAGAGATGCCCTATCATATGACAAAAGCATTTGTTCAACTATGTTCATAGCAGTATTATTTGTAATAGCCAGAACCTGGAAACAACCTAGATGCCCTTCAATGGAAGAATGGATGAAGAAAGTGTGGAATATATACACATTAGAGTAGTACTCAGCAGTAAAAAACAATGACTTCTCGAATTTTGCATGCAAATGGATGGAAATAGAAAACACTATCCTGAGTGAGGTAACCCAGACCCAAAAAGATGAACATGGGATGTACTCACTCATAATTGGTTTCTAGCCATAAATAAGGGTCACAGAGTCTACAATTGCTGAACCTAAAAAGCTAAATAAGAAAGTGAACCCAAGGAAAAACATATAGTTATCCTCTTGGCTATGGGAAGTAGACACAATTGCCGGGGGAAAAATTGGGATCTTGGGCGTGGGGTGGGATGGTGGTTAGGGGAGATGGGGAGAGAAAAGTGAGAAGGGGAGGATGGGGGAACTTAGGGAAACAGGATGATTGGGATAAAGGAAGGTTGGATAGGAGAGCAGGGAAGCACAATTCTTAGTTAAGGGAATCACCTTAGGGTTAGCAAGACATTTGAACCCAGAGTGGCTCCCAGGAGCCCAAGGCGATGTCCCCAGTTAGTTTCTTGGGCAGCTGAGGATAGGGAACCTGAAATGACCCTATCCTATAGCAATACTGATGATTATCTTGCATATCACCATAGAACCTTCATCTGGTGATGGATGGAGATAGAGCTAGAGACCCACACTGGAGCACTGGGCTGAGCTCCCCAGGTCCCAATGAGGAGTGGAAGGAGGGAGAAGATGAGCAAGGAAGTCAAGATCATGAGGGGTGCACCCACCCGCTGAGATTACTGGGAGCTCACCATGGCCAGCAGGTCTGTGAATGAAAAAGCATGGGATAAAACTGGACTCTCTGAGCATCGCGAACAATGAGGGCTGATGAGAAGCCAAGGACAATGGCTCGGGGTTTTGATCCTACTACATGTTCTGGTTTTGTGGGAGCCTAGCCAGTTTGGATGTTCACCTTCCTAGACATGGATGGAGGGTGGAGGACCTTGGACTTTCCACAGGGCAGGGAACTCTGACTGCTCTTTGGACTGGAGAGGGAGCGGCAGAGAAGTGGTGGGAGGGAGAGAAGGGTGGGAGGACAGGGAGGGAAATGGGAGGCTGGGGGGAGGCAGAAACTTTTTTTCTTTTTTTCTTTCCTTTTCTCAATAAATAAAAGGGTATGTGAATAATGGGAGAAGTACTGTTAACAAAGACACATGTCCTTTATAACCTATTTCCTTGGTGTGAAAAGAAATAATGTCCACTGTTTTTCAGTAATTTTCTAAACCATTAGAAAATACACCTCTTTACCAGATAAAACATGGCTGCATTCCCCACACAAGAAATCTGTGCTAATGTAACTTTTAGCTTTCTAGTTCTGATATTCCATTCATTTTTTTATTATTTTTAATTGAGCTATATATTTTTCCTGGTCCCCTCCCTTCTTTCCACTCACCTTCTACCCTCTCCCATGATTCCCATGTTCTCAATTTGCTTAGGAGATCTTGTCTTTTTCTACTTTCCATATAGGTTAGATCCATGAATATCTGTTTTAGTTTTCTCTTGTTGTCTAGGTTTTCTGGGATTATAAATTATAGACTTTTTTCCTTTGATTTATGTTTAAAGCCACTTATGAGTACATACTATATTTATATTTCTGGGTCTGGGTTACCTCACTCAATATGATGTTTTCTAGATCCATCCATTTGCCTACAAATTTTAAGATGCAGACCTAAACAGAGAACTTTTAACGGATGAATCCAAAATGGCTGACAGACACTTAAGGAAATGTTCACAATCCTTAACTATCAGAACACTGCAAATCAAAACACCTCTGAGATTCCATCTTACACCTGTAAGAATGGCCAAGATCAAAAACACTGCTGCCAGCTTATACTGGAAAGGATGTGGGGTAAAGGGAACACTTCTCCTGTGCTGGTGGGAGTGCTTTGGAAATCAGTATTGTGACTTCTCAGAAAATTAGGAAACAATCTACATCAAGATCCAGCAATACCACTTTTGGTTCTATACCCAAAAGATTCTCAATAATACTGCAAGGACATGTGCTCAACTATGTTTATAGTACCATTATTTGTCATAGCTAGAACTTGGAAACAACCAGAATGCCCCTTAATTGAAGAATGGATAAAGAAGATGTGGTACATTTACACAATGGAGAACTAAACAGCAGAAAGAAATAATGACCACACATTTTTCCTTACTTGCAGTATTATGGCTACATAAAATGATTACACTTTTCTCTCTACCTCTCAGTATCTGATTTCATGAATACATATGTCTGAAGTTATTTCTTTGTTTCTACTCCTTTATTTTATTTAGAATGATAAGATGATACTTGAGAATCTTTTAAAATTATTATTATAATAGGAAATTACTTAGATTCTCAAATATATGTTTTGATATTTCCAAATTGGGTAATTTATAGTGGACTTCTTAGATGCTTAAAGAATATTTTAAGGCTGTATTGGTTCTTCAATTAAACCAACAAGTTCTTATTTCTAGATGTTCCATTAGAGTAGAATATTCAGATACAGATAGTTATCAATTGAAAATATTGGCATTCTTACTAAAATTCTGATTTTCACTCTATGTCTATGATTCTCCACCATAAATATATTCATAGATTCCCTCTAATACCTGATATATTATCTACACAGAAAAGGTGCTGAGTTTGGTACTGTATAACAAGAATGTTCCCAAAGTTGAAGAATGGAATAAGATTATACCACAGAAAGCAATTTCTGCACTACATGGGAAAAAAAGGTAAAAATTAAAAGATAAGTGAGTGCAATTATTTTGAAATGGAGTCTTAATAGCATCATAATTATCTAAAGAATGTATTTAATAGCAAGTTTGAGTTGCTAACCAATGCTTAAAGCATAAAGTACCAATATATCCAGTAAAGGAAAAGTCTTCAACTTAGATAAATTAACTTTTCTCATTGTATTAAAAATGCCTTCATTGAGGTATGAGTTGAAAGTATTTATTTTTATTTATGTTAGCATATAGAGCAGTTCTTAAATAACTGAAAATTGATCAATCAAGCCAACACATAACCTATTAGATAGTCAATAGTTTTCTTTATAAATGCTTCATTTGTCCCCAGAAAATGGAGGAAATGTCAGCATCCTTAATGGAAAATGTTCAAAAAATATATCTTTTATTTTCACTTGAAAATAAATGATGAAGTATCAAATGTGTTCACATGGCCCTTTTTGGTGAATGTATTAAGTGTTATTCTTTTTTTCCTTAAATATTTTATTAGGAACATATAGCTTATATAGAAAGTGAATCTGAAAAGAGAACTAGATAAGGAAATTATATGGACATCTTTTTCACTCACTGTATCAAACATAATAATCTAGGCAGCAGCAACTGAACTTACCACAGAGCAATTGCATATTGCCCAGTAAACAGCTCAAAATCCAGTTGTCTGTTATCTACAGAAACTTGCCATGATTCAAAGCACTGTAAGACTAGTCAATCTAGTTGAATTGGCAACAGTTCAGACTGGCAACATTATGTGTTCAATGCATTGACAAGAGGGGTTGAGAAACATATATTTTCATCTTTGAATTAGTTGTGTGCTTGGGCATTACTTTAAATGAGAGAATAATCTTGGCAAGGGAAAGAGGATGTAGTAAGAAAGCTTATCTATTTAATATAAATATAAAACATATTTCTAGATGATATATGTTTTGCTTCCAACACATTAATACATGAAAGTCATGATCATGGAACTAACAAAACTATGTTTCCCATGATCTCAGGTTTTTAATTTCACAAACAACTCTTATCTTTATGTTCCTTTTAAATGATTCAGCTTGAAAAAGCCTATATTTTCTCTTACCTTTCCTGTGCCATGTCTGAAAATTCTACCTCAATGTGTTATGTGGGAGTGTCATATATCAATCTGTTGATTTCATTTGTTAAGCAATAAAGAAACTGCTTGGCCCTGATAGGTTAAAACATAGGTGGGAGGAGTAAACAGAACAGAATGCTGGGAGGAAGAGGAAGTGAGTTCAGAGATGCCATGCTCCCCTCTCCCGGACAGAGGCGATAGCTCTGCTCTCTGAGGCACACGCGATGAAGCTCCAACCTAGGATGGACGTAGGCTAGAATATTTCCTGGTAAGCCTGATGCTACACAGATTATTAGAAATGGGCTAGTCCAGGTGCAAGAGTTAGCTGAGAAGAGGATAGATATAATGGGCCAAGCAGTGTTTAAATAAATACAATTTGTGTGTTGTTATTTCGGGGCATAAGCTAGCCAGGTGGCCGGGGTGCTGGGGACACAGCCCTGCCGCTCCAATTACTACAATTGTTCTCAGTTAAAATTTAGTGCATTTATTTCTTTAAGTTGTATAATTTTACCCATTGTTTCCTCTGCCTTTTCACTGAGCTAATAAAATACATCTCTTAATGGGCTCATGTTCTAATTTTTTTTTTCAGTGACTGCAATTTTTCCTTAAGCTCCCTATCTTAATATTTAGTTTTTTAATACATTCTAACAATGGCCTATATTTCATTATTGTTTATTTCATATGGACTTGTCCTGAGACTTTCACTTTTATTGTGGGCTCTTGTCTATTTTCACTTTTGTTTCTCCCTTCCCGGCCACCTTGTATGATAAAGTGATTAAAATTTCAGGGACTACATGTGATGTGAGTGAATATTTGTGATAACACATAAATACTGTTATTACATTTTAATTGCTTCTATTACAACATGAGTATATATGTATATGTGTATGCATATGAGCATGTGTACAGAAGTACATGGAGGAATTCAAAGATTCTTGAATCATTCTCTAATTTATTTTCATAGAGGGTGTCTTATTACATTAGGGGTTTGTGAGCTACCTAGACTGGCTGGCCAGCTAGCCTCAGGTATCCTTCCTCTTGTCTCTGCTTATTTAGTGTTAGAATTGCAGGCTATGCCCCATAACAGCCTTTTTCTGGGTGATGACTATCTAAACCAATGTACCACCAGAATTTCACCAAGTGAACTGAGTCAGATAAGTACTTGGCTTTGAAACTTTAGTTAGAAATTTGTTGGTAGATATACATAGGGAGGACAAGTAAAAGAGAAACACAGAGTAGGGAGTTGCAACTATGTTAGCATTTTTAATACGTCAACAGAACATTCCACTTTAATGAATGAATCTGAAAATCTCCTTTGTGAATTTATTTCTGAAGTATCAGTTTCTTATGCTACTTTGGAGATTGTATATATGACTAAGGGCTCACCTGGGTATATCATGCCTTTCTTTGGTCCAGGCCCTACTTTGTGGTTCTGGTTTTTTGTGAAATGAGGAATCTATACCCTATGCAGCTGTAACTGTGAACTCCACAATGGTTATACTGCCAAGGCTCTGGCAGATCTCTGAAATGATATACCAAAATATAACTAATATGTCTTGAGCTGAAAGCAGCTCAATGTTCAAAGGTGTTCCATGTCTATGTGCTTAATGTGGGTAAGAAGATTTGCTTTTTAGACTACAAAACAGTAGATATTACTGTCTACTATCAAATTATCATTTTCCAATGCCATATAAAATTGTGATTAATTTATTATTCTTTAGATAGTAGCTAAATAAATTAATTAGTGGATATATTACAATAACTTTTATTTAGTTGTATTTAGAATAGCTTATTTGCATCTTTAGTTATTTCTGTTACATAATTAATTTTCTGTTGAAGGATAAAATGATGACTCTTTGAAGAATAAATAGAATATTTTAACCCTAATTATAAAGTCCTCTGAAACTAAATTATTTTCTAGGCTCTTCTATTAAGTCTATTAGAAGTATTAACCTTAAATTAACCTGTACATCACAGCCCTCTTAGGATCTTTCTTGAGTAGGAAGAAGGATGGAGCATATATACAAAGGGCTGGTTATTTAAATCTAAGAATAGAAAAGAAATCATAAGGTTTTACATGAGTACTTGCCCCAACGTTAATAAATCAGCATTAATCTTCATCTTATTGAGCAGATGGCAAGGACTAGAGATCTGACACATCTTGGAAAATAACCAGATCTCATCAAGTCAAGTCATTTAGGAAAACTTGCTAGAGATTCTTGGCTGAATTAAGGAGGAAAAGTTCATTATAATGGTCTTCTGCTAGTTACTTTCCTATTCCACTGGATCACAGAAATATCTGCTAGCAAAATGTTTCATTATGTGCTATAGCAACAAATAAACTACTGTAATCTCTGGCTAGAAGTCAATAGTAGCTAGTACTTTCATCTTTGAATCACACCAGTGAATTGGAACCATCCTTTCTCCCTTTAAAGTGATCAACATGCATAACACAGAAGGTGCAAGGAATTCCAAACCAGCAGAAAAATGTAAAGGGAAGACATAAGGTCTATTTTTACATGAAGCCAAGTAGTGTGTCCTCAGCCAACAACAATGACACGATTAATTGCCCCCTCCACAGAAGGTAGAAAGTTTTTAACACAAAATGAAAGAAAAACAAACAAATAAATAAAAATAGCTTGACACAATGATTTTACAATGTTACACAACCTGGTTACTTCAAAAAAAATATTTATACAAATTAAAGTAACAAGAGGGTCCTGTAAACAATGTAGATTACTCTTGTGGGTGGAGTAACTTGTCAGAGGAAGGCAAGGTTATAAGAGAGGAGAGTGGTGAAGAGGATAAATGAAAAAAAAAAAAAGTATGTCTAAGCAGAATGGTGCACACATTTAAACCCAGAATTTTGGAGGTAAAGGCAGGTAGATTTCAGTGAGTTAGAGTACAGCCAGGGATATATAGTATGACTCTTGCTAAAAACAAAAAAAAAAAATAGAAAAAAGAATAAGGATGTATGACTATGTCATTATAAAACTTATTGTTTCAAATGGTATCTTGAATTCAATAAAAAATGCATAGGTCAGAAAATCCAGAGGCCCAATTTTTTTCATAATTCTTTAAATGCCTAGTAACTGGTGCAAAGTGACAAAGATAGGAAAAAAATTTTAAAAACAATTTTAACTAAATATAATATACGAAGAGAATCAATGCTGTATTTTTCATCAAGTGAGAGATAAGGACAGACCATTTTGTTTTAGAGAGAGCCTATTATTTATTCAATTATATAAAATGTTGATAAATATTCCTGTATACATATTTCTTTAAAAGTGTGAGGTGTGGTAGTTTCTTCCATGTAATTAATTACTTAGTTAATTAATTAGTTATAACTATATGGGTGCTTTGTTTACATTATACATCTCATATCACATGTATAATTGTTATACTTACAGCCCACAGTGGGAAATGGATTCTCTGGGACTGAAGTTATAGACATACAGATAGCTGTGAGTCAACATGAGGGTTCTGGATATTCACCCACAGTCCTCTGGTAGAGAAGCTAGCACTGATTTAAAATAAGCCATCTCTCTAGTCCCTAGATATATAGTTTTTAATTTTTATTTTATGTGTATTTAAATACAGGATTATATTTAGTAAGAGGACAGCTGTCAGGAGTGTGTTCTTTCTTTCCATCTTGTGTTCCTATGGGGATTAGGCTTAATTCTTCAAGCTTTATGGCAAGGAACTTTACCTGCCAAGTCATCTCAACAGTAACCATTTTAAAGATGTAGTATGCTAGTCTGTATTCTGTTAACTGTAGTAAGTAGGTGAAAAATAAAATAAACTCTTAAATTTTTGAACTGCTTATTTTCTATTGAAATCACATGTATTGAACACTAACTCTAATAATATTAAAGACCAGAGTGGTGATGATAGCTTTATTTCCAGAACTTGGGAAGCAGATGCTGGCAATCTGAGGCCTTCATTGAGGGCAACCACAGCTGTACAGTCAGATTCTGTCCCAAAATAATAGATGTGAATAATGATGATGATGATGACGATAGTGAAGCAGTATTAGATGATCCTTACTGTGCAGAAAATTATCATAGTGATGAAGGAATGCATATTGAAAGATAGAAAGTGATTTTAAGCTTATGTAGGTTGGTGGATAGAGAGTGACTTTTAAGTCTGAATCCAAAAGAGTTGTAAGAGAACTAGAGAGAAAGGAATGTAGTTGAACTGATATGTGAAACTATGCTGAGCATTATTTGAGTTTTAACGTAGAACACAGTGGCCCTGGAGCCAGGAAAGGTAGGATAGAAGGAAGATACAAATGGCACTAGAGGGCTGGATGATGTAGGAAACAGTGAAAGTGAGAGCTTTTAAAGTTTTGAGGAAAGAAATGACATAATTTGTGTCATATTTCATGAGAGGACTTCAAATTAATGACAGTGAAAATAGATTGATGTGAACAGAAGTTGAGGTATGAAGGCTACTGGAAAGACCAAGGCTCTAGATATAAATTTGTGTAGTCATAAAAAATGTGAACATTTAGAACACTTGATTTATTATTTTATCTTGTTTTAGTTTATTTTCAGCTAAAGAACATTGAGATGTATTATATAAAACTTTAAAAATATATAAAATAAACTTAAAAATCTCACAGAATATCATGGAAATGTGAAGAATGTGGTTCTATTGCATAACTTCAATTTTGCAATTGGATAATTTTGTTTACTCTCAATTTTAAAAAATGAGGGAAAATTGTAATAAATCATTATACCTCAGGCATAGTTATAAAATGGAAACTGCTGGAAACAGAATGATCCACGTGAAACACAGTGATTCACATAAATTTAAAAGTTCCAGTGATGTAGCTTTGCTTCATAGTAAGTTAATAGTAAAAGAATGGTCATAGAAAACCAAAGAATAGTGATATTAATACTTAAATGTGTTTATTGTTTCAAACATATTTTCGCTCTATTTCCTTAATGAGATGGTAACTCCTCAACATAAGACAGGTCCTTCTTGACTATATTTGTAGCATTTTAAGATCAATGGAAATAGGAGTTTGTTTTGCTCATTCTTGTGTCTGTGGCATCCCTGGCATACCGCTTTGTTTTGTGAAAGTGCTTTCACATTTTGAGTGAATTCAGTATTATGCAGTTTTATGCTTACCCACAGGTCAGTTGAAAATTCAAAGCAGACACAAGAATGGACAAAATGACATAAAGTCCAAAAGTAATTAGTAGAAAAATATATTAGCAGAAATATCTACCTACTTTATTATTGAAAGTTTTTTTTAGAAAGGTTTTTAATTTGGGGATAATTCTACATGAAATCAGCAAGTAAAGTCTATTACTACATAAACTCTTAGGTATCATTTTCTATTAAAAGTGTAGTTGCAGAGGATCTTAGTTGTACATACACAAAAACATGCAACTACACATAAATAAACATAGAATAAGTCTTTTAAAACTATTCCAAATAAAAGATGTTAACACAAAAGAATGAATGATATTTCAGTGTATTTATGCAAAATTTTTTTTGCAGGTTAATTAATCAAATACTGAAAGAAATTAGATCATTTGTTGTATCATACATTAGAGAGGAGATTAATTATAAAAAAGAAATATTTTCTTTAGCCATTCGTGTATCAAACTTGTCAAATGTTATACCTAAATGGTGACATTTTAGTTAATCTAGACTGTACAATGAGAAATCCACTTAAAATTAAATAAAATCAGTTCTACAGTAGAAAATATTCAATCAGTGTTTTACCTTAGACATCCCTTACACACTATTACTGACCCTTTTATACATTATGACCCAGATAATTTGTGGTAGCTACTTACTATGGTTTGAGCTTAATTAAATCACATTAAAATATAGTTTCCAGTCGAGTGATATTGAGAGATGTGTAGTTCAGAGTTTGTTGTTTCAGTTCTTTCTGAAATAGATTGGTTCTCACAAGGGTGAAAGTTATGATGAGTTTAGACCCCTTGTTTTCCCCTCCTTTTGTTTTTTTCATGTTTATTCTTTGAATGTACCTCTTCGTCGTTCTGTTTTTCTGCCATGAGTGGAGAAGGATGAAACTCTTAAAAGCTGAGAAAATGCAGGTTTTATGATCATTGGTTTTCAGAACTATTAAAACAATCAAACCTCTTTATTTTGTAAATTAGAATGAGATGATTTATATTGTATGATAACACTGTTTCTTTTTACCATCTAGTTATTGGAGACTATGAGTATTTTCCTTAATTTGCCAAATGTAAATAGACTAAATATTATAACTATAATTTTTGCTTGATAACTATTTTGTTGTAAGTAATCTTACTATATTAAAGATAAAATATGTCCTTTTATTTGTATAGAAAAGGGGAAATGGTGAGGGATGTCCTTTTGTATACATGTTTTATTTTATTGGTTAATGAATAAAGTTACTGAGGCCTATGGAAGGTCAGAGTAGTGTACAGTAGGAATTCCAAGAAGATAGAGGAGGAAAGAAGGCAGAGTTAGGGAGATGCCATGTAGCCGCTGAAGGAGATAGATACCTGTGAACTTTACCAGTAAACCACTTGCCTCATGGTAAAATATGAAATAATACAAATGGCCTAATTTAAGATGTAAGAGTTAGCTAGAAAGATGTGGAAGCTATTGGCTCAGCAGCGTTTCAATTAATATAATTCCTGTGTAATTATTTTGGATTTGGGTGACCAGGAACAAACAAACAGCCTCCATCTACACATACATATTTAACTGTATGATTTCTAGAGTTGTCTAAGAAATTCTGTTAATGTTGTCCAACTTATCCTTGATGGGGATAACTGTAATTCAATCATGTCACATGTGGCTCTTGAACATGTATAGGTTTGTCAAATGTATCTGCATGACAATATCATGACAAAAAAGTACGTCTAGGAGTAGGTACACATATTTATCAATTCAATTTATTTATTCATCTAGATAGCTAGTTAGTTAGGTACTTAGTTAGTTATAGGTGTAATCTCTTTACACAGTCCTAATTGTCTTATTGTCCTGGAACTCATGTTAGAAATAGGCTGGCTTCTGACTGATAAAGATTCACCTTATTCCCCCTCTTGAGTGATGGAATTGAGGTATATGCCACAATTCCAAGCTCTCAAGGTTTTTATATGTGATATGCTAAAAACTTGTCAGAGCAAACAATACAGTAAAATTCAATACTCAAAAACAAGGACAAAGATTGCATCTCTTCAAAACAGTAGTAGATCTTGATAAATTGTATATATGGATTGAGATGATAATTTTAAGGTATTATTTCAGTTAATCAAGCAATTAAATTCATATTCATCATGCATTAAACTTACTCTTGTTTCATGAGGAAAGGAAAGACACTCACTTCAGTTTATAACAGTGGTTTTCAACATGTGTGTTGCTATTCTTTGTGTTGTGTATCAGATATCCTACATAACAGATATTTACAATATGATTACAATTTGTTATGAAGTAGAAACAAAATAATCTTACGGTTTGCAATAGGGTTTCACAAGTAAAATAGGAATTATATTAAAGGTTCACAGCATTAAGAATTTAAGAATCACTGGTCATATAATTTCTCTCCACTCGAGTACTCTTGTGCAGTGCATCTTCATGGAGAGATCTTCAATTGTTCTTTTATCAATTAATGTCTTCACACATTTGTGTTCCATGTTAATTTTTCAACATTTATAAATTGATTTTCCTCTTCTATTCAATTCTACTTATTTTGGACCTGCTTTTGATATCTATTCCAATCACTCTTCACTGCTGAATCAGAATGTTATCAGGCAACAAACATACAAAGATGCCTTTAATAGAAAGATATTCTATAGTATGTCAGAGGAAGCATAAAATATGTTTATAACTTCTGTTTTTTTCTCTGATTTTAGAAATCCTTACAGAAATTCTATTTTTATTAATTTAATTTAGAAACAGCCTCTCCAATCAAGGGCAGGAATCTTATGGTGCTTGTACAGACTTGAGTAGTTTTTACTTTCATCTCTCCTTGATTTCCCAAGGTGCTACTCTATGACAGTTTGCATTTTATCTCCTCCTCTTTCATCAGTTTCCCTGACTTCCCAAGTATGCTTAGTCTTCGGATGAACTAAAAGTCATTTTCCTGTAATTAAATGCATTCAAAATGTAACTCACCAAGCATAAATCTCTAATCTGCTGTCAATGAATGTCCGATAATGCAATATGTAAAGAATAACCATCAAGTCTAAGATCTTCATGTCAAGTGAGTAGGCTTTTAAAGTATTTTCAAATTTGCTAAATAAGGATGGATTTTTTTTTCTACTATGAAAACAGAAATTGCTTATGAAACAAAAGGGAAGGGGAAAGAGGAACCTCCACTTTTATTTTCATAGTAGCTACACTAATGTGCATACTTGGCAGAAGTATATGAGTGTTTCCCCTTGTCACATTCTACCAGTATTTTTTGCAACTTATTTTCTTGACTATGATGAAGTTAAATCTCTGTGTAGTTTTAATTATCATTTCCATGATGGATAAAGATGCTATAAAATGAAAACATATATCTACTAACCATTTTATTTAATATTTTAAGAAATTTTATCAGGTCCATGGCTCACTTAGAAAAATAGTTTTGGGTTTATTGGTTAATGGATATTAATTTTAAGATTTTTCTTATAATTTCTAAATATTAATTCTCTGTATGTTCCAAAAATTTCTGTCTTCTTATGTAGCTGTTGCAACACATTTATTTTGGCTGTGAAAAATTTGAAATGCATGAGATCCCATTTATAGATTGTTTTTTAATTAATTAATTTATTTATTTATTTATTAAAGATTTCTGCCTCCTCCCCGCCACCACCTCCCATTTCCCTCCCTTACCCCCAATCAACTCTCCCCCCCATCAGCCCTAAGAGCAGTCAGGGTTCCATGCCCTGTGGGAAGTCCAAGGTCCTCCCACCTCCTTCCAGGTCTAGTAAGGTGAGCATCCAAACAACCTAGGCTCCCACAAAGCCAGTATGTGCAGTAGGATCAAAAACCCATTGCCATTGTTCTTGATTTCTCAGCAGTCCTCATTGTCTGCTATATTCAGCAAGTCCAGTTTTATCCCATGCTTTTTCAGACCCAGTCCAGCTGGCCTTGGTGAGTTCCCAATAGAACATCCCCATTGTCTCAGTGTGTGGATGCGTGCCTCGTGGTCCTGAGTTCCTTGCTGGTACTCTCTCTCCTTCATAGATTATCTTTTTTTTTTTTTTTTTTGCTTTGAGAGTCTTCTTATCTACAAAGTTTTTACCTGTGAGTTTATATCTTGATATATTCTCTTTACTTTTTACTCAGGCAGTTTCAGAGTTTTGTGTCTTATGTTGAGGTCTCTGATCCAATGGCTGCTGATAAAAATTCCAAGTCCAAAGCCAGGCGGTGGTGGCGCACGCCTTTAATCCCAGCACTTGGGAGGCAGAGGCAGGCGGATCTTTGTGAGTTCGAAACCAGCCTGGTCTACAAGAGCTAGTTCCGGGACTGGCACCAAAGCTACAGAGAAACTCTGTCTCGAAAAACAAACAAACAAAAAAAAACAAAACCAAAAAAAAAATTCCAAGTCCAACAAAGTACTAACCAGGCCCAAACCTGCTTAGCTTCCCTGTCTCAAAAAAAAAAATTTTTCCAAGCCCAATATTATAACTGTTAATGTCCAGATTTTCCCTCACCATTTGTTGAAGATGTTCCAGTAGCATTTTTATACTCAAGACTGCTTTGGTAACTCGATGTTTCATGTGTTTCTATAAAATTTCAAAGTTTTTTTTTTCTTTAGTGTTGAGAAGAATGTCACTCAAAATTCGATTGGCATTGGCTTTAATCCATAGATTGGTATTGGGATAGAATGTCTTTTTCCACAATATCAGTCCTATCCATTTGGAAATATAGAAAGCCTTTCCATTTTTTATTGTTTTTTTTTCTTCAAAACCTTCATTTGGTATTATAAAACTTTCATTGTACAGGTCCTATACTTTTTTGGAATATCTTATTCAAAGATTTTTTGAGTCTGTAAGGAAAAGGATTATTTCCTGCTCTTTTTCTGTGGTTTCAGTGAAAATATTCTCAGTGCCTTTATTTAGAAATTTATGTCCTTTTTCAAGTTGTATTCTTCATAGATTTGTTGTTCTTTGATATTCTAGAAATCTTTCATGCTCCATTCATATTCTTCTAAGATTCCTCATTATCTTTGAATGAATAAATGATTCAATTCCTTATTTTATCTCTAAACCTTCACATTTTGTCATCCCTGAATAGAATCGTACTGTAATATATGGCTAAAACATGAGTTGCTGTGTTCAAGTTAGTCCTTTAATTGTGGAGATAGCGTGAGATGAGGCTGAGGTCATAGAATCACCTGACACATGTAAACTACACTACTGGAATTGGTCTATGATTGAAAAGGGGCATTACCCCATTCCTGTTTTGCAATTGTTTATTCCATTACATTATCTCATGATTACATGATGTAAATTGTATTACTATACCATTCACTTTCAAATCTTAATTAAAGAAAGGGAGGAGGAAAACACACACACACACACACACACACACACACGTGCATGGTTGTGCATGTGCATATGCAGACGCTGTGAGCATGTGTGGTAGATTTTATTATTTAATCATTTTATTCTAACCTCTGACCTCTTGTCATGAAAGATACTACTCAACTACTTTAATCAGAGTTATAACTTCATTATTTTACTTGGCAGTGGGATGCGATCCTCAGCTTATATTTATACTTCTATTCTACTTTATCCATTCACCCAAGAACTTTGACTTAATTATGACTCTAGCTTTGATTTCCTCATTGAGAAGACATGAGGTGATTTTCACTAGCTTACCTAAAGCCTTTAGAAGATGGGTGTAGATGATAGTATATAGTAATATATCATCATAACTGACTGCCACGGGAAAACTGTATTTTCTTAGCCAGAACTGTGAAATGTACATTGTATGTGCCCTCCTACTTACAGTCCAGCGGTGAGAAATGATCTTTAAAATGCAATCAAGTTGCAATGAAGCTGAATTGTAATCTCTAAAACATCACAAGGAAATGTGACTGGAAAAAAAGCATCTTCTAATAAAAAAAATAAATAGTATTTCTTAAATCCTTGCCCTAGAAGCAAACAGCTAAAGCATATGAAACTATAGAAAATTCTCTGAAATATAATTTTATTAATCTGGTCATTTTTTTAACAATGCTCATGGTAACAGGCTGCCTTCAAATCTCAAGACAAAAAAAATCAAGAAGATGCTGAAATTACTTATTATAAAATAAGTTTACATACATAAAATAAAAATCAGAGATATGAATCTATGTGAATTAATTGACTACAGAGTTTATTTTTATGATAGCATGTCAAATGTTTTTCAACCTGCACATTTTTCAGCAAAATATTTTTTCATGCTACTAGATATAAATCTGACAATTCAATTGACAAAATATACGAAATGTGTTCCCTGCCCAAGTAAGGTGATACTGGTTATTTAAATGAAGATGCTAAAGGAAGTAAATGCTGCCAAATATCATAGGTATAAAAGTACAAGACCATAAGTGCTAGAAATAATATCATCCCACAAATTATTTTTATAATATGTAAGAGGAAAAACATTAGCATGTTACTCCAGTGTAAAGCAGCAAAATATATGTATGCATATATAAATATATCTTTTCAATCAGTCTTGAAATAAAGGTGATTTTAAAGGTTGCAACATTTATTTTTCTTGGAAAATGTTAATAAAAGGAATATTTTTTAAATTGAATAGGTCGCTATATAGTGGAACATGTGTTTATTCTCCCACTGTTGATGCATTAAAAAATTGAACATATGCAGATATAATGAGAAAAAAAGCTTGAGAAATGGAAAAACACTGAACAGACTTGAATATCAAAAATGTCCTAGTTTTAAACTCATTAGCAGAAAAAATGTTATAAAATTTAAGATTTGAAGTATATTATCTGCTGTTAGTGCAGAATCTTGACTATATTATAGCTGTACACTCATTAAGGAAAAAAAGATATTTGTATACTGACTGAAAAGAGTTTAAATAAATTTAGAAAATAAAATATAAATATCATGGGATTGTCTGACTAAATTGACAGTTGAAGATTTAAACTAAAGAGTAAAATAATAGAAGCCTTGGAAAAATTTTACCTTTAAAGATAAATATCAGAGGTTAATATTTTATCAAATGATACATAATTTACCAAAGTCTAAAGAGGAAAAACATTTTAACAAATAAATTATTTAAGTACAAAAGATATGTCATGCAAATAATAATTATATGAAGCACTTTCCATTAATTAAAAATAAAATAGTTTTATCACCAAGCCTTTAACAAAAGATTTGTAGTACATGTGCTACAATCCTACATCTGTTTACCAGAGACTCTACAAAACCTTTTATTTTTTCTGGCTACTATCAGCACCCTTTTGTAGCCCATATGCTTTCCCTTCTGTCAGCTTCCATACCTGACATTTACTTAGGTCGTTGAATTAAGCCGTTCTTGCTCTTTTACGATGATCTCTACATTCTCATTCTCACTCTGGTAACAACTTCCTGACAAGTGACCTTCTTGGCACTTCAACTTCTCTCACTGGAGATTCCAACTCTTTTCAGAAGGATCCAAGGACTTTCTAATCACTTATCCTTGTCTTTACATATAATTTGCTGCCTTAGTGCAACCTACATAAAAAATCTTCACTTCCAGGCATATGTCTAAATATTTTAGTATTGAATGCAAATGAAAATACAACAAACCCTAAATCACAATGTGCTCAAACATTTTGGACATAAAGTTCTAAGAGGCAAACTCATAACTTAAGGTTATGAAAAAGAGTGAAGGGGGTCTTATACTGGGAACTTAGTGGCATGCCTTAAAGTCCTAGAACCAAAAGAGGAAAGAAAACACCAAATGTGGAGATGGCAAAAAAAAAAAAATAGTCAAAGTGATGATGAATATAAATTTAATAGAAACAAACAAAAACAATACAAAATAAATGGAACAAAGTTTATTTTTCTTTGAGAAAAGTTAGCATGATTAATTAACTCTTAGTCAAATTAATTGAAAGACAGAGAAAACATCTAAATCAATAAAATACCAAGCTGTTTTTATTACTGTAGCTATGTAATAAAGTTTGAAGTCAGGGATGGTAATGTCTCTGGAGGTACTTTTATTGTATAGGATTGTTTTGGCTATCCTGGGTTTTTTGTTTTCCATATAAAATTGATTATTATTCTCTCAAGTTATGTGAAGAATTTTGTTGGGATTATAATGGGGATTGCATTGAATTTATAGATTGCCTTTAGTAGAAAATCAGAAATTGTCTGATAGTTGAGTTATTGTCAAGCTTGTTGTTGATCTTTATTTTACTCCTAAAACACTTAAACTCACACAAGTAACACATTCATTCACTTATATGTATGCACATATACATTAACTTACACACAGATATCACAATAAATTTACACAAATACACTCACATATTTATACAAGCACATAGAAAGAGATGGGAAAAGGAACTGACAGAGAAACAAACAAGAATACACAGAAAGAAAGAGATAATAAATGAAAAACAAAATAAATCTTAAATAAACAAGTGCAAGCCAATCTCAAAATTAGTAAAAGAAAATAAACTCAAAAAGGAGAAAAAATAAAATGGAAGTAAAATGAACAATAAATAAAAGAACAGAGTTCCTTTAAAAATCAAATACACAAAACCATAGCCAAGGTATCCAAAAACCATAGCCAAGGTATCCAAAGGGAACAAAAGAATATCTAAACTGATAAAACTAGAAATGAAAATCAAGGTTATTACAACAAATATTGAAATCTCAAAATAAGGTAATTTGGGAATTACTTTGAATATTTACATTCTGTGTTGAAGGAGGCTCGGCAGGCTGCATCCCACCACCCAGCTAGCTTTACCCAAAATAATTACATGGAAACTGTATTCTTTTAAACACTGCTTAGCCCATTAGTTTTAGCCTCTTACTGGCTAACTCTCACATCTTGCTTTAACCCATTTCTAATAATGTGTGTAGCACCACGAGGTGGCTTACCAGGGAAGATCTTAACCTTCATCTGTGTCGGGTAGGAGAATCATGGCGACTGCCTGACTCGGCTTCTTTCTCCCAGCATTCTGTTCAGTCTACTCTGCCTACCTAATTTTCTGTCCTATTAGAGGGCCAAGGCAGTCTCTTTATTTAATCAATGAAATTAACAAAAAACAGAAGACTCTCCCCCATCAATTCTGAAACAGAAAAAAAACTCAAAAGATAATGATAATTCTCTAAGAATGTATGATATACCCAAATTGAACCAAATGAATATAAAACACCTAACCATATCAATAATGATAGTAACCAATACACTATAAAGCATATAGTATGCATACACACACACAGACACACACACACACACACATACATATCCATTAGGTTTTTAAAAAATAAGCAATAAGAATTCTCAAATTATTCTCAAATTAAAATCAATGGGAATAAATATTTCAAAACTCATTGTATAAGGCCAGTACTGCTCTGATACTAAAGGTCAATAAAACAGAAATTAAAAAGGAAAATTGGCTGGATATTGTGGCATACTCAAATAATCCTAACACTTAGAAGGTTGACAGAGGTAAATTTCCAATTTTCATAGGCATGTCTGCTCTAAAAAGGGCTTTCCAGATCACCCATGGCTACATAGTAAAACATTGTCTCAAAATATGAAAAACAAAACAAAATAAATATTCCCTAGACTAATACCAGCACAAGATTCTTTAATATAATGCTTACAAATTTAATTTAAAAACTTAATAGACAAGTTTCTTGCTTCCCATGGATGTAAAAGGACTTCAATATATACAATTCAATAAGTGTCCACAGTGCTCATCAATGTTATTAAGGACAGTATTTATCATTGAAAGGATAAGGAAAAGCTTTTGATGAATTTCTACATTTTCTCATGCTAAAAGTCCTGACGAAACTAGCAATAATAATCAACTAGGCTAATGTCTTCTTTCACTTACTGTTCTATTGCTATTAAGACTTTATGACCAAGGCAACTTATGAAAAAAAAAACTTTAATTGGGGACCTGCTCACAGTTTCAGGAGAGTCAGTTTTCAACATTGAGGAAGTAGGGCTGATGAACATCTTATCGACAGAATAGAGGTAGTGATGGTGTGAGCTTTAGAAACTTCAAAGCCAGTAACACACCTCTTCTGTTTCATCCTAAACAGTACACCAACTATGAAACGGACATTCAAATATATGAGCCTATAGGGACCATTTTTATTTAAAGAATGATAAGTATTATGATAACTTTTTTTGCATTTTAAATTTTTTTTTATTGAAAAAAATTTCTGCCTCCTCCCAGCCTCCCATTTTCTTCTCCCTCCTCCCACCCCTCTCCCCCTCCCTCTCCAGTCTGAAGAGCAGTCAGGGTTTCCTGCCCTGTGGAAAGTCCAAGGTCCTTCCCCCTCCATCCAGGTCTAGGAAGGTGAACATCCAAACTGGCTAGGCTCCCACAAAACCGGAACATGAAGCAGGAACAAAACCCCATGCCATTGTCCTTGGCTTCTCATCAGCTCTCATTGTCCACCATGTTCAGAGTCCGGTTTTATCCCATGCTTTTCCAGTTACAGTCCAGCTGGCCTTGGTGAGCTCCCAATAGATCAGCCCCACTGTCTCAGTGGGTGGGTGCACCCCTCGTGGTCCCGACTTCTTTGCTCATCTTCTCCCTCCTTCTGCTCCTCATTGGGACCTTGGGCGCTCAGTCCAGTGCTCCAGTGTGGGTCTCTGTCTCTATCTCCATCCATCGCTAGATGAAGGTTCTATGGTGATATGCAAGATATTCGTCAGTATGGCTATAGGATAGGATCATTCCAGGTTCCCTATCCTCAGCTGCCCAAGGAACTAACTGGGGACCTCGGCTTGGGCTCCTGGGAGCCACTCTAGGTTCAAGTCTCTTACCAACCCTAAGGTGGTTTCCTTAATTAAGATATGTGCTTCCCTGCTCCCCTATCCAACCTTGTTTTATCCCCAATCATCCCCTTCTCACTTTTCTCTCCCCTTCTCCCCTTACCCCCATCCCTCCCCACCCCCAAGATCCCAATTTTTTGCCCAGTAATCTTGTCTATTTCCCATAGCAGGGATAATAACTATATGTTTTTCCTTGTGTTCACCTTCTTATTTAGCTTCTTTAGGATCACAAATTATAGACTCAGTGACCTTTATTTATGGCTAGAAACCAATTATGAGTGAGTACTTTGATGCATTTATAAACAAATATTAATTTACAATTCAATTTCTTTTTCTTTTCTTTTCTTTTTTTTTTTTTTTTTCAAGACCAGGTCTCTCTGTGTAACAGCTCTGACTGTCCTGGAACTCATTATGTAGACCAGACTGATTTCGAATTTACAGTGATCTCCCTGCCTCTACCTCCTGGGTGCTGGGATTAAAGGCATGTGCCACCACCCAGCTACAATTGTTTTTGAAGTGTTGGTTAATCTAGTATATGTTTGTGTTAATAAACATTTTGTTGGTATATGTAGAACTGAATATTGCATATGTTTTACATTTGTTCAGATTTTTTACACTCTGTTTTCCTTAAGTCTGGTAATATTTTCACTTATATCATAATATAGAAAATCATCACTTCAGAAAACCTGTTTTAGCCAGGCATGGTAATGTATACCTGAAATTCTCTTACTTGTAGGTTTGAAACCAAAAAAATTAGAAATTCAAGCAATCATGTGACACATGTTGAAATACCAAATAAGGGAAAATTATTTGTTTTGATAAGGGCTTTCTGCATAATACATGAAATATTCCAGTATGAAATCTTTCTTTCCTTTTAGTTCATTTTTATTTTTATTATTGTATTACTTTTATTCATCACCATTACTTTTCTATAGATTCTTTTTATGTGGTAGCTATTTATTATGAAATTCCTCACTTATAGACAACTTGCCAAAGCAGCTTATATGTTTAAGTGCAATATTTTTGTTTGCCCATGATTAAAATAAACATTGGAAAATAAACTCCAGATTGACTTAAATAATTTTTTACTTCTCTGATTTTTTTCTGTTACTCTCCTATATTTATTAAATATTTACATATTCTTCAAGTTAAATTTGGCTAAGAGAAATAAGTAATTAGAAAAATAACACAATAAAATTTTTTAAATTTTATTCACTACTCAGGACTGTTGGACAAAGCTAGTCTGGGAAATGTCAGGAATCAGACTTTTTATTAGTTCAGTGTGTATGTGTGTATATGTGTAAATATTTATGTGTGTGTTTGTGTGTGTATTTATGTGTTTATGTGAGTGTTTGTGTGTATGGGTATGTGATATTTTTATGTATATACATGTAGATATAAATAAGCAGCTATACCAAATCATGAAGTATATGCTATATATTTAGCAACTTGCCATATACTTACATTAATGTTTTAAAGTTATATCTGTTTTTCCACATAAAAATGATGATATGGCTATTGAAATTATAGTTAGAGAAGTACCGCTTGGCTATCCAATGGCTAATTTATGAAGTGGAGTTTTTTTTTTTTCTTGTAGATATATTCCCTTATATCAATGAAGGTTGAGTCTGAATACCAGGTTCTCTACTGGAATGCTGAAAGAGATTCTAAGAAATCTTGCCTTAACTTGCATTATATAGACTTTAATAAAAGATCAACACTAAATTGTGATCATATGCCCCAATCTTCATACTTATATAGTGTAAAATATATAGCTATATCCGAATAACTCTCTATAAAAATGACCTATATAATTTTATTTTGGTATAATTTTCTGTGAACATTTTGACCACTGTGAACAAAAAAACTGTATTTTTTCTTATTCTTATATTTTCAATGTTCCCAACCAAGTGAGGCAAACACTATAATTAAATGTTAATAAATATATGTTCAGTTTACATTCGTCTGTGCTAAATATTCATCTGTAGCAAACACATTAGAAGTCATTACTTCAAGATAGATTACTGCAATTCTAAAAATAATTAGTGCTATTTCTGTTGATTTTTTGTAGTTACAAAGCACTCAAAAAATTTAAAAATAATAATATTCTGTAAAATATTCTTAGAAATTCAGGTGGATGTGAGAGGAAGGTAATATCAATGGTGTTCATGTTATTTAAATCATTCAACTAACACTTTGCTCACCATTCACTGTATCTAATTCACATGTTTCACACTGAGAGGACTGAGCTCTTTAATGGGTTTTGTAGTCCATATAAACCTTTCTCTATGTAGAATGACCAGACTGTTACTCACAAATCTAATACATGGATAGTTGGTTTCTTCTCAGAAATGTGCTGTTATCACAGTCTGGGACTCAATTGGGATTACTTTGTTGTCACTTTCATAAATGGTTCTAGTGTGATCCTGAAACTGCCTTCTAACTATCTGTATTTGTGCCCACATATTGCTATTATTGTCAGGTACAGTGGAAGGGAACTCCTTTCTGCAGTGAATGGTATAGTTAATGTAAAGATTCATGCCTGGTTAAATTGGTTGTAATGTGAGAATTACTGTAATTTATAAAGTTTTTGACATAGTAACCTGCAATGATCATTGTTTTGTTCCTACCAGACAGTATCTTGCTCAATTGAAAATGGGGCATGTATACAAATGGCTATCATTATTTCTTTACTATATGTGAGGAGACTCAACTTAACTTAAGATGGGACCATTCCCTCAGAATGGAATCCTAGACTGTGTGAATGGATAACAAGAGTTGATCAGTTGCTAGATTCATTGTTTTCTACTCATTGACAGTCATTGAAATGTGAACATTTGCTTCAAAGCCCTGGTGACTTGGTTTTCCTGCTATGGTGAGTTGCATCTTGAGCAACATGCCAGAATAAACTCTTCTTCTTTAAATTGCTTTTGCCATGGTATTTTATCAAAATGGGCAAAATCTCAGACAATATCCAATATTCACAAATAAGTGAAAAAAGAAAAACATAAAACTGTGTCATAATCTCAATTGGTCAATTGGACCATGAGAGAGCAGAGCATAGAAGGAATTTGAGACAAAAAGAGGGGTTGGCTAAAGTTTACCTTATTCCTCTGGCTATACTTGAACATCCCTGTCTTGAATTATCAGCTGTGTTCACATAAATGAGGCCCTCGTGAGATTAAGTCTAATAATGTTCCTGTAGGCACTGAGAAAGCTCCCAAGACTCATGAGGCTTCCATGGGATTCTAATAAGGCCCAGTGTCTCCACAACTTTCCATAAGATGTAAACAGCTGATTTGGTGTGATTTCTCTCTCATGGTTGTGACTCCATCTTTACTATAGCAGGGGAAATTGAGTGATTTACTTGTTTCTACTTCTACAAATAACCACAATATATTCATTGTTTCCCATACTCCAAACGAACTGATCTTACATTTTTCTTTCTTTCTTTCTTTCTTTCTTTCTTTCTTTCTTTCTTTCTTTCTTTCTTCCTTCCTTCCTTCCTTCCTTCCTTCCTTCCTTTCTTCTTTCTTCCATTCTTGCTCTCCTTTTTCTTTTTTCTTGTTCTTACACCCCCAGTATGTGGGGTTATTAGGCATTTCTTTATGTTGCCATAAGAAAAATGATGCAACATTTTGTTAAAATAGTCATCCATCCAATAATATAAGTGACTCTCAAATATGTTTGTATATATATGAAAGATAAAATACAAGGCATGTATTTATGTTCAGTTTCAAACAAGCAATATTTAGTATGTTTGTTACTGTAATAAAGAGTTATATACTAAAATATCTAAATAATATGTAATATTTTTGTTTAATAAAACTATTTATCTTATATCAATTCTTAGTCTGTGTCTTTGTGTCATTGCTAGATAGGTCTCAAATTCACGGGAATCTTTCTACCTACCTAATACTGAGACTACAGGTATGCACACCACCCTGCTTCTCTTTATATTTGAGTCCAAAGGACTGACTTTAATCTCATAAATACCATATCCATTGTGATAGGAAAGCACAAGAAAGTAAATAGGGACACATTCACTTTAAGAGCATGAATTGGACAGGAAACAAACTATTTTCCTTCATTCCTATTTATGTATAATTTAATCACAGTGTTCCATGATAACAGAAAGAAAAACACTAAACATATATTTCTAGCCATGTATTACTCAAATATGTCATATAGGAGAGATAGAAAAATAGTTTGTCAAATAGTCAAAATAGTCAAACTCTCAAATGAGTATTCTCTATATAGCGTTGCCTTAGATACCAGGGGCTGCCTATCAGTAATTATGTCACCTGGATAACAATTAGGATTCAATAGATATTCTGGGATATCACTATGACATTTAAGTTCTTTAGACTTTAGGCAGGTAGTCATTTCACCACCATTTTACATCTGAAAGTTTGGGCAACTCTATATTACCTGTTCTTAAGTCCTTTAAAAGCATATAAACAAGATTTCCATTAAAACTTTAACTTGCAAAATATTTTACATACAATATCTTCATATTAAACACACTCCAATATGAAAGACAACAATTAGATTTCTAGTAGTTTCCATCTCTTGTTGTATTACATCAGTTGATCTTAAAAATGTAAATTGTTTGCAGTCCGGTATATTTTATCTCATTATTTAAAAAGTGTCTGTTACTTATGGAACTAAAATGTTGCATGCATATAGAAGTTTATTTCATGGATTTTAAACAAAACATTAATCTAAGGCCTGCCGAATAATCTGTATTCACATTATTGCCAATATAATGTTTTCTTGTTAAGGTTTCCCCCTCCTTTTGAGTTCATCAATCAATGGGAGTTTAAGGCTCATATTGAAACAATTTATAAACAGCTACATTAAGAATTCACACATTCAAAATGAACCTCTTTAAATGCACTCAGAATTTATATCTTGAAGAATTATTTACATATTTAGTGTTATACTCACCACTGTGAAAAATACGGAGATTTTATTAGTAAACCCAAATCCAAGTTATGCACAGAAACCAAATAAGTTTTCAAAAGCTTTTAGTAAAGAAGTAATTGCAATGTAAAACAGGGGAGAGAGATGTGATTTCTGGCCCTTGGTCACTTTGAAGAAAAAAAAATATAATTTAGGTATAACTAGGATTAACTATGATTGTATAGAGTGGAAGTGGATACAAACTTCTAAAACCAGTTAAGGAAATCTCTTTCTTACATTAATTCATTAAAATGACAGGACAAGAAAAACTAATCCATCAAATATTGTGTCAAAAGATAGTTGTGCACTAGGGTAGCATGATTAATAAAAACCCAGAGGTAGATATTGGGGTTCATCCTGAAGGTCAGAAAAACAAACATCCAGTCACTGGCTCTAACCTCAACCTCAGTCTGAAATGGTAATTTAGCTCCTAGGAATCTCAGATTGAGACTGTTTCTGAGAGCATACTTCTCTTATCTTATTTTCCTCTCTAGGGCTGGGATTGTTACTCCCCAGTTACTATGGCAAACTAGTGTGGCTACTGGGATAAAAGGTGTGTGTTGCTTCTGCCTGCTCTTTAAGGCTGACCAGTGGGGATGATTTACTTTGTGATCTTCAGATCAGCTTTATTTACTTAAATACAAATGAAATAACACTGCACATCAGCATTAACTAAAAAGGTATGCATATTTCTGACATTTATATAGAACATTTTTAACTTGATGCCAAAATTATTAAGAAAATCAAATAATCATCAAATGGTCATTTTATTTGAAAGATTTTATGATACAGTTTTTGAAAATGCAGTTATACTAAAAGTATGAATCTCTATAAAAGAAATTCAGAATAGGAATAAATAGAAAAGCAATGAATTCCATTCTAAATCAATACATTTTCACAGTAGGTCTTCCTTCATGAAAAAAAAAAATAGCCAAAGGCTTATTCATTTGTGTTTGAGGACAAGAAAAAGATTACACCATTTGTCTGCTCTAGGCATATAATACAGAGAAACAGTTACATTATGGGAGATTTCAAACTTAGGGTAAGGAAGTTTTGGGTTTTTTTGTTTTGTTTTGTTTGTTTTTTTTTTTTGTTTGTTTGTTTTGTTTTTCGAGACAGGGTTTCTCTGTGGTTTAGGAGCCTGTCCTGGAACTAGCTCTTGTAGACCAGGCTGGTCTCAAACTCACAGAGATCCGCCTGCCTCTGCCTCCCGAGTGCTGGGATTAAAGGTGTGCGCCACCACCGCCCGGCTGGGTAAGGAAGTTTTTATAATGGAGAAATGGGGCTTTGAATACAAGCAAATGCCTGAATAGTTACTTAATATGACTTGACATGAACAAGTCTATGACTTGCATTCTTTACACTACAAAAGGAAAAGATAGATGTTTTTGTTGAAATATTAAAATACTTGAGGAAAAAGTCATGACTACAGCTTTCTTTTAATCATTAATTCGAAGTTTGGTAGAGATTTGGGGCTTTTAGCTAACTAGCAGAGTGCTTACCTAACAGTTAATGACTCTGAGTTGTCTTTAGCTTCCTCCATGGGAAGGACATAAGTTGGATGGAAATCTATTACTGGATTGATATACATTTGTAAAGTATTTTCAGAAAGATGTGATTTATAACAAACTACCCTAAAAGTAAATTTTGTAAGTGTATATGTCTAATGATTGCATGCATATCATGAATGTATATGCTTGTTTATATGGGTAGGTAGGTGGAGATACATGACTAAGAATGTCCAAATGCAATATTTTCTGTTTGTCCTAGCCTTTCCACCTTGGTTGAGACAGTATCTCTTTGTTACTCAGCAAGCAATGCTATATTTCCATTAACTTTACTGAGATTCTCAAGTCTCCATATTCTGTCTCCCTATATGACATATTATGTTTCAGATTCTTGGACCACTTACTACATGTAGTTTTGAAGTAGTTTCTGGGAATGTAAATTTGGTCATGAGAGTTATATGACAAGGGATTTGATATTCTAAAACATCTCTCTAGCCCAGTAGATTAATCAATGTTAAAAAATGTGTATTCACTTTCAGGATAATCTCTCTGTTACCTCAATTTCATATTTAATGCTTGGATTGAATACATTTAATAATTGCTTTGATACATTAAAGCTCTAAAAAGTTATAATACTATACCAAAGTTGACTTTGTCTGTAGAGACAAAGAGATGAAAGAGATATGTATCTTTGTTTGAATGGAAGAAAGATCCATACTTGAAAGTCTAACTGGAAAAAAGAAAAGTATACCTCTTAAGACAATGAGGTGAAATTGCGTGTCAGTGTTAATGAGACCATCAGTTGAAAGTGTAAGAAAGATTTAGATTCTGTTCCTTAGCAATCTCCATTGTACCTGTGTAATTATGACATGGACATCTTATCAAAAAGGTAGAGATAGGGCACCATGCATTCTACAAATTAAGAAAGAAATATGATAGTCACATAAATTTAAAGAGTGACATTTTAAGTTACAACAGGTCTACTTGCATTATTGGCCTTAATTGTGTGGATTGGGAGTGAATTAGTTTTTTTTAAATAAACGTGTAAATAGAAGTTACAAACCATGAAAGAAAAATTGAATATACCTGAACTGACAGGATTCAAATATCTGTTCTTGTTTTCTACCTATCGAACTTCTGTAAACTGCTTTTTTTGTTGTTTATACTGTAAACTTTTGCTACTTGTATTAGTGGAGTAAAAGTGGTCACAACCACATAGAATATTGCTCATAAACTATTTAGCAAAATAAGGGTACATTCTACATATTGCATAATACCTCTCATTATAAAAAGAAAAGCAAAAGTTTCCGATGGTGATTTAAAATGGGAGTACTGAGTGAAGCATCATAAAATGTATTGCATATACCAAAATGTTAGAAAAATGAATTTAAATAATCTATTTGCCATTAATAATATTAAGGATGTAAAAAAAAAACTTAAAGACATGAGTACACTAAGGTCTGTTTGCTTAACAAAATATGGAGTATCAACTGATATCTTGAGGGAGTGAGGGAGAAACACTAAATATTAAACATTCAGAGCAAAGAAATATATAATATACAATGTATAAAATCTGCAGGGAAAATACAAAATAGCATATAAATACAAACCTATAAGAATAACACCAAGTTTCTTTTTTAAATGCATTATTAATATTTATTGTACTAGATTTTGAAAATGTGTCAGTCACTTGGATATTTTTTAATTAATTTGTTTATTTTTTTTCATTGAGAAAAGAAAGAAAAAAAAACAAGTTTCCACCTCCTCCCAGCCTCCCATTTCCCTCCCCCTCCTCCCACCGTTCTCCCCCTCCTCCCACCCTTCTCCCCCACCTCCCACTCCTTTCCCCCTCCCTCTCCAGTCCAAAGAGCAGTCAGGGTTCTCTGTCCTGTGGTAAGTCCTAGGTCCTTCTCCCTCTGTCCATATCTAGGAAGGTGAAAATCCAAACTGGCTAGGCTAACACAAAGACAGCACATTGCATAGGATGAAAACCCCATGCCATTGTCCTTGGCTTCTCATCAGCCCTCATTCTTTGCCATGTTCAGAGAGTCCAGTTTTATCCCATGCTTTTTCAGTCACAGTCCAGCTGGCCTTGGAGAGCTCCCAGTATATCAGCTCCACTGTTTCAGTGGGTGGGCCCAACTCGTGGTCCCAACTTCTTTGCTCATGTTCTCCCTCCTTATGCTCCTCATTGGGACTTTGGGAGATTAGTCCAGTGCTACAGTGTGGGTCTCTGTCTCTATCTCCATCCATCACCAGATGAAGGTTCTATGATGATAAGCAAGATATTCTTCAGTATTGCTATAAGCTAAGGTCATTTCAGGTTCCCTATCCTCAGCTGCCCAAGGAACTAACTGGGGACCTCGGCTTGGGCTCCTGGGAGCCACTCTAGCTTCAAGTCTCTTGCCAACCCTAAGGTGGCTCCCTGAACTAAGAATTGTGCTTCAGTGCTCCATTATCCAACCTTCCTTTATCCCAATCCTCCTTTTTTCTCCAAGTTCCCCCCATCCTCCCCTTCTTCCTTTTCTCTCCCCATCTCCCCTTACCCCCATCCCAACCCACCCCCAAGATCCCACTTTTCTCCCCGGCAATTTTGTCTACTTCCCATAGCCAAGAGGGTAACTATATGTTTTTCCTTTGGTTTATCTTCTTACTTAGCTTCTTTAGGATCACCAATTGTAGACTCTGTGACCCTTATTTATGGCTAGAAACCAATTATGAGTGAGTACATCCCATGTTCATCTTTTAGGGTCTGGAATACCTCACTCAGGATAGTGTTTTCTTTCTTTTTTTTTTTCTGTTTAAAAAATTTTTTTATGTATTTTTTTATTGATAAAAGGAGAATAAAGAAAAGAAAGAAAAAAAAAACAAATTTCCACCTCCTCCCAGCCTCCCATTTCCCTCCCCCTCCTCCCATTCTTCTCCCCCTCCTCCCACCCCTCTCCCCTTCCCCCCACTTTTCTCCCCCTCCCTCTCCAGTCCAAAGAGCAGTCAGGGTTCCCTGCCCTGTGGTAAGTCCTAGGTCCTCCCCAATCCGTCCATATCTAGGAAGGTGAACATCCAAACTGGCTAGGCTCCCACCAAGCCAGCACATTGCGTTGGATCAAAACCGCGTGCCATTGTCCTTGGCGTCTCATCAGCCCTCATTGTTCGTCATGTTCAGAGAGTCCAGTTTTATCCCATGCTTTTTTTTGGTAACAGTCCAGCTGGCCTTGGTGAGCTCCCAGTAGATCAGCTCCACTGTCTCAGTGGGTGGGTGCACCCCTCGTGGTCCCGACTTCTTTGCTCATGTTCTCCCTCCTTCTGCTTTTCCTTGGGACCTTGGGAGCTCTATCCAGTGTTCCAGTGTGGGTCTCTTTCTCTATCTCCATCCGTCGCCAGATGAAAGTTGTAGGATGATATGCATGATATTCGTCAGTATTGCTCTAGGATAGGGTCATTTCAGGTTCCCTATCCTCAGCTGCCCAAGGAACTAACTGGGGGCCTCAGCTTGGGCACCTGGGATCCCCTCTAGGGTCAAGTCTCCTGCCCATCCTAAAGTGGGTCCTTTAACTAAGAAATGGGGTTCCGTGCTCCCCTATCCAACCTTCCTTTATCCCGATCCTCCTGTTTCCCCAAGTCCCCCCTCCTTTCCTTCTACCTCTTCTCTCCCCATCTCCCCTTACCCCATCCCACCCCACCCCCAACATCCCACTTTTCTCCCAGGCAATTTTGTATACTTCCCTTATCCAAGAGGATAACTATATGTTTTTCCTTGGGTTCACCTTCTTACTTAGCTTCTTTAGATTCGCCTATTGTAGACTCCGTGGTCCCTATTTATGGCTAGAAACCAATTATGAGTGAGTACATCCCATGTTCATCTTTTTGGGTCTGGGATACCTCACTCAGGATAGTGTTTTCTATTTCCATCCATTTGCATGCAAAATTCGAGAAGTCATTGTTTTTTACCGCAGCGTAGTACTCTAATGTGTATATATTCCATACTTTCTTCATCCATTCTCCCATTGAAGGGCATCTAGGTTGTTTCCAGGTTCTGGCTATTACAAATAATACTGCTATGAACATAGTTGAACAAATGCTTTTGACATATGATAGAGCATCTCTTGGGTAAATTCCCAAGAGTGGTATTGCTGGGTCGAGGGGTAGGTTGATCCCGAATTTCCTGAGAAACCGAAACACTGACTTCCACAGTGGTTGCACAAGATTGCATTCCCACCAGCAATGGATGAGTGTACCCCTTCCTCCACAGCCTCTCCAGCAAAGGCTATCCTTGGTGTTTTTGACTTTAGCCATTCTGACAGGTGTAAGATGATATCTCAAAGTTGTTTTGATTTGCATTTCCCTGATCGCTAAGGAGGTTGAACACGACCTTAAGTGTCTTTTGGCCATTTGAACTTCTTCTGTTGAGAATTCTCTGTTCAGTTCAGTGCCCCATTTTTTAATTGGGTTAATTAGCATTTTAAAGTCTAGTTTCTTGAGTTCTCTATATATTTTGGAGATCAGACCTTTGTCTGTTGTGGGGTTGGTGAAGATCTTCTCCCAGTCAGTAGGTTGCCTTTGTGCCTTAGTGACAGTGTCCTTTGCTTTACAGAAGCTTCTCAGTTTTAGTAGGTCCCATTTATTCAATGTTGCCCTTAATGTCTGTGCTTCTGGGGTTATACCTAAGAAGCGATCACCTGTGCCCATCTGTTGTAGGGTATTTCCCACTTTCTCTTCTATCAGGTTCAGTGTTATCGGGATGATATTGAGGTCTTTAATCCATTTGGACTTGAGTTTTGTGCACGGTGATAGATATGGGTCTATTTTCATTCTTCTACAGGTTGACATCCAGTTGTGCCAGCACCATTTGTTGAAGATGCTTTCTTTCTTCCATTGTATACTTTTAGCTCCTTTATTGAAAATGAGGTGTTCATAGGTTTGTGGGATAAAGTCCATGTCTTCTATATGATTCCATTGGTCGACTTCTCTGTTTTTATGCCAGTACCACCCTATTTTCATTACTGTAGCTCTGTAATAGAGTTTGAAGTCAGGGATGGTAATGCCTCCAGAAGATCCTTTATTGTATAGGATTGTTTTGGCTATCCTGGGTTTTTTGTTTTTCCATATAAAGTTCATTATTGTCCTCTCCAGATCTGTGAAGAATTTGATGGGATCTTGATGGGGATTGCATTGAATCTATAAATTGCCTTTGGTAGAATTGCCATTTTTACTATGTTTATCCTCCCAATCCAAGAGCAAGGGATGTCCATCCATTTTTTGGTATCCTCTTCATTTTCTTTCTTCAATGCCTTAAAGTTCTTGTCAAATAGATCTTTCACTTCCTTGGTTAGATTTACCCCAAGATATTTTATGCTGTTTGTGGCTATCGTGAATGGAGAAGCTTCTCTGATTTCCCTCTCTGCTTCAATATCCTTTGTGTATAAGAGGGCGACTGATTTTCTGGAGTTGATCTTGTATCCTGCCACTTTACTAAAGCTGTTTATCAGCTGTAAAAGTTCTTTGGTGGAGTTTTGGGGGTCGCTTATGTACACTATCATACCATCTGCGAATAACGAAAGTTTAACTTCTTCCTTTCCAATTCGAATCCCCTTGATCCCATTATGTTGTCTTATTGCTATTGCTAGAACTTCCAGCACTATATTGAAGAGGTATGGCGAAATTGGACAGCCTTGTCGTGTTCCTGAGTTAAGCGGGATGGCTTTGAGTTTCTCTCCGTTTAATTTGATGTTAGCTGTCGGCTTGCTGTATATAGCTTTTATTATATTTAGGTATGACCCTTGTATCCCTAATCTCTCCAAGACTTTTAACATAAATGGATGTTGAATTTTGTCAAATGCTTCTTCAGCATCTAATGAAATGATCATATGGTTTTTTTCTTTCAGTTTATTTATATGCTGGATTACATTGATAGATTTTCATATGTTGAACCAGCCCTGCATCTCAGGAATGAAGCCTACTTGATCATAATGGACAATTTTTTGGATGTGTTCTTGGATTCGGTTTGCCAGTATTTTGTTGAAGATTTTTTCGTCGATATTCATGAGTGAGATCAGCCTGTAATTCTCTTTCCTGGTTGAGTCTTTGTGTGGTTTTGGTATCAGAGTAATTGTAGCTTCATAAAAGGAATTTGGTAGTGACCCTTCTGTTTCTATATTGTGGAATACATTAAGGAGTATAGGTATTAGGTCTTCTTGGAAGTTCTGGTAGAATTCCGCATTGAAACCATCTGGCCCTGGGCTTTTTTTGGTAGGAAGGGTTTTGATAAGAGCTTCTAGTTCTTCGCGACTGACAGGTCTGTATAGATTGTTCACCTGGTCCTGGTTTAATTTTGGTAAATAGTATTTATCTAAAAAAGTGTCCATTTCTTTTACATGTTCCAGTTTAGTGGCATACAGGCTTTTGTAGTAAGATCTAATGACTCTCTGAATTTCCTCTGTGTTTGTGGTTATGTCCCCCTTTTCATTTCTGATCTTATTAATTTGCAAATTTTCTCTCTGCCGTTTGAATAGTTTGGATAGGGGTTTGTAAATCTTGTTGATTTTCTCCAGGAACCAGCTTCTTGATTCATTGATTCTTTGGATTGTTTTCTGTGTTTCTATTTTGTTGATTTCAGCCCTCAGTTTGATTATTTCCAATCTTCTACTCCTCCTAGGTGAGTCTGCTTCTTTTTTTTTTCCAGAGCTTTCTGGTGGGCTGTTAAGTCTCCAATATGTGCTTTCTCTGTTTTCTTTAAGTGGGCACTTGGTGCTATGAACTTTCCTCTTAGGACTGATTTCATAGTGTCCCATAAGTTCGAGTATGTTGTTTCTTTATTTTCATTGAATTCAAGGAAGACTTAAATTTCTTTCTTTATTTCTTCCTTAATCCAGGTATGGTTCAGTAGTTGACTGTTCAGTTTCCATGAGTTTGTAGGCTTTCTGGGGGTAGCATTGTTGTTGAATTCTAACTTTAATCCATGGTGGTCTGATAAGACACAGGTGGTTAGTAATATTTTTTTGTAGCTGTGTAAGTTAGCTTTGTTACCGAGTATGTGGTCAATTTTCGAGAAGGTTCCATGAGCTGCAGAGAAAAAGGTATATTCTTTCCTCTTTGGGTGGAATATTCTATAGATGTCTGTTAAGTCCATTTGCTTCATTACCTCCATTAATTCTCTAATTTCTCAGTTAGGTTTCTGTCTGATTGACCTGTCCATTGGTGAGAGAGGAGTGTTGAAGTCTCCTACTATTAGTGTGTGCGGTTTGATGGCTGCCTTGAATTTTAGCAATGTTTCTTTTACATACGTGGGTGCTTTTATATTAGGGGCATAGATATTCAGGATTGAGACTTCTTCCTGATGAATTGTTCCTGTTATGAGTATAAAATGCCCCTCTCCATCTCTTCTGATTGATTTAAGTTTGAAGTCAACTTTGTTAGAAATTAGTATGGCCACACCTGCTTGTTTCTTAGGTCCATTTGCTTGATAAGCCTTTTCCCAGCCCTTTACTCTGAGTAGGTGCCTGTCTTTGTGGTTGAGGTGTGTTTCTTGTAGACAGCAGAAAGTTGGATCCTGTTTTCGTATCCAATCTCTTAGCCTGTGCCCTTTTATAGGTGAGTTGAGCCCATTGACATTAAGTGATATTAATGACCACTGGTTGTTAACTCCGGTCACTTTTTTAGTAGTAGGGTTTGTGTGTTTCCCTTCTTTGAGTTGCGCTGGTGAAGGGTCTCTAGATGTCTGAGTTATTGAGGTCTTTGTTGGACTCCTTGCTTAGTGATTTTCCTTCTAATATTTTCTGTAAGGCTGGATTTGTGGCTACGTATTGCTTAAATTTGTTTTTATCCTGGAAAATTTTGTTTTCTCCATTTAGAGTGAGTGAAAGCTTGCCTGGGTATAGTAATCTGGGCTTGCATCCATGGTCTCTCAGTTTCTGCAGTACATCTATCCAGGACCTTCTGGCTTTCATGGTTTCCATAGAGAAGTCAGGTGTAAGTCTGATAGGTTTACCTTTATAAGTAATTTGGCCTTTTTCCTTTGCAGCTCTTAATATTCTTTCCTTATTCTGTATGCTTTGTGTTTTGATAATTATATGGCGAGGGGATGTTTTTTTTTGATCCAGCCTGTTCAGTGTTCTGTATGCTTCTTTAACCTTCATAGGTATATCTTTCTTTAGGTTGGGAAAGTTTTCTTCTATAATTTTATTAAATACATTTTCTTGACCATTAAGCTGTACTTCTTCTCCTTCTTCTACTCCTATTATTCTTATGTTTGGTCTTTTTTATTTATTTATTTATTTATTAAAGATTTCTGTCTCTTCCCCGCCGCCGCCTCCCATTTCCCTCCCCCTCCCCCAATTAAGTCTCCCCCCAGCCCGAAAAGCAATCAGGGTTCCCTGTCCTGTGGGAAGTCCAAGGAACCCCCACCTCCATCCAGGTCTAGTAAGTTGAGCATCCAACCTGCCTAGGCTCCCACAAAGCCAGTGCATGCAGTAGGATCAGAAACCCATTGCCATTGTTCTTGAGTTCTCAGTAGTCCTCATTGTCCGCTATGTTCAGAGAGTCCGGTTTTATCCCAAGCTTTTCCAAACCCAGGCCAGCTGGCCTTGGTGAGTTCCCAATAGAACATCCCCATTGTTTCAGTGTGTGGGTGCACCCCTCACGGTCCTGAGTTCCATGCTCGTGCTCTCTCTCCTTCTGCTCCTGATTTGGACCTTGAGATTTCAGTCCTGTGCTCCAATTTGGGTCTCTGTCTCTGTCTCCTTTCATCGCTTGCTGAAGGTTAATATTCAGGAGGATGCCTATATGTTTTTCTTTGGGTTCTCCTTATTTAGCTTCTCTAGGATCACTAATTATAAGCTCAATGTCCTTGGTTTATGGCTAGAAACCAAATATGAGTGAGTACATCCCATGTTCCTCTTTTTGGGTCTGGCTTACCTCACTCAGGATAGTGTTTTCTATTTCCATCCATTTTTATGCAAAATTCATGAAGTCCTTGTTTTTTATTGCTGAGTAGTACTCTAATATGTATAAATTCCATACTTTCTTCATCCATTCTTCCATTGAAGGGCATCTAGGTTGTTTCCAGATTCTGGCTATCACAAACAATGCTGCTATGAACATTGTAGAGCATATACTTTTGTTGTATGATAAGGCCTCTCTTGGGTATATTCCCAAGAGTGGTATTGCTGGGTCCAAGGGTAAGTTGATCCCGAATTTCCTGAGAGACCGCCATACTGCCTTCCAAAGTGGTTGCGCAAGTTTGCATTCCCACCAGCAATGGATGAGTGTACCCCTTTCTCCACAACCTCTCCAACCACTTCTTACGTATAACCCCAGCAGCACAGACATTAAGGACCTCATTGAATAAATGGGACCTCCTGAGACTGAGAAGCTTCTGTAAAGCAAAGGACACTGTCACTAAGACACAAAGGCAACCCACCAACTGGGAGAAGATCTTCACCAACCCTGCAACTGACAAAGGTCTGATCTCCAAAATATATAGAGAACTCAAGAAACTAGACCGTAAAAGGCTAATCAACCCAATTATAAAATGGGGCATTGAGCTGAATAGAGAATTCTCAACAGAAGAACTTCAAATGGCCAAAAGACACTTAAGGTCATGCTCAACTTCCTTAGCGATCAGGGAAATGCAAATCAAGACAACTTTAAGATACCATCTTACACCTGTCAGAATGGCTAAAATCAAAAATACCAATGATAGCCTATGTTTGGTCTTTTTATTGTGTCCCAGATTTCCTGAATGTTTTGTGATGAGAGTTTGTTGGACTTGCTGTTTTCTTTGATCAGTGCGTTTATTTTCTCTATGTTATCTTCAGAATCTGATATTATTTCTTCTATCTCTTGTATTCTGTTGGTTATGCTTGTTTACTTAAATTTTCCATGTCCAGCCGGCTTTCTGTTTGTGTTTTCTTCTTTGCCTCTATTTCAGTTTTCAAGTCTTGAATTGTTTTCATTATCTGTTTGACTGTTTTTCCTTGGTTTTCTAGGGTATCATGCACTGATTTATTCAATTCTTCAAACTTTCTGTTATATTTCTCATCCATTTATATAAGGGTTTTTTTTTTTTTACATGCTGTTTAAGGGCGTCAATCACTTTCATGAAGTCAATCTTTTCTACTTCTTCTTGATTAAGGTGTTCATGTCCTCCCGTTGTGAGGTCGCTGGTATCTGGTGGCTTCATGTTGCTTTTCAGCTTGTTGGGCGAATTCTTGCCTTGGCGTCTGCCCATCTCTTCTTCCAAATGCTCCCTTATGGATCTTCTTTTACTGGATCAGGTCTCCTTGCCTACCCAACGCTGGCTCTCCCCAATGTTGGCTCTCCCCAACGCTGGCTCTCCAGGTGCCCCAGCGCTGTCTCTCCTTGCGCCGAGAGATCAGGCCTCCTTGCTGATGGGGCAGCTGGCAAACAAAGCGCCTACCCTGCTTGGTGCAGGCGGGCCATAGAAGCAAAGGAACTCCCACCCGCTTGGGTGTCCCGAGGATTCTGACCCAGTGCCCAGACAGGCTGGGCTGGGTGATGTTATGTGCCGACAGAGGGCGGTGGGGCCAAAGTGGGGAGGGTTCTGGATGGAAGCTGGGTGGGCTAGGAAGAGAGAGGCAGTATGCCGGGAGTAGAGGCGCTGCAGAGAGCCAAAGAAGGATAGGGGGCCAAGGAACCTCTCAACACAAAGTTTCTTTTTTTCTTTTTTCTTTTTTTTGATTTTTCGAGACAGGGTTTCTCCGTAGCTTTTGGTTCCTGTCCTGGAACTAGCTCTTGTAGACAAGGCTGGCCTCGAACTCACAGAGATCCACCTGCCTCTGCCTCCCGAGTGCTGGGATTAAAGGCGTGTGCCACCACCACCCGGCTAACACCAAGTTTCTTAATGGAAGCTCTGAAACTTGTAAGGGCCTGGAGTGATATTATACAGACTCAAAGAGACCACAAATGGTAGCTCAGACTTAAATCACAATGGATTTAGACAAAAGACATTCTTTGATAAAAAACAAATTTGCAAAACTATATCAACAAATCTAGCCCTTAGAAAAGTGTTAGAAAGTTTTAACCTAAAGCAGTGAACCCTTCCCAAAAGAACACAGGCAATAAGTGATTTCAGACCAGAAAATTAAAGACAGCAGAAATATACAAAAAAACACAAATAGACCAGTACAACAAAATAACAAGAATTTAAAATAACTGCTTACTAATATCTCTCAAAATCAATGTTTCCAGTTCCTCAATTTAAAAAAATACATACTAATAGAATGGATGCAAAAACATCTATCTTACTGCATCAATAAAGCATCCGTTACAATCAAGGGTGAAGATCACTTAAGGGTACAAATATTGAAATGATATTATAAGTAGACCTAATAAATAAGATAGTGGAGTCATTTTAATATTTGACAAAATATACTTCAAATCACAACTAATCTGAGATAGGGAAATATGCTGCATACCCATTTTAAAAAATCTATTAAGAGGATATTGCAAATCTTAATGCATCAAAAACAAAGGAAGAATGTCATAAAGAACATTATAACTGAAATCACATATGGACATCCACACACCAAATCTGGGATACTCCAATACTCCACTCTTAAATTTAGACAAGTCATCTAATCAAAAACACAACAGACAAATGCTGAAGATAATTGACATTATAAATCAAATGAACTTAACAGATATTTATAGAATATTTAATCCAAGATCAGAAGGACATACCCTCTTTCCAGAGTATCATGAAACATTATCCAAAATAGGCCATATCCTCTGACATAAAACAGGTCTCAATGGTTACAGAAATTTGAGATAGCACCCTGTATTTGACCTGATCACGATGTATTAAAGTTGAATATCAATAACAAACAAAACAGCAAAAAGTCTGCAATTTCTTTGAAACTGACCAACTCATCAATAAACCGACTGAAACAAAAACAAAATATCAGGTCTAGATGACTTTAGTGCTGAATTCTAGAATTCTTTTAAATATGCAAAGTTTTGTTAAGACCAATATACCTCAAATTTATGTTCAAAACAGAACAGTGTACATTTTTTTTATGAGGCCACATTTACCATGATACTTAAGCCACATAAAAACCTGACAAGGAAAGAGAATTACAGACCAATTTCCCTTATAAACATATACAAAAAAAACCCTCCATAAAATGCAAAGAAAGTAAATATAAGATCATATAAAAATGTCATTAACTGTGATCAATAAAGAATATAGCTCACAATAAGAAGCACAGTTTATAGCAAGCCCATAGCCAATATCAACTTATATGGAGAGAAACTCAAAGAATTTTCATGGCAATCAGGAAGGAAGTAGTCTGCTGTCCCTTGTCTGTTCAATATGTTTTTGAAAACTTATTTAGAGTAATAACACAAAGGGAGAAGATCAAGGAAGTATAGATGTAGGGTTAAGACAGTCCCTTTAGGGGGCGGGGTTTGCCTCTGGCGAATTCCTGCCAATAAATGGGCGTGAGGGGAGGTGGCTAGGCCCTTTTTTTCCTTCCTACCTCCTGTACTATGCTGGAACTTCGGTTCTGTAAGTTTTTCATTAAAGTGGTAAATATTCTTTAATATCTGCATTGCATTTATTTTACGCTGATACATATAAATGAAATGATAAAGTGAGATAGTGGTGTGGAACAAATCTATATCTGTCAATTATGTTTTAAATAAATGCTGATTGGTCAATAGGCAGGCAGGAAGTATAGTCAGGCCAACCAGATGGAAGTAGAGGTGGGACAATGACAACAGAAAAATTCTGGGAAGGAGGAAGCACATTTCTTCCCAGTTCTGTCCAGACACCAAGGAAGCAGGATGTGACCTACCCCACTGAAAAAGGTTCTGAGCCATGTGGCTAACATAGGTAAAAATAATGGGCTAAAACAAGTTATAAGAGCTAAAATAAAACCTGAACTAATGAGCTACTCAGTTTATATCTTATAGAGACCACTGCATGATTTTCTTTGAGACTTGCCAGGTGTAGGAACTGGGCAGCACAAAACCCCCCAAAAGTGTACACCATAAGGAGAAGGCACTAAAATCGTCAATTAATAAATTGGACCTCATGAGACTTAAAAGCTTCTTCATGACAAATGACACCGCCATTCATACAAAGCATCAGTCTAGAGAATTGGAACTACATTTGCCAACTACACATCTGATAGAGGACTAATATTCAAAGTTTAAAAAGATATCACCATCTGGAAAATATCTGTATTTCAAGAAAGGAAATATCCAATTATATAGGGGTATATATCAATAAGGAGAATTCTTAATAATCAGAAGCAGATGAGAAAAACTTAAAGAAAAGTTAAACTTCATAAGCCATCAGGGAAATCCAAATTAAAACTACTTTGAGATCTTATATTAAACCACTAGGAATGGGAAAGATCAATATCAACAAGTAACAGCTCACACTGACTTCAATGTGGAGTAGGGGAACACTCATCTGTTGGGTTCTAGCCTCGTCTCAGTTTCTGGTACTGAGGTGGAGAGGGAAGTGTTGCTGAAAGGAAAACTTCTGACCACCAAGTAAATTGTACTCAAGTGGACCCAAATAGCTCAGGATACCTTTATTTATAGCTAAATGGAATATTTTTTAAACTAAGTTCTATGAATAGCTTGAATTATTTTATGACTTTAAGGAATACATCATAATTTAAGGAATACATCATGATCATTGTGAAAGTTCCCCATTGTTTCCCTTTATGCTGTTCCACATAAAGCTTTCCTCCACATACACAAACTTATTCTAGACTGAGAGTTCAGCATTTTTGAAGGTTTAACTAAATATCAAGCCAGACACATTCTGCTCTCCCAACACTTATGTCAGCTAGCAGCTTTTAATGGTTACAAAGTTTAAAAAAAGACATCGACAGAATGTTTTAAGGACAACAATATTCAAATCCAGACAATTAATTCGTAGCTACAAGATATATATTTTATACAGTTTTTTTTTTTACAAGAGGGTACAATATCCCAATCTCTCTGTAAAAGGAAGACCTTGAGAAAGGACACTCTTCCCATCTCACTATATCACACTTCTTCCATCAATATAAGCTCTTATGTATGGAAGAGATGGATCTATCCATCCCACATTTTTCACTGCATATTTTTCTCTTGGAGCAAACCAGATCCTACCAACGATTCTATGCTTGGAATCTAATAAATTTACTTGCAACAGTTGTCACTATGCTTATCCCTGAGGCTTTCCCCGTATTCTATGTATTCTAGTATTACTCTTTTCCAGAATTATGAGACATTGTTAATATTCCAAGTATTTTTAAAATCTATCTATCTATCTATCTATCTATCTATCTATCTATCTATCTATCTATTTATTATGTATACAATATTCTCTCTGTGTGTATGCCTGCAGGCCAGAAGAGGGCAGAAGACCCCATTACAGATGGTTGTGAGTCACCATGTGGTTGCTGGGAATTGAACTCAGGACCTTTGGAAGAGCAGGCAATGCTCTTAACCTCTGAGCTATCTCTCCAGCTCAAATATTCCAAGTATTGTTTTCTCATATGTACCTATCACTTTTGAGTCAGAAAAATCCACTAGATTAGAAGTTGTATTTAGTAATTCCAGATGAAAGATTTAAGAAACATTATTCACCTGTTGAATATTAGGGGAAAATATTCAAGATAGAACATGATTTCCATAATTTCCAGCTGTTGCTTTATGATAGAAAAAGTAAAACTGAAAACCACCAAAAGAATTGCCAATATAATGAGAGTCAAAAGAGCCTGAAAACTTCATGAATTTTGCAGATTTTTATACTGTCTCATGAATTACTGTCTTTTGCCAAGTAAGTCTGTTTTCACAGGTGACTTGCCCTGAGGAATTCCATTGGACATGACAGGTAGGCATATGCTGATCTGAGATGATGTTGCACAGCTCCCAACAGTCATCTATTTCTTGGGGTAAGGTAAACTTTTACAGCCACTATGGAAATCAATGTGGAGCACAGAAAGTTGGGACATTCTCACCCTCAAGATACATCTGTATCACTCTTGTGTATATTCCCAAAGAAAGCTTTATTCTATCACAGAGACACTTACTAAATGAAGTTCATTACTGCTTATTTCATAATAGCCATAGATTTGAAACAACTTATATGCCCCTCAATTGAAGAATTTATAAAGGAAATGTAGTAAATTTAACAATGGAGTAATACTTAGCTGCCAAAAGAATGAAGCCATGAAAATTTCAGGTAAATAATTTAAGCTAGAAAATGCAAATAAAAACCAAATTTGTGAGGCTTGTATCTTAGAACCAGAAAGATAAATATGATATCTATATTCATTTAACTATGGCAATAAGCTGATAAGTCAATGATAACCAAGTTACAGTTCATAGAACCATAAATGTTGATTATAAAGTAAATGTCTAAAAGGGAGATGTAGATGTAGTTAGAAAATGAAAATAGAATTGATATCTATAGATGGCTGGTTTGGTACTACATGTTCAAATAAGAAATGAAATATAGGAAGAGAAAGCTAAACTTACAGGACACATGAGAGAAAGTATGGAAACCAAATACAGCAGAAATTTCCAAAAACATGGACATATATTAAGGCAATCTAATTGAATAATGGGGTATCCTGAGCCCAAAATGGGCATCTTTTGTCATCAAATAAATATTGCAGAATTACATCTAAGTTTTTTGGACCCATGTGGTCTAGATTCAGAGCTGCATATGAGTATTGATCCAACATGTCTCTGGAAGCCAAAATTTGTGAAGTTTTCTCAATTTGTAAAGCCCAGTATATTTCAGCACAGTGCAGCCAAGACAATGTGGCCTTCATGCTCTCTTCTCTCTCATAATATTAAAGATTCTTTTTGTGATATTTATTTTAACTTTGGCAGTCGCATGTGGGACAAATGTTTTTATTCCTGGAAACCACATTTTTTTCCCGAATAGTTATCCCCAAATTCTTTGAAACTGATTTTTCTCAAATTTTTTTATAGAGAGGCTTAGGCATGCTGGACACTTTATAAGGACAAGAGAACAGTTAGAGAAATGCAAGCTAACTGTATGCAAACAGTTTTTGGCAAAACACCCCTATTTCTGTAAGTATTATTTTTTTTGTTAAATTTTCAATTGTTTTTGGGAATATGTTTCTATATGTGTCACTTTTTGAAGTGGGATTCTCCTCTGTATGATGTGAATATATTTTATTTCCATTTGTAATTTTTTTAAAAAAAGCTGTTTTTGTCCAATGGCTTAACAGAGTAAAGCCAAGGGGAAAATCCAAACAGATGTAAAGAGAGAGTAGGCAGAATCAGACAGAGTCCATGTAGCTGCCAAAGGAGACAGACACCAAAAAAAAAAAAAACCTAGTAAACAAGTAACCTTGTTATAATACATAAATTAATAGAAATGGGTTAATTTAAAATATAAGAGTTATGTAAAAATATGCCTAAGATTTTGGTCAAACAGTGTGGTAATTAATATAGTTTTGTGTAATTATGCTGGGTTTAGGCAGCCAGAAACAAACAATCATCTCCCATTACAAAATGATGTCCAGCATGGGATTAGTTCACATGACCATACACATACTTCGGGTCAGGGTACTTGTGTGCCCATTCAAGGTGAAGAGAAAAGTAACTGAGAGCATGCCAGCAGCTCAGTACTCCTGCCTGGCCAAGCAGCTGGATCAGATCTGCTAGGCATTAATAAATAGGATAGATGGAGGATTCCTATTACCAAATATAGAAATATTTCCAGGCTTCACAGTGCACTGCATAACAGACTTAGTTTTACTCTATTAAAAGGGTTGATGTGCTGCACAGTACTAATCAGAGTTTAGGTGTGAGCACAGCTGCTATTCATCAGTCCCAGAGCTGGAAGTAAAGGTACCTCTATCATATTAAAAGACTGAGAGAGTAAGAACCATTATCTAAGGTTGCTGTGACCACACTGCTTACTGTTTTAAAATGCCCCTTGTCAAAAACAATACAGATGCACAATAAAAAGAGTAATATAAAAAAAAAAGAACTCCAAACAAAACAAAATGTGTTTAAAGCTATAAACCATCTTGAAAGAGAAAGGAAAAAGAGTATAGGGAGTTATAAAAAATAAATAGTCTTAAAAGAATAAAACAAAGTCTTTAAAAACAATAAAAGTAATATGAAAGAGTATAGATAGTCAAAAATTAAATGAGTAAAAAGTATAAGTCACATGAAGTTAAATATACATAGAGAGTTTAGACTATGTATGTTACTGTGTCTTTAATTTTTTTGATTACAGAGAGATATTTGATTGAGGGGGCTGCTAAGCTAAACTGACATGTGTATTTTAGAGGTATCTTGACCTCAAAATTTGGGTCTAAGAATATGTTGCTTTGAAAAAGAGGTTCTGCTTTTGTTCTCACAGAGAATTAACACCGGTGTATTTCTTCCAGAATAATGTGGTTTGATGGCCCAATAACCCCCAAAAGTCTTTGTAAACCCCCCAAATACTTTGACAAACAAAAACAAAAAAAAAACACCTTTAAAAAAGCTACTCAACAATTCATAAATATTGTTTCTAAATGTTTGCTTTAATTTAAAGAGGGAAATGATACAAAGATGAATACTTTTCATTGGTATGGATCTTGGTCTATGGATGCAAATTCAAGTAAAGTATTGTGTTTGTGGAGCTCGTTTAAAAATGTAATGCATAACTAAGAAATATAGGTTAATAAATATTCATCTTTAATAGTCAAATTTGTAGTCATATTAGTTAGGTTTACCAGATATATAAAAAATATATTTTAGATGAATAGGTTTTTCTTCAAACTTTTCAAAGACCTGCAGAATATGCAATTCAAATGTTTTAATAACTTAGGCTTTTCTTGGCATTGAGACTTGCCTGCTTCTGTAAGCACCAATTAATTCAGACAGGTTGATGGGCATTGAAGAAACTTGTCATAAAATTTGCTTTCAATGTAACAAGGCTAGATATTTAGGCAAGAAACTACTCTTGGCTGGACTGCTTCATGGTATGCTGTATAAACTGGACATACAGGACTCGAAGAAAAATGACTGCTGAACTTGCCTAAAAAAGTTGAGACAATTCTTTAGGGTTCCTGCTTCATGACAGAGTCTGCCAGTCTACAGGACACAGAAGAAAGTGATTGACAAACTGCCAATGTAGGAAAACTGTCCCTGAAACTTCCTGCTTAATGGAAAAGTCTGTCAGATATGATTGGCCTATAGATTAAAGACAGAAGCCCCATTGTTATTGAAAAATGTTGGTTGATCATCCAGGCAAGATTATGTCTCTGTCAATTTTAGAGTTTTGGAAGTTGTATACAATGTACTTCCTGTTTATTTAGGTAATATTATATCTTTCTTGAGTCTTTAAGATTGTTAAAAAAAGAAACATAATTTTGGAAGATATACTAGATATAAAACTTTAGACTCATGAAATAGGATAGATGATAGAGTATTTTCCTTAATTTCTCAAATATAAATGAACTAAAAATTGCAACTATAATTCTTTCTCGATAACTGTTTCTTGTATATATTCTTGCTGTGGTAAAGTTTAAAACTGTCCTTTTAATTAGATAGAAAAGGGAAGGTTGTGTGGAATTTCCTTCAACTTCCTGTGGATATTTTTTGTTGCCATTGGTTAATAAAGAATCTGCTTTTGACCAAAAGCTTAACAAAGTGAGTCAGGCAGAAAATCCAAACAGACTTGTAAAAAGAAAGTAGCCTAGTCACATAGATGCCATGTAGCTGCTGAAGGAGACAGATGCCCAAAATCCTTACTGGTAAACCACAAGCCTTGCTGCAATACATTAATTCACAGAAATTTGTTAATTTACAATGGAAGAGTTAGCTAGAAATATGCCTATGCTGTTAGCCAAACAGTGCTGTAATTAATATAGTTACTGAGTAATTATTTCAGGTATGAATGTCCAGGAACAAACAAATAACCTTGTACAACACATTTTAGATTTGTAAAGATAGGATGTGCCTGGCTCAATTTCTGGTCAATCTATCAAAATATTGAGTAGTGTTTTTTGGTTAAAAAGCTGTTTTTAACTTGGTCCTAACTGTTCCTGTAAAAGTGGGTGTCTTCATTCTTGACTTGAGGACCCCGCTCGCTAGATTCAGTAGCCATGAGGCATATCTTGTGCCTCCCCGATTCAGCAGAGCTTCAGAGACCTGGTAGTAGCCTCCCTGCACTTCCATCTGTCCTCCAGCACATTGCTGACCAATGTAGCATTGGCCCTGAATGTCCCTTAACTATTGAGTGTCTGAGTCCTAGTTGGATGACCCTGCTCTCCAGTTCCTAGCCTAAGGAGGGACATCCTGTTCTCTATCCCCCAACCAAATCAAAAAACAAAACAAAACAACAACAACAAAAAAACTCCAAAGAAACTGGAGAAGCCTCTTGAAAACTGAAACCTTTCTCTACTGTACCTTAGGCCATTGAACTTTTGGGCATTGACTGTACCAGGAATAGAGCCTGCATAGATATATCAGTGACTGCCAGAGGCACAGCCCCACCAGCACTAGGAAGAAGAGTGACAATCTAAGCCAAGGCACCACCTGCACAAATTGAAGGAAGAGAGACCAACCCCCTAAAACATGGTCTCAAACTGTACCCTTTGGAGAAAAAGAGGGGTAGGTGCCAATGCTAGAATACATTCAGCAACCTAAAAAGCAACATGACAGCACCTGAACCTAGTGTTCTTACAAAAGGAAGATATGAACATCCTGACCCAGAAGAATCAGAAGAAAATTTCTTAAATATAACTTTATAAAGATGAGAAAAAACCTTAAAGAGGAAAAAAATACCTTAAAGAATTGGAGGAAACAAAAATTGGAAGAAATCAATAAATCTCTGGAAGGAACCCCAAAAACCACGAAAAAATCAAACAGGTGAAGCAAACCAAGTTCAAGACTTGAAAACTGAAATGGAGACAAAGAAAACCCTAAATTAACTGATTCTGGAAAGGGAAAACCTGGGTAAATAATTTGGAACTACAAATATTAGCATAACCAACAGTTTACAAGAGATAGAAAAGAGAATCTCAGGAGTTGTAGATACAGTAAAGGAAATAGATTGATTGACTGATGAAAATGTTAAATTCAACAAATCCTTAAGACAAACATCACGAAAATCTGAGACATGATAAGATCAAACTTAAGAATAATAGGAGTAGAAGAAGGTGAGAAAACTCCAGATTAACAACACAGAAATATATATTCAACAAATCATAGAAGAAAACTCTTCCAACCTATAGATATGTTTATGAAAGTACAAGAAGATTACCACACACAAAATAGAATGAAAAAATGTTCCTTTCCCATATAAAAAATAAAAACAATAAACATACTGAATAAAGAAAAATATTAAGAGCAGCGAAGGAAAAAGACTAAGTAATCTACAAAGGCAAACCTATCAGAATTACATGTGACTTCTCCATGGATTCTCTGAAAGCTGAACAGCCCTGGAAAGATATGCTCCAGACAAAAGAACAATCAATGCCCATGGTCTATACCCAGCAAATTTTTCATAACCGTAGGTGGAGAAAACAAGCTATTTCATGACAAAACAGTATTTAAACAATATCTATCCACAAATGCATCCTTACAGAAAATACTAGAAGGAAAGTTCCAACCCATGGAAGCAATCTATACCCACAAACACACAAATAGCAGATAGCCTCACACTTCACACCAGCAAATGCCACATCAGAAAAACACACAAACCACCCCAAAATAACAAGAATTAACAATCATTAACAATCACTGGTTATTAAAATCTCTTAATATCAATAAACTCAATTGACCTATAAAAAGACGTGGGTTAACCAAATGGATATAAAAATAGGATCAGTCCTTGTGCTGCATACAAGAAACATACCTCAGTTTGGATGTTCACCTTCCTAGACCTGGATGGAGGGGGGAGGACCTTGGATTTTCCACAGGGCAGGGAACCCTGACTTCTCTTTGGACTGGAGAGGGAGGGGGAGAAAAGTGGAGAGAGGGGGAGAGGAGTGGGAGGAGGGGGAGGGAAATGGGAGGCTGAAAGGAGGTGGAAATTTTTTTTTCAATAAAAAAAAGGAAAAAAAAAAAAGAAACATACCTCAACCTTAAAGACCTTGTAGTAAAGGGTTGGGTAAAGATTGTCCAATCAAATGGACCTAAAGAAAAAGCAGGTGTAGCTATACTAATATCTAACAAGATAGACTTCAAACTGAAATCTATTAAAAGAGATGGAGAAGGACAGTTTATGCTTACCACAGGAAAAGTCGATAAAAATGACTCAGTTCTGAACATCTATTCCCCTAATTCAAGAACACCCATGTGTATACAAGAAATATTGTTAAAGCATAAACCACACATCAAACCCCATACACTAATAGTGTGAGACTTTAATGCCCCTCTCTTACCAATGGGAAGGTCTGCTAAACAGAAAATTAATAGAAATATAAGAGAACTTTCAAATGTCATGACTTAAAAGGACTTAACAGACATCTGTAGGACATTTCAAATAAACACAAAAGAATATACCTTCTTCTCAGCACCTCATGGATCCTTCTCTGGAATTGAACACATACTGGGTAAATAGTCAAACTTCAACAAACAAAATTGAAAAAGCTCCCTATATCTTAGTAGGTCACTATGAATTAAAACTAGAATTCAACAACACTTATTGCAGAATGTCTAGAAATTCATGGAAATTGAACAATGCTCAACTGATCATCCCTCAGACAAGGAAAAATGAAATAAAGAATTTAAAGGCTTCTTAGCATTCAAGAAAAATTAGTGCACAGCATACCAAATAAATGGGAGACTATGAAAGTAATGCTAAGAGAAAAGTTCATAGCACTAAGTTGTTACATAAATAAAATGGAGAAATCTTACACTAGTCACCAAAGCACTTGAAAACTGCAGAACAAAAAAGAGACTCACCCAGGAGGGGGAGCAGATAACAGGAAATAATCAAATTTAGTGCTGAAATGAATCTACAAAATGGAAACAAAGAAAACAATACAAAGACTCAATGAAATAACAAGCTGGTTTTTGAGAAAATCAATAAGATAGACAAACCATTATCCAAACTAATCAAAAGGCAGAGAGAGATTATCTACCTTAACAAAATCAGAAATGAAAAGACAGATGTAACAAGAGACACAGAGGAAATCCAAGAAATCATTACTGTTTAGTAGGAAGTGTCACCTCAGCCCCTAACATCCCTACCCAAAAGGAGTCTAGAATGTTTAGTTGGAAGTGTCACCCCAGGCCCCTGGGTCCATATATACAAGGAGTTTGGAATGTTTGGTAGGAAGTTTCAAAACCCCTCCCCTGGGAGTGGCTACAGTTCAGACTCCATCAAATGATGACCCCTCCCCAGTGAGTGTCAAAACCACCCCCATAGGTTAGCTAAACTGTTCCCCAGAGAAGAAACAGGTGGTCTCCCCTTTTCCCTGTCTGTCTGTGGTTTGTTTTTTTTTTTTTTTTTTTTTTTTGGTGGTGGTGGTGGGAACCTGGGAGCATTGGCATCCATTAAACCTGAGCTTTTTCTAATTTGGTCTGATTGGTTTGATTTGGATTATTGCATTGGTGGAGAGGATGTCAGGCCAGAAAACATAATAATTAGGTCATACTTTTATAACCTGTTTGAAAAAAATGCAAATTTTGAAAAATTAAAATAGACAGTTTTCTGGATAGGAGCCACATATCAACATTAAATCAAAAGCACATAAAAATTTAAATAGACCAATAATTCCCAAGAAAATAAAAAAGGTCATCAAAAATCTCTAAAAAAACAAACAAAAACAAAACAAAATAAAAAACAGTCCAGTTCTCAACGGTTTTAGTGAGGAATTCTACCAGAACTTCAACGAAGAGCTAATACCTATGCTCCTTGAATTGTTCCACACCATAGAAACAGAAGGAATGTTGCCATACTCTTTTTATGAGACTACAAATATCCTGATACTCACACCAAACCAAGACTCATTTAAAAAGGAGAATTACATACCTATCTCCCTTGTGAATATTGATACAAAAATACTCAATAAAACACTGGAAGACTGCATACAAGAACAGATCAAAAATTTCACCCACCTTGATAAAGAAGGCTTCATCCACAGATGCAGGGATGCTTCAACATATGAAAAACAATCAATGTAATCTACTCCATAAATAAACTGAAAGAAATCTTATTTGATGCCAAAAAAGCCTTCAACGAAATCCAACACCCGTTCATGATAAATAGATTAGGGATGAAAGGAATGAATTTAAATATAGTGAAAACAATATACAATAAGCTAACAACTAACATCAAATTAAAGAGAGAGAAACGCAAAGTTATTTCCCTAAAATCGGGAACAGAACAAAGCTATCAAATCTCTCCATATTTAGAAAACACAGTTCCTGAAGTTTTAGCTAGACCAATAAAATAACAAAAGGATAACAAAGGGGTTCAAATTGGAAAGCAAGCAGTCCAAATTTCAATATTTGTAGGTAATATGATAGTATATATAAGTTTTCCCAAAAATTCTACCAGGAAACTCCTACAACTGATAAACATCTTCAGTAATATAGCAAGACACAAAATTAATTTAAAAAATCAGTATCCCTCCCATGTAAAAGTGAGAAATCAGAGAAACACCACCCTTTATAATAGCCACAAAGAACATAAAATATCTTGCATAATGCTAACCAAATAAGTGAAAGACCTGTCTGAAAAGAATTTTAAATCTTTGAAAAAAGAAATTAAAGAAGATATAAAGCAAATGCAAGATTTACCATGCTTTTGTATAAGTAGGATTAACATAATTAAAATTGCCAAATTGTCAAAAGAAATGGACAAATTCAATGAAATTCCATCAAAATTCCAACACAATTCTTCACATACCTTAAAAGAAAAATAATTAACTTCATGTGGAGAAACTAAAAACCCAGGGAAGCCAAAACAATCCTGTACAAGAAAGAAACTTCAGGAGACATCACCATCCCTGACTCTAAGGACTCCAAACTCTACTATAGAGCTATAGTCATAAAAACAACTTGGTATTGGTGTAAAAAGAGAAAAGTAGACCAATGGAATTGAATTTTAGAGCCTGATATTAATTCACAAATTAACACCTATGAACATCTGATTTTTGACAAAGAATATAAAATTATACAATTTAAGAAGAAAACATCTTCAACAATTGATGTTGGCATAGCTGGATGTTGACATGTAGAAGGATGAAAAGAGATATTTATCTCTTCTCATGCATGAAACTCAAGTTGTTTTAAAGGGTGAGTTGATTCACATTTTGTCTTCTTTACTGAGAATAACAATGATGATCTATTTTAGGTGAAATGGAGTTGAAGGTGACATTCTATCAAAGTATGAGGACTATATCCAACATATACCAAGTAACCAATAAATAAAAGTAATTATTCTTTTAAAAAGAATATACATTTTTTTTCTAGTCCTTTAACTGCTTTCTCAATCAAGAAAGCTCCTTTCTTGATCTCACTCTCTTTCATTACCTCTTCTCAACCATCCCATTCCCTCATGTTACCCTCCCTTTTTACACTTCCTTCTCACACCCCACACACTACTATTTTACTCAGATCTTATCTAATTCTCCTTTTAAGAGGTTTCTGTGACTATCTCTTTTTGGGTTATCCTTGTTTACCCATATTCTCTGGGGTCATGAACTATAGGCTTTGCTTTATATTTAATATCTACTTATAAGTGAGTTCATATTATGTTTGCCTTTCAGGGTCTGGGTTATCTCACTGAGGATGTGTTTTTTTTTTTTTTCTAGTGTCATGCATTTGCATGCAAATTGCAAGATGTCACTGCTATTCTAACCACTGAACTGTAAATTGGGTAAATGTACCACATTTTCTTTATCTATTCTTCAGTAGAGAGGCATCTAGTTGTTTGCCGGTTCTGGCTATTAGAAATAATATTGCTATAAAAAGAGATGAGCAAATGTGTTTGTGGTATTAGTCTGCATCTTTTGGATATTTGCCCAAGTGTGGTATTGCTGTGTCTTGAGGATGATTGACTCCCAGTTTTCTGAGGAACTGCCATACTGACTTCCAAATTAGCTATACAAGTTTTTAACCACCCCCCCCCTGCAATGGAGGAATATGTCCCTGATTCCACATCCTCTCCAGCCTAAATTATCTTTGCTGTTTTTTTTTTTATCTTAGCCCTTATGAATGGTGTAAAATGGTATCTCAGAATCATTCTGATTTGCAGTTCCCTGATGGCTAAGGGAAATTCTCAAGAATCCACAAGAATGTCCCCAGCTAAGAACCTAAGAATTAGTGGAGAGGGTGTCTGAACTGGCCTTCCCATGTAATCAGATTGATGACTATCTTAATTGTCATCGTTGAGACTTCATCCAGCAACTGATGGAAACAGATGCAAAGATCCACAGGCAAACACTTCACTGAGCTTACAGAGAGCAGTCAAAGACAGGGGGGAGTGATAATATGAGCAAAGAGGTCATGACCATATGGGGATACCCACAGAAAGAGATGACCTGAGCTAGTTATAGCTCACTGACTTTGGACTGATAACAGGGGAACCTGCATAGGTCCAAATTAGGTCCACTTAATGTAGTTGACAGTTGTGTGGTTTGGGTAGTCTGTGGGACCCCTTTCAGGATTTACTCCTTGTGCTTGTACTGGTGTTTTGGAATATATTCTTTTTGAAGTGATACCTTGCTCAGCCTAGATATGAGGGAAGACCTCAACCCTGCCTTAAAGTGATTTCTCTGACTATGTTGACTCTAATTGGGAAGCTTTACCATCTTTGGAATGGGGAAAATGTGGGAAGAAAGGGAGGAAGCAAAAGAGTGGGAATTTGGACAAGAATGTAAAATGAAAAAGATAGTTTTTATAAAATAAATTTAATTAAGAAGAATAAAAATGCAAACCATTTGACAAATTATAAAAATATATACAATAAAATCTACATCTCATAACTTCAATTTTATATGAAGTAAGAAATGAAAAATTTACTTTCTTTTTCTTTATTCTTTCTTTATTTTAATTGATTATGTCCTCAGAGAAATGTTAAAGCCATGTTATTACTTATCTCTCTCTTCTTATTCTGAGAAGGTCTAAACCATTAATATTTATATCTATCTTTCCTTCCTTACATTTTGTCTTTTATAATCTTTCTTTGCCTGTCTGTAGGGAAAGCTTTAGCACAGAACCCTCACTCTTGCACATAATCTTTGGCTGCTCTAAAGTTTGCAGTGTGCAAAGTGGTATCACATATGCAAAAGGCTGGAAACTTAAAACATTTGCTGTATGACCCCTATTCAAAGTCTTTCCTCATCAAGATTTTTATTATGTTTATTGAATACATTATTTTTTAGTATTAACCTTATTCATATGTCCTTTGCACATTTCCAATTAATGAATATTAATTTATCACTACAGAAAGTTTAAACTTTTTCTACTTGTAAATATAATGTTCCATTATAAAATACTTATTTGTTGGAAGTGTGTAGATTTTATACTTTGTAAAATTATAAGAAGGAAATAGCTTTCTGTAATATATTATTTTTTCAGAAATAAATAAAAAGTTAGGACACCCTGCAAAATTTGAAATGAGCAACAATAATACTGTATTCACCCCTTGGAAATGAAAATAAAATAAAATTTCAGTAATTGTTAGAAATTCTATGCCAATTCCAAGGCAACATTCATTTATTTTTAATTTTTTGAAACTCAATATTGCAACATTTAAAATAAAATAATATAGCAAATAAAATTGAAAAGCACAGACTCTACAAGCCATGTAATGATGGTAAAGAATATAATATGTTCCATAATTTCTTTAACTTTTAAGCATGGTATTCCATGGAGTATATAAGAATTAGTAACTATTATCTATCTTCTCAAAAAAAAAGTTCTAATATCTACTTATTGGCAATCTGGATGTGTATCTATGGCCCCATTAAGCATCCTTGATATTCTGAGTCAAGATTCTTAAATCTTTATGCAAAAAGGAGCATATACAACTACCTTGTTAGCCAGTAAATTTCATGTTTCTTTAATGGATGCTAATGTGCAACTATCAAAATACCTTAAAATAAAATAATTTATGATTTATTATCAGCAAAATTTCATCTGTATGGCCAGTGTATATATTTCTATATCTCAGAGTGGAATTTCTTAGACACTTACACAAACACCTATACACACACACATGAAGAAATGAAGAACACCAATCAATGAACATTTTTTTTACACAAAATGAGGATAGTAAATAAAACAGTTTAATAAGTACTATTATTGTGTGAGATAGAGAGAGAAAGAGAGAGAGGGAGGGGGTGATCTCTGCTTCACCAATTTATGCAGTTATTTGAACTCTATAGTATATATAGTGGATGATTCATCAAAGAACATAAATGGAAAACACTAAAGAGGGGACTAAGCAGGTAACATCATTCACTGCACAAATCAGAAGTACCTGAATTCAATCCCTACAAATGACATGAAAATAGAGGGAAACCAGTTCCATAATTTCTTCTTCTTTATGAACTCTGTGATATGTCCCTTCTTCCATATCATTTATACACAACAGTAATAAACTATTAAAAGGTATAAAATAAAAGTGAAACAAGGCTCAGAGAAATTGCTTAATGCATTGTCAATAGCTGCAATGAAAGACTAAAGAATGAGGCACAACGATGAAGTAGCTTAAAATAATTTTGATACACAGAGAGTATTTGATACTAGATAATATATAAAATTTATTAAATCTAGAACTTGATACTTGATCCTCTTTATTTTCTTATTGAAAAACTCCACATAACATTCACCTAATAAAATGTGTCTGGAAAGCCTACTCTGTTATTGTGTATGCTTTGTAGTATAAAGATTGACTATCAGATTGGTGGGTAATCAAATTTGAAATGGACTTAAAAACACAATTAAGTAGTTGGAGGCTTTAATTTATACTAGATACATTAAAATTCATATTTTCAATGTGAAAAGCACTTCATATTCTCTAAATTTATAAAATAAGCAGAGATTATTCATTGAATAACACAAAACATACACAAAGACACTAAATGAATTGAATTCAGCCCTGAAGATTATCAATTCAAATGTAAATTTGACAGAGAAAATTCTATTAGAACATTTAATTATTTTTAAATGTAAAATATGTTTTCTTAGCTTTCACACATAAACTATTGCTCCGAATTAATAGATTATCTTAAATTTACTCATTGTTATTGATGAATATGAACCTTAATGTGAGCTAGGTAAATGTTGCCTAAACTGACTCATTTATCACTTTAGTATTTCCTGCTGTGTTATAAATCTTCATTGTTTCAGGTTGTTTTTTAATTTTTTCTTATTCGAGCAACATTTATTTCTTTACAAAAATGTTTTCCTCATTATTCTTATTAGCTTTTGTAATAAGAAATCCTAAATATTGTAGTTTTATTTGTGAATAAATGAGGCATATTTTCTTTTTTTTTCTTTTTCTTTTCTTTTTTTTTCTTTTTTTTAAATTTTTTTTTATTGATAAAAGGAGAATAAAGAAAAGAGAAAAAAAAAAAAACAAATTTCTACCTCCTCCCAGCCTCCCATTTCCCTCCCCCTCCTCCCATTCTCCCCTTCCTCCCACCCCTCTCCCCCTCCCCCCACTTTTCTCCCCCTCCCTCTCCAGTCCAAAGAGCAGTCAGGGTTCCCTGCCCTGTGGTAAGTCCTAGGTCCTCCCCCCTCAGTCCATATCTAGGAAGGTGAACATCCAAACTGGCTAGGCTCCCACCAAGCCAGTACATTGCATTGGATCAAAACCGCGTGCCATTGTCCTTGGCGTCTCATCAGCCCTCATTGTTCGTCATGTTCAGAGAGTCCAGTTTTATCCCATGCTTTTTTTGGTAACAGTCCAGCTGGCCTTGGTGAGCTCCCAGTAGATCATCTCCACTGTCTCAGTGGGTGGGTGCACCCCTCGTGGTCCCGACTTCTTTGCTCATGTTCTTCCTCCTTCTGCTCCTCCTTGGGACCTTGGGAGCTCTATCCAGTGTTCCAGTGTGGGTCTCTGTCTCTATCTCCATCCATCGCCAGATGAAAGTTCCGTCCTGATGGGATTCCTCAGCAACTATGAGGCATATTTTCAAATCCTATTAAATATATTATACTAAAAGCTTAAGTTTGAATAAGTTCCTCAATTAGCACTTAGATATTTTCCTTTACAAAAGGAGAATATTGTCTTTATTCATAGTACTATAAAAGACTTGCACAATAAAATGAAAAGCCAAATATCAAAGTGAATTGTTATATCTATGAGGGTAAAAGATGTTGTATATTGAATGTCTAAACAGATTATTAGAAACATATTCAGTTAGATATAAGTCTTTACATGTTTATCATTTGGGATTCCCCCACTGTATTCTGTGAATAAAATTGACCTGATAAGATAGTACAGAGCTAGGTCGGGAAAACTGAACTGAATGCTGGGAAAAAGAAGAAGGAATTGGGGAGAAGCCATATAGTCCCACCAGAGACAGATGCCATAATTTTACCAGTTAGCCACAGCCTCAAGGCAATACACAGATTAATATAATGGGTTAAATCAATATGTAAGTGCTGTAAGAATTCCTATGACCAGTAGCCCTTAAGTTACCCACCCACTATGGTGTGGCCTCTTATACCATTTATGCCAATGTAAAGCATGTTTTTAGCCTCGTTTTCAGCTGCTGTTCCCCATTATGGCAGACAATTGTGATCTGTGAGTCTACCTATGAATAAATAACTCTCTAATATACTCAATTCTGAGCTAGTGTGGGATTTCTATTAAATATTCTTCTTTATCTGGCACCGTACATGAATTTGGAGTTCACACCTACTGGGTGGATGGCCTAAAGGCCAAACCAGTCCACAGTCCAAAAAGACTTTCAACCTGGTCCACTTGACTTGCTTTTGCCTAAGCAGTTTTCTGTAAAACCTCCACCACAGCATAGCTAACTGCATGTGGCAACATGGAAACTTCCCAAGTTCACAAACATCTTCACCTCCATTGCTACATCCCTTGCCATGAGGCAACTTGCCCGTGAGTTCTGGGATTCTTGTTCTGTATATGGAATTGAGTTAATTGCTTTTACTTTGTCAAGAAAAGCATATTTCTCAGTATTTCCTCAGTACCAAAGCGCAAAACTAAAGCAGCTCAGGAGCATTTTTTTGTCCTGATAAGATGTATTGTTGCTAGTTCTGATTCTGCAGCCATGACATCTGCTGGACAATAAAGATTTTTACACCTAAAACAATTTACTGGATGCCATAACAGGTAATTAATAAATCATAATGGCAGATTGCATTAACATTGGAACTTTTAGTAACATTTTTGCTAATACTATGGATTGTATTATGCAAGGCTTATCTGGTTATGGTGATACATCTATTTATTGGATATTGGCACTCAGTTTTTTCTTCATATTATATCCTGACGAAAATGGTTTGATAACAGAGTCATAAATGAGGCACTTTTAGAATGACACAGTCTTTACAGATTAATAATGAACAGCTAGGTGAAGGATTAATACCATCAAAAATCAAAAGTTACCTGAAAAAAATACAATTGAAAAGGGTAACATAATTTAACAGACAAAATTGAATCCATGTTTAAGGATACTGATAAAGAACCTAAAAGAATTTATACTGTTGAATTTGACAATCAAAATTTGTTAAAAACTTATGATAGGTTAGCAGATAGAGTATCTCTTCAGGATGGCAATCTGCATGCAATCCAAATAATGTCCAAGAATGAGGTGTTATTTTTAAAGAAAAAACTTCAGACCTTGGAATCACATGTAAAAAATGAGAATCAGAGGTTATATACCTCAGTGTAATCACTGGACTCAATAGTAACAACAGCAATACTAAAAAGACTTGAAATGATTGAGGAAATTATTGCAGAGGATGAACAGAGAAAGAAGGCAAAATGAACTGGATTGAATATCACCAGTAGCTGTCAGAGATGACTTACCCAGGGTTTTAGCTTCCTACCCTGTAATCTACTCTGTCAAAACATCAAGTTCTAAAGGCACAAAAGGATCAAAAGAAGGTAGATGGATACCTATAGGAATGAATAATCTAAAAGAAAATAAGCAAGCTATTGTAACTTATGGCTTTCATTCTGCCTGTCTTTGGGAGATGATAAAGACAGTTTGTTATTTGATTCAAACTACATATTGCTCCTCAAAAAATACAGAGAGGAGATTCCATTATTTACCTAAGTTATAACTTATATTTACAGAAAATTAGAACACAAAAGGCACAAATTAGGAGAGACCAATTGCAGACTGTTAATGACTTTCAAAGTTTCTTATAAAAACATTTCCCGTCTATGATCAACTATTGGGATAACAGCTGATCTAATATTTCATTTAAGTAAAACTTTATATGGTGAAAAAGACTTGAATACCCCAGAGAATTAACAGCAGATGCAGAAAAGGAATTGACAATTTTTGAGGAGAAATTACTGGAGGTACATGTGGATATGGTGAATCCAAATCTTAATTGTATTCTAGTAATATTGTTTTCCAGAATTTCTTTTACAGGAATTTTAATACAGAGTGTTAATATTATCTTAAAATGAATATTTTTAATACATAAACCATGTAAAATATATGAAAAAGTCTCTGAATTAATTATAAAATGTAAATTGTGATTTTGCCAATTAGCAGGTATAGAACCAGCAGAGATTATACTGACTTTTGCTACTGATAAAATAAAAAAAAAAATATGGAAAGACAATGAACCATGACAAAGACATTGTGCTAATTTGGGGGGAGAAATTCATACCAATCATCCCAAAAGTGATAAACTTAGCATTGTAAAGAGAACTTGGATTCTTCCCTGATTTGTACATGATCCTCTAATAACTGAAGCCTGATGCAAATAAATCAGAGAAGGGAGGTAACAAATCAGAAGAATTAAGTATAGTAGAACAGAGACCTTATAATTCTGTGCAGAAGGCAGAGTTATATGTTATTCTCATGGTGCTAAGGGATATAGAGTTACTGATTAACAATATGCAGAAAGAGTTGTTTTGCATATTGTAACTGCTGAATTTATACCAGATGATACTGAATTGACTTTAGTATTCATGCAGGTTCAAGATAGAATCAGAAATAGTCTTTGTCCCATACACATAAAGCACATCAAATCCCATATGGGTCTATCATGTCCTCTAGCACAAGATAATGTGCAAATTGTTTATTGATTGGGAATGTGTTGAAGGCCTCAGAATTCCATAAGAAACATCATGTCAATAGCAAAATTTAAAGAAAGAGTTTTACATTACATGGCAACAAGCTAAGGAGATTATATACAGATATCCTACTTGCTCTTTCCATAAATAAACATTACTACCTGGAGGAACTAACTCAAAGGGTACTCAAAGGAATAAAATCTGGCAAATGGATGTGTTCCATTTTGTAGAATTTGGAAAATTCAAATAATGTACACCACACAGTTGGCATTTATTCAGGTTTTCAGTGGGCAACTTATTTGAGCTCAGAAAAAGCTGATTCAGTAATCACACATTTATTAGAAGTTATGGCCATCATCAGTATACTTGCACAATTAGAGACAGATAATATTTCAGCATATGTCTCTATGAAAATGAAACAGTCTTTTTGCTCATTATAATATAAAACATATTACAGGTATACCTCAGAATAATACTACAGGTCAGACATTTGCAAAAAGATCAAATCAAACTATAAAGTACATGTTAAAAAAACAGATTCAGTGTGCTTGGACTGATATTGAGGTCTTTGATCCATTTGGACTTGAGTTTTGTGCATGGAGATAGATATGGGTCAATTTTCATTCTTCTACAGGTTGAAATCCAGTTCTGCCAGCACCATTTGTTGAAGATGCTTTCTTTCTTCCATTGTATACTTTTAGCTCCTTTATCGAAAATGAGGTGTTCATAGGTTTGTGGGTTAAAATCTGGGTCTTCTATACGATTCCATTGGTCGACTTCTCTGTTTTTATACCAATACCAAGCTGTTTTCAATACTGTAGCTCTGTAGTAGAGTTTGAAGTCAGGGATGGTAATGCCTTCAGAAGTTCCTTTATTATATAAGACTGTTTTGGTTATCCTGGGTTTTTTGTTTTTCCATATAAAGTTGATTATTGTCCTCTCAAGATCTATGAAGAATTTTGATGGGACCTTGATGGGGATTTCATTGAATCTATAAATTGGCTTTGGAAGAATTGCCATTTTTACTATGTTTACCAAGAGTAAGGGAGATCTTTCCACTTTCTGGTATCCTCTTCAATTTCTTTCTTCAGTTTCTTAAAATTCTTATCAAATAGATCTTTCACTTCCTTGGTTAGAGTTACCCCAAGATATTTTATGCTATTTGTGGCTATTGTGAAAGGTGATGCTTCTCTGATTTCCCTCTCTGCTTCCATATCCTTTGTGTACAGGAGGGCGACTGATTTTTTGGAGTTGATCTTGTATCCTGCCACATTACTAAAGCTGTTTATCAGCTTTAGGAGTTCTTTGGCGGAGTTTTTGGGGTCGCTTATGTACACTATCATGTCATCTGCAAATAATGAAAGTTTAACCTCTTCCTTCCCAATTTTAATCCCCTTGATCCTTTTATGTTGTCTTATTGCTATTGCTAAAACTTCAAGCACTATATTGAAGAGGTATGGAGAGAGTGGACAACCTTGCTGTGTTCCTGATTCTAGTGGGATGGCTTTGAGTTTCTCTCCGTTTAGTTTGATGTTAGCTGTCAGCGTGCTGTAAATAGCTTTTATTATATTTAGGTATGACCGTTGTATCCCTAATCTCTCCAAGACCTTTATCATAAAGGGATGTTGAATTTTGTCAAAAGCTTTTTCAGCATCTAAGGAAATGATCATATGATTTTTTTCTTTCAGTTTATTTATATGATGGATTACATTGATAGATTTTCGTATGTTAAACCAGCCCTGCATCTCAGGAATGAAGCCTACTTGTTCATAACGGATAATTTTTCTGATGTGTTCTTGGATACGGTTTGCCAGTATTTTGCTGAGGATTTTTGCATCGATGTTCATGAGTGAGATTGGCCTGTAATTCTCTTTCTTGGTTGAGTCTTTGTGTGGTTTTGGTATCAGAGTAACTGTAGCTTCATAAAAGGAATTTGGCAACGACTCTTCTGTTTCTATATTGTGAAATACATTAAGGAGTATAGGTATAAGCTCTTCTTGGAAGTTCTGGTAGAATTCTGCATTGAAACCATCTGGTCCTGGGCTTTTTTTTTTTTGGTAGGGAGGATTTTGATGACAGCTTCTAATTCTTCACGACTAACAGGTCTATTTAGATTGTTCACCTGGTTTAGCTTTGGTATATGGTATTTATCTAAAAAAGTGTCCATTTCTTTTACATTTTCTAGTTTTGTGGCATACAGGCTTTTGTAGTAAGATCTAATGATTCTCTGAATTTCCTCTGTGTCTGTGGTTATGTCCCCCTTTCCATTTCTGATCTTATTAATTTGCATATTCTCTCTCTGCCCTTTGATTAGTTTGGATAGGGGTTTATCAATTTTGTTGATTTTCTCTAGGAACCAGCTTTTTGTTTCATTGATTCTTTGGATTGTTTTCTGTGTTTCTATTTTGTTGATTTCAGCCCTCAGTTTGATTATTTCCAGTCTTCTACTCCTCATAGGTGAGTCTGCTTCTTTTTTTTATAGAGCTTTCAGGTGGGCTGTTAAGTCTCCAATGTGTGCTTTCTCTGTTTACTTTAAGTGGGCACTTAGTGCTATGGACTTTCCTCTCAGGACTGCTTTCATAGTGTCCCATAAGTTTGAATGGGTAGTTTCTTTATTTTCATTGAATTCCAGGAAGACTTTGATCTCTTTCTTTATTTATTCCTTAATCCAGGTGTGGTTCAGATGTTGACTGCTCAGTTTCCATGAGTTTGTAGGATTTCTAGGGATAGCATTGTTGTTTAATTCTAACTTTAATCCATGTTGGTCTGATAAGACGCAGGAGGTTACGAATATTTTTTTGTAACTGTGGAAGTTTGCTTTGTTACCGACCATGTGGTCAATTTTCGAGAAGTTTCCATGAGCTGCAGAGAAGAAGGTATATTCTTTCCTATTTGGGTGGAATGTTCTATAGATGTATGTTAAGTCCATTTGATTCATTGCCTCCATTAATTCTCTTATTCCTCTGTTAGGTTTCTGTCTGATTGACCTGTCCATTGGTCAGAGAGGAGTGTTAAAGTCTCCTACTATTAGCCTGTGCCGTTTGATGGCAGCCTTGAGTTTTAGTAATGTTTCTTTTACGTACGTGGGTGCTTTTATATTAGGGGCATAGATATTCAGGATTAAGACTTCATCCTGATGAATATTCCTGTTATGAGTATAACATGTCCCTCTCTATCTTTTCTGATTGATTTAAGTTTGAAGTCAACTTTGTTAGAAATTAGTATGGCCACGCCTGCTTGTTTCTTGTGTCCATTTGCTTGATAAGCCTTTTCCCAGCCCTTTACTCTGAGTAGGTGCCTGTCTTTGTGGTTGAGGTGTGTTTCTTGTAAACAGCAGAATGTTGGATCCTGTTTTCGTATCCAATCATTTAGCCTGTGCCTTTTTATAGGTGAGTTGAGTCCATTGACATTAAGTGATATTAATGAGCAGTGGTTGTCAACTCTGGTCACTTTTTTAGTAGTAGAGTTTGTGTGTTTCCCTCCTTTGAGTTGTGCTAGTGAAGGGTTTCTAGATGTTTGAGTTATTGTGGTCATTGTTGGACTCCTTGGTTTGTGATTTTCCTTCTATTACTTTCTGTAAGGCTGGATTTGTGGCTGTATATTGTTTAAATTTGTTTTTATCCTGGAAAATTTTGATTTCTCCATTTATAGTAAACGAAAGCTTGGCTGGGTATAGTAGTCTGTGCTTGCATCCATGGTCTCTTATTTTCTGAAGTACATCTATCCAGGACCTTCTGGCTTTCATGTTTTCCATAGAGAAGTCAGGTGTAAGTCTGATAGGTTTACCCTTATAAGTAACTTGACCCTTTTCCTTTGCAGCTCTTAATATTCTTTTTTTTTATTCTGTATATTTTATGTTTTGATTATTATATGGCGAGGAGATGTTTTTGTTGGTCCAGTCTATTCGGTGTTCTGTATGCTTCATGAACCTTCAAAGGAATATCTTTCTTTAGGTTGGGAAAGTTTTCTTCTATAATTTTATTAAATATATTTTCTGGACCATTGAGCTGTACTTCTTCTCCTTCTTCTATCCCAATTATTCTTAGGTTTGGTCTTTTTATTGTGTCCCATATTTCCTGAATGTTTTGTGATGAGAGTTTGTTGGACTTGCTGTTTTCTTTGATCAGTGTGTTTATTTTCTCTATGGTATCTTCACTGTCTGACATTCTTTCTTCTATCTCTTGTAATCTGTTGTTAGTACTTGTCTCTGTAGTCAGTCTAAGCACACTGAACCTGATAGAAGAGAAAGTGGGAGATACCTTACAACAGATGGTCACAGGCAATTGCTTCCTAGGAATAACCCCTGCAGCACAGACATTAAGGGCAACATTGAATAAATGGGACCTACTGAAACTCTGAAGCTTCTGTAAAGCAAAGGACACTATCACTAAGACAAAATGGCAACCCACTGACTGGGAGAAGATCTTCACCAACCCCGCAACAGACAAAGGTCTGTTCTCCAAAATATATAAAGAACTCAAGAGAGTAGACTTTAAAATCCTAATTAACCCAATTAAAAAATGGGGCACTGATCTGAATAGAGAGTTCTCAACAGAAGAAGTTCAAATGGCCAAAAGACACTTAAGGTCATGCTCAACCTCCTTAGCAATCAGGGAAATGCAAATCAAAACAACTTTGAGATATCATCTTACACCTGTCTGATTGGCTAAAATCAAAAACACCAATGATAGCCTCTGCTGGAGAGGTTGTGGAGGAACGGGTTCCCTCATCCATTGCTGGTGGGAATGCAAACTTGTGCAACCACTTTGGAAAGCAGTGTTTCGGTTTCTCAGGAAATTCGGGATCAACCTACCCCTGGAGCCAGCAATACCAATCCTGGGAATATACCCAAGAGATGCCCGATCATATGACAAGGGCATTTGTTCAACTATGTTCATAGCAGCATTATTTGTAATAGCCAGAACCTGGAAACAACCTAGATGTCCTTCAATGGAAGAATGGATGAAGAAAGTATGCAATATATACACACTAGAGTACTACTCAGCAGTAAAAACAATGACTTCTCAAATTTTGCATGCAAATGGATGGAAATAGAAAATACTATCCTGAGTGAGGTATCCCAGACCCAAAAAGATGAACATGGGATGTACTCACTCATAATTGGTTTCTAGCCTTAAATAAAGAACCTTAATCTGGCGATGGCTGGAGATAGAGACAGAGACCCACCCTGGAGTACTGGACTGAGCTCCCAAAGTCCCAATGAAGAACAGAAGGAGGGAGAAGATGAGCAAGGAAGTCAGGACCAAGAGGGGTGCACCCACTGGAGGAGACAGCGGGGCTGATCTATTGGGAGCTCACCAAGGCCAGCTGGACTGTGACTGAACAAGCAGGGGATAAAACCGGACTCTCTGAATATGGCGGCCAATGAGGGCTGCTGAGAAGCCAAGGACAATGGCACTGGGTTTTGATCCTACTTCATGTTCTGGCTTCATGGGAGCCTAGCCAGTTTGGATGTTCACCTTCCTAGACCAGGATGGAGGGGGGAGGACTTTGGACTTTCCACAGGGCAGGGAACCCTGACTGCTCTTCAGACTTTAGAGGGAGGGGGAGAGTAGTGGGGTGAGAGGGAGAGGAAGGAGTGGGGGCCTGGGGTGAGGAGTGGGGGGGGGGAAGAGTGGGAGGCTGGGAGGAGGCGGAAATTGTTTTTTTTTCTCAATAAAAAAAAAGAAAACAAAACAAAAAAAACAGAAAGGGACAGAAAGTATACCCAGAAATGATTACATAATGCTTAATGAACCTTGAATTTTCTAATGAGAATGAGACAACATCATCAGAGAGATGTTGGATAATAGAAAGTCTTCTGAATTAAATCATCCAGTGTACTTCAATGTTGACCTCATGATGGAAGCTGAAATGGTGCACACTTTTTTTTTTGCAATGTTCTGGTTTGAACCCCAAATAGGAACCTCAGGAAAACCCTAACAAATACTCAGAGACTATTTGCAATTTCACCAAACAATAATCTTAGAACTTAACCATCTTTTGACTTTCACAGTATCCCATGGAAAGTACATCACCCGCATGACATCTGGAAGTAATTCTGGAAGACTATGGCCCCTCTCCCAACAAAGTTTGTCCTCAGGGTTAGGAATATCATTTAGAGGTTTTGTTTTTGTTTTTTTCCTATTTTTAATTAATTTATTTATTTATTTATTAAAGATTTCTGCCTCCTCCCCGCCACCGCCTCCCATTTCACTCCCCCTCCCCCAAATCAAGTCCCCCTCCCTCATCAGCCTGAAGAGCAGTCCAGGTTCCCTGCCTTGTGAGAAGTCCGAGGACCTCCCACCTCCTTCGAGGTCTAGTAAGGTGAGCATCCAAACTGCCTAGGCTCCTACAAAGCCAGTACGTGTAGTAGGATCAAACACAGTGTCATTGATCTTGACTTCTCAGCAGTCCTCACGATTATAATTGGTATAGAGTTAGGGATTGGGAGGGAAATTATGTAGGCTCAGGGATCTATTTGAAGAAAAAGGGGGAAATTGGATGGGATGAGAGATTAGTGTGAGCTTATTCACACTAATAATAATAGTGAGTTATGAATACATGTGAGCTATTATTTATAGGCTATTTACATTGGTATATCTTGTATATTGATACAAATTTAAGTTATATAGAATGTGTTCCTATGTTCATCGAAAATATTTGTATATCTAGGAAGTTATTTTGACATATTGTATGTATGCATGCTTCTACTTCTGCATAAAATATTTTTGTATATTAATACAATTTTAGTATATATTTGCCAAATTGCATTATACATTTTTATCTCTGATCAAGTTACATATACATTGTTTACATTTGAGGTAATAGTCCTCATTTGCTGCACGGTTGTTTATTGATAAATAAAAATAATAAAATATAATATTTATTAACTTACAACCTTATTATACATAGTTATATATCTAGATAGATATCTAACATAATTCATTCATATAGAGAGACTATTTTTGAAAGATTCATTCTTATACCTTTGATGATCATTATTCTATACAAAATCTTGCCAGCAAACATGGAAAACAAGTTCATATGATTATTAGGGAAAATATAAAATTGAACATACAAATTTTTTGAACACTGATTAATCTAACAATTAATCTTCTATTTCAGTAGTTTTTAACCTATTAGTCCTGAACCCTTTGGGTGTCGAACAGCACTTTCAAAGGGTTTTATAGCAGACAATTATTATAATATATTTTTTCACTGTAACAAAATTATAGTTATGAAATAGCAAAAATAATTTCATGATTTTGAGTAGTTTCAACTGCCGGAAGCACAGACCTGTATTTTGATTATAGCCATTTAAAGTTCACAAGTTAAGTAAGATATTCACCTCTGTCACCTCTGAAGGAAAGTTCTGAGCCTAGGAAATTAACCCAGTATCTTATCTCCCTGTGAGACCTGCAGGCCCCAGGCTTCAGAAGCAATTAGCCTTTTCTTTGTTAGTTACTATCTCTTTCTTTCAGCCAGAGACTTGACATTCACACATACCTGACATTTCAGCATCCTTCCCTCCCCTCACCTGTTTTCTATGTACCAGGTCCTGAATATGAATAGAGTTGGCACCTGATCAGAAAATCAGACTTGCTGTCTATTTCTTGTGTCTCTTGCCCCTTCATCCCTTTTCCCTTCAGAGCGAAATTGGTTCTATTCTTGTTCTGCTGGTCAGGACAAATGCAGCCTGAACAGGGACCTGAAAAATACTGTGGAGATCTGAGAAACGTCACTGCACAAGGGAGTACAGGCCTGTCCACTCACTTGAGCTACCGTGGCCAGCAGCAGCAAAGCACCAGGTCAGCTAAAATCGCCACAGGGAACCTGACCTTGAGACAGGTTCAGAGATTTTGACACAGTGACGCAAGGTAAAAAATTATACCATGGGGCAAAAATTCGCTAAATAGAATCTGTTTACTCATGGACTCGAGGAGACTCTCAAGACAAGGGGAGTAAGGGTAAAAGCAACAAAGCTAAACCTGCCAGAGCTTGGGAATGGCAGGCTGGCTGCACAGGCCAAGAGAGCCTGTGTCGTACCCCCTGCCATTCTGCACAGCTTCAACAGAAGCTGACAGGCAAGTTTGCAGAAAAGGGAACTAGCCTCAGGGAACTAAAACTTCAGGACAATTAAAAAATGAAAAGCGGGTAAATATGCTTTTTCATTTCACAATTTTTCTTGTTTTCAATAATCTGTATGCATGTAAATTTATATCCAAGGTGGATTAATTTCCGTACTGTGACTATGTAAATAAGTTTTAAAGTAAGAGATTGTGGTGCATTTAAAGGTTCCTTGGTTGTATCGGATTTTAAAATTGCTCAAGTTATCCTAGTTTTTATTTCTTTCTTGTAAGGTCGAGGATTGTTCTTTCGAGGTCTATTTTCCTATAATTTTAATGAGCCTTTGCATTCAATCTGAGAATCAATTTCAGTAAGATTGTTGATTTTGTTTTGTTGATTCTTCTTTCCAAAAAAAAAAAAAAGAGAGAGAGAGAGAGAGATCTTTCCATTTTTTCCAAAATAGGAGAAAATAGGAGATGTCTTCAATTTCTTTCTTAAAAGATTTAAAGTTCTTACCATACAGGTTTTTCCATTTGTGTGGTTACAGTTACTCCAGAATATTTTATGATATTTAGGGCTATTCAAAAGCATGATATCTCTCATTCATAATATGTGTAAAAGAGGTACATTTTGGCTTGTTTCCAGAGTCTGTCTATGACAAAGTAATTCTGCTGTGAACATAGCTGAGCACATGTCCTTATGGTATGGTTGATCATCATTTGAATTTGGGCCCAAAAAGGATATTACTGAGTTTTAAGGTAGATGGTTGGCTAATTTTAAAAATTTACCAAAAGTGGCTGTGCCAGTTTGCATTGCCAGCAGTGGAGTTTTTTCTTTACCCCACATTCTCTTAAGCACAAGTTGTGAGCAGTAATTTTAATCTTGGTCATTCCTACAGGGATAAGATTGGATCTCAGCGTTTTAATCTGCATTTCTCTAAGGGCTAAAGAATATTACACATGAACATTTTTAAGTGTCTTTGAGTCATTTTTAAATTCATCTTTTGAGAGTTTAGGACTGTAACATATATTTTTTATTGGATTATTTATTCTTTTGATGACTAATTTCCTGAGTTCTACACATGTTTTTGGAATGGATTAATTGATTAGTAAAATTATTTTCCAATTCTATAGGCTGATATTATTATATCCTTTGCTATACAGAAGCTTCTCAGTTCAGGAGATCTTATTTATTAATTGTTTCTCTTAATGTTTGCGCCACTGAGGCTATGTTTGAGATGTGCCAAAGTGTACTTCTAATTTTTCTTCTATGTGGTTTAGTATTGTTAGTTTTATGTTGAAGTCTGATGTATTTGGACTTGAGTTTTGTGGATAGAGATAAATACAGATCTATTTTCATTCTTCTACATGTTAATGTCTGATTAGGCCAGCATCATTAGTTAAATATGCCTACTTTTTTTTTTAATTTTCCTATCAGGCAAGCAGACTTGCAACTTAAGAGGAAGATAGCTTACAAACTTTTAATTAGATATATAATGGCTAAATCTTTAGGTATAACTTTATGGGAGATCTTGAGCTACAAAATAAAATTCTTGAAGGAGCAATGAGCCAATTTCCAATAAAGAACTTGTGGAAGCTGCCAGACAGGTACTCAAGCAGGTAAATTATAGATCAATGAGCAAAGTATATACTATTCAGCAAGTAGAGTATGTTAATTATGATTCAGCTATGGCAAGTGTTATTAAGTACAAAACTTATTCTACAGCAGTTTTATGAAAAAACAAAATACCTTTTATAACTGCACCTTCCCCAGTTTTTGCCAGTTAAGATATTAAACTCTTAATTTAAAGCAGTAGCTTGTTTAATACAAAAGAGCAGGATAAAATCTAGAAGATAGTTTAACAGAGTATTGACTATGATCAATGTTTCTTATACTAATCAATAGATTAATTGATAATTTTAAGATTGATTGTTGGACAATTATATTTTCTCCATTCAAAGTCCAGAATAATAATCTTTTCCCAGATGATCATTGCTGCAATTTGTGCAAATGTATTTTGCTAATTTTATAGCTAAAGATCCCTTTAAAATGCTATTTAAATTTTACAAATAGCTTTTTTTCTGTAGGAAGCATTACAGCTTGTACTCGCCCACCTACTGGGGCTTGACCTTTTATAGCATTTACGGGGAAGCCAAACGTATGTGCGCCGCTTCTTCTCTCTCTTTCCCCTTGCTCCGTTCGCACTGGTCGTTCTATTTGGATCACGTGTTTCAACAGGCCAAGCAGAGAATTCTGATTTGTGAGTTTACCTTAATAAAGTTTACCCTTTAATAAATGCCTATCTATTTCTCGATTCTGAGCTAGTGGGAGATTTATCTTAAGCATCTGACTGCCATAACTCCTGGAACACCTGGTGAATTACAGATCAATAGTCATTTTTGTTTGTCATACTTATAATTAGACTAATCAGGTTTTTAGATACATAGAGATTATATTCTGCATAGAGAGAGAATCTTCAACCACTTCCAAGAGCTGTAGAAAGTGGTAGTTAAACAATTTAGAGTTCTGTTAAAGTTAAAAACTATTGCTCCTGGCAACATCGATCTATTCCCAAGAGAATGTCGAACACCAAAACACTCCAATTGGAGCTTGTTTTCTTCTTGGCAAAACTGGCCTTTGGGCAAAGAAATGCCTATGCCTCAACTACTAACAAGATATATAGTATCCAAAAATAAATAAACAGGACTGTAAAATCTTGCCAAAACAGGGTAAGACATTTTAAAAAAATTATTGCCTTTGAAAATAGTCTTTCTAGACCTTAGCCAACAACTACAATGCTACAAATGAGACTTGGGTGATTGCCCAGGTAGCTGTCTCCGTCATTTGTTGCATGTTTTGGAGGTTGCCTGATTGAACTTCCTATTTACTCAGATAATATTTCTCTTCTTGGATCTTTGATGGGGTTGAAGACTAGATAATTGTAGTAGTTTCCTCTCATGACTTGGCCACATTATTTATCTTACATGAATTAAATTAATTATGATAAGATAATTATTAAATATATTTGTTCTTACTGTATATATTTTTGTATTAGGCTTAGAACTCTCTTATTTAAAGAAAAGGGGAAGGTGTTGTAGGAAATATTACAGCTTGTATTTGCCCACCTACTGGGGCATGGCCTCCTATACTATTTACAGGGAAGCCGAACGTGCATGTGTCCCTTCTTCTCTTTCCCCTTGCTCTGTTCCCACGGGCTGCTCCTTTGGATCATGTGATTGATTCAACTGGTCAAGCAGAGAATTCTGATTTGTGAGTTTACCCCTTAATAAATGCCTATCTACTTCTCGATTTTGAGATTCTGTGGGGTTTCTTTTAAGTGTCTGACCACCATAACTCCTGGAACAGCTCTTTCAATGGAAGAACTGCATATATTGGTTAATAATAAAAAGGAATTGTGTAGCATACTATGATTCCTTAAAAACAACTGCATACAAATTTAATGCAGACAGATCTGACATGGCACCAAGGTGACCTTTGCAAAGGCAAGGTAAAAACGCCTTTGCAATGAATTATAAAAAGAACTAACATATATATTTGGGGTCAAGGATGTGTTTATGTTCTTTTTTCACAGAAAGAAATAAAAGCTAAATGAAATGACGGCATATACAGTAAAGGGGTGGGCAGACTTGATAACATCATAGCTGCAAACACCGCCCCCATAGAGGACTTTGAGGAAGGAGTTGTAGAGGAATCCTCGATCCAGTCTTCCCTGCCCCCACAGTTAAAAATGCCTGATAGCAGGACCTGTGGGGAGAGAACCATGGATTCCATCTCTGGGCCTTCTGAGGAACATGCCTGATTGCATACAGGCTATTGTCCAGAAGTATTGACATAGAAATCTACACCCTTTCCTCCCCCAAAAGACCTATGTAACTTTTAAAAGAAATTTCCTCCAACAAGTTGGAAAGAAATTTCCCCCACCAATTAAACATGGAAGGATCAGGCCTCTGTTCTCCTCACAATGGTTAATGCCAGCTCACTTACGAGATGACCTTTAACTCACCTCAATCCAATACTTATAAAAACCTGTAGAAGAATGAAGATAGATCCATATCTTTCTCCATGCACAAAACTCAAGTCCAAATAGATTAAAGACCTCAATATTAATTCGACCACACTAAACCTGATAGAAGAGAAAGTGGAAAGTATCCTTCAATACATATGCACAGGAGACCACTTCCTACATATAACCCCAATGGCACAGACACTAAGAGCAACAATGAATAAATGGTACCACCTGAAACTGAGAAGCTTCTGTAAAACAAAGGACACAGTCAATAAGACAAAAAAACAACTTAGTGAATGGGAGAAGATCTTCACCAACCCAACATCAGACAAAGTACTGGTCTTCAAAATATATAAAGAATTCAAGAAACTAGACATTAAAATTCTAAATAACTCAAGTAAAAATGGGGTACTGAACTAAACAGAGAATTCTCGACAGAAGGATTTCAAATGTCCCAAAGATATTTATGGACATGTTCAATTTTCTTAGCTATCAGGGAAATGCAAATCAAAACAACTTTGAGAAACCATCTTATACCTGTCAGAATGGCTAAAATCAAAAACCCCAATGATAGCTTATGCTGGAGAGAATGTGGAGTAATGGGAACACTCATCCATTACTGGTGGGAATGCAAATTTGTGTAATCACTTTGGAAAAGAGTGTGGCAGTTTCTCAGAAAATTGAGAGTCAACCTGCCTCAGGATTTAGCAATACCACTTTTGAGAATATAACCAAAGGATGCCCAATAATACTACAAAAGTATTTGTTCAACTATGTTCATGGCAGCATTATTTGTAATAGCCAGAACCTGGAAACAATCTAGATGGCCCTCAAGGGAAGAATAGATAAAGAAAATGTGGAACATATACACATTAGAGTACTACTAAGTGGGAGAGAAAAATGACATCTTGAATTTTGCAAGCAAGTGGATGGAAGTGGAAAACACTATCCTGTGTGAGATAAGACAGGACCCAAAATATGTATATGGTATGTACTCACTCATGGATTCTAATCATAAAGAAAGAACATTGAGCCTATCGTTCATGATCCTAGAAAAGCTAAGTAATAAGGTGAACCCAAAGTACAACATATATAGATCCACCTGGAAATTGGAAAAAGACAAGATTGTCTGGCAAATTTTGGGAGCATGGGGGAAGGAGGTAGAGAAAAGGGGACAGGAGGAGGGAGAGGGGAGAAGGGAGTGTTGGGTGAGCTTGGGGGAGTGGAATGGTTGAGATGGAGGAAGGACGGATATGGGAGCAGTAAAGGAGATATCTTAATTGAGGGAGCCATTTTGGGGCTGACAAGATGTTTGGCTCTGGAGGGGTTCCCAGCAGTCCAAGGGGATGACCCCATATAGGACCCTGGGCAGTGGAAAAGAGCATGCTTGAACTGGCTTTGTCCTGTATTCAGACTTATGACTATCTTGAATATCACCATAGAACCTTCATCCAGCGATGGATGGAGACAGAGTCCCACATTGGAGCACTGGACTGAGCACCCAAGGTCCAGTTAAAGGGCAATAGGAGGGAGAATATGAGCAAAGAAGTCAGGACCACGAGGGGTTCACCCACTGAGACCATGTGCCTGAGCTAATGGGAGTTCACCATCTCCAGTTGAAATGGGACTGAAGGAGCATGGGATCAAACTGGTCCTTCTGAATGTGGTTGACAGTTGGAGCAGACTGAGGAGCCAATGACAATGGCACTGGGATTTGTCTCTACTGCATGCACTGGCTTTTTGGGATTTTATTCTCTTTGGATGCATACCTTGCTCAGCCTGAATGTAGTAAGGAGGGCCTTAAACTTCTCACAGTGCAGGGGGCCTTGCCCTCTTTTAGGACTGGAGAGGATTAGGGAATGGGGTGGGGGAGTGGGGAGGAAGTGGGAGGAGAGGAGGAAGTAGAAATTTTGATTGGTATTATTTTTAAATTAATAAAAATAAATAAATACTAAATTTTCTTTGAGGGCCAATTTAACTAAAGGCATAAAAAATTCCAAGTCCTTCAATAAATACACAGTCTTATCGAATTTCCTGTTGAGAACATTAATTTTGTTTGTACCAGACTCTTACACAACTCCAGAAATTCTATATTTAATTAAAAAGATTATTTTTATGTTGCCTTTCTTCCCTCCATCACCATGAAAAGTACCATCACCATCTATATGTCTAGGATTTACCCAATCTGGCAATTTTAATTATATTTTTACTACCAACTATTGATTTTTCACCTAAACAGACTAAACTAATAGAGAAATAGATTTATTTAGCCCTATATTTCTTACAATTCACAACACTATATCTCATGTAAACTTCAGTTTCTTCTCTTTCTTTTCATATAAAAGATGATCTAAAATATGTAGATTATCCATCATTGACTTCTTGTTGTGGAATATTACTTAGTTAGGTAAAGATTTGTTACAATTCTTTATGCTTAAATTGTATAAAGATTTGCAGTATTTGTTTATTCTGTGTGTGCTTAACTATGTAACTGTGTTCTACCTATTTCACCTTAACCTGGGCTAAGACACCTGATTAATGTGATAAAGAGCTGAATGGTCAATGGTTCAGCAAGGGGGGGGGCAGGGATTCAAGGTAGAAATAGTAAATTGGAGGAGAAATCAAGGCCCAAAAAGAAAAAGTGAGGAATTAAAGGAGAGAATGAGGAACATGCCTGTGGTAAGAAACTAGACACTAGCCAGCAGATATAGAGAAGCAGTGAAAGTAAAATACAGATTAAAAAGGTAATAAGCCTGAGGCAAAATGTAGATTTAAAAAAAAAAAAAACAGGTTGATTAAAGTTAAAAGAGTTAGCCAGAAATATGCCTAAACTAGGCTGATGATTCCAAACTAAATCTCTGTGTCATGACATGAGAGCTGATTGCCTAAGATAAAGAGAAATAACCTTAGTACAGCTTCTAAAGAAGCTGGCTGCCCATCAGAAAATTCTGATCAAATTTGCAAGATTATCAATATTCTCTTCAAGTGATTTTTGTGCTACGATATGTAAACAATATATCTTTCTTGGCAGATATATTTCATCTGTGTTCTCTACATGGGTATCCAATCCATGGTATAAAGAAGATACCATATTAAAATAAAACTACAGCTTGAATGAGTTTCCTTATATTGTGTTAATACTGGTAATTTTTTTCTCATTTCCTAAAAAGTATTGAATATGTAAATTATTCTATAAACCAATTTTAGTAGAATCAGGACAAGATATGTTTAATAATGATTGTAATACATAGACTTCGTCATATAAAATATTTGAACAACAATTTCTTTTATTCTAAAATAGCAAATTATAGGAATGATTCCTTATTCTCATATATTAATAAACTCTGGAAGTGAGTATTGTGATAATTTATAATGGAAAGACTCCCACAAATCTGCTTTTACCTCTTTTGGAGAAAACACAAGAATGAAATTAAGGTATTAATTTAATCTACAGAACCAAAATAATAAACTTAATATTTTCAAAGATTATTTCTATAAAATTAACTGTTTTTAGGAGAGAGTAATCTCTTATGAAAAATGAATGAAGAAGACATATATTCAAATTTTAGTTGAAATATACCATAAATAATTTAATAATTTTATCTAAAAATAAAAGAAAGAATTATTTCACTATTATTCAATTATTATTAAACAGAGCCATTCAACGATTTGAATTAAACTGAGATAATTGAGACTGAATTATCCTCCTCTGTGAGAATATTGGTCATAAATTACTCTGAAATCCTACAGATTATTATGCATTTACTCTATAAATTATGGTACCATGATAACCTGGATGAGAATTTAATATTTTAGCATTCATTATGTTTCAAAGGTTTAGAGTCACCATGATGATCAGCAAACCTGTCTTGTCTTCTAATGAGAATAATTACTTTATTGTCATTTAACAAAATTATCAGAAATTTATGTAAATTTAGATTAACCTATAGGATTAACATTAACATTTATTATATACATCACTTAATTTATGATAAAGAGACACAGGTATATTTCATCTTTTAGCCACTCAACATAAGGAGCTATAATAGATGCTATGTTATTTCTCATTTTGTAATTTGAATAGAAACCATAAAACGAAGAGCTAAATTATATAATCTTCTAGAAGCTTATCTGTAATATATATATATAATATTAAATGTGCACTTATTTTTATACTTTGTTCCTTTTTGAAAAATATTTAGAACTTCATACATGAATGTACTATATATATGTCACATTGCCTCTTCAACTTCCTCATGTTTCTCATCTTGTCTAATCTCAAACTCATGACCTCTTCTATAAATACTGTTGTGTAATACATAAATAAGTAATATACAACATGTGTATTTATATACATATATATAGCCTTCTTAGTCCAATTACATTTATGTACTTACAATGTAAGTGTTCAATGTACTTAAAGTGAACAGTTAGAACTGAGTACTTGTCTCAGAAGAATTATGATTGTCCCTCTATCATCAGATACTAGCTCTCAGCCATCTTTCTGGTCCTCAAACTTTTACAATCTTTCTGTTCCACTTTCTATGGTTTTCTCTAAACCTGAGGTATAGTGGTTGAGTTTTAGATGTCCCATTTGAGACTGGGCATCCTAACGCATTCTATACGTTTTGATTAGTTGTTGATTTTGTTGATAGATTCTGCAAAAGGACCCATTGATAAGCAGTAATAGCTGAAATAATCTATGTGAAAAAGGGTTAAGCATTTAGAAGGCAATGGAGGTTGCATTAATTTAGCAAAATAGTAATAGTGGGTTTTTCCTATAGTCTACCACATTTCTAGCAACACATTATGACTATGTTTACTGTGTTAGATATAGGTTTCCTCCAGTAGAGTTTTCTATAGTTCAGATTAAACATTTGTGGTTTCCTCTAACTTGTAAGAGTCACTATTGCAATGCTGGGAATATTGTGCTTAGCTGCACATTGCTTTGTTTTGCAGACATTACAGAGAAGTATATGACTCCAATGGTCTCATTTTTGAGAGCTCCAGAAAAGGGCTTCTAATTCAGTACTAGTGATATTCCCTTAAATCCTGTGATGAAGTCTATGAATTTCTGAGTGGCTACCAATAACAATGGCAATAACCTACAATGTTTTGTAGTCTCTTTGAAACCACAGACCAACAACTGATAAGGATGTGTCCCTTACCTGACATTGGAATTTTTGTTAGATAGTCTATGATTCTTTGGAGAAGGAACATCCCACTGTATAAAATACTCATTAAAATAAAAAGAGAAGTGAGAGGGAGGGAGAGACAGAGGGAGAGGGAAAAGGTCACGCATAGATAGAAGACATAGGCATGGGGATTATAAAAAAAAAAGAACACATCTCTAGGAACAATTAAAGATGCCATGATTCTTCCTGAGGGTGGTGTATTTTCTCCTTCTATCTGAAGCAATACTAAAAGGAAGAATTTCTATTAAATATTCTTCAAGTCGGTCATTTAACAACTATTAGTGAGAAACTCACTATTTGCTAGATATTACAGAAAACAATGAAAGTTTGTTTTTTAATCCTCACTAAAATCTAATGTTAAGATAATTATCTATAACTAGTTTAAAGTTGTCTATTATGAAACACAAGTAAATGCACAGAGATATAACATCTATGCAAAGGCACTTCCTTTTCATGTGTGCTTGAAAATATCTGAACTGAGAGTGAAAATAAAGCACAAACTTGATATTTCACATTTTCCCTTTTATTTCATTCATCTTCCATGCTACATTTAATTTTGGATCATTTCCACTAACTTATGCATGTAGCTATGCTAATAATGAAGAAATATTATCTAAACTGGAAATATGAATTATTAGTTTTAAATTTACTATATTTTTATCTTCATTCTTTATGTTGAAGATACCAAGATGAAAACATGACTGTTTCTCAGACATATAAAAGCAAGAAAATAGATTTTACAGTGTCCTATTTAGATTACCAGAGTGGTATAGTTATATAGTTACTTCCATGACTTCAGGAAAGATGAATCTGGACTGCAAGTGTCCTGCAATCAAGCTGCTACTGGTAATCTAGTATTGATAATAAAATAAACATTAAACTGAGATATCAGCACTGAATAAGTTATATCTATGTAAATAAATCGGACAAATTATGTATCCTACACAGCATGACAGTCATTAGAATAAAGAGATTTTTATTTTTTGGCAGTGACGTTAAGAGTCATAAAAGAAGAAAGAAGGCTATCATGGAATTTTGAAGGGGAATAAGAGCTGCAGAAAGTTATGAGAATAATATTAACATTCAGCCAGTTCCTTACAAAAGAATAGAAAACAAATGTAGGGTTTTAAATGGCTGTAGCAATATGGTTTGCATTTCAAATAAAATATTTTAATAAAATGATGGCCATTTCATAAGAAGAACTGTATCAGAATATGGAAAACTATGCAATTAAAGTCTCATATAATAAATAATGGTAACTTTAGTTGTGACAGAAGAAGTACACAATGTTGTGTAGAAGATGTAAAGATTAAGAAGTACCAGTGAATGCCTGCTTAAAATTTGCCATTTCAGAAAGGGAAACATTTTTGCTAAAGGCAGCTAAGAACCCGAAGATACAAACAAAACACTTTAAATAAAGTGTAAATTTCCCTTCAAATAAATTTACATTTATATAGTAAGTAAGTTCCACTTGCAAGGTGTCTTAGTAAAGAACAAGGGTACTACAAAAGACATATCTTAACCTACAAAAGTTTTGTACAAGAAGCAAGTCCTTCCGTATTATAAATCTCTTTCTTCAGTTTTTCATGATTTAACTTCTTCAACCAAAGAGTAGCTGGTCTTTGTACTGGTAATTAATTTAGTTTGTTATGTTATTAAAACATAATGTATGCACCAGAGAAATAAAACATTACGAACAACAGGGGCATCTCACCATCTTTGATTTCCTTGTTCTTTGGTTTGCTCTAGTTTATTCCAAGTAGGATATCATCATGTAACCTGGGTGGTCTTCAAGTTAATAATAACACAGCTTCAATCAACCAAATGTTAGGATTAAAAGCTTCATCACATGCAATGCACATCATTCATCTTTGAAATGTCAGACAGGAGGATTCAGGGAAGTTGTTTCTCACTATCAGATCAAGGCTTTATCTGGGCAAAGGAAGGTTAAAAACATCAACACTTCCAGATTCCAAGATCTCTTAATTTAATATTGGAATGATGCATTTTTGGGTATAGTTTTCTCAGACCTAAAAATGTATTGTACATTGAATTTTTAAAAGATCTGCTTAATTTGAAGTCATTATAAACAACAACTACTCACATTCTATGTGTGCTCTTACGACTTTTCAACAATTAAATAAACTGCTATATTCATTTTCAGTCCTTTAAATTATTTTCCCTTTATGGTCATTTATTACAATTTTTTTCTGAGCTTTTGAGTCTGGCAAACTTTTAAATTATTATATCCTTCATTTTTTTTTTTAGCACAATAAAAGCAACATGCAAGGGTGTATCTTCTCATCATTCAAAAATTTCTCCTATAATAACATGAGCCACAATTTTGCTGTTAATGTTTTCATTTAGGTCTTATTTTCATCTTTCTTGAATATAATACAAAATTTTATTTTCTTCTGTAAAAATGAGAAGACCAGTTGCTGAGTAAGTAAAGATGCTAGATTCTAAGAATGACTCTTTGATTTCCATTCCTGTTACGCATGTAGGAGGACCACTTCATCATATAGTAATATAGCAAAATAAGTAAAAGAAATATCAGCATATTAGTAAATAAACAAATATTTTAAAAGTAGTTTATTCACTAAAAATAGAAAAGTATTTGGTAATTTTCTCACTCTACAATGAAATATTTGTATATTCAATTTTACTATATCTCTGGTAGCAATTTTAAGAACTTCAACATTTCCAAAATGAATTGAAGAAATTTGAAATTTATTTACAGTAAACTGTGTTGACTAGAACAATTTGAAGAAACCACATATGTATCAGAAGTCTACAGATGGGTTAACTAGAATGGTATAACTATACATAAATGGAATGCTACAAATTAAAAGCTGAAATTGACTAGCCTACCTTTGTTGCCTTGTCATCACAGTTTACTACTAAACTCACTTAACATTATCAAGTATACTAAATGAGATTTTTTGAATATAATAGATTCAACCAACCTCTAATGAATTTAACTTAATTGCAGGGTAGTTCCTGAAATACAAATACTAGATTTCCCTGCTTAATTAGTGGACCCCACCTAGGCATTTTTTAAATATATTCATTAATGACTTTATTTTGTTCTAAGACTTGAAAAGATTGTGTGACATCTTTCACAATGGAGCTCATTAGTCAGGCCTTGTGTTATACTTTGAATATAAAATATTCTTCCATTGGCACATACATTAGAAGATTGTTTCCAATAATTGTTTAAAGAAATGAGAGAATGTTGAAAAGTATCCCTTAATTGATTTATTATATGATGTGTTTATAAAGTGGTTAATATTAAAATGAGTTAGGGCATAACTGGAGGAAATGTGTCAGTGGGACAATGTTTAGGTGAGTTATATCATCCCCTACCTCCTTGCTGTATTTACTGTTTTCATGAAGTGATTAACCTATCCTTCTAAGTGTTCTCAATATATCTCCTTTTCGATTGGGGTCCAGAATGAACAAATTTAAAACAAAATGGAGAAGCACAATGAAAACAGTAAGTTAAAACAAATTCTCCCCTCCCAAATTCATTAGGCATATATTTTTTGAGACAGGATTTGTCTGTATAGCAGCCCTAGCTGTCCTCAAACCAACCCTACCAATCAAGCTGGCCTTAAACTCACAGAAATCTGCCTGCCTCTGCCTCACAAGTACTGGCATTAAAAGCATGTGCCACCACTGAACAGCTATTATGAGACATTTTGTCCTAGAGATTACAATTCTGTCTAAAATATTCCCTTGTGCTTGGTTCAGTGTGAAGAATCCACATCCCCGGTAACAGGTCATACTACATAAGAATAATTGAAAAAATACCTGCAAAAAAGGCAGGTTGTTCCTTCTTTTCATTCATTTAGCTCAGTCAATAATATGGTTTGTCAATAATATCTGAAATATGTATCATCTGTAAACATGTCAATCAATTAATAACTCCATAGTAGAGAGAACATGTATGGAGACAAGTCAATATAAAATTATGAAGCATCAAATAATTACACATAGTTTTTTTCTTTTAAAGCAGTCTTATAGCCCATTATTTCACATTATCATTACCACTTAGAAAAATAAAGTTCGCATACATTACCATTATGACCAACAGAAACAGAATGAAGTCCTGAATGTGTTCTTTAGTTTTAGGAATTTTGAATGCCATAAAATCATGAATATTGATAGAAATGCAGTTATATGATGTGCATGTATATTTGATAAAATTGTATCTTAACTCTTTAACATGTGTATTTTATGCTATTGTTGCATATATACTAAAAATAATAAATCAAATAAATAAAAGTCAGTCAACTAAAAAACAATACTGCTGATTTTAGTTATACAATGTGAATATCTTTTGTCTCACTCTATTGAATTCATGGAAATGACTAGAATGGTTGTTTTTTTTAATTTAAAATCAATGTGTTTATTTAATGTGGACAGAGCTTCATTATGTAACATAAGTTGGCCTCATAATCATTATCCTCCTGCCTCCAGAGTTTGGGGATTATAGATATATTCCACCTTATCCAGAAAAGATATATTTTCTTTTTATTTTAGGGAAATGGAAGCCAGGCAAGGTGGTACACACTTGTAATCCCAGCACTTGGGGCATTCGGGCCAACCTGGGCTGTTCAGTGAGATTTTTTATCTCAAGAGAAAAAAATGAGGAAAACAGAGGCCGGTGAGATGGCTCAGCAGGAAAAATGCTTGATGGCCTCAGTGATGTGGGATTCTCCTCTGTATGCTGTGAATACGTTCTATTACCATTGGTCATTAAAGAAGCTGTTTCGGCTAACAGTTTAGCAGTGTAAAGCCAGGCAGGAAATCCATACAGAAAGAGAGAGAGAGAGAGAAAGAGAAAGAGAGAGAGAGAGAGAGAGAGAGAGAGAGAGAGAGAGAGAGAGAGAGAGAAGAGTCAGAGACTCCATGTAGCTACTGAAGGAGGCAGACATCATGTAGCTGCCCAAGAAGTAACAAATCATGGGCTTCATAGTAAAACACAGAATGATAGAAACAGGTTAATTTAAGATATATGCCCAAGTTTTTGGCCAAAGAGTGCTGTAATTATCATAGTTTCTGTGTGATTTTTTTTTATTTATTTTTATTTTTTTTATTGAGAAAAAGAAAAAAAATTTTCCCCCTCCTCCCAGCCTCCCATTTCCCACCCCCTCCCACCCCATCCTTCCACCCTTCTCCCCCTCCCCCTACTCCTCTCCCCCTCCCTCTCCAGTCCAAAGAGCAGTCAGGGTTCCCTGCCCTGTGGAAAGTCCAAGGTCCTCCCCCTTCAGTCCATGTCTAGGAAGGTGAACATCCAAACTGGCTAGGCTCCCACACAGCCAGAACATGAAGTAGGATCAAAACCCAGTGCCATTGTCCTTGGCTTCTCATCCTGGAAACAACCTAGATGTCCTTTAATGGAAGAATGGATGATGAAAGTGTGTAATATATACACAGTAGAGTACTATGCTGCGGTAAAAAACAATGACTTCTCGAATTTTGCATGCAAATGGATGGAAAAAAAACACTATCCTGAGTGTGGTAACCCAGACCCAAAAAGATGAACATGGGATGTACTCACACATAATTGGTTTCTAGGTATAAATAAGGGTCACGGAGTCTACAATTGGTGAACCTAAAGAAGCTAAATAAGAAGGTGAACCCAAGGAAAAACAGATAGTTATCCTCTTGGCTATGGGAAGTAGAAAAAATTGCCGGGGAGAAAAGTGGGATTTTGGGGGTGGGGTGGGTTGGGAGTAAGGGGAGATGGGGAGAGAAAAGTTAGAATGGTTGTTTTAATTTTTATCTATACCCCAGTTACTCTAAAAAGTCATTTAAAAGGTTTATTACCATGATATTTACACAATATTAATCTATATAAATGCTACTAATTCTATATAATTAAATAAAAATCAGTAGTGTGTGTGAACATTGTTAGTACTCTTACTTTTATTCCAAAAATATTACCCATATAAATTCAGGAAATAAAAATTAAATATAATATATTTGAATGAAAAATCTAATTTAATCTTAAAAATATTATATAGTATTTGTATGTATATATGTATAAATATGTTTGTAGCATAAGGAATATAGATATACATATATGTAAATATGTAGATAGATGTAGATAGATAGATAGATAGATAGATAGATAGATAGATAGATAAAGACAGATATGGATATATAGATTTGTGCGTGTGTATGTGTGTGTTTCTATGAATTGATGCTGGGAAATGAAGAAATGTATCAGTGATTAAGAGCACTTTCTATTCTTAAAGAGGACAATAGTTTATTAGCCCTTAGTGTCTGACAACTTAAAGCTAACTATAACTCCAACTGCAATAGTTTTGATGCACTCTTCTGTCCTTCATGGGTACCTTCACACATGCAGAAACACACACACACACACACACACACACACACACACACATACACACACACAGTCACTGCAGAAGAAGTATCACAAATGGTAGAGAGAATTTAAGAACAATAAAACGATGCTATCATTCTATATCTTAATTAAATTCTCCTCACAGAAGTAGATTCTTCTATAAACTGAAAGATTTTTAGAGTAAAAACTAGTTCAGTTTATTGAAAAAAAAACAAACTCCAGAAATTTCTGTGAAATATAATATGACAAACGTTTCACTTCTTTTTACTTTGGGGTTGCACCTAGAATTTTATGATTTGATTCAAACTTCAGATCTATACACATTCAGTATTTTCTGATAACTATATGTTCATCTTCAGAGTGAAATGATATAAAGATAAAATTCTTTTTCATTCTTCTTGCTTTAGAAAATAAACAGAATAAAAAAGTTCAGAAGATGATAATTCTTTCTGTAACATTGCAAATATTCTCTTTATGATTTATTTATCTAAATAATCTGAATTTCCAGAGAATATAATTTTTAGTAATATTTACAGTATATCACACATTGTATTTAAAGACTGATTTTATATGATATTTATCTGGGAGTGTGTACTCATTTTATTTCTACAAGAGTTTGAGAGACATTTCAAAAGATTCAGAGCTGTTTGGGTAAACAGAGCATTTTCTGTCTTGTAACAATCATCCCTAGAACCTTCAAAAATATTCTTAGGCTGTCTTTTACATTTTAGTATTTTATTTATTATAAAATTTACAGACTGCCTTCTGCCCTTGATATTAACAACTGATTATTTATGGTCTTAGAAGTACTATTCTAATATTAATAAAAATAATTATGTTCTGATCAATAATTTCCCATTTTTTCTAAAATATTGTTTTAGATATATACTGGAAAATACTTTTCAAAGCCTATGCTGAGTCAAATTTGCCCTGTAATCCTTTTCTCTAGGAAACTGAATTAATTATTGTTCCAAAGTATAAAATGTTCACCAAGAACACCAACTGAAATAAACAAATCAAAAGGCATATGATTTAGTCTCTACTGACAGTCAGATTGCATGAAAACCACCTTCTATACAAATACACAGCAGGTCTACTTTGGAAATGATGTTTTCTGTTACATGAATGAGATGAGAATTAATTTTCTCTTTATAGCCCAGCTTTTCTCTAAAATGATTTAAACTACTCTGTAAATATGTTTATACCTTGCACAAAGACTTATTTCTATGCCATTAAAGAAATCATGACCAAGAAATGCTAATTTTAAGAGAAATGTCATAAAGGCAAACCTCATGGGACCATAATAAAATATAGATCAATTTCTAAATAAACACTCACTACACTTTGGATTTTTATTGACATTATACTTATCAGTAGATGAATATTGAATGAGAGAAGAAGCCAAATACTAGAATTAATATTAAGGCTTTCAACTCTTTATCCTAATATAAAGACATGAGAAATTTTTAAGAACTTTGCTTGATCAGGAGCTGGTTAAGACACTGAGTTCAAGTAATTTTGCAACATCAAAAGCCAGTTGAAAACAGAAACCTATGCAAAAGTATAAGCCACAAATTGTTCCTAGCAACTAGAAACCTGTCAACACCGAGTCCCCTATAGCCAGGGTGAGGCAGAAACCTGGTGAGCCTTTGCCAGACTTTATAGACCTAGTCCAGCAGAGTGTTCATTGTAAGCTACTGGCAGGACCCCTCCAGGATCAGTTTGTGAAGTTGTTAGTTTGGGAGGGAATGAACTCAGCCCACTGCACAGCCTGCGCAGGACTGAAGAAAAGTTCCCTAAGTCGATGGGTAGTAGCCCCCCAGGATGTGGAGACACAACTGCATCAATTTCAATTACTGACTCTGGCCCTACAAGCTCAAATATCAGCGATGACTAAGGCTATCACTTAGGCATTAGTAGCCCAGTGTCAAGGGACTTCGAGGTCTTCAGGGAGAGGAACCTGTTTTAAATGTGAACAGGAGGTGCACTTTAAGAGGGAATGCCCACAACCTTCAAGGATCAACAAGAAGCCCCAAGCTGCCAAAGATTTCAGCCTTGTCATGGGTTGACACAATAGAAGGAGATGCTTGCTATAGTTATGGTCCTTTGGGATATTCAAGGGCTCTTTAATTTGTATTCTGATAGCTTATATAAAGATTAATTTACTTCTCCACATTCCCCAAGAACATGCTAAGCTGTACAATAACCCCATTTCTCCCCTTATGGTTATCGTCAGAGGCCTGTTGGAGAGATAAAGGACTTCCATTCATTTCTAACATCTGAGAGGACACCAAAAATGCCCCAGATTCCTATCCATGGGAAACAACTATGCTGATGACTATCAATTGGCCCACAAGCACTGACCTTACAGGAGGCCACTCAACTACATGACTTGACCCATACGAATCGGAGAGGTCTAGCACAGAGGTTCCCCCAGATCCCTGTGAAGGACTACAAAACAGTATGTCAACCCTTTCTAAAGGCGCCTCCTTTGCAAACACGGGGTTAAACCTTAGAGGCCTCAGACACAATACTTTTTGGCAAACTCTTTGGTTACCTCAAATATGTTTTTGTTTCTATAGGTACTTATTTGGGAGCTTTTTGGGCCACAGTACAAACATAGTAAAAGATTAAACATTCAAAACATACTTCCTCCAGTGCTTTGCCACCTTGGGCCAACCAGTGCAGGTTAAGACTGATAATGGACCCTGTTTATAGCAAGGCAATGTCAGACTTTTTTGATAAATGGCATATTAAACACATTACAGGGATTCCTTATAACAGTCAAGGCCATACAATTATAGAAAAAAAATCATTAATATCTTAAAGAACAACATTTAAAAGAAAGAAGGGGAATTTAGCCCCCATACTCAGCTACAAATGGCTTTGTTCACTATTAATATTTTAAAGTTTTCCAATGGGGCAGCTGAATGTAGATTTCAAAATCCCAGGGGCCAATTGAACCCCAGGCTCTAAGTCAAAGTTAGATGGAAGGACCCTATGACACAACAATGGAGAGGGCCAGAATCCCTTATCATCATGGGTCTCTGGTTTGGATGTGTATTCCCCATAGGAGAAACAGCCTCAGTTTGGGTTCTGTCTAGGATCCTTAAGTTCTCACTCTTCCTCTATATAGGAAGATACCCAAGAACAAACTGACCAACAAGGAGAAAAAATGGCTTTGGTTGTCACAACTCATTTTTTTTTTTAAAGAGAGAGCCAAATAGATAACTGCTAACCAACTGCAAGGGCATCCAGCCCTTGAGACGCTCTTACATTCCGTAACAATTGCAGGTGTCAATACTCCAGCTGTTGGTCATCCTCATCCTCCTGGTTCCAGCTGTGGCCCAGAGGAACACACACCATCCCCAGTCAGTGACCTGGGCAATGATCAACACTGGCAATGGAGAGATCCTCAACAGTACCACGAATGATATCATCCCTCAGATTTGATGGCTCGATCTCTACTTCAACCTTTGTGACCTGGCCAGAGGATCTGGGGACAACAGGAAATGGATCCCCTTTCATAAAGGGTGGCCCAAGTTTGGGGTTCTATGAGAATGCAACTTACCGCACTTGTCAAATCCCCAACATCTGGGCTGCTGCCATGTTCAAAGAATGCAGCCTTAAGAGATACTTAGTTTTATGTATGCCCTGGAAGCAATCAAACTGTCATAGCCATGTGCAACTGTGGTGAGGCAGAGACCTATTATTTTGCCCAAGGGGAATGTGAAGTCACTGGGACAGGCTCCTGGATCAAACACAAGGGGCCCATTGTTGTCCAATGGATCCTGCTTTCCAAACTTTCTACAAATCTTATGTATAGTCAGTGTAAACTTTCCATTAGATGTGACAAACATGACTTGTGTTTTGGTCAATGGTGCATCTGAACCCTATTGGGACAGACACCATGTTATCAAACCAAATCCAGGATAAATAAATGGTGCCTAAAGAACATGGCACTTTTTGACTTTGCTGACAGAACGGGTTGACCAACTGGATCTCTGCAGATTTAATGCAACATTGGAATGATACTTGCACCATGGGAACACTGCTTTCTTATGTATTATATCATTCAAATGAGGAGATGTTGATCTGTTCCCATGCCCACATATGGAGGAAATCTTGGACAGCCTTAGCTATAACCACCATTTTGGGGTAGGAGGCTATCAGGGCCAGCATAGGAGCAGCTTCCATTATGCTGCAAGACAAAGGGTTCTAGGAGCTACAGATTCAGATAAACACCAACCTAGATAGAGACTTCTAATAGATATTTACAAAAGGCCCTTGACTCCCTAGTACAAGTCTTGCTACAAAACCAACAAGGATTAGATCTTCTATTTTTACAGCAAGGAGACTTATACCTGGCATATGGAGAAGAATGCTGTTTTTATGCTTACCACATTGGTATAGTCACTCAACATCTTGATGGGATCCAAATAAGAATTGAAGAAAGAAAAAAGGATTTAAATACTAATTGGTATAAACAATGGTTTGATGGTTACCCTGAATAAGCATGCTAATTTCAACATTACTGGGATCTCTCATAATATTTACCCTGATCTGTATTTTTGAGGCCTCCATATTAAGTAGGTTAGTTAGACTCATAGAGGCTAAAACAGGAAATCCGACTCCATAACTCTCCTTTCCCATTATGCTAAGCTCAGCGATAAGAACTTTATCTATATTCTAGGCAAACCTTCAGAAAAAAGGTGCCAAACAGGTGAACCGCATAGTAAATACCATAAGCTAGAACCTCAAAATGAAATGGACTTACTTTTAAAACAAAAAGGAGAAATCTGTGAGGCACATGGGTAGTAAAGATGGTGCCAAGAGGACGTTAGATGGGTGGATCCTAAGTTGTTTACACTAGAACTAGATTGGACACGGAAAGCAGATGAGGTGATGTCAGCTCATGAACAGCTCATAGACAATACAATAAGTGCAGGGTACCTGAGTGTGTGATACGGTGACTTTTTTTTTTTAAAGATTTTATTTATTTATTATGTATACAATATTCTGCCTCCATGTATGCCTGCAGGCCAGAAGAGGGCGCCAGATCTCATTACAGATGGCTGTGAGCCACCATGTGGTTGCTGGGAATTGAACTCAGAACCTCTGGAAGAGCAGCCAGTGCTCTTAACCACTGAGCCATCTCTCCAGCCCTGATACGGTGACTTTTAAAATGACTGGCTGGCTCCTGTTTGACATAGCCTTTATGACCCTGTGAGTTTTTTTTTTTTCTTCAAAAGATGCTCATTTCTCAATAGTAAATGAGTTCATGCTGACTTGACTCCCTGATGTGTCTGATTGTCTCTGGGATTAAGGGACGCTGGGGAACAGGCTAATAGCACACTTACTTTTCTTTGGACCCAGTCCATCCTCTTTTGCGTGGACTAAGACCCATCAGGAACTCTTGAGTGTTGCATCCAAAAAAAAAAAAAAAGTGGGCAATTTAAAATTGAATCCCCTAGCTTCTGAATTAAATTTTATTTCCAGGCGTCTTAATTTCTTTTTCTTTATTTTTTTTAATTATTGCTTTGTAAATAATACCATTCAAAATTTCCACTTCCTCCCCTCCTCCCATTTCCCTCCTGCTCCCCCACTCCCCCTCTTCCCTCCCCCTCCAGTCCTAAGAGAGGGCAAGGTACCCTGCCCTGTGGGAAGTCCAAGGCCCTTCCCCCTCCATCCAGGCCTAGGAAGGTGTGCATCCAAACAGACTAGGATCCCAAAAAGCGAGTGCATGCAGTAGAAACAAATCCCAATCATAGGCTTCTCAGTCAGCCCCCATTGTCAGCCACATTCAGAGAGTCCAGTTTGATCACATGCTCGTTCACTCCCAGGCCAGCTGGTTTTGGAGAGCTCCTATTAGATCAGGCACACCGTCTCAGTGGGTGGACCAACCCCTCATGGTCCTGAATTCCTTGCTCATCTTCTCCCTCCTTCTGCTCTTCAACTGGACCTTGGCAGCTCAGTCCAGTGCTCTGAGGTGGGTCTCTGTCTCTATCTCTATCTATTGCCGGACAAAGGTTCTATGGTGATATTTAAGATAGTCATCAGTCTGATTAGCAGACAAGGACAGTTCAGGCAACCAAATGGATTAAAGACCTCAATATAAATCCAACAACACTAAACCTGATAGAAGAAAAAGTGGGAAGTAGATTGAAACACACGGGCACAAAAGACCTCTTATGTATAACCCAGTAGGACAGACAATAAGAGCAATAATGAATAAATGGTACCACCTGAATAAATGGTACCACCTGAATAAATGGTACCGCAGAGAAGCTTCTGTAAAACAAAGAAAACTGTCATAAAGACAAAAAGGCATCCTACTGAATGGGAGAAGATTTTCACCAACCTCACATAAGACAAAGGATCTGATCTCCAATATATATAAAGAACTTAAGAAACTAAACATTAAAATTCTAAATAACTCAGTTAAAAAAGGGGATACTGAACTGAACAGCGAATTCTCAACAAAAGAAGTTCAAATGGCCAAAAGACACTTAAGGTCATGTTCAACTTCCTTAGCTATCAGGGAAATGCAAATTAAAACAACTTTGAGATACCATCTTACAACTGTCAGAATATCTAAAATCAAAAACATCAATGATAACCTATGCTGGAGAGGATATGGCATAAGGGGAACATCTATCCATTGCTGGTGAGAATGCAAAATTATACAACCACTTTGGAAATCATTGTGGCAGTTTCTCAGGAAATTGGGAGTCAACCTACCTCAAGATCCAACAATATCACTCTTCAGAATATTCCCAAGAGATGCCCAATCATACTACAAAAACATTTGTTCAACTATGTTCATAGCAGCATTATTTGTAATAGCAAGAACCTGGAAACAACCTAGATGCCCCTCAATGGAATAATGGATAAAGAAAGTGTGGAACATATACACATTAGAGTACTACTCAGCATTAAAAAACAATGACATCAGAGAGTCCGGTTCGATCACATGCTCGTTCAGACAGAGAAGCCATTAATAAAGGCACTGAGACTTGTTTTTATGGCATGTTTTGGCTTTTCGGGACCCTAGTCTATATGGATGCTCAGCACGCTAGGCCTGAATGTAGTGGAGAGAGGGTTCTCTGCCCTCTCTCAAACAGGGTGGGAGAAGGAAGAGGGGGTGTGGGAGAGTGGGAGGGGATTGGGAGGAGGGAAGGAAGTGTAAATAATTGAATAGAAAAATAAAAATAAAAAAATGATAACTTGAATTTTGTATGCAAATGGATGGAAATAGAAAACACTATCCTGAGTGAGATAATCCAGACCCAAAAAGATGAATATGGTATGTACTCACTCATTAGTGGAATCTAGCCATAAACAAAGTACATTAAGCCTATAGTTCACGGTCCTAGAGAAGCAAAATAATAAGGTGAACCCAAAGAAAAACATATATAGATCCTCCTGGAAATTGGAAGCAGAAAGATCACGGGGCAAAAGTTGGGAGCATGGGGATTGGGGTGGGGTGAGGGAAGGGGAGAGGGAGAGAGAGAAAGGAAGGATAGGGGAGAGTTTGAGGGAGTGGGATGTTTGAGATGGACAAAGGGCGGATATGGGAGCAGGGAAGAAGATAGCTTAATTAAGGGAGCCATTTTAGGGTTGGTAAGAGACTTGACTCTAGAGGGGATCTCAGGTGTCCATGGGGATGCCCCCAGCTAGGTCCTTGGGCAGTAGAGGACAGGAGACTTATTTTCATCATGGTTGCAATTTTATATCTGGTCCATAAATCCCATGTCAGAACACAAAAAGTTAAACATTAAATATCACGTTAGACAGTTTCATAACAGTTGCTAAAATGAAAATAGCCTGTCATAATCAGTAGATATAGAGATAATACACGGATAATACTGATATTTGGGGGAAAATATATGAAACTTAAGAGGAAGTAAATCACACAGTAGTTTTCAAGTGAAAAAAAATATTTGCTCTTTTGTAAACTAACAAACATCCCATGATGGAGAAAAGAGGCCAACTAAATGGGCATTAATCCAATGTGGAAATAAAGGATGTCACTGTTTCCATTGAAATAGTGAAATATTTCTTGTTTTTAAAGCCTACTTTTTCTAATTCTATGATTTTATTTTATTTATTTGTGATTTATTTATGATTCTTACTTTATTGTTTGGGTATTTTGTATATTTGGTTAGTTTATATGCTCCATTTTAGGTTTTGTCATGGAAAGGACACTGTAGTCACTTTATTGATTTTACTGTTGTTGTTGTTGTTTGTGTGTGTGTGTGTGTGTGTGTGTGTGTGTATTACTACTCAGAATAAGCCTACTGTGGAAGTACATCAAAAGCATGTTGTTTTCTTCCTCCTCCTTCTACTGTTACTACTATTATTACTTCTTTTTAAACTAGTTTTATTTTGTTTCATCTTAAAATCAGTACACAAAGTAAATAATGTCACTGTGGCATCTTAATTCATGACTTGATTTTGATTCCTCCCAGCCTTTCTTCTCCCATCTATAGAACACATCTCTGCCTGTATCCTTCTATACTGTCCTTCTCTTTCATGTGCTCTATTTCCCTCATCTCCCTTCTTTAAAACAGTTCCACAAATAGTGACCCCCATTATACTTTTATGACTTATACCAATTCATACGCACACACAAAATCAAAGCAAGGATCAGCAGTGAAAGACAAAAACAAAATATGGTATTTATCTTTTTGTGCCTGAGCTACCTTACTAAACATAATAATCAAATTCAACCATTTCCTGAAATTGTATTGAGTTCAGTTTTCGTTGACATTAAATAAAATTTTATTTTCTCTATGTACTGAATATTTTTTATTCATTCATCTCTCCATGAATAAAGAAGGAAGGATAACATTTTTGCTTGTATTCCCAGAAATACTAGGCTTCTTTTAATAGCCCCAGGCTCCTTTTTCACTTTTTATTTTAATTAACATACTAAGTTACTAAGGTTGTTCTCACTTTGTTTTCATCCTATCTTTGCATCCTGTGTAACTGGAGTTACAGCTGTGGATGAACACACTCATCATATATTAATTTATGATAACTAAATAAACCAACAAATCTCTATTGATCTAGGACGTGAGTGATAAGGTCCTCATATCAGGAATACAATTCAATAGAAAACTTACAACATAAGTACTTAACCATTGAATTGTGTCTCTTATAAAATACATACATAATTTTTTGTTACGGCTGTGGTTAAAACATAGACATAGAGTTAAGGAAATAACTCAGTTGATAAAGTAGTCAACATGTTATAGTATGGAGCTGCTTTTATTCTTTTCATTTTTTTTTCAAGCTGGAAAAGATGATGAGTGTTTGCTATCCTAGTGCTGATAAGGTAGAGGCAGATAGATCCTGCAGACTTACAAGCCATCCTACTCTGTTTGGTGAAGTCTAGGTTACTGAAAGAGCTTGTGTCAAAAAAATGTTAAAAATTAAGTAAAAAATCAGTAAAAACTGTGGCCTGATATATCACACTTGAAGTTGCCCTCTGCCCTCTACATGTGTGTGTGTGTACCTATACAGACATAAAGCAACCCATACACAAAAATGTGCAAAAATAGAAATCTACATTTGAAGAATGGATGCTTGAATCAGGACCTTAAACAAGACTTAGATGAGAACTCTACCCTACCGCTAAGTCACATCAGAAGGCTTCAGAAGTAATTGTCTAAGAAACATTCAAATTGGGTTTCCATCTTGACTAAAGATCAAACCTATTCTTCCTTCTCAAGGATGAACAACAGGATGTTTGAAAAAAGGTATTGCTACTTGATACTTTGTTCCAAAATCCACTTAGGGCATGGCTACCAGGTCTTTTGAGATGTAAGGGGGAAATTATACTTGCTTGTTTTTTGTGTCTTGGAAGTCTTGTGACCTCCCCTTTTAATTGGGGAATATAAGAACTATGAGTAGTAACCTTGGGTTTTTTGTTACAGTATTCACTGGAAACCCTCCCAAATTGATCTTCTATCTCTTGTTTGTTTCTTTCCTCAATCATCACTCCCCTTTTCCAGGAATGTGTGAACAAGTTGCCTGGTCCTGACAAGAGGTAGTCAACATATTTAATTGCCGGCATATATTTTTTTCTTACAGAACTAGATGCTAAAATTAGTAACTTTGGCCATAAGTAAATTATAAGTGATTTTAAAACTAAAGAAAGGAAGAATTATGTAGTTTTTATGAAGTAAAAAAAAATGGTCACAGTCTAAATGCATTTTACTAAAGGTGTGGTGTGTGTGTGTGTCTGTGTGTGTGTGTGTGTGTGTGTGTGTGTGTGTGTGTGTGTCTGTTTAATGGTAAAGATGCAAAGAACTGTGCCACCCCAGATAACTTGATAATATGTATGAACGTTAAGGCAGCTTGTCGCAGTATGACTGTACTTAGCAAACAGAGAGACAAGTGTTGCACTGCACTAATTTTATTATTATTATTCAATCGATGGCCCCACACATGCAGTTTACCACCCACATTCAAGACTGGTATTTCCTAAAGTCTGTCTGCAAATAAGTCACAATCATGCACAGAGGTTTGTCTCTTAAGAAATTCTAATTCTTGTGAACTTGAAAAGATGAACCATCTCAAGTTTTTCATTCAAGCTTTGTGTATTAAATATTATTTTTTTCAAACAATGGCTATGAGAGGCAGCCAGATCTCATGTTTAGACTGCTCAGTCTTTCATCAATGTTTTATTCAAAGACAATATTGCCATTTCTTCTGTGAAATACATAACATTTTTGTCTATGAAACACTGTAGTGTATTTAATTCAGCCTATACCTTTTTTCTTGGCTTACAATTTATTCAAAGTCTTAATACATAAGTTCATATTCACATGGAAAAGCATTCTTGGCAACCTGGAAGTTGACATATAACTTCCTATAATTGTGAATATCAACCATTTGCAAGTATAAAACTAAGCATATATTGAACTGTATTTTTACTTAATCCATTTAGTTATAATAAATTCTTTTTAATTTTTCTATTTTTTTATTTTTTTTCAATTTAGCCATTTATTTTTAAGGTATTAATAAAAACCAAGGCGCAACCCATTTGTTACTGAGGCAAGGATCACTTGTGTCCTTTCTTCAGATTCATCGGTCATCCCGTTGGAGGATGAGGTGAAAGATGGGTGGTGATGTCAGGATCAATAACAGGGCTTCTTTCTGGATACCGCATGACGAATATGAAGGACAAGCATGAGGATCTTTCATAGCTAACATTTTTTTTTGCTTTTTTTTTATTGATAAAAGAAGAATAAAGAAGAGAAAAAAAAAACAAATTTCCACCTCCTCCCAGCCTCCCATTTACCTCCCCCTCCTCCCACTCTTCTCCCCCTCCTCCCATTCTTCTCCCCCTCCTCCCACCCCTCTCCCCTTCCCCCCACTCCTCTCCCCCTCCCTCTTCAGTCCAAAGAGCAATCAGGGTTCCCTGCCCTGTAGTAAGTCCTAGGTCCTCCCTCCTCCGTCCATATCTAGGAAGGTGAACATCCAGACTGGCTAGGCTCCCACCAAGCCAGCAGATTGCGTAGGATCAAAACTGCGTGCCATTGTCCTTGGCGTCTCATCAGCCCTCATTGTTCGCCATGTTCCGAGAGTCCAGTTTTATCCTATGCTTTTTTGGTAACAGTCCAGCTGGCCTTGGTGAGCTCCCAGTAGATCAGCTCCACTGTCACAGTGGGTGGGTGCACCCCTCATCGTCCCTATATCTTTGCTCATGTTCTCCCTCCTTCTGCTCCTCATTGGGACCTTGGGAGCTCAGTCCAGTGCTCCAGTGTGGGTCTCTGTCTCTATCTCCATCCATCGCCAGATGAAAGTTCTAGGATGATATGCAAGATATTCGTCAGTATTGCTCTAGGGTAGGGTCATTTCAGGTTCCCTATCCTCAGCTGCCCAAGGAACTAACTGGGGAACTCAGCTTGGGCACCTGGGAGCCCCTCTAGGGTCAAGTCTCCTGCCCACCCTAAAGTGGGTCCCTTAACTAAGAATTGTGGTTCCGTGCTCCCCTATCCAACCTTCCTTTATCCCTATCATCCTGTTTCCCCACATCCCCCCTCCTTCCCTTCTACCTTTCTCTCCCCATCTCCCCTTACCCCCATCCCACCCCACCCCCAAGATCCCACTTTTCTCCCCGGCAATTGTGTCTACTTCCCTTATCCAAGAGGATAACTATATGTTTTTCCTTGGGTTCACCTTCTTACTTAGCTTCTTTAGATTCGCCTATTGTAGACTCCGTGACCCCTATTTATGGCTAGAAACCAATTATGAGTGAGTACATTCCATGTTCATCTTTTTGGGTCTGGGATACCTTACTCAGGATAGTGTTTTCTATTTCCATCCATTTGCATGCAAAATTCGAGAAGTCATTGTTTTTTACCGCAGCATAGTACTCTAGTGTGTATATATTCCATACTTTCTTCATCCATTCTTCCATTGAAGGGCATCTGGGTTGTTTCCAGGTTCTGGCTATTACAAATAATACTGCTATGAACATAGTTGAACAAATGCTTTTGACATGTGATAGAGCATCTCTTGGGTAAATTCCCAAGAGTGGTATTGCTGGGTCCAGGGGTAGGTAGATCCCGAATTTCCTGAGAAACCGAAACACTGACTTCCACAGTGGTTGCACAAGATTGCATTCCCACCAGCAATGGATGAGGGTACCCCTTCCTCCACAGCCTCTCCAGCAAAGGCTATCCTTGGTGTTTTTGACTTTAGCCATTCTGACAGGTGTAAGATGATATCTCAAAGTTGTTTTGATTTGCATTTCCCTGATTGCTAAGGAAATTGAGCACGACCTTAAGTGTCTTTTGGGCATTTTAACTTCTGTTGAGAATTCTCTGTTCAGTTCAGTGCCCCATTTTTTTATTGGGTTAATTAGCATTTTAAAGTCTAGTTTCTTGAGTTCTCTATATATTTTGGAGATCAGACCTTTGTCTGTTGCGGGGTTGGTGAAAATCTTCTCCCAGTCAGTAGGTTGCCTTTGTGTCTTAGTGACAGTGTCCTTTGCTTTACAGAAGCTTCTCAGTTTTAGTAGGTCCCATTTATTCAATGTTGCCCTTAATGTCTGTGCTTCTGGGGTTATACCTAAAAAGCGATCACCTGTACCCATCTGTTGTAGGGTATTTCCCACTTTCTCTTCTATCAGATTCAGTGTTTTCGGGCTGATATTGAGGTCTTTAATCCATTTGGACTTGAGTTTTATGCACGGTGATAGATATGGGTCTATTTTCATTCTTCTACAGGTTGACATCCAGTTGTGCCAGCACCATTTGTTGAAGATGCTTTCTTTCTTCCATTGTATACTTTTAGCTCCTTTATTGAAAATGAGGTGTTCATAGGTTTGTGGGATAAAGTCCATGTCTTCTATATGATTCCATTGGTCGACTTCTCTGTTTTTATGCCAGTACCACCCTATTTTCATTACTGTAGCTCTGTAATAGAGTTTGAAGTCAGGGATGGTAATGCCTCCAGAAGATCCTTTATTGTATAGGATTGTTTTGGCTATCCTGGGTTTTTTGTTTTTCCATATAAAGTTCATTATTGTCCTCTCCAGACCTGTGAAGAATTTGATGGGATCTTGATGGGGATTGCATTGAATCTATAAATTGCCTTTGGTAGAATTGCCATTTTTACTATGTTGATCCTCCCAATCCAAGAGCAAGGGATGTCCATCCATTTTTTGGTATCCTCTTCAATTTCTTTCTTCAATGCCTTAAAGTTCTTGTCAAATAGATCTTTCACTTCCTTGGTTAGATTTACCCCAAGATATTTTATGCTGTTTGTGGCTATCGTGAATGGAGAAGCTTCTCTGATTTCCCTCTCTGCTTCCATTTCCTTTGTGTATAAGAGGGCGACTGATTTTCTGGAGTTGATCTTGTATCCTGCCACTTTACTAAAGCTGTTTATCAGCTGTAAAAGTTCTTTGGTGGAGTTTTGGGGGTCGCTTATGTACACTATCATACCATCTGCGAATAACGAAAGTTTAACTTCTTCCTTTCCAATTCGAATCCCCTTGATCCCATTATGTTGTCTTATTGCTATTGCTAGAACTTCCAGCACTATATTGAAGAGGTATGGCGAAATTGGACAGCCTTGTCGTGTTCCTGAGTTAAGCGGGATGGCTTTGAGTTTCTCTCCGTTTAATTTGATGTTAGCTGTCGGCTTGCTGTATATAGCTTTTATTATATTTAGGTATGACCCTTGTATCCCTAATCTCTCCAAGACTTTTAACATAAATGGATGTTGAATTTTGTCAAATGCTTCTTCAGCATCTAATGAAATGATCATATGGTTTTTTTCTTTCAGTTTATTTATATGCTGGATTACATTGATAGATTTTCATATGTTGAACCAGCCCTGCATCTCAGGAATGAAGCCTACTTGATCATAATGGACAATTTTTTGGATGTGTTCTTGGATTCGGTTTGCCAGTATTTTGTTGAAGATTTTTTCGTCGATATTCATGAGTGAGATCAGCCTGTAATTCTCTTTCCTGGTTGAGTCTTTGTGTGGTTTTGGTATCAGAGTAACTGTAGCTTCATAAAAGGAATTTGGTAATGACCCTTCTGTTTCTATATTGTGGAATACATTAAGGAGTATAGGTATTAGGTCTTCTTGGAAGTTCTGGTAGAATTCCGCATTGAAACCATCTGGCCCTGGGCTTTTTTTGGTAGGAAGGGTTTTGATAAGAGCTTCTAGTTCTTCGCGACTGACAGGTCTGTATAGATTGTTCACCTGGTCCTGGTTTAATTTTGGTAAATAGTATTTATCTAAAAAAGTGTCCATTTCTTTTACATGTTCCAGTTTAGTGGCATACAGGCTTTTGTAGTAAGATCTAATGACTCTCTGAATTTCCTCTGTGTTTGTGGTTATGTCCCCCTTTTCATTTCTGATCTTATTAATTTGCAAATTTTCTCTCTGCCGTTTGACTAGTTTGGATAGGGGTTTGTAAATCTTGTTGATTTTCTCCAGGAACCAGCTTCTTGATTCATTGATTCTTTGGATTGTTTTCTGTGTTTCTATTTTGTTGATTTCAGCCCTCAGTTTGATTATTTCCAATCTTCTACTCCTCCTAGGTGAGTCTGCTTCTTTTTTTTTTTCTAGAGCTTTCTGGTGGGCTGTTAAGTCTCCAATATGTGCTTTCTCTGTTTTCTTTAAGTGGGCACTTGGTGCTATGAACTTTCCTCTTAGGACTGATTTCATAGTGTCCCATAAGTTCGAGTATGTTGTTTCTTTATTTTCATTGAATTCAAGGAAGACTTAAATTTCTTTCTTTATTTCTTCCTTAATCCAGGTATGGTTCAGTAGTTGACTGTTCAGTTTCCATGAGTTTGTAGGCTTTCTGGGGGTAGCATTGTTGTTGAATTCTAACTTTAATCCATGGTGGTCTGATAAGACACAGGTGGTTAGTAATATTTTTTTGTAGCTGTGTAAGTTAGCTTTGTTACCGAGTATGTGGTCAATTTTCGAGAAGGTTCCATGAGCTGCAGAGAAAAAGGTATATTCTTTCCTCTTTGGGTGGAATATTCTATAGATGTCTGTTAAGTCCATTTGCTTCATTACCTCCATTAATTCTCTAATTTCTCAGTTAGGTTTCTGTCTGATTGACCTGTCCATTGGTGAGAGAGGAGTGTTGAAGTCTCCTACTATTAGTGTGTGCGGTTTGATGGCTGCCTTGAATTTTAGCAATGTTTCTTTTACATACGTGGGTGCTTTTATATTAGGGGCATAGATATTCAGGATTGAGACTTCTTCCTGATGAATTGTTCCTGTTATGAGTATAAAATGCCCCTCTCCATCTCTTCTGATTGATTTAAGTTTGAAGTCAACTTTGTTAGAAATTAGTATGGCCACACCTGCTTGTTTCTTAGGTCCATTTGCTTGATAAGCCTTTTCCCAGCCCTTTACTCTGAGTAGGTGCCTGTCTTTGTGGTTGAGGTGTGTTTCTTGTAGACAGCAGAAAGTTGGATCCTGTTTTCGTATCCAATCTCTTAGCCTGTGCCCTTTTATAGGTGAGTTGAGCCCATTGACATTAAGTGATATTAATGACCACTGGTTGTTAACTCCGGTCACTTTTTTAGTAGTAGGGTTTGTGTGTTTCCCTTCTTTGAGTTGCGCTGGTGAAGGGTCTCTAGATGTCTGAGTTATTGAGGTCTTTGTTGGACTCCTTGCTTAGTGATTTTCCTTCTAATATTTTCTGTAAGGCTGGATTTGTGGCTACGTATTGCTTAAATTTGTTTTTATCCTGGAAAATTTTGTTTTCTCCATTTAGAGTGAGTGAAAGCTTGGCTGGATATAGTAGTCTGGGCTTGCATCCATGGTCTCTTAGTTTTTGCATTACATCTATCCAGGACCTTCTGGCTTTCATGGTTTCCATAGAGAAGTCAGGTGTAAGTCTGATAGGTTTACCTTTATAAGTAAGTTGGCCTTTTTCCTTTGCGGCTCTTAATATTCTTTCTTTATTCTGTATATTTTGTGTTTTGATTATTATATGGCAAGGGGATTTTTTTTTTGATCCAGCCTATTTGGGGTTCTGTATGCCTCTTGAACCTTCATAGGTACATCCTTCTTCAGGTTGGGAAAGTTTTCTTCTATAATTTTATTAAGTATATTTTCTGTACCGTTGAGCTGCACTTCTTCTCCTTCTTCTACTCCAATTATTCTTAGGTTTGGTCTTTTTATTGTGTCCCATATTTCCTGAATGTTTTGTGATGAGAGTTTGTTGGACTTGCTGTTTTCTTTGATCAGTGCGTTTATTTTCTCTATGTTATCCTCAGAATCTGAGATTCTTTCTTCTATCTCTTGTATTCTGCTGGTTATGCTTGTTTCTGTAGTCTCTATTCGTTTACCTAGATTTTCCATGTCCAGGCGGCCCTCTGTTTGTGTTTTCTTCTTTGCCTCCATTTCAGTTTTCAAGTCATGGACTGTTTCCATTATCTGCTTGATTGTTTTTCCTTGCTTTACTAGGGTATCATTCACTGATTTACTCAATTCCTCGAACTTTCTGTTATACTTCTCATCAATTTCTATAAGGGCATTTTTTATATGCTGTTTAAGGGTGTCAATCACTGTCATGAAGTCAGTTTTTTCTCCTTCTTCTTGATTAAGGTGTTCATGTCCTCCTGTTGTGAGGTCGCTTGCTTCTGGTGGTTTTGTGTTGTTTTTCAGATTGTTGGGTGAATTCTTGCATTGGCGTCTCCCCATCTCTTCCTCCCAATATTCTCCTATGGATCTTCTTTTACGGATCAGGTCTTCTTGCCGACTGATGTACCTTCCCAGTGATGTCACTCCCCAGTGGTGTTTCTCCTGGAGTCCAGTTCAGATCTCCTTGCTGCTTGATTAGCTCGCAAACAAAGGGCCCACCCTGCTTGCTGCAGGTAGGCTAGGGAGACAAAGGAGCTACCGCCTTCCCCTTTGCACTCACCTTCGGGTTCAGTCCCAGCGCCCAGGCAGGCTGAGCAGGGAGGCGCTCTGCCGCCCAAGAAGGGAGGGATGGAGGGAGACAGGGGGTGGGGGGATCTGGATGTAAGCTGGATGAGATAGGAAGAGAGAGGAGGTACTGGGCAGTATAGTCCCGTAGGTTGATCAGGAAGTGTAGTTAGGCTTTTCCCGGGTGCCTCAGCACTCACTCACCACAATGATGTTTCACTAGGTGCCCTGATCGAAACTCCGTGCTGCTTGGTTCGCTTGCAGACAAAGGGCCCACCCTGCTTGCTGCAGGCAGGCTATGGGGACAAAGGAGCTACCGAGCTCCCCTTTACCCCCTGCTTTGGGTTAGGACCCAGCACCCAAGCAGGCAGAGCAGGGAGGCGCTCTGCCACCAAAGAAGGGAGGGGGGGAGAAACAGGGGGTGGGGGGATCTGGATGTAAGCTGGATGAGATAGGAAGAGAGAGGAGGTACTGGGCAGTATAATCCCGTAGGTTGATCAGGAAGTGTAGGCAGGCTGTTCCCGGGTGCCTCAGCACTCACTCACCACAATGATGTTTCACTAGGTGCCCTGATCGAAACTCCGTGCTGCTTGGTTCGCTTGCAGACAAAGGGCCCACCCTGCTTGCTGCAGGCAGGCTATGGGGACAAAGGAGCTACCTAGCTCCCCTTTACCCACCCCCCAAGCAGGCAGAGCAGGGAGGCGCTCTGCCACCAAGGAAGGGAGGGGATATAATAAATTCTTAAATAGTGAAGAGAACATACAGTAAAACATTTTATTTGTGAATAAGTTGGAACACATAAGTTCATAATTGAAACACATAAAAAATTCCTCAGGTGGAATAAATCAGCCTTTATGTGGAGCCAAAGACGATTCCAGGCCAAGAGAATATGGGTAAAAATGCAAGGTGTAGTTAATTTGAATATAGAAATTAGATCCTTTTCTTTTGCTCGGGTTTTATTAATTTTTATCAAAAATATATTCTTGTCTCCTACAGTACATCCTGGCATCAGTTTCCCCTCGGTCCCCTCCTCTTAGCACCTAGATGACGCCCTTCTCCCCTTGATTCACTACCCTGCCTTTTCCCTTCATAACAGGAACAGGACTCCAAAGGACAACAACCAAACATGACAAAACAAGATACAATAAGACCAGGCAAAAACCCTCATATAGAGCCTGGACAAGGCAACCAATGAAAGGAGGGTCCCAAGAACAGGCAGAAGTGTCAGAGACACACTAGCTCTCACTTTTATGAATTCCATAAAGATACTCAACTAAAAGCTATAACATATTCAGAGGACCTGGAATAGATGCTAGTAGACTGCTTGTTACCACTTTAGTCTCTGCAGACCCATAAGATTCCTAATTAGTTGATTCAATGTACTATGTTCTCTTGGTATCCTCCACTGCAGAGGGCTGTGGGTGTATACAGCAGGTGACAACTTGTGTTCAGCACATTGATATATCCGATGAATGATTCCCAATGGTAAATCCCACCTGGGCAAAGTCCTTGGGGTTAGTCACTATGGAATACAGTTGCTCTTGTCTGTAATTTCTCTAGTGAACAACTTAATTTCTTCCCTAAGAACAACTTTGGGTATACTGTTTGTTTATCTCATGAAAAAACTCCATCTATTGGGCACACATATAGCTGGGAATTATCAGGAAGATGATTTCTGCTTAATCCATATAATTTCAAAGAATAGAAATAATACTAGGATATTTCACATTCCTTGTAATGCTATAGGATTATCAGTCAAAAAGACATCCTTTTACACAGACCACTACCTTTAGACTCTAGGACAAATTCAAAGCAGGCTGATAGCTCTTCGAGATGAATGTCTGGTTGCCCCTAGAGATAAATATGTGAGGTAATTTTCCCAGGTGCTTTGTTACTTCAAGCTTGGGATAGAAGTAAGTTTAGAAGACAAATTTTCTCAGTAATTAATTTTTTGCACATAGTCCCAGACTTGGATTAAAAGTTGAGTCAATTCTTTATTATTTGGGAACCCTCACCAACTTAAAACTACATGCATAGATAAGTGCTACCCACTGGCCAGTCACTGTGATCTCTCTAGCTAAAGAAAAATTATGTCATTTATATTGTGTTATGATGTTGTAGGAAGAGCAGGTTGCATTCCACCACCCAGCTCCTGTCACCAGCTAGCTTTACCCGAAATAACAACACACAAATTTTATTCTTTTAAACACTGCTTGGCCCATTATATCTAGCCTCTTCTTGGCTAACTCTTGCACCTGGACTAGCCCATTTCTAATAATGTGTGTAGCACCCCAAGGTGTGCTTACCGGGAAGATTCAGCATATCTAACCTGGCGGCTTGCTTCATCGCATCTGCTCGGGAGAGGGGAGCATGGCCTCTGAGCTCACTTCCTCTTCCTCCCAGCATTCTGTTCTGTTTACTCCTCCCACCTATGTCTTAACCTATGAGGGCCAAGCAGTTTCTTTATTTTTTAACCAATGACCTTCCTCCATCATTATGAGAATGAGTCAGGCCCTGAAAAAGTAACTCATAATTGTCTAAATTTTGGTTGTGGGAGGAGCAGTGGAGGTGGAGAAAAAAAAATCTGTGTTGACCTGTGCAGAGAGCTGCTGAGAAAAGAGCTGTGCTGAATGTGAGTGAAGTGTGTGTGTGTGTGTGTGTGTGTGTGTGTGTGTGCTGAGTGAGAGAATTGTGAGAGAGTAAGTAGATGACAACTAAGTAAGTAAAGATTGTGTGAATGATGTAGAAGTATGTGTGTGGATGAGTGAGAGAGAGCTATGTGAAAGAGCTTATGTAATGTAAAGGAACAGTGTAAAGAGCTGTGTGGCCGAGTATGAAGGACCTGGGTAAATCACTGAATGGTTAGAGAGATATCTAAATGAGATGTACAGATATGGCTATGTGGAAATATGCAGCTGTGCCGAGACATATTTGTACCTGTGTGGAGACAGAGATTTTCAGAGAACCTTTTTTAGAGATAAGTAAAACAGAAAGAAATATTTGTGTTTTCTTATTTTTTCACCTCAGAAAGAAATGCCCATCCCTTAGATAGGTAAGAATTAGAAAAAAAAAAACCACTGCATTGATGGACTTTTTTTTTTTACTTACCCTGGTGCTGACTGAGGACTGGACCAATCATACTCAATTCCCTCTGAAGAATACAACCTTTCCTTCCCATTTTAGACAAAGTTTTCTAAGCTCCATCCTGTATGCCCAAATTACACTCTCTCTGTGAATAAAGTCTGCCTGAATAAAGTCTCTGCACTATTCCCACCTGCTGTTATGGGAAGCTTCTATGTAGAAATCTAGATAAGACACCAATCTGAAAATATGAATTAGGAAACATTTCATTGGCTTTTTCCAGTTTGCTTCTACCCTAGATTTCTATACTATCCATATCCAGTTTCTGATTTCTGATCATTCAGACAATGGAGGACATGGATTCCCTTTCATGGTATGGAACTCAAGTTAAAACAAACACTGGTTTGTCATTTCCATAAGTTGTGCACCAGCATTGCTCCATTACTTCCTCCAGAGAAGACAGATTTTAGGTTGAGGGTTTGGGGACTGAATTTCTGTCTGGGTTTCTCTTTCCCTAGCCTGCAGAATACCTTCCTGTATGAAAGAGACTAGAACATAGGGATGAAGAATTAATGGAGGCACCAGTTTGACCTCGCCACATTCAATGAGTTGTGTAGATTGTGTCCTCAGCAATGGGGTCACACTGTCATTTTTCAGAGACCAGCAATCTATCTAATCATCCTGGGTTGTTTAAGGACACAAAAGGCCTATTTGGAAAAGAAAGTAACTAAATGAAGCAAATATCCACAACTAGATGATATTCTGATAGTCAATTCATACTCTATTCTCCATTACTAGGATTTCTCACTACGGTCATTTTGATAGATCCCAGAAAGTTTCAACTGTACTAGATTTCCATACAACCTCCAAAATGCCCTCCAATTCCAGATGTCTCTCCACAAATTCTTCCCCTTTATTCCACTCCACAAACCAGATCAATTCTACCATGTCCCCACCCACCACCAGTCTACTTGTATATTGATTTTATTTCTCATACACAGGGAGCCCCATGCCCCTCCAAGCCCTCCTCTTTAACTAACTTCTTTGGGTATATGGATTATATTTGATTAATATTTTCTTAACAGCAAATATCCACTTATAAGTGAATTCTTATATTTCTTTTTATGTGTCTTGGTTATGTCACTAAAGATGTTATTTTTTCCTTTTTCATAGTTATAATCATTTGCCTAAAGATTTCATAATTTTTTCTTTTATAACATTAGAGTAATATGCCATTAAATAAATGTACCATGTTCTCTTTACCCAGTTTTTTAGTTGAAAAGCATCTATGTGTTTCCAGTTTCTGGGTCACTATGAATAAAGCCAAAATTATTGTTAAACAAGTGTTCTTATGGTACAATGGTGTACCCTTTGAGTATATGACAAATAGTGGTATAAGTGAATATTCAGATGGATCAACTCCCAATTCTCTGAGAAACCAACATATTGATTTACAAATTGGCTTTATAAGTTTGTACTCCCACCAGAAGTGGATGACACTCGGGAGGCAGAGGCCCGCGGACCTCTGTGAGTTCGAGGCCAGCCTGGTCTACAAGAGCTAGTTCCGGGACAGGCACCAAAGCTACAGAGAAACCCTGTCTTGAAAACAACAACAACAATAACAAAACAACAACAACAAAGAAAATAGATTCATTGATCAAAGAAAATGCTACATCCAGCAAACCCTTAACACTCAGGAAATCTGGGACATCATGAAAATATCAAACCTAAAAATAATAGGGATAGAAAAAGGATATGAACTTCAGATAAATGGCACAAAAAATACATTCATCAAAATTATAGAGGAAAACTCTTTCAGCCTAAAGAAGGATATGCCTATGAAGGTACATGAACTTACAGAACACCAAACAGGCTGGACCAAAACCATGTTCCCTCCCCATATAATAATTAAAATGCTTAAAATATAAAATAAAGAAAGAATGTTAAGAGATGCAAATAAAAGGACCAAATAACATATAAAGTCAGACCCAACTTCCCAATAGAAACTCTGAAAGCAAGAATATCTTTGAAAGACATGCTAAAAACTTTAAGAGACCACAAATGCTAGTCCAAACTGGTATACCCAAAAAGTTTTCAGTTACTATAAATGCATAAAACAAGATATTCAATGACAAAACCAAATTAAAACGATATCTATCCACAAATCTAGTCCTGCAGAAAGCACTAGAAGGAAAACTTCAAACAAAGGACGTTGGCTATGTGTACAAAATCATAGGCAGTAGAAAATCCCACTACAGCAAACCCCAAAGATGGGAAACACACACACATGTGCGCGCGCGCGCACACACACACACACACAATACCACCACCACCACCAAACTCACAGATAACAGGAATTAACAATCACTGGCCATTAATATCTTTTATTATGAATAGTGTCAATTCACCTATGAAGAGACACAGACTAAGAGAGTGGATATAAAAATAGTATCAATCCTTCTGCTGCATTCAAGAAACACACTTCAACTTCAAAGACAAATGTTGCCTCAGAGCAAAAAATTGGGAAATTTTTCCAAAAAAAATCAACATAAGAAACAAACTGGAGTTGCTGTCCTAATATCTAACAAAATAGATTTTAGACTGAAATTAATCAAAGGAGATGAAAACAGACATTTTAGAATTATCACAGCAAAGATCCTTGAAGGATAAATGTTAATTCTGAACATCCATGTTCCAAATACAAGGGCACTCACATTACTAAAGCTTAAATAATACATCAAATCCCACAAACTTAAAATGGGAGACTTCAATATCCTACGATCATCAATGGGCAAAATTGTGAAATGGAAACTTAACAGAGAAATAAAAGAACTAGCAGATGTTATTATTAAAATGATTTTAACAGATATCTATAGAACATTCCACCCCCCCCCCCCCAAAAAAGAGTATAAATTCTTCTCAGCAACTCATGAAACCTTCCTATACTAAACCACAGACTTGGTAACAACACAAATATCAGCAGATACAAAAAGAAAAAAAAAAGTGGAAAACCCACCTATTTCTGTATGGATCATCATGGCTTAAAGATAGAATTCAACAACAATATTAATTGCAGTATGTCTACAAACTCATGGAAATTAAATAATGGTCAAATTAATCAGCACTGGGTAAAAAAAGAAATATCAAGAAATTAAAGACTTCCAAGAATTTAATGAAAATTAATGCACAACATACCCAAACTTATGGGACACTTTGAAGCACTGCTAAAAGGAAATTTCATACCACTAAGTGCCTACATAAATATTTGGAAAAGTCTCATACTATGACTTTACAGTACAACAGAAAGCTCTAGAAAAAAATAAAATAACTCATCCTAAGGGTGTATATGCCAGAAAATAATCAAATTAAGGACTGAAATCAATAAAATGGAAACAAAGAAAACAATACAAAGATGATATGAAACAAAGAGTTAGTTCTTTGAGAAAATCAACAAGAGAGACCCCCATGCTCCCCACTTTTGCCTGGCAATCTTGTCTACTTCCAATATCCAGGAGGATAACTATATGTTTTTCTTTGGGTTCACCTTCTTATTTAGCTTCTCTAGGATCACAAATTACAGGCTCAATGTCCTTTATTTATGGCTAAAATCCATTTATGAGTGAGTACATACCATATTTATCTTTTTGGGGTCTGGGTTATTCAATTAGTAAAATTAGTATTCTTTTAAAAAACATGTCTACCTGTGTATTGGATTTACCTGAGCTTGGACAATTATTGATTTTATATCCATCTTCCAGTCTTAATCAGTAACTTACACTACACTATAAGTGCTGGGATATGTATGAACCATTTTTTGAATAATTCCCAAGTGTCTAAAATCTGAGAACTTCTACCCTAAAGGAAATAAAATGAAAAAAAGTTAAAGCAGCTTATTTACTTCAGATTCTTGCCAAAAATATTTATGCTGTCCCCAGATTATATTTATATTCTTCCACTTGATTAAGATTAAACATAAAAAATAATATTTGGTTATAAGTACTAGACACCAATAAAAATAAGAATATTTAACTTTAAAGTTCATCTCTAAAGTTAAACCCTTTAAATTAAATTACAATCATAAAATTCTAATGTTCATATGCACACTAAATAGTGTAATGTAAAATATTTACTTATGTTTCTTTCCCAAAGTAAAATAAAACAGAGATGGTTAGAAGATAAGAAATGTATAAGAAATAATTGTGATTTTCTTGTTTTGCATATGCAATTTTCAGACTAAAATCTATTCTAAAGGAACTAAGTGATATATATTATGCCCCAAACACTTTGAGAGTGACTAATAGCTGGCTTTTGCTCTGTTCAACATACTGCTTAATGATAATGTAGTGATGAATTTATATGAAGTACCTACAGACATTAGGGGAATGATTTCTCTTAATTCATATTAAATACACACATAGATCTGTTGCTTGTCTTTGCAAAAAACTTAAGAGTCAAAATTATGACTCACTAAACAACAGTACCTATTTTGCAAACAACATGCCTTGTCAAAGAATCACAAATATAAAATAAAATGTTATGACCTTTACATGCAGACATTCTTTGGGAAGAAAATATGAACATGAATCAATGCAAACTGTATTTGTACAATTTATTTTGTTGCCATAATAAATTCTTATAAAAAATCTACACACATGCATGCACACACACACACACACAAACACACACACACAAACACACACACACACACTATTTCATATTACAAGCTTATTAGTGAATGTGTATATTTTCAAAAACAGTGTTTAAACAGAGAATAAAATAGTGTGTAAAATTATATGAACATAAAATACAAAATGACAAAAACAAGTAGCTCATTTTTGTTAATTAAGTCTGTGTTTGTTGAATTTAAAATACACTTATATCCTTACTTTCTAAACACAGTAGCTCTATTTATGCCTAAAGCTATCATATGTAATATGCTATCAAAAATTACAATATATTCTTCTTTTATTTATTTATTTATTTTATCTTTCTTTTTTTATTGAGAAAATGAGAAAAAAAACCAAGTTTCCACCTCCTCCCAGCCTCCCATTTCCCTCCCCCTCCTCCCACCCTTCTCCCCCTCCTTCCACCCTTCTCCCCCTCTCCCCACTCCTTTCCCCCTCCCTTTCTAGTCCACAGGGCAGGGAACCCTGACAACTCTTTGGACTGGAGAGCAATATATTCTTCTTGATTCTCTATTCTAATTCACCTTACTTTCTAGCCCTACATTTTAAAACATATTACATTATTCATTTAAAATATTGAATATTGCAAAATCTTTACTAAGTCTCAGACACTTTGTTAAGCATACACAGTACAACTATATGGAAAAATGTACTTTTGTAGACAGCCATATTTTGAAGGTATGCTCACCAAGCTTTCCCTAATGTCTTTCTTGTATTCTCACCTTTTCATAAAGGAAATTAACCCTGTAAGAAAATGTCTTACCCTTATGACTTCATTACTTTAGTTAATCCCATAGCAATCTAATATTCACAGTCAGACATGGTGGTACACACCTTTAATTCCAGTTCTCAGATTGCAGAGAAAGGCTAAGTTCCTGACCAGCCTAGTCTACAGAGGAAGTTACAGAACACAGAAACTGTCTCAAAGCAACAGCAATAACTATAAAGTGTGTTATATTAAAATAATCATATTAGAAGGTATAACTTTAAATTATAAATGGAGAGGACATCATATCCACACTACACAGGCTATAAGAATAGCCTTTAACAAATATTTGTGAAGATTGGTTTCAGTTTCCTCTCTCACTATAGATAACCAAATGCCCAAAATGCTCAAAATCCTCATGCAAAATTACACAATATTGTAATATTGAAATATGACTTATGCACATCCCTTTTAAATGTATCTCCACATTTATTATAATATACAAAACATTGTGACTATAATATTATTAATTTTATATTTCTTCATTTTTGGAGTAAAAATAAAAATTATAATAAAAATTCAATACACTATTTTCCTAATATTATAGGTCAACAGTTGATTAAATTCGTGACTCTCTACAATTATTTTTGAAAGTGTAACCATATTAATCACAGCTGGAAACACTATTTCTTAACAAAAAATGTTCAAGACTCTATGAAAGGTTGAAGAAATTTACATTTGATTAGTGATTTAAATGTATCTTTTAAAACAATTGACAGGGATAGAAATGGTTCAGTGGATAAGAGCACTGCCCCTGTTGCGAACGATATGTGTTTAGTTTTCAGTAACTTCATAATGGCTCACAACCATCAATATTTCTGGTTCCATTAGGGTTTACACATTCAAGTGTGTCCTTTACAGTCAACAGGCATGCACAGGATACACATACATCCTTGATGGTAAAAACTTCAAAAAAGTTAATGAATGAATGGTTAGAGAGATAGGTAGATAGATAGATAGATAGATAGATAGATAGATAGATAGATAGATAGATAGATAGATAGACAGATAACTTCTAAAACTTTATGGACACCAGGAAAGAAATTTCTAGATCTTCATAAGTTATAGAAATTTAATTTACTTATTACTTATTTATAGTTTTTTTTTAATATTGCCATGGTAAAACACCATATGAGGCAACCTATAATGGGAAGAGTTTCTTTTTTCAGATCCAGTAGTTTAGAATACATAATGATGGGTAAAATATATCAGCAGATAAATATAATGCAAAAAATAAAACAGAGAGAGTAAACTACAGATAGCAAGAGTCTTTTAAATCCTAAAAGCTCACTCCCAGTGACACACCTCCTCCAGCAAGATCATATCTCCTAAATGTCTACAAACAGCAAAAATGTAAATAAACAAGAATATGGAGAAAAGACTCATTCAAGCCACCACAATCCAGTCTCTGGCCCCCAAAACTACTGCCATATTATAATGCAACTTCAAAATTCCCCATTGTAACAACACTGTTTAAAAATTCCAAATTCTCTTTTGAGATAAAGGCAAACTCTTAGTTACTTTCCTTCTTCTGCGATAGAACAATATGTCCAATCCATTAATAGAAAGAAGGTTTGTTTTAAGCTTATTGTTTCACTAGGATAAGAATCCAAAAACATTATGGAAAAGAGCTACGGTAACAAGAAAACAACCATAACTGGTACCTGAGGTCTAAGGGGTCTTGTCTTTCCAAAAACAGAAAGAAAAAAAAAAGAAACAATGGAGCAATGCCTAGAGCCTTCTAAAACCTCAAAGTCTGCTCTCGGAGACAAACTTTTTCCTGCCGTGGGAGCATATTCTGCTCCTTCAGCCAATAGCCTCTAAGATACTAGCCTACTTGGGCATGGTCTCTTTTGCTTTAAAAAGCAACAGTAGCCATGCACTTGCTCTCTTGCTTCTGGATGCTAAGCTCTGTTCCTGGTCATGCCAAGGGCTGTTGTCTAGGAGAGTGATCTGTAAGTTTTTCGCCTTAAATAAATAACCCTTTTATTAATCATAATTCCAAATTGGTGTTGGAGTGTTTTATGACTTACACCTTCATTTGGCGCCCAACATTTGGTTTGTTTTTGAACCCCCTGGCTTGGCTGCCTGGCACCTGGCTTTGCACAAGCCCTCCGTCAGCAGCCCTGGTCTGTGTGTGGAGCCATCAGTTCAATATAGACTCTCGCACAGCAACTTTTCTTGCTAAGGATCAGCCACAGTTCTTTAAATTTTCTTTTTACATACCTCAGATTGGCTTCAAGTCCCTGTGCACTCTACCATTTGCCTCCTGCCAGGGGCCACTGCAAAAATCTGGGTGAAACGTGGTCTTCCCTGGTCTAAGATTGCTGTTCCACAGCTTTCTAATAATTTGTTTGCATTTGCTTATTCCACTGCTCCAAAGACATCTGCAGAGCACACAGTCTGTGATTTATCTGTCAGCATTTTCCTCTAAAATTAGATTTCAGACTGGCCACATGAATTCACTTGCACCACTATGCACGACTGGGTTAGTTTTATAGGGGGCCTGCAACATCCACAGGCAGGTAATTAAACCACAGGTAAGATTTAATATCCTAAATAGAATCATAAGTTGTTAATTTAAAAGGGCAATATGTTAGACAACCTAACCATCCAAGGTTTCAATAGCCTCTTTACTAACAGCATGTGTGAGGTTTTACAAGACTTATATGATGTCCCCTCTTAATCACTATTTCTGAATCTTGGGATTAGTCTTGTCCTCAATATGTTTTTCTGAAAATATGGTTTGACAATAGGGCTAAGAATGAGGCATTTTTAGAAATGATACAGTCTTTTCAAACTGAATCCACACTTCTCAGGAAAGAGGTTGGAAATCTGAAAAAGGATATGACCAATTTAACAAATAAAACTCAGTCAACTGAAATACCTTTGGAAATGGTACAGAATGATAATAATTTATTTAAAGGAAGATTTATCACTTTGGAGAAGGAAACAGCTGATTTGGCACATATAAGCCAATCAATGACAGTCGGTGCTGAAACATTATTTGAGAGAATTTATACTTTTGAATGTATTAATCAGAATCTGTCAAAGGGATATGACATATTGATTGGTACATTGTCTCTACAAAAAGGTAATATGCATGGTATAAAGATTATGTCCAAGGATGATACATTATCTCTACTGGACAGACTTTATACATTGGAATCCTCAATGAGGACATTAGAGCAGAACACTGGACAGGAGACCCAGACATTGCAAAAGGCAATGGTAAACAGATTTTAAAAAATGGGGAAATTATTTAATTTGATGACCAGGAACAAAATTTACAAAGGAAAAATTTAGCCTCGTCGATACGTAAAATCTCTGGAATAGCTTTGCCAGAGTTCTGCCTACCTTTCCAGTAGTAGCAACAGAAGATTATCTGTTCCCATGTACCCTAAAGTTGTCAAAGAACATATATAGGAACCAATGTGTATGACTGATCTAAAGTAAATTAAACAAGCAATTATAGCTTATGAACTATTTTCATCCTCTGTTAGGTAAATGGTCAAAACCTGGTCTTTGTTTTGGTTAAAACAAAGCAATGCCTCAAGATTGGGCTCAGTTAATATCAGGAGTCCTAGGAAATGGACAACAATTTCTTTGGAGGTGCTTTTTTAAAGAGGAGGCAAGAATTTTAGAGCTAAAACAAAAGGCAAAAGGACTTGAGATTTCCCTAGATCAAATTCTAGGCAAAGGACTTTACTCCGATCTTCAGGATCAAACTCGCTATGATGACCATAACTTGTCCCTATATAGCACAGCAGCTTTAAAGGCTTAGGAAAGGATTCAGGAACTAGGAAAGAGAGTTGAATCATATCTTAGAGTTAAACAGGGTCAGACAGAAACTTTTAGTGACTTTTTGCAAAGACTAACTTAGGCTCTACAATTATGCAAATTCTCAGTCGTATGGGGTCCTAGGGTAAATTCACTAGTATGTACTCCATGGCCTCTATAATTGCAAAACCTTATCCTAAAACAACATACATTTAGCCTAACTTTAAAAATCCCCTTAGACTTTCATAATCTCAATATTTTTTTTAATATCTGAAGTATCTTTAGAGATGCAAATCAAACTCTTAATTGAAAATCCCTCTAAAATCAAACAGTAAATTATATACTTCCAAAATTAAAGTAAACTTAATATCCATTTCTCTTCCAAAATGGAGGAATGTGAGTATAGTGAGGAAAAAATGAAGCAAAGTAGAACAAATTCAAAATTATGTAGCTCCATGTGTGATGTCAACTGGCTGAGATTATTTGCCCTTCTAGTTTTAAGAGAGTTGTGTTTTAGGACATCATCTAATGAACCAAACAAAAAGAATGAAGAAAGAAAGAGAGAAAGGCAAAAATAAAATTGATCCCAGGGAAGGGTGACCACCCACAGAGCTTTCAGTGTCTCACCATTATATGGCTTCCTCAGTAAATTTTTTGCCTTGTTCAGGTCAAAATGGCAGTTTCTAAGTTTAATATAAGCAGGAAATTCATGGCTCTATGTCTTTTCTCTACTCTATAGTCAAGACAGCATTCTAGTTGCCATTTTCTTCTACATTCTTTGTTCTAGTCCATAAATCTATTTATATATAGCTATAGTCTTAGATATCTACTGGCTGTTTACCATTTTTCCTTGAGGTTACTTAATGTGGCTGTAACAGTTGATTACTTCATATAAACATTCATTTAAATTTAGCTTCTCAGGAACCTCTCAGTCCCAATAATTGCCACCTTCATTTTTTGTCCAGCTGTTTAGTTTACCATGGCTCTCTCTCTGATTTCTGTTATTGCCCAGGTATCATATCACAGCATGCATATGTGACATGCCTGAAAACATATTCTTTGCCTTTCTACCATACCTGATTATCAAATGCCTTTGATTGAAGCACAAAATCAGGGCATTAAAAACTCATAAAGTATATAACCAAGAATTCAAATGAAAACATACAACTTATTCCATGTTAATTCTTTAGGTAATAATAATAGTAAATATTTTATGATATAAATCACACATGATTTCATATTGTCAATAGGTAGAAACTATCTGCTAATCTGAAAATCATCAAGAATGTCTTGAAACTGAAAGATACTGAACAGCATTAAATAATCTGTTTTTATTTTCAGTATAGGATCCCATGTAGGATGAGTGCATTCTGATTTAAATGCAGAGGTAACTGCAAATACTAAACAGATCTCCTCTGTTATTTTTCAGAAAAGCATCAGGATGACAGGTTGTTTAATATAAACAGAATAATATGTGTCCTGAAATTTTCAAATAGTCTAGAAGTTTTCAAATCTGAATACTTCATCATTCTTTTAGTCCTTGGTGTTCTTTAGAAAAGTCTTCCTGACTGAAATAAAGAAACAACATTATAATATCTTCCAAGAAGAACATGAAGAAATCTACTGTTTAAAAGAATTACTAATGTTTTATTTGGATAAATTCCAGTCAGACTTGCAAATATGCCCTATAATTCTTACAATTTAGCTTTAATATGTAACTGATAATTGTGTTATTGCTATGGAGAAAATGAAGGGTAAGACAACTTTTGATATAGTAGAAGTTTTATGTTTAATTTCTAACATTCAATCTCACAAAAACTTGTATATCTAGTATACAGCAAAGACTTGCTGAATGTCAAACAAATAAGCTTCTGAGAAAAACAAAAAGAGCAATTTCACAAAAAAATGGAAAGTATTTGGTTTACTATTTGACCAAAAATTCTAACGTATGAAATTTTATCTCAATCTACAAGTATGAAAATTAAAGGTTATTAAACACAGGTATACACAATGAGTTTATATCTGTTATATCTCAAAACTTCCTCTATAGCTATTGAAAGACTATGAAAATATTAAATTTTATAACTGAAGTGATGACTCTCAGTAATTTCTGAGTTATTCTTTGTTCAGGTTTTTTGTTTCTGTTATTTTTGAGATTATAACATACTTTCATCCTCCTTACCATTTCTTTCTTCAAGTACTTTTATGTACCCTTCTTTGTTCTCCTCTTTTTTCATCTGTAGTTATTATGTATATACATGCATATACATATGTATTCCAAAATACAAAAGTATAAGGTTATGTACTCAGTCTGTATATAACATTTGTGTATGCTTCTGGGCTAACCATTGGTATTTGTTAATCAAGTGGTATTTTCTTCCCTGGGCAGCATAGTGAACTGCTCTAGTATTTTAAATATGATTGACTCATTGAATCCACAGGGATGGGAAGACTAATTTTCACTGATTTTCAAATATAAATCAGAATTTGCAATGATAGTGCAGCCTGTTCCAAGTTTGAAATGCCTGCTTTCATTTTTCTGCAGCACATGTGAAACTTGACAATATTTCTTACTAGAAACAATTCTTATTTTTCACTGCTATTGTATTCTTTGATTAAACAACATAATTTTTTGAAGTATTCCACATGCTTTAAGGAACTTTAAACGATTTTCACAAAATTATCATATCAAAAACATAAAAGTTATAAAGCACAGGAAAAGCAGGATCTTAAGTATCTGGGAAGACCTTGTTCATTTTTTTTTTTGTAAGGGTTGGACATTCCTTGATTCTGAGGACTTTCTCCATATCTTATTTTTGCACATATGTAAGTACCCAACATCTTGGCTACATTATCTTTTAGAATATAAATGGACAGCCCATTCTATCAAAGTTACTAACCCTCATTTGAAATAAAGTATTTTAAGAGTTAATAAATAATTTTCACACTAGGTACTACATAGTCAAGAGAGAGACTCAAAAGGTTCTATGGAAAATGATTAAACTAAGATAACAATGACAATATGCAGTCAAAGTGGGAAGAAAAGAGTCCTGAAAGTTCTTTATATAATAGCACTTCTGATTCCAATTTGTTTATGTTTATCATTCACCATTTTAGATAATGTAAGTTCATATAACTGAAATTGTAAGTTAGGCATGTTGGTACATACCTACAATTTTGCCACGTAGAACTGAGAGGAAAGAATTGAAAAGAATCATGACTACAAAGCCTGCATTGGATACCTGCTCTTCAGTCCAGTCTGGACTAAAGAGTACACTGTCAAAACCAAACAACAACAAATGAAATTACAATCACTATCAAAACAGAACCACAACAAATAAAATTGTAATACTTTATTTATTTTTGGTTTTTCTAGACAAGGTTTCTCTGTAGCTTTGGAGCCTTTCCTGGAACTAGCTATGTAAACCAAGCTAGTCTTGAACTCACAGAGATCCACCTGCTTCTGCCTCCGAGTTCTGGGATTAAAGGCATGTGCCAACACCACCTGGCTAAAATTGCAATACTTTAAAAGTGCAGTAGATCATTTCCCTCTATATCTGACATTCGTTGTATTTTTCCATTTAAGTTTTTCATCATCTTGTGCTGTTGGAAGGGCTATAAAGTTATCACCAATTCAGAGCTCTTTGCAATGAGCTTGCTTAGAAATTTAGACATATTTGAATGGTACCAAGAAGCTAGTCACCTGGTGGGTAAGACTGCCATCTTACTTGATATATACCATAGTAAGTCATTATGATAAACTGCTCCTGCAAAAATCATGTCCTTGCCTCTTTGTGCATGGCCAGAACCTCCCCACCAACAGTGAGAGGTACAGTCTCCCATCCAGGGGTACTAAAATTAAGGATTCTAGTACTACATATGTACTCTCCACAAATCCTTGAGAAACCATCCTAATATCACTCAAATTTCCAGATCTCATACTTTGTTTCTTCCTAGTCATCCTTTAACAGTATAAGTCTTATCTTCTCTACTTTCATCCATGCTCCTCAGAAGCAGACTGTCTTTTTTAAGGTTTTCTTCATTATATTCTCCTCTTTTGCTAATAGAATATTTGTTTCTCACATAACATGTCCTGATCATGATTTCCTTTCCTGCTTCTCCTCCAATTTCCTACCACATTATTCCTGTTTTGGATCCATTCCCTTTCTGTCCTTAGAAAAGAACAAGCTTCTAAGACATAAAGGAGGGAAAAAATCCAAGAGAAGGCAAAAGAATTAGAGTCCCACTCATTAACACACTAAGGAAACCCATAAAAAGACACTAAATTCTAAGTCCTAATATATAAAAAGGAGACCTGGTGCAGACTCCTACAAGTCTTGTGAATGCTACCTCAGTTACTATGAGTTCATATGAACTTGTTCATATTGATTTAGATGGTCTTATTTCATTGGTGTTCTCCATCCCCTCTGGCTATTACTCACTTCCTGCCTCATCTTCTGAAGGATTTCCTAAGCTCTGAGGGGGAGATATGTAATGGAGACTTAGCATATAACGCTGAGAGTTCTAAGGTCTCTCTCCTTATAATGTCTCACTGTGGGTCTCTGTATTTGCTCCCACCTACTGTAGGAGAAGGATGCTTCTCTGTTGGTAGCTGAGCAAAAACACAGATCTCTGTATACAAAAGAATGTCACAAAGTGTCATTTTATTGCCACTTTTTTTTCTTTTTAGAATAGTGGTATTTGCTCTTACCCTAGGTTTTTGACATATCTAGTCTGGTTCTCGGCCTCCCAAGTGGAGTTTGGGTTCTAACATATGGAGTGGGCTTAAGTCAAACCAGTTATTTATTAATTACTTTCACAACTTTGTGCCATCATTGCCTTAAAATAACTTGGAATTATGATACAATTGTCAACCAATTGTTTTGTTTATGGCTGGTTTGGTGTTGATATATTTTTTTTCTTTTGCTCTTGATTACTGTATTGTGTTTGTGCAGTTCATTTAAAAATTTAATGTATAATTAAAAAATATAGGTTAATAGATGATCATCTGTAATAAGCTTGGGCCTGCTCATGGCAGAATAGAGATAGGCAGGGAAAACTAAACTGAATTCTAGAAGAAAGAAGGCAGAGTTGGAGAGATGCCATATAGCCACCAGAGGGGAAAGACATGAACTGTCAGCTGGAACCTTGTAGGTAGGCCATGAGCCTCATGGTAAAATAATAAGTAATGAAAATGGGTTAATTCTAGATATAACAGCTAGCTAGCAATATTCTTAAGCTATTGGCCTAACAGTATTGCAAATAATATAGTTTCTATGTGATTATTTCGGAAGTCTTGGCAGCTTGGAAACAAAACGAGGAGCCTCTAACAATAATTATTGAAAGGTCACATCATTAAATGACCTATTTTTCAAATGTTGGAACTGAAATCATGGTTTCTAGACCATTTTCTTTCTGATGTGATTATGATTAGTGTTGAAAACCCTTTGTAGACTTGGTATGGGAAGCAGGTTGGAAGCAAGATGAAGAAGGGCACAGACTAACAAAACGGAACTTTGATGGGGTACCATTTGGGTTAGGCAGAAACCTGGTGCCAGGGAAATCACCAGGAAGACACAAGGATGATCCCAACTAAAACTTCTAGAAATGATAGAGTGATTGAAATGGCCATCTACTGTTGGCAGATTGTTGACTTTCATAATTGCCATCAGAGATACTCTATCCATTAACTGCTGAAATCAGGGGCTGAAATCCACAAAGAAGCACTGCTCTGAGCTCTGAGAATATTGCAAAAGAAAGGGAGGAATGATTGTACCAGTCAGGGAGGTCACGATTAGGGGAAACCACAGACACAGTTGACCTGAGTTCATGGGAGCTCATGGACACTGGACCAATAGGGAGCCTAATGGGACTAACCTAGGCCCTCTGCATGTGTAACAATTGTGTAGCTTGGTCTCTTAATAAGGCTTCTAACAGTGAGAGCAGGCCTCCTCCCTGGGATTTAGCTGACTTTTGTTAACCAGATCCTCCTGCTGGATTACCTGGCCTCGACTTAAGGGGAGGAGATCTATTCTGCTTAAACTAGATGTGACATGCTTTGTGCAAACCTGTATGTAGCCTGTCCCTTTCTGAAGGAGATGGAGGAGGAGTGGATAGGGGGGTGGATGTGATAGGATACTGGAAGAGAATAAGGAAGGGAAGCTGCTTGCTATGTAAAATAAATAAAATATCATTATTTAAATAAGAAAAAGAACACTTTGCTTAGGTTGCTAGCTAACAACTTATTAGGCTGATTCATCAGTATTACAATAATTTCTTCTGTGCCACCCTCTTATTTCTTTGTAGATTCTTAATAATTTAACAAAAGTGTTTTTAAGAGCTTTTGTTTTTAAGTATTTGATGACTGATTTAATGTATCTCAAGTAAACTATTACCTCAAAGAGCTAATCATTGAAATAAATAAGACTAAAGAGTATTGAAGAACGAGACACTATGACATTGGTCCAGAATGTATTAGTGATGATCAGGAAATACAAAAGTGGAACAGTATGTGCTTGCAGAATGGTGGAAAAGAACTGAGTAATGTGTAACAAGTCAATGTTGACACACATTCTTGCACCTATTTTTTCTGAGTGTGGAATGTTTTTAATGGTAATTTTATAGACATGTTTTCCTGAAAGAAAATGGTTTCATTCATACCCTAACCATAAAACTTTGTCATTAATGTAAAAAATTTTTGAAATATCAAAAAAATAAAAGGTAATCAAGGATAATTTGGTTAAAATATGATAATAAAATTATTATTGCCATAAAGTAATATAACTGGGAAATATATACTTGTTTCATTTATTTTAAACCATTATAGTATTAATTTCTTTACCTTGGGCATTTTCTTGCTATTAAATGTAAGTCATTGCTTTTTGATCAGTTAGCCAGCATTTTAGTTTTTGCCAGTCTCATATGGTTGTTGTCACAATTTTAACATGCTTTTTTATCTTTTCAAATACTTTTCTTTTTTTTTTTTTTTTTTAAGCAGAGATTCACATGTAGTCCTGGCTGTCTCTACCTCTTCAGTGCTGGGATTAAAAATATTTGCATAAACTGCCCAACTGTCATTTCACATTTTAATTATAAAAAGGAATCTTAACTTCAAGTTGATGAAAATATCTTATTTTTGAGAACTGAATTTAGAAGACATTTTGCTATTTTTGTTTTTTTGTCATTACAAACAATAGAGCACAATTTTAAGTAAGTTAATATATATTCATATTATGAATATAAAGGTTAAAAGTTTCAAATATGAATTTCAATATTTCATACCTTCACATGTGTACAAAACAAATTTCTTTTTTAAGTGTTAGTTGAAATAAAGTACTCATTTAGCGAATAAAAAAGGCAAGAGAGAACATATGACAAGGATTCTATATAAAGCAATCCAACTTTGTTTTCTTATATCTCAAATTGTTGACCAGACAGAACACAGTTGTCATTCTGTGATCGATCGTGCAGAGATACCATGAGTAAGGAACTCAAGGCCAACAACCTCACAAAATGAATATAGAATCATGACTTCCAGTTATGTTAGATTTTAAGTTTTAGCAAAACTGACACTGACTATTGTAATTAGAGTTTTATAGATCATATAAGCAAATATCATAAAAATTAAAATAAAAATAAATCCCTAGCAATTTAGGGGCATTAGGAAATCCATGTTCATATGCAGAGCCATGGTTCTCTGTAAATTTGCTTATTAGTTATCATTTCAGGCTAGGAGATTAAATCTAAGCTTTAGGAGATAGGACAGACATTATATATTTTGCTTACTGTCATTTATCTGTGCAGAGTACCATAAATATGAACACTGGGTTTAAAAGGTATATTTAAATACATAAAATGTCTATGGTAATGTATGTAAATTTATAATGATATATTCTTTTATACTAGTATACTTAATATTGTTTGGTTCAATAAATACCTGAGACAAACTCGCATTAGGGTAGTTTTTGGTATTGCTCTGTACTTGTCAAAACTGACACTGATGTATAGTAGAGAATCTATATTCATTATCAAATTATATAATATGCTTTTTCAGTTATATCTATTCTTTGTGGTGCTAGTCAATTACTGATCTCAGTAGTTTTGCAACAATTGTAGCTAACAAAAAGATATACACACAAGCAAAAAAAAAAAAAAAAAACAACTACTAAAACTTTACTTTAAGTATAATGTGCCAGTATACTCTGAGGCACATTAGAATCAGAAACTTGTATATTTTAATCAAAATAAAAATTAATTTTCTATTTTTACACAAAAGCACAAAATAGTAAATAAAATCACAATAATAACTAAATGAGTTATAAGTTAAACACTTTTGAAGCAAATAATAAATTGACTTTAAATGCATGACTTGGTGTCTCCAGGAAACATGGCCTATGCGGATAGCTGCCCACTAAATAACTGAAGTAGCAAATGTTTACCTTGGATCAGCTACTGACATTGCCATGATCTAACAAATTAGGGTTTACAGATTGTCATTGGTAATGGCACACAATGACTGCAGCTGCAGGATTTTGGTGGCCTGGAAAGTGTGCTTGGCTAGGCAAGCAAGGCATCTGCTTGGGCCTTCTATAGCTCTAATAAAATTGACAATTTGTGCACAGTCATTCCAGATTCTAAAGCCAGGCACAAAGAAGCCACTGATATTCAGGGACACAGATTCAAAAGGCCTGGTAGAGCATGTACAGCAGTATTAGAATCAGGAAACATTTTACATTCACAACACCAGATGGAAAGGTCCTAGTGTTGAAAATCCTTCTTTCCTCTAACTGGATCTATACAGCACCCACTTTGCCGCTGGTTACCATCTGAAAGTGACAGATATGATAAGGATTTGATACTTACTCAACAAAAGAAGTGGACAACTTGAAACTGAGTATTTTACATACCACAATCAAAATTTAGAAAGACATTATAACTAAATAGTGTAAAAACATTTTCACCAATCATGATTATTCAATAAAACTTTTTTGTGTGTTGAAAGTTAACCTCAAATGGGAATTTAGCATCCCATCCTTTGGCTTTGTTTTTTCTCCTTATAACTTGAAACCTGCTTCCTAGCCCTGCTTGGTGAAAAATTTGTGATTTTCTTTTTCATATAGATAGATATAGATATAGATAGATATAGATATAGATATAGATATAGATATAGATATAGATAGATAGATAGATAGATAGATAGATAGATAGATAGATAGATAGAAAATTTCCACCTCCTCCTCTCCTCCCACTTTTCTCTCCTGCCCCCACTCCCCTCCCCCTCCCTCTCCAGTCCAAGGAGCAGTCAGGGTTCCCTACCCCATGGGAAGTCTAAGGTCCTCCCCACCCCCCAGGTCTAGGAAGGTGAACATCCAAACAGACTAGGCTCCCACAAAGCCCATCCATGCAGTAGAATCAAAACCCAGCGCTATTGTCTTTGGCTTCTCAGTCAGCCTCCACCGTCAGCCACATTCAGAGAGTCCGGTTTGATCACATGCTCTATCAGTTCCGGGCCAACTTGCCTTGGTGATTTCCCATTAGATCAGTCTCACCTTCTCAGTGGGTGGGCACACCCCTCGTGGTCCCGACTTCCTTGCTTATGTTCTCCCATCTTCTGCTCCTCATTTGGACCTTGGGAGCACAGGCCAGGGCTCCAATGTGAGTCTCTCTCTGTATCTCCATCCATCGCCAGATGAAGGTTCTATGGTGATATGCAAGATATTCATCAGTGTGGCTATAGGATAAGGCCAGTTCAGGCACCCTCTCTTCTGCTGCCCAAGGAACAAGCTGGGGACATCTCCTTGGACACCTGGGAACCCCTCTAGAGTCAAGTCTCTTGCCAACCCTAAAATGGCTCCCTTAATTAAGATATCTACTTCCCTGCTCCCACATCCACCCCTCCTCCATCCCAACCATCCCATTCACTCAAACTCTCCTATCCTCCCCTTCTCCCTTTTCTCCTCCCATCTCCCTTTATCCCCACCCCACCCCCACACCCATGCTCCCAACCCCTGTCTGGCAATCTTGTCCATTTCCAATATCCAGGAGGATAATTATGTTTCTCTTTGGGTTCACCTTCTTATTTAGCTTCTCTAGGATCACGAATTGTAGGCTCAATGTCTTTTATTTATGGCTAGAATCTGCTTATGAGTGAGTACATACCATATTCATCTTTTTGGTTCTGGGCTACCTCACTCAGTAAAGTGTTTTCTATTTCCATCCATTTGCATGCAAAATTCAAGATGTCATTGTTTTTTACCGTTGAGTAGAACTCTAAAGTGTATATGTGCCACACCTTCTTTATCCATTCTTCTATTGAGGGGCACCTAGGTTGTTTCCAGGTTCTGGCTATTACAAATAGTGCTGCTCTGAACATAGATGAACAAATGCTTTTGTAGTATGATTGGGCATCTCTTGGGTATATTCCCAAGAGTGTAATGGTTAGCATTTTGGACTTTGGTATGGTACATTATATGAATGAAGCATTAGTATAAATTAAATTTATCACATCATATCAAACAAACCAGTTCAATTTCTGGACATACGTATGTGATGTTGATGGATAATGTCTTCTCTAATCTTGTTCTTATCAGTTTCAGAGAATGGATAATGGTGTCTCTAGCCCTTTTCTTATCAGGTTCAGAGACCTTTTTGGTATAATGTATCTAGGCTTTTTAAAGCTTGACATAGAAATGTATCCATGCATTGTTGGCCATTCTCTGCTTCTTTCCTATTTTAAAACTGATCCTTATTCAAGGGACCAGAGAACTTTGAAAATACACTTAAGAATGTCTAAATTTCAACATAATAAAAACTATTTGTTTTCTCATGAATGTGATCCATGTTGTCTACTTTATCTTTAAAAGAAAAGCAGTGTCCACGAAGAACTATTGCTTTTTTGATATAAAATTCAGGATATAGATGTTAACAAAGACTGTTTCAGATATGAACTGCTGTATAGGTAAACATAGTTATGTATTAGAGAAACCCATGAAAGTCATTCAAAAGATGTTTTAATATTGACATGATCAAATGTTATATTATTAATTCCCAATGAGAAATTCCTCCAGGGAATAACAGAGTACATAGGGCAAAAAAATAATCACTGTCTGTTTTATTCAGTTCAGAGCAGGTGGCTATAAGCACATCATGGATTTGCTGCTCAAATATTAGATAGATATCTGTTTGCCATTTTTATTCTTACCTATTTGTAATAAAATTAAAAGAATCTGTTGAGAATAATCAAAAGAAAGATTTGAGTAGAAAGAAAGCAAGCCCAACATTTATTGTGAGTCCTGCTATGTGATTTGGTAAGAGTATTTTAGAAGATGATATGAGTAAAACAGCCACCTTAGGCTCTCAGGAAACTGTTTTTCAGAAAATGGACCCCAATATAAACAATGTTTCTAAGTAGACTAAGGAATACAAAACTATCTTATGAAATTACTGCTGTTGTTGAAACTAATCTTGCCTTTCATAGTAAAATTAATTTATTTCTACTTGTTATATTTTGTTCTTTATAAATGAAAGTCTCTTTTTGGAAAATGCATCTTTTATTACTATTAAAATATTTTAGTCAGCTAAATAATTTTCATTGCCTTTGAATATTAATGTCTCAGTAATATTTGATCACACTGTGACCCCCAATATTGCATTATTTAAATAAAATCAACCATAGGTGAAGAGGCAGAACAAGCCACTAGTTAACTGAAAGCTATCCTAGAGCGTGAGGGAAAGTCAGGAGGTTGTGAAGAAAGATGCAGAGTGGAGAAGTGTGGACATCCAGTTGTAGAAATTTATATTTCAGAAGGATATGAGAAAAGTCTTTTTCTGAGATGACAGCAGAAGAGGAAGGTCAACTCGCTGCTTTCTGTGCCTGTTTGACCTGACAGGTTTTCACCTTAGCATCTGGCTCCACGGTCCTTATTGGTTAAATAAAAAATAGAGATTTAGTTAAAACAACATTTGACTCCCTACATAGAAACAGCAGAGGCAGTGGCCACAGGACTCAAAGGCTGAGGTGGACTGGTATCAGCAGTGAGGCAGTAGTGGTGGCAAAATCAGTAGAGGAGGCACCTATAGGATCAGGAATAACCACTGTGTCCCAGATAAAACAGCATCTCAGAGTACAAATACCATTAAAATTATGAAGTGATACACATAAATTTTCCATTGAATTAGGTATTAGAGGAAGATTGTGTAGTGAAGATGAAGAAAGTCTTCTGATAGCATTATTACAAATTTTAATATTTTAAAATCATATTATGTTTATTTGTGTATGTGTGTGATGTGAGTATGTGTTTATTATTATTTGTGTCAAATTTGAACATGATCTTAGTTGGACATCTCAACAATAAAATGTATCATTTAGACAATAAAAACTTTTATATATAACATATATATACATTACTTATATTAAGATTATAAAAATAAACTTTAAATATTAAGCTAAGTGAAATGAGTATTATAGGTAGCTTACAATATCTTTTATTTCCTTTTATTTTATTAAAGACTTTTTTGTATTTTCCATATTTATGTGGCTTTATTTTATTTTATTTTGTTTTGTTTTTTATTAATTTATTTATTTATTAAAGATTTCTGTCTCTTCCTCGCCACAGCTTCCCATTTCACTCCCCCTTCCCCAATCAAGTCCCCCTCCCTCCTCAGCCCAAAGAGCGATCAGGGTTCCCTGCCCTGTGGGAAGTCCAAGGACCACCCACCTCCATCCAGTAAGGTGAGCATCCAAACTGCCTAGGCTCCCACAAAGCCAGTATGTGCAGTAGGATCAAAAACCCATACAACAAAAGTATATGCTCTACTATGTTCATAGCAGCATTGTTTGTAATAGCCAGAACCTGGAAACAACCTAGATGCCCTTCAATGGAAGAAAGGATGAAGAAAGTATGGAATATATACATATTAGAGTACTACTCAGCATTAAAAAACAAGAACTTTGTGAATTTTGCATGCAAATGGATGGAAATAGAAAACACTATCCTGAGTGAGGTAAGCCAGACCCAAAAAGAGGAACATGGGATGTACTCACTCATATTAATGATTTTTTAATGCGATCTTTTCTCATTTTACATAGCTTCTCTATTCTCACTCTTTCCCCCTCCTCCCAATTTCTCCACCATCTCCCATCTGACCTCCCTATCTACTCCGCAGAAAGCTAAGGCTTCCCAAGGTGAATCAACAAAGTATGGTACTTCACTTTGAGGCAAGACCAAGGCCCTCCCCCTATATTTAGGCTGAGCAAGGTATCTCTCCAAAGAGAATGTGCGCTAAGAAGCCAGTTCAAGCAATAGAGATAAATCTGGTACCATTGCAAGTGGTTCCACAGACTATCAAAGGCTCACAACTGTCCACCACCTTCAGTGAGCCTAACTTGGTCCTATGCAGGTTCATGGATGTCAGTTCAGAGTCATTGAACTCTCACTTGCTCAGCTCAGCTGTTTCTTTATCCATTCAATAGTTAAGGATTATCTAGGTTATTTCTTGGTATTGGTACTTTGAATAATGCTGTTATGAAAATAGTTGAGGAAATGTCCTTTAAGGGATGAGTTACAGTCTTTGGGTATATGTCTAAAAGTGTTATTGTTGTGTCCTGAGGTATATTGATTCCAAATTTCCTGAGAAACCACTATACTTATTTCCAAAGTGACTCTAACCATCAATGAAGGAGTCTTTTTCTTACTCCACATCTTTCCAGAATAAGCTATTATTGGTGGTTTAGTACTTAGGAATTCTGACCAGTGTAAGATGGCATCTCAGAGTCATATTTATTTGCATTTCCTGATGGCCAAAGCTGTTGATCAATTTATGAAGTATCTTTTGTCCTTTTGCGATTCTTCTTTTGAGAATTCTCTGTTTAAATCTGTACTTCACTTTCTGATTGAATTATTTGGTAATTTGGTGTCTAGTTTTTTTGCATTATTTATATATTTTGTACAGTCTGAAGTGGGCTTAGTGAAGATCTTTTCTCACTGAGTAGGCTGTCATTTGTCTCAATTTCAGAAGGTCCCATTTATTAATAGTTGCTTGCTTTCAATGTCTGTATTATTGGTATTTTTTTAGGAAGCAATCACCTGTATTCATGAGTTGAAAGCTACTTCCCACTTTTTCATCAATGAGAGTCAATGTGGCTGGATTCATGTTGGTGTCTTTGATCTATTTGTACTTAAGTTTTGTGCATGGAGATAGATATGTATCTATTTCTATTTTTTTACAGGTTAAATCAAGTTATGCCAGAACCATTTTTCTAAAGATACTTTCTTTATTCCATTGTGTAATTTTAGCTTCTTTGTCAAAAATCAGGTGTTCATAGGTGTGTTGATCCTATTAGGGACTTAGATTAGATTCCATTGTTCCACCTGTCTGCTTTTATGCCACTTCCAAGCTATTTTCATTAATGTAGCTCTGTAATAGAGCTCGGCTTCAGGAATGATTATTTTTTTTCAGAAGTTTCTTTATTATGGAGAATTGTTTTGGTAATTAGGGGTTTTATTGTTTTCCAGATGAATTTGTGCAGTACTCTTTCAAGATCTGTGAAGAATTGTGCTAGGATTTTTAAAGGGATTGCTTTCGATAGAATTTCCATTTTTATTATATTGATTCTACTTATCCAAGAGCATGGGAGATCTTTCCATGTTCTGATATCTTCCACAATTTCTTTCTTCAAAGACTTGAAGATTTTTGAACTGGTCTTTCACTTATTTGGTTAGAGTTACCTTGAGATATTTTATGTTATTAGTGGCTATGGTAAATCATGATATTTTTCTGATTTCTTTCTCAGCACCATTATTGTTTAAATATAGGAGGACTACTGATTTTCTTTCAGTTGATCTGGTTTTCTGCCACATTACTGAAACTGTTTATCAAGTGTAGGAATTCTCTCATTGAATTATTAGGGTCACTCATGTATATTATCATACCATCTACAAATAGCAAAAGTTTGATTTTTTTCTTTTCCAATTTGTGTCTCTTTGTTCTCCTTGTGCTCTTATTGCTTCTAGCTAGAACTTTAAGTACTATGTTAAATAAGTATAAAGAGACAGCCTTTCTTTGTTACTAATTTTAGTGGAATCCCTTTGAGTGTCTCTCCTTTTCACTTGATGTTGGCTGTCAGCTTGCTGCATATTACTTTTTTTATGTTTAGATACGTTTCTTGTATCCTTAATCATGCCAAGGCCTTTATCATGAAAAGGTGTTAGATTTTCTTGAATGCTTTTCCAGTATCTAATGAGATTATTTTATGTTTTTTTCTTTCATTTTATTTATATGGTAGAATACATTGATAGATTTTCATATGTTGAACTATCCCTGCGTCTCTGGAATGATGTCAATTCGATTGTGGTTGATGATTTTTATTTTTATGTGTTCTTGATTCAGTTTGTTAGTATGTTATTGAGTATTATTGTGTCAATGTTCATGAGGGAAATTGGCCTGTAATTCTTTTTCTTAGTTGCTTCTTTGTGTGGTTTGTGTACCAGGGTAACTGTTTCCTTGTAAAAAGAGATTGGCAATGTCCCTTCTCTTTCTATTTTGTGGAACAATTTGAAGATTATTGGTATTAGCTTATCTTTGAAATTCTGGTAGATTTCTATGCTGAAACCATCTGGCCCTGCTTTTTGTTTTTGTTTTTGCTAGAATATTGATGAATATTTATATTTAGTTAGGAGTTATAGGTCTATTTAAATTGTTTATCTGTTCTTGATTTAATTTTGGTATGTGCCACCTATGCAGAAAATTGTTCATTTCCTTTAAATTTTCCAACTTTCTGTAGTGCAGGTTTTGAAGTATGACCTGATGACTCTCTGGATTTCCTTTATGTCTGTTTTATGTCCTCCTTTTCACTTCTGATTTTGTTAATTTGTATATTCCCTCTCTGCCTTTTTGTTAGTTTGGACAAAGGTTTGTCTATCTTGTTGATTTTGTTAAATAACAAACTCTTGTGGAAAGTCCAAGAACTTCCCCCTCCATCCAGGTCTAGGAAGGTGTGCATCCAAACAGACTAGGCTCCCAAAAAGCCAGTGCATACAGTAGAATCAAAACACAGTGCCATTATCATTGGCTTCTTAGTCAGCCCCCATTGTCAGCCATATTCAGAGAGCCTGGTCTGATCACATGCTCATTCAGTCCCAGTACAGCTGGCCTTGGTGAGCTCCCATTAGATTAGTCCCACCATCTCCTTGGGTGGACACACACCTCATGGTTCTGACTTCCTTGCTCATGTTCTCCTTCCTTTTGTTCTTCATCTGGACCTTGAGAGCTCAGTCCAGTTCTCTAATGTGGGTCTATGTCTCTATCTCCATCCATCACCAGATGGAAGTTCTATGGTGATATGCAAGATATTCATCAGTGTGGCTATGGGATGAGGCCGATTCAGGCATCCTCTCCTCTGCTGCCCAAGGACTGGAGAGGGAAGGGGAGGAAGAGTGGGGGGAATGGGAGGGAAATGGGAGGAGGTGGAAATTTTTAATATATAAATAAATAAATTTAAAAAATTAGCATCACTTTGGGGATTTGTTCGTGTCCCTTCAACATTTCTCAAATAAATCAGCCACCTTCTGTTTCTGCAAAAATGAAGAAAATCGCAACCTAAATTTTAATGTATTTGATTTTGAAAATAAACACAAAATAATTTTTAAAAAGAACTAACTCTTTGTTTAATTGATTCTTTGTATTATTTTGTTTCTGTTTTATTTATTTCAGCTCTTTATTTCCTCACATATATTCCTCCTAGTGAGTGTGCATTTTTTTTTTGTTCTAGAGATTTCAGATGTGCTGTTAAGTCACTTGTGTGAAATTTCTTTGTGTCCTTAATGTAGGCACTTAGTGCTATGAACTTTCGTCTTATCACTGCTTTCAAAGTGAGTATTATAGGTAACTCACACTGTCCTCAAACTATCATAGCATGTCTAATTCCAGCATTCTAAGACATTTTCAGTCAGTGGACATATATAAAATACACATATTGGTTTTACGCTAAGCATATCTGAATACAAGCTACATAGTTCCTGTGGTCTTTTCTGTTTCAGAAAGAAGAATCCACCTAGAATAGAATACTGATTTGAATTGATTTGACTCTATTTCATAAAATGTTGCCTATAAGTACTATCAATTAGCTAATTAGAACTTGAATTTTGCCTTTCTAATATTATTCTAATAAAGGTGTAGATATGAAAAATCAATTAATATTAATAAGCTTATTTTTCATTATGTTAATCAAATAAGATACTTTCATATACGTTAATTTATTCTGGGTACCATACTTTTACAAAACACTTGGTTCTTCCTGAGAGTTCTTCTATTATAACGTTTCTTATAAAAAAAAAAACCACAAAAGATAACAATAACAAAATAATCAGTTGAGGATGGTGTGGCAGAGCTTTTTTTCCCCAGCATTCAGAAAGCAAAAGCAAACAAACATGTATAAGGTTAATGCTAGCTTCCTCTATGTAGAAAATTCTAAACTATCCAGGACTACATAGTGATACCCTATCTCAAACATATTAGAAACCATTTATTTAAAAAATGTAAAAGTAGAAATTATTAGAAATTATATATAATAAATCTACCTTTTAAGTTTGATTATACAGAGCAAGTCTTAAAGTTTTATGATTAAAAAGTACATCATTACTTATTTGTGTGTATAAGGAAAAATATTTGGGATGTAGTTAGGGATTATACTAGTTTAGTAGAGTGGTCGCTTTAGGTTCTTCTCCAAGATGACTTCACTAACAATAGTAGGTGGCTAAGTTTCCAGTATTAGGCATGTTTTCCCTCCTGTTATTGAATAATTATTAAAGTCCAATTAGAAAGCTGTTAGTTAACACCAGTATTTGGGAATTGCTACTGTACCCTAAGGGTTATTATGTTGTGTTGGTCCTTGTTACATCTCAAAAGTATTAGTTCTGGATTTGTTTATCTCTTTTGGAAGTTTGCATGTCACCTTCTGGTACAATGAATGTTTAGTCCACAAGACAGATGGAGACCATTATAGAAAGTCAACAAAATTAATAGTTTTTATAGTCCAGTTAAAAAATTATATCTCCCAAACAAGGAACCCACCTAAGGTTCAGGAAACATTACAGAAGAAGAGGCAGAGAAATTTAAAAAAATTAGAGTATCAGAGAGTTTGTGGTGAGACTGTTTCCTAAATAAAGCATCAACAACACATCTGCAAAAAAATGAGTTGAACAAAGATCACAAGAGATACACCAAAGATCAACTAAAAAGATCATTACATTACTCATATATATATATATATTCATTTAATATATATTCATTTAATATATATTTATGTAATATATATTCACATAATATATACATGTAATATATCCATAAAATATATATGTGCACACAAAAGTAATTAGTGAATAAAAATGCCTTTATTCTGAAGGAAATAATATAGGGATATAGGGGAAGACAGAGATAGAGAAAAGGAAAGAAAGAAATGCAACTAAAATAATCTCAAAAAGTAAAAGAAATATACTTTAAAAAAATTATATTATTGGCTAACCAAGAAAAGCATGTGCGGTAAATTTACATTTAAATATGTACAAGTAGAATACTCAAATTTTTTAAGGAATATTTAATATAAAAGTTATTGCATATTTAACATAAAACAAAACTGTAACTTTTCCAGTGGGGAGGGATGAAGCAAAAGGAAATGTGCCTTTTATTTTTAGGGGTCATTCACACACTATGGTACTATGAGTAGAAATGCATTTATTTCATTTAGTGAGTGACCTTCAAATACATGCATATAATACATTTTTCTTACACTTTTTTTTCATTAATATAGGGATTACTGCTTTTATAAACTTTTCTGTCCAAGCAGTTAAGTATTTATTTAATATGTAAACTAGAAGTAATATGCTATCTCATAGGTAATTTGATTTGACATTTTGATTAATGAACTTTTGTGTATTATATTTTGTCAAGCTTTAAAAAATAATTTCTCTTCTAATTGCTTCAAACCTCATCATTTTCTATTAAAATATATTTTCATCACTTATTACTGACAAATACATGTGCCAGTGGGTATTTTTACAAAACATTTTAAGAAATGCATGATCGTTGAAATGTAATACAAGTACCAAGTGGTCTTTAAATGAAATCACTGTTAACAGCTCCTGAGCTGGAAATGGGGCCTCAGGAGTCCTCCAAATTCCATATTGAGAGTTTCAAATGATTTCATCTTTTGCAGGTGTGTGCAGGTAACCATAGCTACTGTAAGTTCATGTGTGTTGCAGCCATGTCATACCAAGAAACAGGAATTTCACAGTCTTTCTTCACATCTTCTGACTTTTACATCATTTCTGTACTAATTTTTTGAGCCTTGGAGGAGGTGGAGTTAGGGATACATTTTTGTGGGTAGTTGGTGGCTGTAGGCAGAGGTAAGATCACTTTCCTTTAAGAGAATGTAAAGTAAATTCTGCATGTCTCAGTGGGTGATCTTATACATATGAGGATTTGTGTAGGACTAACATGACTCAGTAAATCATAAACATATGAAAAATGTGAAAGGAGCTTGTGATGTTAGGAGGGAGATGTGACTGTAAATTCAGAAATGAGTTGAAGGGAAGAGTGAAAGGTGACTATGATAAACATATATTGTATACATGCAAAATATTCAAAGACTATATAAAAATAAAACTTAAAACACAAGAGAATTAATTAAACTTTTGAATAGAACATAATTATTAAAAGTTAAATTAAGACAAAAATGTATAAGGGTTAGGAAGGAGATTTCTACATTTTGCAATCAGCCTGTGCTCATGGTGAATTCAAGGCTAGTATGGTACTATTTCAGACCTCTTTGAAAAATTTAAACAATACTCACCAAACTTCTTTTTCTGAAAAAAGAAGCAGTTTTTCAGAATATGGAAAGTCTATCTCCAGACTTAAAACATGTATATGGAAATTCCTATCCCATTCAGTTCCACAGCCTTTCAGTCTCAAATAAACACAAAAAGGCTTATATTAATTAAAGAGCTTTGGGCTTATTGCATAGGATTTCTAAAAACTAGCTTTTACAACTTAAATTACTCTTAATTTTTATCTATGATTACAATATGTCTTGGTACCCTTTCTCAGTAAGGCATTCTCATCTACTTTCTGCTGAGTTAGACTGGTGACTATGTCTCTGCTTTTCCTATACTCAGAATTCTCCTAGTCTGGCCTCTCCATCTATACTTCCTACCTGGCTATTGTCCATTCAGCATTTTATTAAACCGATACAAGTGATAAAATCTTACAAAGTCCAAGAGCATTGTCCCATAGCATTTTCCCTTTTTATTCTCAAACAAGAACCCTAATTCTAATCTCATTTTTTCCTGACCATTATCCATAACAACTTTTAACCAACATTCTAAACAAATACAAACATCCATAATCCATATTTTTGGAAATATGGGTACAGTTTTCTAGGCTATTGCCTGTCAAATGGGGACATTGATATTCTCTGAGTGACCCTGAGAAAATTTAGGATTATAGTCAAATCATGACTAGTGTAGTCTTTGAGACTGGATCATCTCTACTAGTCACCTTGCCGTAGTTCTAGATTTAGTATTCAGAGGAAACTGCAACAGAGGTGCTCTGAGATATTTGATCAAGATGGACTATCTGCACCTATCAGAGATATTTCAGGGAGTTTTCATCCATCAAATCTGATTTTTCTTAAAGTAGAATGAACCCTAAGCCTTTAATTTCCTGTGGAAAGAAAAGCAAAACCTCTTCCCCAAATAACAAATTTAAATTTTGAAGTGAACATATTTTTAAAAAAATATATAGATTGGTTTAATCCAGCAGGATTTATAATCAAATGTCTTTTAGCAGCTGTTGCTCATTCCTCAGCAGTCAAACAGTTCAAAGATAGCACAGTAACAGAGTTTCTAGAATCTGTGTGTTTTCCTCCTTCATGTGGCCTTTTTTTATTACTCAATTTTTTAAGGACTTTCTTAATCCTTTTTTTTTTCTCTCCCAAGTCTATGTGTATTTTTAAATATACCGTGAACCCCTTGGAGGAATTTATTTTTGCTGAATCTGGGTTCAGTGTATGTGTCTATCTTTTTCTGAACACAGAGTCTTTAATCTGCTAAATGAAGGCTTTGATGGGTGACTCTGCTCCATTCCTTGCTTTCTGGGGGTATTGCTTCATAATTGAGGTACTGGTGGGAACCATATTTATTGTCACAACTCTGGAGAGTTTCGCGGTCCATGCCATAGCCAAGAAGCATGTCACTGGCTTCTTATAAACACTATTTTAAGTGTTTGGTATCAGGGCCTCTTACGAACTGTGCTGCATGGTTTCTGGCACTAATGCTGAATCAGGAAGTCTCTCTTAAAGGACGTTTGCCTCTGCCTGTCTCTATCAAAGAGGCCCACCAGAGAAAATGTTGTTCCTAACAGGTCATGCTTGACTCTCTGTTTTTGTGTCTAGAATCCTTTTCAAACTCTTTCAGGTTTCATGTGGATGTAGTTGTTGAACATAGAGTGCCATTTGTAGATGAAAGTCTTTGTCCCACATGGTCCCGCAGCGACTCAGTCCCAAATAAACACACAGAGACATATATCACTATAAACTGTTTGGCCTATTGTTCAAGCTTATTAGTAACCAGTTCTCACAACTTAAATTAGCCCATATTTCTTTTCTATGTTTAGTCAAGTGACTTGTTAACTTTCTCAATAAGACATTCTCATTTTGTTTCCTCTGTGTCTGCCTGGTGACTTAGTCTCTGTCTTTCCTTTTTCCCAAATTCTCCTAGTCTGGTTACTCTGCCTATTCTTTCTGCCTGGCTGTTGACCAATCCACATTTTATTAAATCAATGAGTAGAAAATCCATTATCCCACAGCAGGATATCTTTTCAAAACACATATTAGATATTGAGCTGGCATTTTAAAATAATCAACAATCAAAAATCTCCTCAATCAATGAATACATGATCTATTTTTAAAAGCCGAAATATCATGAAAGTGATGCAGGTGCCAGGTGCATAAGTACAACTAAATAATGTTTTTAATTAGGAAGTACTAATTAAAACAATGAAATCTATTGTATATAAATTGAAATGATTAATATAAATAACTAACAATACCATTATTTTTTGAGGATGCATAGAAAGGAAAGTTATCAAAAAAGAAACCATTATTTGTTTTTGGATAAAAAGTAAATTATGGTTATCAAGAGAGTATAGAGATTTCTTACAGAGCTTAGAATAATGGCACCTCACAGCCTGAGATATCACTGGAAACTATATCTCAGGTCCACATAAAATATGCTTCTCTTACTTTGCTCCTTTTATCTACAAACTGGACATGCAAATAATCTGCTGTGGGTGAACGGACTAGCATGATTTTATATACCTATACATAAATGTTTTGTTATCATTTTTCATCAATAATGAGAAACGATTTAGAATACATCAGAATCACATAGAAAAATCCTAAATAAATAACAAGTGAAAGTTTCAATATGATGCATATCATATATTCCCAAGATAAAAATACTTTAAAAGGCAAAACTATTGACAAAAAAAACAGTAAATAGAATTTCAGGCAAGTACAAAAACTGAATAGAACAAACAGTTGGGGACCTAAGTTTGTTGTCTTAGTTATTTTATATTGCTATGATAAAACACAATAGCCAACGCAAGTTTCAGAGGAAAGGGTTTATTGGGTTTATATTTCCACTTTCAATCTATTATTGAGGGATGCCAAGGAAGGAATGGAAAGCAGGAGCCTAATTACAGGAACTGAAGAAGAGGCTAGAGAGGAATGTAGCCTATTGGTTTGCTTTCCATAACTCATGCAGTTTACTTTTTATATAATCCAGAACAACCTGCCCAGGGATAGTTCCACTCACAGTGACTGCTCCCATTCACAGTAATTGTTCATCTATAAAATGCCAAATGGTTTTGTCACCAGGTCAGTATGATGGAGGCATAGTCTCAACTGGGGCTTGCCACTCTTGTTAGATGGCTGTAACTTGTCTGAAATAAATGCTGAACACTAACATTTTTTTTCTCCTTCAGTGGTAATTTACAGACAAGCAAGTGAAAAAGTACAAAACTAACACAAGTTATGAGTCAGAGATAGGGAGATCAGTATGTATTCATGAGTACTCTGTGTGTGTGTTATACATACATGCATATCACTATAAATATAATAATTGAATATAAATAGGAAAATATACACCTACATATTCATTTTTTTTGTTTTTCAGAGATATTGATATCAATAAATCCAAGTAAAAAGTAACACCAAGATATTGGCTTTTGAAATTTAATTTTTAAAACTATTTTGAGAATTTCATATCTGAGTTCTGTGTTTACGTTATTTCAAACTTCTCTTTATCTTCTGAAATACCTGTAACGTTATTTCCCTTCTGCTCTTGCTCTGAGATTAATAATCTCTTCTTCCTTAACTATAATTGTTTCATACACGCACACACACACACTGTTGTAAGACCACCTAGTGTCGATCTATATATACAAAGATGTACACACACACACACACACAGACACATTGTGTGTATGTTTAAGGTTGAAGACTTGCTTTCAAAGATCTCTCAGAGGATTCATTCCTGGAGAAAATCAATTCTCCCTCTTTGAGGAGTCAATGACGGCCTATTTCTCTCTGAGAATTCTCCTGTCCATATTGACATGTCAACTGATATTATCATTGTTCAGTTCAAGTAGAGATTGGTTTCTTACAAATGTCTTCTCCCAGTAAATGAATATAGATAAATGGGAAATTGGAATATTCTACTATCAAATACAAATGCATAAGACATACAAAGTCTGGATGTAAGCGCAAACTATGGTATTAAATGACAACAATATGTATATACCAAATACATATGGAATCTTGTAAACAGTCTCACCAGTCCCAAACATGATGGAGGAAGGTAATTGGCTAATAAAGGAACTGCCTTGGCCCTTTTTTATTGGTTAGGACATAGGTAGGTGGAGTAAACAGAAAAGAACGCTGGGAGGAAGAGGAAGTGAGCTCAGACTCCACAGCTCTCCTCTCGGGGGCAGACGCCTCAGAGAGATGCCATGCCTGGCTCCTGGGCAGACACATGCGATGAAGCAAGCCACCAGGTTAGACATGCTGAATCTTTCCCGGTAAGACCGGTGCTCACAGATTATTAGAGATGGGTTGATAGGGACGTGAGAATTAGCCAGTAAGGGCTAGAGCTAAATGGCCAAGCAGTGTTTAAATAAATACAGTGTCTGTGTAATTATTTCGGGTAAAGCTAGCCGGGCAGGCGGCTGGGGTGTTGGGGACGCAGCCCCGCCGCCGCCCATATTACTACACAAACATGGAAACAAATTCCAATAACCTAAAACAAAACATTGGTTATACATAAGATGAAATACCTATTTTAAAATGTCAGTGAGTCCACACACATACATATAAACAATTCAGCAAATAAGATACAACACATAATAGAAAAGACAAATATCTCTCATATAAAACGTCTGATTATGTGTCCATAAACATTAATAAGAAATCATAAGAGAACTTTCAGAATTTGGTTCTGTATTTTTGAAATGGGTTCAGAAGATTAAATAGAGGTCCCAGGCATATGAAGCTAAAGTTTTTATTGATTGAGCTATTTTACATCTTTCTAAAGAGATTGGAAAAGAATAAAAAATAAATAAAATAACTTTACAATATGCCTCTCTGAAGCTACTATTCTAGCAAGTTGATCACAATAAAAATGATAAAATGTGTAAATCACAAAAATTTTTGATAAAATCTAAAAAAATCATTTCATTATTATAAATGCTCTCTCGTTCCAATATCAGAAATTAGTTTAGCCTAAGAAAAACATCTGAAAGTTTCTGACACTGAGATATACAAGATATCAAAAAAAATCCCAAATAATCCAGGTTTTATAGACATGAGAGTAGGAGGAACTGTCTCACCCAGGAGGAGTCTAAGAAAAAAATGATTTCTGTATTAGGGATCTCTAGGTAATCAGAACTGATAGAATAAATATACAAACTCTGTGTGTGTGTGTGTGTGTGTGTGTGTGTGTGTGTGTGTGTGTGTGTGTGTAAAGAGGGTTTATTAAAGACTTTGGCCCAGCTAATACAACAGTGGCTCTCTACCCATGAGGCTGAGTGTCTTAGCTGTTCTTTATTATACACCAGAATCCCAACAAAGTAGTCTATAATGCTAGCTTAGAAATAGACTTGACAGTCATATCACTATATCAGGAACTTTTGCTGTGCAGAGTATGAAGTCATTTATTTGGGGGAAATTTTAGTAAGACATTTTAACAATTCTTCTCTTCATTCCATAATACGTTTTTATTAGGTATGGGTTTATTTCAAATTCTATAAATATAAAGCAATTAAAGTTTTGCATTTATAATCTTTCTGGTGTGTTCTTTACTTATAAGGCTTTTATTTTAAAACTGCTTTACATGAATTTAAATTAATAAAAGATTTTTTGCAAAATTAGTATTTATTTGTTCTGATTACAAATCTGATAACATTCATTTACAAATGATTTCTCTAAAATGTCATCCAACCTCCAAAATTTTAAAGTCTTGCTTTTTTTAGTCCTGCATCAATAAACCTGCAAAATAATGATTGTTTTGAGTTTTCAGTGGGAGAATAAAGTTGGGAAAAAACAGAATATTATTTAGCAAGGGAATTACATGTTCACCTCCAAGTTGAATAAATTAAGTTGATGTCACATGAACACTGGAAAAAACTGAAACTTCATTCAAGAAAAATACATGAAAAGTCCATTGTTGCTAAGGAGAATATATATAAATTTACTAACCACCTAGAAGGATACACAGGTGTGCATAAAAAAAATTACTTTTCTTTTAAAAATGGTAGATCATGTCAAACCACAACGCAGAGAATTATTCTGTGAAAAATAAAATCATTGTAAAATGTACTTATCCATCTGTCCTAAAATATAAAAATAAAAGACTTATTCATGTATCATGACTTTAAGTTTTAACGTATTAAAAGCATAAAGGTGGCCTAACAAATATAATTTGATTTTTCCTAAAACACAGAAGCAGAACAGATTAAGTATTTCAAATGAACCTAAAATTAAAATGGTTCATAATTTAGCATATTCATCTAGATAGTGGAATTGAGTCAGGTAATTGTTTTCAGAATTAATTCAGCACATATTCATGATATATTGTTGATGGTCAGTGACTACATTTATATATACAAAGAAGTTAATGCTGACTTTACTAAAAGATAGTATGAATATCCTATGATTATCTCTATCTTCTAAGGCTTTTGTTTTTTATGGAACAGAAGTTTTAGAAATAATCTGCTCACTGGCTGATTGGAGGTCATTTATCACTTCTTGGATTTTCCTCTCTTGCTGTTCTCAAGTGTACCAAATAGATGCTTTATCCTGATATGATTGAAAGCATAGAAATTAAAATGTGATGAAGAAAATATGAGGATCAATCTTTGCAAAAAATTTATCAATTCTACCAGATAGACTGAACTGACATATGATCTCATGCTCTATAGACAAAACAGAAAATTCTGACTTCACTACATTTATGGTCTTCCAGAGACAGATTGAAAAATATTGAGGCACTTATAGGAAGAAGAAACCCAAATAGTTGATAATTATTTAACTCAGTCTAGTGATCATTTTCAGAGCTACTATCATAATTTTATGGAACATAAATGTTTCAAAGATGATAAGTCCTTTATCTGAGATGCTTCATGATATTGGGAACAACTACTATTGTGAAAATTATATTTCTAGGGGTATTATTCCTCAAATTTACAACAGAATTTGAAAACCTTTTTTCTTTTTGCTAGAAGTCCTAAAAGTCTTTACATATTTACATAACTGATAAATTTCATTTAGAATTTATGGGAAATATAGTGAGTTCTCCTTCTACTTATCTTTTTCAAAGTTTTATTTTAGTTGATAGAGTTTATACTAAAAATAATGCTAACCTGATGATATGGAAGGCATCAGTGTTAATTTCTGTGGAGTCATCATTGGATAATTTACACCACAGATGTTTACTTCTCACTGAAATTCACACAATAGTATGGTGGAGAGAATAAGACTAGTGAGGAAGCATAAGTATTTGGAAGAGAGAAAATTTTAAACTAAATAGGAAGTTGTAAGAGGTAATGGTTGTATCAACTAGGCTTGTGGAATGAGTCTATTTAATGTGTAAAGGTTGAGTAAGTGAACATGCAGAAAGTGTATGTCATAAAAAAACTCATTACTTTTCAATACATATTTCTCAGACATAACCTTTCTCCATTTTTATCTATCTACTGTCATCATAATGAAGATAAAAACATCACTACAGTACATATTAAGTCAATTTATTTGTACACATATTTATTTCAAAATATTACTATACTGTGTTTCCCAGAGATGACTTTTTTGAATCAGTGGATGTAGCAATGAACAGGTCACACTATAGTTAAAATCCTACTTTGAAATGATTTTTCATAATACAGAAAACTTCCTTACACACCCTTCATTGCCATCTTGTAACATGGGCTTAGTGATGGTAGCTATGTTTTAAGTTCAAATTTTAATGTGATATGTCATGTTAAGCACCTGCTTTGCTCAATGAAATCAATATTGGTAAAGGTCAGCAAGTGTTAGATGTCTTTGGGATGTTCCTTCCACATCACAGAAACTCGAGAACATGCATAAGTATAATTAAAAGGATATAGCTAGTTCTCACCTTTGTCTCAAATACACACAAATGATTAGAACCATCTTAAAGACTGAAAGGAGAAAAATAAGTAAATTCTATCAGAATAGGTATTATGTTTTTTTAACCCATAATTGCTAGAGATAAAAAACATATAATTTATCTATGGTGTCTCACTGACAATACATTAATGTTCTTTTCTGCTAATTTATTGTTTGCTTCTGGTCCCTGTGGAATCCTCAGGACTTACTCAAAACGAAATGATTTCCATCCCTATTAAAATACCTTAAAGAACTGAAATCCTTCCCTTCTCCCTTTTCTCTCCCCATCTCCCCTGACCCCCATCCCACCCAACCCCCAAGTACCCAATTTTCTCCCCGACAATTGTGTCTACTTTCCATAGGCAAGAGGATAAATAAATGTTTTTCCTTTGGTTCACCTTCTTACTTAGCTTCTTTAATATCACCAATTGTAGACTCTGTGACCCTTATTTATGGCTAGAAACCAATTATGAGTGAGTACATCCCATATTTATCTTTTTGGGTCTGGGTTACCTCACTCAGGATAGTGTTTTCTATTTCCATCCATTTGCATGCAAAATTTGAGAAGTCATTGTTTTTTACCACTGAGTACTACTCTAATGTGTATATATTCCACACTTTCTTCATCCATTCTTCCTTTGAAGGACATGTAGGTTGTTTCCAGGTTCTGGCTATTAAAAATAATACTGCTATGAACATAGTTGAACAAATGCTCTTGTCATATGATAGGGCATCTCTTGGGTATATTCCCAGGAGTGGTATTGCTGGGTCCAGGGGTAGGTTGATCCCGAATTTCCTGAGAAACCGAAACACTGATTTCCAAAGTGGTTGCACAAGATTGAATTCCCACCAGCAATGGATGAGGGTACCCCTTCCTCCACAGCCTCTCCAGCAAAGGCTATCATTGGAGTTTTTGATTTTAGCCATTCTGACAGGTGTAAGATGATATCTCAATGTTGTTTTGATTTGCATTTCCCTGATCTCTAAGGAGGTTGAGCATGACCTTAAGTGTCTTTTGGCCATTTGAACTTTCTCTGCTGAGAATTCTCTGTTCAGTTCAGTGCCCCATTTTTTAATTGGGTTATTTAGCATTTTATAGTCTAGTTTCCTGAGTTCTCTATATATTTTGGAGATCAGACCTTTGTCTGCTGTGGGGTTGGTGAAGATCTTCTCCCAGTCAGTAGGTTGCCTTTTTGTCTTGGTGACAGTGTCCTTTGCTTTACAGAAGCTTCTCAGTTTTAGTAGGTCCTATTTATTCAATGTTGCCCTTAATGTCTGTGCTGTTGGGGTTACACATAAGAAGCGATCTCCTGTGCCCATCTGTTGTAGGGTACTTCCCACTTTCTCTTCTATCAGGTTCAATGTGTTCTGACTGATAGTGAGGTCTTTAATCTATTTGGACTTGAGTTTTGTGCATGGTGATAGATATGGGTCTATTTTCATTCTTCTACAGGTTGACATCCAGTTATGCCAGCACCATTTAAGGAGGATTGGGATAAGGGAAGGTTGGATAGGGGAGCACGGAAGCACAATTCTTACTTAAGGGAGCCACCTTAGGGTTGGCAAGAGACTTGAACCTAGAGTGGCTCCCAGGAGCCCAAGCCGAGGTCCCCAGTTAGTTCCTTGGGCAGCTGAGAATAGGGAACCTGAAATGACCCTAGCCTATAGCAATACTGACGAATATCTTGCATATCATCATAGAACCTTCATCTGGTGATGGATGGAGATAGAGACAGAGACCCACACTGGAGCACTGGACTGAGCTCCCAAGGTCCCAATGAGGAGCAGAAGGAGGGAGAACATGAGCAAAGAAGTCGGGTGCACCCACCCACTGAGACAGTGGAGCTGATCTATTGGGAGCTCACCAAGGCCAGCTGGACTGTGACTGAAAAAGCACGGGATAAAACTGGATTCTCTGTACATGGCGAACAATGAGGGCTGATGAGAAGCCAAGGACAATGGCACGGGGTTTTGTTCCTAAATAATGTGCTTTCTTTGTGGGAGCCTAGCCAATTTGGATGTTCACCTTCCTAGATATGGACGGAGGGGAGTGGACCTAGGACTTACCACAGGGCAGGGAACCCTGACTGCTCTTTGGACTGGAAAGGGAGGGGGAGAGAAGTGGGGGGAGTGGGAGAAGGGTGGGAGGAGGAGGAGAAGGGTGGGAGGAGGGGGGGAAATGGGAGGCTGGGAGGAGGTGGAAACTTGTTTTTTTTTTTCCTTTTCTCAATAAAAAGAAAAAAGAAAAAAAAAAAGAACTGAAATCCTAAGCATTTGATGATGACAAGGAACTCTATTTTATGTGATGAGGAAAAAAGAAAGTCCTTTCTTAAAGGACACAGCCTGTGACAACGAACCCACCAAAATGCCACCATGGGGCATGTATTCTAGCATTGAAAGGATGGATCACTGATTTAGCAAACAGCAAGTAAACATTACTACACTAGAACTTAGCTTTGCATGTCTTGCCCTGATACAAAGATACACAGAAGGTGGCCTTTGAAAGTAAGTTTTCTATCCTTTGTCTGCAAGAGAGTTTGTTAAATTTGAAGCTTCTCTTCCTAGAGTCTGTTTCTCAATAATAACAAATACTATGATTTCTAAATTTAGATTATGAATACAAACTTGTTCTTACACGTGACTCCCCAACAAACTGAAATTTTTATAAAGAGTAATATTATTCTCTTACTGTCATTCCAAGTAAAATATTATATTCTTCAATTAATATCATGAATATGAGTTCAATGTGGCCAACATGACTTCACACAGCAGAAAGTGCAGGTTAATGAGGATAGTTAGTGAGATTTTCTTTGAGATATTAGGAATTTTATACATAGAAACAATGCAAACCATTGAAAAGATATGATATCTAGGGCCTAGGCCAGATAGTCTCCTTTTGTATCTATGCTACTCTTCGAGCATCACAGTCAACATCTGGACTTATGCCTACTGAAACCTACACCATACTGTGTTTTATCCACGTGAAAAATTGTTTTCTGACTTAGCTCTTCTAATCTCTCATAAACTTGATTAGGAAATCTGCTCATTAGCAGCTTCATGAAAGACAGAAGAGATCCAATCAGTTATGTGATATAGACCATGTACCAGAGAAAAACAAGATTGGAGTAGATACCCAGCGTCAACTCAGACTGAGAGAGGTCTGGGTGATGACCTGAATTGGAAAAGTAAAATGAAGCCTTGGATGAGCTTGGATATCAGTTACAGGTCTCCCACAAGAAATTGTGGAGTTACAATTGTGCAATGAATCCAATGAATGAAAAGAAGACAAAATGGTGAAGTTATAATGATAATTTGAGCTGTGTCAGTGTCGAGTGTCTATCTCTTGCATTAGGTATTCAGTGTGTTAAGTTTGGACAGATCATCAGAAATATTGGTGATACCTTTATTAAAATAGACAATTCAGTGACAACTATCTGGCTACCTACCAGCCTAATCTGTGTTGAACATTTGGAATATATCAAATATTAGGTAAAGATTTGCATCATTGCAGCTAAGCCCCATAAATACTCTGACAAATGGGTACAGAAAACATAGCTATTATTGTTTTCCAATTTCTCTGTAAGTCAGAGCACAGATACAAGAGAATCTAAAATGGTGTTAAGTACAAAGGCAAGAGGTAAGAGATCACATTTTAAAAATTTCCAATAGTGTCTCATGTACTTAATATGAGTTTATTTACTACAAGGCTTCTGCCTTTATGAATCATAGACCCAGAAAATCTAAGAAGAACAGGGAGCTCATGCAATCCTCCACTTTCTTCTTCAGACATTATCTTTATTGTGCAATTCAAAGAGTCTCAGGCAGAGAAAGCTTAAGTGGGCTGTTGAAGATCATACAGTTCCAATGACAGGAAACTGAAATAATAGCTTATAAGATCTTGGAAACCTATTGATAATCTTTTTAGTTATAGCTGTTTAAAGAACCAAATTAATCACTTTTAAAATAGCCCTTTGCACACGCCTTTAATCCCAGCACTCGGAAGGCAGAGGCAGGCGGATCTCTGTGAGTTCGAGGCCAGTCTGGTCTACAAGAGCTAGTTCCAGGACAGGAACCAAAAGCTACAGAGAAACCCTGTCTCGAAAAAAATAAAAAAAACATAAAAATAAAAAATAAAATAGCCCTTTGTTCATGGGCTTTCTCTTTCCTCCACTGGAGTTTAGACATGTGGAGATTGCTGCCTAAAATAACTACCTCCTACGTTATAATCTAGGTCCACCCTCTTAGCCTGGTGACTGCCAGGTCCATTTGTAGGCCATGTTTCCCTGTGAAGTTGAGCTTCCACAGCTCTCCATGAGCCTCAGCCACACATTTCCACTGCCCATCAACAAAGCAGCAAGGAGAAACCAAAAGAAGCCTATTTATCCATTTTTTTCTGTATCTGGAATACATGTGGAGTCAAAATTGGTGGTTTGTCTTGACTCTCCCTGCTAGGATAATTTTGGGTGATATTACAAGTAAACATTATGTTTAAACCATGCCAGTCACACCGTGCATTAAAATAAAAAAAAAAACCACAATACATTGTATTACCTTGCTAACATATTGAAGAATATGAGAAAATCCTAAAGCAGATTGGCTTTCATGAATAGAAAATTATCTTATTTTTAATTTCCCATGACTATTCAAGGCACAGAACAAAGACTTATTTACCTACCTTATTTCAACTTTGATGTGATTTCTGCTGAGTGCAGTTTTTCAAACACTTTTGTGTGTTTCAAGTATTGCTTGTTTTCCCTTTGCCTCTTATGTTCATGTATAAGCATACTAAGTTGTACCTCCATTACACAAATATAATTACCTTGGTATGTTTTTCTACTTTTTAAGGTTTTTTTTAAATAGCCTCTTTCTTCTTAAGAAGTTTGACTATTGTGGAAAACTATTTTTAAAGATTTAAAATATTTTCATTTGAAAATTTTATAATATATATTTTAAATGCTTTCTAATTTCTTGATTACCCCTGTCCTCCTTGGATCCATCCTCATATTCCCCTCAACAATATCCTTCCCTATAATATGAAAAATATGAGATAAAAGGATGGATCAGGGAGAAGATAGGGGAAGGCATGAAGTACTAATGTAATGTACATGCCTTTACTCCAATTTGTTATACCAATATGTTTCTGATTTAGGACCAGGAGCCACACTTCATAAAAAAACTGGGACACTGTCTCGCAAAGAAGCCATCAAGTGTCCAAAGCTCCGTAGTTAAGAGTAAGTGATTATTTATCCATTTCTACTGTGTACTTGAAACAACTGGTTCACCTTCTTCAGATAATCACAGCTATGAGTTTATAATTATCAGTCTTCCCTTGCACAGAAAATACTGTTTCATTGAATAACACTTTTTATTTCTTTAGTTGGTCAACAGGTAATATAATTATCATATTGCTTATTTTTATTATAATTCTTTTTCCCACTCTAGATACCAAAGACAAAGTTAGTAGATTTATTTCACATGGAACCAAATATGATGGTTTTTGCCTAAAATATCAGTTCTTAGAATTCAGATATATCAGGATCCAGGATTTACATATGAGTGAGAACACTGTTACCTTGTTTTTTAGTCTGGGTTAACTTGCCTAATATGATACTTTTCACATCCATCAAATTTCTGACACTCCTAAAGAATGAGGATAGCAGAACTAGAGAAAATAAAACTTATTCAAAATTCAGAATGAACCAATGAACACCTACTTACAGATCACTTATTCTTTTCTTCTGTTTTTATTAGCTCCCTAAGAATTTCATGCAGTATCTTGGATCATATTCATTCCTACCCCCATATTCTCAAACCAATTTTGTCCCCTCAACATTTTACTCTTTCTCTCTTTTTTCACATCACCAAATCCTGTAGGTTCTTTCTACATACTTTGATATGATAACTATATAACAACATGGAAGGAACACTTGAAGAAAACTCACTCTTTCTCCTTCAGTAGTTATCATTTGGCAATAACTCTTTTGATGGGGGTAGGACTTAATGCTCATCTCCCATCTCTATATTGGCAATAGGTCTCTTTTGTGCTCCTACGGGATAGGTGAGCCATCATTACTCTTTCTTAAGAGGTTTCTCTTTTTCAAACAGAATCTTTATTATTCATGATGGTATCCCCAGCTTTTCTTCTCCTGTGGAAACAAGAGCAATATCACTTCTCCAATGTAGTACATCTCCTGGTTTCCATTGTGAGGTTTGGAAATCTTTGAATTACACTGGCTGAGTTAACTCCGAAGTGTATTCTATTATCCAATGTTTATCTGATGCTGCCATTCCTTTCTCGTTTTTTTTTTCTTTAGATATTTTTTATTTCTTCAATTTTTATTATCAGGAGTGACTGAAATAAAAAATATAATTGAGTCCCATCATTATTGTCATTATGGAAATGGCTTTAAGAGAAAACTGGTCAGATGAATATTATTGCTTCCCACTTTTCAACTGGTAAATAGTTGCCACTGATAAAACAGACAAGCCCAGAGAATCTGTCCAGAATGTTCAAGATATGGTGTATTATACAACATGCCTGTTCTCGGGGAGAACACCTACGACATAATTATGTGTACTTCTTGATCTCATCATACAAGACAAGCACAAAGGCACCACCCATGCCCCTGAGAACGTTGGACCATGCACCCTTGAAAAAGGCCTTGCTTCCTTCGTCACGAGCAATCTTCCTCCAGCAGTCGATTGTGCCTGTGTACATGATGTCAGTTCCTTTGTGTCCTGACTGCATCATCATATGACGGCGAACCGTGTCAAAGGGATAGGAAGTCAAGCCAGCGACAGCAGTGACAGACTGTGCAATCATCCAGCTGATGAAGATGTGAGTGTTCTTGGGATCTGGAAGCATTCCCTTTGCAGTGTCATAGATGCCAAAGTAGGCAGCTCGGTAGATGATAATACCCTGGACTGACACATTAAAGCCTTGGTACAGGCCCCTAATCCCATCAGATTTGTAGATCTTAACCAAGCAGTCACCAAGGCCTTTGAATTCCCTTTCAGCTCCAGCTTTGCCCACATCAGCTGCTAGACGGGTACGGGCAAAATCAAGGGGGTACACAAAGCGGGAGTCGAAGCCGGTTGTCAAGCCAGTCCTGTTCCGCGCTCCCCTGCCTTTTCTTTCTCTTTCAACATGACAGATGCCGCTGTGTCCTTCGCCAAGGACTTCTTGGCAGGTGGAGTGGCCTCGGCCATCTCCAAGACGGCGGTAGCGCCCATCGAGCGGGTCAAGCTGCTGCTGCAGGTGCAGCATGCCAGCAAGCAAATCACGGCAGATAAGCAATACCAGGGCATTATAGACTGCGTGGTTCGTATCCCCAAGGAACAGGGAGTCCTGTCCTTCTGGCGTGGTAACCTGGCCAATGTCATCAGATACTTCCCCACCCAGGCTCTCAACTTTGCCTTCAAAGATAAATACAAGCAGATCTTTTTGGGTGGTGTGGACAAGAGGACCCAGTTTTGGCGCTACTTTGCAGGGAACCTGGCATCAGGTGGTGCCGCTGGGGCCACATTCCTTTCTCTTTAGCGTTAAGAAAATTCAAGGTTTATAAAGCATTATGCAAATATATTTCTGGGAGTATTTCCTATCCCTTTCTGGTTTTGGCTATTCCTTTATAGTTCAGTTTGATCTTCCTACAACTCCCTGACCTGTAGGATTGTTCAATATATCTGTAATATGCTTTATATTATAATAAGCAAAAACCTGTTTCATTTTCTTAGACACATATGCTGGACCATTGTCTGTCTTTATTTGTACAGGTATACCCATGATGACCATAACTTCTAATAAATGCATGATTACCAAATTAGCCTTTTCTGAACTCAAGGCAGTTGCCCATTGAAAATTTGAACAAGTGTCAGTGATGTGGTGTACATATTTTAAATTTCCAAATTCTATAAAGTGGAACACATTTGTCTGACAGATTTTATTCTTTTGAGTACCATTTGGGTTACACTCTGCAGATAATGGTGTTTGGTTATAGAAAGAACAAGTAGGGCATCTCTTTATAATCTCCTTAACTTTTTCCGTGTAATAGAAAACTCTTTCCTTAAACTTTTGCTATGACATAATGTCTCTTATGAAATTCTGAGGCCTTTAGCACACTTCCAATCAATAACTGATCAATTAATGCATTAACTAGAGTTAGAGAAGCTTGCAGACATGCATATAATTGGATTGTGTTATATATGCAGGACAAACCTATTCCTGATTATAACTTGAATCTGTATGATAATGATGTCAATTCTCTATCATTTGGTATAAATTCAACGGTTTCAATATGCAAGACAACTCTTTCTGCATATTACAAATTAGTAACTATATTGAGAGGTTCTTTAAAATACCTTAGCATCATAAAAATATATCTCTGCATTTTGAACAGAATTGTAAGGGCTTTGTCCCACCGTAGTTAATTCTTCTGATCTGGAACCTTTCCTAATTTATTTGCAAAAGAATAAAATGTATGGGCTTCAGTTATTGGTGCATCACATACATTTCAGAGAAGAATCTAAGCAGTTCTCTTTATAAGGTGTATTCTATCACTTTTGGGATGTTTTTTTATTAATTTCTCCTAAAAAAAAAAAACTAACACAAGCTCATTGCCATGGTTCATTGTCTTTCCATATTTTTTTTTCAATTTCACCAGCATAAAAGGAACTATCTCTGCTGGGTCTATACCTGCTAGTTGACAATGTCTCAATTTTCCTTTTATAATTAATTCAAAGACTTTTTCCACATAAGTTTTTAATTTTCAATTGGTTTATGTGGTAAAAAGATTCATTCTAAGATAACATCTTCCCCCTGCATTAAAATACCTGTAGGGGAAATTCTGGAAGGCAATATAACTAGAACACAATTAAGATTTGGATTCACATATGCCTCCTGTAATTTCTCTTCAACAAAAATCAATACATTTTTGTCTTCAGCCATTAATTCTCTGGAACTATTTAAGTCTTTGTCACTGTCTATTTAAGTCATTAGTCTAATGTTCTCACTGAGGATTCCAAGGTATGAAACTTGTCCATTAAATACAATGTCTCACTACTAGACATATCATAACTTTAAGACAGATTCTGATAATTAAATTCAATAGCACAAATTTTGTTATATAATTTTGTCAAATTGATGTTATTTCTCTCCTTAGCATTGAACCATTTATTTAATGATATTATATTGAAAACAAAGCTAATTCCTAGAATCAAAGGATGTAGAAGAAAAATCATGTAAGCCTTGCCGACTACATCCCATAGTATAATTAAAATAATTATTGAACTCCTGTATTATTATTTTTTGTGGTTTTTCATATCTTACCTGTCATAAGGCAATTACAATGAATTGGAGTAGGTGTAATATTTGTTATTGGCCAGCAGGTGTCACAGTTGCATCCCCGTGGCCAAGAGTCTCTAGCAGCAGTGAACAGCAAGTTTTGCTTACTTAGGTACTGAAAAATACGCTTTGTTTAACAAATTAAGAGCAGTTATTAAGGTGATCAAACATTGGCAAGAGTTGGAGTCTTTGTATAAACATAGAAATACTAATACCTATTGTTATATCATACACACACATGCACACACAATAAACACATATATACACAAACATACACTCAAGTTTGAGTACTAGTATTTATAGCTGATTTTGAATGGAATTATAGTAGTAAAGATTGGAAGTCTTTGAAATAAAACAAAATCATAATAAAATACTGATGTTGATATGTACACAACACTTAAAGAGTGTCAGTTTGGTCTGGTAGAATTTAATATCTTGATGAGTGGAGGGAGGCACTTCTGTGTTCGCTTCTACCTATCACCATGGAAAAGAAGCAAATAAAATGAAAATAAGTAAGTGAATATACAATTTATTTTTAACATTAATGTTAAAGTTCTGGGTGATTTTGTATATTTGGAATATTTTAGGTGTGAATAGGAGTGTAAGAGTTGTAATTTATTTGAATTTTAAATATTTAAGTAACTAAGGAAACCTACAATAAATTGTGCTTTGGCATCCACTTAATACACTAAATTATGAAAATCAGCTAATATTGAATAGAGAAATCTGTTTCATTGCTTTTATGTTTAAAAGTGCTTGAATGAAATGGATTATACTTACAAGAAATTATTAAGTCATATCTGTATGCTTTTAATATAATACTAGTTTAATATATGCTACTTTATCTGCTATTATAGTTACAGTTCTTAATTAGAAAAAATATAGCACAGCTGAAAACATAAAACATCTTTCAGTAAGTGAAGTAGTTGACAAATAAATATATTTATTATTATACAATTTATGCATTTGTATAAGTACTAATAAAATGTAAATCATATTCTCTCTTGATAAATGACTCCTATTTCATTCGCAAAGTGAATTTCTATTTAAGTATATTTTGATCAAGTTTTCACACTGGGAAATTTTTGTCCATCATGGTGGTCCATTAACTTTAACATAAATTATTTTATAAGCCTGCACTGACTAACAGTCACTGGTAAAACTGAGATGCCGTCAATAATGACTACACATAGCATTTTGTAGATTCCACTCAAAATTCATTGATCAGCCAGAAAAACAACATTGGTGTTTCTTTTTTTTTTTATATTAGATGTTTAAAGTTATACCATATGCTTTGCTGATAGTGCATTAGCCTAAGTAGTCACTGGAGGTCAGCATTGTTTCAGTCAAAATTCTTTGTTAGTATTATTTTTGACTAGCCAATTTATAACTTTTAAGCATTGTGAAAATTAAATTGCCACATGGCATGATCTAAGGAATAATGATAAGGTACATATAATAAAACAGGTGTGTTTTATATAGGATGACTATTTAAATATAACTAAATATATATTAGATATATTGTATGGCATTTGAGACAAAATAAAGAGCTTGTGATGAAAACACTGATCATTTTTGTTACTTGAATATGTATAGATTGTCATAATGCATACTTTCATTAAAAAAGTAAATTAAGAACTTTGTTTTCTTTTTGCAAGGGGAAGAGAGTTTTAACATTATCATAGGAAGAGTGTTTGTCTTCTAAATGGCAGTTTATAATATATTTAAATTCAATATAAAATACATTCATAGTTTATTGATCACATTAGTTGCTTTATACATATGAACAACATAATTATCAGTATGTGATTCTCACAGTTAATTTAGACCAGAATATGACTGACTTATCCATAGCAAGTATCATGTGTATGAGGAATGTCTTGGAAATCTATGTAGTCAAAAGAAATTAAAAATGACTATGTATCAAGTATACTCCTGCTCACAAACTACCTTATTTATTTCTGTAGACTGATGAGTGCTGAGAGTAGAGATGCTTGTGAGCACTTAAAAAATGCATGCTTGAAACAGAGGGAGGGAAGAGTAGCAGACATATATACATATATATATATATATATATATATATATATATATATATATATATATATATATATATATATCTGTGTGTGTGTGTATATACACAGAGTGTTTTTATGTGTGTGCATATATATATATATATGAATTAGATATAGAAGAATAGTAATAATGTATTTCATAACTGAAGTCCACTGTCAGAGCTTAAATACTTCCATATCATAGTATGTGTGATAATTTAACATAATGTGATTTAACACTAATCAAACTGCAAGCAATTTTAAGACAAAGATATTATGAGTTAGTCCAAAGTAATCCTCATAGAAGAGCATCTGGCTAGGTGTAGACTGTTTTAATACCTATGTTAGTTAAGGATTTATCAACATTTCTAATAATAGGAAAACTATTTCCAATTTGAGAGGGAATGACATTAACTTCAAAATTAATCCATATATAATTACAAAGAATAATACATATGTGACAACTCAATTTTGATTTTTAGTGAAAAGACATCAGGGAAACAGAGAAACACTTAGAACCAGATCTAAAACAATATAATCTTGAAAATTTTAAATTCTTAAAAACTGCTGAGGTGTCTTTAATCACAGCACTTAGGAGCCAGAGGCAAGAGGGTCTCTGTGAGTTTGAGGCCAGCCTGTAAGATCTACTCTGTCTCTACAAACAAACAAAAATAACAAACAAGCGAAAAAAAAACCAGGAGGAGGAGGAGGAGGAGGAGGAGGAGGAGGAGGAGAAGGAGAAGAAGAAGAAGAAGAAGAAGAAGAAGAAGAAGAAGAAGAAGAAGAAGAAGAAGAAGAAGAAGAAGAAGAAGAAGAAGAAGAAGAAGAAGAAGAAGAAGAAGAAGAAGAAGAAGAAGAAACAAACCAGGAACTAGAAAGGGCTGATAACTTGTCTCCCTGTGGAGTTCCATTTTGCAACAGGCACGACCTCTGTTCCTGGTTCAAACAAGGGGACCCATTATCACACTTCAAGTAAAAGGTGTACTCTGTCCCAGTTCGACCAATGGAACCCAATTGTCCTTAGTGAGTGAGTCTAGGACATCTCCCATTCAGTGATGCAGAAGTGCCTTTAGCATGTTTGCATGGAAAACCTTGGTCTCAGGATTCATTTATCTTGAGCCTCCAAGAGGGTTAACACAGACCACACAACAAGGCACAAAACAGACCAAGACAAAGAGTGCTCACTTTACTTATCTCTGGTCAGGTTATCAGGCCCTCAAAGTGGTTGGGGTTTGGGGGGTTTCCTGGAAAATTGCAACAATTGTTAGGGTCTGATGAGAAGCTACCAAAGAAGACAAACAGCATATACAAATTAACAAGAATGCTTTATTATTCCCAAAGTTGGGGTGAGGCTTGGTGAATCACAAAGGACACACGCTCCTTTTAAATGGAGTTAGGGATTTCTAGAGAAGAAAGATTAGTCTGGCCTTTTTGGGGGAGGAAAATTACTGTGGGAGATGTTTGATGGAAGGTCCTAGTAACCTTCCAGTTAGTAACCTTCCAGTAACAGAGTAGGGAAGGCTTTATTTAGTTCTCAGGAGAAAGAGGGGTACATACTGAGCCAGCAAAGGGGCTTTGAGGGCCTGGTGAACCAAGAGAATGGGTCACGGGGTGCCTGCAGAGCTAGCAAAAGGCTATGGTTTTTCTGAGAACTGTCTGTTTAGCTCTGTCCAATTTTAGCGAACCAAAACTAAGGCTCAGATTTCTGTCACGCTTCTAGGAAAGCTTTGTCTGCCTGTACCCCACCAGCTTACTCATAACAAATATCTAATTAAAGTCACTTAAAAAGGATTGGTTTACTCCTATTTATTGGCTAATTATTCCAAATATACAAGATCTTTTGTAAAATTTGCTTTGGGCCTGTGGCAAGGTGGACTATCATGACAAAGCATAAGATAAAGGATCCTCACATGATAGCTTTCAGAAAGCAGTGGGCAAATGAAACCAAAAGGCATCAAGGAAAACAAGAGAGGGTCAACAACAGAAGTATTTCCTGTGTCCTCTAGTGACCTATCACTTCCCACTAGGCTTGCTCTAACTCTGAACTTTCAACTACCTCTCAATAATGACAACAAATAATTCAGTTTATTAAGCCATTGGCATCATCCACCACATGAGTGTGGCAATACACAGAATAATAGCAACGGGTTAACTTAAAGTATAAAAATTAGCAGAAATATACTTATGCTATTGGCCAAGTAAAGTTTTAAATGTTAGTTTTGTGTGATTATTTCATAGTCTGGGCAGCTGGGAACAAATAAGCAACCTCTGTCAATAAATTGGCATCCCAATGTGGTCTACTATATCCACTTAAAAACTGAGAAAGCTTAAAAAATGAATTCTAGACACAACATAATAGAGTTAAGCATGGCTTTTGGGTAGCAGCACTTTCTTAGGTGGGCAATGTTTGCTAGAAGCATGCAGATTCACATCAGAGAGATCTTCCTAATTCATTGATATCAAACAAACAAAATAAACTGTTTCAAAATGATGGCATCCTGGGCAATGCTGTCATCATGAACTCTGGCTATTTTAAGAGACTGAGCATTTAAATGGGGTCTGTGAGCAGAGTGCTACAACTTGCTACATGACAACATAGACCTGCTGTGTGCCTAAAAATGGGGCAATGTAAATGGCTCTCAGAGGCAGCAAACATGACCCCACCATGTTGGACTGGGTTAATCAAGCAGACAAGTTTGTGTTGATCCAAGCCACACCAGTTAACCCTAAAAAAAGTGCTTATGGTCAGAAAATAATTACAGATACACAATAAAGCCAGATTCAGATTTTAAAAAGAGACCTCTAAATGGGTTGCAGTGTTGGGATAAATATTGGCTTGGGAGAAAGAAGAAAAAGAGTATGAAGAGTTATAAAAAGAAGTGAATTGTTAAAAAATAAAAATCTTTATAAAGAAACAGAGAACAGATAGTCAAAGATTAAAGGGGAAAAGAAAAATAAGCCACATAAATATAGAAAACACACAGAGAATCTGGATTATGTCTATTGTATTTTCTTTAATTTTTTTGACTGTAACAGAGCTAGGTATGGAGAGACATTTTATTGTATGTGTTGGTAAGTTCAACCAACATATATATTTTAAAGGTTCCTTGATTTTAAAATTTTGGGTCTAAGAATTTGCTGCGTTGGAAAAGAGTTTCTTGTTTTGTTGCCACAGGAGTCCTATAGAAGCCTTCCAGACTAATGTGGTTTGATGGAACAAGATCCCCCAGAAGACCATCATTAACAACCAAAAAAATTTTTGTCCAACAGAAATCAGGAAGCAGTTTGGAAAGAAATATGCCCTATTCCCTAAATGATTGTTTATAAATGTTTGTTTACATTTAAAAGAAGGATATATATATATATATATATATATATATATATATATATATATATGAATAATTTGCATTGGTATGGATCTTGGTTTATTTGCACACATTTATGACCAATTTTTTATGTTTCTGCTCTTAATTAAGGTAATTTGTTTGCACAGCTCATTAAAAATATATAATTAAGAAATATATGTTAATATACAATCATCTATAATAGTCAAGCTTGTAGTCATATTTGTTAGGTTTTCAAGATATATAGAAATATATTTCAATTACATATGCCTAAAATCTTTCAGAGACTTTCAAAATCTGTGTGACATTTAAAATCTTTCAATAACTTAGGAATTTTTGTGGCAATTGGAAACATCTGCTCCTGGCATCACCAGTTACTTCAAGAGGAAGATGGTCCTTGAAGAGGCTCCTTATGAAGTTTGCCATTTGAGCAACAAACTGCTCTTCCTGGATGCTTAAAGTTATGCTGTATCAGCTTGAAAAGCAGGACCCACAGACAAATGATTCCTGAACTGGCCTAAAGGTGAGATGGTCCTCCAGGATTCCTGCTTCAGGAAAGAGTCTGCTAGACATTCTGCAGGACACAGAAGAAAGTAACTGACAAACTGCCCCTATAGGTAGAACTGTCTTTGAAATGTTCTTCTTTGTAAAAAATCTGCTGGATCCTGTGGGCATGCAGGCTTAAGATGGGTTCCGAAATGGTACAGAAGAACTTTGAGTGACTGTTCAAGCAGCGAGATACGTCTGCTAATTCTAGAGTTTTAGATTTTCTTTACAATGCACTTCCTATTTACTTATGTAATATTATATCTTTCTGGGTTCTTTGATGGTGTTGAAGTTTTGATACTAATTATAGTTTTTCTTAGTTATAATAAAATATAAAGTAGATTAATATATTGTAACTGTAAATTTTGCTTGATACCTCATTTTTATATATAATTTTACTATGTTGAAGTTGAAAACCCCTTTTTTATTTAAATAGAAAAGGGAAAATTGTGTGGGAAGTCCTTCTGTTTATGTGATGCTTTTATTAATTAATAAAGAAATAGGTTTTGGACAATGGCTTGGCTGAATAGAGTTAAGTGGGAAAACCAAACTGAATGCTAGGAGAAAGAAGGCAGAGTCAGTGAGAAGCTATGTAGCCCCACTAGAGAAGAGCATTTCTGGTAAGCCACAGTCACATGGCAATACACAGATTAATACAGTATTAATCTGTGATTAATCTGATTAATAGATGAATCAATTTAAGGTATAAAAGTAAGACAGAAATATTCTTAATCTGTTTGTTGGTCAAACAATACTGAAAATAACAAAGTTTCTGTGTGATTATTTCATGGACTGGGTTGCTGGGAACGAACAAGCAGCCAACCCTAACAAGGAATTTTTGCTGTTCACAGAAGATGCAATTTTTCAGTTATGTAAACAGTGCCAATAACATATTACTCTTTAGAATAAAAAATATGCATGATATTTCTAATCCAGTATACTACATGCTTGACAATAATTTAGAATGGATTCTAACGTATAAAGCAAGTAGCAAACACTCAATAATCACTGTGAATCAAGGCATACAGAGCACATCTGGGCAGTTGCATACAGGCATGTTATTAATACAAAACAAAACTCTATACATGACCATATTTATTTTAGTCACAAAGGCAAACACAACCTAAGCTTTTCTATAACTACTATAAGGTCAGAGAGTAAAAGAGGTCATTCTCGACTAGGTTTCATCTTAAGTAATTGAGTTATATACATCAATGAATTAAAAGACCATTTTCATTTATGTGACTCTAGCATACAAAAGTATTAAACACATATGTAGTTTAGTGTTTGATGGCACATGTTTATATTACTAGTATTTGGGAGGCATAGATAGGACAGTCAATAGTATATGGCTATCCTCAGCAATCAAATAAGCCAATTTTTGAGGCATGAAATATATCTCAAGAATCCAAAATGGCATAGTTGTGGACTATTAACTTGTTGTGAAATTATGGATAAGTTATTTGCTATTCTGTTTTAAATGTACAATTTACTCATGCCTAATATGAGTATTAAGGAAGAAACAGTTGTGCATGCCCCAAATGTATTAAAATCCTAGATGCAAATTTGATAGCATTAGCAAAATCTCCAAGACACTGATATATGGTCTTAGCTTTTATTTCCTGAATTTAAATATATGTATATTTAAATATACATGGTGTGTTTCCTTGTCATGTTTATTTTCTTATCACTATAATGGATTGCAAATGCTTCATTATTAAGATGATTATAAAATGAAAATCCTCATATCTACTTTGATATTCAGATCTCAATTGGTTTCTCAAGACATTTTCACAAAAGCATGAGACAACATTGTTTAATTGTTAGCTAAATTACGTTCAGTGGATGATTTAATCTTTAATTTTCTCCCTATATTTAGGAAGCCTAAATTTAAGGAATAAAATCTAAGTTACACAAAAAATCATTCTAACTGATGATAATTTTTTTTTTATTTTTTAGTATCAATAAATAATTTTAAGACATAGGGAATTATTAACATAGTATTATGTCAAATATATTCCTAAAATTAAAAAAATCAGATACAAGGAATTACAAGTAGAATATTAAACATCTTCATGATTTCTGAAAATGTAAAATGTTTCTAAAATTGGTGATAGCTCATTACATATTTAAAATAAATTTTATTTCTTTAGGAACCCAAACTAGGAATAGATAATAGTCATTTTAGAACTCATACTAAAAATATTAAGATAATGATCATTCCATAATACATCAGCTCGAACTTTATATATTGTTTAATGAAACAGTCTTTTTTCCTCATTCCATAATGAAAATTTTGGATCACTTAAGGACTAAGTCACAAAACAATCCCACACCAGTTTAGAATTATGATTAATAAAAGGGTTATTTATTTAAGGGGAAAAAACTTACAGATCACTATCCTAGACCACAGCTCTTGGTGCAACCAGGAAAAGAGTCTAGCAGCTGGAAATGGGAGCCAAAAGCAAGAGAGCTAGAGCAGGGCTTCCACTGCTTTTTAAAGCAAAAGAGAAAACGCCTAAGTGGACTGGTATCTTAAAGGCTATTGGCTGAAGGAGCAGAAGGAGCTTCCACAGCACCTCCCCATTTTGATTAAGTAAGAGAGTTCCAAATCCAATACAAAACAATATACACTAGGAAAATATATCAAGTATAAGATTAGAATTACAATCAGCATAAACAATATTAATCAAGGAATATATGCTAAATGTTTTAATAAACATTCTATCCTAAGAAGTCCATGTCTTGTATTGGAAATGGCTTGGCTAGATCATGAGAGAACAGTAACTACGACTATCTAATCTTTAAACCTATCAAAGGCCTGAGAAAGGAGATAATATTACTTGAGCAGGCAGGAAGTACAAGCAAGTAGATTCCAAAGTAAGCAATATATGATGGAGATAATTAGCTACCTGAGCAATCACCTGAAGTCTCATTTTGCAACACTGAAGTGACCAATTTTGGGTAAGGCCTACAACAATAATTGACAGACGTGGGATTTCCAGAGATGGGAAAATTTTCAAAACTATCTTATCCTGTCTTGGCAAGATTTGACAGTCCTGCTTATGCATTTCTGGATATCATGTAACTTGTCAGTGGTTGAGGCATTGTCAGTTCCTTGCCCAAAGGCCAGTTTTGCCAAGAAGAAAACAAGCTCTAAGTAGAGTGTCATTGGTGCACAATATTCTTTAAGGAATAGATTGGTGCTGTCAGAAGCAGTCATGTCTCATGTCAACAAAACCCTAAGTTATTTAAATGCCATGTTCTACAGATCCTTGAAGTGGTTGAAGATTCTCTATTTAGATGGAGTACAATCTCTATATATCTAAAGATCCTAAATGATCTGACTTTATGTACAACAAACATGAACAATTATTGGCCTAAAATAATTAATAGCTGTATAATTTAAAGAGTAAAACTTCATGGCAGAATCATAAATAATCTGTAAACAATTGTGCAACAAATGAGGACAGTGACCTCAAAATGTAAACAATCTATAAGTATTTTGATCAGAGGTAGGAGTAATAAATTATGCAATATGAAAATATATCCTAAAAGTTGTATCAATATACACAATGTCCTAAACTGAGGTAGAAACATACATATATACAGTCTGACAAAATAACTTTGCATCAATGCTAGTATAGTTGCAAAAAAATTTCTGATCAGTTAATAGGATTTTGTTGTTGTTGTTGCTGTCACTTTGTTTTATTTTGTTTTTCACTGTTTTTTTTTTTTTTTGGTTATTTTGTTTTTAAAAGTTCTCATTTGGAGTTCTGTCCAGCATATGAGAAGGTGCACCATTTTATCAGCTGTTACCAAAAGCAAGCAGTCTTATACTAACGCTGTCTGCATCATGATGTCATATCAACTAGGTGGAGCTGTTGCTGTGGGGCCTCATCTTCTTCCTGGAAACTTCAAAGATTACTGCAGGAAAAAGATATGTAGGGAAATCTGTGTTCATCATGAAAAACTTAAACATTGTTCATATAAACATACATTCAATGAAGAATATGACATAGGCAAAAAAGGCATGGAGAAAGTAAAAATTTTCCTAAAGTCTCATATCATATGGCTCCTGATATGACAGAGAAACTCTGAATGTTCCTTTTAACAAGCTTGGATTTAGAGTATTACAAAGCCATTGTCTGACTCCAAAAGCAGCTGTGTGTGTGTGTGTGTGTGTGTGTGTGTGTGTGTGTATAAATATAATTGTAAACAGTACCTGGATTCATAAATGATATTCTGTTTTCTAGATGTTCCTTAATGGGTAGTTAATTTTTCTTCTGTCAACATACAAGCATACAAGGTCTCTTGAAATTTTGATGATGTGTATTTTCCTGCAAAGAGCTGAACCCTGCCCAGTTATGAGCTTCACTTACCATTTCTCCTATTCAAGAGGGTTCTCCTTTTCAAAGTGAATTGTTATTAATTTTGATAGTGTCCATAATTTTTCTTATCCTGTAGAAGCAAGAGCAAAACCCCTTTTTCATTGTACTACATCTCCTGGTTTCTATTGTGAGGTCAACACATCCTTGAAATATACTGGTTGATTCAATTCAGAAGTTTTTTTTTTTTTTTCATATCCAATTCCTCTTTGCTTCTGTTGTTCTCTTTGCTCCTCTTTCTCATTAGTGATAAGAAAATTTAAGGTTAATAAATAATTATGCAATCTATTTCTGGGGGTGTTTTCCATCCCTTTTTGTTTGTTCAGCATATCCATTATAGTATGATTTGACTTTTCTATACCTGTCTCGCCTGTAGAATTATTTGGTATACCTGTACTTTGTTTTATATTATAATAAGAAAAAAGCATTTTATTTTCTTAGATACATATGCTGGACCATTGTCTGTCTTTATTTGTGCAGGTATATCCATGATAGCCATAATTTCTAATAAAAGTGTGATTTCTGAATCAGCCTTTTCTAAGCTCAAGGCAGTTGCTTTTTGAAAATCTGAATATGTATTTATGGTGTGGTGTACATATTTTAATTTAACAAATTCTGTTACTCCATATAGGAAGTGTTTTTTGATTATAGAAAGAGCAAATAGGAAATCTCTTTATATTCTCCTTGGCTTGTTGCCATGTAATACAGAGAAATAAGAGAATTAATGGAGGTAATGAAGCAAATGGACTTAACAGATATCTATAGAACATTCCACCCAAATAGGATAGAATATACCTTCTTCTCTGCAGCTCATGGAACCTTCTCAAAAATCGATCACATAGTCGGTAACAAAGCAAACATCCACAGTTACAAAAAAAGTATTAGTAACCACCAGTGTCTTATCAGATCACCATGGATTAAAGCTAGAATTCAACAAAAATGCTACCCCCAGAAAGCCAACAAATTCATGGAAACTGAACAGTCAACTACTGAACCATACCTGGATTAAGGAAGAAATAAAGAAAGAAATTAAAGTCTTCCTGGAATTCAATGAAAATAAAGAAACAACATACTCAAACTTATGGGACACTATGAAAGCAGTCCTAAGAGGAAAGTTCATAGCACTAAGTGCCCACTTAAAGAAAACAGAGAAAGCTCACATTGGAGACTTAACAGCCCACCTGAAAGCTCTAGAAAAAAAGAAGCAGATTCACCTAGGAGGAGTAGAAGACTGGAAATAATCAAACTGAGGGCTGAAATCAACAAAATAGAGACACAGAAAACAATACAAAGGATCAACGAAACAAAAAGCTGGTTCCTGGAGAAAATCAACAAGATTGACAAACCCATATCCAAACTAATCAAATGGCAGAGAGAGAATTTGCAAATTAATAAGGTCAGAAATGAAAAGAGGGACAGAACCACAGACACAGAGGAAATTCAGAGAATCGATAGAGCTTACTACAAAAGCACATATGCCACAAAACTGGAAAATATAAAGGAAATGGATACTTTTTAGATAAATATCATTTACCAAAGTTAAATCAGGACCAGGTGAACAATCTAATAGACCTGTTAGTCGCGAAGAATTAGAAGAGGTTATCAAAAACCTCCCTACCAAAAAAAGCCCAGGACCAGATGGTTTCAATGCAGAATTCTACCAGAACTTCCAAGAAGAGCTAATACCTATACTCCTTAATGTATTCCACAATATAGAAACAAAAGAGGCACTGCCAAATTCCTTTTATGAAGCTACAGTTACTCAGATACCAAAACCGCACAAAGACTCAACCAAGAAAAAGAATTATAGACCAATGTCACTCATGAACATCGATGCAAAAATCCTCAAAAAAATACTGGCAAACCGAGTCCAAGAACACATTTGAAAAATTATCCATTATGATCAAGTAGGCTTCATCCCAGGGATACAGGGCTGGTTCAACATAAGAAAAGCTATCAAGGTAATCCATCATATAAATAACCTGAAAGAAAAAAACCATATGAGCATCTCATTAGATGCTGAAAAAGCATTTGACAAAATTAAACATCCCTTTATGATAAAAGTATTGGAGAGATTAGGGATACAAGGGTCATACCTAAATATAATGAAAGCTATATACAGCAAGCCGACAGGTAACATCAAATTAAAAGGAGAGAAACTCAAAGCCATCCCACTAAACTCAGGAACACGACAAGGCTGTCCACTCTCGCCACACCTCTTCAATATAGTGCTTGAAGTTCTAGCAATAGCAAGCAGACAACATAAGGGGATCAAGGGGATTCAAATTGGAAAGGAAGAAGTGAAACTTTCGTCATTTGAAGATGATATGATAGTGTACATAAGCGACCCACAAAACTCCACCAAAGAACTTTTACAGCTGATAAACAGCTTTAGTAATGTGGCAGGATACAAGATCAACTCCAAAAAATCAGTCGCCCTCTTATACACAAAGGATATGGAATCAGAGAGGGAAATCAAAGAAGCTTCACCTTTCACGATAGCCACAAACAGCATAAAATACCTTGGGGTAACTCTAACCAAGGAAGTGAAAGATCTATTTGACAAGAACTTTAAGGCATTGAAGAAAGAAACTAAGGAGTATACCAGAAAAAGGAAGGACCTCCCTTGCTCTTGGATTGGGAGGATCAACATAGTAAAAATGGCAATTCTACCAAAGGCAATTTATAGATTCAATGCATCCCCATCAAGGACCCATCAAAATTCTTCAAACATCTTGAGAGGACAATAATCAACTTTATATGGAAAAAGAAAAAACCCAGGGTAGCCAAAACAATCCCATAGAATAAAGGATTATCTGGAGGCATTACCATCCCTGACTTCAAACTCTATTACAGAGCTACAGTGATGAAAACAGTGTGGTACTGGCATAAAAACAGAGAATTCGACCAAAGGAATCATATAGAAGACCCGAATTTTAACCCACAAACCTATGAACACCCCATTTTTGATAAAGGAGCCAAAAGTATACAATGGAAGAAAGAGAGCATCTTCAACAAATGGTGCTGGCACAACTGGATGTCAACCTGTAGAAGAATGAAAATAGACCCATATCTATCACCATGCACAAAACTCAAGTCCAAATGGATTAAAGACCTCACTATCAGTCAGAACACATTGAACCTTGTAGTAATATGAGCGGCGGCGGGGCTATGTCCCCAAAACCCCAAGCCGCCTGCCCGGCTAGCTTATGCCCCGAAATAATTACACAGACACTGTATTCATTTAAACACTGCTCTGGCCCATTTCTAATCATCTGTGTAGCGCCCCTAGGTGCTCTTACCGGGAAGATTCTAAGCCTAAGTCCATCCTGGGTCGGAGCTTCATAGCGTGCGTCTTCCCTGGAGCAGGTAGCATGGCGTCTCTCTTGCATCTGCTCCGGAGAGGAGAGCTGTGGAGTCTGACCTCACTTCCTCTTCCTCCCGGCATTCTGTTCTGTTTACTCCACCCACCTAAGGGTGGGCCTATCCAATGGGCCTAGCAGTTTCTTTATTGCTTAGCCAATGAAATCAACAGATTGATATGACACTCCCACATCACTTCCCCTTTTTCTGTTTAAACAAAAAAAAAGGCTTTAACTTTAACATAGCAAAATTACATATAACAAAACAGTTATAAGTAAAAGTTACATCAGAAACATTTATACATATAACAAAATTGACCTTAAATCTCTATCAATGCAAATTATTCATACCTATATCATTTCCCCCTTTAAATGTAAAAGAACATTTATAAACAATATTTTGGGAACATGGGCGCAGTTTTTTCTCTCCAAACTGCTTCCTGCTGAATGGGGGCGTCGTTAATGATTTTAGGGTGTAACCTGTGTGCCAGGTTTATCTCAGTTGGCAGTTGAGCAAGGCAATTTTCTGAAGATGTTCACAGCAACCCTTCAGGAGGACGTGGTCCATCATACCAAATCGGAATAGAAGAAATGAACAGGGTCTCATCCTCTGTGAAAACAAAAGAAGACTCTCTCCAAAGCATCATATCCTTAGATCCAAATTTCGAAATGGTAATACCCTCATGATATCCGTTCTGGTTCCACTTGGCAGCCCATATAATGAAATGTCTCTCTGTACTTAGCTCCTTCACAGTCAAAAATTTTAAAGAAAACACAATGTACATAATCCAGACTCTCTGTGAATTTTCCATCTTTACGCAGCTTATTTTTATTTATATCTATAACTATCTGTACTCTGTCTCTTTAAAGACTTTACTTTTACTTTTTTCTTTTTAAACCATTAACTTTATTCTCTATATTCTTTTTCTTCTCTCTCCCAAGCCTACGTACATTCATCCAACAGTGTGACTCATTTAGTGGTCTGAATCTGTCCTATTGTGAATCTGCAATTTTTTACTATCCAGGAGCACTTTTGATTTGTGCCTTTAAATCACTAGGCGCTTAAGAATCTAAGCTGTGACATTCCTAAGTTAACTTTATGCTTTTTGAGCGTATATCTTTGACCTGGAACAATTCTGTAGACCAGGCTGTCTTTGAACTCTCAGAGATCCGCCTGTCTCTGCCTCCCAGGCATTGGGATTAAAGGTGTTTGCTACTACAACTTGAACTCACAGAGATCTGTTTGTCTCTGCCTTTTAGGCACTGGGATTAAAGGCGTGTGCTACCACACCTTGAAGTCACAGAGGTCTATCTCCCTCTGCCTCCCAAGTGTTGGGATTAAAGGTGTGTACTAAGACACACAACAACTCTCTTCCTTTTTTTGTTTTTTGCTTTAAGAACTTCAACTTTCAGCTTGCATATATTTTTAACACACTTTAAACCATTCAGAAATTTTCTCTGTCTTTGAATCTCTCTTTACTGTATATCTCTTTTTCTGACCACAAGAGCCTTTAATTTACCAAGCAATATCAGTAGGACTAAAGGCGTGGCTTTGCCAGCTAGATCCAGTCCATTCCTTAGCTTTTCAGCCTCTTGGCTGAGGTACTGGCTGCAAGGTCCCTGCCAGCCAGTGAGCTACAACAGACAACACTCCAGTCCTCTCTTGGTAGCTGGCCCTCCTGCCTCAAACAGTCAGAGTTTGCCCTGGCAGGATGGCCCAGAAAGCTGGCATTTTTAAACGGCACAGCTTTTTTCCTGCTACGGCTGAAAACCGAAAAGCATGTGTTCAGCTTTTCATCATCACTGTTTAAATGTTTCGTGGCAGGACCTCTTAATGAGCTGCAGGGTTTGCAGCTGAAGCTGAGTCAGGAAGCCTCTCTTAGATGAGGCGCTTGCTTGCCTCTGGCAAGCAGAGTAGACCCGAGAAATTGTCACAATCAAGAAAACATGCTTTACTCTTTCCCAAGCTTTCTCAGGCTTTCTGTGGACTCAGTTAGCCCCACGTCTGGGCGTCATTTGTAGTAATATGAGCGGCGGCGGGGCTATGTCCCCAAAACCCCAAGCCGCCTGCCCGGCTAGCTTATGCCCCGAAATAATTACACAGACACTGTATTCATTTAAACACTGCTCTGGCCCATTTCTAATCATCTGTGTAGCGCCCCTAGGTGCTCTTACCGGGAAGATTCTAAGCCTAAGTCCATCCTGGGTCGGAGCTTCATAGCGTGCGTCTTCCCTGGAGCAGGTAGCATGGCGTCTCTCTTGCGTCTGCTCCGGAGAGGAGAGCTGTGGAGTCTGACCTCACTTCCTCTTCCTCCCGGCATTCTGTTCTGTTTACTCCACCCACCTAAGGGTGGGCCTATCCAATGGGCCTAGCAGTTTCTTTATTGCTTAGCCAATGAAATCAACAGATTGATATGACACTCCCACATCAGAACCTGATAGAAGAGAAAGTGGGAAGTACCCTACATCAGATGGGCACAGGAGATCGCTTCTTATGTGTAACCCCAACAGCACAGACATTAAGGGCAATATTGAATAAATGGGACTTACTAAAACTTAGAAGCTTCTGTAAAGCAAAGGACACTGTCACCAAGATAAAAAGGCAACCTACTGACTGGGAGAAGATATTCACCAACCCACAACAGACAAAGGTCTGATCTCCAAAATATATAGAGAACTCAGGAAACTAGACTATAAAATGCTAATTAACCCAATTAAAAAATGGGGCACTGAACTGAACAGAGAATTCTCAGCAGAGGAAGTTCAAATGGCCAAAAGACACTTAAGGTCATGCTCAACCTCCTTAGCGATCAGGGAAATGCAAATCAAAACAACTTTGAGATATCATCTTACACCTGTCAGACTGGCTAAAATCAAAAACTCCAATGATAGCCTTTGCTGGAGAGGCTGTGGAGGAAGGGGTACCCTCATCCATTGCTGGTGGGAATTCAATCTTGTGCAACCACTTTGGAAATCAGTGTTTCGGTTTCTCAGGAAATTCAGGATCATCCTACCCCTGGACCCAGCAATACCACTCCTGGGAATATACCCAAGAGATGCCCTATCATACGACAAGAGCATTTGTTCAACTATGTTCATAGCAGTATTATTTGTAATAGCCAGAACATGGAAACAACCTAGATGCCCTACAATGGAAGAATGGATGAAGAAAGTGTGGAATATATACACATTAGAGTAGTACTCAGCGGTAAAAGACAATGACTTCTCGAATTTTGCATGCAAATGGATGGAAATAGAAAACACTATCCTGAGTGAGGTAACCCAGACCCAAAACGATGAATATGGGATGTACTCACTCATAATTGTTTTCTAGCCATAAATAAGGGACACAGAGCCTACAATTGGTGATCCTCAAGAAGCTAAGTAAGAAGGTGAACCAAAGGAAAAACATTTAGTTATCCTCTTGGCTATGGGAAGTAGACAAAGTTGCCGGAGAGAAAATTGAGATCTTGGGGGTGGGGTGGGATGTGGGTAAGGGGAGATGGGGAGAGAAAAGGGAGAAGGGGACGAGGGGGGGAACTTGGGGAAAAAGGAGGACTGGGATAAAGGAAGGTTGGATAGGAGAGCACGGAAGCACAATTCTTAGTTAAGGGAGCCACCTTAGGGTTGGCAAGTCTTGAACCTGGAGTGGCTCCCAGGTGCCTAAGCCGAGGACCCCAGTTAATTCCTTGGGCAGCTGGGGATAGGGAACCTGAAAGGACCCTAACCTATAGCAATACTGACGAATATCTTGCATATCACCATAGAACCTTCATCTGGTGATGGATGGAGATAGAGACAGAGACCCACACTGGAGCACTGGACTGAGCTCCCAAGGTCCCAATGAGGTGAAGAAGGAGGGAGAACATGAGCAAAGAAGTCGGGACCACGAGGGGTGCACCCACCCACTGAGACAGTGGGGCTGATCTATTGGGAGCTCACCAAGGCCAGCTGGACTGTGACTGAAAAAGCATGGGATAAAACTGGACTCTCTGAACATGGCGAACAATGAGAGCTGATGAGACGCCAAGGACAATGGCACGGGGTTTTGATCCTACGTAATGTGCTGGCTTTGAGAGCCTAGCCAGTTTGGATGTTCACCTACCTAGATATGGACGGAGGTGGGAGGACCTCGGACTTACCACAGGGCAGGGAACCCTGACTGCTCTTTGGACTGGAGAGGGAGGGGGAAAGGAGTGGGGGGAGGGGAAGAAGGGTGGGAGGAGGAGGACAAGGGTGGGAGGAGGGGGAGGGAAATGGGAGGCTGGGAGGAGGTGGAAACTTGTTTTTTTTCTCATTTTCTCAATAAAAAAAGATTTAAAAAAACAATACACAAAAAAACAATACTCTTTCTTTAAACCTTTGTTATTGACATGTTATAATTTTATGAAATGCAGAGGCCTGCAATACACTTTCTATCAATAATAACCAATTTCTGCATTACCTTGTGCTAGAGGAATTACAAATCAGTCACTATATTAAGAGATTCTTTAAAATCCCTTAGTACCATAACAATAGAATATAATTCTACTTTCTGGACATAATTATAAGGGCTTTGTTCCAACTTACTTAATTCTTCTGAATTGTAACCTGCCTTCCCTCATTTATATGCATCAATATAAAATGTATGGGCTCCAATTATTGTTGCATCATGTACAATTTGGGAAAGAACCCAAGAAGTTCTCTTTATAAGGCTTAGTGTATCGCTTTTGGGATAATTGCTATTAATTTCTCCCTAAAACTTAGCACAAGCTCTTCTCATAACCTTTTTATTTTATCAGCAGTAAAAGGCACTATGCTCTTTGCTGGGTCTACATCTGCTGATTGACAAAGTCTCAATTTACCTTACATAAATAATTCATAGGCTTTTTTCACATAAGTTTAAAATTTTTTACTCTGTTTATGTGGTAGAAAAGATCCATTCTAAGATAATTTCATCTCTCTGCATTAAAATTCCTGTAGGGAAAATTCTGAAAAGCAATATGACTAGGATATAATTAATATAGGGATTCACCCTATCCACATGTGCCTCCTGTAATTTCTCAATAATCATCCATTCCTTTTCTGCTTTAGCTGTTAATTCTCTGGGACTATTCAAATCTTTATCACCACCTAAGGTTGTATTGGAATAAATTATTAGATCAGGTGTTATCCCAGCAGCCGATCATAGACTGAAAATATCTCCTAATAATCTCTGAAGGTCTGCAACCAGTTTCTCCAAATTTGTGCCTTTTCTGTTCTAATTTTCTGTTAACCTATTCTGTAACCTAGATAATTAACTGAATCTCCTCTTTGAATCTTTTCAGGAGCAATTTGTAATCCCCATTTAGGCAAGACCTTCTATACTTTTTTCAAACATCCTTTCTAAAGTATCTATATTTGAATCGGATAACAAAATGTCATCCATGTAATGTTATATTTTAGACTTAGAATATTGCTTACAAATTATTTGATTTATCATAAATTACAACAATGACAATACTATTGGGCTTATAATAAAAGAACTCTAGCATCTTATTTCAGAGATTTTATTTTTACTCGTCATAATAGCTGGAAGTATAAAACAGACTACAGGTTTATCAAATAATGAATGGACATTAATAATATGGTATATTTCTACAATTAAATATTATTCAGCAGTTATGAAAAGCAAAATTATAAAATTTACAAATAAATAGATGGATATCAGAACAAATATTCTGAGTCAGATTAACTAGACAAAAGACATGGAAAAACTAATATTGAAAGTTTTCTCATATAAGTGGGTGTTAGCTTTTAAATGTGAGGTATGTGTCCCTCAGTATAAATAACCAAAGAATTTGTGTAGCTGTGAATGGACCAATGGACTAATTATCTAAAAAAAAACAAAAAAACAAAAAGGAAAATTTGTTACAAAGAGATAAAGGCAGAATTGGAGTGGAGGATTAAATGCAGAAGAGAAGGAGGATGCGTGGCAAAGGATAAAATGAGGGAAGACACAACTAACACTAGAGATCTTTTAAAAAGCTGTATGAAAGCCTACTACCACAGAGAGTTCCTAAAATAAAAACAAACTCATGAGTTTGAGGCATCATATAATTGGCAAGAAAATGCCCAAACTAGATATTTATGTGTCAAGTAAATCCTTCAATACCAGAAATGGATTTTATTTAGTTGACTCAGTGATTCGATTAATGGATTTATTGTTATTATCAATCAATTAATAAATATGACATTTTATGATAATACTGTATATTAATATATCATTTATTATTAATTATAAATTATATAGTTACAAGGCACTTTTTGTATTTCAGATACTGAACTAAATGATAAATTTGAAAGTACAGATAGTAAAGTTATAATTTTGCTTTGGCAAGGATTTTCCTTGTTTCCCATTATTTAACCTTTGCTTAATACCATTGACTTAGCTAGGTCATGAATCTCAACATACTTTCCAGGTGCTCTGTAATTAGTTGTAACTATTTATTTACCATTTGCTTAGATAGAGCCAAATAGTATTTCACATCGCTTTCTACACTAAACATTTCATTTCCTTCTTTTTCTTCATTGCCTTAACTGGATTCAGGCCATTAGTAAAAGAATGGTGTATTTTTAATTCTAGAATTAAGATAAATTGATAGTGACTATGAACTATGCAGGTGGTTCTTTTGCCTATGTTTTTTTTTTACTATGATAAATTGATTTCTACTACACTTAAACCATTGAATTCTCAGGTAAAGTGTTATTGCTCATTATTTCACAAACACTTACCCTGTATCCTAAGACATGCACACTGTAAACCACATAGTGAGAAAGCCTTATAAATAAAGGCTCAGGGAGGAATACTGGGGAAAGCCACTCTGAGAAAGGAAATTTATCCGTAGAATTTAATTTAAACTCAGCATCTGCCTTCATTCAGTGGTTTGCCTCTTTCAGGAACTTACAGTGTCTGGTATCACACCATGCCATTGTTATTCAAATTTTGATTAAGTGTCAGATTTTTCCTTATATTTAAAATTATATCAACCCTCAGAGCATCAAAATAAGGATTTCAGATCCCACCATCTTTCACTAATAACATATAATTAAAGTGTGTGAGGACCCCCCCTCTCTTTCTTTCATTTCCTCCATCACTCTCTTCTCCTACTCTTGCTTTAATTTTAGAAAGTTAACAACCCATAATAAACAAAGCAGAGGGTCAAAATTTCTTTTATTTTGTATATTACAACTAATAATTATTTTTCTCCTTATTTTCCTAGAATAAATAATATATTAGAAACCATGCTATGTATGCATGCCCTAAGTCCTCTGACTGAGCTGTCCAGTAACGTGACATTGTATTTAAAATCTTAGTATGTTTGTTGAAGATGTTAATGAACAAGAACAATTCATTACCTCACCTGTTCAGTTTTGCATTACCTCCTTTTACTTGGATATAAAAGACCCCCATCTACCCAAATCATAAATTAATTGTCTAGAGGACCTAAACTGTCAAACTGAGAGTATCAAAATAAAACTGAGAGTATGTCCTATAGTTCATCCATCTAATTAACATGTTCAGCCAGCTGAGAAAACTATCATACTACCAAGTCAAATGTTAGGATTATTTTAGGTATTTTTAGATTAATGTCTTTAATAACACTGGAATGGTGATACTGATCTTTAGGGAAAGGTAATAAAGAGCTGTAACAGAAGAAAAATAGTCCTGTCAGCTCCTTGCTGTGAGCAAGTAAATTACTGGAACTTTTGACTTCTTAGTATTGAGGCTAAGAAAAATTTTCTCCTGCAGTCTCTCAGGAAATTACACATCTTTCACTAATGGAACTATTCTTCTAAATATGTCCAAACTAATTAACTGATTGTTAAATAGTATTGGATTCATTATGTGATCTGAAAGTAAAAAAAAAAAAAATTCAAAACTCTGAGCTAATATTTAACAATTTTCTGGTAGCTACTCTTTCTACTAAACTGAACGAAATTTGGTGAGTAAGAAAATTAGTAAAAACAACATTCAATCGGATGAATAAAATGCTGATGTACATGTACAAAAAAGGATGAATGTGCACATCACAAAAATTGGGAAGAAGAGGAGATGCTGAGATTAGGCTTTTTTCTCCCTATGACCTTTACTCAAAACTACTTCATATTTTTAATATCTTTATTAGTTTTGAAAAATTGTAGCATTTTATAGATAAAACATTATAGTCTAAATTATAGTCTAATGACATAATAAAAATACTATGAGGGATATTTCACTAAGGAGGATGTAAGTATGCAAACTCTTACCAACTCAAAATGAGCCAACCAATTAAACTTTAAGCTTAGATTTCAAAACTAATTTACTAAATTAAGAATGTACACACACACACACACACACACATACACACACACATACACAAGCACACACACACACACACACACACACACACACACACACACACACACACACATATATATATATATATATATATATATATATATATATAAAACATATATATATATATATATGTTTTCTTTCCTGAATCTGATTTGAGTTTTGAATAGGACAGGGATCCATTTGGCTGTATAAACACTGATCATAATTTACTGGCAAAATGAAGCACTTTTCTTTCCTCATCATTATGTTCACTGTAAGAAAAACTCCCATTTAACTTATAAAGTCTTTGGAAGTTGTCAAAAACTTACCTTAATATTTACAAAGTATAAAGAAAGGGAAAATAACAGAGAACTATTCATATAGCTATAGCCTTTATTGATAATATATTTTATTCATAAATAATCTCACTACTTAGTAAAATCCAATAAATAAAATGTGCAAAAATGCTTAGTGTAATAAGACATGGATTTTCAATGCTCACAATGAAAACTGAGCCATATTTCTTCTGATTGTAAGCAATACACATAACTTTAATAAAATTAACCAGTGTAAATGACAAAGACAACACAATTGATATCATATAAGCAAAGTAAATAATTTTGAACACTGTTGGTACATTAAAAGAAAAAGAAAGAAGAAAAGAAAGAAAGAAAGAAAGAAGAAGAAAGAAAGAAAGAAAGAAAGAAAGAAAGAAAGAAAGAAAGAAAGAAAGAAAGAAAGAAATTAGCAAATGTAATCTTGTTTTCTTTACAAGCATTTAAGCCAGCTGTCAGGGAAGCACTTTGCTGTGGATCTTCAATCAGTGAACATCACTGAATTCTGAAATTTCAAGCTTATACATGGTGAGCAAGACTTCAAAATGGCTACCACAGACCCATGTTTTGGTTTTGACATGATCAGATCAGTCTAGTCAATTCAGGAAAATTGATTTAGGAGGTTTATGTTCTATTATCCCCACTCTCCATACAAGATTAAATTTAAAAAATCTACCAAAGTGACTAAAAGTTCTGTGTCATTCATTATATTCCCAAGTTCTAAAACTTTTCTATATTAAATGTTGTTATCTTAGGACCCAAGAATCTAGCTTTCACATACTTTGTGCTGGAATTTGCCTCTGCATTCCCTTGTTATATCAATGGAGGTAAATTCCAGACATGTTTCTACAGGGACAACAGCATGGCTGGTTCCATACATCTAATAGCCAAATATGTCACCCACAAGGACACTAGACCTGTTCTCCCAAGGTGTTCAAAAGGAAGCCCACAAATTTATCCTTGCAGCTAAAAATACTTGACAAATGATCTTAAAAACATGACATGTGTGACAAATACATCAAAGTAATCATCTATAAATTAAAAATGGGTCTTGCTTAAGCAGTCCACTCTGGCATAAAACTCATGATCCTTTTGTCTTTGCCTACTGAGTTGTGTGATAATAGGTGTGCCTCTTCAGACAAAATAACCATCTTAAAGGAAGTTGGTTGGGCACAAGAAAACACTGGTCAACAATGTAAAATAATAACTTTAAATAATATTTTTAATTTGCTTTCTACTCAAAGGTGTCAATTAAGCTATAAACATCTATTCCAAATAGGACACATGCAGTACCCTGCGGTTAGTTTCTATACATGAACATTTCTCCCTGAGATAGTATAATTCCCTCCAAATTTATACTCTTCTGATTCCATGTTGATTGTAAAATGTAAGAAAATTATAGAGTACATCTATTAATAATTGTAGACAAGGTCAAGAGAGTATTAATATGTGAGAATTAAGATGGCAGTTTGGTTTTACATGCTTTAATAAATACTGTTAGTTCAAATTTCCTAAATCTAATGTGGAGTAGTTTGTTTTAGGCATGTTTAAGGACAGCATAATTTGTCAATGGAGATAATAAGGCTTATGTCATAAATGTATATGGAAGCCCAAAAATATAAGCCTATTTCCACCTTGCCTGATGGTAAGAGAGTTTAAAGGTTGTTCAAAATGTGTTGACAACATGTCCTGTCCTTTTTCAGTATGTGGTTATTTAATTCTTTTGTCATTAAGATTACTAATACAAGTAGATCTATTCTATCCTGACAGATGGTCAGGATATGCAAGTGTGCTTCTGTTCCTTCTTTTGTATTTTGTGGTTACCTGAGGAATAGCCGATTTCAGGATCCTTGGTCTAGGGTGGCTTCACTGCCTACAAAACAGAATGCTGATGACTTAATGTATCAAAGTATAAAAGCAATTAACTGTTTGAGTTGTCCTTTGTATCATGTTAATGAAGTTTTTTTAACCTCTTCTTCCTTTTGTATTGGGTATAAAAGTGTATGGAAACATAAATGCAGACAATTTCAGTACTCACTGGAATGCCCTGTTGGTACTATACTATATTTATTATTTTCAGGCATCTTCATATTCTTTACTTTTATTTATTTATTTATTTATTTATTTTTGGTTTTTCGAGATAGAGTTTCTCTGTGGTTTTGGAGCCTGTCCTGGAACTAGCTCTTGTAGACCAGGTTGATCTCAAACTCACAGAGATCTGCCTGCCTCTGCCTCCCGAGTGCTGGGATTAAAGGCGTGCGCCACCACCGCCCAGCTTTACTTTTGTTTCTGAATCCCGACACCCCTACCTGGATGGTGGAATTTTTGTCGAGGCTGGACCCTGATGAATCAAAAATCTTTTTTTTAATATGTGTGACATCTTCCATAAAGATATGTTCTATAGGTTGGCTGAGAAAAAGAAGCACAAGATGACTTGGCGTAGTCTCACTCACATTGCTAGCACACAGATTACCAGGATATGTGCACATCCTCTCCCAACCCTCTGGTCACAAATCAGGTTACATATTTCTCTTTACAAAAAGACATTCATGAGTGTTTAACATTTCTTGTACATATAGTACTTAAATGTGAGCTCAAGGTCCTCTGTGCTCCTACACGTAGGTAAATAATATTATACCAAAACAACTTTGATGGAGGAAGGTCATTGGTTAAATAAACTGCCTTGGCCCTGATAGGTAAGAACATAGATGGGTAGAGTAAACAGAACAAAATGCTGGGAGGAAGAGGAAATGAGGTCAGAAATCATGCAGCTCCTCTCAGAGCCAGATGCATGAAGCTCAGACCCAGGATGGACGTAGACGAGAATCTTTCCCGGTAAGACTGATGCTACACAGATTATTAGAGATGGGTTGATCGGGATATGAGAATTAACCTGTAAGGGCTAGAGTTAATGGGCCAAGCAGTGTTTAAAAGAATACAGTGTCCGTGTAATTATTTTAAGGCATAAACTAGCAGGCGGGTGGGGTGCTGCGGATGCAGCCCCGCTGCTCCTATTACTACACAACTTATTGTAAACAATGTCAAATAAGACTGTATGCAAGACTGTATATGACAATAGATCATGTGGTTTACTGCTGAAAGGACAAGTGCAAAAAGTAGAAAGGTTCTATTAGCCATTTGTAGAATCTAAGGGTCAACAAAGGAAATGGCTGAACTATTTTGAAGGACATAAAGTTGAGAAAAAAATTCAAAGGATTTTATCACTTTTTCCTCTGAAAAAATAAGTTAATGATATGGAATATCACTATTTAAAAAAACTTACAATACTGACTACTGCAGAGGTAGAATCAGTCTTCTATAGTGAACATACATTATACAAAACTAAGTAGTTAACATTGGACACAAACACACATACACAAATACATACATATATGCATACAAACATACATAGATGTGCATATACATACACATACTTATATGTACAGCTATTGATTACAATTAAGAAATAAGTTTGGGAGAGGATGTGGGAATAGTTAGAGGGGAGCAAATAGTACATACCATGATATAGATACAATGATCATGTATAAATTCTTAAAAAATATTATTATAAAGAAAATATTCATTATTCTCTTACATATAGTATTTAAATGGATGCAATAAGAAAATTAAAAAGTCAAATCCAAATTTTATGTGCACTAGATTATTTATCTGTTGGTGTTTGGTGAAGTAAATTGCCTATCTTAGCAATTAACATATAAATGAATATATATTAATATATATCCATATATGTGTGAATATTTATGTATAAGTATTCTAAAAATATACTTGTTCTGTGCACTTTGATTACTAGACTACTGAAGAAAATTAACCCTAACAAATTATAATTTTTTATGTAATCTCCAACTGGGAGAAGAGAAGGCCAGAGAGGAGATTTTCTCTTACAGAAAGATTTTACAATTGTTCATATAACCTAACAGGAGTTACAGGAAATATAGGAGAGAAATAAGAGTTGAAACAATGGTAGGAAGAGGATTACATGTTGGCCTAACATCTTAATTATGCACATTTCTTGCTTTCTTTAATACCTATCCCCAGATCCGAAACCCAAAGATGACTTGAGAGCATTACTAGATCTGAAACTATTCACAAAAGGCCAAATTAAATAAATCTTCCTTTTCTGCTTTTTCCTCTTACTTTTGCTTTTTTTTTTTAATTTGGCTTATTAATGACAGGTGGAGAAACCTGACTTTTTAGAGCGGAGCTTATAAACTGTAAATTAAATAATGGTGGTTTTTGAAAGAAAATATATACAAAGTGCTTAATCTTCACTTAGGGCCCAAAAAATTTAGTAGAAATTAGCTAAAACTGAAAATGCAAACTGCAACAGTGGAATTATTTTATATAGCATAATATCCAAGCAACAAGAGAGAGTAGGTTAAGAATATTGCATTAATCAAGTACAGTCAATTGTGGTCATTGTCTTGAGTAGTTATGTTTCTCTTAAGGATCTTAATAATGCATAGTCTTTAAAATATGTATTAGTGGTGAAAATTAGCTACAAATCTGTCTCCATAACTGAAATCTAAGCATTTTTCTGTAACATCTTTATCTGGCTCCATGCTATTTGGCTTTATATTTAATTTTGTGTTTCCTAGGTAAACTTGTTTGCTTAATCTCATTTCACTATTTAATAGAACCTTCCTAAAGAAATTACCTGGTTAAAATATTACTAATAACGTCTAATCTGTTCTCTAGATTTCATAATTTTGTGTAAATTCTATTGTAGAAATGACTATCCTTCAAAATTTTAGGGTCATTTTTATCTTTTTTTTTGCTGATCTCTAATTTTTTCAAGTAACCTTAAACAATAAAACCTATCTTAATTTTCACCCTATATATGTTAACTGCACTATATATATATATATTTCTGTTTCAGTTTAGGACTCTCTTTTTCTCTTTACCTAAAAACTTTCTTACAAAGATAATGGTTTTATGTTAGAACATGTCTCATAGTATTAGCTGGCTTTTCTTTTGCTGCTATTAATGATATTTTTCATATTTTTTTCTTTATTTAACCTCTGCTCCCATAGGCTTCTGTGTGTTTATTCATTTGTTTCATCTTTCTAAGGTAAACCATTCATTTATTTAAAAGTAAGGAATCTGATTTTCCACTTCAATCTGTGAAAGCGTCTATCTACCACTATTAGAATCACCATTAAACAATTCTTTCATAAAGCAGTGTCTTTGAAAGAAAACTTGATAATGCTATCAGATGGCTTATCCATGTCATGTATATCAAAGTTAAAGGAAAAAAAAATGCTTTGATCTTGTGCTCTAACCTCATACTTTCCAGATTCCTTCTGGTTAATTTGAACATGAAAAAACTCCAGAGCCTCTTTCTGAATGAGACATATATCCTACCACATCTAGAAGAGAGAAAAGGTTCTCATGGAGGAATCTTACTATTTTCTTTTGAAGTGTTGATAATGCAACTGAATTTTAGTTTAAGTTTCAACTTTATCCTGAAAGCTATGAGTAAATGCAAATTATTTACTTCCCATGATTCTACTATGTACATTAGATTATTCCTTAGATTTTACTAATTTTGTTTATCATTTAGCTTCCTGAGTCTCTTATTCTGTTTCCTGTGCCCATTACTGAATGCTGTATTCACTCAAAAACTTCTCACAATAACCCAGAATCAATTACAACAAAGGTTTATTTATTTGCGAATAAACTCACAGAAAGACTAGCAATCTGCAGTCCTTTTCACATACTGGAAACTGGAACCAAATCCATCAGTCAAGAAGGCCTCAAATGCTTTCTGTCTGCATTTACAGTACCTGAGATTATGCCTGAAGTGGACAAGTATCTTAAAGGCAGTTGGCCAAAGGAGTTCCCAAAATATCTTCCTGTGTTTCCTAAATAAGACAGTTCTCAGACTTGAAGATGGATGAAAAAAAAAAATTCTCCAGGAGCTCAGAACTGAGTGAAATTAAGGGTTATTTATTTAGGAGTAGATTTGTGGATCAGAGTCTTCTACACGAATGAGGAACAGAAAGTTTTACCCATCTCCATTAATCTGTGTGTCACCATGTGACAATTGCTTACCGGAGATTCTAACTTTCGTTGGTCTTAGGCAGAAGATTCATGGCTTCTCTGACTCTGCCCTTTTCCTCCAAGCATTTAGTTCTATTTTCTCCACCTACCTAAGTTCTGCCCTATCAACAATGCCAATGCAGTTTCTTTATTCATTAACCAATGAAAACAACACACAAACAGAAAAAACTCCTACACCATTAATTCATCGTATCCACTTGTGCCTCTTGTAATTTCTCTTCAACAACAGTTAATTCTTTCTCACCTTCAGCTTTTAATTCCATTGCACTGTTTAGCTCTTTGTAACCATCTGGTGTTTTGTTTAGATATTTAATTAGATCAGATGTCATTCCAAGAATTGGTTGTAGACTGAAAATGTCTCTTAACAATCTTTGAAAGTCATTAAGAGTCTTAAATCAGTCTCTTTTAGTTTATGACCTTTGTGTTCAAATTATCTTTAGACCTATTTTGTAACCTATGTAATTGACAGCATCTCCTTTTTTATTTTTTCAGGAGCAATTTGAAATCTCCTTTTAGGCAAAAGTTTTTGTTTGTTTGTTTGTTTGTTTTACTTCTTTCAAACATTCTTTTTAAGCACCTGTGTTTGAATCATATAGCAAAATATCATCCATATAATGTTAAATATAGATTTAAGAAATATAAAGAACATCTACTTGCTTCTGTACCAACTGTTCTAAAACATGTAGTTTATCTTCTGTTAAAGGCCTTTGTTTAACATGTATTGGTTTCTCAGTTAGACATTTTAAAGTCAGGGCTATTTGCACCTCTGAAGGTTTGCTAGTTACTTTTTGTTCAGTCTAAATGGCTGCTGAACTTAGTTTTTAATGTTTCATATTATACTTCCCAGAGACATGAGGTTTTGAGACTGCTGAAATGTTAATCTGGTATTCCATTGCTGCAAGTGGTCAGGACCCCATGAAAATCACTGCAATATTGGTACATATGGCCTTAGCCTTTCTGTTTGTCCTTCTGGCCCTATGCATTTAACCTATTTTTTGCTTTTCTTCACTTGAGATAGGGTTCAAATTTCTAGGAATTGAATATCCTTTTCTTGAAGAAGCCAATTTGAATCCCAAGATTCTGCAGTAATGATACTCATATCTGCAAATGTCTATTAATTCCTACATTACATTGTAATTTATACACACTTTTAGTTTTGATCATTGATCACTTACAGAAGTCTGTCAGAATATATGTTTCCTATTTTCTACTGGAGTTTTTGAGTTAGCACCCATGTCTATTTCATTATCCAGAACAGTATGATTTTTTTACAGTAGGCACTACATTTTTAAATTTTCATTTTGAGACACATTATACACAGTAAATGGAAATGATTCGACCATGTTTGATATGGGGGCCTGCTAGAGACCCCAAAAGGAGTTATCAGGTTGCCTTATCTTTCTTTTGTTGATATGCATTCATTGGTCCAATTTCTGCCTTTGCCATACCCCCTACATATACCAGTAGGTAGAGAGCATCTATTCTTGCTGTTTCTAGGGACAGCATTATTTCTATGAATTCCTTGCTTACAATCCCTTCTCAGATGTCTTATTCTACCACAATTAAAACATTCAGCATTTTGGTGTATCCTCACACCATCAGAAATTGCTTCTCTTATCCAAGTATCCATAATAAATCAAATGTCTTAACATTCATTGCATGCAAGATTCATTCATCTATTGTGGCTGATGTGACCTTTACCATCCCAGGAATTTTTTTGCATTCTAAATTGGCATTTTCAAAAGCCAAAAAATCATGTGAAGCTTCTTGGTATGTCACTCCTATTCGTACAGCCTTAATCTTTGTAAAAAAAAATCACTAAAGGGTTCTCTCAGGCCCTGTTTTTCCTTAATATATAATTCTATTCTCTTTCCTAGGTCCTGAATTCTGTCCCAACATTTAAGTCGGCTGTGCTATATAGGGTCAAGTTGTGTTTGTCATAGACAACCTAGTCTTGAGGATCAGAGTAATGGCCTTTGCTAAGAGTATGATCTTGGGAAGTCTCAAATCCTTTCTCTTTCCCCTGTTGTTCTAAAATGTTTGCTTTTATCTCCAATAAGTCTTTTAAAGCAGCTGAGGTCAGTCTTCTAGGACTTCTGAGATTAATTGAAGCTAATGTGTAGGGTAGTCTTATTGCTTGAAGCCCACATATTTGCTATTCTAGCAAATTGTGAATGTAGTTTATAAGCTACTATTGCTTGTTGAATTTATATTAAATATCTTATATGTATTGGTTCCCATGTATTGGTTCCTTCGGGTACCTTGTGCCAGATGTTCTTTCCAAGGAAATTACCATATAGGCAGTTAAAAATCTGGGCAAGTCATCATGAAGTCTGGTACATCCTGACTAGGCTAAATCTTGCCTTTGTACTTTCTGTCCCTGTTCATCAGTTTCAATAATTCAATCAAACTTTTTAATTTTTTTTACCACTGCCTTTTGTAAAGTCTGAATCTCCTGTCCAATGTTCTGTTCTAATGCCCTCATTGAGGATTCCAAGATAGAAAATTTGTCCAAAAGATAATGTATAACATGAGGGGTCAGTCTTGCTTTTTGGGGTTTCTGTCCCACCTGGTTCCCCAGCCATTTAGTCCCAGAGAAAATCACACAGAGATCTCCATAAGTTATAAAAGTGATTGGCCCATTAGCTCAGGCTTCTTGTTAACTGTTATACCTTATATTAACCCACTGTTCTTATCTCCGTTAGCCATATGGCTTGGTACCTTTCTCAGCTGGGTAGATTACATCTTGCTTCTTCCTTGGTCTGGGCAGTACTGGGAATGGGAGGAATGGGCTTCCTCCTTTCCAGCATTTTCCTGTTCTCATCGCCTCGCCTCTAATTCCAGTCTGGTTGACCCACTTATACTTCCTGCCTGGCCAATCAGCATTTTATTAAAATACATGATTGACAGAATACAGACAATTCTCCTCTACCAATAATGTCTCATCTTTGGACATAATTTTTGATAGCATACATATTACCCTCTTGGAGAGATATCTTATCTGTTAATGTATCATGGCTTTTCAACAGATTCCAGTTATTAAATTCAGCAGTATACATTCTTTTAGATAATATCTCAGTACCCTTAAACATTGACTGGATTTTGTCTATTAAATTAATGGTATCTCTCTCCAGAATGTTGATCTTTCCAACTATATTTCATTATTAGTCTGTAAAGACTGTATCATTTCTAAAAATATCTCCATATTGGCCATGTTATCAAATCATTTTTAATGAATGATATGAAAAACAAAATTAATCACTAGAATGAAATAGAGAGATGTATAAGAAAACCACATAATCCTTTCCAAATACAATTCATAGAATTAGCGAAGTAATTATTGAACTCCACAATAGTTATATTATTGGAAATTTTGTAGTTTTTTAGATCTTACCGGTCATAAGGCAATTATAGTTAATTGAGGTACTTCTTGCAGGTAGCAGTGTTTGTTTACAGAAAAGCAAGTAAACCATCTCCTTACAATCTTTTTAGCTTGTTGCTATGTAGTAGAAAACATATTCTTTAAACCTCTATTTTTGACTTATTTTTTATCAATTTCTGAGGTCTTCTGCCTATTTTCAATCAATATCCAATCAATTTCTATATCAACTTGTGCTAGAATACCTGGCAGACTCGTATGTTATTGCATGTGTGTTATATACATGGGACTAAACATATTCCTGATTATATCTTGAAATTGAAAAAATAGTGAAGTCAATTCTGTATCATCTGGTATAAATGAGTGGTTTAAATATATAAAACAACTTTTTTTGCATATTTAGAATCAGTAACTATATTAAAAATTGTTTAAATCCCTTAGTACTAAAAAAAGTACTGCCTTTTGGGCAGAATTATAAGGGCTTTGTTCCACCTTATTTAAAACTTCTAAATTGAATCCTGCCTTTCCTGATTTCCTGATATTTGCATCAGTATAGAATGTATTGATTCCTATTATTGGTGTGTCTTATACAATGTGGAGAAGAATCCATGTATTCCTTTCTTTAAAATTAATTTTATCTTTTTGGGGATAATTATTATTAATATCTCCTAAAAATTTAGTGCAAGCTCTTTGCCAGTGTTTGTTTATTTATTTATGTATTTATTTATTTGTTTGTTTATTTTACTTTCATCAGTAGTAAAAGTCACTATAATCTCTGCTGGGTCTATTCTTGCTAATTAACAAAGTCTCAATTTTACTTTTATACTTAATTAAAAGACTTGTTGCACATAAATTTTTATTTTTTTAATTGGTTTATATGGTAAAATAATACCTTCTAAGATAATATCTTCTGCTTGCATTAAAATTAGTGTAGGGGAAATTCTGGAATGTAATATGACTAGAATTCAATTCCAGTTTAGATCTACCCTATCCACATGTGTCTTCTGTAATTTCTCTCAACCAAAATTAATTCTTTCTAAGATTCAGCTGTTAATTCACTGGGCAATTTAATTCTTTGTCACCATCTAAGGTTTTGTTTAAATAAATTATTAGATCAGACATAATACCAACAGTAGTTGTAGATTGGAACTGTCTCCAAACAATCTTTGAAAGTCATTAAGAGTCCCCAATCAATCTCTCCAAATTTGTACTACTTGTGTTGTAATTTTCTAGAAACCTATTGTATCAATCTTTTAAATCAATAACAATAAGATGCTTCCTTTAGGTAATAGGGAAGGCAATAGAATTCCATACTGTATCTTTTACCTAGCTGACAGCTCTGAGGTCTGTCACCATTCTCAGTTTCTTAGATTTCTTTAAAAAATACAGGAGAATTAAAGGGCTGATTGAGTCTTCAATATGATGAACATATAGTTGCTCCCATACCAGCTGTTCTTAATTATGCAGTTTCTCTTCTGTTAAAGGTCATTGATTAACACATATTGGTTCCTTAGTTGACAATTTTAAACTTATGGCCATTGGTACCATTGAATATTTGCTGTTTTGTAAATTTTTAAAAGCCTAAATGCCTGGTAACCATTTTTTTTATAGCCCCTTATAGTGCAGTCCAAGAATCATGAATTTCTGGGACTGCACAAATGTTAATCTGTGTATCCCACTGTTGCAGTAGGTCACAACACCATAATTCACTGCTATATTAGTCACATATGGCATCAGCCTTCCTTTCTGTCTTTCTAGCCCTATGCATTTATCCCATATCCTGCATTTGTGTAACTTGAGGTAGAGTTCCAATTTCTAGTAGTTGAACATTTGCCTATTGAAGAGGCCAATTTGGATGGCCAGATTCTGGAGTAATGAAAGATATATCTGCACTTGTGTCCGTTAACCCCTTAATTACAGTGTTATTTATTTGCACTCAGGTTTTGTCTTTGGTCTTTTATAGAAGTCTGCCAAAATATGTTTCCTATTTTCTATTGGAATTTTTGATTCTTCCTCTGTGTTTATTTGATCATCCATAATTGGACTTTTTTTTTTTTTTACAGTAGGCACTGGATCTTTTAATTTTCCTGGTGGAATGAACATATTTTCCACAGTGACTGGGAATGAATGGACAATGTTTGACCTGGAGGGATACATAAGGCCCTCAAGCAGTTTCCTGAGGGTAATAGGTTGTCTCGTCTATCTTTTGTTTATCTACATTTATTGGTCCAACATTTACCTTTGCCACATCTTCTACATAATCTAGAAGACTGAGACTTCTATTTTTGCCATTTGTAGAGGAGGCATTATTTCTAATAATGTGTTGTCTACAATCTTTTTTTAGATGTTCTATTCTACCATGGTTAAATCATTTGACATTTTGACCTTTGAAATTTCTTCTCCTTAGCGATCAGGGAAATGCAAATCAAGACAACTTTAAGATACCATCTTACACCTGTCAGAATGGCTAAAATCAAAAACACCAATGATAGCCTTTGCTGGAGAGGTTGTGGAGAAAGGGGTACACTCACCCATTGCTGGTGGGAATGCAAGCTTGTGCAACCACTCTGGAAAGCAGTGTTTCGGTTTCTCAGGAAATTCGGGATCAACCTACCCCTGGACCCAGCAATACTCCTGGGAATATACCCAAGAGATGCCCTATCATACAACAAAAGTATATGCTCAACTATGTTCATGGCAGCATTGTTTGTAATAGCCAGAACCTGGAAACAACCTAGATGCCCTTCAACGGAAGAATGGATGAAGAAAGTATGGAATATATACATATTAGAGTATTACTCAGCAGTAAAAAACAAGGACTTCTTGAATTTTGCATACAAATGGATGGAAATAGAAAACACTATCCTGAGTGAGGTAAGCCAGACCCAAAAAGAGAAACATGGGATGTACTCACTCATATTTGGTTTCTAGCCATAAATAAAGGACATTGAGCTTATAATTCATGTTCCTAGAGAAGCTAAATAAGAAGGTGAATCCAAAGACAAACACATAGGCATCCTCATGAATATTAACCTTCATCAGGCGATGAACAGAGACAGAGACAGAGACCCACATTGGAGCACCGGACAGAAATCTCAAGGTCCAAATCAGGAGCAGAAGGAGATGGAGCACGAGCAAGGACCTCAGAACCGCGAGGGGTGCACCCACACACTGAGATAATGGGGATGTTCTATCAGGAACTCACCAAGGCCAGCTGGCCTGGGTCTGAAAAAGCATGGAATAAATTTGGACTAGCTGAACATAGCAGGCAATGAGGAATACTGAGAACTCAAGAACTATAGCAATGGGTTTTTGATCCTACTGCATGTACTGGCTTTGTGGGAGCCTAGGCAGTTTGGATGCTCACCTGGATAGAGGTGGGCGGTCCTTGGGCTTCCCACAGGTCAGGGAACCCTGATTGCTCTTCAAGCAGATGAGGGAGGGGGACTTGATCGGGGGAGGGGGAGGGAAATGGGAGGCGGTTGCGGGGAGCAGGCAGAAATCCTTAATAAATAAATAAATTTTAAAAAAAAAGAAAAAAAAAGAAATTTCTTCTCCTACCCAAGCCTCATTATTACAGTCATATCCCTCAACATTGGTTGTATGTAGAATCCATTCATACATTGATGCTTATCTAAACTTTAAAGTCCCAAGTATATTTTTGCATTCTAAAGTGGCATTCAAAATGTACTTATCTAGCTTTGGGGTCTGTTGCTCCTATTTGTTCAGTCGTAGATAATTTTTCTCTAAAGTCATTAAACTGTTCTCTTTGGCCTGGTTTAATCCTAGTATATGATTCAATTCTTTATCCTAGGTCTTAATGCTGATGGACTTTATAGGGACAAGATGTATCCATAATAAAGAGTTTGATCCTGTGGATCATGATAAGAATTTGATCTTGGGAGCCTCAAGTCCTTCTGCTCTTTCTTCTTTTTCTAAAATTTTGTCTCTTCTCATTAGTAGTATTTCCCTAGTAATTTTGGTCCAACTTCAAAGACCACTGAGCTGAATTGAAGCAAATTGTGTAGGGTATCTTTATTGCATGAAGCCCACATCTTTACCAATCACTGAAAAATGGTGAATGCAAACTATAAGATACCAATGGATATAATTTCCTTTGGATTGTTTATACCTATAGTCTTCCACTGTATTTTTTAATCCTTTTGAGTATTTAGTAGTTTGTCAGAGGTTATTATGATGTAAGTAGGTAAAACGCTTAAGTCATCTCTCACTCTGACAAGTACTGACATTGTTGAATCCTTTCCTTGTACCTCCTCTCCCTGCTTATCAGTTCCAATTATTTCCTCAAAAGTTTCAAATCTTACTACCACTGTTTTTTTTTTTTGTAAAATCTAAATATCTTTACCTGTGAATATTTCTAGTAATTTTATCAACTTAAATAATTTCTGATCTTCATTTTGCACATATAATACCAAGGTATGAAATTTTTCTATTAATGGTACCTTCCCATCCTTGAGTATTATTTTGAATGCTATGAAATTTCCCTTCCTGAAAAGATACTCTATCTGGTAACTTATAATAACTTTTTAACATGATTTGATTGCCAATTTTAACACTCTTAATTCTTTCAGATTATTTCTCAGCACCCTTTTCTAAGGTACCATATCCCAGTGAAATAGATTGAATTCTGTCTTCACATTTCTGTCAATCTTTTTAATGGTATTAATTTTTAAAAAATTTTTGATTTACAGTGGCATAAATCTTATCAGCTAGCTGTTCCTTACTGGTCTATAAAATCTGTATCATTTCTAAAAGAGCCTCGTTTTTGACTCTGGTATCAAACCATCATTTTAAAGATATAATATGAAGGACAAATCTCAGTCACAATACCAGGAAATGGATGTATCAGAAAAATCACATAACCATTACAGAATAGTGTCCATAGTGAAAGCAAAGAGATTATGAAATTTTTGGGTTATGTAGTGTCTGTGATTATATTAATTAAATGATTTATTTATTAATCAAATGAACATACCATTTTATGGGTCTTCAGTAAATTGTTGTAGGTATAATAATCTTTATTGAGCATCAGGTGTCACAATTTCAGATGCACATGACGAGAGCAGCAAAGAAGTTTACAGTACCTGAATTACCTAGGAATTAATTAATTAATTAATTAAGAGCTGCACATTCATATATGGATGTTTAAATTAGCCAGAATAGGAAGGAACCCAGAGTTTTCCACAAGTAGTGTTTTGAAAATGGGGCCTGGAAGCTACCAGCAGGCAGAATATGGTGGGGATCAGAGTAGAAGAAAAACATGTGTGGTCTGGTAAGCTGCAGGGCCTAGGCACCAGCTGGAGAGGGTGCAGTGGCCAGCAGGAGTTGCAAATGGGCATATTTGGGGAAATGCATGCCTGAACTGGCAGTCCTGAAAGAGAAGCAGGGAAAAAAGTATTTGTGGACATTTTGGGATGGTACAGCTGGGTGTCGACTCATGCCCTATGTGAGTGTGTGCCTGATGTAGATGACCAAAATAAAGTAGACCCACACCGGCTCAGAATTGAGTATAACAAATGTTTTTTTTTTTTTTTAAATTATGGGTAGACTCATCCTCTGCACAAGTGGGAAACAGGAACCAAATCCAACATTTGAGAGAGAGAGAGAGAAAGGGAGAGAGTGTGTACATATTTCTGCAGCTTTATTTATAGTAGCCATGGCCATGCCCAAAGTGATCTGTCATCTCAAAGGTCATTGGCTGAAGGAGTTCCTCCAGCATTCTGAGTGGAGTGTCTTCACTGACATTCTTTTGGGACTAGATCAGTGCTGCCAGGAACAGTCATTCATAGAATATGACAAAAACAGCTTTGCATAGGTGTAAACATTATTGTAAACAAAAATAGGAGCATATTCAAAATAGTAAGTATAATTTTAAATTGTTACAATATACATGAATCTATACCTATGTAAATTGTCTTTAAATAAAAGTTCACAAGTAATAATCTATTATCCCATCCTATCCATTCCCTTCTTTTTCTCTAAAGAGATCTCTGATCCTACTTCATTTTCACCCCCAACCCTACACCACTTATAACTAAACCCTAATAAATGTATCTAACACTGGGGACAAACTCTGGTGAGAGAAGGGTCATCATTTTTTAGAATTACTTTCTGCTTGGAAACTTCTTCAGCCAATAGCCTTTAAGATACCAGCCTATATTGGGCCTGGTCTCATGTATTATAAATGCAGATGAAAATCTTAGATGGCCATCTTGGCTGTTAGATTTGATTACATTTCCCAGTGCAGACAGAGGACTGTGGATTGCTACTATTTCTGTGAGTTTAACCCAAATAAATAAACTTTTCTTATAGTTTATTCCTGGCTATTTTGCAACTCTTTTGTATACTCAGAAATTGGCACCCAGTGTGCTCATGTGGCCTGAGTCCAAGTCATTGCTGCTAACGGCCTAGACACCTGCCTGCAGCCTTCTCCCATCCAACACAACGGAACTACCTCTCCACATCAGAACTATAACTCTGGTGCCCAGTTGTGTGCAGTTTTACTCTGCTGAACTTCTGTGGTGACTTGGCAATTTCCCATCATTCTACACCAATGTGGCTTGGTCTTACCTACTAAATGCTAACTGCAGCTTCTGGCAAGTAATCTAGCAGCTCATGCTGCCTGACAGTTCTGGGTTTCTTGGCCTTCTGAACAACTCAAGTTTTCTTCATATGTGGGTATGATGCCTTTAAATTTTAAATAAGTTTGCTAGTAATTCAGAGTCTTGGGTAATTCAGGTTCTCATCTTGAACCTGCCTTTCTGCCACAACTGTGACACCTACTGTCTAATCGAGATTATTGCACCTACAACAGTTTTCTAAAAATTAAAACACAGGTAAGTTAATATAATAATAAATAAATAAATTAGAATCAATGAATAAAAAATAAATTAATTTGAAGACTGAAGACTCTAAACCAACTCCAAGATAGTATCAGGCAATATCACTATCCAGGAAATTAAAAACCTTATTGTTTCTATTATGGATGGAATTCTGCAAGAGCTATATGACATAACTGGCACATAAATATTTGTGCTAATATTGGCAATTAGTGTTACTCTTCATATTGTATCCTTAAAGAAAAGGTTTGATAACAGTGTTAAGAATGAGAAACTTTTAGGAATCATACAGTCTTTAGCCAAAATGATTTATAATATTGAAAACAATAACTTTAATTTAGTAGTAAAATATTCAATCCACTTCAATCGGTTATGAATCCTTACAAAATGGTAGTGAAAATTATCTAAAAAGATTCATACCATTGAAATTAGTAATCAGAATCTGTTAAAAATTTATTGTATTTTAGGAAATAGAACATCCTTCCATGAAGGCCATATACACACCTCAAAATAATATCATAGGATGAGAAGGTATCATTATTGAAAAACTTAAAACCTTGGAATCTCATATGTAGAATGAGAACCAGAAATTAATTGATTTGATGAAATCATTAGAAACATTTACAGGTCAAGAGATTCAAGATTTAGAAAAGACTGATAAGAAGATTTGAATTGATTAAGAAACTTTTTAGAACTGATAATCAAGGAGAAGAGGTACAGGCAAAGAACTTAGCATCACCAGTACCTCTCAGAATCAGAAATGACTTACCAATTGTTTTAATTACTTATTTTGTTATTATCCAGGAAACACTCAATATGCAAACAAATACATAGAATGTTAATGAAAACCTATAAATATGAAAGTTCTAAAAGATATTATGCAAGCAGTACCATCTTATAGCATGCATTCACCATTTTTAAGGGATGTTGTAAAGACATGAGCTTCAAGTAATTGGGTTATTTTATAAGATTGGATTCATGTTGTCTCAGTGGTGCTAGAAGATGGGCCACAGTTACAGGAGAAGTAGCATTGGAGAGTGGAGGCCAATGCTATGGAACATCAAGGTAGAGTCAAAAGAGTTGAGGCCTTCAAGGTCAAATTCTTTTTGAGGGTCATTATGCTGTTCCACAGAATCAAGTTATTTACAATGATACATCTTGCTCCTATACTATATAGGAGTCTTGAATGATTGGGACAGGATTCAAAAACTAGGAGAAAGAATAGAATCATTTACTAAGGTAATAAAACACCAAAGATAACCCTTTATTAATTTCTTATGAAGATTAACTAAAGCTGTAGAAATAGGAGTAACAGATCCAGAAGCTAGATGAGTACTTACTGAATCTCTGGCTTTTGAAAGTGTCTATTTAGAATGTAAAAAGATTCCTGTGTCTTTAAAGGTCAAATCAGCACCAATGAATAAACAGATCTTGAAAAAATCAAAAGCCATTTGACTATAATACTGAGACTTGGGTAGGAGAAGTTATTTCCAAAGATATGAGGAAACATCAAAATGCCTAATGTTTTAATTGTACTAGAATAGGACACTGATAAGGAATTGTAGACAAGATGTTCCTAGAAATAATGTTTCTTCTTTGAATAAAAAAAATAGAAGGTCTCAATCTTCTGGATTACATAGAAGATGTGGCAAAGGCCAACATTGGGCCAATGTATGAGAGGACAACTGAGGCCATTTGTGAGCAGTGTATCAGTGAATGTAAGGGTTCTGATCAATTGCAACAATGGAATATCCAAATAAACATTCCTGCAGTCTCAGAAATGGAATATAAACCAACTCATTTTTCTAGGATGGATATTACGAGGTATTTTTAAGATAAACAGTCACCAACCATTCAGGCTGTACCAAAATACAAAACAACTAACAAACTTTCAGAAGTGCCAATGGCTCTAACTTTAAAAATGGTTATCTAAGAAACCTATATGAGTTAAACAATGTTCTTTAACCTTAGAGAAACTTCAGGCATTAGTACAGCTGGTATAGGAGCAACTTGACATCCAGCATATTAAAGAATCAACCATCCCTTGGAATTTACCTCTGTTTTTTTTTTTTTTTAATCTGCAAAATGGAGAATAGTGACAGATTTAAGAGCTGTTTTTTTTGCCTTCCATATTGCTTAATTAATGGCCTCTTATAATTATTGACTTAAAAGATTGTTTCTTCACTATACCTTTACTCAAAAGAAGAAAGAAAAAAATTTTCTTCACAGCTGTTACTTATATTTCTCAGCCTACTAAAAGGAATCAATCGAGAAATCTACCATAGAGAATAATAAACAGCTCCTCTCTGTGTCAATATGTTTTAATTCAGCCATTGGAAATGATATGTAAGCAATTTCCTGAACCTATAGTTTACCATAAAATGGATGACATTTTGCTATCTGCTTCAAATGTAGATACTTTATAAAGAAGATTTGAAGAAGAGGGTTTTTTTGTCATATTGTATGCATCCATGTTTCTATGTCTTTTAAAGATATTTTGTATATTAAAAAATTTTAGGATATATGCACTATACATTTCTACCTCTGATCAAGATACTTATGCAAATATTGTTTACATTTTGAGGTCACTGTATTTTTTGCACATTTGGTTAAAGATTGTTTAATTTTTTAATATGAAGACTTAGTCTTTAAGTTATATAGCTATTAACAATGCTAGATAAATAGTCATCCTTGCTTGCCATACTTACAAGTAGACTAATCAGGTTCTTAAGATGCATAGAAATTGTATTAAACATAGATAGGTTATCTTGAAACACTTCAAAGAAGTATAGAATATGGCATTTAAATACTTTATGATTCTGTTGACGTGAGACACAATTGCTCCTGGCAACAATAATCTATTCCCAAGAGAATGTTGAGCAAGCACCAAGGCAATCCACTTGGACCTTGTATTTTTCTTGACAAAATTGGCTTTTGACCAAAGAACTGTCCTGCATTGGCTACTGACAAAATACATGTTGTCTTGATTATACAAGCAGGACACAAACAAAAAGACTGCCAAACCTTGCCAAAACAGGTTGATTATTTTCCATATTTTCCTGCCTCTGAAAATGGTCTGTCAGATACTCTATGTCTTATGCACAGTTGGTTGTCCTAAAGTTGACAATGAGACTTTGGGTGATTGCCCAGGTAGTTAATTGTCTCTGACACTAATTGCTCATTTTGGAAGTTGCTTGATTGCAACTCCTGTTTATGGTGGTAATATTGTTTCCTTTCTTAGGTCTTTGGTGGGAATGAAGACTAGATAGTCATGACATAGCCAAGATATTTTTAAGATTTAAACTCCTTAGAATAGAATAGCTACTTAAACATTTATCATATGTTTCTTGTTTTATGTTGTTCATGTTGGTTGTAGTTATAATTTTAATGTATGTTTTCCTCTTCTTTAACCTGGACAATACATGATATTTGTTCTTATTTTATATAGTTTTGTTTTAGGCTTATCAACTTGCTTATTTAGACAAAAGGGGGAGGTGTTGCCAGAAACCTTTAAAATACTGGCCCACTTTGTGGGTGGTCTTTGAAGAACAAATATTCCTCCAATTTGTCCTCTGTTTCCATCTTGTGTCTTGTGTAAGCTATTTCCTGTAAAAACTTTCCAGTCCTCAGAAATGGCTAGGGCAATAGTAACAGGGTAGCCATCTGGAAAGTGCAGATAACTGTAGAATGTCTCCACCCGATGTTCAGCCGAAAAGAAAACTTGACAGGTAACAGACGAGGTTCAAATATAAAATTTGTGAAAAGTTCCTAGACAAGAGCCAATCAGGATTGAACCAGTCACCCCACAGCTTGCTAATGTAACTATTCTGGTTTTCCTTTAAATAGTGGTCTCTAGAAGGGTTGCACACCTCCTCTTGCAGCTGCTCTGACAAGGTCCCTGCCGTCTTGAACACGTGTACAATAAACATTGACTTTGCAGTTTGATAAGTCGGTCTCCTTGGTGGTCATTTGGGGTTGCCACAGATTGGGCACTATAGTCTTATGTACACATGTTCTCAGAAAAGAATTATGCATGCTCCTTTTGACTGCTGGATTTGGTTACAGTTCTCAGTGCACTCAGACAATTGTGGATTGCTATCTTTTTCTGAGTTTATCTCCCCCAAATAAACGTTTTATACTCCATTCTTGACTTTTGTCGTACTCTTTTGCACATCAACAACTTCCAACTGTCATGTGGGCAATGTTATTTCAATGGGATCCTCTAGAAATTAAAACAGTGGTTAAGTTTTAAGATTACTGTCTGTTGTAATTGCAGATAGTCTTTAAGTAGGTAGTATAGTTTTTTTGAATTCTTATTTGAAGTTATGGCCTGCCCACCATCTGGGGCAGAGGATTAGTGTGAGAACTAAAGAAGATGCCTCTTGTAAATCAGAGTCTAGGCTGATAAGCAAGAGGCTCTCAACAAGCATTGTGTATGTATTAGCATTTTTTCTCTCTCTTGTGCAATTCAACAAAAGGGAGGGTATATGGAAGGGCTGGAGGGAGGACATTGTTTGAAAATCTCTAAAATACAACATAAATAACAAGAAATTACAACAAAAGAAATAAGGTTATTTTGGCTCAAATTTTGGGGAATGTAAGTCCATATGTACTTATTACCATCATTTGGGTCTGTGGCTAATGATACAGCGTAGTAGGGAGTATATGATGGAGAAGCTAACTTAGCTCATAATACTAAGGTAGTGAACAGAAATGAATATGCCGACATCCTCTTCCAGTGTATACCTCAATGGCCTATCTTCTTCTAACTAGGACTCACTTTTTAAAGTTTCTCACATGAACTTCTTGGGGAATCCTAATCATAGAGAGCCAAACAGCAAAATTTGGTTCTTTGCCTAAATAATAAAATGTAAAGTGTATGTCAATCTATGCCACAAGGTTGGCTATTTGCATATTTGCAAATGATCAATAACTTGCTTCTGTGACAAATTTTAAACTGCAAAAGTAAGGAGTAAATTACTTTCTAAAGAGTATAAGAAAAAGAATATAAAAATGTAGGTTTCAGAAATAAGAATGTAAAATTAAAAAAAAAATTACAAGTTGTAAGCCTAGGAGAATGAGTGTGGGCTGTCAGCAACTTTTTCAGCAACTTAAGGATTAACTATTAACAGTGGGTTACTTTGATTTACAACCAATAGCTCTGTCTACAAGGCTGTGGCAGCCCCCTGCATAATGAGAGTCCCTCCACAAACTAAGGGTAAGCTTTCAGATAACCTCCCAGCCACCCATGACCAGCAATTGATGTGAATTGAGTTAACTTTTAAATGATGGGATGTACCTAACTTTTTGGTTGTGCATTTTCACATCCCTTCCCTGCTCCACAAAACTGCCAGTATCAGCTGAGCATAAAACTTTGGTAAACATCATCAGAAAGTGCCAGAAGAGATCCTGTGCTAAATACAAACAGTTCAATTAAAAAAAAACTGTTATTGGAAACTGATAAAAATGCAATTTGTATCTGAGTTTTACCTCAAGATTGTAAAAATTCTTTTATTCATGCCTAATGCTTGCTTCTTGCTCTAAAAAGGGCAGTTCAGCAAAAGCCCACGGCCACAACTATAAAAGTCCATCTCTGGTTGTAATTCAGCCACCAGATAAGCTTTTCGTGCCCCATGGAGAGCTATTTATTTTTCCTGTAATAAAATTTGCTTCTGGTTTAATAGACTTTGGTGGTCTATCCTCATTCTTTCTGTAACCCCCATGGACCCAACACATTCATTGTATATCTGAGATTAAGCATTTTGCATGCATGTGCACACACACACTCACAGACACACGTATCAGGGATTAAACATTCAAAATATTTTGTGCTAAGTACTCTGAAAAAATAAGGAAGTACACTAAACTATAGAATCTTCCACCTGCAACACATGGGAACAAACATAGAGATCCACCAGCAGGCATGCAGTAAGTAAGAGAGCTTGGAACTTTAAGTACTAAGTGCAATGTCAACATCAAATCCCTCCCATCAGAGGTTAGGCAACCCCACAGAGGAGAAAGCAGAAAGAATGTAAAAGTAAGAGAATATTGGTGGATGCCAAAAAACAAAACAAAACAAAAATCAAAAACAAGGAGTCTAAGTCAATATAAACAAAGCTCGCTTATATGAACACACAGGCACCGAAGCAGCATGCACAAGACCTGCATGGGTCTTCACAAATCCCCTGTACATATAGTAACACTGGGTATATCAACCACTCATGTTCAGGAGTAGTTTACTTGACATATAATTGGAATCCAGAGTTTTGCTTGTTTGTTTGTCTGTTTATTATTTTATTTGGTAATAGTTTGGTGGGTTTTGTTTGTTTCTTCTCTTATTAGAAGGCTTACTTTAATTTTTTTCCTGGGTTAGAATGTTTTGTTGTTGTATTGGGTTTTTTGGTTTTATTTTTTTTTTTTCAAAATAAATTAAAGTTGGGTGGTTCGGGAGAGGGAGAGGATCTGTAATGACTTAAATATGATCAAAACATAAATTTGAAAATAGTTTTAAAATTGAAAACTATAATAAAATGCACAAAAGGATAGTAATAAAGTACTATTTGTTATTACCATTTTCAATTTATAGTTTTGTCTGATTCATTTCAGTGAATAGTAACTAAATTAATCCTTTGGCACATTCAGTTTCTTAATCTAGGAAAATTTACAGAAATTTATGGCTAGAATAATTCTTTACAGCTAATAAGCATAAAGTTTCCATTAAAAAAGACAATTATTTGTTCCAAAATTGTTTTTAAGTGTATGATGATCATGTATGTCAGTGGATGAAAGTTTTGATCTTTTCTGGAAATCAATGTGAGGTCCAGTTTGGCACATGTAACTGACACCTTCATTCTAGAGATTCTCCTCAAGCACATAAGATCCAAGAAGTGGATTGGATTCCTTTTAAAAACTGAATGCAGCCAGAGACTCTTAGTATGCACTTTAAGAAGCACCTGAGGAGATGCTGCAATATGCACATAAATTTACATAAGATTTATCTTTTTGTGCTGGACAGTGGCAAGAGTCATTGGTAGTTCTTATAAAATCTTGAATACAGTCTTTTAAATGTGACTTTCAAAGAAAAAAACAAAAGAATCAATTAGCATGTTCTCTTATCATTGTACCAATACATATTCAGTGTCACTACTCTTGGGGATAGTATTCAGGAAGACATTCCTGGTTCTTAAAATGAAAGATTTTTTTTTTTATAAATGATGTCATTCCTAGGGATGAGACAAATAAATTACATTTGGTGGTCTGACAAATAAAACTGACAATGAGATATTGTAAATGCCCACATCATCAGTATTCACTTCCTTCGTCAAGCAATCTCAAAAACGTCCTTGTCATTTTTATTCAGCTTGAAATGCTTTCTTAGGATGTTATCTGTTTCTGCTAACCTTCCAACTCCTTAGCGGTGATCAGGAACTGCAGCAAGTTCAATATACCTTGAAATAGATTGCCTAGACAACACTGCAGAAAAAAGAAAACAGTCTAGCATCCTCTAGCATTGTATTGATAGCAACTTTCTTAAGGAACCCTATCAAGTATGAACATAAGCACCTCAAACACAAGGAAGGTTACCATGAGGTGACTGATTGAGATGGACAGCCAGGTTGTCAGAGATGGGAGCCCAAGGATCACAGATTAGAACACAGAGTCAGAGCATCACCATAATAGTGAATTGGTTAAAGTATAATGTCATGAGCTAGTCGGTATTTTGTACATTGTCAAATTTGAATCATTTGTGAAACAAAACATTTTATTTTTCAAAAACAGGTAGAGTTGTTACAAAGGTTAGCAGCTGTGGCATGAATTTGAGTTGGGCCCCACTTAGGGTAAAATGATGGCAAGTATATGTTCTTGTTTTAATTTTCTTCTGTAACTAATAAATGTTAATAAAAAATAAATATATGTCATTGATGTGACCCTAATGAATCAGCAGTGGACATGATAAAAGTTTCTCTTACAGGAAACAAAAATATTTCAGATGATGTTAAAGAAAACAATGTCTCAAGTAAGTAAAATAAAAAAAGGAGCCTGAATAGCTTTGTTAGCAACTGTGACCTACAGAAGTAATCTTTTTATTCTGATTAGTACAATAACATCATATATTTTATTTCCTGAGTAGTAAATTCAATTTATGAAAAAACATAAACACTTTCCTCATCATTAGTGTGTCTAAAAAACAAGTTAGAAAGCTTGTTTTTGGTTATATGTGCATATTTGTCTGAGTTTAACTCCTGTATATCTTGCCATAAAACATGAAATTTCTCACTTCTACTAGATACATCGATCATGTGTGGGGTTTCCAAAGGAATAACAAGACAGTATTCTAAAAAATGCAGGCATATGGCCGGGTAGTGGTGGCGTACGCCTTTAATCCCAGCACTCGGGAGGCAGAAGCAGGCGGTTCTCTGTGGGTTCGAGGCCAGCCTGGTCTACAAGAGCTAGTTCCAGGACAGGAACCAAAAGCTACAGAGAAACCCTGTCTCGAAAATTCAAAAAAAAATGCAAGCATATAATCAGTTAGTACACCTAATAGGAAAATACATAAATAATTATTTTAAGAATTGTTCATATGTAAAATAGCACACAATCTATTAGAATACTTTCCTATTTTGTTATTGTTTATCCACTGACTTTTTCATGCATTTATGCAATGTATCTTTATCATATCTGCCACTCATGCCCTCTTTTAACTCTGCTCCCATTATATTTTTCTCCAAAGTTCATGTCCTCTTAGTGCTACCCATAAATGCATAGGTAACCAAATTGCCACTCCTGAAAGAAGCATGAACTTCATTTTTCCAGCAGCCATTAAATTACTAATAGTCTCTCAGATAGAATTGGGACCTGAGAAGTGTTTTAACTTCCATGCTGGGATTTTTAACTCATTAGTTCTTGTTTAGCAGGGAACCACATATGCTGTGTATACATCTGTGCCACAGTCATTTCCTGTCCAAAAGACAAAATTCTGCAGTCCTAGTCACATATGCCCAACTCCTGAATTCGTTTTGTATCATCTTTTCAATGTTCCCTGAGCCTTGAGGCTACTGGTGATGGAACTGGAGCCATGATAAAGATACTATCTCTGGGGCGGAGCACTAATGGTCTACTAATGTCAGCAGTTTGAACAATGATGATTCGCTGCATTAACCACTGTCTGCTGCAATAAAGACGCTTCTCTGACGACAGTTTGGAACAGCACAGATTGAGTAGAAAAGTTTTTTGAATAATAACATCAGGTCTCGGTAGAGGAAACCAAGGTTTACAGATCCTGTACTTAGTAGAGTCTGACGCCATGTGGATTGAGCCCCTGGAGAAAAATGTTCCGGCACCATAAGTGGGCCCTGCTGCTAGAATACTAGAAGACTATTTGGAAAGACCCAAATCATAAGAGGATTTTCAGTATAATTTGCAATGCTAGAAACAAAGAGTAAAATTTGTTGTTGAAGGGAAATAATTAAAGTGTTTCTCTTCCTCTTTAAAACAAGAACAAAAATAATTGTTTATTTAAATAATCCAGTAATTTTAAGGTGGGAATGTGTATTTAAGACAATTTCAGGGGCTGGAGAAATGGCTCAACAGTAAAGAGCACTGGCTGCCTTTCCAAAGGACCCAGATTCAAACACTCCCAGCACCTACATGGCAGCTCAGAACTTTCTGTAACTCAGTTTGGATCAGAAATCTAGCACCATCACACCAATATGCTTAAAATTAAAAATAAGTTATAAAAAATTTCATTCCTTAAGCTAAAACAGTAGTGATTTTCCCCCACAGTCACTGTGTAGAAGGTGTGAGTACCAGCTAGTTCCAACACATTGACTAATTAAGTGCCTGGCTTTGGATTGACCCTACTGCCCCATCCTTTCATACATTGATTTGAAATAGAAATTTATAGAGGTTTTGGAATACATATGCCTATTTTGTATGCAGTAACATACAGCCTCATCCCTTACCTTTCAGATATGAAAACAGAAAGCAAAAGTGAAATAAATTTGTTTCTCCAAAGTGATGATTTCAGCTTATTTCCCACTACTAATTTTATGGACACACCAGTGTTTACTACACATATGCAATCATTTTCCTGGGAAATTTTGATTTATTGCAATGCAAGATTTGTTTAGCATTAGAAAATAAAGCTATGTAATTCAGTACTTTAGCAGATCAGTGTGCAATATTATGCATTTTTATAGTAAATAAAAGGATGTGCACAACTAATATTAAGTTCAAGGAAAAAGGTTTCTCCGTCATTTTTAGTACTAGTCACTTTTCCAAGAATTGGAAATCCACCAAGTAACAAAAGACACATCGAAAATGCCTAAGTAACTGAAACTCATTTACTCCCTGCAAAACCAACACACACACACACACACACACACACACACACACACTCACACACACACACTTCTGGAAATATAAGAAGAGAATTAGCTATACTGCAGGAGGATATTTATTAAAATATTAAAGTCAATTAATGAACACAAATATTGGAGTGATTTTTAAGTCAGAAAAATCTTGATTCACCAAACTATATTTTCTTCCACATTGAAAAGAACATTTAAGCCTGATGAAAAGTCAAGAACAGAAGAAAAAATTGCAGTGATCTTTTATTTGTATTTTAAAATAAATAACTTAAAATGAAAAACCTGTCAATTTTGGATGAAGTGTGTAATAATTCATAAAAGTGGAAATAAATAACCAAAGTTAGTATATAATCAGAGTTCTCTAGGTTAGAAGAGCTCATATAATGAATGCATATATATGGGATTTATTAGCACCACTGACAAACTATGGTCCAACTACTAATTCAACAAATTCTACAATGGTGAGCTGTGAATGGAAAGTCCAAGAATCCAGAAATTTCTCATTCAACAAAGCTGGATGTTTCAGCTGGTCTTCATTAGATGCTGGAATCCTGTAGAAGTATGTTCTAATGATATTGAAGGAATGGACTTGCTAGCAAGGCAAGAGCAAACAGACAAAAAGCAAAAACTTCCTTCTTCTATGACCTTATATAAGCTTACAGGAGAAAGTACAGCCCTGAATAAGGTGTGTCTTTCTGCCTAAAGATATGAATTGAAGACATGTGTCCTCTTACCTTCATATCTTGAGATACAGATCAAAGGCTTGTGTCTTCATGCCTCAAGATCTGGATCAAAGGTTTGTGTCTTCCTACCACAAAAAAAATCCTAGCTGAAAATAGATTCATCTACTTTAAACCATGCAAAAATCTCTTGCAGGTATGTCATCTGTTTCTGGATTAAAGTTCATACTATAGTCAAGAGCCAAAAAAAGCCTTCACAGATGAGTATAAAAGAAATAATTCCAAGTGGTGGTGTATGGCTTTAATTGCAGCACTCAGGAGTTAGAGAGAGGCAGATATCTGGGAGTTTTGAGGCCAGCCTGGGCTACAAGAGCTAGTTTCAGCTTTTCTGCAACGGGTTTGCCATCAGAACGCAGGTGTTGTGAAAAACACCGCTAATTCAAAGACAAAATGGGAAAGGAAAAGACTCACATCAACACTGGACACGTTGATTCAGGCAAGTCCACTACAACCAGCCACCTGATCTACAAGTGTGATGGAATCGACAAAAGAACTATCGAGAAGTTTGAGAAGGAGGCTGACGAGATGGGAAAAAGCTCCTTCAAGTATGCCTGGGCTTGGACAAAATGAAAGCTGACCGTGAGCATGGTATCACTATTGACATCTGCTTGTGGAAGTTTGAAACCAGCAAGTACTATGTGACTATCCTTGATGCCCCAGGACACAGAGACTTCATCAAAAACACGACTACAGACACATCACAGGCTGACTGTGCTGTCCTGATGGTTGCTGCTGGTGTTGGTGAATTCGAAGCTGGTATTTCCAAGATTGGGCAGACCTGTGAGCATGCACTTTTGGCTTACACCCTGGGTGTGAAACAGCTAATTGTTGGTGTCAACAAAATGGATTCCACTGAGCCACCCTACAGTCAGAAGAGATAAAAGGAAATTGTTAAGGAAGTCAGCACCTACATTAAGAAAATTGGCTACAACCCTGACACAGTATGATTTGTGCCAATTTCTGGTTGGAATGGTGACAACATGCTTGAGCCAAGTGCTAATATGCCTTGGTTCAAGGGATGGAAATTCACTCTCAAAGATGGTAGCACCAATGGGACCACCCTGTTGGAAGCTTTGGATTGTATCCTACCACCACCTCGTCCAACTGATAAGCCTCTGCGACTGCCTTTCCAGGATGTCTATAAAATTGGTGGTATTGGGACTGTCCCTCTGGGCCAAGCGGAGACCGGTGTTATAGAACCTGGCATGGTGGTAGACGTGGCAACGTTGCTGGTGACAGCAAAAATGACCCACTAATGGAAGCTGCTGGCTTCACTGCTCAAAATACCATGATGGAGTTTCAAAATTTTGAGTAAGCAATGCTCTTTGGACTTACTTTGACATGTCGAAGAAAGAATAGTGACAGCTTTTCTTATGGAAAGATTGACAGCATGCTTTGGGAAGGGTTAGATGCTACTGACTATTCATATACCACTTTATACAAGTTGCAGTTTTGAGCTTTCTTAATAAATTTGCAAAGTACAACTAAGTTTCTTATTGTTTTAGACAACTTTTAGAATATAAAACATAAGGTATACAAGTATGAAAAAAAGACCTGAAATGTCTTCTGCTTTAATAGGTGGTTATATATCTCTTACTAATCATAAAAAATTACTTCTTAAAGGACATTTTTACAAAAATCCAAATAAATTTTGCAAAATATTTAAAGTATGGCTTTATAGAAGTATTCTAATTTTTTCAAACATCAAGGGTAATATACTATGATAAACATTATAAAACATCCTTACTTGGATTATATGGCAGCTTTTAATATCTTACCCCTGAACTACTGATGAGCTAAAGCCTATGAGGAATTACATTAAACTGAAAAGGGAACCTGACAATTTCTTTTCATGTTTGCCGTTAAATGGATTTACTGCATGTTATAAAAAAGTTTTTCTTCATGAGATTTATAAAGTTTTTGAGAATGATATAGGAGTAAATCTTTTAAAGTGTGTTATGATACACAATTTACTTCAACAAAATGTAGTAGAAAGCAGGATAGATAGCTAATATTTAACAAAATGTCAAGATCTCCTACATGATTGATCTTACAAAATTTCTGGGAGGCCAAAATATGTTAATAAAGACTAACTAAAAACTTCAGATCTTACAGAAGTATACTTTATATATTAAAACCAGAATCCCCACCTAAAGGCTTAGAAATGTAGTACCTACATCCTAGTTTTGATGCATCTTTCATTACCAATTTAAACTGCCAAATAAATTTCTGAACATCTCCTATGCATTTAACACTATTCTTGTTTGATATATAGTTGAGTAAATAATCATAATTTTTACTTGCAGAAAACTGTTGGTATCTCTATATTACATGCAAAGAATACTAATTTAAATAACAACATTTAAATAAACATTTTACAGGCCAAAAGTAAGATATTCAATTCCAAAAATATTCATTCTCTTGTGCTCTGGATCTCTGAAACGTCCATCAAACATTTACTATAGGACTGCTTGATCTTGGATGATGGTGTTCTTTTGTCACCAAATGCAAAACATTGCTGTGGGAACACCTTCAGCCAGTATTTTTTAAGATACTGGCCAAATTTGAATGTGATTTCATGTACTATACATGCAGATAACATGCACTTGCTGGCCTCTTGACTGATGAATTTGGTTCCAGTTCCCAGGGCTTGCAGAGAACTGAAGATCACTACTCTTTCTGTGAGTTTATCCTCGGATAAATAAACCTTTGTTATACCACATTCTGAGTTATTATGCAACTATTTTGTATGCCAACAAATTGGCACCCACCATGTGGGATAAGGATCCACATAAGACCTAATTTAAAATAAAAGTTTAAGAAAAAAAAAGGTGTCTTCTAGACCCAAAACAATAGGAGCCAAACATAGATTCTTAATAGTTACATTTTTTAAAATATGTTCAGATAAGCTTAGTTTACTAGAGGCAAGCAGAAGTGTGATTCTTTTAGCAGAAGGTTTTCTAACTCAGTGTTAGCAGCAAAAACTGTGTGGCCCCTGTAAAAGATGGCTTCCTGGTTCATAAGAATGGCTCTAGTTCTTTCAGGAGGTCCTAATAAGCAGTTTAAATGGGATTTGTGACCAGTGTGCCAAAAATTGTTTAATAGTGCCATAGACCAACTGTATCCCTGGAGCTGGAAGGTGAGCATGGCTCACTGAGGCAGTTAACAGCCATCCTTCATGTTGGACTGGGTAGAGCAAGCATGCAGGGGCGTGGAATTGGTCCTTACCATGCCTGCTTAGTCTTTTCATTTATTTTAAGAAAATGTCATTTCCTGGTCAGAAAATGATTACACATATGCAATAAAGACAGATTCAGACAAAAATATATCTCTGAATGTGTCACACTATGTTTAAAAAATATGCATAGGCTTGGAAGAGAAAAGAAGAGTATAAACAGTTATGAAAGGATATAGTTTTAAAAAATAAAACAAAATCTTTAAAGAGACAGTAAGGTAAAAGAGTATGGACAGTCATATATTAGAGGAATAAAAAATAAGCCATATAAAGATGGAGTATACATAGAGTATGAATTATGTATAATATTTTGTTTTCTTTGATTTTTTTGACTGCATAGAGACATTTGATTCTGGGTAATGCTAAGTTAAATAAACATAAAGGTATCTTGTCTTCAATGTTTGGGTCTAAGGATATGTTGCTTAGGAAAAGAGGTTCTGTTTTTGTTTTCATAGAAGATGAGAACCTGTATATTCCTGCCAGCTTATTTGGTTTGATGGAACATGGTCCCTCCAAAAGTTCTTTATGAACCTTGAAAGTACTTTGCCCAGCAGAAAGCTGGAGAAAACTATGCCCAATTTACCAAATTGATTTCTTATAAATATTTATATTCATTTTAAAGTGGTTGGTTATAAATGGGTAATGAAAATAAGGAAATAAGATATAGAAATAAATACTTTACATTCGTATGGATCTTGGCATAGCGATACAAATTTAAAGTTGATTTTATTGAAGGGCATCTAGGTTGTTTCCAGGTTCTGGCTATCACAAACAATGCTGCTATGAACATTGTAGAGCATATACTTTTGTTGTATGATAAGGCCTCTCTTGGGTATATTCCCAAGAGTGGTATTGCTGGGTCCAAGGGTAAGTTGATCCCGAATTTCCTGAGAAACCGCCATACTGCCTTCCAAAGTGGTTGCACAAGTTTGCATTCCCACCAGCAATGGATGAGTGTACCCCTTTCTCCACAACCTAGGCCCTTCAATGGAAGAATGGATGAAGAAAGTATGGAATTTATACATATTAGAGTACTACTCAGCAATAAAAAACAAGGACTTCATGAATTTTGCATACAAATGGATGGAAATAGAAAACACTATCCTGAGTGAGGTAAGCCAGACCCAAAAAGAGGAACATGGGATGTACTCACTCATATTTGGTTTCTAGCCATAAACCAAGGACATTGAGCTTATAATTAGTGATCCTAGAGAAGCTAAATATGGAGAACCCAAAGAAAAACATATAGGCATCCTCCTGAATATTAACCTTCAGCAAGCGATGAAAGGAGACAGAGACAGAGACCCAAATTGGAGCACAGGACTGAAATCTCAAGGTCCAAATCAGGAGCAGAAGGAGAGAGAGCACGAGCAAGGAACTCAGGACCGCGAGGGGTGCACCCACACACTGAGACAATGGGGATGTTCTATTGGGAACTCACCAAGGCCAGCTGGCCTGGGTCTGGAAAAGCCTGGGATAAAACCGGACTCTCTGAACATAGCGGACAATGAGGACTACTGGGAACTCAAGAACAATGGCAATGGGTTTCTGATCCTACTGCACGCACTGGCTTTGTGGGAGCCTAGGCAGGTTGGATGCTCAACTTACTAGACCTGGATGGAGGTGGGGGTTCCTTGGACTTCCCACAGGACAGGGAACCCTGATTGCTTTTCGGGCTGGGGGGAGACTTAATTGGGGGAGGGGGAGGGAAATGGGAGGCGGTGGCGGGGAAGAGACAGAAATCTTTAATAAATAAATAAATTAAAAAAAAAGAAAAATAAATAAATAAATAAATTAAAAAAAAGAAAAAAAAGTTGATTTTATTACACTGTGTACATGTATTTCTGCTCTTGTTTAAGGTATTGTGTTTGTACAACTCATTTAATAATATAATGTAAAATTTTAAATTACAGATTAATAGATAGTTCATTAATAATAGTTAAACTTGTAGTCATCTTAGTCAAGCCTTCTAGCTACACAGAGATAATCTTCAATCACTTCAAAGACCTGTAGACTCTGATATTTAAATAATTTAGGTTCTGTTGACAAGAGACACATTGTTCCTGGTAGCCCTGATCTGTTCCCGAGAGAATATTGGGCACAGAAAATACTCCACTTGAAATCTGTTTTCTTCTTAGAAAAACTAGCTATTAGGTCAACAAGTTGCCGTATATTGACCACTGACAAAATGCGTGGTTTTCAGATTGGAAAAGCAGTATACAAGCAAAAAGACTGTCAAACATTGTCAGCACAAGATGACAGTTTTTCAAAATTTCCTGCCTTTGAAGATCATTGATCAGACACTCTAAGCCATAGCAAAAGTTGGTAGCCCCAATGTTACAAATAGATTTTGGGTGATTGTCCAGGTAGCCAGTTGTCTCTGTCATTTCTTGTGCCTTGCACTTTCTGTTTACTGAAGAAGTATTACTTCCCTTTGCACATCTTTGACGTGGTTGAAGACTATAGTCATAGTTACTTTCCTCTAATGATTTACCCAAGCCATTTTTAATATAAGACTTAGAGTCCTTAGAAAAAGATAACTACTTAACATTGGTTCCTTGCTTGATACTGTTCGTGCTGGTTATAATTCTATTCTAATTTTTACGTATGTTTTTGCCAGTTCTTTTCCCTGGACAATTCTTGATATTTGTTTTTATTGTATATAGTTTTTATTAGACTTAGAACACTCTTATTTAGAGAAAGGGGAAGGGGCTGTTGGTACTCATTCAGCCAATAGCTTTTAAGATAACTGCCCACTTTGGGCATAGTCTCATGTACCACAAATGCAGACAAAAAGCATGTAATGGCTGTTGGATTCATTTTTAGATCCCAGACCTGGCAGACGACTAAGGATTCCTACTCTTTCTATGAGTTTATCCCAAGATAAATAATAAATAAACCCTTGGTATACTACATTCTTTGTTATTATGGATTTTTTTTTTGGTACACCAACAAAATAACACCAAAGAGTTCTTTAAAAATTATTTTTTCTAAATATATTTTTATGGAAAGAACTAAAACTCGGTGCATGCTAAGCAACTGTTCTACCACTGGGTTACAACCACAACCTACATGGGTTGTTTAAATTGCTGTTTCTCTTCAATTATCAGTCCATTCATTACATTTCATAGGTGATAATAAATATAATAAGGAAAAAATTTTATATTTATTCTAAGTACCATTTAAATGAACAGATGAAACCAACTTTTAAAAGGAATAGCTAGGAATAGGTATTTTTATTGATTATAAAAATATATAAACAAACTTTCTATCCTTAGTAAGCAAACAGTAGGGAAGAATGTTTTTTTGCTCATTTTCAAAAGATTTCTTTCAAAATCTGCAAGGTAATAGAGACATTTTGAAATAAACTATGTTAATAGATTAAAAAGCTTTACCCTCAAGAAGTGAAGAAGATTAGACAAAAGGTAAAGAAAAAAGAATGGAAATTTTGGCAGTCTAAAACACCCACTTCTACATTAAATAATTCACATGATATGCTTATGGCTGAGTAATTCTTACTACACTGAACACTTAAAACTTGTGAGATTCAAGTCATTTTCCTTACTCTCTGGCTTATGTCTAAACAAAGAGCTTAATATCTCCACAGATGCTGTAGGCTCACACAATGACCAACTTCATTATTTTGTGCAAAGAGATGAAATTGATAAGCCACTTTTAGTGATTTAAATAAAGAATATAGCTTTATATAAACACTAAATCTAATTTTAACATACTTTAATTTTAATAACTATTAGAACTAAACTCTTCATGATATATTTAAAATAGTAAGAAAAACTGACTTGAATAGTGAATGCTCGAGTTAAAGAATGGGAGTAGAGTACCTGTTTATGATGAGTCCTACTGTTTTGTGAGGCATGAAAATGCAATATTAAAGTTGGTCATGGATATTCCTCAATGTTTTCAGAAATATGTTGAGGCCAGATAGCATGTGGCAGGATTGGGATCCCCATGGAGAAGCTGTGAAGGTACATTTCATGAGCTTCAAAGTAAAGCCTAGATTGAAATAGAGATACCAAGTTGTTGTTTGTTACAGAACTGTGCCACATATTCAAAAGAGAGTTATATGCAGGGAGTGAAACAGTCAAGACAGCAACAAGGGTTGTAGGCAATAGAGTTGGAAGAACAAACTTACCTGAGATAGTTTAATCTGGCATTCCAGGTACTAGACATAAAGCTACAGAATTTTTGTCTTCCCTTGTTCTTTTTCAGTCTTATTTTAGTACAGTATTTCCTAATTGTGTGCTCATTTGTATTTCTTTTTAAAATGAAAATAAATAAGTTTCTGTGTCATTGTAAGTTAGAAGTGTGTTTGTGTGTAGAAAAAATGAGTAATAATTTTTAAAAAATTGCCATGCATCTCAGAAGAATCTTCAGACATTAGAATCCATTTAAAAACAATGAAGATTACTGAAGTTGGCATAAATGGAATTTATGTTGAAAGTTAGTGATTGGCCTAATGGAGGTATGCTAGCATGTGGTAGTTTGAGTGAGAAATTTCCCAAGTACATTGGTCTCAGTATGGTGGTGCCACTTGGAAAAGCTATGGAACCTTTACCAGGTGAACCCTTGCTTGAGGAAGTATATGCCTGGAGGTGGGCTTTAAGGTCTTCACCTTTCTGCTTCATGGGTGTTGATGAAATTTGCTTTAACTACTCCTTGACTGATATAACTTTCCTTCCATATAGAATGCATCTTCTTTGATATTGTAAGCTAAAATAAAACATTTTCTTCTATAAGTTGCTTTTCTTCAGCGTATTTTTATCACAGCAACAGAAAAATAGTCAATAGAGATTGTAGAGAAAAGGACCAAGTCACTCATCAAATTAGGCCTTATCTGAGAGAACTTTAGAGAGAAAAGAACCCCAAAAGATGTATTATAAGTTCCCAAATTTGAAGTGATAGAATTATTCTACTTAGAAACTATTACAGCTGAAGACTGATTAAAAAGGGATTAAAGAAATATATGTGTGGCCTGCTAGGCAGTGGTTGCACATCCCTTAATCCTAGCACTCAGAAGAAAGAGCCATGCAGGTCTCTGAATTTGAGGCCAGCCTGTTCTACAGAGGTAGTTCCAGGACAGCAAGGACTACAAAGTGAAACACTATCTTGAAAAAAAGAGAAAGAAATAAATGTATGATGTTCACTAGGATAGTTGTTCAGAGGATATTATATATTTTTTTAATTTTTTAAAGGTTTATTTATTTGAGTGTCCTAGCTGCAGGAGAGGAGTGTCCTATGCCAGGAGAGGGCATCAGGTTCCACTAGATATGGTTCTTGGGAATTGAACTCAGGACCTTTGGAAGGAAAAAATTCTTAAGTTGAAGAGAAAGACACTCAAGAAGCCTCCTCAGGAGAAAAATAATAGCAAGAGAGTTAATGAGAAAAGAGATAGGAGAACATTATTAAAAGTACTAACTTGATATGAATTCTTACTATTTTCAAATAATAACTGAATATGAATGATATTAGTTTCCAATTAAAAGATAACTAGCACATAGGATAAGAAAACATTATTCAGTTTTTCTTGTGTCCAGGAAATACGCTTTACCATCAGGGATAGATACTACTTTATTGTTAAAGGATGGAAGAAGATATACCATTCAAGTGGAATAAGAAATCAAATAGATATAGCTATATTAGTATATGACAAGATATATGTGTAATCCAAATAAGTCTGAAGTGATAAAAGGATTACTTTATACTAGTCAAAGGAAAAATTGATGATTAGCCTATTAAAATTATAATTATAAAAGCATCAAAACCAACTGTTCCCAGTGCATAAAATCATATTATTTGATGAGATATTGTGGATTAATCCCAATACACTGACATTTAGTGACTTAAATTTCTAAATTTATTCAATATACAAGCACTGTGGTAAAAATCAAGAAAAAATTGGAATAGTCATTTTATTTCAAAAGACCCTAGCAGAAATTAACATCCTCCAAACACTAAAGAATAAACATCTCTCAAACAACTACTAGAATATCCTCTAAAATAAGTCATATAAGACATAAAGAAAATCTAAACAAACATAGAAAAATTGAAGTAACTTCTTCTATTATACCAATCATAATAAAATAAAATTAGATATTCATGGAAAGAAAACTTCAGAACATACACAAGTACATGAAGATTAAAAAGCAGTGCACTAAAAGAAAATCAGTAAAGACTTCTGTTAATCTTTAAAAAATTAGTGAAAATGTAAACAGTGTACATTATAATCTATGGGAGTCACTTAAGGCATTCAAAAGAATAGTACTCAGTGCTCAAATTAAAAATAAATAAATTAAGAATTAAATAGCTTAATAATATTACTTAAGGCCTTGAGAAAGCAAGAACAAACCAAATTATTTAGCAATAAATGGGAACCATAATTAGAATAAGAATAGCAATAAATGAAATCGAGGCAAAAAGAACTGCATAAATAATTAATGAAACAATGTTGACTATTTAGAAAGATAAATATGATTAATAGAATCTCAGACAAATCAGACTAAAGAATAATATAACCAAATTAATATAATTACTGAGGAAATACCAGACATCACAAAAGATGTAATTAAATTTGAAAAAAAAATGACAAGGTCACATCTTAACATTTTCATTCTCCACAATTGGAAAATCTAGAAATATTGCACCGATGTTTTATATGTAAGTGATCTATAAAAGTAAACCATAATATAAATAAGTAATCTGAGTAGTTCAAATTTTTTTCTCAAGACTGAACTTTACTAAACTATTTTCCAACTTAAAATGCTAAGGATCATAAGAGGTCAAATGCAGAATTCTACCAGACAATCAAATAATCAAAATCAGTCATTTTCAAACTTATCAACCAAATAGAAAGGAATGATTCCAAACTGTACTTATTAATTTAATAAAAATAAGCTCAATTCTGTAGGCCAGTTGTTTCGGCTAAAAATGGATGCAAAAATCCTCAAAAAGTGCTTCCCAATCAAATTCAAGATCATGTTAAAATAAATCAATGTGACTAACTTCCCTAATTCAAAGATGAGGTATATTTTGACAGACATAAATCTATAAATGTAATTTGTCATATAAATAAACTTAATGAAAACAATCACATAGTTATATCACTGAAAACCTTTAATAAGATTTAGCATTAATTCTTTCATGATAAAAGTAATGAAGAGAGAAAGAATGCAGAGAGGTCCTTTAATATATGAAGATTATATATGCAATATTATAGCCAACATAAATTTCCCTCAACCAAAAAATAAATAAGAAACATGTGGTACATTTATACACAGCAGAAAAAATAATGATATCTTGAAATTTGCAGCAAATGGATGGATCTAGAATACATGATATTGAGTAAAGTAACCAGTCCCAGAAAGACAAATATCATATGTACTCACTAATAACTTTTTTAGACATAAATCAAAAAAAAAACCAGCCTACACATCACAAACCCAGAGAATCTAGACAACAATGAGGACCCTAAGAGAGTCATACATAGACCTAATCTACATGAGAAGAAGAAAAAGACAAGATCTCCTGAGTAAATTGGGAACATGGGGACCATGGGAGAGGGTAGAAGGGAGCAGAGAGGAAGGGAAAAGAGCAGAGAAAAATGTAGAGCTCAACAAAATAAAAAATACCCTAATCTCTGTTTTAGTACATTAATTTAACTTCTGATATCCATAGAGACAAAGACCCACATTCGAGCACCGGACTGAGCCCCCAAGGTCCAAATGAGGAGCAGAAGGAGGGAGAACATGAGCAAGGAAGTCAGGACCACAAGGGATGCACCCACCCACTGAGACAGTGGGAGCTCACCAAGGCCAGCTGAACTGGGACTGATAAAGCATTGGATAAAACCAGACTCTCTGAACATGGTGGACAATGAGGGCTGATGAGAAGCCAAGGACAATGGCACTGGGTTTTGATCCTACTGCATGAACTGCTTTGTAGGAGCCTAGCCAGTTTGGATGCTCACCTTCCTAGACTTGGATGAAGGGGGGAGGACCCTTGACTTCCCACAGGGCAGGGAACCCTTGACTGCTCTTTGGATTGGAAAGGGAGGGAAAGAGGAGGGGGAGATGAGTGGGGGGAGGGGGAGGGAAAAGGGAGGCTGGGAGGAGGCAGAAAGTTTTTCAATAAAAAAAAAAGAAATTACAACACCAACTTTTTAAAGTAATTGACTCCTATCAAAAACAGATAAGTATTATAAACTTACTGTTTCCTGTTACCAGACTGGTGCGTGGCCCAAATGTCATCAGAGAGCCACCTTTGAGCAACTGGTGAAGAGAACCACAGCCAAACATTTGGAATCATACAGAGGAGAAGAAAGGATAAAAAGTATAGTAACCAGAGTGGTAAAGTACAGAACAGAAAGTCTTACACAATCAACTAGCCTGTGCTCGCGGAGGCTCACAAAGACCATACCAACAACCACGAAGGCTGTATGTGACTTATTTAGGCACTGTGCATATATCCTAAAGTTGTATAGCTTGTTCCTATTGTAAGAATCCTAATGGTGGGAACAGGGACTGTCTCTATTTTTTTTTTTTTTTTGGTTTTTCGAGACAGGGTTTCTCTGTGTTTTTGGAGCCTGTCCTGGAACTAGCTCTTGTAGACCAGGCTGATCTCGAACTCACAAAGATCCACCTGCCTCTGCCTCCCAAGTGCTGGGATTAAAGGCGTGTGCCACCACCGCCCGGCTCTAATTCTTTTATAGGCTTTTGTGACCCTACTCTTCATACTGGGCCACATTGCCTAGCCTGAATACATGAGGAGATGCTTACTTAGACTTACTGCAAATTGATAGGCCATGTTTTATTGATACCCTCAGGAGACAATGCCCTTTTCTGTATGGAAATGGAAATATAAGGGATTGGATGATAGGAGGAGAGGGCTGAGAGGGAAAGAAGAGGACAATGCTTCTGGAATATAAAATAGGTGAATAAAACAGATCTTAAAAAGAAATCAAGTAATATTTTTGAAAACTTATAACATTACTTATTATGTGGATTATATAAACCATTATCAAGCCAATGTACAGGTAGTAGTTACATGAACATGTAGACAAATGGAGGGGAGGAGAAATCAAAGGGAAAAGAGAAAGAGAAGAGGTAAGAATCGATATATTTTTTAACGAAAAAGAAAGTGTGAGAAGAGAGAGGAAGCTATCTTAACATTAAGAGAATAATAGTTACAGGGAATAACAGGATAGTAGGCATTGGGCTGTTAAAGTTTTAGCATTCTCTTTCTATGCTTCAGAAGAGTAAACATGGTAATTAAAGGACTGTATTCTTAAAATTAGTGAGTTTGGAGGTAATTTTTTTTTCTTGAGATATAAAGATTGTAGAAGCCAGAGGGGATGAAAGAAACCAAAAGAACATGACCCAATTAATCAACTAAGCAGGACACATGTGGGCACACACAGACTGAAGCAGCAAACACAAGTATGGGTCATCACCAGTTTCTCTGCTTGTATGTTTTGGTTGTTAGCTTGGTGTTTTTACAGGAATCTTAACAGTGAATATGTCATCTCTGACTCCTAGGATTGTTTTCATCCTATTGAGTTGACTTGTTAATCCTTGAAAAGTGATCGCCTCCTTTTCTTATTGTATCTTCTTTTATGATGTTTGGTTATTTTCTCTTGGAATCACACTTTTTTTTGCAGTCATATTTAATCCTGAAATTTATTTCTGAAATGAGTCATTTCCTTCAATTAAGTGTAAGATACACTGTCTTACGAACACTATGTTCTTGGCTAATTTTTGCTAATTCACTCTCTGCAAAAATCTGTAATTTAAAACCTAGGCTTAATAAAACAAAGATTTTGTTCTACAGAAAAAAATAAAGGTAATTAGGATTTTAAGTTGAGTAGAGTAATAAAAGAGCCTTCATTAAGCTTCATTAACCTTATTTGAGTGTCCAGAGCGTTAGTACTTTGGTACAAACACATTTTGTGATGTACTTTTTTTTTTTTTAACCGAAGGCAAGTCTCATGGAGAGGGACATGGTGTGAGCTTGGACAAATGGAGGAAGGGATACCTGTGGTTGAGATGTGTTGTATGAGAGAAAAATTCATTTACAGAAAATATTTGCATATATTTTATAAGGGAAAGATCTATTTATACTTAGGAAATTGCATGTATATATAGATACATATACACGTGAATTTACATATATACACACATGTATATACACACACATATATAAAGTAAAGAAAAAAGAGACCATGAATTTGAAAGAAACATAGCAAGACTAAAGGGGGGAAATTATGTAATTTAACCACAAAATTAAAATAAATAGTTCAAAATAACAAAGAAGTGGAATTTAGCAATTTTTAGAATTTATAGATACTATAAACACATGTGAGATCATTTGGTATAGGGCCACAAAATTCTCCTAATCTTCTCCAGAAACATTTAGTGTAAAGTACTTCAAGAATAATAAAATTTGAAGGTGGAATATTAACTTATTCTTAAATAATTGGGTATCTGGATTGTATGGTTAACAAATATACTCGGGGTATGCCTACAATTACTTTTATCGGTTAATAAATTACTTCAAATAATTTAGAAGTTCATTGAATAAACATTTTTTTATGTTTTATTGGAAAAAAAATTCCAGCTCCTCCCAGCCTCCCTTTTTCCTCCCCCTCCTCCCGCCACTCTTCCCCTACCCCACACCTCTACCCCTCCCTCTCCAGTCTAAAGAGCAGTCAGGGTTCCCTGCCCTGTGGAAAGTACAAAGTCCTCCCCCCTCCATCCAGGTCTAGGAAGGTGAACATCCAAACTAGCTAGGTTCCCACAAAGCCAAAACATGAAGTAGGATCAAAACCCAGTGCCATTGTCCTTGGCTTCTCATCAGCCCTCATTGTCTACCATGTTCAGAGAGTCCGGTTTTATCCCATGCTTTATCAGTCCCAGTCCAGCTGGCCTTGGTGAGCTCCCAATAGATCAGCCCCACTGTCTCAGTGGGTGGGTGCACCCATCGTGGTCCCGACTTCTTTGCTCATGTTCTCCCTCCTTCTGCTTCTCATTGGGACCTTGGGAGCTCAGTCCAGTGCTCCAGTGTGGGTCTCTGTCTCTATCTCCATCCATTGCCAGATGAAGGTTCTATGGTGATATGCAAGATGTTCGTCAGTATTGCTATAGGCTAGGGTCATTTCAGGTTCCCTATCATCAGTTGCCCAAGGAACTAACTGGGGACTTTGCCCTGAGCACCTGGGAGCCACTCTAGGTTCAAGGCTCTTGTCAACCCTAAAGTAGCTCCCTTAACTAAGATATGTGCTTCCCTGCTCCCCTATCCAACTTTCCTTTATCCCCAACCATCCTGTTTCCCCAAGTTCCCCCCATCCTCCTTTTCTCACTATTCTCTCCCTATCTCTCCTTACCCCCATCCCACCCCACCCCCAAGATCCCATTTTTTTTTTTGCCCGGCAAGCTTGTCTACTTCCCATAGCCAGGAGGATAAATATATGTTTTTCTTTGGGTTCACCTTCTTATTTAGCTTCTTTAGGATCACATATTATAGAATCAGTGACCTTTATTTATGTCTAGAAACCAATTATGAGTCAGTGCATCCCATGTTCATCTTTTTGGGTCTGGGTTACCTCACTCAGGATAGTGTTATGTATTTCCATCCATTTGCATGCAAAATTCGAGAAGTCATTGTTTTTGGGTTTTTTTGGGTTTTTTTTTGTTTTTTTGTTTGTTTTACGCAGATCAGTACTCTAATGTGTATATATTCCACACATTCTTCATCCATTCTTCCATTGAAGGACATCTAGGTTGTTTCCATTTCTGGCTATTACCAATAATGCTGCTATGAACATAGTTGAACAAATGCTTTTGTCATAAAATAGGGCATCTTTTGGGTATACTCCCAAGAGTGGTATTGATGGGTCCAGGGGTAGGTTGATCCCGATTTTCCTGAGAAACCGAAACACTGATTTCCAAAGTGCTTGCACAAGTTTGCATTCACACCAGCAATGGATGAGGGTATCCCTTCCTCCACAACCTCTCCATCCAAGGCTTTCATTGGTGCTTTTGATTTTAGCCAGTCTGACAGGTGTAAGATAATATCTCAAAGATGTTTTGATTTGCATTTCCCTGATCTCTAAGGAGGTTGAGCATGACCTTAAGTGTTTTTTGGCCATTTGAACTTCTTCTGTTGAGAATTCTCTGCTCAGCTCAGTGCCCCATTTTTTAATTGGGTTAATTAGCATTTTAAAGTCTAATTTTTTGAGTTCTTCATATATTTTGGAGATCAGACTTTTGTCAGTTGCAGTGTTGGTGAAGATCTTGTCCCAGTCAGTAGGTCGCCGTTTTGTCTTAGTGACAGTATCCTTTGCTTAACAGAAACTTCTCAGTTTCAATAGGTCCCATTTATTCAATGTTGCCCTTAATGTCTGTGCTGCTGGGAAGCAATCTCCTGTGCCCATATGTTGTAGGGTACTTCCCACTTTCTCTTCTATCAGGTTCAGTGTGTTTGAGGTCTTTGATCCATTTGGACTTGAGTATTGTGCATGGTGATAGATATGGGTCTATTTTCATTCTTCTACAGGTTGACATCCAGTTGTGCCAGCACCATTTGTTGAAGATGCTTTCTTTCTTCCATTGTATACTTTTAGCTCCTTTATTGAAAATGGGGTGTTCATAGGTTTGTGGGTTAAAAACTGGGTCTTCTACATGATTCCATAGGTCAACTTCTCTGTTTTTATGCCAGTACCACGCTGTTTTCATTACTGTAGCTCTGTAATAGAGTTTGAAGTCAGCAATGGTAATGCCTACAGAAGTTACTTTATTGTATAAGATTGTTTTAGTTATCCTGGGTTTTTTGTTTTTCCATATAAAGTTGATTATTGTCCTCTCAAGATCTGTGAAGAATTTTGATGGGACCTTGATGGGGATTTCATTGAATTTATAAATTGCCTTGGTAGAATTGCCAATTTTACTATGTTGATCCTCCCAATCCAAGAGCAAGGGAGATCCTTCCACTTTCTGGTGTCCTCTTTAATTTCTTTCTTCAATACCTTAATGTCAAATAGATTTTTCACTTCCTTGATTAGAGTTACCCCAAGATATTTTGTGCTGTTTGTGGCTATCGTGAAAGGTGATGCTTCTCTGATTTCCCTCTCTGCTTCAATATCCTTTGTGTATAAGAAGGCAACTGATTTTTTGGAGTTGATCTTCTATCTTGCAAAATTACGAAAGGTGTTTATCAGCTGTAGGAGTTCTTTGGTGGAGTTTTTGGGGTCGCTTATGTACACTATCATATCATCTGCAAATAATGAAAGTTTAATTTCTTCCTTTCCAATTTGAATCCCTTTGATCCCATTATGTTGTCTTATTGCTATTGCTAATACTTCAAGCACTATATTGAAGAGGTATGGAGAGAGTGGACAGCCTTGTCGTGTTCCTGATTTTACTCGGATGGCTTTGTGTTTCTCTCCATTTAGTTTGATGTTAGCAGTTGGCTTGCTGTAAATAGCTTTAATTATACTGAGGTATGACCCTTGTATCCCTAATATCTCCAAGACTTTTATCATAAAGGGATGTTGAATTTTGTCAAATGCTTTTTCAGCATCTAGTGAAACGATCATATGTTTTTTTTCTTTAAGTTTATTTATAAGATTGATTACATTGATAGATTTTCATATGTTGAACCAGCCCTGCATCTCTGGGATGAAGCCTACTTGATCATAATGGACAATTTTTCTAATGTGTTCTGGGATTTGGTTTGCCAGTATTTTGGTGAGGATTTTTGCATCAATGTTCATGTGTGAGATTGGCCTGTAACACTGTTTCTTGGTTGAGTCTTTGTCTGGTTTTGGTATCGGTGTAACTGTAGCTTCATAAAAGGAATTTGGCAATGACTCTTCTGTTTCTATATTGTAAAATACATTAAGGAGGATAGGTATTTGGTCTTCTTGGAAGTTCTGGTAGAATTCCGCATTGAAACCATCTGGTCCTGGCTTTTTTTAGCAGGGAGGTTTTCAATAACATCTTTTAATTCGTTGCGAATAACAGATCTATTTAGATTGTTCACCTGGTCCTGGTTTAACTTTGGTATATGGTATTTATCTAAAAAAGTGTCCATTTCTTTTACATTTTCCAGTTTTGTGGCATACAGGATTTGTAGTAAGATCTAATGATTCTCTGAATTTCCTCTGTGTCTGTGGTTCATCCACCTTTTCATTTCTGATCTTGTTAATTTGCATATTCTTTCTCTTCCCTTTCATTAGTTTGGATAGTGGATTATCAATCTTGTTGATTTTCTCCAGGAACCAGCTTTTTGTTTCACTGATTCTTTGGATTGTTTTCTGTGTTTCTATTTTGTTGATTTCAGCCCTCAGTTCATTTCCAGTCTTCTACTCCTCCTAGGTGAGTATGCTTCCTTTGTTTTTTTTTAGAGCTTTCAAGTGGGCTGTTAATTCTCCAATGTGTCCTTTCTCTGTTTTCTTTAAGTGGGCACTTAGTGCTATGAATTTTCCTCTTAGGATTGCTTTCATAGGGTCCCATTAGTATGAGTATGTTGTTTCTTTATTTTCATTGAATTCCAGGAAGACTTTAATTTCTTTCTTTATTTCTTCCTTAATTCAGGTATGTTTCAGTAGTTAACTGTTCAGTTTCCATGAGTTTGTAGGATTTATGGTGGTAGCATTGTTATTGAATTCTAACTTTAATCCATGGTGATCTGATATTTTTTTGTAACTGTTGAAGTTTGGTTTGTTACCAAGTATGTGGTCAATATTCAAGAAGGTTCCATGAGCTGCAGAAAAGAAGGTATATTCTTTCCTATTTGGGGGAATATTCTATAGATGTCTGTTAAGTCCATTTGATTCATTACCTCCATTAATTCTCTTATTTGCCTGTTAGGTTTCTGTCTTATTGACCTGTCCGTTGGTGAAAGAGGAGTGTTGAAGTCTCCTACTATTAGTATGTAGAATTTGATAGATGTCTTTAGTTTTAGTAATGTTTCTTTTATGTACGTGGGTGCTTTTATATTAGGGGCATATATATTCAGGATTGAGACTTCTTCCTGATGAATTGTTCCTGTTATTAGTATAAAATGTTCCTCTCCATCTCTTCTGATGAATTTAAGTTTGAAGTCAACTTTGTTAGAAATTAGTATGGCCAAACCTGCTTGTTTCTTGGGTCCATTTGCTTGATAAGCCTTTTCCCAGCCCTTTAGTCTGATTAGGTGCCTGTCTTTGTGGTTGAGGTGTGTTTCTTGTAAACAGCAGAATGTTGGATCCTGTTTTCGTATCCAATCTCTTAGCCTGTGCCTTTTTATAGGTGAGTTGTGTCCATTGACATTAAGTGATATTAATGACCAGTGGTTGTTAACTCCGGTCACTTTTTTAGTAGTAGAGTTTGTGTGTTTCCCTTCTTTGAGTTTTGCTGCTGAAGGGTCTGTAGATGTCTGAGTTATTGTGGTCATTGTTGGACTCCTTGGTTAGTGATTTTCCTTTTATTACTTTCAGTAAGGCTGGATTTGTGGCTACATATTGTTTAAATTTGTTTTAATACTGGAAAATTGTGTTTTCTCCATTTATAGTAAATGAAAGCTTGGCTGGGTATAGTAGTCTGGGCTTGTACCCATGGTCTCTTATTTTCTGCAGTACATCTATCCAGGACCTTCTGGCTTTCATGGTTTCAATAGAGAAGTCAGGTGTAGGTCTGATAGGTTTACCTTTATAAGTAAGTTGGCCTTTTTCCTTTGCAGCTCTTAATATTCTTTCTTTATTCTGTATGCTTTCTGTTTTGATTATTATATGGCAAGGGGATTTTTTTTTTGATCCAGCCTATTCAGTGTTCTGTATGCTTCTTGAACCTAAATAGGTATATTTTTCTTTAGGTTGGGAAAGTTTTCTTCTATAATTTTATTAAATATATTTTCTGGACCATTGAGCTGCACTTTTTCTCCTTCTTCTACTCCTATTATTCTTAGGTTTGGTCTTTTTATTGTCTCCCATATTTCCTAAATGTTTTGTGATCAAAGTTTGTTAGACTTGCTGTTTTCTTTGATCAGTGCATTTATTTTCTCTATGGTATCTTCAGAATCTGAGAGTCTTTCTTCTATCTCTTGTATTCTGTTGATTATGCTTGTTTCTGTAGTCTCTATTCGTTTACCTAGATTTTCCATGCCCAGCCGGCACTCTGTTTGTGTTTTCTTCTTTGCCTCCATTTCAGCTTTCAAGTCTTGAACTGTTTCCATTATCTGTTTGATTGTTTTTCCTTGGTTTCCTAGAGTATTGTTCACTGATTTATTCAACTCTCCAAACTTTCTGTTATACTTCTCATCCATTTCTCTACGGGCATTTTGTACATGCTGTTTAAGGATGTCAATCACTTTCATAAAGTCAATTTTTTCTACTTCTTCTTGATTAAGGTGTTCATGTCCTCCTGTTGTCAGGTCACTGGGTTCTGGTGGTTTCATGTTTTTTTTTTTTTTCAGATTGTTTGGTGAAATTTTGCATTGGCACCTGCCCATCTCTTCCTCTGAATGCTCCCCTTGGATCTTCTTTTACAGGATCAGGTCTCCTTGTCTAGTTATGTACCTTACCAGTGATGGCACTCCAGACCGATGGCTCTCTTGGTGCTACAGTGATGTCTCTCTTGGTGCCAAGATCAGATCTCTGTCCTGGCTTGTTAGCTCGTAAACAAAGCCCCTACCTTGCTTGGTTCAGGCAGGCTATTGAAACAAAGGAACTCCTGCCTGCCCAGTTGCCCTCAGGATTCGTCCCCAGCACCCAGATAGGCTGAGCTCGGTGATGTTATGTGCCCGAAGAGGGAAGGGAGGCAGAACGGGGGAGGGTTCTGGATGCAAGCTGGGTGAAATCTAAATAAACATTTAAATGTTACTATTTTCCACCCATTTACCTTCATAGGTTAATTTAAATTCAGAATTTATTGAGGAATGTAATAACAACTATTGTAGGAGGAGCAGGCCAGCTTTATGTACAGGCCACCCAGCTAGCTTACACCTGAGCCATTATTATGCATAGGGGACTTAAACCTGGGTTGTCTGTGCCCTTGTTGTATGAGGAAAAATCAATCTGCTTTCCATTTATGAAGTTGCACTGAGCTAAAAAAAAATAAATCATATCATATTCAAAGAAAACTGTGAAAATTAAATTAAACCACATTCTTAGTTAAAAAGCAACATCAGAAAAATTTCTCTCTCTCTCTCTCTCTCTCTCTCTCTCTCTCTCTGTCTGTCTTTCTCTTTCTCCATGTCTTTCCTCTTATATTGATGTGGGAGTGATTTCTTATTAATAAAGAAACTGCCTAGACCCATTTGATAGGCCAACCCTTAGGTAGGTGGAGTAAACAGAACAGAAGGCTGGGAGAAAAAAGCTGAGTCAAGGAGTCGCCATGATCCTCCCACTCCAGACAGAGGCAGGTTAAGATAATTCCTGGTAAGCCAGCTCGTGGGCTACAGCAGATTATTAGAAATGGGCTAGTCCAGGTGTGAGAGCTAGCCGAGAAGAGGCTTGATAGAAATGGGCCAAGCGGTGTTTAAAAGAATACAGTTTCCGTGGAATTATTTCAGGTAAAGCTAGCTGTGCGGGCGGCTGGGTGCCGGGGATGCAGCCAGCCGCACTTATTTCAAAATTATATTCTTAAAAATATCTATTGCTATTATTTGTTTTTCTGCGTTTAAACCTTACTTAAAATCTCCAAACCTACTCAGGAGGCAGAGGCAGGCAGATCTCTAGGAGTTTGAGGCCAGCCTGATCTACAGGAGCTAGTTCCAGGAGAGGTACCAAAGCTACAGAGAAACCTTGTCTCAAAAAAAAAATCTCCAAAACTTTTCAAAAGGGTAAGTAGAAGATGTATACGTGTCTATTTCAGAGGGAGAATGTGATAACTAACATTGTAATTATCATTACATTCTGTTTAAAAATACCTTTCAGTAATAAAAAATTATGAATTAAAAGTAAATAAATCCTCAGTTAAACCAAAAGTGTTCAGAAAAATGATGGAATGAAACAAAATTTTGTTCCTACCATTCCTAAAATTTTTTATAATATTTAGTAATACTTTTATAATTGTTTTCTATTTAATTATCTTTCTATTTTTGTATTTTTGTAATATAAAGTTAAGCTAATAGAATTTAACAAAGTCCCCAAAATTCTCTTCCATGTAATCCCCCTCAAAAACTTACAGAGATAATAGGCATGTCAACATTTACACAGTTATGTTATTTGTTGAAATTCTGTGAAGAGTTATGAAGAAAAAGATAATAGATGATAGATTGATAAATAGATGGATAGATAGGCATAGATGGATAGAGATAGATGATAGATATAGATAGTTGGCAGAATAATAGATGACAGAGAGATAAATGCAACCCCATTGTTCTCAGTCTCTTGGATTCTCACTGTTAAAGTCTTTATTAAAATCATCAGTATCTTTCTATCTTATGGTCACTGATTGCTCAGTTAGAGTTTGTTGAGTGATCTCCTTCAGGCTGTTCTGGTTTGTGTTCACAGCTCCACGATCTAGGTTACTTGATATTCTGGCCACCGAAAATTTCTCTCCATTTATGGAATTGACTTTATTGCTTTTAATTTGTCAAGCACAGCATATTTGTAAGTATTTAAGTAGGCATTAACATGGAACTGAGCAGGACTGTTCGCACTGCAGCTGGTCATATCTCTCCTACACAAGGCCGCAAACCATGACACTGGTGGGATAATAAAGATTTTCGTATCTACCAAAATTTATAGAAATTTCAAAATGAAGATAAGTTTATTTGATTCATAAATAAATCAATATTTTTTAAGATCCGGTTTCTAGGTAGCTTTGGAGTCTGTCTTAGAACTAGCTCTTATAGACTAGGCAGGCCCTGAACTCACAGAGATCTGCCAGTCTCTACCTCCTTAGTGTTGGGGTTAAAGTCATGCTCAACCAACACCTTGTTAAATCAATGAATTTGAATATTATATAATTCTAGTTAATATAATCATCCAGGAAATTAATATTCTTTTTGCTTATATTATAGATGATACTCTGCAAGGCTTATATGTTTTTTTTTCTGATGTATCCATTTATTTAATATTGGAAATTAGCTTTGGTTTTCATATTATTTTCTTAAGAAAATGGTTTGATACCAGAGCTAAAAATGAAACACTTTTAGAAGTGATACAGTCTTTACAGACTAATTATGAATTGCTAGCTGACAGGATTAATACCATCAAACATCAAAAGTTAGCTGAAAAATAATACCATTGAAAAGGATTAAGGGTAATTTGACAGACAAAATTAAATACATGTCAATAGGCGCTGAGAAATTATCTGAAAGAATTCATACTGTTGAATTTGACAATCAAAATCTGTTAAAAAGTCATGCTAAGTTAGCAGGAAGAGTATCTCTCCAGAAAGACAATCTACATGTCTTACCCAATAATCACCTCTGACTAATGATAAAGTAGTAAATGCCTAAAAGGATCCAAAGAATATAAATGGGAACCTATATAAATGAACTATATAAAGGAAACTAAGCAAACTGTAGTATCTTATGGCTGACATTCACTGTTTGTTAGGGAGATGGAGAAAATGTGAGCTTCAAGCAATAAGGCTGCCCTACATGACTGGCTTCAATTAGTTTAAACTTTCCTGAAAAACAGACCACAACTACTATGGAAATGGTATTATCAAGAAGAAGCAAAAATTTTCAAATAAGAGGGAAGAGAAAAAATATTTGAGACTTCCAAAATCAAATTCTTGGTGACCATACTTTTGTGCACTCATAGGATCAAGCTCTTTATGATAAACACATTTTGTTTCTATGCCATGCAGCAGCCTTAAATGCTTGGGGAAAGCTTCAAGAACTATAAAAAAAGAATTTAATCATATACTATGGTTATACAAGATCAAAAATAACCCTTTAGTGACATTTTACAAAGATTAGCTAAAGCTATACAAATAGGAGTAACAGACCCAGAAGTTAAACAAGTACTTATTGAATATCTGACTTTGGAAAATGCCAACATGAAATGCAAAAACATACTTGGAACTATAAAGGTTAGTTCAGCACCAATGGATACATTGATCCTGAATACCATGAACATTGAGATATTTGGCTATAATTTGAACCTGTGTAGGAGAGGCAATTTCCAAAGGTATGAGAACACAACAAAATGACAATTGTTTTAATTGGAGTAGAATAGGACATCTGAAAAAGAATTGTTGTCAAGGTATTCCTAGAAATAATGTCTATTCTTAGAATGACAAAATTAAAATTTCTCAAACTTCTGGATTATGTAGAAAATATGACAAAGACCAACATTGAACAAATGAATGTAGAGCAACAAAAGATAAGCAAAGCAACCTGATAACATCAGGAAACTCCTTGGGAGGCCTCTCACAGGCTTCCCGGCCAAATATAATCCAGTCATTCCCAGTCACTTGGAAGATATTTCTCCCCAGGAAAATTAAAAAAAAAAATAAGTGTCTGCTGTAAAAAAAAATACTCTTCTAAAGGGTGGATGAAACATGAAGGATGAATTGTAAATTCCAACACTAAATAGAAAATGTATATTTTGTCAGAATTCTATAAATAATAATAGACGAAAGCTAAGAGTACACTGTAATTGATGGATTACTGGACAAACTTGTGGATATGAGTATCATAACTCCAGTATCTTAGCATCTGAACTGGCTTCTTCAAGAGGCAGATGTTCAATTTATAGGAATTAGAATCTTATATTAAATGAAACGAAACATGAGATGGTTGACACATAGACAGAAGGACTGAGAGGAAGGCTGAGGCCATATGTGGCTAATATCACAGTGTATTAATGGGGATGTGACCTGCAGCAGCAATGGAATATCTAAATTAACATTCATGCAGCTTCCAGAAACTCATGTTTCTGGAGAAAATATTATAAAGTACTACAAATATCACCAGCAATTCAAGTTGTACAAGGACACACACATACACACACACACACACACACACACACACACACACAGTTCAGAGATACAAATGGCCCACCTTTAAAATGGAAACCTGAAAAATCAATATAAATTAAACAATGGCCTTTATCAGAAGGGAAACTGCAGGTCTCAGAACAGCTTCTACAGGAGCAATTAGATATTTACCATATTAAAGAATCAACCAACCTTAGGAAGTCTCCTGTATTTGTTATAAAAATAAATCTGGAAAATGGAAAATGGTATCAGATCTATGAGCTGTCAACAAGATTATTCAACCTACGGGCCCTCTACAATCTGGAATTTCTTTGCCTTCCATATTACCTAGATGATGGACTCTTACAAATTTTGATTTTAAAATATTGTTTCTTCACTATTATTTTGCAAGGAAAGGACAGAGAAATATTTGCCTCCACAGTGCCTACTTATAATAATTCCCAGTCTATTAGGAGATATCAATGGACCGTCTGCCACAAAGAATGCCCAATAACTCCTCTTTGTACCAATACTTTGTAATTCAATCATTGGAAATAACAAAAACTCTTTCTTAAATCTATAATTTACCATTACATGGATGACATTTTGCTATCTGATTCAAATGCAGATGCTTTAGGAATGTGAAAAGAAATAAAGAACATTTTGCCTAAACGAGGATTAAAAATTGATCCTGAAAAACATACAAAGAGGAGGTTCTATCAATTATCAAGATTATAAAATAGGTTTCAGAAAATTAGAACATAGAAATCTCAAATTAGTGAGGCCAATTGCTGACGGTTAATGACTTTCAAAAAATTGATAGCAGACTTTTTCAATCTATGATCTGCTGTTAGAATAATACCCTGAACTAAAAATTCATTTAAACAAAACCTGAGATGGTGACAAAGACTTAAATAGCCCTAGGGAATTAACAGTTCAAGCTGACCAAGATTAAACTTTAGTTAAATAGAAATTACAGAACGCACACGTGGATCAGGTGGATTTGAATCTTAATTTTATTCTAGTCATATTACATTCCAGAATTTCCACAAGAGGAATGTTAATGCAGACAGAAGATATTTTCTTAGAATGGATATTTTTATAACATAAACTGAATTAAAGTTAAATCTTATGTGAGAAAGTTCTCTGAATTAATTATAATAGGAAATTGAGACTTTGTCAACTAGTAGGGATAGGTCCATCAGAGATTATAGTGCCTTTTAATACTGATGAAATTAAAAAAAAAATGTGGCAAGAAAATAAACCCTGGCAAAAAGCTTTTGCTAATATTTTTAGGAGAGATTAATACCAATTATCCCAAAAGTGATAGAATTAACCTTATAAAAAGAACTATTTGAATTCTTATCCTCATTTATATGGCACATCAATAACTTGAGCTCATACATCCTATACTGATGCAAATAAATCAGGAAAGGCAGGTTCTACATCAGAAAATTTAGGTAAAGTAGAACAAATCAATTTTAATTCTGTCCAAATGTCAGAATTTTATGTTATTTTTATGCTACTAAAGGAATTTAAGGAACCTCTCAATATAGTTACTGATTCATAATATACAGAATAAGTTATTCTGCATATTGAAACTGCTGAAATTATACCAGATGAAACATTATTCATCCAGATTCAAGACATAATCAGGAATAATCTTTGTTTTATATATGTAACATACATCAGATGCCATATGGGTCTACCAGGTTCTCTAGCACAAGGTAATCTATAAATTGATTGATTATTAATTGAAAATGTGCTGAAGACCTCAGAATTTCATTAAAAACGACATGTCATTAGTAAAGGTTTAAAGAAAATGTTTTCTATTACATGACAACAATGTAAGGAGATCATAAGGAGATGTCCTACTTTCTCTTTCTGTAACCACACATAAATACTTGCAAGGAATAACCCAAAGGGTACTCAAAAAATGAAATCTTGCATATGGATATATTCCAATTTTCAGAATTTGAAAAATTAAAACATATACATCACACCATTAATACTCAGATTTTCAATGGGCTACTGCTTTGAGCTCAAAAAAGGCTGATTCAGTAATCATGCATTTACTAGTTATGGCTATCATTAGTATACCTGCAAAATGAAAACAGATAATATTCCAGCATATGTCTCTAAGGAAAATAAAACAGTTTTTTTTGCTTAAAAATAATATGAATCATATTACATGTATATTTAAGAATCCCTCAGGTCAAGCAGGTATAGAAAGATCAAATCAAAGTATAAGTGATATGTTAAGCATAAAGGATGGAAGTTCCTTCAGGAAGAGATTATATAATGCTTTCTTAACCTGTATTTTTTTTTTTTGGTTCAACATACAAAAATCTATCAATGTAATCCATCATATAAATAAACTGAAAGAAAAAAAACATGATCATTTCATTAGATGCTGAAAACGCATTTGACAAAGATCACCACCACTTCATGATAAAGGTCTTGGAGAGATTAGGGATACAAGGATCATATTTAAATATAATAAAAGCAATACACAGCACGCTGACAGTTAACATGAAATTAAGTAGAGAGAAACCCAAAGTGATTTAACTAAAACCAGAAACAAGACAAGGCTGTCCACTCTCTCCATATCTCTTCAACATAGACTTGAAAATTTAGCAATAGCAATAAGACAACATAAGGAGATCAAAGGGATTCAAATTGGAAAGGAAACAGTCTAACTTTTGTTATTTGCAGATGATAAGATAGTGTATATAAGTGAAAACAAAAACTCTACCAGAGAACTCCTACAGCTGATGAAGACCTTCAGTAATATGGTGGGATACAAGACCAACTTAAAAAAAAAATCAGTAATCCTCCTATACGCAAATGATAGAAAAGCTAAGAGGGAAATCAGAGAAACATCACCATTCACAATAGCCACAAATAACATAAAATATCTTAGGGTAACACTAACCAAAGAAATAAAGGACCTATTTAACAAGAACTTTAAGTCTTTGAAGAAAGAAATTGAAGAAGATACCAAAAAATGGAAAGAGCTCTCATGCTTTTGGATAGGTAGAATCAGCATAGGAAAAATGTCAATCCTACCAAAAGCAACCTATAGATTCCATGAAATCCCCATCAAAATCCCAACACCATACTTCAGACCTTGAAAGAAAAATAATGAACTCCATATGGAAAATGAAAAACCCAAGATAGACAAAAAAATACTGTATAATAAAGCAACTTTCAGAGGCATCACCATCTCTGACACCAAGCTCTATTACAGAGCTACAGTAATGAAAACAGCTTGTTATTGGCATAAAAACATAGAGGTTCACCAGTGGAATCAAATTGAAGATCCAGATATAAATCCACACACCTATGAACACCTGAATTTTGACAAAGAATCTAAATTATACAATAGAAAATAAAGGCATCGTCAACAAATGGTGCTGGCATAACTGGATGTTAACATGTAGAAGAATGAAAATAGATCCATATCTATTACCATGCAACAAACTCAAGTCCAAATGGATTAAATACCTCAATAAAAATCATACCACACTGAACCCAATAGGAGATAAATCAGAAATAGTGTCCAATGTATGGGCACAGGAGACTACTTCCTAAATATAAGCCCAGTAGCACAGACACTGAGAACAACAATAAATAAATGGAAACTGAGACACTTCTGTAAAGCAAAGGACACAATCAGTAAGACAAAATGGCAGCCTTCTGAATGAAAAAAGATCATCACCAACCCCACATCAGACAAAAGCCTGATCTCCAAAATATATAAAGAACTCAAGAAATTAGACATTAAAATTCTAAATAACCCAAATAAATTGAAGCTAAACAGAGAATTCTCAACAGAAGAATTTCAAACAGCCAAAAGATACTTAAGGGAATGTTCAAAAATCCTTAGCTATCAGGAAAATGTAAATCAAAAAACTCTGAGATACCATCTTACACATGTCAGAATGGCTAAGATCAAAAACACTAATGTTAGTTGATGTGGCAGAGGATGTGGAGTAAGAGGAACACTCATCCATTTCTGGTGGGAATGCAGACTTGTGCATCCACTTTGGAAATCAGTGTGTCGGTTTCCAGAAAACTGCGAATCAACTTACCTCAGGACCCAGTGATACCACTTATGAACATATACCCAAATATTTCTCAATCATATTACAAAAGCATTTGTTCAAAAATGTTTATATCACCATTATTTGTAATAGCCAGAACCTGGAAACAACCTAGATGCCTCTCAACAGAGGAATGGATAAAGAAAATGTGGCACATTTACATATTAGAGTACTACTCAACAGTAAAAAAAAATTAAATTTTGAATTTTGAATGCAAATAGAGGGAATTAGAAAATACTGTCCTGAGTGATGAAACTCAGACCTAAAATGATGAAAATGGTATGTACTCTTTCATAAGTGGATACTATCCATAAACAAAAGTCACTGAACCTATAGTTCTTGATCCTACAGAAGTTAAGAAGGAAGGTGAAGCCTCCCCCCAATATATATATATATATATATATATATATATCCACTTGGAAATTGAAAATGGACAGGATTGATTGGTAGGGTTGGGAGCATGGAAGTGGAGAGAGAGGGAGAAGGGGTAGAAGGAGGAGCGAAGAGAGGGAAGGTAGAGAAGAACTTGAGGGAATTGATTGGTTGAGATGGAGGAAGGACAGAGATGAGAGAAAGAAGGGAGATATCTTGATGCTGGAAGCCATTATAGGGTTAGCAGAAACCTGGCTCTACAGAAACTTTCAGGAATCCAAAGGGATAACCCTACCTTGTACCTTGGGCAATAGAGGAGAAGGTGCCTGATCTTGAAACCTGGCTCTACAGAAATTCCCAGGAATCCAAAAGGATAACCTTACCTAGGACCCTGGGCAATAGAGAAGAAAGGGCCCTGTAGTCAGACTGATGATTATCTTAAATATCACCACAGAGCTTTCATTCAGCATCTGATTAAGGCAGAGGCAGAGACCCACATTGGATCACTGAACTGAGCTCTCAAAGTCCAGTCAAAGAGTGGAAGAAATGAGAATATGAGCGAGGAGGTCAAGACCATGATGGATTTACCCACTAAAACAATTTTTCTGAGCTAGTTAGAGCTCATCAACTCTGCTAGAGTGGGAAGGAACAAGCATAGGACAAAGCCAGTTTCTCTGAATGTGGCTGACAGTTGCATGACTGAGGCAGTGGCACCAGGATTTTATCCTTACTGAATGTACTGGCTTTTTGGGATCTTATTCTTTATGAATGTATACTTTGCTTGGCCTAGATATAGTAAGGAGGGCCTTGAACCTTCCACAAGACAATGTGCCTTACCTTCTCTGAGGATGAGATGGGTGTGGGGTGGGAGGGTATGTGGAGGAAATGGGAGGAGGAGAGGGAGCCAGAACTTGGATTGGTTTAAAAAAAATCTAATAAATAAATAGATAAAAATGATTGGCTTTTTGTACCAGCTCAAAAAAAGGTCAAAAAAAAATTCACCTTTGTTAGCTTAAATGGTGCACCTCCTTACAATGTTCTGGCCAGAACATCTAACAAGAACTTTAAACAAACCCTACCAAATTCTCATAGACTATTTGCAATTTTTAACCAGCAGTAATCTTGATACATAATCATCATTTTAGTTTTACAAGATCCCATTAAATTACCCACATGATAAATAGAAGTAATTCTAGAAGAAAATTTTCCCTCTCCCAACAAAGTTTGTCCTCAGGGTTAGAGACATTAATTAAGCATTAATTATAACTAGTATAGGGCTGAGAGATGGGGGAAAATTATGTAGACTAGGGGGTACTTTTTGAAAAAAAAGAAAATGGGATGAGACAATATGTAGGTTATTTTGAGCATCCTCACACTAATAATAGTAGTGAGTAATAGAGTGCATATGTATGAGCAATTATTCGTGGACAATTTATTGTGTTATAGATTCTTATATATTGATAAAAATTCAAATTAAACTTTTTATATTGAATATGTTCCTATTTATCTTTACAATATGTGTATGCCTATGCAAAATTATTCTGTCATATTGTATGCATGCATACTTTACCTCTGTTGAAGATATTTTGTATATTAATACAAGATTTGGATATATTTATTATATTATACTATACACTTCTAAGTCTAAATAAGATATTTATACATTGTTTACATTATTATTTCGTTGCCCTCATTTGCTACACAGTTGTTTAAAGATTGTCTAATATTCTATTCAAGAAGTCTTAATCTTTAAGCTATATAGGTATTAAGAATTATATGTCAATAATAATTCATGTTTGTCATATTTATAGTTAGACTAATCAGGTTCTTTAGACAAATAGAGATTATATTCTGCCTAGATAGGCAATCTTCAACCACTTTGAAGAACTGTAGAATATGGCAATTAAATAACTCATGGTTCTATTGACATGAGACCCAATTGCTTCTGACAACACTGATTTATTCTCAAGAGAATATTGGTTACCAATAACACTGTACTTGGAGCTTGTTTACTTCTTGGCAAAACTGGCCGTTGTGCAAAGAACTGTTCATTCCTTGATTGTGACTTAATGTACAGTGTCTGTACAGGACAAGCAGGATACAAGAAAAAAAGACTGGCCAAACTTGCCAAGATAGGGTAAGATGACTTTGAAAATTTTCCTGCATCTGAAAATGGTCTGTCTGTTGCTAGGCCTTAGCCAAAGTTAGTTGCCCCAATATTACAAATGAGACTTTAAGTGATTGCCTAGGTAGCCAGTTGTCTCTGTCATTTATTACACATTTTGGGAGTTGCTCAATTGTACTTCCTGTTTACTCAAGTAATATCATTTCATTCTCAGAAATTTTATGGGGCTCAAGATTAGATAATTGTGCTTATTTTCCTCTCATAACTTAGTCAAGTAATTTTTTGCAAGGTTTAGACTTCTTAGTCTATGAGAACTATTAAAATATTAGCATATGTTTTTTGCTTGATATTGTTTATGCTGGTTGTAATTCTAATTTTTATACTTCATATTTGTTGTTATTATATATAGTTTTGTATCCAGCTTAGAATATTATTATTTAGACAAAGAGAAGGAATTCTTACAGTCAATAGTCTTTAAGATAGCAGACTACTTGGGTGAGGTCTCTTGTACTATAAAAACAGATGTAAAACTTGCTCAGTCTCTCTCACTCTTGGCTGCAGGATTTGGTTCCAGTTTCCCACTCATGAAGAGGAATGTGCTCTGTGAGGCCACCCCTAACTAAAAAATTTTATTGTACTCAGTTCTGAGCTAGTATGGGACTACTCTATCATGACCATGTACAAGAGCTAACCCACAAATTCTCTCTAGCAAGTCCTTGTATTATATCAAGTACATACCAATTTTGAGTAATCAATTTATATCATGCCTTTTATAATAAATGACTCTTTGTCAGCTTTAAAATTAAAGCTTAACTGAACCGAGATTAAACATGAGACATTCTTTAGAATTCAAGTAATTTGTTCAGTGTCTTGTGTGTGTGTGTGATTTTTCTCCATTCATGTCCCATCCACTCAAATAAAATAAATACATTGCATTTCTTATGTTTTGGACCTTCAAGTTTGCACAAATTGAGAACTTATGTGAGGATGCAAACATATAATGTTTTGAATATATTATGTGCTAAAATTTCACATAGATGAAGTTGCTCTCATAAGGGGTCAAATTGCTTTCATTTTATTTTATTTTTTTAATTTTTGTAATTTATTTATTTATTAAGGATTTCTGCCTCCTCCCCACAACCGCCTCCCATTTACTTCCCCCTCCCATGATCAAGTCTCCCTCCCTCATCTGCTCAAAGAGCAGTCAGGGTTCCTTGACCTGTGGGAAGCCCAAGCACCGCCCACCTCTATCCAGGTCTCTTAAGGTGAGCATCCAAACTGCCTAGGCTCCCCCAAAGCCAGTACGTGCAGTAGGATCAAAAACCCACTGCGATTGTTCTTGAGTTCTCAGTATTCCTCATTGTCTGCTATGTTCAGCTAGTCCGGATGTATCCCATGCTTTTTCAGACCGAGGCCAGCTGGCCTTGGTGAGTTCCCGATAGAACATCCCCATTGTCTCAGTGTGTGGGTGCGCCCCTCGTGGTCCTGAGTTCCTTGCTCGTGCTCCATCTCCTTCTGTTTCTGATTTGGACCTTGAGATTTCTGTCTGGTGCTCTAATGTGGGTCTCTGTCTCTGTCTCTGTTCATCGCCTGATGAAGGTTAATATTCATGAGGATGCCTATGTGTTTGTCTTTGGATTCACCTTCTTATTTAGCTTCTCTAGGAACATGAATTATAAGCTCAATGTCCTTTATTTATGGCTAGAAACCAAATATGAGTGAGTACATCCCATGTTCCTCATTTTGGGTCTGGCTTACCTCACTCAGGATAGGGTTTTCTATTTCCATCCATTTGTATGCAAAATTCAAGAAGTCCTTATTTTTTACTGCTGAGTAATACTCTAATATGTATATATTTCATACTTTCTTCATCCATTCTTCCATTGAAGGGCATCTAGGTTGTTTCCAGGTTCTGGCTATTACAAACAATGCTGCCATGAACATAGTTGAGCATATACTTTTGTTGTATGATAGGGCCTCCCTTGGGTATATTCCCAAGAGTGGTATTGCTGGATCCAGGGGTAGGTTGATCCCAAATTTCCTGAGAAACCGAAACACTGCTTTCCAGAGTGGTTGCACAAGTTTGCATTCCCACCAGCAATGGGTGAGTGTACCCCTTCCTCCACAACCTCTCCAACAAAGGCTATCATTGGTGTTTTTGATTTTAGCCATTCTGACAGGTGTAAGATGGTGTCTTAAAGTTGTTTTGATTTGCATTTCCCTGGTTGCTAAGGAAGTTGAGCATGACCTTAAGTGTCTTTTGGCCATTTGAAGTTCTTCTGTTGAGAATTCTCTGTTCAGCTCAGTGCCCCATTTTATAACTGGGTTGATTAGCCTTTTACGGTCTAGTATCTTGATTTCTTTATATATTTTGGAGATCAGACCTTTGTCAGTTGCGGGGTTGGTGAAAATCTTCTCCCAGTAAGTGGGTTGCCTATTTGTCTTAGTGACAGTGTCCTTTGCTTTACAGAAGCTTCTCAGTCTCAAGAGGTCCCATTTATTCAATGATGCCCTTAGTGTCTGTGCTGCTGGGGTTATACGTAGGAAGTGGTCTCCTGTGCCCATGTGCTGTAGAGTACTTTCCACTTTCTCTTCTTTCAGGTTCAGTGTGTTTGGACTGATATTGAGGTCTTTAATCCATTTGGACTTGAGTTTTGTGCATGGTGATAGATATGGATCTATTTTCATTCTTCTACAGATTGACATCCAGTTTTGCCAGCACAATTTGTTGAAGATGCTCTCTTTTTTCCATTGTATACTTTTAGCTCCTTTATCGAAAATCAGGTGTTCATAGGTTCGTAGGTTAAAGTCAGGGTCTTCTATTCGATTTCATTGGTCAACTTCTTTGTTTTTATGCCAATACCAAGCTGTTTTTAATACTGTAGCTCTGTAGTAGAGTTTGAAGTCAGAGATGGTAATGCCTCAAGACAATCCTTTATTGTATAAGATTGTTTTGGCTATCCTGGGTTTTTTGTTTTTCCATATAAAGTTGATTATTGTCTTCTCCAAATCTGTGAAGAATTTTGATGGAGATTGCATTGAATCTATAGATTGCTTTTGGTAGAATTGCCATTTATACTATGTTGATCCTCCCAATCCAAGAGCAAGGGAGGTCCTTCCATTTTCTGGTGTCTTCTTCAATTTCTTTCTTCAAAGACTTATAGTTCTTGTCAAATAGATCTTTCACTTCCTTGGTCAGGGTTACCCCAAGATATTTTATGCTATTTGTGGCTATCGTGAAAGGTGATGCTTCTCTGATTTCCCTCTCTGCTTCCTTATCCTTAGTGCATAGGAAGGCAACTGATGTTTTGGAGTTCATCTTGTATCCTGCCACATTACTAAAGGTGTTTATCAGCTGTAGGAGTTCTTTGGTAGAATTTTTGGGGTCAATTATGTATACTATCATATCATCTGAAGATAACGAAAGCTTAACTTCTTCCTTTACAATACGAATCCCCTTGATCTCCTTATGTTGTCTTATTGCTATTGCTAGAACTTCAAGCACTATATTGAAGAGGTATGGAGAGAGTGGAAATCCTTGTAGTGTTCCTGATTTTAGTGGTATGGCTTTGAGTTTTTCTCCATTTAATTTAATGTTAGCAGTTGGCTTGCTGTAAATAGCTTTTATTATATTTAGGTAGGACCCTTGTATCCCTATTCTCTCCAAGACCTTTATCATAAAGGGATGTTGAATTTTGTCGAATGCTTTTTCAGCATCTAATGAAATTTTCATATGGTTTTTTTCTTTCAGTTTATTTATACCTTTGATTACATTGATAGGTTTGTGTATATTGAACCAGCCCTGAATCTCTGGGATGAAGCCTAATTGATCATAATGGATAATTTTTCTAATGTGTTCTTGGATTCGGTTTGCAAGTATTTTGTTGAGAATTTTTGCGTTGATATTCATGAGTGAGATAGGTCTGTAATTCCCTTTCTTGGTTGGTTCTTTGTGTGGTTTTGGTATCAGGGTAATTGTAGCTTCATAAAAGGAATTTGGCAATGACTCTTCTGTTTCTATATTGTGAAATACATTAAAGAGTATAGGTATTAGTTCTTCTTGGAAGTTCTGGTAGAATTCTGCATTGAAGCCATCTGGTCCTGGGCTTTTTTTCGAAGGGAGATTTTTGATAACCATTTCTAATTCTTCGTGAGTATCCAGTCTATTTAGATCATTCACCTGGTCTTGGTTTAGCTTTGGTATATGGTACTTATTTTAAAAAATGTCCATTTCTTTTGTATTTTCCAGTTTTGTGGCATACAGGCTTTTGTAGTAAGCTCAACCTCCTTAGCGATCAGGGAAATGCAAATCAAGACAACTTAAAGATACCATCTTACACCTGTCAGAATGGCTAAAGTCAAAAACACCAAGGATAGCCTTTGCTGGAGAGGCTGTGGAGGAAGGGGTACCCTCATCCATTGCTGGTGGGAATGCAATCTTGTGCAACCACTTTGGAAATCAGTGTTTCGGTTTCTCAGGAAATTCAGGATCAACCTACCCCTGGATCCAGAAATACCACTCCTGGGAATATACCCAAGAGATGCCCTATCATATGACAAGAGCATTTGTTCAACTATGTTCATAGCAGTATTATTTGTAATAGCCAGAACCTGTAAACAACCTAGATGCCCTTCAATGGAAGAATGGATGAAGAAAGTGTGGAATATCTACACATTAGAGTACTATGCTGCGGTAAAAAAACAATGACTTCTCGAATTTTACCTGCAAACGGATGCAAATAGAAAACACTATCCTGAGTGAGGTAACCCAGACCCAAAATCTGAATATGGGATGTACTCACTCATAATTGGTTTCTAGCCATAAATAAGGGACACAAAGCCTACAATTGGTGATCCTATAGAAGCTAAGTAAGAAGGTGAACCAAAGGAAAAACATATAGTTATACTCTTGGCTATGGGAAGTAGACAAAGTTGCCGGGGAGAAAATTGAGATCTTGCAGGTGGGATGGGATGGGGGTAAGGGGAGATGGGGAGAGAAAAGGGAAAAGGGGAGGAAGGGGGAACTTGGGGAAAAAGGATGATTGGGATAAAGGAAGGTTGGATAGGGGAGCACGGAAGCACATATCTTAGTTAAGGGATCCACCTTAGGGTTGGCAAGAGACTTGAACCTAGAGTGGCTCCCAGGTGCCCAAGCCGAGGACCCCAGTTAATTCCTTAGGCAGCTGGGGATAGGGAACCTGAAATGACCCTATCCTATAGCAATACTGACGAATGTCTTGCATATCATCATAGAACCTTCATCTGGTGATGGATGGAGATAGAGACAGAGACCCACACTGGAGCATTGGACTGAGCTCCCAAGGTCCCAATGAGGAACAGAAGGAGGGAGAACATGAGCAAAGAAGTCGGGACCACGAGGGGTGCACCCACTCACTGAGACAGTGGAGCTGATCTATTGGGAGCTCACCAAGGCCAGCTGGACTGTGACTGAAAAAGCATGGGATAAAACTGGACTCTCTGAACATGGCGAACAATGAGAGCTGATGAGACGCCAAGGACAATGGCAAGGGGTTTTGATCCTACGTAATGTGCTGGCTTTGTGGGAGCCTAGCCAGTTTGGATGTTCACCTTCCTTGATATGGACGGAGGGGGGAGGACCTAGGACTTACCACAGGGCAGGGAACCCTGACTGCTCTTTGGACTGGAGAGGGAGGGGGAAAGGAGTGGGGGGAGGGGGAGAAGAGTGGGAGGAGGGGGAGAAGGGTGGGAGGAGGGGGAGGGAAATGGGAGTCTGGGAGGAGGTGGAAACTTGTTTTTTTTCTCATTTTCTCAATAAAAAAAAAGATTAAAAAAAAGAATATGCAGTATATATCATTGTCACTGGGAAACTGAAGTAGCCCAAATATTTATACTTCAAAATTGATAAATATCACAGATCACTGGTTTATTGAGGAACTTAAATATTAGCTTGTTTCTCATCTGGCAATATTAAATTTAAATATACAATAAAATTAATATTTCTAAGTCACATACAACATAATACAAGTTCAAATGTTTTACAAATATGTATTTAACATCATATATATAGTTTTAGTAATTCCACCAAGAGATCAAATCATACTTATTATCTACTTAATATTAGGCAGCATTTTATATGGTGGAAACAACACTGAAAAAGACAGCCCAAACCTCAGTGCATTACAGTTTCTTTTTAGAATATGGAACAGAAACTAAGAAAATTGGTATGAAAATCATGTTACAATATTTGATCTGGGAAAGTTCACAGTGTAAGTACATAAAGAAATGTGGAGAGTGCATGGAAGAGTAGACAATAGATGCTGCCTCCAAAAAGATTTACACATGCAAGAATCTAGGTATGGGGGTTCACCTTTAAGTATCATGAGTAAAGGGTGATCAACACATAAATGTATAAGGGAAAAAGGAAATCATGCTGGTTCTTCTAGGGAAAGCATGATGGAAGACCCCACCCCCAAAGATGGTTTGTGCATTTTAAATATGTAGATATATTTGTATTATGCTTCTAAAAGCATTTTTATATCTCACCCTATTAAATGATGTAGATATCAGCCTTAGTCATGTCAAAAAATCACAAGGCCTGAAACTACGTTTTTGACTATATCTAGATTTACTATTATCAATGAAGAGATCAGCCTACAGTATAAAAACTGTATATTGAGGTAACACTCTAATATCTCAAACCTACATTTAATTCACATCAGTGAAGGCTTGTTCATTTCATAGAACTATGCTTTCTGTTGTGATAGTCTCTGAATTAAAACCATTCTCCAAATTTAATTCAATTTTTGCAAGCTTATTAGTTAGAAATATTAATGACTCACTGTAAAAAAATCTAAAATACCACTCTAAAAAAACATTGTGGGATATACAACCAAATCTATTTCACTAGACAGGCCTGAAAGTCTAGTCAAATGGTGATGAATTAAAGCAAAAACATTTTGTCAAGAGGAATGTTTAAGTTACCCAGAATATCTAAAATGTCATACATTATATGCATTCACATATTTACCATACTGTAAACTCACAAGGCAGAGGCAGGCAGAACTCTGTGTGTTTGAAGTCAGCCTGGTCTACAAGAGGTACTTCCAGGACAGGCTCCAAAGCTACAAAGAAACCTAGTCTAAAGAAAAAAAAAACAAAAACCAAACAAGATCTGATTTCATTCTGGGTGCTAAGCTTCAAGGCAGTCATACCTAGTGAGATGCAAAGTGAAAGTGGCAAGAAGGCTAACAGGATATCAAAAAGGAAGGAATTCAGAAATGTATCCTCATTTCTAAATAGAGCTCTCATACCTGAAAACACTGCCTTTCTTTACGAAGTAGGAGCTTATGCCTCCCATTAGCTCTGAGTGCGTATCAAACATTTGAAAGTGCCTCAAGCAATGACAGCCTCCAACAATTTGTTACACTGAATACATACTTGCTGGCAAATTTTGACTTTTCATAATTTCCAGGCAAATTGTCCATTCTCTGTCCTACTTAGTATAGCATTGTTGTTCTCAGAATTATCTAGTCAGTAGTTCTGGCCCCTTAGGAATGATGGATACCTGTCTTGCAAGGAAATAGTTTAACTCCACAAATGTAAAGGAATGTCAGTATGAGATCCTGCCTAATAGCAATTGATGAGCTTACTTTTCTACTCCCAGCACAATTGAAATCATCCTATCTCAAAAACATTGTGTGTTTTCTGATCCCCGAGACACCTACTATTATTTTATGACTGTTGTATTAATGTTATATTAAATTAAATAACATGTTATTCTATTTACTCATTCCAAATTCCATTTTATGTCAACTTTATCATAATCACTTATAGATTATTTATATTTTAACTGAAAACTACTTAAATAGATAGTGAGAAGAAAAGTAAAATTATTAAAATCTGTGTAATTTTTATTTTATTAAATATATACTTTATAGTAAAAATAGATATTATTTAAAATATTTGAATATTTTTTCATCATTTGTGCTTTTATGCTTGCAATTGTATGTGTTTTGTGTGTATGCGTTGTATATGCATGCACATGTGAAGATATGTGTATGAGTTTGTACATGCCATGGTAGGTATTTGAAAATTAGAATGTTAATTGTGGCAGTCAGTTCTCTCCTTCCACCATGTGGTGTCCAGTGATCAAAATCAGGTCTTCAGGCTAGACAGTAAGCACCTTCACTCACTGAGTCATCTTCGAGGCCACAGTGACAGTTTCAAAGAAATAAAATATGACATAAGAGCTTCCTGCTATTTTACTTTTATAGTTCCTTCAAAGATTAATATAATCTGTCTACTTGTCAACCATCTACATGCCTATTTGCCAATATATAAAAAAGCTCTTTATCAATGCTTAGTATCAAGTATTTTGAATACTATAATATATTCTATCGAGTCAGCATCTTTTTTATTAGAATTATGTCATTTGAAAATAAACTTGCTGGATAAAATCATGCAAAATTTATTGTTTGAGATACTACAACTGTTACTGAATTGAGATTTTATTATGTATATATCTCTTTCATTTCTCCATATAATTCTTCGAACAAGAGAAACAGTTTTATTTTTACCAGACAACCTCTCCAAGCAAAGTTATTGTATATTGCTACTTTACTTCAGACCTTAGAACAAAAGTGGTCTGAACAATGCAAAACAAAACAAATCTTCAATATCCTTGCATGATGTCATCTAACCCAGGTGCTTTCATTCTGGGCTGTCATGCTTTCCCTTTAATTCTGACACCATATTGTTTTTCATACTCAAAGATTCTGTTAGGTGGATAACTTCCATTGTTAATTTTATAACATCAATGTGAAATGTAGATTCATATATTTTTTCAGCATCCTGCCTTTCTCTCACTCTGTATTTCAGTGTCTGTCTCAGTACTCCTGTGTGTCTGTCTCTGTCTTTCTCTTTGCTTGTCTCTCCATATGTCAACCTGTTTCTCTATCTGTGTGTGTGTGTGTGTGTGTGTGTGTGTGTGTGTGTGTGTGCATGTGGGTGTGAGCATGCATGCTTACCTTTCTTCTTTTAGAACTCATATTTGAGATTGTGATACTGGTATTTAAGAACTGACAGCCTTATATTATCAATGATTGTTACCTTTCCTAAGCAATGAGAAATGCATTCTTTAATTCAATGAAAAATATTTTTTTTCAATACCTCAAAGTTTTTTTTATTGTCTTCTACTGAGTAAGGGGTTGAAACAAGGGAGTATTCTCTGTTGTAAAGTACCCTAGCTCAACTTAGCTAGCAAAGCCCTTTCTTATTACTAGGAAAGTCACATACAGAAAGTACAAATAGGCTCAATTCCCCTCCACTTTTCTATACTTTGCTCATTGCAGATATGGCCATATATTTTGCATAATTATACCAAATATGTCAATTCAACTACACTGAAAAAAATATAGTAAAATTTTGTAACCAAGGTATGTGAACTCTATTTACCAACCATTCATTATCTTGCTAAAGTATTACCTAAACTTTATCTCTTTTTGTTTATTCATTTCATTATGTGTCTTATTTCGTCAGTGTTCTGTTGAATTCCCATACTGGCTTTGTCAGGATCCACATGGTTATGTCTTCCAAGTATGAGATTACAGCTAAAAACTGCCACACCTGACGAGCAGACACTGAATTAGTCTTTCTAATTGTGATATTTCTTTATGAACACTTGGAAGACAGTTATATATGAGAGTTATTAATAGAATAAAGAAGAGTCTTTATGGGTTCTTGACATATATTAATGAAAGAAGAAGAGACAGTGTTAGATTTTTATTACCACAGTTATGCTTAAATGAAATAGAGTGGGTTTTTTTTGCAGACATATTTTTTTCCTATAGAATGGTTTTAAAAATATTATCCACAGTGTATATAAACTATATAAAGATCATTATAACTTTCTGATTAATTTTTATTTTTAGAATTAAAATATAATTGCAGCCTTCCTTTCTCTTTCCTCCTTCCAACCATTTCCATGTAACTACTCCACCTGGCTCTCTCAAATGTATGATATATTTCTGTATAATTAAAGGTGTGTATATACGCATATATATATATGTAACTATATATATTTCTTAATATATATGCAAAAATCTGAACACAATATAAAGTTTGTTTATTATCTTCATGCCACTATAGCTAATCTCATATTTCTTTTTCTATGATAGTTTTATTAGTAAGTATATTAGACAATGGAGGTAGTAAACCTGCATTTCTAATATTGATTTAATAACCAGCTTCTAGCATTGAGTTAAAGCCTTTCTGAATTAAGTAGTGAAAATTTTGTCAGTGCCCCACGCTCAGACTATTTTGTTCGCAGTCATGAAATGGAGTTCAAAAGCCATTCAATACTTAAATATGATCACTTTCTGAAGACCAACAATATTTCAGATTTTCTTTGCCAGATTCCATATAAGATCTTCAGTGTCCTTTATGCAGAAATGATGCATTACAAGCAAAACTTTCTATAGTTGAATAAAAGATAAATAGGTTTATATTTCAGGTGTTGAATAACAATTACTTTCTTCAATGTATATGGCCTCTAGCAGAAATAATTGCAATTCAAGTCATTTGTGCAGTTTCAGTATCTTTGTGTCAGATTTTGTTATATGTATTCAAACTGTTCCAGAGACTGAATTAAAGAAGACCATCCCTCTTGAGATTAATAGAAAATTGTATAAGGTATTTTTTTCTTCAACTCCAAATAATTGCTCCCGTGGGGACTATATGTATATCAACATTTACTTAAACTTGAAAGAAGTTTTGTAGTACGTAAATTAGACATCTACTTTCTTGAGACCTCATTCGTAAATGGAATCTTTATGAAGAGGGACAGAAAATAGTTTTGCAAGGGTTACACATAATCACAGTGGCTTACAGATTTTATCTCTTAGCCGTATTTCGATAAAGGAGAATGCAGGCATCTAAGTCCATCTTGTTAATATTGTATATATGTAATAATGTAATAGTATCTTCATTCATGCAGAGATTATTATAAAATCAGAAATCATCTCTTAGGCTACTGGGAATTGCCTTTTTGAAAGATTTCTCATTCAGCCAGTTATTTTACATAGGAGTTTACAATATTGGCCACTCCAAAAATTTTAGAAAAACAAATATATTAAAAAATATCCTTTTGTGACATAATTAACATGATATTCTATTAATTTCTCTTGATAGTCATCTATTTCCTTGAAAAATATTTGATCAGCTATTGAATAGTTTTAAGCCCTTCTACAATTCTCCATCACATTCTCAATTCTTCATGACACAGTAAGTCTTGATTAATATTTTTAGAAAAACAGGCATCCTAGATTTTATAAAAAGCACATCCTAGAATTCAACAAAGCCCCACTGAGGCTAGTACCATACATTCCAGAAAAGTAAAGCAGATTAAAGTTCTATCTAATACATTGCCCTACTAAATATGAGCAAGGACCTGAAAACTGTACTATTTCTTATCTCAAAATTGAAAACTCTTGGTATTTTTGCAAGATATAGTAAAACTAAGAAATTACTATTACCAACCATTGTATATATTTATCTTTAATTTCTTCTTTCACTTAACTTCATTAATTTTCCTTCCATAGGCTGGACTATTTTTCAATGTACACTTCTTCCCAGTTAAAGCAGGTTTTAACAGCACTACTAACAACAGATATAATTTGACTTGAACTATTTATTCTGCTTCCGTATATTTAGAATCTTGCATGTGATCTATTTCCTTGAATTCAACATATTAGGAATATCAAATTATTTTCTCGAGATGATTGTTCTCTCAAAGCCTTCTGTGAGGAGGAGCCTGTTACCATTTCTGTTTTGCCTGCTATCAGAGGAGGTGTTGAACAGAACTTGTTATTGAACCCAGAGCTGTACAAACTGACAGGCAGGCCAGCCACTCTACCACCAGGACAATCCAAGGCTGCTTCCTCAACCCAAGACAATTGGTTAACCATGACTTGCATTGAGCAAGATAGGCTGGGTCAAGTGTTTGAAGATGCGATTGAAGTATTGACACAGAATTCAGTTGGAGAACTTCAATATCCCCCAGATCACAAAAATTACATCACTTTCGTTAACCAGTATCCTCACATCAGAGGCAGCCCCAGTTGCTGCGGGTTTCTGCACCCAGAAGAACCCACCTGTAACTGGAAGAGTGTAACGAATGGTTCTGCTGACTTGTATTCAGAATAAAGTTTTCATCAATGTCTGCAGAAGATAACTGAAAGCCAACTGGTACAAGCCTCTATCTTCCAGCAAAAGGGAGGAAAAGGCAGGAGGAAGCTCCGGCTGTTCGAATACATTTTCGAATCTCTTTGCGACTCGGAGATGTTGTCTTGCATCCAGTGGGTCGACAAAACCAAAGGTGTCTTTCAGTTTATCTCAAAACAAAAACAAAGAAAAGCTGGCTGAGCTTTGGGGGAAGCGAAAAGGCAACCGAAAACCCATGACTTACCAGAAGATGGCCAGAGCCCTGAGAAACTATGCCAGGACAGGGGAGGTCACGAAAATCCGCAGGAAACTAACCTACCAGTTCAGCGAAGCGGTTCTCCAGAAACTGTCTCCATCTTACTTCCTGGGGAGAGACATCTTCTGTACACAGTATGGCCAATACGATCAGGAATGTCTCAGCTTGAACCCTTGGAATGTAAATTACTATACCTATGCGGGTTACCCGAGCTAAACCACTCCAGCTACTTCTTTGATTTTTGTGAACAGTGTTTTGTCTGCAAGTATGCCTGCACGCCAGAAGAGGGAACTAGATCTCATTATAGATGGTCGTGAACTATCATGTGATTGCTGAGATTTGAACTCAGGACCTTTGGAAGAGCAGTTAGTGCTCTTAACCTCTGAGACCTCTGTTTTTTGAGACAGGATTGCTCTGTGTAGCTCTGGCTGTCTCGTTTGTAGACCAGGCTGGCCTTGAGCTCAGAGTGCTGCAATTGAAGGTGTGAGCCACCACCGCCTGGTGCCGCTGCAGCTCCTCACTGCATGCTGTTCCTTGCCTTGCTAGCATCTCTGGAAAAGCCTGAACTTGGGAATTTCCACAGTACACCACTGGTGCTCTCCCTGTTCACAGCCCCCACACCCATGATACACACATCTAGGGAGAACACCGCACAGAGCATGTTCAGACTTTTCGTCTTGGTTCCGACAACTTTTTTAGGTAGTGTTTGCATTGGGTTGGTGTTCAAAGAAAGCTGAAGATATTTCAGAAGGATGCTCATAATTTGGCTGCATAAACTTTGCTGTTTAGACTGCGTGTCTATGGACTGGGTATCCAAGAACACCCTGGAACCAGTCTTCTGAGTGGGTGCCTTGTAGTTATTTTATTAATGAATGTATTAATTACATTTCAATCAATTGAAATTATAGACTGGATGCTTTTTGCTATGCAAATACTTTTCCTTCAAGAGTGTGCCAGCTTGGATGATTTTATAGGATGATTGTTTTAAAGAATGATTTTGTTGCTGGCTGGCTTGCTTGCTTGTTTGGAGATAGTCTTGCTAACTAGGCCAGACTGTCCTGGAGTTAATGGGATGACAGGTGTGTGCTACCACGTGAGGCTAATGTACTGATTTAAGCACTTTTTTTATTGTGTATTCAGGTGAAAAGTCACTCAGCATATACTGTGACACAAAGGATGAGCTAATAAATGTTATACAAACACCATGAAAAAAAAACCAAATCGTTTTCTCCTAATTATCAAATTATGATGAAAAATCCATAATCCATTGCATTATTATATTTATGAAAATAATGAAACTTTTATTGGCAAAGCAGCTTTTAAATTTTTATTTCCTTTCTTTTGCAACATGACTCTGAAAGGTCTAGCTATGTTCTCCACGTATAAGTTGTTTTCAGTTCTTTGAATATTATAGTTTTAAGTTTGATACCTTTCATCCTTGAAAATTTATGAACACTATTCAAACACTGCCTCTTTACTCCACTTTTTTTCATCTTTCAAATATATTTGTGTTGTCACATTTGCTCTTTGATATAAAGTAAGAAGTTGTTATTTTACCTTTCACAAGCTTTTCAAAAATATGCTACATATTTTTGTTTTATTTCTCCTCATTCTTTATTTTTTATGTTCTTTAGTTAGTTAGTTTATTTTGTCTGTTTATGTGTTCACAATACAGCATGCCTGGAGACTGGAGGATAGCTGACTGGAACCTTCACTATGTGGACTAAACTTGGATTATCAAACTTGGTAGTGAGGACCTTTATACTTTGAGCTGTCTCATTGGTCTGTTTTTTTTTTTTATATTTTAGAAAATATTTTTATTGGCCTATCTTCACATGCTTTCTATTAAATCTTTTTTTCCTAATTTCAAATGGGTATTTCTCTTTATAAATGAAATGTTGTTATAAGCCTGAAATTTCTCATTTTTGTAATCTAAAATATAATTTTTTAATAAATATCATACCTATTCCCAACATTGTGTCTCATGGTGTAACTATAATCCTTTTAATATTTTGTTTCTATATCATTTGTTCAGCCAAATAGTAATATAGTTTTACTTTTATTGTCAATAATTACTCTGTATATCATGAACTCACTTTTTTAAAGTATAGTATATGTTACATATGTTTATTAAAATGGTTCTGAATTTTATGAAAGGCCTTAGAGAAGGTTTTGTTAATTAAGCAGATTATTTGGCAATTTTATTTTTATATTTTATTATATATAATATTTTTATTATTATTATTTGTATTTCTTTATGTAATAACATCTTCAATAAATGCATTTAATTTTTTTAAATGCATTTAATTTTGTTGTAGACATTCATAACATTATTGTTATTCATAGATCAAAATTTCCTTCCAAAGACTGAAATTTCTAGAAAATTCTGTTTATCTATGTTTTGTAGTCCTAAAATGTGCACTAATCTACACCTTCCATTCTTGCTTCATGAATGTCTTTATGACTTTCACAATTCAATATGTTAAATAAATTTATAGCTATATTTTTCCATATATGTAAATAGCAATTAGGTATGCCTTTGTGTATCTTTTTTTGTTTTATTTTTGTTTCCCTTCCCCACTCAGGCTTTTCTATTTTTATGGGGATTTATTTTTTTCCAATATTTTCTGGGGATTCTTTTAATAAGTCATTGTCACAAAAGAGTTACTTCATTCTCATCATTTTGTTCTTCCAGAATATTTTCTTCTATGGTCTAATTTGATGTTACCTTTTAAAATACTATCTCAATTCATTAAATTCTTAATTTAATTATTAAATTTAGTGATATGGAAATTTAATTATAATTTCAGATTTATCATATCCTCTTAATATCTTCTGGATTGCAGAACTTCCTTAACATTAACAAGATTTGTCAGTTTAGACATTGCTATAAAGATCTATTGAACTAATACCAAGTTACTCTGTCATTTTGCTATTAATTTGAGAGTATTTGTTCTTGCGACTTGTAATATCCAATGGTGGTAATTAACATAAAGCTTATTAGTTTCAAACATACACTTCATTTTATTGGTCATGTATTTTCTTTATTTAAGGCCAAACTATTCTGACTCAGTATAGCCATTTTTTATTTATTATTCATTTTGTGTCAGTGTACTATTTATTTTCTTTTTTAGTACAATATTTTTTGCTAATACATTTGGAATTTTAAACAAGAATAATAGGTACTTAGATCATACTCACACACTTTGCCCCTTCAATCTAGAATACCCTCTGGATTTCCTATTAGTATTCCCAAATCCAACAATAATGGGAAAATTTAATACCAATGGGGAGGTTTCAGTCATTTAACTAAGTGAAGGACTCAAACTCAAGTCCTCAATTTTCCTTGATATTAGGAAACATAGGGAACAAGGAATTTAGGAAGGAAATCTTCTGTGGTTAATTTGTCCTCTTAATCTGAAAAAGAAATCAAATACAATTTTCAAGTGATGTGGGAGTCTTTTGTTGATTTCATTGGATAAATAAAGAGATTGCCTTGGCCCTTTAATAGGACAGAAAATTAGGTAGGCGAAGTAAACAGAACAGAATGCTGGGAAAAAGAAGCTGAGTCAGGCAGTCGCCATGATTCTCCCACCTGACACAGATGCAGGTTAAGATCTTTCCTGGTAAGCCACACTTCGTGGGGCTACACAGATTATTAAAAATGGGTTAATCGGTATGTGAGAGTTAGCCAATAAGAGGCTGGAACTAATGGGCCAGGCAGTGTTCAAAAGAATAGAGTTTCCATGTAATTATTCTGGGGCTAAGCTAGCCGGTGGCTGGGAGCTGGGTGGGAAGCGGCCCGCAGCTCCTACTACATTCAAGTTTTTCTTTCTTTGAATGTTAATGTGTGTACATAGTCAAAGAATCTTTTTATTTTTTTCTCTTTTCATGTTCATTATAACTCTATAAACAATTTTTCATTTAGCTGTTAGCATGACATATAATTAATAAAAATAATCAGCATAGGTCAGAATTGAAATCTATAGAAGCAATAACAGTTATAAAGCAGAAGATAAAGGTAGAGACAGAAGTAGAAAGGCAAACAAAATAGAATATAAGAAAAACATTTTCCAAGGAAAAACGCTAGAAACTACATAGTTGAGGCTAACTTGAACTTGTTAGAGACACAAGCAGAGGCTCAGTGCACTTGTGTGCTTGAAGGTGATCTGTGGCTCATTACAATTATAAAATGTGTACCTTTGGATAAATATTTAAGATGTGATTTTGTAATTATATGAAGATCTGCATGTAGAAGACAGTATGTGCAAAGGAAAACTACACTGTGTAATGACCCTAAAATTCGTATTATGTAGAAGCCCAACCTGCTTTCTACAGTGGGAGTGGAGACATTTGAAAGTTTAAAGCCCTTCTCCTTAGTCTAATAAAGTTCTCTTTTTGGAAGTGTATTTTCTCTTAGTAAAGTTCTCTGTTTCTTCTTATAACCATATGTCTTTGTACGTTTTCCTGCATTGTGACACCGGATACATCTGAAAATAGCTACAAAATCCAGAAATTCTCAAGTATCAGGAGGGAATGTAACTGACAAAAAAGTTTGAGACCTACACTGGTGCAAAATAGATGGCAATATTTTGCTAGGGAAAAGTATATAAAGCCTTTATTATTAAACTAAAGTTCAAAATTGATAGAAATATGCATATGGATATAAAGAAAGGAAGAAAAATGCCAGCAAATAAAAAACATGCAAAATAACTTGCATTAAACAAAACCTTCATGATGAAGTAAAGAGTTAATGGGAAGTGAAAAATGCACATTCATGAGAAACCAGAAACAAATAAAACATTAGATGAGAAGCTGATAACGATATATTAGGAACTCAAACAACTTGGTTGTAAGAAAACAGCTCAATTTAAAGAGAAAACAGCAAAACCAGACAACCAACTTTTAACTTCTGGGGTGTATTGGCACAATATTTATTAGTCCAGGTTTTCCCATTTATCATTTAGAAACATAACCTGGAAACTTAAATTTGCTTAAAGTACTTAGCAAGGCAAGTTTGTAAAGTTTTCTATCCTGAGATGGGCTAACACCACTTGAATTCTTTTGAATCTCTCTATGTGAACTAATAAAGTATCAAATGAAAATGGCTAGTTCTAGAATTCTTTGGCTTGCCAAATACATTTTTGACATCTATTTAAATTTGTGCTATTAAAAAGAAACTTACAGGTAAATAGGAAAATATGTTGAAGATAGATTATTTAAAAATATTTATCAAAAGAGTATGAAATAAAAAAACTTGAATGATAGCTGCCATTCAATATTACTAATGAATGTTTTTATGCCCAAGAAATGCTGATAGAATTGATTATCTGTGACTATTTTCTATTTTTTTCTTAGCAAAATACTATGTTTGAAACAAGGAATGAATGAAATAGCATACAGCAAGATTCCTTTCTAAAATGGTCATTTGATTTAAAATAATATATGCTGGACATATTTGTATGATGGGAAATCTCCATTGATTACAACTGTGCGATTAGTAAAGGAGTCAATGACATGGGGAAATTATTCTAGGTTTTGATAGAGAGCTGCCTCCACTGTACTGGGAATTCTCTTCATCATTCCTTCTATCCTGACACAGGACAGAAGCTATTACGTCAGTATTAATTTTCTTGAGTTTTTGCTTCAGAGGATGCTTCTTAGCAAGCAATCAGAAGTCTCTGGTGTTCTAGTGTTTTCTTCCTGAAACTCATAAGAATCCCTCCTGTTGAAAGTTAAGACCTGAGCAGGATGGACAAGGTGTCTTTGGGAAAGAGTTCTCCCAGCACCTGGGCTCTGGTCCCTGGTTCCTATCTAGTCCTTGGAGACATTATATTTAATATCTTTTATATAAATACACAGAGGAATAGAAAATATAAAATCTGAGAAATTGGGAAGCCGCCAGAGTTGCAGATCTTGCTCAGGCTAACTTGACCTCTTCTTTGACCCCTTTGGTTTCTAGCTTCTCCTCCTTGGTTTTTTCCTCTTCTATGACTTCCTTTTTCTCTTCTGGATCTTTTTCTTTTTCAGGTCTTAGCTTTCAACCACATAGGGTCTGAGTGGAAAGAAAACAACCAGAAGAAAAGATCCTGAACTGCCAAGTGCCTGCTTTAGGAGCTCTGTTAAGATGCCCTTATTAAGCTTTCCAGAAGGGGTGACTGGGTCTTCTGGGATCCCTCGTTTTCAGGCTTAGGTAAAATCACCCACTTTTAGATCTGTTCTGTTTATACCCTTCTCCAGACTGAGGCAAGCAGAAAAACGCCCACTGCCCTGTCTCCCCCAACTCTGCAGGTGGAGGTGTTAGCTTAGCTTCCTTTTTGAGATATTTTCATTTTGTGAGACTCTTTGTAATAAAACAGCACATTTCTATACCCTCAAAAAAAAATAAAAGAACCCCTCCTGTTTCTAGAAAATAATGCTTAAATAGTGATGTGACACCACTCTTTTCTGTACAGCAGAGAATGTTTTAATACTGTTGCTGGCAGAGCTATACAACATAAGGGTTGGGTCTCTTGGAGTTTTCAGTAATAGTAGTAAATGGGTGGTTTAAGAAAATGATGCGCGCCCGGCGGTGGTGGCGCAAGCCTTTAATCCCAGCACTCGGGAGGCAGAGGCAGGCGGATCTCTGTGAGTTCGAGGCCAGCCTGGTCTACAAGAGCTAGTTCCAGGACAGGAACCAAAAGCTACGGAGAAACCCTGTCTCAAAAAATCAAAAAAAAAAAAAAAAAAGAAAGAAAGAAAGAAAGAAAGAAAGAAAGAAAGAAAGAAAGAAAGAAAGAAAGAAAGAAAATGTTGCAAGACTGTTACTGATGCCTGACTATTTGTATTCATGTGGCAAAAGATACCCAACACTATTGGTGCACTAACAGCAACCTAAATGTGTTGGTATCTGTCAATTTGCTCAACCTAGGGTAATGGGGAAGATGGAAAACCAATTGGGGAATTGTGTCCATCAAATCATCCTGTGAGCATACTTAGGAAACATATTCTTAATTTAGTAATGATTGGTGTGTCTCTTTTCAGACCATTTTGGGCAGTGGCACCCATTGGTATGTGGTTCAAGGTTGTATATGAAAGCAAATTAAACAAAAGGGCAAACCAAAAGTAATATCCCTGCCTCCAGGTTTTCACCTTGATCTACTGCACCATATTCCCATGATGATGATGTCATCCCATGTAAGATGATATAAATAATTTCCTTTCCAATTTTTTTTTGATTAGATACATTGACATCTTCCTTTTGAGTAAAATTCTGCATCATATCCTTTTAAATAGCCTGTGATTTAGCAGGAAAGTGAGACGGGGCAACATGTGTTGAAGAGGTTGACTTGATAATTGTTACATCTGGCAGAGTGCAAGCAGAAAACAGTACAAATCAGATATATCTTAAAGATATCTTTCAGGGATCTAAAAACTTAAAACCCCTCAGAGGAATTTACTGGAGAAGGAAAAATGAAGGCAGACTGGACAGAAGATGCTTCTTAGTCTGACTCTTCAGCATAGAAGAAGGGAAAGTCAGTGGTTCCCCTGGCAAATGGTGGTCAATAAAGAGTATTGGAAACCAACCAGGAACCTCCTTCATCTGAGAAACACTTTCATCAAAGTAGCTGGATACAAATATACACAAAAAAATCAGTAAGACATCTTTCATAATACCCTCAAATAATTTGAAAAATCTTGAGGTACCTCTAACCTAGAAAATGAAAGACTTGTATCATAAAAAATGTCAAGTATTTTATGAAAAAAATAGAAGACATCAAAAGAGAGAAACATCTTCCATGTTCTCCCACAGAATGGTATATTTAATCTAGTAAAAATGGCAATCCTACTGAAAGCAATCCTGAGCTTCAGTGAAATTCCTGTCAAATTGGAGGGAAATTTTTCATCTTCATATGAAAACACAAAAGAACCAGGATACCTAAAACAGTCCTAAATGAAAAAGAACTGGTGGAGTTATCATCATCTTTGATTTCAAGTTTTACTACAAAATTTCAGTTATAAAAGCAGCATGGTACTGGTATAAAAACAGATTAATGGAATCAAATTGAAAATGCAGACATAAATCCACACATGTATATGGACAATTTAACTTTGTTAAAGAGGCCAGAAAAACACTGGGAAAGAGACAACATCTTCAGTAAATGTTACTGATCAAACTTGACAGATGCATGCAGAAGAATCCAATTAGATCCGAATTTATCACCCTGAACAAAACTCAACTCCAACAGTATCAAAGATCTGAACATAAAATCAGATACACTGATCCTAATAAAACTCTATTGGTTATTTAACACAAAGTAGTCAACCCTGAAACCATATATACATAAACACAGCTGACTCAGGAAGTATTTATATAGTTATTCATAAATACCCATGTACAAATATAGTTCCATATTTTTGGTAACAATTATAGTAAAAGCAAAATAAACTATCAATTTGAAAGCAGGAGTAAACATTGGAAGCCTTGGGAACAGTACATGGAAGTATCTGAAGGGAGAAAAGGGAAGGAGGAAAATAGTATAATTTGTTTTGTTTTGTTTTTCGAGGCATGGTTTCTCTGTAGCTTTGGTGTCTGTTCCGGAACTAGCTCTTGTAGACCAGGCTGGCCTCAAACTCCCAGAGATCTGCCTTCCTCTGTGTCCCAAGTGCTGGGATTAAAGGCATGCGCCACCACCTTCCAGCTTAAAATAGTATAATTTTATTTTAGTTAAAATATATAAAAATACAAGGGGTACACCCACCCACTGAGACAGCGGGACTGATCTAACGGGAGCTCACCAAGGCCAGCTGGACTTGAACTGAAAAAGCATGGGATAAAACCGGACTCTCTGAACATGGCAGAAAATGAGGGCTGATGAGAAGCCAAGGACAATGGCACTGGGTTTTGATCCTACTGTATGTACTGGCTTTGTGGGAGCCTAGCCTGTTTGGATGCTCACCTTCCTAGACCTGGATGGGGAGGGGACCTTGGACTTCCCATAGGGCAGGGAACCCTGACTGCTCTTCGGACTGGAGAGGGAGGGAGAGAGGAGTGGGGGGAGGGGAGTGAAGGGAGGGAGAAGGAAAACGAAGGTGGGGAAGAGGCGGAAATTTTTAATAAAAATAAATAAATAAATAATACAAATAAAAGAAAAATCCAATCTTAGTCTAAACTTTGAGGATATGAATACTGAGATCAGAGTGGTCAATCTGAGTACCATGGAAGCAAATAAGCAAGAATGGAACTGTTCGGACTCTCATAGACTGTGGTCTCCTACCAAACCAAGGATCAAGGCCCAGTTCTAGTCAGACTCTCATAGACTGTGGTCTCCTACCAAACCAAGGATCAAGGCCCAGTTCTAGTCGGACTCTTCATAGACTGTGGTCTCCTACCAAACCAAAGATCAAGGCCCAGTTCTCACTTCAAAGAGGGACGACACATCCTCAGGGATTTTCTTTTTTGTCAGAAGAAATCCAAAAATAGTCATGCTAAAGTAGAAAAAGAGAAAAAGAGATCAATTTTAATTTAATAGACCAAATAAAATTTGCTACCACACTACTATGGACAAATGTCAGAGCACTGGATTGAGAATCCCTGTTCCTCCAGCTAGCAAGGACAGAATCCCTACACAAATACTTTTGGCTCAATAGAGTGATCAGCACTCCACCCAGGCCACACCAATAAACAATCCAATAAAGATTAAATATCTACTTAGGATAACCAATGTTTAGGTGGTCCTGGTCATTAGGTGGCACCTATTTTATTATATCCATTGCATTTATTTATATTCCATTCAATTGATGCTAACACAGGTTCCTAGGAAAGAAGAATTTACGATCTCCAGGAATGCACCTGAGTATATTTATTAAAAGAAAAAAAAAGATTAAGAAATACAACCCTGATATCCATGACCTTTCTAAACTTTCTTCTCATGATTGAGACTTTAGAAAGTATTCCATATTAAAGGAAAAATAAGTAAATAACTTAGGTTCACAGAGGGAAGGGCTCTGTCACAACTATTTAGTCCAGTCAATACAGCTTGAAGATACCTAGAACTCATTGGATGGTCAAATCTTTGTACTAGTGTAAATGTATTTATAAAACAAAAGTCTTTCTTGATGGAGAAAATAAACCATATTTTGGTAGCTGATACTGCCATTTAGAAATTTAATTTTCTGAAGCTGGGTGATAGTAGCACACGCCTTTAGTCCCAGCACTCGGGAGGCAGAGGCAGGCAGATCTCTGTGAGTTTGAGGCCAGCCTGGTCCACAAGAGCTAGTTCCAGGACAGGAACCAAAAGCTATGGAGAAACCCTGTCTCGAAAATCCAAAAAAAGAAAAAAGAAAAAAAAAGAAATTTAATTTTTTGGACTATGGGGAAAAATAAAAGAAATAATTGCTTAAACTTTCTTCACAAAGAAAGTACTAAACCAATTTTCAATGATAAATTAATTTACTATATTAAGCTAACTATAGCTAAAGATATAGATAACTATATCTTTAAGGGAGCTTAGGATATATAAATATTAAGAATGGTATATGTACTATAAATAAATGTAACTAATTTTAAATTTGATTTTTTATGTTACAGCATTGATATGGTATATGAAAATGGGGATATAGAACCTGCAAGTTGTCATAAATTTTATAATGATCTGTATTTACTTAAAATTTTATATTTTACCAAGGGATCAAAATCTTAAATGGAAACATTACTTAAAAAACATACTATTCTACTTTATAATTTCACATAGTTTATGACTATATAGGTAAATTAATGATTTGCTGAAAGAATATAGTCTTTCTTAAATTGTCTTTTTAAATATTCTTTCTTAAATAGCAATAACGTATAAACAGAGCTAACACATACCTGGTTCCAAATCCTCAGGATATGGAAGGGAGTGCTTGAGTGCAGAGAATAAGCATTTACAAATTGCTGTTCAGGTGCATTGGGGAAACAATGAAGGGCTCTATGCAATCATAACTAAGGGAAGAAAATGGTTATGCAAGTCTGCTTTCTTTGGAGAATAAAACTGCTTTAGATTTTGTTGTTGTTTCTCTATCTCAAATTATTCAGCTTCCTCTTTGTATGCTAGCCACTGTCAACTTTAAAGAAATCCCTCCTTGTGCCTGTTTTTAATCTTCTTATTGTCTTTTTTTATGAACATTTTTTGACTTGACTAATCATCTTGCTTTATAGAAGATGGATTTCACATCTTCCTTTTAAGTTAAATATTTTTTCATGTTAAGAGTGTACACAAAGCCAACACTGTAGGATTGAATTCTGATTTGATTCTCTGTGGTTTTTTTTCATTGTTCTGTTTGTTTTTTTATTGTTTGTTTGTTTTTTTACATTTAGATACATTGTCCTTTTTAAATTTTGTGTTGTAAAACTTTGAGAAATAATTACTTTTTTTTTTAGAAACTATGATCATATTTCAATTCTGATTATTTGGAAACACTTTATAGTTAAGAGTCACTATTAACTTATATAAATATCTATTTTTTTCTTTTAAAATATATAGCACATGCTAAGAAAAAATAGTAAGAAGTCTTGTTATTTAGATTCTATTGTTGCCAAGAAAGGTACTTCAGCACAAGTTTGAACAGAAAATAGAGACAGACATATTTGTGGACATGCATACATACATGGTGGACAGTTTTGAGTTACATTTATTATCTACTTATGTTCTGATTTTGTGTTGCTTGACTGAGTTGTAGTAGTTGGAGTGGTGGGGCTGGGTCCCCAGCACCCCAGCCGCCTCACTAGCTTATGCCCCGAAATAATTACACAGAAACTGTATTCTTTTAATCACTGCCTGACCCATTAGTTTCAGTTTCCTATTGGCTAGCTCTTACATATTGATCTAACCCGTTTCTATTAATCTGTATAGCCCACGAGCTGGCTTACCAGGAAAGATCTTACCTGCGTCTGTCTGGAGTGGGAGAACCGTGGCGACTCACTCACTCAGCTTCTTTCTCCCAGCATTCCATTCTGTTTACTCCGCCTACCTAAGGGTTGGCCTATCAAATGGGTCTAGGCAGTTTCTTTATTAATAAGAAATCACTCCCACATCATTTCCCCTTTTCTGTTTAAACAAAAAAGAAAGGCTTTAACTTTAACATAGTAAAATTACATATAACAAATCAGTTATCAAGCAAGAATTACAGTTACAGTACTTATATCTATTTTATCTTTTATCATAACAATGGAAAACTATAACTACCTATCCATTCTTCAACTCCATCAAAGACTCCAGATGGATATAATATTACCTAAGTAAACAAGAAATCCAAAGCTCTAGAAATGACAGAGACATCTCGGTACCTGTACAGTCACCCAAAGTTCTTTTGTACCGTTGGGGCATCTATCTTCAGCCTTCAGGCCCATAGTATCCAGCAGACATTTCCATGAAGCAGGAAATTTCAAAGACAGTTCAGTCACTATCTGCTCTGTCCTGCAGAATGTCTCTCAGACTCTTTCATGAGTCATGAATCCCAAAAGACCATCTCACCTTTAGGCAAGTTCAGCAGTCCTCTCTCTGCGGGTTCTCTGTGTCCATTTTATGCAACAGTCCAGGCAAGAGCAGTTTCTTGCCCAAATGGCTATCAAACTCCATAAGAATCCTCTTCGATGCCCATCTTCCTCTCGAGGTAGATTGGTGCAGCCAGGAACAGAAGTGTCTCATTGTCATGAAAAACCCTAAGTTATTAAAACATTTAAAATGTCATATTCTATAGCCTTTGAGAGATATGAAGAATGCCTATCTGAAATATATCTCTATATATCTAGAAAATCTAAGTAACATGACTACAAACTTGACTATTATTTATGATTATCCATCAACAACCTATATTTCCTAATTATACATTACATTTTAAAAATGAACTACACAATCACAACACGTTATTCAAGATCAGAAATACATATACATATAACAAAATTGACTGTAAAATCCATACCAATGCAAATTATTCATACCTATATCATTTCCCCCTTTAAATGTAAAAGAACATTTATAAACAATATTTTGGGAACATGGGCACAGTTTTTTCTCTCCAAACTGCTCCCTGCTAAATGTGGGCACTGTTAATCATATCTTTCATGGGGTAACCTGTGTGCCAGGGTCATCTCAGTTGGCAGTTGAGCGAAGCAATTTTCTGAAGATGTTCACAGCAACCCTTCAGGAGGGTGTGGTCCATCATACCATATCAGAATAGAAGAAATGAACAGGGTCTGATCCTCTGTGAAAACAAAAGAAGACCCTCTCCAGAGCATCATATCCTTAGACCCAAATTTTTAAATCGTAATACCCTTATATCCATTCTGGTTTAGCTTGGCAGCCCATGTAATGAAATGTCTCTCTGTACTTAGCTCCTTCATAGTCAAAAATTTTAAAGAAAACACAATGTACATAATACAGACTCTCTGTGAATTTTCCATTTTACGTGGCTTATTTTCCTTTACTTCTTTTAATCTATAACTATCTGTACTTTGTCTCTTTAAAGACTTTACCCTTTTTTTAAGACATTAACTTTATTCTCTATATTCTTATTCTTCTCTCTCTAAAGCCTACGTACATTCATCCAACACTGTGGTCCATTGAGGTCTGTTATGTCTGAATCTGTTTTATTGTGAATCTGTAATATTTTTACTATCCAGGAGCATTTCTTAAAATGTTAAGCAGTTTTTAAACACTTAAGTTGTGCCACATAGGGGTAATACCGTACTGCCTGTTTCCTGCCAAGTCTAAACCTAAACTGCGCTGTTATTATGGTAATTATGGCATTTCCTGCCTGAGGTCAGCACAGTTCAGCAAGGAGCAGCCACTCCTGCCTCAGATCCATTGGGTGCCCCTGAGCTGAGCACAGTTTTAGGCACACAGTAAGTCCACAATGGCGCTGCAGTCAGCAGTTTAATTCTGAGACTGAGCGTGCAGCATAGGAACTCTTTTCATCTAAGTTACAACCAATTCTGACATGCAGAGCACTGCACAGTAAGGCAGCAGGAATCTGTCATGCTCTTCTGCCTGCCTAAGCCTGATTCTGCTGTCTGCTCAGGTGGCCAGGGGCCATCAGCATGGTCTCAGAGCACTCTCCTTCCGATCCCACGTGGGAACAGAAACATCCAGTCCCATAAAATCCATTGAAACGTTTTAAAGCCAGAGTTCATGCTGGCAGCACAGCCCCAAGAAGCCACTCTTTAAAATGATGCAGCGTTTTTTCTGCTGCTGATGCCAAATCAGTAAATCTCTCTACAGCACGCCACCAACAAACAGCAAAAATCTGTGATAAACTCTGTTTTTTCTCTGTTTAAAATTAAGCTCTCTCAGGTTTTTAAGTGGATTTAGCCCATCACATCTGGGCACCACTCTGTAGTAGTTGGAGCGGCGGGGCTGCGTCCCCAGCCGCCTCACTTGCTTATTCCCCAAAATAACAACACACAAATTGTATTCTTTTAATCACTGCTTGACCCATTAGTTTCAGTTTCTTATTGGCTAGCTCTTACATATTGATCTAACCCATTTCTATTAATCTGTGTAGCCCACAAGCCTTCTTACCAGGAAAGATCTTACCTGCATCTGTCTGGAGTGGGAGAACCATGGCGACTTACTGACTCAGCTTCTTTCTCCCAGCATTCCATTCTGTTTACTCCTCCTACCTAAGGGTTGGCCTATCAAATGGGTCTAGGCAGTTTCTTTATTAATAAGAAATCACTCCCACATCACTGAGTCTTCTTTAGCTTCTTTAGAACACATAAAAAATATCCTTCATAGCATTTCAAAGAATTTTATATTCATTAGCATTGTATTCTAAATACATTGTTTAGAAAAATTAAATGTTTAGTCTAGAAAACTAAAACTATAGATCACTTCACCATTCAACATTTACAGAAGATATAAAACAGAAAAAAAAATTGGTCTACAATACCTTACCGATGTGATTTAGCAAAGCCATTAAATGATAAAAGTTGCTTACATATTTAGACACAATCATTCAAATACCACCCTAATGTGCTGGCTAGCTTTATGTCTGTAAAGACATGGAACAATTTAAGAAACTTTGCTTGATCAGGAGCTGGTTAAGACACCAGCAAAGTTTCTTCCTACCCCTGCCCCCCATCTCAAGCCAAATTCTTCATTCAAGGGCTATATGAACCACAACCATTTCGCTAATAAAGGGACACCTTGACAAATTGAGAACAGAGTCTTGTCTGGCTTTGCTTGGTCTCCATTTCTCCCTCCCACCTATGTCTTTTTCAGATAGCGCCTCTTCAGGACCTTGGAATAACTGACGCACTGGGCAGGTTACAACATTCAAATACATTCTTTTTTTCCTTTTCACTATTGAAAGAGGGGAAGCAAAACAAACAAACAAACAAAAAACAGATCTTGTTTGTTAGATATGTTGGCACAGGTTTGTGTCTGTTCTACTTGAGATAATGAAGAAGGAATATCAAACAAAGAAATCTGACTGTAGTACAATTACAATGAAAAATAAATTTTAAAACCAGAATGAATAAAATAATATCCAGGCCTTTAGTGACTTGACAAACATTATTAAACATAAAATTGTAGTCTTTATTTCCTATACCTTATAAGTTCAAAATTGGTCCTATTTAATGTGCATATTAAACTCTCTTTTCAGTGGAATTTTCCCCCTAGAGACATTTTTCAATTTCTTCTTTGTTTAGTTCCAATTATAACTAAGTCACTCCTTCAATGAGTGACTGTAAATATTCTGTGTAGAATAGTTCATGGCTAATTTAGATATAAAATATAATTATGTACTTGACAGAAAGTGTTTTTTTTTAAAGTTTTCCACATATTATCTGTATCTCTCTGGTTTTCTCTGTGTTTGTTAACTAGCATTTTAAGATTATTGGTCAGAATAAATAAAATTAAATAGAATGTGTTCTCTAATAACCTGACACAATTTGGGGAGCCAAGTTGAAATCAAAATTATATCAACCAGTCATTTATGTCCTCAAGTTTCCCAATAAAGGTACTTACTTCCACCTAGACACATAAATAGGTATAGGTTTCCCACACGGTAGTTAAGAATAAAAGATCTGTTAAAACCTTGAATATAAAGTATTTTCTATAACTCTCTGTAAGAAATGCTATATATTTTACAATATAAACACATGAATATGTTTTTGTATATATCTGAAATTAGAATATATATTAAATAAATTGTGATACTTTCAGACAATTATACTTTTCCTACCTAAATCACATACTAACACATAACCAACCATACTGTTATTTGAGTCAATGAAAAACACTGCAACAATAAATGAGTTAAGTACTCCCAAAATAGCTTGTGTCATATCTCATGAGAAAATATTTTATAATCATAATAAACTTTGGCTCCATATTCAACAGCATATACATAGCCTGTCTTTTTTTATCCCAGCCTACTTTGTTTCACTATAGCTGGTACCTCACCTGGCACTAGCATTTCTAAAACCATTAAGGTCCATCCTTGCAACTGCATATTACATGGGACACTAGTCCATCCATACATTTGTAATCTTCAGCTGGATCCTATGATCCCTTTATGTATTTATAACCATTGTCACGTAGGTGACTCTTAACAAAGTTGAGCTGACAGAGAAAGCTACACTTTTTGAGTGTAAAAACATTGAGGTGCACCTTTAAATTAAGAACATCAAAACAGTTTTAACATTATCTACATCAAAAAGACATCCAAATTTTCCTGAACTATATCTGCCTTAATCTGTTCCTGAATCATTTCTTTCTGGGACAGTCTATTAGGATTAAATTTAGAGTCCTGATTTCTAGATCTAAGTTCTGACTTATTTGTATCAACATTATCATCCCATATCTTTAAATTCTGCCATCTTTTCAAGTACTCTCTTAATGGGATTGCCAGTTTCTGCCAAAAGCAAAGTCATCATTAAATGCTTGTGAGCAGAGGGAGCAGTTCTAAGAAAACATTGCAGCCTGACTATACAGTTCAGCATTGCTTCTCTAATTTTCCCATCTCTATTTTTACCGCTTCAAGCTGGTTACATACTTTTCTATAAACAGAGAACAGTATCCATCCCCTTCAGTCCAGGCCCTGTAACTCATTCCCTTTCTCAAGAGGCACAGCCTTTAACACTTCATTCACCTGAGGAGGCTGAGCATTTCAAAGTTTGCCATCCAAGTTTTTCACTCAAACCAGACTGTATGCCAATTCTCACCTGAGAGAAGAAAACTTGGAATTTTCCCATCCAGGATTATTGCAAACCACACCAACAATTTCAGTTTTCTTTTTAAAGAAAGACATTGTTTTGTTCTCTCATGGACTTGTGAATTACACCAATTGTAAGGGTAAATAATTAGTCACTTAGATCTGTAAGAAAAAAAAAACTTCCATGAGCCGTAAAATTAGTTAATAAAAAGAGGGATTTATTCTACAAGGAAGCTTAATTGAAACAAAGGAATAGGGTTCAAGAGATGGGGCTTCAACCAGGAATTCACCACTAGCCGTTCTGTACACAGTGCTGGAAAAACATAGGAATACGCACCCTAGTAAACATCACAGGAACAACATGGGAATACTATCACCATTACAACATCACAAGCACAGTCTTACATTCATCTGATTGCATGTCTGTCCCAGGTTGAAACAGAAGCAACTAGAAGTGGACCAAGGCAAGTTTTTAAGCCTCAGGAACAAGGGGGTGGGGCTCATTGCCCAGTCATCAGCAACCATACAAACACCTGGTCCAGTATGCACATACACTCCCAGACATTGACAAGATGTCAAGGATGTGAAGCTCATCAACAGGTATCTATCTTAATTAAAACAAAAAAAACCAAATTCCATAAAGTAGAACACATCCACATCCATCTGCCAGATTTTATTCCTTTAAGTACCCATAGGGTTACTCCCTGCAGGCAATGGTGTTTGATTATAGAAAGAACAAGTAGAGCACCTCTTTATAATCACCTTAGGTATATCAACTTGTATAAATTCAGCAGTTTCAATATGCAAGATAGCTCTTTCTGTATATTGTGAATCAGTAACTACATTGAGAGGTTCTTTAAAATTGCTTAGTACCATAAGAATAGCATATAATTCTGTCTTTTGGAAGAATTATAAGGGCTTTGTTTCACCTTACCTAATTCTTCTGATTTGTAACCCCACTTCCCTGATTTGTTTGCATCAGTATAAGATGTACAGGCTCCATTTACTGGTACATCATGTCCAATGCAAGGAAGAATCCAAGAAGTTTTCTTTATAAGGTTAAGTCTATCACCTTTGCAATAATTGCTACTAATTTCTTCCATAAAATTAGCACAAGACCTTTACCAGGGTTCATTGTCTTCCCATACGATTTTTTTTTTTGTTTTCATTTTTTCTTCAGCATTAAAAGGCACTATAATCTGTCCTGGGTCTATATCTGCTAATTGACAAACTCTCAATTTACCTTTTATAATTAATTTAGAGAACTTTTCCACATAAGTTTTTAATTTTTTACTTGGTATATGTAGTAAACAGATCTATTCTAAGATAACATCATCTCTCTGCATTAAAATTCCTGTAGGAAAAATTCTGGAAGGCAATGTGACTAGAATATCATTAAGATTTTGATTCACCCTATGCACATGTGCCTCCTCAACAATCGGCAATTTCTTTCCTACTTCAGCTCTTAATTCTCTGGGACTATTCAAGTCTTTATCACCATCTAAGGTTTTGTTTAAATGAATTGTTAGATCAAGTGTTATCCAAACACCCTGTCATAGACTGGAAATGTCTCCTAATAATCTCTCAAATTCATTGAGAGTACACCACGAGTCTCTCCTAATTTATGTCTTTTGTGTTCTAATTTTCTGTGAATCTATTCTATAACCTAGGTAATTAACAGAATCTCCTCTTTGAATCTTTTCAGGAGCAATTTGTAATCCCCATTTAGGCAAGACTTACTTTACTTCTTCAAACACCCTTTCTAAAGTATCTATATTTGAATCAGATAACAAAATGTCATCCATGTAATGGTAGATTATAGACTTAGGAAATTGCTTACAAATAATTTTCAATGGTAGGGTGACAAAGTATTGGCACAGGGTGGGGCTATTGAGCATTCCCTGTGGGAGGATCGCCCATTGATATCTTCTAGTAGGCTGAGAATTATTATAAGTAGGCACTGCAAAGGCAAACTTTTCCTTACCCTTTTCTTGTAAAAGTATAGTGAAGAAACAATCCTTTAAATCAATAAGTATGAGAGGCCATCTCTTTGGTAACAAAGAAGGCAGGTGAATTTCAGATTGTAGAGGGCCCATAAATTGAATAACTTTGTTGATAGCCCTTAGATCTGTCAACATTCTCGATTTTAGATTTCTTTTTAGCAACAAATACACAAGATTTCCAAGGGTTGGTAGATTCTTCTATATGTCGAGCATCCAGTTGCTCTTGTACCAGCTGTTCTAAAGCCTACAACTTTTCCTCAGTTAGAGGCCACTGCTTAACCCATATTGGTTTCTCAGTTAACCATTTTAAGGGTAGGAATCCCGGTACCTCTTACCAATTGCTTTGTGTTATTGTATAGCCCGAATGGCTGGTGTTCATTGTCTATAATATCTTCTAATATTTTCCTGAGGAACATAAGTTTTTGAGTTTGCAGAAATGAGTCTGGGTATAACATTGCTGCAATAGGTCAGGACCCCACAAATTCACTGCAATATTGGTTATATATGGCCTTATTTTTCCTATTTGCCCTTCTGCTTCTATGTTTTCAACACATTTCCTGCTGTGTTTTACCCGAGAAAGGGTTCCAGTTCCCAGGAACTGAACATCTTTCTCTTGAAGAGGCCAATTCAGATGCCATGATTCTGGAGTAATGATACTTACATCTGCAGCTGTGTCTAATAAGACTTCAATAAAAATTTATTTATACAAACTCTTAGTTTTGGTCTTTGATTATTTATAGAAGTCTGCCAAAATATACATTTCCTCTGTCCTAATGGATATTTTGACTCATCTTCCACATTTAACTTACTCATTATTTGGACCAGTATTGCTGTTTACAGCAGGCATTGGATTTTTTTAATTATCTTGGTCAGACACTTTCTCCACTATAACTGGGAATGACTGGACCACATTCAACAAGGGGACCTGCTGAAGCCCCCCCCCCCCCCCATGATGTTTCCTGATGGTATCAAGTAGCCTTTTATATCTTTCATTTACCTACATTCATTGGTACAATGTCTGTCTTTACCATACCTCCTACATATATCTGAAGGCTGAGTCCTCCTATTTCTGCTGTTCCCAGAGGAGGTATTATTTCTAGGAATCCATCATCTACAATCACTTCTCATATGTCTCATTCTACCACAATTTTAACATTTGGTATTTTGATGCCTTCTCTTATCATTGGAATTTGCTTCTCCTACCCACACTTCAGTACCATAATCAAGTGTCTTGACATTCATTGTATGCAAGATCCATTCATCCATGGGTGCTGATCTGATCATTAAAGGACAAAGGATCCATTTGCACTCAATGTTGGCATTTTTATAAGCCAATGATTCAATTATTATATGCCTAGCTGCAGGGTCAGTTACCCCTATTTGTATAGCCCTATATAGTCTTTGCAAAAAAGTTACTAAAAGTCTCTCTCTTACCCTGTTTAACCCTAAGATATGATTCAACTCTCTTTCTGAATCCTGTCCCAAGCTTTTATAGCTTCTGTGCTACATAGGGAAAAGGTGTGATCATCCAAAAGACCTTGATCTTTAGGATCAGAGTAATGTCCTTCCCCTAGAATTTGATCTAGAAAATCTCAAGTCCATTTGCTTTTTCTTGTTGTTCTAAATTTCTCACCTCCTCTTTTAAAAAGCACCTCCAAAGTAATTGCTGTCAACTCTCTAGAACTGCTGAGATTAACTGAGCCCAATCTTGAGGCATTGCTTTGTTACTGAAATCCCACGTTTTGAACATCTCCCTAACAAAGGATGAATGCAGTCCATAAACTACAATTGCTTATTTAATTTTCTTTAGATCTGTCATATGTATGGGCTCCCATATATATTCTTTGATATCCTTAAGATTCATGGGGCCAGATACTTTTTCTGTTGTTATTACTGGAAAGGCAGGCAGAACTCTGGGGAAGCTATCCTGGAGATTTTTACATACCGATGAGGTTAAAATTGGCCTATGTACCTTTTGTTCCTGGACATCAAATTCGATAATTTCCTCATTTTTTAAAATCTGTTCACTATTGCTTTTTGTAATGTCTGAATTTCCTGTCCAGTGTTCTGCTCTAATGCCTCATCAAGGATTCTGAGGTATGAAGTCTGTCCAGTAGAGATAATGTCTCATCCTTGGACATAATCTTTATAGCATACATATTACCTTCCTGGAGAGACATTCTATCAGTCAATCTGTCATACCCGTTTGACAGAGTCCAATTAATACATTCAACAGTACAAATTCTTTTAAATAATGTTTTAGCACCCACTCTCATTGATTGGGTTTTATGTGCCAAATCATATGTTTCCTTCTCAAGAGTACTTTATCTTCCATTAAATGAAGTCATATCCTACTTCAGATTTTCAAACTCTTCCTTGAGAAATGTGGTTTCAGTCTGTAAAGACTGCACCATTTCTAAAAACATCTCATTCTTAACCCTATTTTCAAACCATTTTTACAAAAAAAAAATATTGAGAACCAAACTAATCCCCAGAATTAATATTAATGATGCTACAGTGACATCATGTAAGTCATAAAACCTCACTTATGCTGTTAGTAAAGAGGCTATTGAAACCTTGGATGGTTAGTTTGTCTAACATATTGCCCTTTTAAATTAGCAACTTATGATCTATATTTGAGATATTAAATCTTACCTGTGGTTTAATTAGCTAGATTAGGTGCAATACCCATAATCTGCCAGTAGATGTCGCAGGCCACCTACAAAACTAACCCAGCTAGGCCAGAAGATGCAGCTGGAGTCACATGACTGGTATAAATCTGATTTTAGTGTGAAATGCTAAAATAAATGCTTAGATCAAAAATTAGGTATTAATAGAAATCACAAACTGTATGTACTGTGGTGGGCCCTGGTTGATCAACAGCCACAGGAGCACAGGGATAACAAGATAATAGCTGGCACCCAGAAAAGCCTGTATCCAGTCTGAATTTCCATGCAGTGTGCAGTGGTGGATGGACTTGAAGCCGCCCTGAGGTGAGTAATGAGATAATATAAGGAACTGCAAACGATTTGCAGCAAGAAAAGCCACCGCTTCGTGAGAATTCTATATCCAAATAAACTTCTGGCTCCACACACAGGCCACACCCACCTGAGGGAGGGCCTAGCCAGGTGCACTCTGTGTTGGCAGGGGGTAGTAGAGCCAGGGTGTTCGAAAACCAAGTGTGCATTGGGTGCCAGATAAAAGCATAAGTCACAAATCAATCCCATAACAGTTTCGAATTATTATTAATAAAAAAAGTTGTTTATTTAAGAAGAAAACTTACAGATCACTGTCCTAGACAAAGGCCCTCTGAGTGAACAGGACCAGAGTCTAGCAGTGGGAATAGGGAGCCAGAAGCAAGAAAGGGAGAGCAGGGCTACCGTTGCTTTTTAAAGCAAAAAAGACTACTCCCAAGTGGGCTGGTAACTTAAGGGCTATTTGCTGAAGGAGCAGAAGGAGCTCCTACAACAGTACTGTTGCTCTTACAGGTCAGAGGTATTGGGAACCCTGACACTAAAATTATAGGAAGTTGTAAGACACCTGATACTGGGTGCTAAAATCAAACAAAGTCCATTGCAAAAGAAGTTTGTACTCCTCATAAGTAAGCCATCTTTCAACTCTCAACATAGTAAACCTTTAACCTTTTCCTAAATCATTCAGGATTTAAACACAGAACCACAAATGCATATATCTACCTGCTGCTTTTTCATACTACTCTCATCTTGTAAATCAAGAGTGGCATTCCATGTGTAGATTAAGAGTTTACACTCTGCTTTTAATTAGCAGTATGCTGGAACCACTGCTCTGTCTCCTTAACTAGTATGATTCAATGTTGGCATATCAATAGGGGAGCTAAAGACTATGTTATTGACAGAATGGAAAAATGTTGGAGATGAGGAACATGTTATGCCTATTTGTTTGTTTGTTTCTTGTTCTTATCAGCATCTTATCACACCACAGACACTGGCCCCTACACACACATTCACACCATGCATCACCTAGACACAAGCATACACTCTACACTGGCACACACATATACACACATGCACACTTACACACACACCACAGGCTCACATACACACACCACATGAGTGTGCACATGCACACACACATATACACACAACATAAAATTGCATACATACACAGAATTAGAGAGTTGTTTTCCTGGTATACAGATCACATAAATTAATCCCTGAAATTACTAATCCATAAATTTCTTTTGCACAGTAATTCATTTAAGACTATAGTATGAGTTTGCTTTTCTTCTTATAATCCCCATGTAATTTTTAATTCGAAGTGCATGATAGTGGAGAAAATGCCACACAGTTCTTTGTACTCTAGCAATTATTGTAGTGACTCACACATGAGAATAGTCAAAAACCTTTCTTGATGAAACCTGTCTATCCTTTAGAGACTTCTTGAATAGAAGTTTAAGTTTTAGGGGGAGAAAGCAAAGATAAAATGAAAAATAGAAAGAATTTGCTTCACACATCTATGAATTTTATAAAATATATTAAACTGCAGTGGAGGGAAAATAATACAGCCTACAATTTTTTTTAAATGTAAAAATCCACAAAAGTCATCTCCTCCTAAAGAATAAACATATCTTGTACTGCCAGGCTGCATTTGATTACCTGAAGAAACATCAGGCCTATCTACTTTGTTATATTGATGGAAATCCAACTACAAATTGCAATTGTTGCTATAAGAATTAGGAATGTTATTAAAAATTTTGTCCCACACTTATTTCCTCCAAAATAATCATGGAAACTGTATAGTCTGTCATGTAGCAGATCTTAGTTTTGACACTTTAGGAAAGTGGAAGATTTATTTAAGAGTTTTACATTTTCATTGAGTCCTTTAAAAGGAAGAATTCAGATAGAAACAACAAAAAAATAGCAAAACTTATTTTTGGTATTTAATCAGAAACATATTTAGACAGTCTCTAGGCATGTATTTTTATACATATATAATTTTATTTATTTTACATAATATATATGTATAATGAGCCATCGATGTTTCTCAATAAGATGTCCAAGTCAAGGTTAATAATAAACTGCATCAAGAAGCACATAATTTTAATCCCGTGTCTATACACAATAACAGTAGTGGTATTGTATCTAAAGAAAAACACACAAACACACATATGGTTGTCCTTAGGTTAACTAAGTTTTGTTTTGGTCCATATTAACTAAATGCCCTATTGTGAAAATAACATACATAGTATAAAAATTTAAAAAAATCCTTTTGAATCTAGCGAAGTTTGACTTTTATACATAGTATATCAAGATGAAGAGCTACATTAAGTCTGCTTTATATTCACTGGATACAGTGAATTTATTCTTTTTAAAGCATAGCAAAAATAATATATTTCTTAGAGTACAGACTAATAATGAAATATTGAGCATAATCATACAATGATTATAGTAATTTTACTTCTAGATGTTAAATTTAGCAAATATTCTTAACAAAAATCTTTCTTTAAAATAAATAAAATTATCAAAAAGGCTCATTGCCTTTGAGACAGCACATTCAGATGTTTCAGGAAACGAATTACAAGGATTTGAACTGCTTTACTACTCATAGAGGAAGAAAACAAGTAATATAAAACAATTAATGTTTCTAAAATATTGTCACATGACAATAAAATAGAAATACCAAAAGGTTGTAAATATGTCAAAAGAAAATTTGAGAGGTTACCTAACACTTAATATGTATTTACAACAATACCGTAGGATTGGATAATTCATGTGATCACTTTCTGTTTCTTTGTTTTCTTACTTGCTTTTTTTTTTTTTTTTTGCTTCTTTGTTTTGCTTATTTTTTGAAAGACAGAGTTTCTCTGGGGCCTTTACTGTCCTGGAACTCTCTTTGTAAATCAGGCTGGACAAGAAAAACTCAGAGATCTGCCTGCTTCTGGCACTTGAGTGCTAGGATTAAAAAAATGCAACACTTTGATCCCTTGCCCTAAACCAGTTTGCTAGCTTGTCTTCCTCCCTTCCCTCCCTCCCTCTTCCATTTAATCTATCACTATCTCATGTTTACCTTCATCTCATTCTCCCTTACAGTGTACATCATCCATTACAGATAGAGGGTATACCCAGGTTCTGAAACACTGCCAAGCAGGACATTCTTCTTTGACAAGGAACTGTCTCACGTGTCTTAATCACTGGCTACCTAGAACTGTGTTCCACAACAGAAAACACATGTGAAATAAGGTTCTATGGAATAGATATTAAGCCTAAATATGAAGTGTAGGGATAAGTCCCGCCTCTTAGGGCATGTGTTCGCGTTGGGCTAATGTTTGCCTATAAATTTGGTGAGCATGCTCCCAGCCGTCGCTTCTGCTTTCCTGGTCTCTGCTGGAAAGGTGGTTCTGTAAGTCTATTTCACCATTAAAGCTGTATATATATTTTTACAATCTGTCTGCACTCGTTTACGCCATTACATTTTGGCGTCCAACATGGGCTATTTTGCCCCTGACTCAAGCGAGTAGCCCACTAGCTAACACAGCACCCTCCTGGGTGTTGTTTTTTAGTTCGTGACTCCGGCCCCAGTGCCGAGTCCGAGACACACTTGGCTACACAGGCCCATTCTGCCTGCCTTGGCTAAGTTTGCAGCGCAACCCCACTGCCTGAATTAGCAGAAGCTCAAGTACCTGTGGTTTTGCAACAAAAGCCGCCACAGTGGCAGATTTGGTCTGATACAGAGTGACTTGGCCTGGCGGTGGTGGCGCACGCCTTTGATACCAGCACTTGGGAGGCAGAGGCAGGTGGATCTCTGTGAGTTCAAGGCCGGCCAGGAGGTGGTAGTGCAAGCCTTTAATCCCAGCACTTAGGAGGCAGAGACAGGCAGATCTCTGTGAGTTGGAGGCCAGCCTGGTCTACAAGAGCTAGTTCCAGGACAGGCTCCAAAAACACAGAGACCACCACTGGCAGGAACGGATCATTGCAGGTAAAAAAAATTTCTTTCATAACTAAAATGTCTGAACACGTTAGTATTCAAGAATTTAACAGTTTTTTTTAATTGTACCATGTGGGAGATTTTAAAAGAGGTGTCTATCACCCCACATCTATGGATCCTTCTGGGATTTGTAGTTTTCATTGGCACTAAATTGTTTGATAATAGAAATATGATAAAGTCTTTAAGAGATGAATCCAGGATTCTTAAGGCAGAGATTGAACGCTTAAAAACAATTGAGAATGACAACAACCTTCTCAAGAATCAGTTTGAAGTTCTCCAGGCTGATGTTAAGGAGAAATTCATTACTATGGAAGAGGGAACAGCTGATCTGGATCGTAAGCTTCAATCCTTTCTGTAGGAACTGAAACATTAGTGGCTGATATTAAGGAGAAATTCATTACGATAGAAGAAGGAACAGCTGATTTGGATTGTAAGATTCAGTCCCTTTCTGTAGGAAATGAAACATTAACTGAGAGAATCAAAACTGCTGAATGTGACAATCGGATTTTGTCTAAAGCTTATGACAGATTGGCGGAAAGAGTGTTAATACAAGAAGGCACTGTTTATGCCATAAAAATTATGTCCAAAGATGATATGTTATCTTTAATGGACAAACTTCATACTTTAGAATCCTCAGTGAGGCTTTGGAACATAATTCTGGACAGGAGATTCAGACATTGCAGAAGGCAATGGTGAATAGAATTGAAAAGATTGAGCAATTTCTAAATTCTGATGAAGAAGAGCAAAGGGTAGAAAGGCAAATTTTAACTACATCTATGGATAAATCTCTCCTGGAAAATTTCCAAAAAGCTCTACCTACAGCTCTACCTGCCTTTCCAGTAATAACAACAGAGAAGGTGATTGGATCCAGAAACCCTAGGGTCATCAAGGAGGATACATGGGAGCCTGTCCGTATGAATGATCTCAAGGAAATAAAACAGGCTGTCATGACTTTTGGGATGCAAGCCTCTTTTGTTAAAGAGATGCTAAGATCTTGGGCCACAACAAGCAGAGCAACCCCCTTGGACTGGCTCCAGCTGAGCTCTAAGGTACTTAAGAGTGGACCACAATTGAAATGGAAATGCTTATTCAAGCAAGAGACTAGACTTTTAGAACAGCAGAAAAAGCGAAGGGAATTGACATTTCCCTAGATAAAATTCTAGGTAAAGGGCTCTTTTCCGACCCTCAGGACAAGCTAATTTGAAAATACACTCTCCATGTGTACTACAGCAGCCTTAAGGGCTTGGGACAGAGTACAAGACCCAGGACAAAGAATGGAATCATTTGTCAGAGTTAAACAGGGTCAGAGAGAACCCTTTAGTGACTTTTTACAAAGATTAACTAAGGCTGTATAAATAGGGATATCTGACCCAGATGCAAGACGTATAATGATTGAGTCTTTGGCTTATGAAAATGCAAATGTGGAATGCAAAAGGATTTTGGGGCCTTTAAAGCTCAGATCAGCGCCCTTGGAAGAATGGGTCTTGCATACACTCAATGTTGATACATTTGATTATGGCACTGAAGCATGGGTAGAAGAAGCAATTTCCAATGGTAAAAGGTGACACCAGAATACAAAATGTTTTAATTGTGGCAAAATGGGTCATATGAAAAGGAATTGTAGACAACGGATTTTCAGAAATAATAATAATAATAATAATAATAATAATAATAATATATCTTTCAGAAATAATAATAATAATGCATCTTCTAGAAATAACAGAAACAGGAGAACTCAGCCTTCAGGTTTATGTAGAAGATGTGGAAAAGGCAGACATTGGACGAATGAATGCAGGTCTACAAGAGATAGACAAGGCAACCTGATACAGTCGGGAAACGTGAGAGGGGGGGCCTCACAGGCCCCTATGGCAAACATGGTTCAGTCATATCCAGTTTCTGCAGAAAACGTGCCTCGTCAGGACAATTAGGAAGCCCCATGCGTACTGTTACAAGCAATAATGATCAGAAAGATAAGTTACGTGTGTTTTGGCAAACTTCTATAAATGATCAAAGACCTAAACTGAGAGTGTGTGTAAATGGCATTTTTATTACTGGCCTGCTGGACACAGGTGCTGATGTAAGTATCATTACCCCAGAATCTTGGCATCTGTATTGGCCTCTTCAGAATATAAATGTTCAGCTTCTGGGAATTGGAACCCTATCTCGAGTAAGGCAGAGCACGAGAGGGGTTGAATGTATAGGGCTAGAGGGACAAATAGGAAAATTAAAGCCATATGTAGCCAATATCACAATGAATTTATGGGGTCATGACCTATTACAACAATAGAATACCGAAATTAACATTCCTGCTACTTCTAGAGCCTATATTTCTGAGAATAATATTAAAAGATATTACAAATGGAGAAAACCGGCCATTCGGGCTGCACATGAACAACAATAGATGTCCCTTCAGAGATACCAACAGCCTTGCCTCTAAAATGGTTGACTGAGAAAGCAATATGGACAAAGCAATGGCCTTTAGCTGAGGAAAAGTTACAGGCTTTAGAACAGCTGGTACAAGAACAATTAGATGCTGGACATATAGAAGAATCTACCAGCCCTTGGAATTCTCCTGTATTTGTGGTTAAGAAAAAATCAGGTAAATGGAGAATGGTGACAGATCTCAGGGCCATCAACAAGGTTATTCAACCTATGGGCCCTCTGCAATCTGAAATTCCTTTGCCCTCTTTATTACCAAAAGGATAGCCTCTCATAATTATTGATTTAAAGGATTGTTTTTTCTTTTTTTTTCCTTTTTTTTTTTTGGTTTTTCGAGACAGGGTTTCTCTGTGGTTTTGGAGCCTGTCCTGGAACTAGCTCTTGTAGACCAGGCTGGTCTCGAACTCACAGAGATCCGCCTGCCTCTGCCTCCTGAGTGCTGGGATTAAAGGCATGTGCCACCACTGCCTGGCTAAGGATTGTTTTTACACTATACCTTTGCAAAAAGAAGATAGAGAAAAATTTGCCTTCACAGTGCCTACTTATAACAATTCTCAACCTTCGAGGAGGTACCACTGGACCGTTCTCCCCCAAGGTATGTTAAATAGCCCCTCCCTGTGCCAATATTTTGTGAACCAACCATTGCAAATAATATGCAAGAAATTTCCCAAATCTATATTATACCATTACATGGACGACATTTTGTTATCTGATTCAAACATGGATACCTTGAACAGACTGTTTGAAGAAATAAAGATACTTTTACCTAAATGGGGATTGCAAATCGCTCCTGAAAAGATTCAGAAGGGAGATTCTGTTAATTATTTACGTTATAAAATAGGTTTGCAAAAAATTAACACAAAAAGCACAAATTAGGAGAGATCGCCTATGGACTCTTAATGACTTTCAAAGACTGTTAGGAGACATTTCCAGGCTACGACCAGCTATTGGAATGACACCTGATCTAATAATTCATTTGAAAAAAAACTTGGATGGTGATAAAGATTTAAACAGTCCCAGAGAATTAACAGCTGAAGCAAAAAAAGAACTGACAATGATTGAGGAAAAATTACAACAGGCACATGTGGACAGGGTGAATCCAGAGCTTGATTGTATTCTCATCATACTACCATCAAAAATTTCTCCTACAGAAATTTTAATGCAGAGAGATGATATTATTTTGGAATGGATCTTTTTACCACATAAACCAACTAAGAAACTGAAAACTTATGTGGAAAAAGTCTCTGAGTTAATTATAAAAGGCAAGCTGAGACTTCATCAACTAGCAGGCATAGACCCAGCATAAATTATAGTGCCTTTCACTGCTGATGAACTAAAGAAATTATGGGAAGATAATGAACCATGGCAAAGAGCTTGTGCTAATTTTTTGGGAGACATTATTAACAACTATCCAAAAAGCAAGAGGCTTAACTTCATAAGGAGAACTTCTTGGATCCTTCCTCTTATCGTCCTTGATGCTCCAATAACTGGAGCCCATACATTCTATACTGATGCCAATAAATCAGGGAAGTCAGGTTACAAATCAGAAGACTTGGGTAAGGTGGAACAAAGTCCGTATAATTCTGTCCAGAAGGCAGAATTATATGCCATTCTTATGGTGCTAAGGGATTTTAAAGAAACTATTAATGTAGTTACAGATTCACAATACACAGAAAGAGTTATTTTACATATTGAAACTGCTGAATTTATACTTGATGATACTGAACTAACCTCATTGTTTCTCCAGGTTCAAGATTTGATCAGGAACAGGCTTTGCCCTGTGTACATAACACACATCCCATCCCATACAGGTCTGCCAGGTCCTCTGGCACAAGGTAATGCAGAAATTGATCAATTATTGATTGTTATTGTGTGCTACAAGCCTATGAATTTCATAAAAAAAACATCATGTTAATAGCAAAGGTTTGAATAAAGAGTTTTCAATTACATGGCAACAAGCTAAGGTGATTGTAAAGAAATGCCCTACTTGCTCTTTCTATAACCAACTGCCACTGCCTGCAGGGGCTAATTCAAAGGGCACACAAAGGAATGAAATCTGGCAGATGGATGTGTTCCACTTTGCAGAATTTGGCAAATTAAAATATGTTCATCACAGTATTGACACTTATTCAGGCTTTCAGTGGGCAACTGCTTTAAGTTCAGAAAAAGCTGATTCAGTAATCACTCATTTATTAGAAGTCATGGCTATCATGGGTATACCTACACAAATAAAGATGGATAATGGTCCTGCTTTTGTCTCTAGGAAAATGAAATGGTTTTTTGATCATTACAATATCAAGCATGTTACAGGTATACCATACAATCCTACAGGTCAAGCAGACATAGAAAGATCAAATCAAACTATAAAGAATATGTTTAACAAATAGAAAAGGGTGGAAAACACCCCCAGAAATAGGTTACATAATGCTTTGTTAACCTTGAATTTTCTCAACACTAATGAGAAGGGAACAATGGCTGCAGAAAGACATAGGATAATGGAAAAGTCTACTGAACTCAATCAACCAGTTTATTTCAAGGATGTGCTGACCTCACAATGGAAGCCAGGAGATGTGCTACATTGGGGAAGGGGTTTTGCTCTTATCTCCACAGGTGAGGAAAAATTGTGGATACCATCAAAATTAATAAAGGTTCGGTTTGAAGAAGAGAAGCCACTTGGAAAAAATAAATAACAATTCTTTCATAAGGATGGCGAGCATACTTATGGTAAGAAATACAGATAGGTTGGAGGCAGGGTTCTTTTCTTATCTCCACAGGAAAATACTCATCTTCAAAGAAATTGAGGGACCCTGAATATTTAATTATTGATGGATGGACACATTTTTTAAGTATTAATTTATATATATATATATATATATATATATATATATATATATATATATATACATATATACATGTATACATGTCTTATTAAACATTTCTTTATAAATATATAGAGCTGATTTTGAAGTTGGACTCTGGCTCAGTTCCTCTCCAATTCCAAGCCTGTTAGTAAGAGAAAAACCCAGAGTTTCTGGAGTTTCTGTCTCATGTCAAGAGCCATAATATGGGACAGAAAGAAATATGAGCTTAGAAAACATCTTTGCTTTTTTTCACATCTATCATACTTTTCATTGAACATATATATCATGCCTTTCATTGAATATATATATATATATATATATATATATATATGTATGTATGCCTATATGTGTCTATATGATTAATGTTTAAGTTTTTCACAATGAAAAATGAGTTTTTCCTGAAGTGACATTTGAAGTTTCCAGGAAGAAGATGGGGCCCCACAACAACAACTCTACCTGATTGATATGACGTCATGATACTGATAGTGCTACTACAAGACCTGTTTTGGATACCAGCTGCACAAGATGATCCCAACTTGGTTAGCTGAAATGGTGTACATCTTGTACAACATTCTGGCCAGACCCCCACAAAATACTCAGAGACTATTTGCAATTTTAAAAGACATTGATCTTGAAATTTAACCATCATTTTACTTTCACAGGATCCCCCAGAAAGAACATCGCCCCCATGACAGCTGGAAGTATTTCTAGAGGACTATGTCCCCTCTCCAGGTAAAGTTTGCCCTTGGGTTTAGGGACATCATTTAGGGGTTGATTATAATTAGTATACAATTGAGGGTTGGGGGAGGAATTTTATAAGCTCAGGGATCATTTTGAAAAAACAAAGAGGGAATGGTGGGATAATGGATTTATAATTGTGAGTTACTGCTTTTAGACAAATGTTTTGGTATTAATTCTTCTATATTGATACAAAGTTAAATTATATTGACTATTGTATGCATGCATGTTTCTATCTCTCTTTAAAACATTTTTTATGTATTGACATATATTGTATTGATAAATATATATTGTTATATTTACCATATTGCAGTTTACATTTCTACCTCTGATTAAGATACTTATATAATGTTTGTGTATTGATATATATTTACCATATTGCAATGTATATTTGTACAGTGTTTATATTTGGAGGTCATTGTCCTCATTTGTTACACAGTTGTTTATTGTCTTAGTCTTTAAGTTAGATAGATATTGAGAATTATATAGATAAATAGTCATCTAAGTTTGTCATTTATAATCAGACTAATCAGGTTCTCTAGATATATAGAGATTATACTCAGTATAGATCGACAATCTTCAACCTCTTCAAAGAGCTGTAGAAAATAGCCTTTAATCTAACTCAGAGTTTTGTGCTAGTGAGACACAATTGCTCCTGGCAACACCGCTCTATTCCTGAGAGAATGTTGAGCACCAAAGACACTCCACCTGGAGCCTTTCTTTTTGGCAGAACTGGCCTTTGGGCAAAGAAATGCCCATACCTCAACCACTGACAGAGATACAGAGCATGCATCAATGGATAAAACAGGACTGTCATATCCTGCCAAGACAGGGTAAGATAGTTTTGAAAAGTTCCTTGCCTTTAATAATGGCATGTCAGTTATGTTAGGCCTTAGCCAAAGTTGGTTGACTCAACATTGCAAACAAGACTTTGGGTGATTACCCAGGTAGTCAGTTGTCTCTGTCAATTGTTGCACATTTTGGATATATCTTGTTTGTTAAGTAATATTTATTCCCTTCTCAGATCTTTGATGGAGTTGAAGATTATATAATTGTAGTTACTCTCTACATTATTTAGACTCCTTGAGATAGAATGTTTAGCAAAACTTTTCTTCTCAATATTGTTTGTTATATTTATTATTTGTTATTATTGTGTGTAGTTGTATTTGGTTTAGTTCTGTCTTATTTAGACAAAAAGGGGGATGTAGGAATAAGTCCCGCCCCTTAGGGCGTGTGTTTGCCTCGGGCTAATGTTTGCCTATAAATTTGGTGAGTGTGCTCCCAGCCATCGCTTCTGCTTTCCTGATCTCCACGGGAACGGTGGTTCTGTAAGTCTATTTCACCATTAAAGCTGTATATATATTTTTACAATCTGTCTGCATTTATTTACGCCTTTACAATGAAGAAGAGGGAACATAGGGATAAATTCTAATCCATTTTCTGCTCATGCTGGACTCCATAAGGATTCTAAGAATGCCTTACAAATCTGAAGATCAGTTAGTTTGCTGTCTTTTCTAACGGCCTGGACTCAAGTCAGAGGGCATCTAACCTGAGATATTTACTAAATCAGATTGACCTGTGGGTATGTTTTAGCAGACTGTCTTGACGGTTAAGTGATGTAGAAGGACCCCATTCCCATTAAGGATAGAACCCTTCCATGGGCTTGGGTTGTATAAGAAAGTTTGCTAAGAATTAGCCTGCATGGCTGTCAGGAAATAGCATTCCTTTTCCATGTTTTCTGCCTCAAGTTTTTTCTTGAGTTTCTGCCCTGACTTCCCTTCATGAAGGACTGTAACATTTATCAACCCATCCTTCCTGTACATTTCCTCTGTCACAATATTAACACCTTGGTTGTAATTAAAGTGCACTCATTCAAGAATATATGCCTTAAGTTGATTTTGCTCTTTCACTTCATTATTTAAGGGTTTACTTGATTACTAACATTCATTTTCTACTGGTGAGGAATGAACACTTACAAAATGAGTGTTTTCTGAAGAAATTTTAATGGTGTCAGAGAATTTTCCTAGAGTTTGTTAAGTTCGGAGAAATGTGTGTGTATGTGTGCTGTATGTTGAGTGTCATATGTAGGAAATGCTTTGCTTTTACTTTAAGTGTCAAGATTTATCTCCTTTTCTCTATCATACCTAATACCCCCAAATCTTATCCTACATTCTTCTCTAATATCATATCAACAGCATTCTTTTGGACTGCATTGAAATGAAAATGCATATGTAAATTATTAAAATATTAAAACACAAAGAGAGGTGTCAGAATAGTAACAGGCCTTTGTAACAGTTTTACATTTTCATGGATCTCCTTACTCATAATTTGACATAAACAGCATATTATTCTCAACCAATATATTAAAAAATTATGAGTCATAGTAATGATTATATTCTACCATCCTGTGTAAGTTAAGGCTACTAATTGTTTTAGTTTGAATTCCTGTGTTTTGGTTAATGATTGTCAAAGTTCTTTAAAAGCCTTCTCATTCTTGTCAAACATGGCTTTGGATGAGTTTTTTAAAGTGATTATGGTGTCCCTGTGAAATCATAGCAAATAGAGCTGGCTCATTAGGTGTCTTTGCATTTGAAAGCTTAGGAACATCCAGGGCCAATGGTTAAATCATGTACCTTTGTCTTCCTGAACACTCTTGAAATCACAATATAATCTTGTAGTTTAGTATTACATAAGATTAAATCTCCAAAATCTTTTCTCAGTCGTCCTTACTCTTACTGGGCATTACTAATAGCAACATATATTGGAAGGGAAAACAGCTCAAGGAAAGATGATTGAAAAGTTAAAACTTGGACTAGAGGTAGGGATTAGTGGTTAAGAACATAGGTTGTACTTTGAGAGGTGCCAAATACAATTCCCAAAAGCAATATGGCATTTCGTAACCATCTGTAACTCTAGTTCCATGGGACACAATGCCCTCTTGTGTCTTTGTGGGTACCAGTTACACATGGTACATAGCCACACAGGAGGAAAAGAAACATAGATACATTAAAATAATAATGATTTTTTAAAGCTTAAAAGTTTCTTTCTTTGAAAGAAAATAGTAACTCAAACAGTTACAGTACTTGAACGTAGGTGATTTGATAATAAAGTAAATATATTGTTTTCATTGTAATTCAACCCAGAAAGAGTTCTATTATCATATTTCTGCAACAAAACTGCAGGGTAAATTCCAATTTGCTAAAAATAGTCAATTCATGTGGTCAGGCATTATTCTTTATTTACTTTCTTTCTTTAAATATTGAAATATATGGATGTTCTTAGGATATTGAGAGTTATCTATAAGGTCTTACCTTGGAAATTGTGTTGGCCCTTTACGGACTTGAAAACAAAAAGAAAATATACAATTTAATCAACAACTATTGTAAAGTGATACAATATGAAATACACTAAATCTGTATATATGTGAAATATTGTCTGCTCATTACTTATGTCTACAGATAAGAATTACTGTATTTATGGATTAGTAGTCTACATAAAAATATGTTTTTATTTGGCCTATTGTTTCATATCTAAGACTATGGAAGGCAACAATTGGATTTGTTTTCAGTCAAATTTTTTTCAATAACTACTTTTATAGTTTACATTATGTAAACTGATACCTGAGTGACAAGCTTTGCTCTTTGCATTTAATATTTTTTTAACAAGCTAAGGAATGGAATTACAGGATTTTCATGATCATTTCTAGCCTTTTATTTTGACATATTCATCTATTTTAACATATTTTGATGTCTATTTTTTTTCTTGCCAGAATAGAACTGTTATAATACAAATATTGAAGAATTCAGTTTTAATCTACCCTCATAGGAATGCCTATCTATGAAAAAAGATAGATTAAATTAATTGCCTTTATATTTTATGCGACAACCCTATCTGGCCTAATAAATAAAGACTGCTTACACATTCCACTTCAATGTTTAATCACTGTTCAGAAAACCAGATTTTTCAACTTCTCCCCACAAATAATCACTAAGATCCTGTGATGGTTTGAATAGTTTTATGCATTTGAGCACTTGGACATTTAGAGATGTTTTTCATGCAGTTATAGAGCATTTAGTAGTTGGAACCTAGCTGGAAGAAGTCCATCCCCAAGTGTTTGTGCTTTTTGGATTTACAACCTTGACCTAATCCCTCTTTCATTCTTCCTGTCTCAGACATGTGGATGAAATATGGTCAATGAGTTTTTTGCTACTGCCTCTTGCTGCCAAGCCATCCTGGCAGTGTTGATTTGTACCATAAGCCAAAGTAAATTCTTGTTATTAAGTTGCTTTACTCATGGAATTTTATCATATCAGCAGACACTCACCAGTACAGAATCATAGAACAAGATCTTACAAATCACTGCCATATCTTTTATTCCTCCTCAATCATCATGGTCACTAGGCAGCAAAGTTATTATACTGATTAACTCATTTCCTATGCTTTTATCCTTCAGAGATATCAAACATAGGATGTATATGAATTCAGATGGTAAGTAAGTTTTAAAGTTATAGAATAAAACTACAATTAAAAAATAAAGCCAGAGGGGCTGGAGAGATGTCTCAGCAGTTAAGAGCACCGACTGCTCTTCCAGAGGTCCCAAGTTCGATTCCCAGCACCCACATGGCAGCTCACAACTGTCTATAATTCTAGTTCCAGGGGACCCAACACCCATGGCAAATCACCAATGCACATAAATAAATAAATATTTAAAAAAAAATAAAGCCAGAGACTGGCAAATCATTATACACATCAATCATTACATTAACTCAAGAATTAACTCCTTTGTTCTAAGCAAAAAGAAAATTAGCAACCAAATACTGTTACGGGAGGTCCTCCCACTCCTCCAGCCTATCGCCGCTGAGATACCAGCCCCTTGGGGCGTGGTCTCTCTCCCTTTAAAAAAGCGGCCACTTCCCTCTCTTCTCTCTCTTCACTTCCTGTTCCGCAGGTGACTTGACTTCCTTCCTGGTTACGCAGATGGCTGACAGTGATCTGTAAGTTTTTTCCCCTTTAAATAAATACCACCCTATTAATCATAATTCCAAACTGGTGTGGCATTGTTTATGACTTACGTCTTCAATTGGCACCCAACGTTTGGTTTTAGAACCTCTCCTTTCCCCGCTCGGCTGCCGGCCGTGGCTTGGCGGGAGCCCTAACTTCCTCAGCCGCCGCCTGTGCCTTGCAGCTGTGGCCTTGGCCTCCCCATGTGGGATTTAAACTCCACAGGCCCGCATAGTCTCTGCCCGCCTGGTTTGCTTTTTCTGAGTCGTTTTTAAATCTCCCTTGCAAGCACAGCTCTTAAGTGGCGCGAACCAGAGCACGCGGTTGCTGAAAGCTGCAACCCCTCAGGGTGACTCTATCACGTGGAGGCATAAGCGGCTTCCAGGTTGCTCTTCTCTACCCCTGGATTCTGGTTTCTGGTTCCATCTCTGGAATTGATTTAATTACATTTACTTTGTTGAGCAACTTACATTTTCCAGTTTTTAACAAATACTAGGCAGACTCTGAAACAGGACCGTGTTTTCATCGAGACTTGGCAACAGCGCCACCTGCTGGATAATAGGTAATATGGCACTTCTCGTTTCCAACGCGAATTTTACTGTTCTGGTTACCAATACAATGGGTTATATCATTCAAGGTTTATATGACTATGGGGATAACTTAATTTACTGGTTACTAGGTTTCAGTATTCTTTTGCATATTCTATCATTTAGGAAGATCATGGCACTCCTAAGAACCATACAATCTTTACTAGAAACTCATGCAGGTCAGGAGATTAAGGATTCAAAAGAGACAATAATAAAAAGACTTGAAATGATTGAAGAAATGATTGGAGCTGGTGAACAGAGTAATAAGGCACAAGGACAGGATACAGTGCCAACACCAGCTATTAGAACTGGCTTACCAAAGGTTTTAGCAGCATACCCTATACTTAATTCTGACAAAGCGTCAACTTCTAAAGGCTCAAAGGGAGTCAGAGAAGCTAGATGGGCGCCAATAGCAATGAATGATCTAAAAGAAATTAAGCAAGCTATTGTTAATTTTGGCTTGCACTCTGCATACGTAAAGGAAATGATAAGGACTTGGGCTTCTAATGCTAGAGCTACCCCCCATGATTTCTATCAGTTAGTGTCTGCAGTTTTAGATAATGGACCTTCCTTGATGTTTGGAATTTATTTCAGAGAAGAATCCAAACATATGGAACAGCAAGGAAGAGCAAAAGGTATTGAGGTTTCCCAAGATCAAATTCTTGGTGCAGGAGAATATGCTGATCCACAGGTCCAAGCTCTTTATGATGATGAAGTACTGTGTCTATGTCACCAAGCAGCTTTAAATGCTTGGAATAGGATACAAGATCCAGCAAAAAGGGTTGAATCATATACCAGAATTAGGCAGGGACAGAGAGAACCCTTTATTGACTTTTTGCAAAGATTAATTAAGGCTCTGGACATAGGGTTAACAGACCCAGAAGCTAGACAAATACTTCTTGAATCTCTAGCTTTTGAGAATGCAAACATAGAATTCAAAAAGATCATTGGGCCTTTAAAGTCTAGATCAGCACCTATGGATGAATGGATTCAGCATACGATGAATGTTGAGACGTTTAGCTATAATGATGAATCTTGGGTAGGAGAAGCGATTTCCACAGCAATGAGGAGACATCAAACTGCCAGGTGTTTTAATTGTGGTAAATTAGGACATCTGAAAAGGGATTGCAGGCACAGAATTTCTAGGAATATTATCTCCTCTGGGAATGACAAAAATAGGAGACCTAGGCCTTCAGGTATATGTAGGAGATGCGGTAAAGGCCGACATTGGTCCAATGAATGCAGGTCAACAACAGACAAACAAGGCAACCCGATACCATCGGGAAACTCCTTGAGGGGCCTCTCGAAGGCCCCCAAGCCAACAGTGGCCCAGTCATTCCCAGTCACAGTGGAGAACGTGCCTCACCAAGAAAATTAAAAGCTCCAATTTCTGCTGTAAAAAGTAATACTGGTCTAAATGATGAAATCCATGTGGAGGATGAGTCAAAAAACCCAGTTGGACAGAGTAAACGTATATTTTGGCAGACTTCTATTAATGATCAAAGACCAAAGCTAAGAGTCTGTATAAATGGCACATTTATTGAAGGCTTATTAGACACAGGTGCAGATGTAAGTATCATTACCCCAGAATCTTGGCATCCGAATTGGCCTCTTCAAGAGGTAGATGTTCAGTTCCTAGGAATTGGAACCCTATCTCGTGTAAAACAAAGCACAAGATGGGTTGAATGCATAGGGCCCAAAGGGCAAATAGGAAGACTAAGGCCATATATAGCCAATATTGCCATAAATTTATGGGGCCGTGACCTGCTACAGCAATGGAATGCCCAGATTAACATTCCTGTAGTTCCAGGAACTCATAATTCTGGGAAGTATATGATGAGGTATTATGGAAAAAGGTCACCAGCCATTCAGGCTGTACAAGAACATACAGCAAATACCAAACCTTTAGAGGTACCAACAGCCCTACCTTTAAAATGGCTAACTGAGAAGCCAATATGGATCAAACAGTGGCCTCTAGCTGAAGATAAACTACAGGCATTGGAACAGCTGGTGCAGGAGCAACTAGATGCTCACCACATTGAAGAATCAACCAGCCCTTGGAATTCTTCTGTGTTTGTTGTAAAAAAGAAATCTGGTAAATGGAGAATGGTGACAGATCTAAGAGCTGTCAACAAATTAATTCAACCTATGGGCTCACTACAATCTGGAATTCCTTTGCCTTCTCTGTTACCAAAAGGATGGCCTCTTATAGTTATTGATTTGAAAGATTGTTTTTTCACTATACCGTTACAAGAAAAGGATAGAGAAAAATTTGCCTTCACAGTGCCTACTTATAATAATTCTCAGCCCAATAGGAGATATCAATGGACTGTCCTCCCACAGGGTATGCTCAATAGTCCTACACTGTGCCAATATTTTGTAAGTAAGCCATTGGAAATAATTCGTAAACAATTCCCCAAGTCCATTATTTATCATTACATGGATGACATCTTGTTATCTGATTCAAATAAAGATACTTTAGAAAGGATGTTTGAAGAAGTAAAGAAAGTCTTGCCTAGGTGGGGATTACAAATTGCCCCTGAAAAGATTCAAAGAGGAAATTCTATTAATTACCTAGGTTACAGAATAGGGTTAGAGAAAATTAAAACGCAAAAGGCACAAATTAGGAGAGACCGCTTAAAGACTCTTAATGACTTCCAAAGATTGTTAGGAGACATTTCCAGTCTACGACCAGCTGTTGGGATAACACCTGATCTAATAGTTCATTTAAACAAAACCTTAGATGGTGATAAAGATTTGAATAGTCCAAGAAAACTGACAGCTGAAGCAGAAAAGGAACTGACAATGATTGAGGAAAAATTACAGGAGGCACATGTGGATTGGGTGAACCCAAAACTTAGCTGCATCCTAGTCATATTGCCTTCCAGAATTTCTCCTACAGGGATTCTAATGCAGAGGGAAGATATTATTTTAGAGTGGATATTTATACCTAATAAACCAAGTAAAAAATTAAAAACTTATGTGGAAAAAGTCTCTGAATTAATTATAAAAGGTAAGCTGAGACTTCGTCAACTAGCAGGTATAGACCCAGCAGAAATTATAGTGCCTTTTACTACTGAAGAAATAAAAAAGTTATGGGAAGACAATGAACCGTGGCAAAGAGCTTGTGCTAATTTTTTGGGAGAAATTAATAGCAACTATCCCAAAAGTGGTAGACTTAACCTCATAAAAAGAACTTCTTGGATTCTTCCTAGAATTGTACGTGATGCTCCAATAACTGGAGCCCGTACATTCTATACTGATGCAAATAAATCAGGGAAAGCAGGTTACAAGTCAGATGAATTGAGTAAGGTGGAACAAAGCCCTTATAACTCTGTCCAGAAGGCAGAATTATATGCCATTCTTATGGTGCTAAGGGATTTTAAAGAACCTCTTAATATAGTTACAGATTCACAATATGCAGAAAGAGTTATCTTGCATATTGAGACAGCTGAATTTATACCAGATGACACAGAATTGACTTCATTGTTTATCCAGGTACAAGACATAATCAGGAACAGGCTTTGTCCGATATACATAACACACATCCGTTCCCATACAGGTCTGCCTGGTCCTCTAGCCCAAGGCAACGCTGAGATTGATCAATTATTGATTGGAAGTGTGTTGCAGGCCTCAGAATTTCATAAGAAGCATCATGTCAATAGTAAAGGCCTAAAGAAAGAATTTTCCATTACTTGGCAACAAGCTAAGGACATTATAAAGAGATGTCCTACTTGTTCTTTCTATAATCAAACACCGTTGCCTGCAGGGAGTAACCCAAAGGGCACTAAGAGAAATGAAATCTGGCAGATGGATGTGTTCCACTTTATAGAATTTGGTAAATTAAAATATGTACACCACACCATAGACACATATTCAGGTTTTCAATGGGCTACTGCCCTGAGCTCAGTAAAGGCTGATTCAGTAATCACACATTTATTGGAAGTTATGGCCATCATGGGTATACCTGCGCATATAAAGACAGATAATGGTCCAGCATATGTATCTAAGAAAATGAAACACTTTTTTGATTATTATAATATAAAACACATTACAGGTATACCAAATAATCCTACAGGTCAGGCAGTTATAGAAAGATCAAATCGTACTATAAAGGATATGCTGAACAAACAGAAAGGGACCGAAAACACCCCCAGAAATAGATTACATAATGCTTTATTAACCTTGAATTTTCTTAACGCTAATGAGAAAGGAACGACAGCAGCAGAAAGACATTGGATAATGGAAAAGTCTGCTGAACTAAATCAACCGATTTATTTCAAAGATGTGCTGACCTCTCAGTGGAAGCCAGGAGATGTGCTACGTTGGGGAAGGGGTTTTGCTCTTGTTTCCACAGGAGAAGAAAAATTGTGGATACCATCAAAATTAATAAAGTTTCGATTTGAAGAGGAGAAGCCTCTTGGAAAGGAGAAATGACAACTCATCCACAATGATGATGTTCATACAGGTGGTAAGAAAAACATATAGAATGGGGGAAGGGTTCTGTTCTTATCTCCACAGGAAAACACTCATCTTTGAGAAATTCAAGGGACCCTGGATGTTTGGATACTGACAGATGGAAAAATACCTGCCCGATAGGAAATATCAAGAAAACTGAATGGGTTGTGTAAGTAATATTAAACCATATTTCTAAATTTATAAAGCTGGTTTTGAAGTTGGACTCTGGCTCAGTCCCTCTCCAATTCCAAGCCTGTTAGTAAGAGAAAAACCCAGAGTTTCTGGAGTTTCTGTCTCATGTCAAGAGCCATGATGTGGGACAGAAAGAAATATGAGTTTAGAAAACATCTTTGCTTTTCTTCATATCTATCATACTTTTCATTGAATATATCTATCATGTCTTTCATTGAATATATATATATATATATATATATATATATATATATATATATATATATATATATATATGTCTATATGATTAATGCTTAAGTTTTTCATAATGAACAATGAGTTTTTCCTGAAGTGACATTTGAAGTTTCCAGGAAGAAGATGGGGCCCCATAACAACAACTCCACCTGGTTGATATGACGTCATGATACTGATAGCGCTACTACAAGACCTGCTTTGGGTACCAGCTGCATAAGACAGTTCCAACTTGGTTAGCTGAAATGGTGCACATCTTGTACAACATTTTGGTCAGACCTGCACAAAATACTCAGAGACTATTGGCAATTTTAAAAGACATTGATCTTGAAATTTAACCATCATTTTACTTTCACAGGATCCCCCAGAAAGAACATCGCCCCCTTGACAGCTGGAAGTAATTCTAGAGGACAACGTCCCCTCTCCCAGTAAAGTTTGCCCTTGGGTTTAGGGACATCATTTAGGGGTTGATTATAATTAGTATACGATTGAGGGTTGGGGGAGGAATTTTATAAGCTCAGGGATCATTTTGGAAAAAAAAAAGAGGGATGATGGGATAATAGATTTGTAATTGTGAGTTACTGTTTTTAGACAAATATATTGGTATAGATTCTTGTATATTGATACAAAGTTAAATTATATTGACTATTGTATGCATGCATGTTTCTACCTCTGTTTAAAACATTCTTATGTATTGACATATATTGTATCGATATATATATTGCATATATTTACCATATTGCAGTGTACATTTCTACCTCTGATTAAGATACTTATATAATGTTTGTGTATTGATATATATTTACCTACTGCAATGTATATTTGTACATTGTTTATCTTTGGAGGTCATTGTCCTCATTTGTTTCACAGTCGTTTATTGTCTTAGTCTTTAAGTTAGATAGTATTGAGAATTATATAGACTAATAGTCATCTAAGTTTGTCATTTATAATTAGACTAATCAGGTTCTCTAGATATATAGAGATTATACTCAGTATAGATAGATAATCTTCAACTTCTTCAAAGAGCTGTAGAAAATGGCCTTTAATCTAACTCAGAGTTTTGTGCTAGTGAGACACAATTGCTCCTGGCAACACCACTCTATTCCCGAGAGAATGTTGAGCACCAAAGACACTCCACCTGGAGCCTTTCTTTTTGGCAGAACTGGCCTTTGGACAAAGAAATGCCCATACCTCAACCACTGACAAAGATACAGAGTGTGCATCAATGGATAAAACAGGGCTGTCTTATCCTGCCAAGACAGGGTAAGATAGTTTTGAAAAGTTGCTTGACTTTGAAAATGGTGTGTCAGTTATGTTAGGCCTTAGCCAAAGTTGGTTGCTTCAACGCTGCTAATGTGACTTTGGGTGATTGCCTAGGTAGCTAGTTGTCTCTGTGATTTGTTGCATGTTTTGGAAGTTGTTTTACTGAACTTCCTAATTAACCAGGTAACATTATTTCCCTTCTCAGATCTTCGATGAGGTTGAAGACTATATAGATGTAGTTACTTTTCTCTCATGACTTGGCCAAGTTATTTATTATACAAGACCTAAGCTAGTTAGAATAGGATATTTGTACTTATTGTATATAATTTCATAGTAGGTTTAGAACTCTCTTATTTAAACAAAAGGGGGAGGTGTTACAGGAGGTCCTCCCACTCCTCCAGCCTATCGCCGCTGAGATACCAGCCCCTTGGGGTGTGGTCTCTCTCCCTTTAAAAAAGCGGCCACTTCCCTCTCTTCTCTCTCTTCACTTCCTGCTCCACCAGTGACTTGACTTCCTTCCTGGTTACGCAGACGGCTGACAGTGATCTGTAAGTTTTTTCCCCTTTAAATAAATATCACCCTATTAATCATAATTCCAAACTGGTGTGGCATTGTTTATGACTTACGTCTTCAAAATACACCTATACAAATATAACAAGCTATACTTGCCTTTAAGTCCTCATAATCAGCCATGGTTTGTGGGCAGAACAAAGAGGTATAATTTTAGGAAAATTATTTCATCCTTTTAAATAACATCAAATTTCTTCATTCAAATGGCAAACACATAGACAATCTTAAATTGGAGCTAGATCAGAGATAACTGTGAACAAACAACAGTCATCTCATATAGTGTGACATATTTTCTTACTCTATCTACGTGTATGACACATAATAGTACTCATATATACTATACTAGTATTCTAAAAACAATAGTTCATCACTTTAAGCAAGATAACCTACCCTTTCTCACTCAAAGGGTACATAAAAGAACAAGGCCAAATGTTTAGACAAAAGATTCTGTCTTAAAACCCAAGAATTACCTTCAATTCAAAAGTAACATTCATGAAGACTAATCCCATAATATTATCAGAAATTCTTCATTGAAGACTGGACTCAGTCAGCTTTGAATTAAAGTTTATGAGAGCTGGTGTCCCTAAATTTGATGAACATTAATTTTGTGTATAGATGATCTTGCTGAATCCTGTCTGTTTATTTGTCTCATATGTAAATAATGTAAACATATTCCTTTCATTTGTTTTCTTTGAAAAGAATACTCATTGGCATATCAATGAATTATGTATAAGGGACTTTCCTTAACTCCTGTGAGATCAAGCCCTCCAACTGCTCACACATTTCCTTGCCTGCTCAAGGAAAACCATTAATGAAATTCTTTTATCTTATCCTGAGTTAATAATAGTCAACAGCATTACTGAATGATTCTTACATAGAAGCACATTTTACATAATATCTTAGAATAAAAATTCACTTAATCATGCAGGTATTGTCAAGAACTCTTGGGGACCCTTCTCCAGCTACCTTGGTTATGAATGACCCTGAGTAGTGTCACAGAAATCAGGACACAGGGGCTGCAGAGTAGGAGATACAACTGCATCCATTATTGCCAAGTCATAGCTCTTTTATAATACTGAAATCACAATCCAAGCTAGGGTCTCATAATACTTGGAAATAGTTACATAAACTAATAACTTTGTTACCAATTATTTCAAGATCTTTGTGCCTTTGTTAACCTAAATAAGAAGCCTATTGTTATGGGAATAACTTTTGCTGTTATATAATATGTAAAACACTTCATCATTTCTGACATCATCACCTTTTCTTCCAACCAGGATACTGTCCTCTTTAAGGCATTAACTTCATTCTTTAATCTAGCATCAATTCTAACTTACTGGTACCAAAGTTCATGAGAATCTTTATGCCAAGCCTCAACATAATGTTTAGTCTGCAACAAATGGTGCAAGGCTGTCCAAGATATCATGGCTAGCATTAGAACTAAAATTAGACTTAATAATACAGCAACAACTGTTGCAATAATTTTTTTACTACAAGCAAGCCATTTCTTAAAAAAATTCTACTGTTAGACTGATTTAGAGGGTTAGATGATCAAGGTGTATTAAACTCAACAGGTAACCAGATGTAGGGTTGCTGTTTCATAATCATGATGGACTGACCATTTAAAGAAATAGAATTATTCAAGCAAGTGTATAAGGTGCAGTTGACACAAGAAATATTTGCAGAAAAAAAGCAAAATTCCCAATTAACAGTAAATAAGGCAAAATAACACAAGTTGTAACAGTTCAGCTTTTATACATAGTGAGGTTATACACAGAAGCACTGGAAGCAGTTCCGGAAAATGATCCATTATAGAAGTACATAGTCTTTAAGACAGCAACCAGTTTCCAAATATGCATCTAAATGGCATTGGGAAATTGTAGAGTACTTATAGGAGGTTCACTTATCTCTCCATCTCCTCAGGACAAAGCTGAGGACCATTAACTGTCTTCTTGTAACTCGTAGCTAGAGTCACTCTAGTGACATTAAACAGATCACAGGAAGTACTATTCCAATAAGAACATGTATTAATAAACATTCCATATGCTCCCCAATTTTCCAAGTGTTATTAGTATTTTTCCAAATTTATCTAAAAAAAACTTTCCAAATAAAGGGTTTATATTGCAAAGAAATGTATGTGAAATCTTTGCATACTGGGAAATTCAAATATGATTCATAGGTAACATATTGCCATGTCTGGTTTAAAGAGTAGGCAGACAACTTCTGTAACCGTGTTCATGATCCAGTAGCATTAATACCAGGCAAAAGCCAATTTTGATAAGCCATGGATAAGCTAGTAAAAGGCCCTAAGAATATAGGATGTCCCAAACCAGAATATGTAAAATTAAATTTAGAACCATCTACAAAATTGCTAGCTGTTACACCTTTGGAGTGGTATACACTAAGAGATATGATGCTCCTCACATCACAGGCTCCAGTAATGGGGATTTGGAATGTATGCCCAGTATGAATGACTTACAGTTTTTGCAGAAGTTACTATCAGTAAAGCACACATGACCAGGAAATAATTCTTGGCTGTTTTAGGTTTATCACACCTCTGCAGAACAGCTTAACCATTAGCAGTAAGATAGTTAATTTGCCCCAGGCAGGCAAAGGAGCTTTAACATGCCAACAAGGATGTTTCCTGAGTAATGGCCACTGGCACCTCAAGATCCATGATTCCATTCTTCTCCGCTTAGCTGTTTTAATTGGTCCTTTGGGCCTTGATCCAGGGGTCTGGAATCCACTGTTAGTGGCCATCCTAACAAGACACAAACCATACCTTCTTCCATCTACCAACAACTGTGCCGGAACCCATTCAGCATCAACAACAGTTTTTGCTCAAATTTCCTTAAAAGAAGCTGGCTCCAAAGCCTGAAATTTTTCAGACATAAAAAGCTTCTCAGCTCTAGTTAGCATGTCTTCCTCTGGTAAATTCAAAAAGTTTAAAATAAACAAAGTCTGATGCATAATAGCTCTAGGATTATTCTGTAAAGCCCAAATGTCTTTCATACCCAAGTCCTGCATTTTCCTTTTTAGTTTATTAATTTGTTGTTTCAAGGTAGTGTGGGCTCTTTCTACAATGGCTTGACTTTGAGGGTTATAGTCTATGCCTGTCACATGTTTAATATCATATTTATTACAAAAATCACTGAAATTTTTTAGAGGAGTATGCAGGCCCATTGTCTGTCTTTATTATGGTTTGGCATCCCCAATACTGCCGAAGCTTCAAATAAATAGAAAATGACATGATTAGTTGTCTCTCCATATAATGGTATAACCCATATCATGGAGGAGAATGTATCTATTGTCACATGGACATAAGATAGCTGGCTAAATTCTGGTATATAAATTACATCAATCTGCCAAATATGGTTGGAATCCAACCCCCAAGGATTGGTATCAAGAATATTTTGTCTTGAATGTAGGAGACGACCGATAGGACATATAAGAATAATACGCTTATCTTGTCTATAAGGAATTTCATATTGAACATGTAAATGAGAAACATTAGTGTGCTAATATTGATGCTCATCCTAAGCCAAAGCAAATTTTACAAGAGCCTCAGCTAGATTTATTAGATATCTGGGTAATTTGATATGGGATTGTATATGCACAATAAACACTACATGATTTTATCTTTGCAACAGCTTTTGTAATGTTAGAAATAACCCTTGCAGAATAGAATTATTAACATGAATAGAAGCAGTGTAAATGGCCTTTACAACACAAACTACATATTTGGATTCAGCCACTATATTAAGGGCTTCAGTAGGATAATCTTGCAATACCTGGATGACTGCCCGTGATTTGTTCTATTGTACCAATGTATAAGGAGATAATTGTGACCAAAACTTTGATTCAGTACAATAAGTGGCATGAGTTCTAGAACCATCAATAAAGATAGTTCAAGATTGTGAAAGGGATTGTTCAACTATAAGGTTATTAATGACAAAATGCTGCCCTTTAAAAAAATTTCTTGCCTCTGCTTAGAACACCATCTAAACTCCTTGAGATGAATCCAGAGGCTGATATTGATATTTTAGTAACATTAGTTTTAATGGCACACAGATAGGAATTATTATTTATTGAAAGCATTAATTACCAAAACCCCTGTGATGTCTGACAGAGAAATTTCCTTTTTATCTAACATTTCAGGGGTGGGGGAGGGATGATGTATTCATTTCTGTAATTACTTCCTGCTGACCTTAGGACATTGTTCTCAGGGTCCTCGAAGGCTAGACTTTTAGTCAAAAGCAATGAGGGAACTTAGAAAGATCTGGCTCACTGACAAACTGAAAAGACAGCAATCACATTGGTTGGACTGGTCTACATCAGGTTACAGCAAGTTCAGGACTCATAGTCATTTGGAGGAGGTTGTCATCAGCAATTGATGCTTGGATGCATTTGTCAGGCAAGTGGAAACCTGATAAAACACATAAAAAACTGGGTACAGGAGTTAAATTTATGGACTCATTTGAAGCTTGTTTAATTATAGTCTCAATAATTAAGAAAGGGTAAAAGTCCCAAGACCAAGAGAGAGAAAAATACTCTAATTATTTTGACTTGTGAGAAGTGGGTTTAAGGTATATAATTTGTTAAATTTTTCAAAGATTTTTTTTTTGGTGTACACTTTTTTTTATTATTTTACTTTATTTTTGGTAGCTATTAAAACATGGACAAACTTATTTAGGAAGTTCAAAGGCTCCTGGAAGGACACTAAAAGGGGAGAGAAGAAAACATGGGACTTTAACAAGATGAAGCCTGCTATTTGAAATAGGGGTTTGTGAAAGCTAAGTAGTGAGATGAGAATAAAAGATTCAAGATGTTTGCAGGACTCTTTGCTTTTCATTGATATTAAATTCAAAAGCCTCATCCCACAGATGGGTCTGGCTGCATGTGGGAAGCTCACAGAGAATTCTAGTCTCAAGTTTAGGACCAGAATGGATGCTGAGACTTGAAAAAAAAATCATCCATCCCTCAATTTAAAGACAGTGAGAATTACTACTTTTTCTTTCCTGGTTATAGAAAGAGGTGGAGATGTTCATAAAAAGGCCTTGAAAATTTCTTCAGTGTTTTACAGTCTAGAAGTCTGAAACAGTCCTAATGTGAGGCACCAGAAGGCTGGTTCTTACATAGATGGCAATCTACTATTTGTTCCAATCCTGAGTCAGTGCAGATGCAGAGATTTTGGCAAACTGGTTTTTATGTGATAGTGTGAAATTGACTCCTAAACATATAACCAGCTGTTTCAGATTATTCTGTGAATTACAGTAATTTTGGTAATTAGGACAAAATACTCAAATATTTTTCTTGCTAAAACTTTTTAATAGATGATACCCTCTGACCTTGAAGGAAAGATCTTTGTCCCATCAGCAGATAACTCAGAAGGTGATTAATTAAGTCCAGTTAATACAATCATTTCTACAATGGTGACTTGACAGTTCATTAATGAAAATGTTGAAAAAAATATAATAATTGGTCCTTCCTGTTTTTCCATCAAAATTGAAAGCAGAGTGTGGTAGAGGATCTCCCCTGGTTTTCAGTGATATAAATGTGAAATTTTTCAAAGTTTGAATGAATCTCCATGAATGTCTCCTCTCATGAGTTTATCCAGCAGTCCAGAACATTGCATAGATACAGTTCAAATAAAAGCCAAAATATGTAATATATGTATGTATGCATGTATCACAATAAAAATAACTTAAATTTGTAGTGACATATAAAAACCTGTACTAATGTGAAACTTTTAAAATTAGCAGTAGCTTTCTTTATCTTAACCAATTGTACCCATTTTTCTTTAAAGATGATAAATAAGCCGGGCAGTGGTGGCGCACACCTTTAATCCCAGCACTCGGGAGGCAGAGGCAGGAGGATCTCTGGGAGTTCCAGGCCAGCCTGGTCTACAAGAGCTAGTTCTGGGACAGGCACCAAAGCTACAGAGAAACCCTGTCTCGAAAAACCAAAAATAAATAAATAAATAAAAATAAAGATGATAAGTATTTGTAACCCGTTAGATCTAAATGATTAAAATGCATATTATTTTTCCTGTGAAAGCAAAAGCATAATTTTCCCCAAACATAATTCATATTTAACTATTAATTTAAATAAATGATTTCCAAAGTACACAGGTTGGTATAACTCAACATTTTTTAAATTTTAATTTTAACAGCATCAAAACAGAAAAAGGTTAAAATGAGAAATTTCTGGCAAGAAGAGACCTTGAGTGTTATCACAGTGAAGAAGAGCTTGACTTAGGAAAGAAAAGAGGAGGAGCAGTGCTGGTAGGTGGTGGGTGCAGAGTGTCTTTGACTGCCAGTATTCCTGAAAAAAAAATTCTTAACTTCTCCGGCCACAATCAAAGATTCTCTGTTACACGTCTGTGCAGTTTTTCAACTGCAAGCAGTCAATTCTCTGCCACCCCATAAACAAGCACTTCTCTCCCTGTAGTATCTCTGCCAACCTAAGCAGGTACCTGTACCCCCTGGCCTCTGCAGAAGCTGCTGGCTGGCTGTGGGCCAGAGAACAACAAAGGGAGGTGGCCAGTGCCATGCCTCTCCTTAGAGAAGTTTTTCTTTCAGGATCCAAAGTCCTGGAACTGATCCAATAAAAATGCACAGGAGGCTAAAGGCAGAGGCTGCCTGCCTCATCTCTTCTTGGATAAGAAAGAAGGTCAATAAACAACAATGGACAGTAAAGGCAGACAAACAGGTACTGGTTCCACTTAAACTTTTCAAAGACATGAACACATAAAACAGAAACATAATAACAGTCAAAACGCATAACAAGACAAAGTGTACTCATACATTCACACACACGTTTTTCAAATCTCTAGGTTCATACTCCCTTTTGTAGGAATCCAGGGGCAGCACATCTTTTATATTTTTCAAAAACTAAAGCAATTGCTGTTGTACTTCCTTAGTATCCCTAAAATTTAAAGAATCTATAAGTAAACATACAAACAGCTGTTTGCTGTTTTGTTGGCCCATATTTACTTTTTTTTACACTTATATACAAATTACTTCCTATTTTACAGTTATATTTGAGTAACTTTTCACTGTTTTTTCACGCTGCACGGCTAACCTCTTTTTTGTATTTACACTGTGTAACTGTTGATACTTCTGGGATATCCTTATTGCACCTTAGTGCACCCTTGGAATATGCGGTGTCCCTATGAAGACACATATCCCCCAGAAAACCCCACAGCTGGAGTTTTCTTGGATAGGGGATCCTCGACGCCAAAGAAAAGTCAGAAGAAACAAAAGACAGAATAGAATGAGGAGGTCTGTCTGATCATGCTGAAGCAGCCAAACGGCCCAGTTTATTTCAGAACTTGCATAAATGCAAAGGCAGATCAAAGCACATCACATATGGTCCGTCAGTATCTAACCACAGGATCATTCCTGTCCTTGAGTGAGCTTGCTTGCTTTCCACCATGTGCTTGCTGCGTGGAAGCAGCCTTACTTTCTATCATGATGTTTCTGAGGTTTGTCATCAGCAAACTGTCTACTAGTTAGAGTGTTCTTTTCTCGTGGCCTAAATCAGAAGTCTCTCATAGCCCTCAAGGTTATAAGAAAAAGTAGAGCAGGCAAGGTTGATGATTTCTTTAAGTCAAAAATTACCTCAGATAGAGTCTGAGTCACATGTGGCCACCCGATTTTCCATATCCATTAAATTTTCATCTGAGGGAAACCAAGGATTATATTCTTTGATTATTCCAAGACACATCTCTAAGTCTGACTTAGGTACATGAGCACCATGAGTTTTTAGCAAATGCTTAAGTATAGACAGAAATGGAGAAGAGTTAGCTTGTCCCATTACCCTGTAATACTTACCTTATTAATGGGCATTCCTAACATTCTTTCAGGGTCCCTGTTTGGTTGCCAATATTTGGGGAACCTTCCCCAACTACTTTGGTTATGGATGACCCTGGGTAGTGTCACAGAAATCAGGACACAGGGGCTGCAGAGTAGGAGATACAACTGCATACTTGTCAGGGCTCTTTTAAAATACTCAAATCACAATCCAAGCTAAGGGCTCATAATACTTGGATATAGTTACATAAACTAATAACTTTGTTACCAATTATTTTAAGATCTTTGTGCCTTTGTTAACCTAAATAAGAAGCCTATTGTTATAATAATAACTTTTGCTGTTATATAATATTTAAAACACTTCATCAGAAGACAAATCACAACCTAATGCAAGCCTTTGAATTACAGTGCACATCTGTGTTCTCAAGGACTGACTATTGGTAGGGCATTCTACTGAGAGAAAAGGTTTGCCTCCTCCTAACTTGTTCTGCCAAACATGTCAGCAAGAATGCTCCCTCAAATCACCCTTGCACAGAATTTCTATGCAGTTCCAAACTGACCCTCCACAAAGAGCCACCTCACTCCATTTATTGTCAGAATAAAATTTCTTTATAAAGGTATATTTAGAGAGTCTCCTCAAGATTGGTTTTGTCATTTACATATTTGATCAGAGTAGTTGTGGTCACGTGTAAAAGGTACTTAGGCTACTAAAGCTATTCATATTTCCATATGGAAGAAGAAATAAGGCTCATATGGAATTTTAACTTCCCAGAAATGTAGAATGGCTAACAGTTCCTGAGATGAGGAGATTCTTCAGTTAAGCAATTGTCAGGAAGTTGCATATGGGATTTCAAAGTGGTGACTTGACTTTAATTTCCAGCGATAATATTGATCACTACAATAAACACATTTGGTCACCAAACTGAACTTTGGTGAAATCTTTTGCTTGTTTATTTGTTTGTTTGTTTGGTTTTGGTCTACCATTGCCTTCTCTGGAACAAATGGAAATATACTAATCAGAAAACAGTAAAACAAATAGATAGCAATACTTTTTTCTCTAATTTCCACCAGTCTTATATCTAATACTCTATTTAAAAACTAAACTGAGCTCCTCTTGATAAAGCCTGAATTCCCACAGCATGGTAAGCCAACGGTGTGACTTGCTCTTCGTCAAGTATTTGTTTGGCTTCTTAATTCTTTCTTTATCACATTGTTGGGTTCTTCATCCTCTTTACTTACCCAGTCTTGTTTTGTTAGTCTGATATCATTTAAAGTTCATTCCTTGGCCAAAATATTTTCTCACTGTGTATTTGTTTCCATAATGATGTTGTCTCATCTTGTGACTTTGTGCAGATGACTCTCAGTTTTAAGTTCTGAATTCTGACCTTTCTCTGAAAGCATAGATATACTGTTTTACAATATTTTCATGGCATCTTCATTTGAAGTCTAAACATAATGCTAAATTATACTGCTCTAAAGCAAGTTCTTGATGCCCTGTTCTTGATATTACTCCTCTCATCTCATTTAATATTACAGAAAATAGGAACTTTCAGTAATTTTAAATTCCTTATTTCCTTTCCTACAGTGAATCCTTGCACAAACCCTTTCATTACTTTCAAAACCTACCCCAATTCTTACTCCTTCATAGTACCTTAAAAGCTCCCACCTCAGCAATAGACATCTATCTCGGCTAGATTACAGGGACAATCTCTTAGCCCTCTCCTTTTCATCTAAATACACTTCTAACTCTTTAAAGTAGCAGGAACAATAAAATTTTCAACATTTACATCAATTTTCTATGAGAAATCCATTGGCAGATATCTAGTTCTCTGGATAAAGCACTGAATATAGTGATTTTTAAAAAGCAAAAAAAATAGTAAAATAATAAGTGAAGAATATTTTCTATGCTATACTTTGGACACACTGAGTGTAATCCTGTATCCAAATCATTTCTCTTATCTCTTTAAAATAATTTCTCAAGTATTCATTAATCTCCTACTATTTCTGTTCAATATCACTTTTTCAGTTAAGTCTTCCCTGACCACTTTACTCTCTCTACTTGAGGGCAATCTTTTTACTTACTACCCTACTGAACTTTCCTTCATAACACTTTCATTGTCTGATGCTCATTTTGACACTGATAAATAACTGCAAATTTGCAAAGTGACACATCAGGTAAAGGAAATTGCCACTAATGCAGACACTCTGGACTTGATCTGTGGGACCATATGGTTGAAGGAAAGAAGCAATTTCTCTGATCTCTACTCGTGTACTGTGGCTCATGAGGGCACACACAAGTAAATGAATGTAATGTTTTTTTTAAAATAACTGTTATTGGGGGATAAACATTTCAGTTGACTTAAATATTCCTATTCTGAAATTCATATATTTAGTAAATAATTAGTGACTTCCCAATACGATTGCTGATAACATTATCTCTGACACCTGTATTATAATTGTTCCCTGGGTTACACTGCAGAAACTTGAAAACGGTCATGCCAAAAATCTCCAACTCTTCACTTGGCCTAGCAGATACCTGCTGAATGACTAAAATAATACAAAAAGGTTTGGCATCTCTGTCTCCAGACTACCTTTGCCTATTTAATTGTTGGGTCATTTTGTCCCTAGCTCTTGTGTAGAAATATTGTATAATATTTGGCCCAAGACTACCATACAGGAATGATATTTTTCTGTAGCAACTAGAGCTAATGTGTTTATTTATTTTTTCACTCCCATTGTTAAGTTCTTTCAGTTAAAGCACCTGACAGCACTCAGTTCTATTTCAGGGCCCAGGCTGAACTATAGGCCATGATGTTTATAAAAAAAGGATGCCAGTTGTCAGAGAAACACAGATGTTTCTGGGACAATCTCACTGGGTGTCACTCTAAGAACCACAAGGCTAGAATATTTAATGACAGATGGCAAATATATTTTAAACTTTTACCCATAATATATGGAAAAATCACCATTGTCACATTCTCATTCATTGATATTACTGCTTGGCTAAAATGGGTCTGTTTCTAAAAACAGTAATCAAGTGTAATAGCCTTTTTGGTTCATCATTGCATTCCTAACCCCTAGAAAATATAAAACTTAAAGGTGATACTATGTAAATACTCGGTGAATAGGGGAATATTATGGGTAAAAGAAAAAAGTGTGAAATAAATGGTTAATTGATGTGAATTTATATATTTAGTTATAATGGTGATTTTTATTCAATACTCATTATGTGACATTCTGGTGATGACATGTATTTTGAAAATAAGTACACTAAAATCACCATTGCCTTGATTTTCTTATGTCACCATGTAAACACATTTGGAAATTTTAAACATTAGAGAAATTGCTCTTGCCTGAATATGTTACTCTTACTACATGTTCTGGAATATATTCACTAAAATAAAAGTAGGAAGAAAATAGGCCAGGTGAATTGAACCCTTATGTCTAGTATCAGGGCCTCTATAAAGATCTTGAGGGAGAAAGTTTATGGTCTTCTGCATTTGTTCATATGAGTTGTTCCCTGGTCCCTTCTGTCATAAAAGGAACCAGAGCTCAACAAGCTCCCTCAGAATTGTCTCTACTTCCACTTAAATTTTAAACTTTTAGAAATAAATTTTCTGCAGTTTTCTTGTATCAGCACAAGCAAACAGGTGGCTTAAATGTCTAGAAGAAGATTATGGTAACAGAAACAGTACAATGAGATAATGTAGGCTTTTTTCAGGATATGACCAGCATCCAGATTCCTCATATTTCCTCCCAAGATGATGCCCACAAATAAGCAAGAAGCAGTCTTAAGGATCTGCCTGTAGTAATATGGGGCGGCGTCGGGGCTGCATCCCCAGCACCCCGCCCACAAACACCCCAGCCGCCTGGCTCGGCTAGCCTATGTCCCGAAATAATTACACAGATACTGTATTCTTTTTATCACTGCTTGGCCCTTAGCTCTGGCCCTTACTGGCTAATTCTGATATCCCAATCAACCCATCTCTAATAATCTGTGAGCACCGGTCTTACCGGGAAAGATTCAGCATGTCTGACCTGGCGGCTTGCTTCATTGCGTGCGCCTGCCTGGGAGAGCGGAGCATGGCCTCTCTTCTGCTCCAGAGAGAAGAGCTGTGGAGTCTGACCTCACTTCCTCTTCCTCCCGGCATTCTGTTCTGTTTACTCCTCCCACCTATCTCCTAACCAATGAGAGCCAAGCAGCTTCTTTTATTTTAACCAATGACCTTCCTCCATCATCTGCCATCCCAATTCCTTTTACCTCTTGTGCCTAACCTCATGCCTCTTTATTATAAAAAAAGAGATGGAAATGTTAATGGTCTATCCTGTCCCTTTAAGAGACAAGCCCCACCTACTCCCTTCCCCATCTGCTGAGGCAAGCTGATCTTCCTTTCTTTTTAAGCCTGCAAGTTCTCCCTCTTTTCTGTCTCTCTCCCTAAGAGGTAGTTTCTCCTCTCCTCTCCCCCTCTCTGTTTCTCTTTCTTTATCTCTCTCTGCCTCTCTCTTTGCCCCCCCCTTTGCCCTCCTTCTCCCCTTTCCTCTTCCCTTCCATAGCCCACTAAATAAATATCCAACCTCACTCTGCATGGCATAACTAGTCATCTCTGTATCTCACCCATTTCAGCTCCTACTCCTTGTAGAACTGGCTGATCCACCAAAGTCTCTCACCCACAGTGAAGCTCCCTGCCTGGGACCTGCTGTCCCTCATGGCCTGTGGCCTGATGTTGTCCCCTGGGGAACAGCACCATTTTATTTTTACCATTACAGGTATGACAAGGAGCCAATAGCTGAGAACATCCACGTTGAAACTTTAACCTCACAGGGAAGTCACAGGGAAAGGGAAAACTAGAAATGATAAGGGTTTTGGATCCACAAAACCCATTCTCAGTAACATGTCTTCTTCAACAAGACCTCAGTTCTTACCCAAAGAATTCCACCAACTGGGGACCAAAACTTCAAGTAAAAGAGACTTTTAAAGCTCTTATCCTAAAGACCATTTCATTTAATTAATTTGTTTCCAGTTGTACTTTAATGCTAACAGTTGTTCTTTTGAGGATAGAAAATTTAGATTACTTATTTTTTTACTCAATGTTTTTATTTCTAGATTTTATTATGATGCTTCACATTGTAGGAAGTGTGTGCACAGGAAAAACATGATTGTTCCTTTTCAGTGGTCTCAAGAATGGAAGGAGCAGTGTAATTTAGATCAGATCACACTGGCAATCACAGAGTACTCACATACTCCTTCAACACCATGCTTGCATGATGCTATGCTCCCTGCCATGATAGCCACAGACTCTACTACCCTTTGGGACAGAAATTCCAAAATTAAATGTTTTGTTCTATAAGTTTTCTTGGTCATGATGTTTTGTTACAGCAGTGGAAGAGTAACTAATATAAAAGTTAGTACCAGGAAATGAAGTATTGTTATGATAGGAAATGCTTGATCATGGAGATATTTTGTGAACTTATTGCAATATTTTGTGGTATACCTTGAAACCATTAATCATCAATCACCATTCAGTGAATGATCTTTTATATTAATCACTCATCTAATAGGGAAGATACATAGTTTGTCTGTGGTCTTATTGGGAGCATATTGAGCTTTTGTAGAGTAAATGATTTTAATATTTTCTGACAATAGTAAATAAACTAGCTCTGAATATTACCTTGAATTTAAGTAATTTAAGAATCTATTAATTTAATTTAATATAAACTTTAGCAAAGTTAAATTTAAAATATTGCTACTGTTGAAAAGCAAAATTTAAAATATAATGTTAAGCAGGTTTAGTAACATACCTACATTATATAATAACTAAGCAGTCTAATGCCAAGATGGAAAACAATCACTAGCAGCCTTTATCTTACCTCCAGCACAATCTCTTCACAACACATTTAATCCATGATACAACTTCTGAAAAGAACAAAGAGATGCTAAACTCTCCTTTTCCAACCTACTTCTCCTTAAGAAGGTAATATTCAAGGGTTCCCTTGCCTAGCAGCACTAATAGACTTTCAAAGCAGCAGCAAAAGGCCTAAAGGAATGTGTGTGTTTACAGGGGAAGCTGTCAGGAGATGTTTAAGAAGGCATTTAGGAGTCAGAATACATATGCTTTAGCATCAGAGGAGCATTAGAAGGAAATTGGCAGCTATAGTGTTTGTCTGGCTTTTTAGGTTTTTATCCAAAACTTCCAAAGCGGACATGGCTCACTGAACTTTCTCAATTCAGTGGCCATGGAATAAATAGAAAGGAAAGAATGGAAAGAAAATGGGTTGTGTCTGAGATAATGGTGAGGTGTGTAGCTCTACCCATGGATGAAAATAACCACAATGTAGCTGGAGGCAGTGTGTCTCCTCTGCTTTGCTCATATTCATGCACAAGGCTGCCATTGGGAAATGAATCATCAGCAGATTTTCTAAAATGACACAGAGACAAGTGTTCAGAAATAAGTATGTATATTCATAGAGGTGCACTAGTTAGCCTAGCTCATTTGAAGCCATTTGAATCTTAACTAGTAATTCTGCATTTATTGATCGATATTACTCTAGAATGCTCTTTTTATATTTAAAATTTATAATCTATAGTTCTGTTCCTCAAGTTGGTAAAAATACAAACCTTTTCCATGAAAATGAATGTCATTAATATGTTTCATATGCAATGCCTAGACTAACTAAGCCTAACTTTTGCAGCCGAGTGGTGGTGGTATATTTCTTTGGTCTCAGAACTCAGAAGGCAGAGGTGGAGAAAGAGTCTAAAATTTTCTTATTTCTGTGAAGGTACTAAAGTGATACCATTTACATAGATATATTTTTCTTTTTACAAGTTAATATCTAATTATTAAAATTACTTTAAAACAATAAATGATTACAAGTTTATAATGAACTATGCTTAAAAAGTATTGACTATAAATTTCATAAAAAGAATTGGTTACAAAATTTTAAACTGGTTGACCTCAAATATATTAAAGCAATACTATAGCTTATCTGAATCAAAACTCTCTCATAAAAACTGGAATGGCTTATCACTTGTTTTTTCACTTATAATTTAATCTCCTTTTCTGTAGGTCTTTGTATAATTTGTATAATTTATTTATTCTCATCATTCAGCTCAGGATACATGAACTACATGCAGTCATATTAGGATTAATCCATGTTTTTGCCTTATCACCATTAGCCCATTTCCTGCATATTTCGTTCTTGCTTTTCTTTATATAAGCTTTAATGTGTGGTATTACTGCTGCTTTTATGGATGCTACTTATTCAGCTAATATTACCCACAAGAGCAGGAATCTTGTTAGTATTTCTCAAGATAAAGTAGTAGAAATAAATTTGTCTCATTATAATAAATAAATAGTTAAGTTACTAATGAGTGAAGAAAATCAGAAAACCTATAGAAAACAAAGGCATAAAACTCGGAAGTCATTATTTGTACAGAAGTGAAATTTTTAATTTTTAAATTTACAATGTTTAGAAAAGAGGCTAATTTCTAGATAATTCCTAGAATATATCCTTACTTTAACAGAGATACATTTTCTTAATGAATAATGTTATTATATATCTGATTATTATTTATTATTCAGATTTTTCATCAAATTTTTCATTTGCAATTACTGTGTGCTTTGAATGGTGTGTGTGTGTGTGTGTGTGTGTGTGTGTGTGTGTGTGTGTGTGTGTGTGTATGTGTATCATTCACTTTCACTGCCAACAATTTTTATTTACTTTTTCAGGGTAAGTTAAATTGCTGAATATACTAGATAATTTAATCATTTTGCCCTTAACTTTTTAGTAACTGCCATTCCTTTTCCTGCAGTGACTTTCTTGTTATGTTTTAAGCAAAGGATATGATATTAACTGCTCCCCATATGCACTTCTACTTGGCAGCATAAAGCTGTTTTGGTAAAAGTTGTGGATTTATTAAAAATTGCTGATTTTCTTTCTTTTCCTTAATTTCTACTCATAACTGTAAATTTAACTATGCAATCTAGCTCAACTCAGGGGCGTAAGGAATTTACAACCCCAAGGAATTACAGTGAGGACTCACGGGCTACAAGACACGAATAACAGATGGGTGGGTGTCCCCTAAAATATATATGATAGGGTCTTGTATATAAAGTGCACAACATTCAGAACCATTTGAACCATTAACAGTGGTGAACTTCTTGTGAACTTGTTGCTCTTGGAACCAAGATGCCCATGGCTTCCACATTGCTCATGTCTTCTTTAATATTCCCAAGGACCACATGTTTGCTGTGAAATCAGGAAGTCTCAGCAGAGAAGATGAAAATTTGAAATTATGTGTCTTTTGTTCATCATTTTCCATGACAGAATGTTCAGGATGAAGTTTTAATCCTAAATTTCACTCCATAGATGGGCACAATATGAGTGACTATGCCACATAATGTCACCATCCAGACATGTAAACCGGAGTTAATTTATAGGAATTTCTTTTTTTAAAAAGGATTAAAAATCCTATTTAAACATCGAGTTTCCCAATACCATTCTTATTGGTATTGAATACAATATGTGTAAGTTATTCTTAATATTAGTCTTATTTTAATATCTGCTGAATTTATTGGTGAATCACCTTCTTCTCAACAATGCTATTTGACCTTTCTCTGATTATTATTTGATTAGTTTTACAAGATATATGGTAATTCTAATAATATCTCCAATACAATTATTTTGATTTTTAGCTCCTTTGTCTATATTTTATTATTAATGTCTCTTATTGCCTGGATTTGATGTGACTTTTAAAATATTCTAGATTCTTAAAGAGGCAACTTAAATTGTTTTCTTTAAATGTGATCTCACCTATGGTCACAATGATTAGATGCTATAATATTGTAATATGTGGTATGAGTATTGTACATAATGAAGTCTTAGAAACATAACCTTGACATCCAGAACAATTTTTAAAAATTTTCCTTAATCTTTACTGAGTGAAAATGTCTCCTCTTTCCTAATCCATAGCAAATGCAGAAATATCCTTATTAAATTTTCAATATTTGAATTTCTTATTTCCATCGTTCTTATATAAATAGCAAATAAGCTTATTAAATAATATTCTCTACCTGATCCTAGCCTTTGAAAGTTATCGATATTTCCCTTAGTATCTTCCTCATTTATTTTGGTGAATTTCCCATGTCTTTTTTCATAGGAATGTGTATTCTGACAGCGACTATCGATATCTACAGACTTTATTTGGGTGAAGTCATTTAACAGGTGGCTCCAATTTGTACCCATGCCCTGATGATGTCTGCTTGCTCGGTAAGTACTTGGTTTACAGTTTCCAAATAATATTTTTAAATTGTCAATCTTTATTGGTTAATACTTTGATGCATATTTCCATAGAAATATGGATTATTATTATTATTAGATTCATACTGTAGGACCTTCAGTTCTCCTAATAAAAATGACTTTTTTCTTTCTCTCTAATATACATATATGATATATATCATTCATTATGTGTATATTTGTGTGTATGAGTTCTCTCTCTCTATCTATGTGTGTTTGAGAAAGAAAGAGAGAGAGAGAGAGAGAGAGAGAGAGAGAGAGAGAGAGAGAGGAGTCTTTGCATGTGGTAATCAGAGGACAACTTTGTAGAGAGGATGCAATGCTTCCACCTCCACATAGGTTCCAGTAATTGAACTCTGATCATCTGGCTTCTGCAGAAGGCAACTTGAGCACTACATTCTCTGAAATAAATATATACTCATTTGATTTTATAGTTCCTACAGTTAGTATTTACTTAATCCTTTCAATTAATTCAGCATATTTCTTCCTGTTTCAGGAACATTTGTTGAAGCATCTTGTAGTGGAGCTTAGGTTGTTATCTGATCAACACTTTATATTTGCACTTGATATAAAGACTGACATCTTTAAATTTAACTATTTGATATTTCTATCCACTTTTTATTGTAGTAATCATAGTACATGATTTTATAGTTATCATTTTTATCTCCCATATTGATAAATACATTTTCTGTGTCATCTTATTTTAAAACATTATTGTAGCAGAAATTAACTTTATTCAAAAACCTATTACAATGTCAGAACCTCATAAAGCATTATTCTATATGTGTTAGTTCTATGTGACTTCCAAGAGACAACAAACAGCAAAACACAAGATACAATAAGACAGGAAAAACATCTTCACCCTGAGGCTAAAACAATAATCTAATGGGAGAAAAGGGTCCCACAAGCAGGCAAAACTGTTAGAAATACACCAGTTCCCATAGTTAGGAGTCTTACAAAACTACAAATCAAACAGCAGTGGACATGGTGTATGTTGTATTAGGAGCAGCGGGGCTGTGTCCCCGGCACCCTGGCCGCCTGGCTAGCTTATGCCCCAAAATAACAACACACAAGCTGTATTCTTTTAAATACTGATTGGCCCATTAGCTCTAGCCTTTGCTGGCTAATTCTGATATCCCGATCAACCCATTTCTAATAAACTTTGTAGCACCAGTTTTAACGGGAAAGATTCAGCATGTCTGACCTGGCAGCTTGCTTCATCGCGTGTGTCTGCCCGGGAGAGGGGAGCATGGTGTCTCTGCTCCAGAGAGCAGAGCTGTCCTGTCTGAGCTCACTTCCTCTTCCTCCCAGCATTCTATTCTGTTTACTCCTCCCACCTATGTTTTAACCTATGAGGGCCAAGCAGTTTCTTTATTGCTTAACCAATGAAATCAACAGATTGATATTTGACACTCCCACATCACTTCCCCTTTTTCTGTTTAAACAAAAAAAGGAAGGCTTTAACTTTAACATAGCAAAATTACAAATAACAAAACAGTTATCAAGCAAGAATTACAATGGAAAACTATAACTATAACTATCTATTCTTTAACTCCATCAAAGACTCCAGAAGAATACAATATTACCTAAGCAAACAAAAAGTAAGCAACTTTTAAAACTCTAGAAATGACAGAGACATCTCACTGCCTGTACCATCACCCAAAGTTCCTCTGTACCTTTGGGGCATCTATCTTCGGCCTACAGGCCCATAGTTTCCAGCAGACATTTCCACAAATCAGGAAATTTCAAAGGTAGTCACTATCTGCTTGTCCTGAAGAATGTCTTACAGACTCTTTCATGAATCAGGAACATCAAAAGACCATCTCACCTTTAGTCAAGTTTAGCAGTCCTCTCTCTGCGGGTTCTCTGTGTCCAGTTTATGCAATAGTCCAGGCAAGAATAGTTTCTTGCCCAAATAGCTATCAAACTCCATAAGGATCCTCTTTGATGCCCATCTTCTTCTTGAAGTAGATTGGTGCTGCCAGGAGCAGAGTGTCTCATTGTCAGGAAAAGTCCTAAGTTATTAAAACATTTAAAATGCCATATTCTATAATATTTGAAAAATATGAAGAATGCCTATCTAAAACATATCTATGTACATCTAGAAAGTCTTAAATAACATAACTACAAGCTTGACTATTATTGATTATCCATTACCAACCTATATACATTACATTTTTAAGTGAACTACACAATCACAATACCCTAATAAAGATCAGAAATACATATACATATAACAAAATTGACCTTAAATCTCTATCAATAAAGCAAAATCTATACTAATGCAAATTATTCATATCTATATCATATCCCCCTTTAAATGTAAAAGAACATTTATAAACAATTTTTGGGAATATGGGTGCAGTTTTTTCTCTCCAAACTGCTTCCTGCTGAATGGGGGCATCGTTAATTATGTCTTTCATGGTATAACCTGTGTGCTAGTTTCATCTCAGTTGGCAGTTGAGCGAAGCAATTTTCTGAAGATGTTAACAACAACCCTTCAGGAGAGTGTGGTCCATCATCCGATATCAGAATAGAAGAAATGAACAGGGTCTCATCCTCTGTGAAAACAAAATAAGAAACTCCTTTCCAAAGCATCATGTCCTTAGATCCAAATTTCAAAGTCAAGGCATTTTCAAAATATCTATGTTGGATTAGTTCAGTAGCATTTACAAACAAATATCTTTTAGCAGCTGTTGCTTCTTCCTCAGCATTCAAACAATTCAAAGAGAGCATAATAGCATACAGTATCAAAATTCTCTGTGTATTTTCCATCTTTGTGCGCTTTATTTTAACCTCGATTTTGTTTAATTTTACTTTTATTTTTTGCTTTTTGAGACAGGTTCTCTGTATCTTTGACCTGGAATAACTCTGTAGACCAGGTTGTCCTTGAACTCTCAGAGATCCCTCTGTCTCTGCCTCCCAGGCATTGGGATTAAAGGTGTACCTACTACACCCTGAACTCACAGAGATCTGTTTGTTTCTGCCTTCTAGGCACTGGGATTAAAGGCGTGTGCTACCACACCTTGAAGTCACAGAGGTCAATCTCCCTCTGCCTCCCAAGTGTTGGTATTAAAGGGGTGTACTACCAAACACAACAACTCTCTTCCTTTTTTTTTTTTTTTACTTTAAGAACTTCAACTTTTAGCTTGTATATATTTTTAACACACTGTAAACCATTTAGAAATTTTCTTTGTCTTTGAATCTTTCTTTACTGGATATCTCTCTTTTTCTGACCACATGAGTCTTTAATTTACCAAGCAATATCAGTAGGACTAAAGCTGTGGCTTTGCCGGCTAGATGTAGTCAATTCCTTAGCTTTCCAGCCTCATGGCTAAGGTACTGGCTGTAGCCATGTTTACTGCTACAACTCTATGGCATTTCAAGGTCCCTGCCAGCAAGTAAGTTGCAGCATTATGTCCACAGACAACACTCAAGTCCTCTCTCTGTTGCCGGCCCTCCTGCCTCAATCAGTCAGAGTTTGCCCTGGCAGAACAGCCCAGAAAGCTGGCATTTTTTAAACGGTGCAGCTTTTTTCCTGCTACGGCTGAAAACCAAAAAGCATGCATTCAGCTCTTCATCAACACCGTTTAAGTGTTTCGTGGCAGGACCTTTTAATGAGCTGCAGTGTTTTGCAGCTAAAGCTGAGCCAGGAAAGCCTTTCTTAGATGAGAGCACTTGCTTGCCTCTAGCAAGCAGAGCAGACCCAAGAAATTGCCACAAGAAACATGCTTTACTCTTTCTCAAACTTTCTCAGGCTTTCAGTGGATTCAGTTGTCCACATGTCTGGGCGCCAATCTGTACTAATAAGAGCGGTGGGGCTGCGTCCCCAGCACCCCAGTCGCCTGCTAGCTTATGCCCCGAAATAACAACACACAAACTGTATTCTTTTAAATACTGCTTGGCCCATTATCTATAGCTCTTACTGACTAATTCTGATATCCCGATCAACCCATTTCTAATAAACTTTGTAGCACCGGTCTTAACGGGAAAGATTCAGCATGTCTGATGTGGTGGCTTGCTTCATCGCGTGCATCTGCCCGGGAGAGGGGAGCATGGTGTCTCTGCTCCAGAGAGCAGAGCTGTCCTGTCTGAGCTCACTTCCTCTTCCTCCCAGCATTCTATTCTGTTTACTCCTCCCACCTATGTTTTAACCTATGAGGGCCAAGCAGTTTCTTTATTGCTTAACCAATGAAATCAACAGATTGATATATGACACTCCCACATCAGGTGTAGACCCACGCAGGACTCATGCTTGCTAAATCAGTCTCTGTGAGTCTACATGTGCCTCATTTAGCTGATTTACTGGGATGTGTTCTCCTTGTATCTTCCATCCCCTCTGACTCCTACAATTCTTTCTCCCATCTTCCATAGGGCTCCCCTATCTCCAAGGGGAGGGACCTGGTGAGACCTTCAATTTACACTTTCCACATAATGTCTGGCTGTGAGTCTCTGCAACCAATCCCATCTGCCTCTCTGATATGTACTGGAAAAGGCACCAATCTATGAGCTAGTACAGAAGACTATCATTAGGAATCACGTCTTTGACTTTTCTTTTTTGCCAGACTTCTTTGTTTCTAACCTAGGTTTCTGGGCTAACCAGTCTCTGGTTCCTGAACAACTTCACAGTGTAGTGCTTCAAGTTAAAATAAACAAGGGTTGGCCACTCCTTTAAGTTGAGCATAATCATTGCCCCAACACATCTTTCAAATAGGATCAAATCATTCTTTTTTATTTCCTGATGCCTAGGCACTGGGGTTTATTGAATACAAGTTAGAAAACTTGAACCACAATCAAACACATCGCTGCAGCAGGTGGAGGAGAACAGCCTAGTGGCTTCAGGGTAAGGGGATTTTAAAGGGAAGAACTGCAATGTAAGGTGGCATAAGCCTTGATGATTGTGATTGGATAAAAGTATGCACATTTTGAATTCATTGGTTGGGCTGTAGGGAAATTTCAAAATAGTGACTGTCGGCAGGCAAAAACTTTCAGAACAGTGGTTAATTAGATACCTCCAGGGGCATTATAAGCTAGCATACGTTGAGTGGACATCATGCTGTGTCACTTTGACCAGGGCAGGCACAGTTTCTTGGAAGTGTTTATGACTTTGCTGGGCTGCCTTCATCCCCTTAGTTAGGTCTTTTTTCTCAAAATGGAGTTTGGTCTGTTCCTTCATTCTCCCCTATTTCTTGTTCCTATGAGAGCACAATAAAGGTCTCACTCTTATTTCAAATTATCCAATTCCAACAAGGACACCAGTTTGATATCTGCTGATGATTAGCTGAATAATTTCAAATCTCTCTTTTATAAACTGTACAAGCTTATATAAAATGCAAGGGCCAAAGGTTAGGAGTAAAATTATTATGAGGAAATGTGGCCCATTATGGTGAAGATGAAGGTAGTCAGGTAGGGGGACTGGAAATCAGGATTTCAATCATTACTAGTTTACCTCTTGTTCTCTTTTTTGATTTTGTTTTTATTGATTTTAATTGAGCTCTACATTTTTCTCTGCTCCCCTCCCTGCTTCTCCCATCCCTTCAGCCCTCTTCCAAGATCACCATTCCTCTAATCTACTCAGGAGATATTGTCTTTTTCTACTTCCCATGTAAGTTAGATCTATGTATGTCTCTCTTAGGGTCCTCATTGTTGTCTAGGTTCTCTGGGATTGTGATTTGTGGCCTGGTTTTGTTTTATGTTTAAAAACCACTTATGAGTGGTAAATGTGATAATTGTCTTTCTGGGTCTGGGTTACCTCACTCAAAATGATGTTTTCTAGCTCCATCCATTTTCCTGCAAAAATCAAGATGTCGTTATTTTTTTCTGCTTTGTAGTACTCCATTGTGTAAATGTACCACATTTTCCTTATTAATTATTCAGTTGAGGGGCATTTAGATGGCTATATTTTGTTATTTGCTAGCCCTTTGCTCACCTTGGCCATGGATTCTTTGACAAGCCATGAATGGTTAACATAGAAATAGCATTTTTAACCCAATGTTGCAATAGTCCTTCTATGTAAGAGAGTTTTCTTTTGACTTAATACCTCAACCACAGATCATATAATTACATATTCTCCTCTGTATATACTTCTAGCTGACATTGCACATTGTTGTCCGGGGCCAGAAAGGCTGAAATGCTAGTTAAGAGCAAAGAGGGAATTCAGGCAATGGATTATTTATCTGAAACATCTGTTCACAGACTTTGTTGAAGAGTCGGAGAGCATTGAAATGAGCTAAAATGCTTCACATCAGTTTTCAGAAAGTTCAGGGTTCACAGACCGTCAGATAAGGTTGTAGCTAGAAACTGATGCTTGAATGTATCTTCCAGCCAAGTGAAAACCTGTTGAGACAAGTTCAAACTAGGAACAGAAGTTAAAATTTATGTACTTAAAAAAATAATATGTTTTTGAAACTTTTAGGCCCATACTGAAATCCATATCATAAAACAGCAGGAATAGACTCATACTTTTGAACTCTAGCAATAATTGCAGATTTAGGTTAGAAGCATGTACATTTTTCTTCTGTTTAAAGAGCCAGGTATGGATTGGACAGAGATGTTTTGGACCTGATAAGAAATACCTTTAAGTTTATATTTAGATGTCAAACAGAATCAATATGAAATCTTGAGCTTGTGACCTAAACAGTAAGTAGTTACTTTTCAAGCAGCTTATCAGAACTATGCCATAAAAAGGAAAAGAAACTTGAGACATTCATTTTATATTTTATTTATGTATTTATACTGTTGTAACATGTACTTACATATTAACTCATCTTCTGAGATCTTCAAAGATTATAATTATGTTCTCATACACCTATGTATAATGAGCTAAAAAGCTGGCTATAATTTCATGGAAGGATCTGCTTGTCTGATGTTGCCAAGCAAACAAAGTCATAGCTAGCCTAGTCAACAATACTATCATAAATCCAAGAATGAGAAATAAATTATACCTAAGTACAGACTAAGCAGCATCCAAATTTATTAAAAATGATAGAGACAAGTCCATATACAGCCATACTAAGATCTACTAACGTGAGAGACAAAAGTATCCGAATAGCAGGCTTCACCATACCCATAAGTTGAGAGGATCCTGCTGTGGGAGGAACATGAAAAAGACTTATTTTGTCTAGGCAAAAGTAGTACAACCAATGCTCCATTGCCTTGCTGTTGGTTCAGAGGACCAAGTCATACTTAAGTGCCTGATTCTCCATTAAAGTCACAGATAAATGTGGTAGCTCATTTGACCTTGGTGCTTCAGGTGCCTGTGCTGTGTATAAATTTGGAATGCTTTTGCTCAGATCATCTTCAGCACTTAACAGGGATTTTGTTATCCTTGTTTATTTGGCCAGTGTTTAGTTCTTTAAGAAACTATGTTTCTTACATTTTAAAATTCTAACATTTCCTTTGAAGTTTTTATATAATTTTTCTATTGAAATTACCTATTTGATAAAAGAATAACTTTTTCTATGAATGTTTAATACATTTTGATAGTTTTATGGTACTTTTTTCTGTGTTTAACACATGATTATCTATGGGTCACATAAGAGGGACAATTTTTACCTCCTAAATATTTGTCCTAATACTTTTGGTATTTCAAAAGATGTACTTTGATAAACTCCATTGTTTTTACAGTACGACTTAAAACAAAATTAAAATGAATGACACAGCTACCCCATATTAAAGAATCATTCATGTTAACATATACTTTATTTTGAAGTAGAATATCTTCTGTGATTCACTGTGCTATTAAATTGATTCATTTCAGTTCTGGCTCATATATTTGAAAGGTAGTATTTGGAAATTCTCTTTTTGAAGATTTATACTCTGAGTTCACATATGGTGTTTATATTCATTTTAAACCTAATTTATAGGTTATTTCTGTTGTTGTTTTGCTTTATTGTGTCAAATTACTAAAGATATTGTCCCATCTCTCACTCCAATATATTTGTGTTGTCTTTTTGTATTTCATCATTCCTTTTGTTCCTTATCCTTCAGTTTATCTCTTGCTTTTTCCTATAAAGAACAGCCAACACGTTTCTTATTTTTTGGCAATATTTTTCTTGTTATTGCTCTTTTTATCTTTCTGCTTCTGAAATTTCAAGCATTGATTGAATCTAATAAACAGTGTGAATGGTTGATTAATTTAAATATATCTCCTTTCTCGTCCATTCAGCAGCCTCATCACACATTTTACTTTTTTGATTACCTGGGTTTTTTTTTTTTTGATACTGTTATGACTGTCTTTCCCTTTTCTTCCAATAAATTTCTACTTTTCTTTTCCCACTGACTGCACTGTGTAAGAGGACCATGATAAAGGGCTTTATGCATTAATACACTCTGGTTGTAGAACTAAAGGTCTACAGGTTTGTCAACCATCCTCTCAGTTACCATTATATTATAGTCTTATTTTATATGTTATATTAAATAAGAGGTAGATATATCTATCTGCTGCTGTTTCAAGCTGTCATGACTAATAGCTGTTAGTTTGTATTGTTCAAACAGTGTAAGTGAAATGGGATAGCTGAGACAACGCAAGAAAAAATTATTTAGATTCTAATCAAATCTCCATGTGACATAGTTAGGTGATGCATGGTAAAAAACCGCAATGGCATTAGTACTATGTTTTGGTAGTGTAAATGGGAAGTTAACAGACAATGATTTGCTAGTATCTCAGTGTTAAGATGAATCAATATTCCATAGTCATGGCTGAATAATTATAACTGTAGAGGGATTGGCTTCTGAGAAGTAGGACAGAAATCAGTGTTCTCAAAGAAGATAGTAAGTTAAAAGTGAGGGGTATGGGTTCAGATGTGTTCAAAATAACAACTGTCACTTCAGAAATTTCTTTGCAGACAGCTATCATCTCAGATAATAGTAAAAGTTCTGATAAAAGTTTCCAGCTTCCATGGTCACTGAATATGTCGATCTTTGTAACTTCTTTAATGTTTTTACTGTAAAACTGTTTTTAACCTTTGGAAGCCATCTAATATGATGACTCATAAAATACAGTTCCACTTGATTTGCTGGTCAAGTTTGTCAATCCAGAACAAATCTTCACAAAACAAAGTTTGTACCCATTTTATTTTTGATCCTTTGTCAAAAGTATAGGCTATATTGCATATTGGGTTCACAAAAAGTTATAAGTGTATATGAAGGGATTAATAAATAAATAGAGATAGCAAATATTGACTTATATTATTTCTCCTAGCAAGAAAATATGTGTATTCAAAAAGAACTAAGGAAAATAACCTCTATTTCTGAAATAAATTAGTAACTTGAAGTAAAAAAAAAAACTTATTTTGGCATGTTTGGCTGTGCAATTCTTACCTTATCCATTTCTGCATAATCCATTCTCGGGTCATTCTATTGGGCTACACAGTGATGGTATCTCCACAATGATAGTAAGATGTACTGAATACAGAGGAGAGAATGTAATTTATTGTCTTTCATTTTTTTTTCAAGAGCAGACTCTTAATACAACCAGTAACTTGTCTCATGACTCTCCAGTTAAAGTCACATAAGCAATAATCATTCTGTCTTAATGTACTAGCAAAACTACTCTATGTCATAATTGCCCTGCGTGGTTAAGGATTATGACTTGCTGCCCTCTTTCCCTTTATTGCAATAGTACTCAAGTGTGCTTAACGTGAAAATGCATGCAATATACATCTTTTGGTGAGCTATGAATACAGTGTTATAGAAAAGCCTATGTTGATAACAGTTATATATATTGACACAAAAATAACTGAAGTGTGCTATATATTTCAATGCTTATACTCAGTTGAGAGTAATTTACAAGAAAAAACTCCATGAAGAGCACTTTATAACATGCACATTTATTTTCAAAATATACTTAAATATCAGACTATAGAAGCTAAGCCAGATAAAAATAGAATCAGACTGAAAGAGGAATAATAATGAAGAATAAAGTAAACAATTCAGTATAATTAATGCATTGGACTATGTCAATAATGCTATTGTTGATTACAGAGACTATATTATCATTCTTATTTTGCTCATAATAAAAGATAAAATAAATAAAATAGAAAAAAATTAGAAGATTCAGAGACCAGAGTAAGCTGCAAAGCTAAGTCAATTTTTTAAAAAATATTTATTTAATTTATGTTTTTAATCTAGTCTCCTCTTAAATTATCTTCAAAAACTCAGTGGTATATTTAACTTCAAAGAATAATCTTTAATAAACTTTGAATGAGTAGTATAGAGTAGTTGGCTAAAGATGCTTGATTTTCTAATCAAATAAAACTTATGTGTAAATAATCAAATGCAGATAAAGGAATGACTCTTATAAACTGCATCTTTCTTGGCAGTGGTGGTGCACACTTTTAATCCCAGTACTAGTGAGAGAGAGACAGGAAGATCCTGGTGAATTTGAAGTCAGCCTGGTCTGCAGAGTGAGTTCTAGGATAGGCAAGGCTACATAGAGAAACCCTGTTTCAACCCTCCTCCATCAAAATAGTTGCATCTCATTATGGAAGAATAGTTAGTTTGAAAAGGCGAATAAAAGATGTGCATCAAGTCTGAGAATAGAGTACTTTCCAGAGAAGGAAAATTAGTTCTCTAGGGAAGGAAAATTAGTTTCCACTCAGCTGCATTAAGGAATTTATCACTAAATTGTAACATTACATTCACTCTTGCTAAAACATTCCCTTTCTACTCAAAATTTCTAACTCACAAATAGTGGGACTACAGAGCTTCTGAGTTTAGACTATTCCAGAAATCAGTTCTTATGTCATTCTAAATCTACTCAAAGTTTCCTAGACCCTCATGGTTTTAATATTTTCTATATGTCTCTTAATCCATATTCATAACTTCATTTCAGGCATCTCTTTCAATTCTGAGCTCATATCCTCAATTGTCTTCTCAATAGCTTCTTTATGAATATCAATTAATAACAATATCAGTAACAAAAAATGATAATAATGAAACTCTTCCAAGAGTGAGGTTCTGATATATTGTGTGTGTACTCAAATTGGGCCTTCTGTTTTGTTCCATTGATTTACAACTCTGTCTTTACTATGGGAACTCTTTCAGCCAATAGCCTTTAAGATACTGTCCCACTATGGTCATTGTCCCATGTACTATATATGAAGAGGCAAAAGTGTGCATGGCTTCATTTTAGCCATTGGATACAGTCCCAGTGCCCTTCCCACAGAGGACTGCTGATCACTACCTTTTCTGTGAATCTATCCCTAAATAATTAATAAACTTCTATTATACTTTATTCTGAGATAGTGTGGGAATATTTTATGCAGCATCAGAGGGGAACCCATGTGGAGTCCAAGTCCATGCCTACTAGGATCAGCCCAGAAAGTCTGCAGCCTTCTCCCACCCCTACATGTGTGACTGGAACTCACAAAATAAGCAGCTTTTTTTCCCCTCAAATCCCTCCTCTGATTCTCTGGTTTATGCCAGGCCTGCTTTAATTGGGCCTATTTCTCTCTCTCTGGGGACAGTGGACTCTGACTTAAATTACCAGTTTAGATCCATGAATGCCTGGAAAGAGCCTCAGCAAGTAACCTTGCTGCATGTAGCATGTGACTTCCTGCAAGATCTAAGTTCTATTCTCCATATATGGAATTGATTTAGTTGTTCCTAATTTGTAAGTATATTTGTTAGCATTTACGCCAGGTCCACTACGGAAGCACATCAGGACTGTTTCCACCACCACCGGCCAGGTCCACTACAGAACCACATCAGGACTGTTTACACCAGCGGCCATGCCTCCCTGCTCTGCACATCTGCGACTGGGACATCTGCTGGCCAATAAATACTACTCCAACTACAACAATTTCCTGAGAACTTATAATGGAGGTAAGTTTATTTGATGAATAAATAAATAAAATTGAAAATAAACCACAAAATAACTGCAGGCAATATTGACATTTAGGAATTTAAAAACCATTTTTTCTACTATGGATGAAATTCTTTATGGATTATATGGGGTTCCTAGTATATCCATGTTTGTGATCATGAAAAAGCCTTGTTCTTCATATTATATCCTTAAAGAAATGGTTTGATAAAAGAGTCAAGCCGGGGCAGTGGTGGTGCACGCCTTTAATCCCAGCACTTGGGAGGCAGAGGCAGGCGGGTCTCTGGGAGTTCGAGACCAGCCTGGTCTACAAGAGCTAGTTCCAGGACAGGCTCCAAAATCACAGAGAAACCCTGTCTCGACAAACCAAAAAAAAAAAAAAAGAGTCAAGAATGAGACACTTTTAGAAATGATACCATATTTACAAACTAATAATGGAAGGGTATCTCAAAGAATTTGTTCCATTCAAAATGAAAAGTTAGCTGAAAGGATTAATAACATTGAAACGGATAACCTTAAATTTAATCCATGTCAACGGATTATGAAACCTTACAAAAGAGTACTGAGAAATTATCTGAAAAGATTCATATTGTTGAAATTGACAATAAAAATCTGTCAAAAAGTTATAAGTTTGCAGATAGAATAGCTCTTCAGGAAGGCAATCTGCATGTCATCTGAATCCATAGTTAAGAAAAGGGTGGTCCTCTGCAGCTACTCTTATGTATCTCACCCAAAGTACCTAAAGTTATGCCTCAGAGTAAAAAGTGGGAGGAAGCAGCCTTCTGTTGGTCTGTCTAGGGTAAAAATATATCAACACTGCTGTGGTTACATACAATTTGAGTGGACCCTCTGCTTTACTGTGCTAATTAGCACTAGTTGTCTGCTGAATATTGAAACTATAAATTTTGGATAATGTCAAGAACTAACAAAAATAATGAAAAAAGATAGGCATTATTTTTCTTAGGCAAGCAAAAGCTAATGGTGCAGGGCTAGGGTTGAATTAAAGAAGTCAAACTCTCACTGTTTGCTGATGATATGATAGTTTACATAAGTGATGCCAAAAATTGTACCAAAGAACTTCTACAACTTATAAACACTTTTAGTAAAATTGAAGAATACAAGATTAGCTCAAAAAATTCAGTAGCCCTCCTGTACACAGATGATACAAGGAATGTGGAAGAAATCAGAGAAACAACACCCTTCACAATAGCCACAAATTGCTTAAAATATCTCAGAGAAATGCTAACCAATCAAGTGGAAGACTTGTATGACAAGAACTTCAAATCTTTGAAGAAAGAAGTTGAAGAAGACACCAGAAAGTGGAAAGATAGCCCATGCTCTTGGGTAGGTAAAGTAAAAATAAAAATCTTACCAAAAGCAATCTACACATTTAATGCAATACCCATCAAAAGCCCAGCAAAATTCTTCACAGAGAAAGAATGACACTTAACTTCATATAGAAAAGCAAAAAACAATCCTGTAAAAACAATAAAAGATCTTCTGGAGGCATCACAATCCCTGACTTCAAATTCTACTGCAGAGTTACAGTATTGAAAACAGCCTGGCATTGACTTAATAACAGACAGGAGAACTAATGGAATCGAAAAGAAGACTCAAATATTAATCCACACACCTTTGAATACCTGATTTTTGACAAAGAAGCAAAAAATACCAAATGGAGAAAAGAAAACATATCTAACAAATAGTGCTGGCATAACTGGATATCAACATGTAGAAGAATGAAAATGGATCTGTATCTATCACCATGCACAAAACTCAAGTTCAAATGGAACAAAGACCTCAACATAAAGCCAGTCACACTGAATTTTATAAAAGAGAAAGTAGGAAGTACACTTGAATGTATTGGCACAGGGAACCACTTCCTAAATGTAAACCCAGCAGCACAGACACTGAGAGAAACAATAAATGGGACCTCCTGAAACTGAAAAGCAAAGGATACGGTCAACAAGACAAAACAACAGCCTAGAGAATGGGAAAGGATCTTCACTAACCCCACATCAAATAGAGTTCTGATCTCCAAAATATACAAATAACTTAAGAAATTGGTCATCAAAAGAACAAATAATCCAATTTAAAAAACGGAGTACAGACCTAAACAGAGAACTCTCAACAGAGGAAACTAAAATGGCTGAAAGACACTTAAGGAAATGTTAAATATACTTATCAGAGAAATACAAATCAAAACAATTTGGAGATTCCATCTTACTGCTTCAAGAAAGGCCATGATAAAAAACACTGATGATAACTTATGCTGGAAAGGTTATGGGGAAAAGGGAAAACTTCTGCATTGTTTGTGGAAATGGAAGCTGGTACAGCCCCTTTGTCAGTGTGACAATTTTTCAGAAAATTAGGAAACAACCTTCCTCAAAGTCCAGTAATACTACTTTTGGGAATATATCCAAAGGATGCTCAATCGTGCTACAAGGACTTGTGCTCAACTATGTTCATAGCAGCATTTTTTGTCATGGCCAGAACCTGGAAACAACCGAAGAATGAATAAAGAAAATGTGGTGCTTTAATATTTCTCTGTTTTTCTGTCCCTATACATTAAACCCCTCTTTAAATTCTGCTTTACCTGAGATCTTTAAAAACTGAACATTTACATACTGAAGAGGTATTATTGTTACATCCACTAAAAAGAAATATGGTGCATTTACACAATGAAAATTTAATAACACCTTGAATTTTGCAGGAAAATGGATGGAGCTAGAAAACATTATTTTGAGTGAGGTATCACAAACACAGAAGGACAATTGTCACATGTCCTCACTCATAAGTGATTTTTAAACATAAGGTAAAGAAATTCAGCCTACAAACCACAATCCCAGAGAACTTAGACAACAATGAGGGCACTAAGAGAGACTTACATAGATCTAATCTATGTGGGAAGTAGAAAAAGACAAGATCTCCTGAGTAAATTAGGAGCATGGGGACTTTTGGGGAACATTGAAGAGAGGAGTGGAGAGGCAGGAAGGGGAGCAGAGAAAAATGTAGTGCTTAATAAAAAATCAATAAAACAAGCAAAAAATTTCCTTTGACAACAGAACACAGCCCTGTTCTTGAATTTTTGGTTTTAGTATCCAGAATACACTTTAAAACTTTCAATAAAAACAACTGCTGAGGAAATATCTTTTTTTGTTCCTTGTTTTCATCACCATATTGATGTATGTATGATTGTGTGTATTTGCATGTGTATGTTTGTATGTATGTGTGCCCATGTGTACTTGCACACATACATGATGGAGGAGGGTCATCTATCTATCTGTTGCTTTCATTGGTTAATTAATAAAGAAACTGCTTGGCCTGATAGGTCAGAACATAGGTGGGTGGAGTAGACAGAACAGAATGCTGGGGAGAAGGGAAGTGAGGCAGACACTATAGCTCTCCTCTCCAAGATGGACACAGGTTAAGATACTTCCTGGTAAGCTACCACCTTGTGGTGCTACACTCATTAATAGAAATGGGTTAATCAAGATGTGAGAGTTATCCAGTAAGAGGCTAAAGCTAATGGACCAAGCAGTGTTTAAAAGAATACCGTTTCCATGTAAATATTTTGGGTAATGCTAGCCAGTGTCTGGGAGTCCTCCCAGACAGCGGGAAGCAGCCCGCTGCTCCTTACTACACATACATTCATGGTATACATAAAAGCCAAAGGTCTATGTCTGATGCCAAGAATCACCCTCTACCCACCATGGCTCTTTCACTTTGCTTATAACAGCATGATCTCTCAGTCAAACATTGTGACTCTTGATAAACAGGTATCTTGCTATAAGGGATCATCTGTTTCTCCCTTCAGAATCTATATGTTTTTTTGTGTTCTGGGAAATCCAAACTACAGTTCTTTTATGTACAAGACAAAGCCTTTAACATCTGAGCTACCTTGAGAGCTCCACACTCATTTCCTTCAATAACTATTTGAGGAAAGAAAAAATGTTGTAAAGATCACCATGGCCAGCTACTCCAGCCTGCTCTTTTTCTTTAGATATGTACATAAAATGAATAGCAGAATCTGTACTATAAACACCATCTGTATGGTATGATTGAGTATCGTTTGGGTATATGCCCAAGTGTGGTATCACTGGTTTTTGAGGAAGAATGATTCCCTATATTCTGAGAAATCACAATACTGATTTCCAAAGTGGGAGGGGTGGAGAGGGGCTGGACTGGTGGGGAGATAAAATGAGAAGGAGGAAGTGTGAGAGGGAGAACTGTGCTGGTATGTGAAATGAAACATAATAAATAAAAAATAAGAACAAAAATAAGCAATTTCTCTAGGTTTATTGTCATAACTTGATTTCAATTACATACAAGTTTTATAATAATAAATTAAGCAAATGGTTTTTCAACTGTTGGGGACATTTTTTAACCTTTGGTACAAATAAATTAAATTTTATATGAGGTTTTTAGATTACTACATGAGAATAGCAGTGCAAATAATCTTTGAAACAATAAGTTTTTCCAATAGATTTAAAATTCAGTAGCAGCATAAATCTCTTTCTTAGAAATACTATATTTTAATAATACTAGCAAACATTCTACATTTAGACAATCCCGAGTTCAAAATGCTGTTTTTATAGAAATAAAAACATAAATACATTGTGCAAGATTCAGATCTCTGTTCCTGGAAGCACATCTATTCTGGTTCAGCTAGTATAGGATAAACTACAGATGGGCCACACACAGTTCGTCTTAAATATTTTTTGGACTGAGTGAATGGAGAGAAAGACAGTAACACTTAAAAACAGACAATTCATATTGTGTGGTTACGTGTAGACTGAAAACTAAGAAATGTGCTTTCTTGATTTTGATGTATTAGTCAAGGCATTATAAAATAGCATAATACCTTATGAATATCAAGTTAAAAAGCAAAACTAAAGTTCATATTGCTAACTTTGGGAAAATGCTAAGTTGTCATCTGTCTTGTTTCCTTCCTTTCTTGTGTGGCACCAGAAAGAAAGGATGAGTGAGGGTCCCCAGTGTGATTGCATAGAACATCTGCTCCAACTTTACATTGTTTTTCTTATGCCTGCTTGTGGGCTTAGCACTCATCTCACTTATACTTCACCAGTGATACTCCAGAGGGATTAAATGTTCTCATTGTGTATTTCATATTTTTTCAAGATTTCTGTAAAAACAAAAATATCATATATAGTTGTATGAGCATGTGCATTTCATTTTACATTGACTCCATGTGTATGCTTTGAGTGCCATAGGAATTATGGGGCTGTCCCTCACATTATCTCCTCACCTGAGTAAAAGAATACCTTGTGCAAACCCTTACTATCACTATGTCTTCACTGATAAAAAGATCATCTAAGTAGATATTTAAAGATGGCTGTGACAGAAATAAGGCACAACACCCTACTCCATGTAGAGACTTTATATAAACTACTATGGAAGAATGGATAAATGGAGGTGGGGACGGAGGAACAAAAGGAGTGAAGGGAAAAGAAGGAGTGTTTCAAATATCTACAAGGTAGATTTTACCATTATTCAGTTTCTAAGTGTGATATGCTTAAACATTCAGCTCAAATTATATTTTCATACATTCATTCCATTATAGATTACAAATTTTTCTTAATCAAATGAATGGTCCAACAAATTAAACAATTTGCAATAGAAAATTACAATTTAAAGGGCTTGATTTGTTTGTCAACCACACTTTAGGTTCTGCCTAGTTTTTCTTTATTTTATTATCAGATAATATTTTCACCAATATCTGCCTTGGATAAGCATCAAAGAAGGTTTAATGATGGGAACAGGGGGTTCAGACTGGCAGTTGCAACCATGACCAGCTTTGTCTTTAAAGTCAATGGTCTACTCTTTAGTATATTGCCTTTAGTTGGGACTACTATTCAAGTCCAAACTTCTTTTTGCAGCTGAGTATCTGCTCCCTTGATCAGTCCATTTCTTTCTCAAGCTCAGTGATCTCTCAGGTTAATTCATCTTTGTCACTTAAACTGTACATAAGTTTCTCTAATTAAAAAATAATCATCCAAATTTATGACTGTTTGGTAATTTACATTCAAAGTTTCCCATCTACTTGAAACTTGTAATATAAATTTTAAAATTTATAGATTGTGTAGCTAATGATCAATTTTATATTGCGGCATTGAATACTGTACTTTATAAAAATGGCACCTTAAGGGAGGAATACTTCTGTCTTATTGAAGCTAAGTGTCCCCTAAACTTTTTCTAATTGGCTTCAACACAATAAGAGTGAAGCATTTGTTCTTGAAGGTTATCACAACATACTATGCTTCAGTACTCTTAAATATTTGCCTGTTTTAATAATTTATAAAACACATAAGCAATAGGTGAAAAAATAATTTCCTTGTTTCTTCATGCATTAGAAATATTGCATGTTGATTTTTGGCCTTTGAAACAATGCTAGCAGCAACACGACTTGAAAATTTTGTCTATTAAATAAATACTAACAACATGACTTGATTTTTTAAAATTATATCCCCTTGCATGCCCATGCCACTAATGGGTAGTGTCAGGGTTTATAAATTATTTAGTGGCAGCAAATAAAAAAAAAACAGAAACAATAAAGCCACATACTTTCAAAAGAATTATATTTAAATTCATGCCCCTTAAATATTTTGTTATTGCTTCAGTCTAGAAGACACCTATTATTACTACTGTTATATTACAATGAGTTTATATTCTAGAATTCCTAAATGAGGATATAGCTGCTTGCCTACTTCTGATAAAAGCTGATCAAGGCAAGTCTCTGATATTGGGAGTAAAATTCTTCATAGGTTGAAACAAGTCTAATATTATATCATCTGTTTACACTCATAGGTAATAGATGCTTGTCTCCTTTTCTGAAAGGAAAACACATAAAGAAGAGGATCAGCAAAATAGCAGTGATCTTAGGACAATCTGTACCCAATATATGTTGTTACAAATACAATGTCAATCTTTGGTTGCTATAGTTTTCCTCTTGTCACCTATTGACTTGATAAATTTGAATTTCCTAGAATTAGAACACTTAAAACCCATGTAAAAGGAGCTCTTCATAACCATGTTGTGTAATAAATGACATAGTCACATATTAAGAAAATACAAAAGACTTTGTTAATTGAAAAGTTTATCTGTATTTGAGTGTATTAATTATAAGGCTACATTTCCCTCAGGACATAAGTTCAGTGATTATACACTAAATTGTACTGTCTGTATTATCTCAAGGAAGAATTGTTTTAATATCATGGTTTCAGGAAGTTATTTTCAGTTGCTGCTGCTGTATCATAATTATATTTATTGGACATAATATCACTGTAAATTTTTATAGCTAATGCAACTAATTATAATCATCATACATATCTGGTAAATTCCATTAAGATATATTTCTACCTATATCTGCAGTATGATCCATGGGCTTAAAATACTTCTGGGAAAATCAAATGATGACAATAAGAGAAATTTTAATAGAAGAAACTGATAACTTAGACTTATTATAAAACACACAATTACTAAGGAATTATTAATATTACTTAGATGAATCTAATATTTGAAGTGGTGTTTTCACTTCAAACTAGTTTCAGCTAAGCAGGGCCCACATTTGCTGACAGAGACTGAAGCATTTAGCAGACATGGAGATTTTGTACTAGGTGCTCTCATATACATGTTATGGCTATTAACTTGGTGTTTCTACTAAACTGTGTTTGAGACTCTCTTCGTCTTATTGGTTTGCTTTGACCACTTTCGATGTGATGGCTTGGAACTTGTCATGTTGTATCTTGTATCATCCTATCTGCCTGTCATCTCTTAGTGAAGAGAAACCTGTGTCACATTTTCTTCATCCATTCTTTCGTTGAGGTGCAGCTGAATTATTTCCAGGTTCTGGCCACTACAAATAATGCTGTTTGAGCATAGTTGAACAAATGTCCTTGAAGTATGATTGAACATCTTTGGGTATATGCTCAAGAGTGGTCTTGCTGGGTCCTGAGGTAGGTTGATCCCCAATTTTCTGTGAAACCTCTATACTGATTTCAAAAGTAGTTGTACAAGTGTGCATTTCCACCAGGAATGGATGAGTGTTCCCCTCCACATTCTTTCTAGTATAAGATATCATTGCTGTTTTTGATCTTAGTCATTCAGCCTGGAGTAAGATGGTGTCTCAGAGTTGTTTTTATTTCTGTTTCCCTAATGGCTAATGGTGCTGAACAATTTTTTAAGCGACTTTCAGCCATTTAAGATTACTGTGTTGAGAACTCTCTATGTTGATCTATATTCCTTTTTTAATTGTATTATTTGAAATTTGGATGTCTAGCTTCTTGAGTTCTTTGTACATGTTGGGGATTAGCTCTCTGCGTGATGTGGGACTGGTGAAGATATTTTCCCACTCTGTAGGCTGTCTTTTTGTCTTAATTGACTCTGTTTCCTTATAGAAGCTTCCAGGTTTATTAATGGATGGTCTCATGGTCTGTGCTACTGGTGTTATATTCAGGAAGTTATCTTCTGTGCCCATGCATTCAAAATTACTTCCACTTTTTCTTCTATGAGGTTCAATGTAACTGGATTTATGTTAAGTTTGATATATCTGGACTTGAAGTTTGATATGGATGTATTTACATTCTTCTACATGTTGGTATCCTATCATGCCAGCACTCTGCCATTTACACTATTCTTTAACCCCCCTTTCCTTATCTTTTCTCTTCCCTTTATTCCTTCTTTTTTCTTAATGAATTGGTTAGTACTGGGTTATATTAGTAAATATAGCTGATGTAAGTCTTCTAATCATTATTGAGATAAAATACTAAACTCTCATTAAGTATGGTGTTACAAATTTTTATTAATTATTCTATATTGATTTGAGGGAGTGGTTGCCTAGCTTTATTTCAGTAAAATCTTTCTGCTCTTTGCTGGTCAACATTTTGTAAAATGTTCCTTCTGATTCTTGAGTATATAAAGATAATCACATTTTATTGTTTTTTTTACTATTGTTAATTTTATGCAATATATTTTTTTATTTTCCTATCATAACTATGCTTTCATGTGTTTTATTTTGTCTATATAATGGTAGATTTGATATTATCTTATTAAATTACTGTTGACGGGGAAATTTTGTTACCTAGTCTCTTCTTTTTCACTATTAGAATTACTACAAAGAAAATTCTTTATTATTTCCAAACATGTTTATATATTTATCTGTTGCTTCTTGTAAGAGTTTTCTTTGCCCTGATGCATTTGAAGACGTTTTGTTAGAAATATTCTCATTTTAGAGCAACCCTTTTTCTTGATTTGACCTTTCTGTTCTTATAACTTCCATTTCTCTTTGAATACTAGAAGTATTTTCAACTAAAAACCCATAGAAATATGTCAGTTTTGCTCTTTACTTGTAGATTTCATGACTTACCTTTTAAAACCCCCTTTAAGCTACCGACAACTGGTGTGTTTATATCTAAAGTGAGTTTCCTATATATCACATGTACTTTGAATCTGTTTTTTATCTAACTTGATATCTGCCACTAAATTTGGAATTTACTCACTCCCATTTTCAATATATTTCACATCAAATTCAGAATAAAGGAACGATGTACACATACTTGGCAGACCCTCTTATTATTCTTTCTCTTGTCTAGTGGTTCTTTCCTTGCATAAGCAGTTATTTTCACACATGTACTGGAAGGTTATTTCATAAATTTAATGTTTTCTTTAACAATTTTTATCACACTGTCATTTTCTCTGTATTCTGTAGCTAACATGATTCCTTGATTCTGATCTAAAATCAATGAAAAAAAAGAAAAAAGAATAAAGTAATTTGTTTACTTGCTGTTAATATTTTGAGATTTTTGTTTATTTTATTTTATGTGTATGCTATATGGGTTGTCTGCCTAAACACATGCATGTGTATTACATGCATATAATATTCCACAGAGGCCAAAAGCACACACTCACACACACAGACACACAGACACACAGACACACAGACACACACACACACACACACACACACACACACACACACACATACCTGTTTCTTTCCAAAGGGAGAGAGGAGAAATTCTCTCCCTTTCCCTACCTCTCATTCTCCCTCTTCTTTTCTCTATGTGTGCATTTGATATTTATTGCAGAAGAGAACATAATATCCTGGAGCTAGAGAAGTTGTACAGGCAGGTTTTAGCCACCCCATCATAGGTTCTGGAGACCTAACTTGGGTACTCTAGTGCTCTGATCCAAGGAGCCATCCATTCTGTCCTGATTGTTTTTTATATGTTACAGAATAAGAAGAACTTCTAGGCCAGAGATTTCCAACCTGGATCTATTTGGTAATCTAACACTAACAGATATGCATTGTGCTTGATGACACTTTAGGTTGCTACAATTCATGCAGTGCTGCCGTATTCGACTTTCAATATGTTAAGCATCCTCAGGTGCACAAGCCTGTCTCACACAGGGATTATCCACCCAGAAAATTAATATTGTCTAAGATTTAATGAAATTGCTCTAGAAATTTGCTAGAGAATATTATAATACTCTCAGGGACCATAATTTTACATTGCTGAATAGACAATGTTTTTTTTTCATATTTATTGAAGTGGATATGCAAATCCAATATGCTTAATATATGATTTGAACAAATAAAAATCCATCATGTCTTTTAATACTAAAACTTGCATGTTCTTTACACTTTTTATTTGTTTGCATATAAAAATCTCATACATAAAATTTACCAATACTTTCAGTTATCATAGGAAATTTATTTCCTTAAAATCTCTCTCATACTCACATTTTTAAATTTTAACATATTTTAAATATAAGTAGAATTACATCACTTTCCTTGCCTATTTTCTTTCCTTTAGACACTTCCTGCATCCTTTCTTCAAACCTTTCAAAACTTTCACAACTTACATTTTTAAATATATAGATTACAATTAAATAATACTTGAACAGGTTTCTTTTGAATTGTGGAAGAGAATTATGATATGAAGACAATTTTTGTGTCCCTTTTAGATCTCAAATTCACTTTAAAGTATGCAATATATAAACCATTTTCAGGATGGTTTTAGAAATTGAGAATGTGTTTGCTGTAATTCACAGCTGTGAAAAAGCAATCTGATTTCATAGGAAGAGACACATGACACTGCAACTATTTGAGCTCTAGGCAAAGCAAAGGAAAGTACCGTTGGTGACACTCTTTAGTCCATCAGATTAGTCCCTGCCTTTCCAAGTCCTCCCATGATGGTTAACAGCAAAGATGCCCAATCCTGTAGTTGGAAACTCAGAGCTAAAGCTGCTCCCCATGAGACAGTACTCATAGCACAGTTATTGTGAACACTTTATCAAACTTAGACCAACTTCTTTATAATATTTTTCTTAATTCAAAATACAAGTGTGACAAATATAGTGCAGTGTTCTTGATATTTTGGATCAGCTATTTGGGCAAAAAATAAAGAAAAATAAAATAATACTTGGTACTTCTTGTATAATTGTTAATTATCCAAACAAAAAACTCAAATAATTTTTATTTAACCAAGATTTAAATTTAGATTTTTATTTTTCACTAAATTTTTCTATATATCTTTCATTCTTTGTAATTTTTCTGAGACAGGGTTTCTTTAAAGCTTTGGATCTTGTCCTGAACTAACTAGCTATTGTATACCAGGCAGGTCCCAAACTCACAGACTTCTGCCTTTCTCTGCCTCCCGAATGCTGGGAATAAAGGCATCCAACACCACTTCCAGGCAAAACTTCCTATATTTCTAAAAGTCTTTTTATTGTTTCTTTTTTTAAATTTGAGATTATTTAATTGTTTGATTTCTCCTTTCCTTTTCTTCTGTTCAAACTTTCTCATATACCCCTTCTTGCTCTTTTTCAAAAACATTGTCTCTTTTTTCACCAATTTTTATTATGTGGCTATGTATTTCTTGTTGCAATAGGAGTGGTGGGGCTTCATCCCCAGCACCCCAGCCACCCTGCTAGCTTATGCCCCGAAATTACAACACACAAATTGTATTCATTTAAACACTGCTTGGCCCACTAGCTCTAGCCACTTATGGGCTAATTCTCATATTTTGCCTAACCCATTTCTAATAATCTGCATAGCACCACTAGATGCGCTTACCAAGAAATATTCAACATGTCTGACCTGGCGGCTTGCTCCATCGTGTCTGCTTCAGAGAGCAGAGCTATCGCGTCTGCCTGGGAAAGGGGAGCATGGCGTCTCTGAGCCCACTTCCTCTTCCTCCCAGCATTCTGTTCTGTTTACTCCACCCACCTATGTTCTAACCTATCAGGGCAAGCAGTTTATTTATTTAATTAACCAATGACCTTTCTCCATCACTTTCTAAATGCAATTTGTTCAGGTCAAGTAATGCTACTTGTATGTATGTTTGCCACTGGATGACCAGTTGGTGTGCTAAGGAAAACCACTTTTACTGTTTTGGTCTTTCTATGTGTCTTTCTGTGGAAACAAATTCAACAAGACAGAAACCATGTCTGGTATGGAGTAACAGATACATTAAGCTTTTCCTACTATTTTGTAAAGAAGTAATTAAAAATTCTAGCTTTCAGAAGTATATTTCAGATGATTTGTTCTATAAATTTTGGTACTTGGATTGGAATAATTGTAATAGGAGGCTGCTTGTTTCTCCCTGGCTGCTTAGCCTCAAAATAACCACACAGAAACTATATTAATTAAATCGCGTCTTGGCCTATAAGCTCTAGCTGCTTATTAGCTAGCTCTTACATTTCAATTTAACCCATTTCTATTAATGTGTGTATCACCATGTGGTGTAGCTTATCAAAAAGGTCCCATCTGGTGTCTCTCTCTGGTGGGGATACCCACCTACTTACCTTGGCTACTCTCTCTCTCTCTCTCTCTCTCTCTCTCTCTCTCTCTCTCTCTCATCTCTTCTAGCCTGGATATATTCTGTTAAGTCATTGGCCAAAAGAAATATCTTTATTCATTAGTCAATAAAGTCAAGACATGTACAGAAGGACTTCCCACACTCAACACTGATACTCCAATTAGTATAGTTTACAAAAGTACCACAATCCCCTAAAAAAAACTAAGTGAGAGGTTGAGTAATGACATTTTACTTTCATAGGTCCCATTTTAATTCCATACAAGTTATCATAGAATATCCAAAACAAACAATATTCTACTTAATTAGAGCAATATCCATAAATATCCATGTATTTACATTCCTCCCAAATATACAACCTGAACTTTCAAATATATTACTAATCATTGCTTCTCCACGAAGGACATTTTGGTACAATACCAATAAAATAAATTCATTTTTTAAATGAATGGAGTATGATAGCTGCAAAAATTGTCTATTTGTTTATACCACATTTTAGACTTTATTCACATTTAAGGTTCAGAAACACATATGATACTGTTTTAAAAATTTGACTTTTCAAGAACATCCATTTGTTCTCCTTTGAAGGAAGTTACATTTATTACTAGAGTTCGGAACTCCCCCATTGGCTTTTTGCAAAACCTTATGAAATCTCAGTGCATTTAGTCTCCTAAGCTCTACCCCAAGGCAAAAGGAAAACAAACATTTGCTACATGTCTGACTTCAAAGTTAAAAGAACTGTTCTAATGCAGAGGGTTCTGAAATATTGCATTCTCTTAGGAGTGGGATCTTTTCCATGGATAAAATGTACAGGTATTTTCTCACATTCACAGTATATTATTCTAGTGTCTGCATAATATATGACACCACAACTGAAATAATGCAAAAATCAAGATATGACTATGAGGTGCCTTTATCACTTTAGTAAATCTAATGTCTTCAAAGAAAACAACATTAGTGAAAACAGTTTTAAAAAAATAAAGGCTATGGAACATAAGAATTAAATATCATTTATTTGCCTGTGTGGAGACATCTAGGACATCTAGTATTTTAAAATAATGTGTTTGCCTGAAAAGATTTGTGGCCCTACGTCAAACACTTTTCTGTCAAATCCTCCCCAAATTTTACTCTGTGCTTTTCTAAAGTGTGGTGTTAAACATAATTTTTGTCTGTCTAAGATTTGCAAGGTTACCATTTAAAATTAGTACAGTAGATTTTTGCTCCTTTTAATCTAGGATCAAATTGGAATTCATTTGATACCCATTGAGTGCAGGAAACTAAGTGTAAGAAGCTACATTGAGCAAAGCAGTGTTCCTGAAGTTTTCATAACTTTTTGTTGGTAGGAAATAACTTTGCCACTGGCTCAGAGTTTCAACTTACAGCATCTGTTTCATTTAAAGTCTGGCTTCCAGGCAGTATAGATTGCATTGTGCATTGGGAAGGAGGAAAAGCAAAAGAAAAACCAATTACTTTCTTAAAACAACAATGTTTAAAGTCTTGAAAGTGGAGACTCTTTTTCTATATTTGTAATTATAGCTTTTGGATAGTACTGAAGAGTTTTCTTTCTACGATCTCACAATGCTGAAGTCTAGAACAGAAGTCAAGATCATTCTTGAAGTTTTAAGGATTATAAGTGGGAATTGATTAATGGCATTTCAGACTTTGAGGGAGAGTGAGAGGAAAAAAAAAGAATGATGCCTTACCATTTTCCTGAACTTCAAATCTTCCTCCCCATGAAAAGTGACTACTTTAAAGATGTAATTTTGAAACAAAAAAGACACATGTTTTACTATTATCCACCCAGAATTTACTTATTGTTTTCTTCTTCAGTACATTGTATCAGCCAATAGGCAGAAGAAAGAAATAATGTACATTTTCTAATAATTTGTGCTTTAGAGGCAGAGTACCCTTTCATAATTTTTCAAGGTACATTCACTTAAACTAATAAACACTAACATTCTTCCTGTCATGGTGATACAAAATTAATTTGTATGCCAATAAGAAGGATGTCATAATGACTTTGTACAATAAAAACAAGACAGTATTATATTAATGTTAACAAGTGTAGGTTCTAAAAATGACTTCTCATTACAATAATAGATCATTTGAATTCTTGAGATGATAACAAACAAAAGAAAGAAAGCAATTTATGAAAGAGGAGGGAGGAAAAAAGAAATAAATAAGAAGAAAGAAGGAAGGAAACATAAAACATCGATGATAATGGGACAGATAATACAGATGATCTGGAAGAATACTGTAGTTTTTCAAAAAAAATGTAGCAAATTTACAAAAACATATTTTTACTCGTATTTTAAAGGTTCTTCTTGAAGATGAAAATGCTCTGTAATATACCCTTAATATGGAGAATATTAATAACACCCTTAATGTGAGTAACTCTAATTTCCATCAGTATCAGTAATCCAATAACTTGCTTCCATTAATAGGATTTTGTAGGTGCTTATTGTATAAACAATTCTGAAAACACACAACATTTTTTTCCATAATATCTTTTTCATGGTCCCTGATGCATTTTGAAACCTGGTCACCGACATTTTCTTGGAATTGGTGTTCCACATGTGTTTTTGATTTTGAACTTTGCCTGCCTACTTACACCATTATCTCTCCTGTATGGCCCAGGATTGGGTGATTACATGACTTACACTTTGCATCATCAGTTATAACTCAATCTGTCATTGGTTCTCTATAAAATCCCTTAGATCTTAAATTGGAAATAACAGACCCTATACTGCCTACTCACCTATTTGAGAGGGAAAAATACTGTAACTGAATTATTGAATATGCATTTTCATGTAAAATATTTGATCTTTACTTGTTGAAATAAGTATATTGATTTTTTTCTTCTGTGTCTTATAGTTTACAAATGCTCATCCTTTGAATTTCTTTAGTGTAATATGACAACATTTACTAACAATTCTCATAACTCTATTAAATGAAAAGAATTGAAGGCTTAAGACACCTGAATAAAAAAAATAAACATCCTTTCTTATTTTAATTCTCAGTGGATATAGGCAGTAAAGATAATTAGCCTCAGTAATGTACAAAATATTTACACTCACATATACACACATACACATTACTGGCATATACATTTTAATATGCTGGAAATATTTTATAATCTGGTTTAAAATAGTAGATATTTTCTTAGTTAATATGTCTGTACAGAATGTTAGATTCAAAAGAGGAGTATTTTAATCTGTCACATCTGGAGTTTCATGAAAATTTATGTGACTGAATTGATTGATTATTTCCCCTAAAATAAAGGTGTACTTCAGCGCTTTTTGAAAATGGTCATCATAATTTTTTTCTTTTTCTTTTTTGTTTTTTTATTACTTTATTTCTTTAAAAAATACCAATCCAAATTCCCACTACTTCCCCTCCTCCTAGTCCCCTCCCACTCCTTCCACACACCGTCCTCTCCAACCCCCTTCAATCTTAGGAGAGGGCAAGGCACCCTGCCCTGTGGAAAGTCCAAGGCCCTCCCCACTACATCCAGGTTGAGCAAGGTATATATCCAAAGAGAATAGGATCCCAAAAAGCCAGTACATGCAGTAGAGATGAATCCCAGTGGCATTCGTCAATGGCCCCTCAGTCTGCCCCAGCTGTCAACCACATTCAGAAGGACTAATTTGATCCCATGTTTGTTCACTTCTAGTCCAGTTGGAATTGTTGAGCTCCTATTAGCTCAGGCAAATTTTCTCAGTGGTTGAACACCTCATAGTCTTGACTTCCTTGCTCATATTCTCCCTCATAGACACTTCAACCTTGGGAGCTCAGTCCAATGCTCCAATGTGGTTCTCTGTCTGTGTTTACATCTGTTGTTGGATGAAGGTTCTATGGTGATATTAACTCAATTACCTCAGAGACCTTTTCCACATAAGTTTTTTTTTTTTAATATTTTACTTGATGTATGTGACAGAAAGATCCATTCTAAGATAATTTCTTCCCTCTGCTTAAAAAATTCTGTAAGGAATTAATTTGATGGTAATATGACCAAAATTCAATTAAGGTTTGAATTCACATGAGCCACTTGTGTCTTCTGTAATTTCTCAACAATCAAAGTCTGTAGTAATAGGAGCGCGGGGCTGCGTCCCCAACACCCCAGCCGCCTGCTCGGCTAGCTTATGCCCCAAAATAATTACACAGACACTGTATTCATTTAAACACCACTTGGCTCATTTCTACCTAGCCTCTTCTAGGCTAACTCTCGCACCTGGACTAGCCCATTTCTTATCATCTGTATAGCACTGGTCTTACCGGGAAGATTCTAGCCTAAATCCATCCTGGGTCGGAGCTTCATTGCGTGCATCTTCCCTGGAGCAGCGAGCATGGCGTCTATCTGAGGCGTCTGCTCCCGAGAGGAGAGCTGTCAGGTCTGACCTCACTTCCTCTTCCTCCCAGTGTTTTGTTCTGGTTACTCCACCTACCTATGTTCTAACCAATAAAATGAGCCAACGCAGTTCTTTTATTAGCCAATGACCTCTCCTCCATCAAAAGTCAATTTCCTATCATCTTCTGATAATTCCCTGGGAATAATTAAGTCATTTTCACCATCTAAAGTTTTGTTTCAATTAATCAGGCCATCAGGTTTTATCCCAAATGTGGGTGACAGCTAAGAAATATCTCCTAGCAGTTTTTGGAAACTGTTAAAAGTTTGCATTTGATGCCTTCTAATTTGCCCCTTTAGGGATTTAATTTTTTGTAAACTTCTTTTATAGCCTAAATAATGTATAGAATCTCCTTCTCATAGTTTTTCAGGAGCAACTTGTAATCACGAACAAGGGAAATTTTTTCTTTACTTAAAACATTCTTTCTAAAGTATCTGCATTTGAATCAGACAGCAAAATATTATAAACTATACTTTCAGAAAATAATAAACTAAAGATTCAGGAAATTGCTTGTATATGACTTACAACATCTGTCTTATAGAGTATTGGTACAAGATGTGGCTATTTAACACCCCCTGTCAAAGAGTCTTCCATTGATAACTTTTAGCAAGCTTGGAATTATTGTAAGTAGACACTGTGAAGGCACATTTTTCTGTCTTTACTTGTACAGTTATAGTGAAGAAACAACCTTGTAAATCAATAATGAGGCCATCTTTTGGCAATAGAGAAGGCAAAGAATGCCAGACTATAGATAGTCCATTGTCTGATTCACTTATTAATGCTCTTAAATATTTCACCATTCTCCATTTTTCTAGATTTATTTTTAACAACAAATACAAAAGCATTCCAAGGATTGGTTGATTTTTCTGTATGATGAGCATGACTTTTTCCTGTACCAGTTGTTCTAAAACATGAAGTTTCTGCATTAGAAAAGGCCATTACTTAACACACAGAGGTTAGAATGTAAAGGTAGGGCTATTGGTTCCCTTAAAATATCAGCAGCTGTTGTGTCTTGTTCTTGTACAACTTAAATGTTTGGTGACTGTTCTTTATAAAACCTTCTAATATTTTTTTTTACCAGAAACATATGTCAGTTTACGGTTTGTTTCTATGAGTGGGGGAATGTTAATCTGAGTAGTGCTTTGGTGTAACAAAGCACCTCCCCACAAATGTATTATTATGTTAGCTACATAAGGTTTTCATATTCCTCTCTTTCCTTCTAGTCCTATACATTCTACCTATCTCATGCTATGCTTTATCTGAGATAAAGTTTCAATACCTAACAATTTAACATTTACATACTGAAGAGAAAATTTTTGATGCCAAGATTCTGATGAAATTATTGTTACATCCATACCTGTGTCTATCAGAACTTCAATGACAACACTATTTATTCATATTTTTAAATTTGGTCTTGTTCATTTATAGAAGTTTGTTAAAATACTCACTTTATGATTTCCACTAAATTTTTGTTCTCACTTATATATCTGTTCAATTATCCAAACAGTATGGTTTCTTACAATAGGCACTGGGTTCTTTAATTGGTTTGGGAAGGAGATTCTTCTACAATTGTATGAAACATCTGAATGAAATTTGACAAAGGGCTGAATTTGGCATAGGGGTCTGAAAGAGGCTCCTCATGAAGTTTCCTGATTTCAAAAGATTACCATGATTATTCCTCAATGACCTACATTTTCAAATGCTTGCTTTTGCATACCTTCTGCATAATACAGAACAGAAAGGTATTCTGAACGGATTATTTTTAGAAAATCCATTGCCTCTTGGAACACCCTGTCTACAGTCCCTTTTAAGTGACTTTGTTTGCCATAATTGTAGCATTTGATATTTTGATTTTTCCTCAAACCTCTGGAAACAAACTTTCCTACCCACACATTATAATGTTCTTGAGAGACAACATTAATTTTTTCTAGAATGAATTCTTCCAACAGTCCTGACCTTGCCCTTAATGACCTGCTTTTCCTTTTTTCATAGAGAATTGACATTCTCAAAAGACAGGAATTTAATTATTATTTGCTTAGCTTCTGAATTTGGGATCGTTTTATTTACTAATAAAGTCAATCATTTTAAGAAAATTTGTAAAGGTGTCCTTTGGCCTTGCATAACTTTAGTAAATGACTCGGTTTTCTTTTCTAATTCTCCAATTCTTTCCTAAGTATTCAAAGCTCCTTTGTGGCATAAATCTAGGATGGGGTCATCATATGCAGTCTGCCTTTCATAGCAGCATATCTTCTTCTCCAAGAATTTGATTTTAGTACTGTCTATAGCTGTAGTCCATTGTTCAAAAATCTTAGCCTCTACTCTGATCCAGGTACTCCACTGTAATTGTTCACCAGTCTGTAAAGTTCTTTAGCCAGATCTTTACTTTCCATAGGGAAAATTCTATTACTAACTGACCACAAGTTTAACATTTGCTTCACAAAAGGGGAATGAATGCCATATGAGACTTTTGCTTCGTTGAACCATCTTAAATTTAACAATGGCAAATAAGCCCAGTTATTTGTGACAGAGTCTCTGCTACTTGGCAATTCCTGTAAGGTTACTTGGTATACTACTAAGGTTGTTTGTCTGATTACCTTAGGTTGTTCCACTATATTCTTATAATGCAATGATGAAATTGGTTCTTCATTAAATTATTCTGTGTTTGAATCTTCCTGTGATCTGTTTTATTAGATTTCTTAGCACTATAACTTAGCACTAAGATTAATCAAATTTTAAGTAATGTAACAAAAAATAATTCTGATAATGTTTAAAATTAACATTACATAAATCTCACCTAAGTTAGATATTCTCTCATTTAATCATTCCATTTTCAAACTCTCTAGCATATCATCATACAGAGACAGGTATTTGTCATAATGGAAAATACCCAGTACTTTCACTATTTCACATATGGTCATTCATACTAACTCTTTTTATTCTGTATATATATATATATATATATATATATATATATATATATATATATATGTGTGTGTGTGTGTGTGTGTGTGTGTGTGTGTGTGTGTTTTCAGTCTTACATAAATTTTAGTAAGTAAAATTATATAAACATCCCTTGTACCATGTTATAAAAATATAAAGAAAGAATACATAAAGATAAATCTAAATTGTTCACAATATGAAACTGTAACCAAGCCCCAAACTAAATATATTCCTTTCTAAGAGTTGCCTTGGTCATGGTGTGTTTTCACTGATAAAATACTGATTAAGATACCTATGTAATCCAACATTTTTCAAAGTTTCACTGTATGCCATATGAAACCTAAAAAAAATCTTACCATTAATTATAAATGTTAGGTCAATAGTATTCTTATTCATAGCTATCTTACATTTCAAGTTACCCCATATTCCTTATTTACACTCTGCCATGTGATGGTACATTTTCATAGTACAGGATGTTCGTCTTGCTTTTCTCTGTATCTGCTACTGACTCTAGACTCCACCCTTCTTCCAAGGAATCTCCTTATCCAGCTCTCCCACTCAGTTTCTTCATGCCAAATAACTGACCAGTCATCTGTTTTATTAATCACTAAGGTAAAATTTATCCTGTGGCTCATATTTATATTTAATTTTATAATTTTGTTGGTGGGTCCTAATGACATTTTTTTGTAGGAGGTGGTAAAAAGGCACAGTATCAATGTCTTAGACACTGGGAGTCAGGCATACAGAAGATTCATTTATTTAACAACAAGGAAAACTTTTATATACTTTTCTAGTAACCAGGCATTCCAATCCATTGACATCATGTGGTTACCTCTTATTGGCTAGGTAGGATCAGGACCTCTGACAGCACCAGACAGACTGCAGGCTGGCTCCTCTCAGCCTGATAGGCCTTAACTTTCTACATATCCACCCTCTTTAGTTATTACATGTATGCTCAGCAGAAGTTAGAGTTCTTTGCTCAGGCCTTGTTAACAACACCTTAGAAAGGATCAGCAACTGGACTGTTTCTGTCTTAGGTTGTTCTGCCAAACAAGCTTTAATCTATCATTGACTATCAACTCTAAAAAAGCAATCAGTTCCTGGAGAGCTGTCAGAGTGGGGAAACTAGGTAAATTAAAAATAACCAGGAGTGCAAAATCTCCTGTTGAGGAGTATAAGAAGGATGCCTTAAAGCCATTATTACCTGTAGAGTCACCTTAGTTGCTGTCTGCTGATGTTGGATCTGTTGCAGGAGAACATTAAAGAGATTAAAGATTAACAATACTACCACCCCAATTAATACATATATGAGCATCTAGAAGGGCTCAAATAACCTTTTGTGTTATGCCAATCTTTTTGAAGAAAAAAAAAGAGTCAAAGGCCAGAACTTCAGACACTAATAAATCTATTTGTTGGGGGGACAATAAGGGCAATAAAGGGGAACATATACATTATCCATCTTGGGTTATTTCCTCCTTGGTGAAAGGAGGCTGATTTATGGCCAGGAGTATATATCTTTCTAGACCCATATTGGTATTTTGGCAGTCTGAGGAAAATCCGAAACATACTCTATACCACAGGTTAGCAGAGGGGCTGGTGGTTGCCATTGGAGGAAGATAGAATCTTTCCATCTCATCAGGGTTGCAGGTGTGTTCTATGGCAGAGATGACTAGTTCTTGTAAGGTGGTTTATGCCTCTAGTAATCAAAGCTGTGAAAGTTCTGATGGAAAATAACCTATGCTAAGGACAGCAGAGGATTTATCCTAACTTCTGGTGAGATAGTCCTGGCCAACAGCTCCTGTCCACAATGGCTTGTCTCTGTGGATTGTTTTGGATGCAATTGGTATTGAAAATCATCCAGAAAATCATTGAATTGTTGAGAGGCACAGGTAGTGTCGTCATCAGTTTTAAGTGCCCGAAGAAACCCCATAAATAGCATGACCAACTTAAGGTCCTTGATAATACTGATGGCTTTTTCCCTAGAAAGAGCAAGGACATAAACAAAGGAGGAGCAAGTTATTACATGAACATATTTAAGATTGTCAAAGGCAGCAAGGTAACCAGCATAGGTCCAAACTACACCATCTGAATGTAAGTGACAGGTGTATGGCTGGGACCGACTGTGGGACCACTGATAATGAAATCAGAACTTATCCCTACTACATGTACCAGCTTTTTGGGACACATTCTCTTTAGAGGAGTACGTTGTTCAGCCTAGATATAAAGGGAAATTCCTTGGTCCTGCCTCATAACAATGTGTTAGACTGAGGATTCACAATTTAAAACCTTACACTCAAGAGTGCATGGGGGATGGGGTTGGAGAAAGATGGAGTGAGTGGGAGGAAGGAAGAAAACAGGAATTGGGATTGGTATGTAAAATGAGAAAAAGATTGTTTTTATAGTAAATAAATAATATTGACAAACTAATAAGAGCCATATTAATTTAATAAAAAAAGAGAGTGAAAGGGGCATAGTGATTATCATCTATCTGCCAGATGGCATTAGACATCAAGCACCAGAAATTAACCCCTGCATGTAGTAATGGTCTTAAGAAGGCAAGACAGATGCAAGTGGCACATCTGGGACAAGTGTTTACATTGTGTAATTGGTAATTTTGGAAGAAGCATATGTAAATTCTGTGGTGAAAAGTGAAACTGCTGGTGAAGAGTCCTGGCTTGCTCTAAGAGATTCATTCTGGCCATTAATAAAATGGTATCTATAACGTCATTTCCTTGATTCAATATTCTAAGTAATTTGTAGTGAGATCTAATGTGACAGGTACCAAGGTTCAGTCCTCTGATTTAAGAAATTTTGTATAAGCAGCATAGTTATGGTAATGGTAGTTAGTGAAGATTTGAATCGAGAAAAGGCTAGCACATGAACTACCTGTATAGCATACTGGCAGTCAGAAAACTTGTTAATGAAATTAATCTAGCATTCCACTAGAACCTTGAGGAGGGCCAAAAGCTCACCCAATTTAATAGAACCAGAGTTAAGGAAAACATAATATCTGTAGTGCCAGGATGCTGGAAAAGAACACTATATTTGGTTTTATTGCAATCTGAAAAGGCCTGGGTGCCATGAGTGATGGGAGTGGAGGAGAAGACTACAGTCAGCTGTATTTTTATTGGACGTGTACGAAGCCATGCTAAGGTCTTGTATATTGGAATGTGATTATCAATAGTTCCTGTGATCCTCCAACAGTTTCCTGGGACAAGATAGAGTCTATCCATAGGGACTGGGTATTATTTAAAGAAAAGGGGAAGAAAAGTTTATTTGACTCTCATTCATATGCTCAGTGTGCCAGCATTTGTACCTTAAGACCAGCTTGAAAAAATTGATGAAATTTAGAGGTGACTGCACAAATCAAAATGTGCTTAATATTTCTATAATAGGGGCCCAAATTGCCATAACACTTCCAGAACCCCCTGGGTGTCCAAAGACTCATTGCCAACAAGAGCTTCTGAGAGTCATGGTGTTGCAGTCCACAGGTAGCTTGAATGGCTACAACCATTTGAAATAGATCTCTAGCCTCATGAATCAGTTAAACTTAGGTGGATGGGCAATAAAAAAGAAGTGTCTCATCTCTTGACCAGAAATGGGAAGAAAGGGGTCAATCAATGGTTGTGCCACAAAAATTATTGTAATTCTGAGAATGAATATAGTTCCTTCATTTCTATTTTTTAAAGGGGGGGGCAAACCTGCTTAGTATTGGAAAAGCCCCATAAAGCAGAGGGAGATACCATTTCAACTTTTTCTGGCATCACCATCAGATACAATGAAACAAAGTCTTTTAAGACCTTTTCATCAGTCCTTTGCAGATAGACTGCATATGGATGTACCAGAAGGACGTCATCTTAATATATTAAGAAAATGTTCTTTGAAATATTTGCCAGGGCCTGAGAACCATATAACTGGCTGATTATGAGGCTATTCTTCATTCTCTGAGGTAATAAAGCTCATTGATATCTTTTGGGTGACTCATGCTTATTAGGCCTCTGTACTGTAAAGGCAAAGCAGTTGCTATCTTGTGGTGCTAGGGGAATCTGAAAAAAAGGGATCCTTAATATTTAAAACTGAAATATAATAAAATGGAGAAATAGTACTAGGTTGGAGGAGGTTTGGTTGCATATTGGTCCCTGTTTCTTCCATTTGATCATTAACCGTGCGGAGATCCTGCATGAAGTGGTAGTATCCCAATCTCTTAGGAATAACAAATATGTGAATACTATGTTTACTTGTAGTCAGTTCTATTTACCACATCTTCAGCTATTCTGCAACTAATTCTTTTAGGATTCACAGCTTTTGATGAATTAGAGACCACTGTTTCATCCTGATATCCCAATATGAGAGCCATGTCAATGGAATGTGGCTAAGAGACTTGATTGTGTTTTTTTTTTTTTTAATTTATGTGGGACAGTGGCCCTTAGAAGTGTGATCTGATAATCCTGTTTTTTCATCAACCTGAAAGTTATGAAAGAAAATTCTGTCATCAGTAGTTAGGACAACACCCACATTCTCCGGGATGTGTCTGACCAGAGCTTTCTCAGTACCTTGGAAAAAATAGGGTGAATAGCTCCTTTGTTTTCATCAAGGTCTTTCTAATGGACGGAACAATGGTAAATTTTGAATCTCATCAGTTTAGTAGTTCACTATGGAGAGGCCCAACTCTAAAAGTACAATGGGGAAGCAGAACATGTCCATTTCTGTTAATATGCTAATATCCATACCCACGTCTACCAAGCCTCTAAGAACTTATCCATCAAAATATGTTTTCAACATAGCTCTTGAAGTTCTAACAATAGCAATAAGACAACATAAGAAGATCAAGGGGACTCAAATTGGAAAGGAAGTAGTCAAAATTATTATTTGCTGATGATATGATAGTGTACATAAGTGACAAAAAAACTCTACCAGAAAACCCACTCAGCTGATAAGTACCTTCAATGTTGTGGCAGGATAGTAGATCAACTCAAAAAATCAGTAGCCCTTTTATACTCAAAGGATAAGAAAGCTGAAAGGAAAATCAGAGAAACATCACCTTTTACAATAGCCACAAATAGCAGAAAGTATCTTGGATTAATACTAACCAAGGAAGTGAACTTCTGTCTGTTCATGTTTTGCAGAGAGGGGGCACTTGTTCATCCAGGCCATCCGGCTAGCTTAGCCCCAAAATAAACACACAGAAACTATATTAACTAAATATTGGCACATTAGCTCAATTTTTTTTATTGGCTAACTCTTATATCTTGATTTAACCCATTTATCTTAATCTGTGTATCGCCATGAGAGTGTGGCCTACCAGAGAAGTTTCAGCATGTTTACCTTTGGCCTTGGCTCCATGGCATCTCTATGACACTGCTTTCTTCTTTCCAGAATCCAGTTGTGTTTTCTCCACCTACCTAAGTTCTGCCCTATCAGGCCAAAGCAGTTTCTTTATTAATTAACCAATACAAGCAACACACAGAGGGTACTCACACATCACCCGTGCCCTCTACTGTACATGGGTGCTTCAGATTCAAACTCAAGTATATATGCTTGCACAGAATAGTCTTGCCCATTGAGCGAACTGCCAGACCAGACCTCTCATTTTAGATTTTTATTGTCACCTGGACTCTACAATGGCTAACATTTAAATTATTTGGTTTGAGATTTTTGCTTAACTATGGTATTGTTTTAAAGCACTCTGATATTTCTCTTATCTTTTGTCATGAAGACAATACAATACCAGCATATGATTATAGCTTAGTTAATACAGTTAGTCCACAGTGAGCATTTGTTTAGGACTGTAGACATTACTATGTCTCTATAATTCAAAAAGTAAGATGTTGTTTCGAAAAGGTTCTGTAAAATAATTATAAATGTATTTATGCCTGATTTCTATGTTCATTTGTCACATCTGGGGTGCAGTTAAGATGCAGTGTGTAGTAGTGGGAGCGGTGGGGCTGCATCCCGCCACCCGGCTAGCTTTACCCAAAATAATTACATGGAAACTTTATTCTTTTGAACACTGCTTGGCCCATTAGTTTTAACCTCTTATTGGCTAGCTCTTACATATTGATCTAACCCATTTCTAATATTCTGTGTAGCACCATGAGCTGGCTTACCAGGAAGGATTTAACCTGCATCCATCTTGGAGAGGAGAATCATGGCGACTGCTTGACTCAGCTTCTTTCTCCCAGTATTCTGTTCTGTCTACTCTGCCTACCTAATTTTCTGTCCTATTAAAGGGCCAAAGCAGTTTCTTTATTTAATCAATGAAATCAACACAGAACAGAAAACTCCCACATCAGCAGTGACTCAGCCCAAGCATTGGGATGAGCTTCTATAGTTCAGATGAAAAAAGGAAGGAAAGATCATATTAAAAAAATGGGAGGTCAATAGCCCTATGTGGAAATGTAGGGTTAAGACAGCCCCTTTAGGGGGCGGGGTTTGCCTCAGGCGAATGCCTGCCAATAAATGGGCATGCAGGGAGGCTGTTCGGCCCTCTTTTTCCTTCCTACCTCCTGTACTATGCTGGAACTTCAGTTCTGTAAGTTTATCATTAAAGTGGTGAATATTCATTAATATCTGCATTGCATTTATTTATGCCGATACATGGAAAGCCAAAGAAACAGCTGACCTGAGCTCTTGGACTACGGACTGACAGCATGGGACTGAACTAGACCTTCTGAATGTAGGTGATATCTATATAGCTTGATCTGTTGCAGGGCATGTGGAGAGCCTGGCAATCATACCAGGACCTATTCCACTTGCATGAACTGGCTTACTGGAGCTATTTCCTGTGGTGGGATAACTTGCTTAGGCTTGATATGGGAAAGTGGAGATTGGTCCTGCCTCAAGTTGATATGCCAGAACTTGCTTACACCCTAAGGAAGGCTTTACCCTATCTGAGGAGTGGATGAGGGATGGGAAGCAGAATGCAGGTAAGGAGAAGGGGAGGGAGAGTATGGTTTTTACTAAAACATATGAAAAAAGAGTAGAAGCTAACTATGTAACTCTTAAGTTACATTTCATATTTCTTGTGTGATAATTTAAGAATGTTAGTTTTGCTTACAAGATTATTATTGTGAGTGAGTACATCCCATGTTCATCTGTTTGAGTCTGGGTTACCTCACTCAGGACAGTGCTTTCTATTTCCATCCATTTGCATGCAAAATTCACGATGTCATTTTTTTTTTACCACTGAGTAGTACTTTAATATGTATATATTCCACACTTTCTTCATCCATTCTTCCATTGAAGGACATCTAGGTTGTTTCCAGGTTCTGGCTATTACAAATAATGCTGCTATGAACATAGTTGAACAAATGCTCTTGTCATATGATAGGGCATCTCTTGGGTATATTCCCAAGAGTAGTATTACTGGGTCTTTGGGTAGGTTGATCCCGAATTTCCTGAGAAATTGCCACACTGATTTCCAAAGTGGTTGCACAAGTTTGGTTTCTAGCTATAAATAAAGAACATTGAGCCTATAATTTATGATCCTAGAGAAGCTAAGTAAGAACGTGAACCCAAAGAAAAACATATACTTATCCTCCTGGATATGGGAAGTAGACAAGATTGCTGGGCAAAAACTGGGAACATGGGGGTGAGGTGGGATGGGGGTAAGGGGAAATGGGGTGAGAAAAGTGAGAAGGGGAGGATGGGAGGAGCTTGAGAGAATGGGATGGTTGGGATAAAGGAAGGGTGGATATGGGAGCAGGAAATTATATATCCTAATTAAGGGAGCCATCTTAGGGTTGGCAAAAGACTTGACTCTAGAGGGGCTCACAGGTGTCCAAGGAGATGTCCCAAGCTATGACCTTAGGCAACTGAGGAGAGGGAACCTGAAATGGCCCTATCCTATAGCCATACTAATGAATATCTTGCATATCACCTTAGAACCTTCATCTAGCGATGGATGGAGATAGAGACACAAAACCACATTGGAGCACCGGACTGAGCTCCCAAGGTCTAAATGAGGAGCAGAAGGAGAAAGAACATGAGCAAGGAAGTCAGGACCTCAAGGGGTGCACCCACCCACTGAGACAGTGGGGCTGATCTATTGGGAGTCCCTGCTGGACTGGGACTGAGTAAGCATGGGATAAAACTGGACTCTCTGAACATAACAGACAATGGAGGCTGATGAGAAGCCAAGGACAACGGTACTAGGTTTTGATCCTACTGCATAAACTGGCTTTGTGGGAGCCTAGCCTGTTTGGATGCTCACCTTCCAGGACCTGGATGGAGGAGAGGGGGACCTTGGACTTCCTACAGGGCAGGGAATCTGGACTGCTCTTCATACTAGAGAGGGAGGGGGAATAGAGTGGGGGGGAGGGGGAGAGGAATGGGGGGGAGAGGAGTGGAAGGAGGGAGAGAGGAGTGAGGAGAGGGGGAGGGAAATGGGAGTCAGAAATTTTTTCAACAAAAAAATTAAAAAATAAATAAATAAATAAAAACCCCAAGATTATTATTGTAATTGGGAAGAAAAGAAGGATTATTTTTATTGTTTGTTTATTGAGGATATTTTTGTGTCTCCTCAGCACATAAACATGGTTCACTTATTCACTTTTCATTCTATTGCTGTACATTTTAAATTGCTTATTGCAGATAAAAGTGCTGTCCATATTACAAATAAAGTGTAATGAATTATGACTGATATCTAGTTTTCCTTAAGGAAGCCAAGGGCTTTTCAATGTTTTTCATTTTACTGAATAGCATAGTACTCAGCTGCTAGTATTTTCTTCCATTCCACGTGATATGTAATAAATTAACAAGTTATATAGCTTATTTCATCTTTCGGTAGTATCTTTGCTAAATCATTTGATTTGTACAAAAAGACCTAAATACAATTAGATATCTTAGTGTTATCCCAAATGTCATTTTATAAAATATATAGCATAATTATTTGTTTTAGTTTATCCAAAAAAGCATTACCTAACGAAACTTATTGATAACTTTTCTTACTTTTTACTTTTAAATTTATATCCCTTCCCTCTTTCAATCACCATAGCATTATAATCAGCTGAAACTTTCAACATGTAACACTGGACAGGTTTCTGTCAATGAATTTCCAAATAGGTTGTTTACTTAAAAAAATTCTCTGTTATATATACAGGATTTATTAAAAACTAAATTCTAGATTAGTGATCTCTAATTCAATGATCTCTTGATTCAGTCCCATATCTTCTTTTATGCATGACTTCTAATGAGATGTTAATAACAATTTCTGCACTTTTTTTCACTATGTAACAAGACTTCATTTTCTTACCTGATTTAAGACTTTTTTATCAGCATTTTTTTTCTATTGTTAGAACTGGCATGCCTAGGTACTGGATTTTTTGATATTTATTCTATTGAATGTAATCTGGAGTTCCTATAGCAGTGTTTGTGGTCTGCATTAATTTTGGTATTTCTTAGTTATTATTTCTCCTGTTAACACTCCTTTTATTTCTTTTCATGTTTTCTTGCTTTTATTCATTAACTTTCTGTCTAGTAATTATTTTCTAACTTTTGAAAGTACCCAATAGTGCATACATGACCTTCTGTGTTTGATGTACTTTTTTTCTTCAATGTATATTTCTATTTTGAGTAATTTCTATTGATCTGTATTCATACAAATGGTCTTTCTGTTTGGATGGAAGCTCCACGTTACTCAATTCTCTCTCAAATTTCTGCTCCCTTTTTAAAAAGCCTGCCACAATTCAGCCCCTCCTCTCTACTTCTGGAGAGCACACTGGTGTAGAAGGTCCTTCTGTTTTTGTATTGCTTTCATTGGTCGAATAAAGAAACTGCCTTGGTATTTTGATAGGGCAGAATTTAGATAGGTGGAGTAGACTAAACAGGATGCTGGGAGGAAGAAGGCAGTGTGGTGTACGCCATGAAGCTCCTGCCTGAGACTGATGCTGGGTAGAATCTTTCCTCGGTAAGTCATGACCTCATAGTGTTACAAAGATTGGTAGAAATGGGTTAAATCAAATGTGAGAATTAGCCAATAATAGACTAGAGATAATGGTCCAGCCAGTGTTTAAATGAATACAGTTTCTGTGTGATTATTTAGGGTGTAAGCTAACCAGGTGGGATGGAACAAAGGGACCCCTTCACACAATACCACACCTTCAGGGTATTTAAAACCTAGACTATAGACCTTCCCTGTGATTTCTCCATTCTCTGGGGACCACTCAGGAGTTGTTTTTCTCAGATTAACCCTGGTCTCATATGTTTGGTCTAAAATGATTTATTGTATTGGCAGAGGGACATCTTAATATTGGGGTACAGAAAACTTTCACTTTCCTTAGCTGTCTCATCATTAGTTGGCTTATAAGTCCAGGAAATAATGGGCCTCTCTTATTCGTTTTATCATAGAGATCATGAAGGAATGGTGTTTATTACTCATGACCTTTGTCTTGCTCAGCTAGTTTTTATAGAGGCAAAGTCTACTGACCTAACACTAACTCTAACCCTATGCCATAGCTCTAACCCTCACATAATACTGTGCTTTCCTACTTCAAATATCTAGAAAATTTTCCCCAGACTGCACAGACAAATATTGAGGGAAATCTGATGGTGGCAATTCTTTATCTAAGCTTACCTATTCCAGATAATTGTGTCAAGTTGATAACAGAAACTAACCAATACAAATGGTTATCTTTTAATTACAGCTACTGAACTTTTATGTATAAAAATTTGAGTGAATCTATTTTGTATTTAAAACAGTGTGTGTGTGTGTGTGTATCATTGAAAGCTAGAAGAGTGCATTGAATCTCCTGGAGCTGCAGTTATAGGCAGTGGTAAGCTGCTAAGTGAGTGCTTGGAACTGATATCCAGCCCTTTTCAGGAGCAGCAAGAGCTTAAACCCTGAGCCACCTATATCTTTATTCCCCCAAACTGATTTTGATGCTGACTTTATTTTATCCTTTTATTTCCTTGAATTTATGGTACCCAGAATTTTGTTGTTGTTTCTAAAAGCTGCAGTTTAAATGAAATTGCCAACCTAAATCACAGGTCTTTTTCCAAGGGGAATAAGAGATATTTTATTTTTGAGCCATATTTGTGTGGCTGGCAAAGGAACATGAATTCAGGCTACTCAGAATTGCACTTTCCACTGTAGAAAAGATAATGTGATTTTTTTACAGTTATTGCATAAAAAAAGTCACAAAACCAATTCACTTAACAAATATATTTGTAGAGACAGCAAGTATCTCATCTATAAGTGGTAGTGCTATTTATAACAATACTAGCTTTAGATTTAGAAGATGGTAATGGTCTATTACCTTGCATATTCCCCAGATTTTATCTAATTGTCACAATAGTGTTAGATAACATCCAGAAATCAGTATAACTAACTTTAACAGGACCATAAGGAACCCAAAATAATTTGGCTATTCAGTTTCAAGTTCAAGTGTTCCATAATCATAAAATTCTAAGCAAGTATATAATGTGGGGTATTTAACACAAACATGGCTTCTTCAATGGTAATTCACCAGGTGAAAAGGTCTGAAATGTGAGACTGAGCACTAATCTAATTTGAATTCAACTTGTGGCATCTTTGCTGTATCTGTAAGTACCAGGGTATTTATAGCTACATTGCCCTTACATTTTTGTTTATTTGTTGTTGTTGTTTTTTCTTTGCCTTCTGGATTTATGGTTCCTTATGTATTTCTCTTTAGTATATATTTTGCAAATATCTCAGCAAGAATGAATGGCTATTATTGTTAACTCCTGCTGCTGTGATTGAGAATGAGTGGAGAAAGTGAGTGCTCTATAATCACTCATTTCAACCTTTTTTAATTGGTGTGTATCTCTCAAAATTTTTTCTACTGCATTATTTTTAACCTCTAGATTAGACAAGAAAGATAGAGAAGATTGAGAAAAATGCTTGCCCCCTACAGATATGGGAGAAAATATTAGTAAAAATATTAGTAAAAATTAGTAAAAATATTAGTAAAGATTCCCATTACTCCTTGAAGATCATCTTTTGCTCATAGAAACATGTGTCTTTGTATATTTCACAAGGACTGTCATTGCCAGATCCTTTTTATATACTTAAAAAATGTGATAGACTTCCTGGAAGTGATGTATACAACAGTGTGGTGGCTCACTTAAACACGAATCTCTTTGTTTTCATAATCTTAAGGGTATTCCACACCCAGCTTTCAGCAATTGGACAAAAATATCATCTATGCCTCCCTGACAGTTAAATCTTTATGGTTTCTGTCCCAACAAGAAAGTCTCATTTATGATTTTGTAGATGTTCCTTTCTATATAGATGTGAAGAAATTATTTCCTCTGTTCCAAATTTTCTAATGACAACTCACCGATTTCCAGTTTCTTGCAGCTTGTCTTTATTTGGAGGTAATGACATTCAAATTATTTACATGAAGTTTTCATTAATTCTTTCTAAGTAATTAAGTATTTAAAACAGAATTGATTCATTTGCTCAGGATGTATTTATTGAATATTTACTATATGGCACACATTCTAATAATGTAATGGCCATAAAGTAAAGCAAACTTGGCTAGATATCTGCAAGCACTTTCCACAATCAATTTTTGTTGTTTTAATTTTTTTTGGAAAGAGTGCCAGAAGTACTTAAAATAAAATCTTTCCTTTTCCAGTTTTTTGTATCTAACTCATGAGATCTTTAAATTCTATTCATAGGTGTTTATTTCCCCATCCTGATGTCAGGCTGTTGAATGTGATTGTATTTTCTGGTGTTTTTCTTTAGGCAAGGGAGGAGGTGACAAATCCAATTTAAAGAATTAGACTAATTACAGCAAATGCCTGAGATTCTCAAGGAATGTGCAAATATAGAAAATCAATTTATAGTATTATTATCTAATTTTACATTGTGCAATAATATTTTTATGAAGCTTCAACTTCAAAAATAGAAATAAGGAGGATAAACATAAATAAAAATAAGACAAAATTAGGTTCCATGCCCAGATATCTATAGCAAAAATCTCAAGGCAACAGGAAAATAATGCAAAAAAGGAAGTTTTTAGACACACAAAAAGTGCTTAAAGGATTCTTTCTCAAACATTGAAAAGTCTTGAACATATTAACTGTGACAAAAAAAAAACAAAAATGTTATCTACAGAGAAAAGGCCTAACAGAATGTTTGCATTAGCATGTTAACTATGCTGTGCTGCATAGAGCTCAAAGTCTGGAATAGAATTAGGGTCTTTTAGCTTCCATCTTCCAGTCTAACCTACAGACAAGTAATGCATCATTCATTTTATGCTTCTCAAATAAACTATATTTCCAATATTCTTTTTGGGGTTTTTTTTTGCTTGTTTGTTTGTTTTCTGAGACATGTTTTCTTTCAGTAACACCCCTAGAAGTTCTAAAACTAGCTCTGTAGTTCACATTGGCCATGCATAAAGATTTTTACAAAGTACAAAAGAGGATACATGAGTACAATGAATTAGTATACATTCCTAAGTAAGCATGCCTTGGAAAATGTTTGCTGTAATTCTTATTTTTATGCCTTTATTCATGTTCTACCTGATTCTTCCTATCTGCCACCTGGATATAAGAAACTTTCAGGAGAACTGAGCCTCAAGGACAATGCCATGTTCAGTTTAAGTCCCCAAATCCTGATGCCCAATGGGAAGAAGCTACACTAATTTGAGTTGAGCATTTTCCAGGACTTTATAGAACTGAAAATGAACACAGATGTCAAAGCCCAGCTGTGGGACTTCAGCTTCATAACGGCAAAATTGACATTGATTGTTCAAAAAAAATCTATCAAAATTTATGTTCTAATTTTCTAACTTAAATCTATCTAGAACTAAATCTGCCTAGTGCAAAATTGGAGCAAACATTCAGCGGGAAGCATGTAGTATTATAGAAGTTGAAAAATAGCTCCAATTACAAAGTAGCAGGTTTTTTTACAGAATCTGCATACATATTGAGTTTTGGCTGATCCCTGAACTCCGAAAGTAGCTTCTCCCTCATGTTCTTGTTCTCCATTCCTTATTTAACAACTCTTTCTAAGAATTTTCCCTTCTCCATGTGTAACCTTTACTATGCAGAAAAGAATTCTCTATGAACCAACTTTAAAAAGTCATATGCTATATAAGCCAAAGCTCCACAGATTTTGCATGTTGACAATTTTGCTTTGTGTGATTCTTGAGGACCTGATTTTACCAAGGTACATAAGAAAAGGATTTATATGAATTTGACAGCAGTGGCCAAGAAAGAGTCTTTCAGCTTAAACACAATGTGGAACAATGGGGAACCAGGGTGTCAAATTTTTCTGGTGGGTCCAAGATGTTCATTGCCAAGGATTTTCATTTTTAATTCCTGGAGTTTCAGTTGTATACAAAATTAAGACATATTATTATTTTCCTGTCTTGTGAAAAAAAAACAGTGATAAAAATAACCTAAGAAAGGTGAGATTTAGTTTGGCTCACAGTTTGAGTGTCTAAGTCCTCATGGTGAGGAAGTGGCAGCGGTGGGAGTGAGGCAGTTGTTCATACTGTGCTTAGACTAAGGAAGAAGAATAAGAGGAATACTGATGGCTGGTTCATTTCCTTACTTTTGTTTAGTCTAGAACTCCAGATCATCAAACAGGTTTATCCACAGTGAAGATGAATCTTCCCACCTCAGTTCACATAATCCTCATAATCATTGGCCGAAGTTAGTTGAGGCTAACCAAATCTAGGTGGTCTCTTGAAGTCATATACACAGGCTTGTCTACTAGATAATTTTATATTCAGTCAAGTAACAGTATTATCCATCACAAGTCTGATTATCATTCATAGTTTATTTGAAAGTTATTGATAGGTACACATCTTGGTTTTAATTTTATTGTCTTGATTTACCATGTCTAAAGTAAAATAAGAATCTTGGTAATTTTTTAATAAAATATATGATCCAATTAGTTCACACTTTAAAAAAAAATTAAGACATCTGAGTGATTTACAAATCAGTAAAATTATTTTCTTTCCACCAAAAATGTTGTTCTTTTTCAGGAAAAAAAAAAGATTAATTTGATATATTGATTAGTAGTAGTGACTGACAAATAACATTGTATCAACAAGCTCTTTAGAGCCTATGGTGTTTTGTATGATAATGACTCCTAGCCTCATTTTGAAGACGTGGTCCCCAGTTTGCTGGACAGTTTGGGAAAAATTAGAAGGTGTAGTCCTATGGGAGAAAGTATGTAACTGGTTTTAAATTTGAGGCCATGCTTCTCAACCTTCTCTATATGGTACCTCTTTAGCACAGTTCCTCATGTTATTTTCATTGGTACTTTTTTAACTATAATTTTGCTGATGATATGAATCATAATGTAAATATATGCGTTTTTCAATGGTATTAATCGATCTCTCTTAATGGGTCATTCAATCCCAAAAGGGAAATGACACATAGTTTGAAACTGCTGATTTGTGCTTTCAGATGATTCTGGTTGGTACAAGTACTCAAGTTTCTGCTTCCTATTCATGTATCAGGATGTAAAGTCCCAACTTCACATCTCTAGTATCATGGTCCCTACTTACTAGCATGTTCCATGTAACCCTATCCTTCTAAAACTCTAAGCCCCAAGGAAACACATTTTTTTAAGTACCCATAATCAATGATAGTGTTTTATCACCTCAATAAAAACATTACTAAGATAGTGCCAGGCTGTCGTGGTTTGTCAAATTTTGACAAAGCCTACGGCAGAAGCATGTCTAAATAACAATACTGACTCTTTGAAATATAACAATATCTCTGTAACTTCTATTTGTTGTTATTTATTTTTAAAATAATTATATTTATTCAATATAAATATATGTTTGATGGATGAATATGCTTCTATAATTTCAGTTTAAAATCTTTGGGATATGAAATAACCCTTGATTTTTTTTTCAGATTTTTTTAGACATCTATTTAACCATATAGTTTTAGTTGAATTTTTTTTAAAAAAATTTTTCACCATATATTTTTCTCCTTTTCTAATGAAAGTCAATCTTGAATAGTAAATAGTGGTTGTGGACTCTAGGGTTGGAAAGTATTATTGGTTAATCAAGCCACAGATTCATCTTTAAGAGCAGAGTGGGGTTCAGGCAATCTTTTAAACAGACAGTTGTAATAAACTAAAGGCTTCAGTATTATTAAAACAAGAAGCCTACCAGAAGTTTACAGTAACAGAAATTAAAAAAAGAATAAAAATGTGCATATATTTATATCATTTTAGTTTTAAGTTAACTAAGGATCTTCATAGAATGCAAAATTTAAAGTTTTAAATCCAGACTTGAACCTGAGATACCAAGTCAAACTCCAAGGTGGTGTTCCTTGTATCTGCAGTACTAGATCAATACCTGTTCTCTGTTAGTAAGAACATAGGATATTTATTTGATATTAGATATGACAGTGTTCATCAAGATATCATGATAAGGGTCATTTCATGTACTAGTATAGTTACCATAATTGGTTTAATAAGATGCCAATAATATTAAAACACACTCATATGTAGGGATTAGAATAATTATCTGTTTTAAATGAGAAAATTACTGGAAGCATCTTAAAGATGTAATATTGTTTTTTCTTTAGCATTTAGTCATCTTGATTGTGGAGATATAATTAGTTTATATCCACTTAGTCACCAATTATGTAGGAAATGGAGTCTCTGTGAGGGTGGGTGATCACTTAATATTGCACACCATGTACATTATATCAGACTGGCTAGAACATATCCCTAGGATGTGTTTCCTTATATATAAATGACAAGCACATTGACTTCAATAGTTTTAATTCATATACACAATAAGACTTACTAGTTTCAAAATTCATTTTTAAGTGAGCCAGTCTTCTGAAATCTTAAAAGAGGAATTTATTCAAGTTAAGAAGAACTCTGAAACAGAATTTTCTAAAAAAGAAATCACAGTCAGAATCTCCCCTGAAGATAAGAGTGGCAACATTTTAAAATGTTTATTATGTTGGTCAAAAAACATATTAAAAATAGTTTCTTCATGAAAATTACTATTTTGCTTATTAAATTCATTAAACTGAAACCTTAAGAATTCGGTATATATAAATGCTGTCATACTATACATAGTATATATGTATATATAAATATAAAAATGCTTATCATTCTATTTTGAGCCTATTGCCTATTTTTATGTTGAGTCTCATTAATTCTGTCTTAGTGAGTGGGGTAGTATTATTTGCTTTGAAATGGTTAAATTATCTTACCCTTATCTGGACCTGAGCCATCAATACATGATATCATAAGAATTCAGGTGGCAAACACTGCTCAGAAACTGTAGTGTTAGCTACTAATTTGACCATATGCTTTGCAAGTCACTCATCACTTGAGATTATTTCATGAAAGTATAAATACAGCATGCCAGAGAGTGAGTAGGGAACCAGCACTGAATGACATCATTGGTCTCTTGCTTTCCTAGTGATTATTAAAATGTTAATAAAGATATTAAAAAGAAAAACTACCATCTGAATAACAATACAAAAAAGTATACTGTAAAATTATGTCTATAATGACAGAATTGCATGAAACACTAATTTTACTCACCAAGTTATGGGCTAACTTGTATATCTATTTTTAATTATATAGTCAATTTTGATTGTTTATAGAGTTATTGAATGATTACTAGGAGGTGTTAAGATAATTACTAAAGGCCTAATTCATTCTCCAAATGTTGCTGCAGATGTGTAGCCTGCTAAGGCTTGCAAATTTCCCTCTGCAGTGCCAGCTGTGCATGTTTTTCTCCAGTTTGGAGGCATACCTCCTGATATTGCTGAGGCTCTCACTACATCCCCATAAAGTATTTGTACATGAGCGCATCTGCATTCTTTATCTAAATAATTGGCTTCACTGAATAAAAAGATTATTTAAATTAGCTAAAAACAGTTGTCTGGCACACTTTTGTATACCTACAAGATTCTCAGTTCCTAGTACTTTGTGATTCTTTTCATAAGAAAGAAACAACAGTTTTCCAACCACTTATTGTTTGTGGCTGTGTGTGTGCTCATGTGTGCATGTGTGAGTATGTACATGTGCATGTGAGTTTTTTGTAGATAGTCTTGATTTGATTTTTGATTCTTCACCCCAATGGCATTCTTGTTGGTGCACTTTCTAGAAAATCCTTCAATTCAATACCTTTTCTGTACATATAAAGAAAGAGATAAATTCAATTGTAATACTTTATTTAAGAGTAGAGTTGTATGGTGCTCAAGGAGACATGGAAGGGAGAGAAGACTTATTAAATATAACCGCCTTTCAAATGTCCTGTGAAATATACAGTTCAGATTTGATGAAGAAAAATGGTCAGATGACACACTAAATAACTAGAAGCTCTAAGAAATCTACAGTATGTCTCTCTATATACATATACATATATACACATGTATATGTTTTATATACATATATACATATTATATATTATACTTTATATATTATATATGAATATATAATAACAATCTCCATTTCTCGTTATAGTAGAAAAGTACCTAGAGCTCAAAAGCAAAATAAAATTAACACATAAAAATAAGTTGTGGGATTGCCCATGTAGTTCTGGGATTGTCGGTCGCTTTTACAATTAAACATTTTTGTAAAAACTTTACACCCAAGGGACTCCCTCTATAGTATTTGTAGTTCTCATATACACAAAATGGCCCAGGAATTCTCAACTCAAAAAAAAAAAAGAGTATGAAAGTTACATATGGACTGATTAAGCTCCTAAGATAGTAGAAAATGGAAAATAAAGTTGCCATAAGAGATTGCCATCTAAACAATGGACTCATGAGAAGACTACAGGTCAAACTACATCTAAGACTTACAGTGAAAAATAGAGCACCCCAAATGAAAGTCAAGAGGAACAAATTAGTGGATTTCACTTTCACATTCTTAAAATAACCTGTGGGGAAAAATAACCCAGCAAATACATAAAAATATTAAAATATGTTTAAAAGAATAATAATTTCAGGAATAGACATAAAGAGTATCAAATCCAGAATGCAATAAGATAACAACATAAAATTCTATAAGTCTAGTAAAATGTTTTTAGTTTATATGGAAATAAACAGTAGATTGTGTAACACTGGAGAGAATAAAAAGTAAATCACAAAAATCTCAAAAGTAACATAAATACTGTGGCCTCATAAAAGATAAAATTAAAATTAAATGACATTCATTTTTTAGAAATAAAAACATGACACTTTTGCACACAACATAGAAAGTTTTCCATATGTGAGTTCCCTTCACCTAATTTTCTGTGTCAAATAACTTAAGGTAAAATATCACTTAATGAAACAGTAAATACATGTAATTCATTAAAATTCATGAGCTAGACCTGATAGTCCTACTTTTTTTTTTTTTTTTTGGTTTTTCCAGACAGGGTTTCTCTGTGGTTTTGGAGACTGTCCTGGAACTAGCTCTGTAGACCAGGCTGGTCTCAAACTCACAGAAATCTGCCTGCCTCTGCCTCTCGAGTGTTGGGATTAAAGGCGTGCGCCACCACCGCCCGGCTCCTGATAGTCCTACTACAGCAAAAATAGAAAATAAAAATAAAAAGTAATTTTGTAAAGCTATTTGAGCACATTTTAAGCACTATAAGCAATTATCAGGTGTTAAGTTTAAAATATTATATAATTTTATTAAATTCATGAACCAAAGCAAAGAACAAAGTCATTGTTATCCTATATTTAAATATATAATTAAAATAAAATAAAATAAATGCAAATAGATCATTAATTTGAGAAAGATGGAAGTTAAAGAACTAAGGGGGCCTCATGGCAACCAGCAAACAATCCAGACTATCGCAAAGGCTATCAGTTACTCTCCATAAGCTAAGGGTAAGGCCATATTGTTGTATATAACATGTTCACAACTCATTGACTATGGAGAAGTTGAACTGGTGCCTACCTAGAGCTGTCACCTCTAGTGACTTCTCTTTATGGTTTAGAAGGTACCTACATACTACTAAAGGTAAAATGTAAATACCAGCGCAGCTACAAAATGTTGCAAGGAGAGGGCTGCTTGTTTTTCCAGGCTGTCTCGTTAGTTTAGCCCCGAAATAACCACACAGAAACTGTATTAATTAAAACACTGCTTTATCTATTAGCTCTAACTTCTTATTGGCTACCTATTACATCTCAGTTTAACCCATTTCTATTAAACTGTATATCACCACATAGCAATGGCCTACCAGGAAAAATCCAGCATGTCTGACTCTGCAGGCTCCATGGTGTCTCTCTCTCTTACTTTGCCTTTCTTTCTCCATGCATTCAGTTCTGTCTTCCCCACCTACCTAAGTTCTGCCCTATCAACTAGGTTAAGGCAGTTTCTTTATTCATTAACCAATGACAGCAACACATAGACAACACCTCCTACACCATTCAAACTTTAAATTTACAAAGTGATGTGGGAGTGTCATATATTAATCTGTTGATTTCATTGGTTAAGTAATGAAGAAACTGCTTGGCCTCATAGGTTAAAACATAGGTTGGAGGAGTAAACAGAACAGAATGCTGGGACGAAGAGGAAGTGAGCTCATAAACACCATGCTCCGCTCTCCTTGGTAGACATGATAGCTCTGCTCTCTGAGGCACACGTGATGAAGCTCCGACCCAGGATGGACGTAGGCTAGAATCTTCCCAGTAAGCGCACCTCGGACCTACATAGATTATTAGAAATGGGCTAGTCCAGGTGCGAGAATTAACCTAGAAGGGGCTAGATAGAAATGGGCCAAGCAGTGTTTAAAAGAATAAAGTTTGTGTGTTGTTATTTTGGGGCATAAGCTAGCAGGCAGATGGGGTGCTTGGGATGCAGCCCCTCCGCTCCTAATATAACAACAAAGGTAATTTTTCTACAATATGTGCTAGTGCAATATTGGAATAAAACATATGGGAGGAAACCAAGAAATATCTGACTGTTTTAGAAGCTCACTCCGTAAGAGGGAACTCATCCTAGACACTGGTATGGTGATTAAGATCCTGAGAATAAATAGGTCAAGAACCTAGTGGAAAAGCAAATATAACTTATCTGATAAATATATTTAAAAATATAGTGGCTTGTAATGACATTCTACTACACTTATATTCAGTGTTTTGCTCAGCCATCAACAAAGGTCATCCTCCTGATGTATATGAGAACAGACAGAGAGACCCAATGTTAGACACTGCATAGAATATATAACCCTGAAGACTCTGCCCTAAATGGGATTTATCCATCAAATTCCTCCTCCCATCTCATGGATTTTTTCAGAAAACAAGGATGAGAAGATGCAGAGAGAATGGAAGACAAAAGAAACAGGAGATTCTTGAAACAACAGAGACTGTAGCAGCATATCACATAAGGTATATGCCAGATAAGGTCCCAGCATTGAAAGAAAAAGTAGACACAAGTGATTATCCAAGTCTAAGTAGGTATGCATACCACTCTTAAAGGCAGGTCTCATACTCAGCAGTAGATGAAACAAAATAAAACAAAACATGCTCAATATCATATTTGAAGACTCTTCCTTTTTTGGTGGGAGGGGGTTAAACCAGAAAAGCTAAGCAGCCAGCTGTTGGCTCTTACCTCTACCTCAGACATAAAATGGGTAATCCTGCCTCCAGGATTGACACTGAGCTTGAGACCTGTCTCTTCCCATCTTATACTCTCCTCTAATTTAAAGGCATGCACCACCATCACCTGGCCTCTATGGATAACTAGTTTGATGGCTGGGATGAAAGGTGTGTGTAACCACTGTCTGACCTATATCTCTGACTAGTGTGACTGCCTTGCAATGATCTTCAGGCAAACCTTATTCATTAAATCACAAATAATATATTGCCATTTTATCTAAAATAAAAAAAGGCCTTAACTAATATAAGCAAAACTATATAAGTTTTAACTTATATAAAACTTAACAAGTAATATATAGGGAATAAATACATCGACAATTTCTAGTCCATTTGCATTTGACAAATTCAGAGAAAATACTGTATTATCTATCCCATCTTGGTGAGTCCAAAGTCTTATATTTAATTTACATTTTTTCATAAATTGCTTTGTGTGTCTGGTAAAGAAGGAAAACTATAACTATCTGATCTTCAACTCCCTCAGGACCAAGAAGGAAATATTATTAACTGAGTAAGATGGAAGTGCAAGCAAGTTCCAAAAAAAAAAAAATGTGAGAAATGACAGAAATAGCTAGCTGCCTAGATAGTCATCCAAAGCTCCTCTTCATTGTTGGGGAATCTATACTTGGCCTACAGGTCTAGTATATCTGTGAGGGAGGATATTCTGAGAGGGCTGTTTATCCTTGTCTTGGCAATGTTTGATCGTCACTGTAATTTGTGTCCTGCTTGTTCAATTAGGATATCATACTGTCAGCAGCTGAAGCAAGGGCATTTTCTTACCAAGTGTCTTAGTTTTGTATGGAGTTTCTTTGATGTCTATTACCTTCACTGAAGTAAATTGGTGCTACCAGGAGTAGACATGTCTCATTATCATAAAAAAACAACAACAAAAAAGTATGTTATTAAAACAACTTAAAGGCCATATTCTGTAGATCTTTGAAGTGTTAAAGATGATCTGTCCATCTAAAATATATTTCTTTTTGGCCTTGAAAACATACCTAATATGACTGCAAGTTTAATTGTAATAGGTGACTAATTGCTAAATTGCATTTCCTTATTATCCTAAACAATAACTTTCAGAACTAAAAATTTGAATGGCATTGTTAAATGAGCTGTACAGATACAATACTTTGAACAAGATTAAAAATATATGTACAGCATGTTATTATTATTATTTTATTACTTTATTTTTTTGTTTTGTTTTTTTATTTATTTCTTTTTAATTGAGAAAAAAAAGGAAAAAAAGTTTCCACCTCCTCCCAGCCTCCCATTTCCCTCCCCCTCCTCCCACCCTTCTCCCCCTCCTCCCACTCCTCTTCCCCTCCCTCTCCAGTCCAAAGAGCAGTCAGGGCTCTCTGCCCTGTGGTAAGTCCGAGGTCCTCCACCCTCTGTCCATATCTAGGAAGGTGAACATCCAAAATAGCTAGGCTCCAACAAAGCCAGCACACTGCAAAGGATCAAAACCCCGTGCCATTGTCCTTGGCTTCTCATCAGCCTGCATTGTTCGCCATGTTCAGAGGGTCCAGTTTTAACCCATGATTTTTCAGTCACAGTCCAGCTGGACTTGGTGGGCTCCCAGTAGATCAGCTCCACTGTCTCAGTGGGTGGGTGCACCCCTCGTGGTCCCGACTTCTTTGCTCATGTTCTCCCTCCTTCTGCTCCTCATTTAGACCTTGGGAACTAAGTCCAGTGCTCCAGTGTGGGTCTCTGTCTCTATCTCCGTCCATCACCAGATGAAGGTTCTATGATGATATGCAAGATATTCGTCAGTATTGCTATAGGCTAGGGTCATTTCAGTTCCCTATCCTCAGCTGCCCAAGGAACTAACTGGGGACATAGCCTTGGGCTTCTGGGAGCCACTCTAGGTTCAAGTCTCTTGCCAAACCTAAGGTGGCTCCCAAACTAAGAATTGTGCTTCCCTGCTCCCCTATCCAAACTTCCTTTATCCCAATCCTCCTTTTTTGCAAAGTTCCCCCTATCCTCCCCTTCTCCCTTTTCACTCCCCATATCCCCTTACCCCCATCACACCCCACCACCAAGAAACCAATTTTCTCCCCGGCAATTTTGTCTAATTCCCATAGCCAAGAGGGTAACTATATGTTTTTCCTTTGGTTTACCTTCTTACTTAGCTTCTTTAGGATCACCAATTGTAGACTCCGTGGCTAGAAACCAATTATGAGTGAGTATATCCCATATTCATCATTTTGGGTCTGAGTTACCTCACTCAGAAGAGTGTTTTCTATTCCCATCCATTTGCATGCAAAATTCGAGAAGTCATTGTTTTTTACCGCAGTGTAGTACTCTAATGTGTAGATATTCCACACTTTCTTCATCCATTCTTCCATTTAGGGGCATCTAGGTTGTTTCCAGGTTCTGGCTATTACAAATAATACTGGTATGAACATGGTTGAACAAATGCTCTTGTCATATGATAGGGCATCTCTTGGGTATATTCCCAGGAGTGGTATTGCTGGGTCCAGGGGTAGGTTGATCCCAAATTTCCTGAGAAACCGAAACACTGATTTCCAAAGTGGTTGCACAAGATTGCATTCCCACCAGCAATACATGAGGGTACCCCTTCCTCCACAGCCTCTAAAGCAGAGGCTATCCTTGGTGTTTTTGATTTTAGCCATTTTGACAGGTGTAAGATGATATCTCAAAGTTGTTTTGATTTGCATTTCCCTGATCGCTAAGGAGGTTGAGCATAACCTTAAGTGTCTTTTGGCCATTTGAACTTTTTCTGTTGAGAATTCTCTGTTCAGTTCAGTGCCCCAATTTTTAATTGGGTTAATTAGCATTTTAAAGTCTAGTTTCTTGAGTTCTCCATATATTTTGGAGATCAGACCTTTGTCTGTTGTAGGGTTGGTGAAGATCTTCTCCCAGTCAGTAGGTTGCCTTTTTGTCTTGGTGACAGTGTCCTTTGCTTTACAGAAGCTTCTCAGTTTTAGTAGGTCCCATTTATTCAATGTTGCCCTTAATGTCTGTGCTGCTGGGGTTACACATAGGAAGCGACATCTTGTGCCCATCTGTTGTAGGGAATTTCCCACTTTCTCTTCTATTAGGTTCAATGTGTTCTGACTGATAGTGAGGTCTTCAATCCATTTGGACATGAGTTTTGTGCATGGTGATAGATATGGTTCTTTTTTATTCTTCTACAGGTTGAAATCCAGTTATGCCAGCACCATTTGTTGAAGATGCTTTCTTTCTTCCATTGTATACTTTTGGCTCCTTTATCAAAAATGAGGTGTTCATAGGTTTGTGGGTTAAAATTCGGGTTTTCTATATGATTCAATTGGTCGACTTCTCTGTTTTTATGCCAGTACCACACTGTTTTCATCACTGTAGCTCTGTAATAGAGTTTGAAGTCAGGGATGGTAATGCCTCCAGATAAGCCTTTATTGTATAGGATTGTTTTGGCTACCCTGGGTTTTTTGTTTTTCCATATAAAGTTGATTATTGTCCTCTCAAGATCTGTGAAGAATTTTGATGGGACCTTGATGGGGATTGCATTGAATCTATAAATTGCCTTTGGTAGAATTGCCATTTTTACTATGTTGATCCTCCCAATCCAAGAGCAAGAGGCCCTTCCATTTTCTGGTATACTCCTCAATTTCTTTCTTCAATGCCTTAAAGTTCTTGTCAAATAGATCTTTCACTTCCTTGGTTAGAGTTACCCCAAGATATTTTATGCTGTTTGTGGCTATCGTGAAAGGTGAAGCTTCTCTGATTTCCTTCTCTGCTTCCATATCCTTTGTGTATAAGAGGGCAACTGATTTTTTGGAGTTGATCTTGTATCTTGCCACATCACTAAAGCTGTTTATCAGCTGTAGGAGTTCCTTGGTGGAGTTTTGGGGGTGGCTTATGTATACTATCATATCATCTGCAAATAACGAAAGTTTAACTTCTTCCTTTCCAATTCGAATCCCCTTGATCCCCTTATGTTGTCTTATTGCTATTGCTAGAACTTCAAGCACTATATTGAAGAGGTATGGAGAGAGTGGACAGCCTTGTCGTGTTCTTGAGTTTAGTGGGATGGCTTTGAGTTTCTCTCCATTTAGTTTGATGTTAGCTGTCGGCTTGCTCTATATAACTTTTATTATATTTAGGTATGACCCTTGTATCCCTAATCTCTCCAATACTTTTATAATAAAGGGATGTTGAATTTTGTCAAATGCTTTTTCAGCATCTAATGAAATGATCATATGTTTTTTTTTCTTTCAGTTTATTTATATGATGGATTACACTGATTGATTTGCGTATGTTGAACCAGCCCTGCATCTCTGGTATGAAGCCAGCTTGATCATAATGGATAATTTTTCTGATGTGTTCTTGGATTCGGTTTGCCAGTATTTTGCTGAGGATTTTTGCATCGTTGTTCATGAGTGAGATTGGTCTATAATTCTCCATCTTGTTTGAGTCTTTGTGCGGTTTTGGTATCAGAGTAACTGTAGCTTCATAAAAGGAATTTGGCAATACCTCTTCTGTTTCTATATTGTGAAATAACTTAAGGAGTATAGGTATTAGGTCTTCTTGGAAGTTCTGGTAGAATTCCGCATTGAAACCATCTGGTCCTGGGCTTTTTTTTGTAGGGAGGTTTTTGATAACCTCTTCAAATTCTTCGCGACTAACAGGTCTATTTAAATTGTTCACCTGGTCCTGGTTTAACTTTGGTATATGGTATTTATCTAAAAAAGTGTCCATTTCCTTTACATTTTCCAGTTTTGTGGCATATAGGCTTTTGTAGTAAGCTCTAATGATTCTCTGAATTTCCTCTGTGTCTGTGGTTATGTCCCCCTTTTCATTTCTGATCTTATTAATTTGCAAATTCGCTCTCTGCTGTTTGATTTGTTTGGATAGGGGTTTGTTAATCTTGTTGATTTTCTCCAGGAACCAGCTTTTTGTTTCGTTGATCCTTTGTATTGTTTTCTGTGTTTCTATTTTGTAGATTTAAGCCCTCAGTTTGATTATTTCCAGTCTTCTACTCCTTCTAGGTGAGTCTGCTTCTTTTTTTCTAGAGCTTTCAGGTGGGCTGTTAAGTCTCCAATGTGAGATTTCTCTGTTTTCTTTAAGTGGGCACTTAGTGCTATGAACTTTCCTCTTAGGACTGATTTCATAGTGTCCCATAAGTTTGAGTATGTTGTTTCTTTATTTTCATTGAATTCAAGGAAGACTTTAATTTCTTTCTTAATTTCTTTCTTAATCCAGGTATGGTTCAGTAGTTGACTGTTCAGTTTCCATGAATCTGTAGGATTTCTGGGGGTAGCATTGTTGTTGAATTCTAACTTTAATCCATGGTGATCTGATAATACAGAGGTGGTTACTAATATTTTTTTGTAACTGTGGATGTTTGCTTTGTTACCGACTATGTGGTCGATTTTTGAGAAAGTTCCATGAGCTGCAGATAAGAAGGTATATTCTTTCCTATTTGGGTGGAATGTTCTATAGATGTCTGTTAAGTCTATTTGATTTATTACCTCCATTAATTCTATTATTTCTCTGTTAGGTTTCTGTCTGATTGACCTGTCTATTGGTGAGAGAGGAGTGTTGAAGTCTCCTACTATTAGGGTGTGCAGTTTGATGGCTGCCTTGATTTTTCGCAATGTTTCTTTTATGTACGTAGGTGCTTTTATATTAGGGGCGTAGATGTTCAGGATTGAGACTTCATCCTGATGAACTGTTCCTGTTATGAGTATAAAATGCCCCTCTCCATCCCTTCTGATTGATTTAAGTTTGAATTCAACTTTGTTAGAGATTAGTATGGCCACACCTGCTTGTTTCTTAGGTCCTTTTGCTGGATAAGCCTTTTCCCAGCCCTTTACTCTGAGTAGGTGCCTGTCTTTGTGGTTGAGGTGTGTTTCTTTTAAACAGCAGAATTTTGGATCCTGTTTTTTTTATCCAATCTCTTAGCCTGTGCCTTTTTATAGGTGAGTTGAGTCCATTGACATTAAGTGATATTAATGACCAGTGGTTGTTAACTCTGGTCACTTTTTTATTAGTACAGTTTGTGTGTTTCCCTTCTTTGATTTGTGTTGGTGAAGGGTCTCTAGATGTCTGAGTTAATTTGGTCATTGTTGGACTCCTTGGTTAGTGATTTTTCTTATTTTATTACTTTAAAAACACCAATCAAAATCCCAGTTCCTCACCTCCTTTCATTCCCCTCCCACTTCCTCCACACATCCTCCCCTGTTCCCCCTCCAGTATTAAGAGAGGGCACGGGCTCCCTGCCCTGTGGGAAGTTCAAGGCCCTCCCCACTACCTCCAGCTTGAACAAGGTATACATAAAGAGAATAGGATCCCAAAAAGCCAGTACATGCAGTAGAAAAAAATCCCAGTGCCATTGTCTTTGGCTCCTCAGTCTGCCCCAACTGTCAACCACATTCATAATAACAATCTTGAACTCATGCTCATTTATTTGCAGTCCAGTTGGAGTTGGTGAGCTCCAATTAGTTTGGGCATATTATCTCAATGGGTGAACCTCTCATAATCTTGTCTTCCTGCTCATACTCTCCCTCCTTCTGTTCTTCAACTGGACCTTGGGAACTAAGTACAGTACTCCAATGTGGGTCTCTGCCTCTGTTTCCATCTGCTGTTGGATGAAGTTTCTATGGTATTATTTAAGATAATCATAAGTCTGTCTACAGGGCAAGGCCAGTTCAGGCACCCTCTCCTGTATTGCATAGGCTCTTAACTGGGGTTATTTTTGTGGATTCCTGGGATTTTTTTTCCATAGCCAGATTGCTTGCTAACCTCAAAATGGCACCTCAATCAAGATATCACTTTCCTTGCTCTTAAAATGGTCCTTCTTCTATCTAAAATATTACATTCCCCTATGTTCTCCCCAATCCTCCCCTACTCCTATCCTCTTCACCTTCTCAACTTCTTTCTACCACAGGACCCCATTATTGGCAATCGTGTCTGCCTCCAATATCCAGGTGGATCTATATATGTTTTGTCTTTGGATTTGCCTTATTACTTAGCTTCTCTAGGATCATGAACTAGAGGCCCAATATCCTTGGTTGATGGATAGTATCCACTAATGATTGAGTGCATACCATATTCATATTTTTGGGTCTTGGCTATCTCACTCAGGATAGTGTTTTCTAAATCCATCCATTTGCATGCAAAATTCAAGATGTAATAATTTATTACCATTGAGTAGTACGCTAATGAGCCACACTTTCTTAATCCGTTCATCCATTGAGGGGCATCTAGGTTGTTTCCAGGTTCTGGTTATTACAAATAATGCTGCTATGAACATAGTTGAACAAATGCTTTTTAGTATGACTGAGCATTTTTGGGGTATATTCCCAAAAGTGGTATTGCTGGATCCTGAGGTAGGTTGACCCTCAATTTTCAGAGAAACTGCAACATTGATTTCCAAAGTAGTTGCACAAGTTTGCATTCCCACCAGCAATGGTTGAGTGTTCCTCCTACTCCACATCCTCTCCAGCATAAGATATCATTAGTGTTTTGATTTTAGCCATTCTGACAGGTGTAAGATGGTATCTCAAAGTTGTTTTGAATTGCGTTAACTGAATAGCTGAACATGTCCTTAAGTATCTTTTGACCTTTTGAAATTCGTCTGTTGGGAAATCTCTGTTTAGTTCAGTACACGATTTTTTTTAATTGGATTATTTAGAATTTAATGTCTAATTTCTTGAGTTCTTTATATTTTTTGGAGATCAGTCTTTTGTCTTATGTGGTATTGGTGAAGATCTCCCATTTAGTAGGTTCCCTTTTTTATCTTATTGACTGTGTCCTTTGCTTTACAGAAGCTTCTCAGTTTCAGGGGGTACCATTTATTCATTGTTTCTCTTATTGTCTGTGCTACTGGGGTTATACTTAGAAAGTGGTCTTCTGTGCTTATTCACTGAAGGCTACTTCCTTCTTTCTCCTATCAGGTTCAGTGTTGTCAGATTTATATTGAGGTCATTAATATATTGGAAGGTGAGTTTTGTTCATGTTGATGGATATGGATCTATTTCATTCTTCCACAAGTTGACATGCAGTTATGCCAGCACAATTTGTTGAAGATGCATTTTTTCCATTATATAATTTCAGGTTCTTTGTGAAAAATCAGGTGTTCATAGGTGTATTAATATCCAGGTCTATAATTCAATTCCACTGGTCAATGTCTCTGTCTTTATACCAATACCAAGCTATTTTGATTACTATAACTCTGTAATAGAGCTTCATGTCAGGGATGGCAATGCCTTTGGAGGTTCCTTTATTATATAGGATTGTTTTAGCATTCCTGTTTTTTTTTGTTTTTCCACATGAAATTGATTATTTTTCTATCAAGGTCTGTGAAGAATTGTGTTGGGATTTTGATGGGGATTACATTGAATCTATAGATTGCTTTTGGTAGGACTGTCATTTCTATTATGTTGATCTTTCCTATCCCAGAGCATCTTTCCATTGTCTGGTATATTCTTCAGTTTCTTTCTTCAAAGAATTAAAGTTCTTGTCAAATAGGCCTTTCACTTTCTTGGCTAGTATTACCCCAAGATACTTTCTGCTATTTGTAGCTATTGTAAAGAGTGATATTCATCTGATTTCCCTCTCAGCTTCTTTATCATTGGGGTATAAGAAGGATACTGATTTTTTTTTTTAGTTGATCTTGTATTCTGACACATCATTGAAGATATTTATCAGCTGTAGGAGTTCTCTGGTAGATTTTTCTGTGCATTTATATACACTATCATATCCTCAGCAAATAACCAAATTTTGACTATTTCCCTTCCAATATAAATTTCCTTGATCTCCCTAGGCTATCTCATAGCTGTTGCTAGAACATAAAGAACTATGTTGAAGACTTATGAAGAGAGTGGACAGCCTTGCTTGTTCTATTTTATTTTATTTTATTTCCTTTTTTTTTATTGAGAAAAGGAAAAAAAGTTTCTGCCTCCTCCCAGTCTCCCATTCCCCCCCCTCCTCCAAACCTTCTCCCCCCTCCCCCTACTTCTCTCCCCCTCCCTCTCCAATCCAAAGAGAAGTCAGGGTTCCCTGCCCTGTGGAAAGTCCAAGGTCCTCCCTGCTCCGTCCATGTCTAGGAAGGTGAACATCCAAACTGGCTAGGCTCCCACAAAGCCAGCACACTGCAAAGGATCAAAACCCCGTGCCATTGTCCTTGGCTTCTCATCAGCCCTCATTGTTCGCCATGTTCAGGGAGTCCGGTTTTATCCCATCCTTTTTCAGTCACAGTCCATCTGGCCTTGGTGAGCTCCCAATAGATCAGCCCCACTGTCTCAGTGGGTGGGTGTACCTATCGTGGTCATGACTTCCTTGCTCATGTTCTCCCTCCTTCTGCTCCTCATTGGGACCTTGGGAGCTCAGTCCAGTGCTCCAGTGTGGGTCTCTGTCTCTATCTCCGTCCATCACCAGATGAAGGTTCTATGATGATATGCAAGATATTCGTCAGTATTGCTATAGGCTAGGGTCATTTCAGGTTCCCTATCCTCAGCTGCCCAAGGAACTAACTGGGGACATAGCCTTGGGCTCCTGGGAGCCACTCTAGGTTCAAGTCTCATGCCAACCCTAAGATGGCTCCCTTAACTAAGATTTGTGCTTCCCTGCTCCCCTATCCAACCTTACTTTATCCCAATCATCCTGTTACCCCTAGTTCCCCCCATCCTCCCATTCTCATTTTTCTCTTCCCATCTCCCTTTACCCCCATCCCACCCCACCGCCAAGATCCCAATTTTTCCCCGGCAATATTGTCTACTTCCCATAGACAGGAGAATAACTATATGTTGTTCTTTGGGTTCACCTTCTTATTTAGCTTCTTTAGGATCACCAGTTATAGACTCCATGACATTTATTTATGGCTAGAATCCAATTATGAGTGAGTACATCCCATGTTCATCTTTTTGGGTTTGGGTTACCTCACTCAGGATAGTGTTTTCTATTTCCATCCATTTGCATGCAAAATTTGAGAAGTCATTGTCTTTTCCGCAGCGTAGTACTCTAATGTGTATACATTCCACACTTTCTTCATCCATTCTTCCACTGAAGGACATCTAGGTTGTTTCCAGGTTCTGGCTATTACAAATAATACTGGTATGAACATGGTTGAACAAATGCTCTTGTCATATGATAGGGCATCTCTTGGGTATATTCCCAGGAGTGGTATTGCTGGGTCCAGGGGTAGGTTGATTCCGAATTTCCTGAGAAACCGAAACACTGATTTCCAAAGTGGTTGCACAAGATTGCATTCCCACCAGCAATGGATGAGGGTACCCCTTCCTCCACAGCCTCTAAAGCAAAGGCTATCATTGGTGTTTTTTATTTTAGCCATTTTGACAGGTGTAAGATGATATCTCAAAGTTGTTTTGATTTGCATTTCCCTGATCGCTAAGGAGGTTGAGCATGACCTTAAGCGTCTTTTGGCCATTTGAAGTTCTTCTGTTGAGAATTCTCTGTTCAGTTCAGTGTCCCAATTTTTAATTGGGTTAATTAGCATTTTAAAGTCTAGTTTCTTGAGTTCTCTATATATTTTGGAGATCAGACCTTTGTCTGTTGCAGGGTTGGTGAAGATCTTCTCCCAGTCAGTAGGTTGCCTTTTTTTCTTAGTGACAGTGTCCTTTGCTTTACAGAAGCTTCTCCGTTTTACTAGGTCCCACTTATTCAATGTTGCCCTTAATGTCTGTGATGCTGGGGTTATACAGAGGAAGCGATCTCCTGTGCCCATCTGTTGTAGGGTACTTCCCACTCTCTCTTCTATCAGGTTCTGTGTAATTTTAGTGGAATCATTTTTGGTTTCTTTGCATTTAATTTTATGTTAGCTGTTGGCTTGCTCTATATCACTTTTATTATATTTAGATATGATCTTTGTATCTCTGAACTATTCAGTACATTTATCATAAAGTGATGTGGGAGTGATTTCTTATAAATAAAGAAACTGCCTATACCCATTTGATATGCCAACCCTTAGGTAGGTGGAGAAAACAGAACAGAATGCTGGGAGAAAGAATCTGAGTCAGGGAGTCGCAATGATTCTCCCACTCCAGGCAGATGCAGGTTAAGATCATTCCTTGTAAGCCAGTTCTTGGGTTACAAAGATTAATAGAAATGGGTTAGATTAATATGTAAGAGCTAGCCAATAAGAAACTGGAACTAATGGGTCAAGCAGTGTTTAAAAGAATACAGTTTCCATGTAATTATTTCGAGTAATGGTAGCCGTGCGGGCGCCCGAGTGACAGGGATGCAGCCCTGCAGCTCTTATTTCAACAGAGTGGTGCCCGATGTGATGGACTAAATCCACATAAAAAACCTGAGAAGGCTTAAAAATAAGGGAGAGAGAGTTTAACACAGATTTTTGCTGTTTGTTGGTGGCATGCTGTAGAGAGATTTCCTGATTTGGCAACAGCAGCAGAGAAAAAGCTGAGTCATTTTAAAGTGTGGCTTCCTAGGACTGTGCTGTCAGTGCATACTCTGGCTTTAAAGCATTTCAAAGGCTTCTATGGTACTGGATGTTTGTGTTCCCACTTGGGATCGAAAGGAGAGTGCTCTGAGATGGTGCCAATGGCTCAGTGCTCCCTGCCTGCACCTGGGCAGACTGCAGAATCAGGCTTAGGCAGGCAGAAGAGCATGTAGGATCCCTGCCACCATAAAGAGAAGTGTTTTCACACTGCACAGTGCTCTGCGTGTCAGATTTGGTTGTAACTTGGATAAAAAGAGTTTCTGTGCTGCACGCTCAGTCTCAGAATTAAACTGCTGAGTGTGGCTCCAATGTGGACTTGCTGTGTGCCTGGAACTCAATGCAACTCAGGGGCACCAAATGGATCTGAGGCAGGAGAGGCTGCTCCACGCTGAACTCTGCTGGTCAGAACTACCGTAATTATTGTGATAACAGCGCAGTTAAGGTTTTTAACTGGGCAGGACACAGGCAGTACCATATTACCCCTAAATGGTGCAACTTAAGTTTTTGAGAAGTGCTCAACATTTTAAGAAATGCTCCTGGATAGTAAAAAAATGTTACAGATTCACAATAAAACAGATTCAGACATAAAAGACCACACTGTTGGATGAATGTATGTAGGCTTGAGAGGGAGAAGAAAAAGAATATAGAGAATAAAGTTAATGGTTTAAAAAAAGGTAAAGTCTTTAAAGAGACAGAGTACAGATAGTTATAGATTTAGAGAAATAAAGAAAAATAAGCCACGTAAAAATGGAATATTCGCAGAGAGTCTGGATTATGTACATTGTGTTTTTTTTTAAAAAATTTTTGACTATGAAGGAGCTAAGTACAGAGAGACATTTCATTACATGGGCTGCCAAGTTAAACCAGAATGGATATAAGGGTATTAGGATTTCAAAATTTGGGTCTAAGGATATGATGCTTTGGAGAGGGTCTTCTTTTGTTTTAACAGATGATGAGACTCTATGGATTTCTTCTATCCCAGTTTGGTATGATAGACCATGCCCTCCTGAAAGGTTGATGTGAACACCCTCAAAAAATTACTTTACTCAACTGCCAACTGAGATGACCCTGGCACACAGGTTATAACATTAAGACCTAATTAACGATGCCCCCCTTCAGCAGGAAGCAGTTTGGAGAGAAAAAACTGCGTCCATGTTCCCAAAATATTGTTTATAAATGTTCTTTTACATTTAAAGGGGGAAATGATGTAGGTGTGAACAATTTGCATTGGTATGGATTTTAAGGTCAATTTTGTTATATGTATATGTATTTCTGATCTTGAATAAGGTATTGTGATTGTGTTCATTATACAATGTACATTTAATATACATTAAAAATGTACTGTATAATTAAGAAACATAGGTTGTTAATGAATAATCATCGATAATAGTAAAGTTTGTAGTCATGTTACTTAGATTTTCTAGATATATAGAGATATATTTCAGATAGGCATTCTTCATATCTTTCAAAGACTGCAGAATATGACATTTAATATTTTAATAACTTGGACTTTTCATGACAAGGAGACATGTCTGCTCCTGGCAGCACCAATCTACTTTGAGAGGAAGATGGACATCGAAGGGGATCCTTATGGAGTTTGATAGCCATTTGGGCAAGAAACTGCTCTTGCCTGGACTGTTGCATAAACTGGACACAAAGAACCCACAGAGAGAGGACTGCTGAACTTGCCTAAAGGTGAGATGATCTTTCGGGGTTCCTGATCCATGAAAGAGTCTGCAAGACATTCTGCAGGACACAGCAGATAGTGACTGAACTGCCTTTGAAATTTTCTGCTTCATGGAAATGTCTGCTGGATACTATGGATCTGTAGGCCGAAGATGGATGCTCCAACGGTACAGAGGAACTTTCAGTGACTGTACAGGCAGCGAGATGTCTCTGTCATTTCTAGAGTTTTGATTTCTTGTTTGCTTAGGTAATATTATATCCTTCTGGATTCTTTGATGGAGTTGAAGAATAAATAGATAATCATAGTTTTCCTTAGTTATGATAAAGGATAAAATAGATATAAATATTATAACTGTAATTCTTGCATAATAACTGTTTTGCTATATGTAATTTTACTATGTTAAGGTTAAAGCCTTTCTTTTTTGTTTAAACAGAAAAAGGGGAAATGATGTGGGAGTGATTTCTTATTAATAAAGAAACTTCCTAGACCCATTTGATAGGCCAACCCTTAGGTAGGCAGAGAAAACAGAACAGAATGCTGGGAGAAAGAAGGTGAGTCGGGGAGTCGCCATGATTCTCCCACTCCAGACAGATGCAGGTTAAGATCATTCCTGGTAAGCCAGCTCTTGGACTACATACGTTATTAGAAATGGGCTAGTCCAGGTGCGAGAGTTAGCCGAGAAAAGGCTAGATACAATGGGCCAAGCGGTGTTTAAAAGAATACAGTTTCCGTGTAATTATTTCGGGTAAAGCTAGCCATGCGGAGCTGGGTGGGAACGCAGCCCCCCGCAGCTCCTTCAACATTAAAGGGGTGTTGAATATTGTCAAATTCCTTTTCAGAATCTAAAGAAATGATCATGTTTTTTTTTTTCTTTCAGTTTACTTATGTGTTGGATTACACTGAAAGATTTTTGTATGTTGAACTAGCTTTGAATCTCTGGGTTGCAGCCTACTTGATCATAATAAATTATTTTTTGATGTTCTTGAATTCAGTCTGCCAGTATTTTATCGAGAGCTTTTGCATCGAAGTTCACGAGTGAGATTGGTCTTTAAATCTTTTTCTTGTTTGAGTCGTTGTGTGGTTTTGGTATCAGGGTAACTGTAGCCTCATAAAAAGAATTTGGCAATGACACTTCTGTTTCGATTGTGTAGATTACCTTGAGGAGTATGAGTATTAGCTCTTCTTGGAAGTTCTGATAGAATTCTGCACTAAAACCTTCTGGCCCTGGGCTTTTGTTGTTGTTGTTGAGAGGTCTTTGATAGGAGCTTCAATTTCCTCATAACTTATAGGTCTATTTAAATTGCTCACCTGGTCTTGATTTAATTTTGGTATATGGTATCTATCTAAAAAATTTTCCATTTCTTTTATATGTTCCAATTTTGTGGAGTGCAAGTTTTTATACTAAGACCTAATAATTTTCTGAATTTCTTCAGTGTCTGCTGTTATGTCTCCCTTTTCATATCTGATTTTGCTAATTTGAGTGTTCTCTCAGCCTTTTGATTAGTTTCGATAAGGATGTGTTAATCTTGTTGATTTTCTCAAAGAAAGTTCTTTGTTTCATAGATTATTTGTATTGTTTTTTGTGGTTCTATTTCGTTGATGTCAGCCCTCAGTTTTATTATTTCCAGTCTTTTACTTCTCCTGGATGAGTCTGCTTTTTTTTTCTAGCGCTCTTGAGTGTGCTGTTAAATCACTAATGTAAGCTTTCTCTATTTTCTTTATGTGGGCACTTAGTGTTTTGAACTTTCCTCTTAGCACTGCTTTCACAGTGTCCCATAGATTTCGATATGTTGTGCCTTCATTTTCATTGAATTCGAGGAAGACTTTAATTTCTGTCTTTATGTCTTCCTTGACTCTGGGTTGACTCCGTAGTTTATTGTACAGTTTCTATGAGTTTGTAGGCTTTCTGGGGGTGGTATTGTTGTCAAATTCTAACTTTAAAAAATGGTGATCTGATAAGACATAGTTGGTTACTCCAATATTTTTTGTATCTATGGATGTTTGCTTTGTTATCAAGTATATGATCAATTTTAGAGAAGGTTCCATGAGGTGCTGAGAAAAAGGTATATTCTTTTCTCTTTGGGAGGAATGTTTTATAGATGTCTGTTAAGTCCATTTGATTAATTACATCAGTTAGTTCTCTTATTTATCTGTTAAGTGTCTGATGTGGGAGTGATTTCTTATTAATAAAGAAACTGCCTAGACACATTTGATAGGCCAACCCTTAGGTAGGCGGAGAAAACAGAACAGAATGCTGGGAGAAAGAAGCTGAGTGAGTGAGTTGCCATGGTTCTCCCACTCCAGACAGACACAGGTTAAGATCTTTCCTGGTAAGCGCACCTCGTGGTGCTACATAGATTATTAGAAATGGGTTAAGAGGATGAAACTAATGGGCCAGGCAGTATTTTAAAAAATACAGTTTCTGTGTAATTATTTTGGGTAAAGCTGGCTGTGTGGGCATCCGGGTGCCAGGCACACAGCCCCGCCGCTCCTATCACAACAGAGTGGTGCCCGACGTAATGGACTAAATCCACTTAGAAACCTGAGAAGGCTTAAAAATAAGGGAGAAAGAGTTTAACACAGATTTTTGCTGTTTGTTGGTGCCGTGCTGTAGAGAGATTTCCTGATTCGATAACAGCAGCAGAAAAAACCCTGTGTCATTTTAAAGCGCGACTTTTTGGGGCTGTGCTGCCAGTGTGAACTCTGGCTTTAAAGCATTTCAAAGGCTTTTATGGGACTGGATGTTTCTGTTCCAGCTTGGGATCAAAAGGAGAGTGCTCTGAGACTGTGCCGATGGCTCAGAGCTCCCTGCTTACACCTGGGCAGATGGCAGAATCAGGCTTAGGCAGGCGGAAAAGCATGGCATATTCCTGCCGCCATACAGGGACGTGTTTTCAGACTGCGCAGTGCTCTGTGTGTCAGATTTGGCTGTAACTTGGATGAAAAGAATTTCTGTGCTGCACGCTCAGTCTCAGAATTAAAGTGCCAAGTGCCGCTCCTACCTGGCGGCCCCAGAGCTAGCACAAAATGGTAAGTCCTCCATTTTGAAATTTTCCTGACTCAGCAGCAGGAAAAAACTGGCTGTTTTAAAATGCCAGCTTTCTGGGCTGTGCCGCCATTGCAATCTCTGTCTGGCTCCTGCGAGAGACAGAGCTTTTGAATGGAGCATTTGGAGTAAAGTGCTACGATTTGTTTGATGGCAACTAGACTCGCTGTGTGCCTAAAAGGAAGTCATTGTATGTTGTGGCTCAGAGGCACAAGCAGCTCCACCTCGCTACTGGGGCAATGTGCAAGGATCAGAGGCATGAGCGGCTCCGCCATGTTGGACTGGGCGGGGCAAGCAGGCAGTACCTTTTCTGACCTAGAAATTGTCACAGCTTAGATTCTTAAGTGCTTAGTGATTTAAAGGCACAAAACAAAGTGCTCCTAGATAGTAAAAAAAAAAATACAGATTCACAATAAAACAGATTCAGACACTGTTGGATGAATGTAGGTAGGCTTGGGAGAGAGAAGAAAAAGAATATAAAGAATAAAGTTAATGTCTTAAAAAAGAGTAAAGTCTTTAAAGAGACAGAGTACAGATTGTTAAGAGATTAAAAGAAATAAAGAAATATAAGCCACGTAAAAATGTAAAATTCACAGAGAATCTGGATTATGTACATTGTGTTTTCTTTAAATTTTTTTTACTGTAAAGGAGCTAAATACAGACAGGCATTTCATTACATGGGCTACCAAGTGGAACCAGAATGGATATCATGAGGGTATGACTTCAGAATTTGGGCCTAAGGATATGGTGCTTTGGAAGGGGTCTTCTTTTGTTTTCACAGAGGATGAGACCCTGCGGATTTCTTCTATTCCAATATGGTATGATAGACCTCGCCCTCCTGAAAGGTGAACACCCTCAAAAAATTACTTTGCTCAACTGTCAACTGAGACAAACCTAGCAGACAGGTTATCCCATAAAAGACCTGAATAATAGCGCCCCCATTCAGCAGGAAGCAGTTTGGAGAGAAAAAAACTGCACCCATGTTCCCAAATATTGTTTATAAATGTTCTCTTACATTTAAAGGGAGATATGATATAGATATGAATAATTTACATTTGTATGGATTTTAAGGTCAATTTTGTTATATGTATATGTATTTCTGATATTGATTAAGGTATTGTGATTGTGTAGTTCACTTAAAATGTAATGTATAATAGGAAATATAGGTTGCTAATGGATAATCATCGATAATAGTAAAGCTTGTAGTCATGTTAGTTAGATTTTCCAGATATATAGAGATATATTTCAGATAGATAGACATTCTTCATATCTCTCAAAGACTGCAGAATATGGCATTTAGAATATTTTAATAACTTAGGGCTTTTCATGACAAGGAGACATGTCTGCTCCTGGCTGCACCAGCTACTTCAAGAGTAAGATGGGCATCGAAGAGGATCCTTATGGCGTTTGATAGCCATTTGGGCAAGAAACTGCTTTTGCCTGGACTGATGCATGAACTGGACACAGAGAACCTGCAGAGAGAGGACTGCTGAACTTGCCTAAAGGTGAGATGATCTTTTGGGGTTCCTGATTTATGAAGGAGTCTGCGAGACATTCTACAGGACACAACAGATAGTGACTGAACTGTCTTTGAAATTTCCTGCTTCATGAAAATGTCTGCTAGATACTATGGATCTATAGGCCGAAGATGGATGCCCCAATGGTACAGAGGAACTTTCGGTGACTGTACAGGCAGCGAGATGTCTCTGTCATTTCTAGAGTTTTGATTTCTTGTTTGTTTAGATAATATTATATCCTTCTGGATTCTTTGATGGAGTTGAAGAATGGATAGATAGTTATAGTTTTCCTTAGTTATGATAAAAGATAAAGTAGATATAAATATTGTAACTGTAAGTCTTAATTGATAACTGTTCTGTTATATGTAATTTTACTATGTTAAAGTTAAAGCCTTTCTTTTTTGTTTAAACAGAAAAAGGGGAAATGATGTGGGAGTGATTTCTTATTAATAAAGAAACTGCCTAGACGCATTTGATAGGCCAACCCTTAGGTAGGCGGAGAAAACAGTACAGAATGCTGGGAGAAAGAAGCTGAGTCAGGGAGTCGCCATGGTTCTCCCACTCCAGACAGACGCAGGTTAAGATCTTCCCTGGCAAGCGCACCTCGTGGTGCTGCATAGATTATTAGAAATGGGTTAAGAGGCTGAAACTAATGGGCCAGGCAGTATTTAAAAGAATACAGTTTCCGTGTAATTTTTTCAGGTAAAGCTGGCCGGGTGGGTGGCTTGGTGACGGGTATGCAGTCCCACCGCTCCTATCACAACAAGTGTCTGTCTGGTTTGCCTGTCCATTGGCAAGAGAGGAGTGTTGACATCTCCTACTATGAGTGTGTGGGTATTGAAGTACAATTTAAGTTATAGTAATAGTTTTTTTATATATGTTGGTGCTCTTATATTAGGGCTATAGATACGAGGATTGAGACTTCATCTTGATAAATTGTTCTTGTTATAAGTATAAAGTGCCCCTCTCCATCTCTTCTGATTGATTTTAATATGAAATAAATTTTGTTAGATATTAGGATGGCTGCCCTTGCTTATTTCTTAGGTCCATTTTTTTGGAAAACCTTTTCAAACCCTTTACTCTGAAGTAGTGTCTGTCCTTGAGGTTGAGGTGTGTTTCTTATAAATAGAAGAATGCTGGATCCTGTTTGTGCATTTATTCTCTTTACCTATGTCTTTTTATAGGTGAGTTGAGTCCATTGATATTAAGCAATATTAATGACCATTGGTTGTTAATTCTGGTTATTTATCAGTAGTAGTGTTTGTTTGTTTCCCTTCTGTGAGTTGTGCTGGTGGAGGACTATCAGATGCCTGTGATTTGGTGGGTGCCTTTAGTTTCCTTCAGCTGAGATTTTTCTTCTAGTACATTCTTTAAGGCTGGGTTTGTTGATACATGTTATTTATATCTGTTTTTGCATGCAATATCATGTTTTCTCCATGGATGGTGAAAGAAAACTTTGCTCGGTATGGTAGTCTGGTCTTGCATCCATGGGCTCTTAGTGTCTGCAGTACATCTATCCAAGGCCTTCTGGCTTTCATTGTTTCCATTGAAACAAGTCAGGTGAAATTCTTAAAGTTTTACCTTTATCTGTTATTTAACATTTTTTCTATTGCAGCTCTTAATAGTCTTTTTTATTCTGAATGTTTTTTTTTGTTTTGATTATTGTATGGTGAGGGGATTATTTTTATCCAGTCTATTTGGTGTTACGTAAGCTTATTGACCCTTCATAGTGATATCCTTCTTTAGGTTCAGAAAGTTTTCTTCTATAATTTTGTTGAATATATTTTCTGTCCCTTTGAGCTGGAGTTCTTCTTTGGAGGCTGTTTTCCCTTAATGCTTTGCCAGATTTTTTTGTTTGTTTTCATTCATTCATTCATTCATTCATTCATTCATTACCTTTCAAGTGTCTGTTTTCATGACCCTTCTGTGTTTTTGGTCTTGTATGTCTCTGCAAGTCTCTATGTCTCTGTACGTCTCTGCATGTATGCATGTCCTATATGTCTCTGCATGCCCTGTATGTCTCTCTTGTACTTTATATTTTGCTCTTTTTATTGTGATTTTTGTTGTTGTTGTTGGTGGTGGTGGTGGTATTTCATTCTATTCTTGTTTTTATTTTATTTCCCTTTATATTTTTGAGATGCCTTTTTGTACTCCAATGAGACAGTAATAGGAAGGGTGTAGATTTGGGTGGGTAGGAAAGTGGAAAGGATCTGGGAAGTGCTGATGGAGGCAAAATTAGTGCATATTGCATGGAAAAATTGATTATTAATACACAAATAAAATCAAAACAAACAAAAGAAAAACAATAAATCCTGGAGCATGTTTCAAATGTTGAAGGAATATTGTAGAAAGGTAAGACATACCAGGCTGAGTGGAGCTCATTTGGAAACTGCCTGGTGCTGTCAGAGGTCCTTATTATGCTTAGCTAGTTAGGGGTGATGTCCATAAATCAGAATGCTTGGTTCTGGAAGGGTATATAAAAGATTCTGTTTTATGCCTTCTAACAGATCCCCAGTGTCTGAGACATTAAAATAACACCTTCTCACATCCTCCCCCAAAGAAGATGGTAGGTCCCAGTAACATCTAGTCCCCCAAAATAGGAACTTTTAACAGTTTTGGTGTAAGTAGGCAGTCAAAATTCAAAATTAATAATTCATTGGGAACACCAATGCCAAGAAAATGTCAGCTACTAGATTTCAAAATGCATCAGGGACCATGAAAAAGATATTATGGAAAAATGATGATGTTGTGTGCTTTCAGATGTGTGGGGGCAATAAGAACCTACAAAAGCCTATTCATGGAAGCGAGGTATTAGATTACTGATACTGATGGAAACTCAGATTAAGGATGTTATTAATATTCTCCATATTAAGGGTATTTTACAGAAGATTTTCATCTTCAAGAAGAACCTTTAAAATAAGAGTTAAAAAGAATGTAGTCACAAGAAAAACAGTCTATCACATTTAAGGTGAGATAGCATGTCAATGGAAGAGACGGTGGCTAGAGTAGCAAATTAAGAACTCGTAACTTAAAACATAGCCTGTAGCAGAGAGGGTGATATAAATTGTGCATGTCTTTAGAAAAGACAAAGCCTACCACCAGTGGCCTACTTTCTTCAGCAAATCCTTACCTAAGACTTTACTAACAGGGTCACCAACAAGGGACAAAGTGTTGAGGCCACCACCATATCATTTTCTCAGAACTGATAGGCATTCTTTGAAATAGAATCAAAAGATGTAAAATACCCTCACCACTTAATTCTTATAAGATTTGAACATTAATTTCTATAACCACCAATAAACAATAGAGATGACATGAACACCTCTGTGCTCCAGCCATTGTCTTTGTTGACAGACTCTATTTAATACCCCTTAGTCACATCCTATGGCCACATTTATAAATTGTAAATCATTTTGTTTTAGGAAAATTAAGTGAAATTCCCTTGCTATTAAAATAATCTAGACATGTGTTCCAATGATTTTATATAGAAGACTTTTTGCTTATGTGACTCCATCCAAAGTAATTTGTTTTAACAGCAGCAATAATTTTTGCCTAAGCTTTTGATTTAAATACAGCCTTAATTAACAACAAAAAATGTACTATAATGTCTAGTGAAGATTTTAAATTCCATGAATAGAAAAGAGAAAGATGCCCTTTAAAGTTTTTAAAATGCAAATACCGCTCTAGTCCTAACACTTAGTCATGACATTTTACTGCATATACACAAAAAATAAACTTTGAAAGTAATATCATTTGAATCAGTGTGACTAAAAATTTATAAAAGATACAAAGAAATCTAAACTTATGTGAGTAAATGCTATTACACTGAACTGTTGTGTGGGAAAACTAATACTGAGACATAAATCCATTTTTCCATTTTAGAAAGACCTGTCCCCTGTAATGAGATGGAGGACAGAAAGTAACCATTGCCACTGCCATTGAAATATGTTGCTCTACTGTTTTTTTTTTTCCACAAAAGTATGAAATTGAAATAGAAAAGAAGTGACACTATAGATGGAGCTATGGTGAATACACAGTGCCTGAAGTGTGTAACCTGTTTACCAAGCTATTTGTATTCTGATAGATGGATATTCAGGCTGCACCTTTGAAAGCGTTATTTTTGAGGTCAGGATGGCTTCAGTGTGAGAGAAGTTCATTTCAGTTTTTTCTATTCTAATTTATAATGATACTAGCATACATTAAAAAGAAAGGTATAGCTATCAGTGAGCCAAATGAAGGTCCTAAAGTCAAGATGGGAATAGAATAGATGTTAAACAATTCTCTCTCAGTTCTGCAGAAAAATTGCAAGCTACATAAAGCTCAGTAAATTACTTTAAGTTTGATGAGTGGCTCAATAAGCATGGAAAGACAACCTCAATATCCATCATATAGTTTGCTTATTGAGAATATAAATAAAAAAAATTAACAATCTTGCCTTCTTTTCCAAATCCCATATTGATTTAACGATTTCCCCCCCACAATACAATGAATGTAGAAAGATTATCGATATGATAGATAGATGACAGATAGATCATGTCTATCTATCTGTCATGAGAACAGCTCATTTTGCAAGGTCTTTTAGATAGCAGAGAATACTTTTTGGACCACACATCCTTTTCTCTTGTGATATTGATGAATGTCTTGGAAATATTAGTGTCAATTTTTTCGAATCACATTTGGGAAATATGTGATCATTCCTGGAAACATTTTTTTCCTTGAATATATTCCCTAAAATTGATTTTTTCCTTGAATATGTTTTCCTAAAATTCCTTGGAAGCTGATGTTTCTCAAATTTCTTGTCTGTGGATAACACTTGTTACTTCAGACCATGAGTGTTGTTCTAATCCAATGCTAACAGGATCGGAGGCAGATCACCCTTTTCTGTAAATATGGTTTGAATGATATTTTACTTGAAAATGTGTGCCTATGTTTATTATTTTTAGTTTTGTAAAGGCAGATGTAACTGGCCTAACAAGCAAAATGATGTGTTGTTTTGAGTTTAAAGATGCCTTGATACTACAGTTAGGGAAATCATATTTGACTTGCTTGTTTTGTTGCAGGTTATTGTTGGAGGCTTGTGGGAAAAACTTGTTTGTGATTATGAAAAAATATGCTTGCTTTTTATGTATAAGTAAAGATGGCTGGAACTATTTTTCTATGAAACTCATCTGGTGGTCAGACTGTTAATTTCTTTGCAACCACAACAATTTCCCATCGCAGCACCTAAACCCAGACTATGACTGGACCATGTCAATTATCTACTCTACTTTTAAAATAGAATTATGTATTATAAAAAGATAAACATAAATCTATCATGCAAGCTAAATATTAAAGAGAATCAGTGATGATAATTTTAAATATTTTGGTATTAACCATTACTGTTTTTTAACAAAAGATACAGGTATTCTAGCCAGAAAGCATAATAAACCATGACTTTGTATTGACTTCATGGTATACCAAGGATATTTTGATTCTATATCCACTTACCTTGTCCCTAAATACAATAAATAATAGTAAAAATGGCAATTCTACCAAAGACAATTTATAGATTCAATGCAATCCCCATCAAGGTCCCATCAAAATTCTTCACAGATCTTGAGAGGACAATAATCAACTTTATATGGAAAAACAAAAAACCCAGGATAGCCAAAACAATCTTATACAATAAAGGATCTTCTGAAGGCATTACTATCCCTGACTTCAAACTCTATTACAGAGCTACAGTGATGAAAACAGTGTGGTACTGGCATAAAAACAGAGAAGTCGACCAATGGAATCGTATAGAAGATCCGAATTTTAACCTACAAACCTATGAACATCTCATTTTTGATAAAGGAGCCAAAAGTATACAATGGAAGAAAGAAAGCATCTTCAACAAATGGTGCTGGCATGACTGGATGTCAACCTGTAGAAGAATGAAAATAGACCCATATCTATCACCATGCACAAAACTCAAGTCCAAATGGATTAAAGACCTCAACACTGAACCTGATAGAAGAGAAAGTGGGAAGTACCCTACAACAAATGGGCACAGGAGATCACGTCCTATGTATAACCCCAGCAGCATAGACATTAAGGGCATCATTGAATAAATGGGACCTACTAAAACTGAGAAGCTTCTGTAAAGCAAAGGTCACTGTCACTAAGACAAAAAGGCAACCTACTGACTGGGAGCACTTCACCAACCCCGCAACAGACAAAGGTCTGATCTCCAAAATATATAGAGAACTCAAGAAACTAGACTTTAAAATGCTAATTAACCCAACTAAAAAATGGGGCACTGAACTGAACAGAGAATTCTCAACAGAAGAACTTCAAATGGCCAAAAGACACTTAAGGTCATGCTCAACCTCCTTAGCAATCAGGGAAATGCAAATCAAAACAACTTTGAGATATCATCTTACACCTGTCAGAATGGCTAAAATAAAAACACCAATGATAGCCTTTGCTGGAGAGGCTGTGGAGGAAGGGGTCCCTCATCCATTGCTGGTGGGAATGCAATCTTGTGCAAGCTTTGAAATTTAGAATGATCCACATTTTCACTTTTATTTCATTTCTGTGGAAATAAACAGAAACACAAGTTTATGAGATTCAAATTAAGTAAGTTTTTAAACATTTCCCCTCCTCCTTATTTGGGTGTGTGCATGTACGTTCATGTGTGCATATGTGTGTGTGTGTGTGTGTGTGTGTGTGTGTGTGTGTGTGTGTGTGTGTGTAAAATCACTGATTCTGGATAAAGTCAAGCAACGATCTGCTGGTTTTGACAATTCTTTTTTCATTTTTCCTCAGTTTCATATACTGAAACACTTAGAAAATAAGCTTATGGATCACCTTTATCCCTATGGTGTGAGCAAAATGATGATGGATTCATCTGTAACGTGAGTGCAACTGAAAATGGATTAGTCAGCTGCTATTTTAGATTCAAATTCATTCATAGGCTACACAAATAAAAGATCACCTGATTTATGAGAAGTAGGTATTTCTGTAGGCACATGAAATAAAATGAATTCCATAATGTACTATGAAATTTCCATTGAAGAAAATAATTTTAAGAAGTTAATGTTTTACAATGTTATGCTTTTAATTTTCTTTCTTATAGTGGTACATTGGTAATTGCAGAAATGCTCATATAAAATCAAAATGAATATTTTTCAGTATACAACATTCTAAACATTAACCAAGTTTTTAATTGGTTAGTTTTGATATACTTTATGATTAATCTTTACTCTAGATATGATGGTATTCAGACACTGATAGGGCATTTGCAGAGAGTTTTAACGGAAGAGGAAATATTCACAATGAGTGGTGTTGGTTCCATTTTCTGGCCTGTAGTTTTAAAAGAAGGAAATGGGATGAAGAAGATATTCAGAGGTGTCCAGTATTCATCTTTGCTTCTTGAAAGAAGCACAGTGATCAACTGCCTCTTAGAATTTCTGTCATGCTAGGTGGCCATTATACACTTAATAAGATGTCACATCATAACTCACACACTCCCTTAATTGCCTTCTGTCATTTCTTTTTTTATGCATTGAGAAAATTAATCCATAAAACCCCTCTTGATTAAAATTTTTTAATATTCCACATTGTACCTTTTAAAAAATGCCTAGGAATTTTGACATTCAATTTAATTTGGTATAATTTATTTCTACGCCAACACTTTAAGTGTAATTTTGTTATTATTACATCTATAATTTCTTATGGTTTACTATAAATACTTCTGTTTCTATTTTTATTTTGGCAATCAACTCCTTGTATGAGTTTAATAGTTTATGGAAAATTCTATTTTAAATTGGATTTTCTTTGCATGAAGTGACATCAGTAATCAATATAGACTTATTTATTCTTTCCTTAATGCTTTTTATCCCTTTTATTTTAATGCGACTTCATGAACTGACAAAAATTTCACAGAAGAATTCTCAGTAATACAGATAGATAGATAGATAGATAGATAGATAGATAGATAGATAGATAGATATTACTCTTCTTTCCATTTAGTTGAAATTATTAATTTTTTGATTATATATCAAGAATAGAAACATAACATTTTAATTAATCTCTTTAAATGTTTTTAAGTTTCTAAGTTGTTTGAGACTCAGTTTTTAGTGATTAATTACATTGTGCATCAATACATTGTTTTGTGTGCTTCTTTGAGTGATTATGTTAATTTACTTATTAATGTGTTGAATCAGATTATTGACTTTATTAATCTTCTCCTTATTCCTAAAACAATACTTCTTGGTCTTAAGATTGCTAAGATTTGCTTATGTTATTAAAATTTTGATTTAAGTACTTTTTTGCCATATATTGCTTTAATTTTTATATACTTTTCACTGTATATCTGAATCAACGTGGGAGATAATACATAATTTTGAAAATTTAATAGTCAAAATCATCATCACATAACTTCTATTTAACCTTCTACACTTTTCAGTAAAAATTACAGGTGCACACATATTCCCAAGCACACTGACACCTGTTATTTTGTAGCATAAAAAAATAGATAACTACCTTTGAAATTGTTTTATATAATTTCTTCATGGTTTAGTGTTTGCTTTCATGTATGTATATATATTATGGGATATTTGTAATTGGTTGTGAGCTTCCATGTTGGTTCTGGGAATCAAGTCTGTATTGTCTTCAAGAAGGGTAATTGCTTTTACCTGTTGAATTATCTCTTCAGACCCTAGGATAACTATTAATTAAAACAACTTATAATGTATTTTAAGTAATTTTAGAAGATTATGAAATGATCAAGACATAAAAACAATTATTCAAGTTATGGGAATGCTTACTGGTATCATTTTATTTTTGATAACATCACAATAATCATTTCCCAAATAAGCCACATAATAGTCACTAAAGTTATATACCAATCTTTTGGTCCATTATGATCTTATCTCTATATTGACTCTTCTAAACATGCTCCTGTCTGCTCTGGTGTTCTAATATTCCAAAACTCCTTGATCATATTCATTTCTTCACTGTTTTTACCATATTTTCTTTAGCATCTACTTGACTCTATTTAGACTCCTATTCAGGCTTCAGTTGTATTGCATGACTTTTTTCTAAAAAAATGAATGAACTTCTCTATCTACACACAAATCATTACTGCATACCAAAGAAATGAATCAATATATATCTAGCTTTATAAATCCCTGAGTTTATTGAGGCTACTTATAAAAGTAACAATGACCCAGAAAACTACAATTCCAAATGTTCTACCCTAAAATTGATTATAATTAACCCAATCACCTCACTAGAATTCCCTGAGAAATAGACAGATAGGCACAACTCCATGGAATCTATTTATTTCAGAAATTATTTACAAGTCATATAACTATGGAGAAGAGTCCCATAGTCTTTTATTAATTAGTTAAATATCTTGTGAGTTTTGTAATTCCTTTGAGTCTTTCTTTTCCTTTTAGGGAAAATGTCTTAATCCAGACGAAACAACTGTGTTGCATAATAACATATCTTAGATTCTTTAAATATATAATTTTCTCTGCAGATAATAACATCTTTTGATTCAATATGCTAACATATGCCTAATGATAACAGCAAATTTTGCCTTATAGAGGTCTTGTAATTACCAGTGATAAACTTGATTAGAGCAGCTCATTGAAAAGGACTGATGAGGCCGGGAAGACAGGAACGTGACAGGGTACTAACAAGGTGGTACTGAATCTAGTTCTAAAACCTCCTTCTCTGTTACCCTTTCCACTCCTACCTTCCACAGCCCATCTCAACACGGCACAACAGATCATTAAATTATGTCTTCACTCAGTTTTCTCACTATAATACTGCCTTAAGTCTCTCCCAATGGCAAAGACTTTCCAGTGACGTGATATATAAAATTATAAAAATTTGCTGGAACTAAATAAAATTGAATGATATTGGTCCAGAAACCCCAAGGTCAAGTTATCAGCACATCAATCTGCATTGCCTTTGGTCCATCAATGCTATCTTTATCACAGATTTACACAATATCAACACACTTTCCAATTTGGGCATAATGAAAAAGGTATGGGAGTAGCTAGTGACAATGGTTGTACAACATTGTAAAATAGCTTAAAGTCTCCGGGGTATATACTTAAAACAGATAGAAATATGGGGTATAAATTTGATTTTATCATCATAAAATAATTTGTGCTTTTTATAAATAAAATATATTATTAATGATGCAATATGCTAATCAAATTAACTAGGAATAATAAAATACTATGTCTATCTTCAGGGAGTAACAATGGTACACTGGAGGACTAGGCCAAAGAAGAAAATGAAAAAAGTATCAAACATGGAGGTCATTGCAAAGCCCAGAGAGTGTGAAAAAAAGACAAAGCAAACGGAATCTGAGAGAGGGCTAAGCTCTTTAGATTATTGATTTATTCCTCTGATGATGAACTGTGTTAAGTTCCCAGAATCAATGTGATAAATCAGAACTATATAACTCCATCCCCAGGCTATCTGGTCACATCTTCCGGCCTTCCCAGAGACCATGAACATATGTGCTACACAAATAAACAAGCAGGAAAAACAATTCTATATATCTTATATATTTTTCTAAGAAAAATAAAAGACAATATAGTTGAAAGTTTCTGAGACACTCAAAAATTTCTTTATGGCTATCTACCTTCTGTCTCTGAACAATGAAATTTATAAATTTACCTATAGTTTCAATAAAACATAACAAAATCTTCTTTCCCATTCTCTTCTTAAGGAAGCCTTAATAATATTTAAAATATTATTAAAATATTTAAAATATCATACAGCTATCAAATTGGAAATAAAATATGCCAAAAGTACTTAATTTAAAGTCTCCTCTCAAATGTGCTTTTCTACACTTGAAAAAAAAATCTATCTATATTACTTTTTAATACTTCCATATGAAATCTACATCTTTATTTTGATATCTTTCTGTAGTTACACTGTCTTTCAAGAGTAGTTAGATGATGCTTTATTTAACATAAAAAAATGTTATTTTGTCTGCCAATGCCTTCAGTTAAATATCTACAGTTTGGCAAGTCCTTTCTAAAAATGCTTTTTTTCAGTTACCAAAAGCCATCTTTCATATGTCATTCATTCCATAGTTCTGAACACATTAGGATTTTCATATTTACTGTTTCCTCTGCAGGGACACTCAACTATTAGTGGAGTATTGTGAATATATCTTTGCCATGGAAACCAGGTGATAGTGGTGCAGGTCATTAATCACAGCACTAGAGAGGAATAATATGGGAGGGGACAGCTCTCACACAGTTTTGTTCTTAGCATTTATGGAGACTGAATTGTCATTTTCAGACCGAATTAAAGATAAGAGCGAGTGGCTTGCTGTTTTGTTTTTGATAACCTTCAGGTTGAACCCCAATATCTGTCTCTGTGCTTTTATTAATCATCTTTAAATTTGCTGACCAATGTGGGGCTTGAACTCACTACAATGAGATTAAGAGTCTCATGTTCTACTGACAGATCTAGCTGGTCTTATGTTAATAATTTAAGAGAGATTAACAACTATCCCCAAAACAAGAGAATTTGACTTTATAAAAAGAACCAATAGGGTCCTTCCTCATATTGTACTGAACATGACAATACCTGGAAACCCTACATTCTATATTGATGCAAATAAATCGGGAAAGCCAGGCTACAAATCAGAAAATTTAAATTATGATTTGGTCCAAAAGTCAGAATAATAGGCTATCCTTTTGGTTGTATGAGATTTTAAAAAAAAACTTCTCAACATAGTTAAAAATTTGCAATATGCAGAGAAAGTTGTTCACATATTGAAACCACTAAATAAATACCAAATGATAGAGAATTTACTTTATTATTTATTCAGGTACAAAATATAATCAGGAATAGGCATTGTCCTATATACATAACACACATCCAATCCCATATGGTTCTGCTAGGTCATCTAGCACAAGGTAATGTGGAAATTAATCAATTATTTATTGGAAATGGAAGGAGGCCTCCGAATTTCATTACAAAAACATGTAAATAACAAAGGTTTAAAAAAACTTTTGCATTACATGGCAACAAACCAAAAATTATAAAAAAGATGTCCTACTTTGTTTTATATAACCAAACACCACTACTTGTAGAAAGAAACCCAAAAGACACCCAAAGGAATAAAATCTGGCAGATGAATGTATACCATTTTGCAGAATTCAGAAAATCAAAATCTGCAATTCATATTATTGATAAATATTCTTGTTTTTAATCGCTAGTTGCTTTGAGTTTTTAAAAGGATGATTAAGTAATCACACATTTATTAGAAGTTATCACCACCATGGGTATACCTACAAAAATAAAGACAGACAATTGTCCAGCACATGTCTCTAAAAAAATGAAAGAGTTTTTTGATTATTATAATATAAAGCACATTACAGGTATACCACACCACCCTGCACGACAGATTGTTACAGGAAGTTCAAACTGAACACTAAAGAATACATTAAATAAACAAAAAAGGATGATAAATGCCACCAGAAAAAGAATGCATAATGCTTTATTAACCTTGGATTTTCTTAATGCTAATGAGAAAAGAACAACAGCTGTAGAGAGATGTAGTTGTATTTCATTTGTTTTTTAATAAGTAAAACTTGTTTGAAGATCAGAAAGTAAAACATCCCTACTAGTAAGCCTTATCAGGCAGTGGTAACACACATCTTTAGTGCTAATAGCCACACTAGTTACCATAGAAATTGGGCAGTGCACACCTTTAATCCCAGTGGTGCATGCCTCTAATCCCAGTACAAGTGAGAATTATAAAATGTGAGGAAATAGCTCTCAGGCACAATCTCATTCTGAGATTTTGGAGGCAGGATCACCATTTCTGAACTAAGGTTACAGTAAGAGTCAGGGTCTGGCTGTTTTACTTTTCAGATTTTATGGTTGAACCCCAGTTTCTCTCTTTGGGTTTTTATTAATAATGCTTCCAAGAGATATCAGACCAAAAAAAAAATTCTGAATTAAAGTAGCCAGTGTACTTCAAGGATGCATTGACTTCAGAAAAGAAACCAGGAGATGTGCTTCATTGGGGAATGTTTTTTGTTCTTGTTTCTACTGAAGAAAAGTTATGGATACTATCAAAATTATTCAAGATTCAGTTTAAAATCTCTTGATAAAGAGGAATGACATCTAATCCATAGAGGTGATAATCTTATAAATTGTAACAAAACATCACAAGGGTTGGGACAGTGTTCTGTTCTTTGTAGGAAAATAAAAAAAATAAGTTAATCTTTGAGAAGTGAAAAGAACTTGAAGACCTCAATAACTAAGTATGAAAAGATATCTATCCAGAAGAAATCACCAAGCAATGAAAAATCTGATTTATGATACCAAAATTCTCTGCACAGTAAAATCTCACTACCTAAATATACATGTTGCCTTACCTCTCAAAATAATGGTAGTTTGTCAACGTCTAGTGCGTTGGGGTCCCTGGGTAAGGTTTTCACGCAAATCAGGACACAGGGGAAGCAGAGTGTGAACAACTCCATAACAAGCTTTATTTTGTATGCCTTTTCTGCAGACTAAAAAGCATTAATTCAACTCTGAAACCCCACTTTACTCATGTACATGATTATGAGAAACTCTTGCCTCTCCTTGCAAGAAACAATACCTCAATTAATAACAGTAATAAAAATGAAAAGAAGTACAGAGAAACAAGGCAACATGTATACAGAAGCAAAGTATTCCTTTTTAACTGGTAGAGCACGAAGAACTGAGCTCAAAGGCCACTTCCTTACCCAGGGTACAGATTCCGACAGAACGTTTGAATAATGGGCAGAGAAAGTTTGCTTTCATCTATGCTTGGTTTGCCAAGCAACCATTTCCCAGGTCTGTTTCATCTGTCCCAGGAGGAGCCTGCACTCTAAGCCAGTTCTGTGTCTCCATAGTAGTTCCAACTCATTTAAAAGTCAAAGTTGGATTTGGAATGCTACTTTGACTCTCTCTTTCTTTTAATCCAAGCATGTTCTTAAAAGAAAAACTTAGAATTTCTGTCTTATATCAAGAGAGCAATAGAGTGTGGGACAGAAGCAAAGAAAAAGTCTTGGGACAGAGGTCATCAAAACTCTGCTCTCTTCTTTCCATACCTATTTTTGTGTCTTTGAGTATATGTCTATTAAAATTCAAACTTTCCATTTTGATAGAAATAATGTTTACATTTCCCACAGTGAACAATAAATTTCCTCTACAGTGATATCTGAAGTCTCCAGGAGGAAGATGGGACCCAAGTCCGTTATTCCACCTGGTTCATACAATGCCATTCAATTGATAGCAACACTTGGAGATTGGTTTTTGAATAATTTTGAGGTGGCTAGATAAAAGGACTTAGCATAACAGGCTACTCTAGTCAGAAATTGAGTCAAAACCTGTACTTTCCTATTACACATAGACTGGACAAAAAAAATGATACAGCTAACTCTCCTAAGATTTGACATTTAACCCAATTTTTTCTTTTCAGGATCTACTAAAGATACTATGACCCGAAGACAGAAGGAAGAAAATTTAAAAAATGATTCCCACATTCCCAAGATATGGGGTGGGTAGTTTTTGGTCATTTGATGAAATATGGATAATTGTCACTTTTTAGGGATGTTTGTTACAAGTTTTTATTGGTTATGGTCAGGAGGAAAGTTGATCAAAGAAAATTAGACTCAAATTTCTTGCTTTGAAATGAAAAAGGAGAGCTATAGATATAATAATATAAATGAATAGATTATTAAATGTACTCTGAAAAAAAAGAGACAGCGGATATATCTATATCTATCTATAGATATCTATCTATTTCTATATCTATACATAGAGAGAGATAAGGTAAAAAGGTAAATTATTGAATCACTTTGACGAAGCAACTATTAGTTTTAAATGTTTTACATTGTATTTGACTTTTGTATATTGTATACAAGTTTTATATATTGATACAAATTTGTTATTAATTTTGTTAAAACATACTGAATATATATATATATATATATATATATACATATATACATATGTTTCTAATATTATTTAAGGTGATGTACCTATATGGTTTATTTAGCAAGGTAATGCAAGTTTCTAGTCTTTGAAAGTTATTATTACCAATTAGAATAATAAGATAATGCAGGCTAGTAATTAGTCACATATTATAATAGAACTTGTAGTCACATAAATTGTGTTTTCAAAGTCCAACAAAGATATATTTTCAATAGACATGTCATTTTCAAACACTTCAGAGATCTACAGAGTGTGACATTCAAGATGTTTTAATAACAAAGCCTTTTTTATAACAATGAGGCATTTATGCACCTGTCAACACCATTCTACTTCAGAAAAGATAATGGGCATCAAAGAAACTCAATGTATTTACTTTTCTGGAGAAAAAGTAGGTTACTGAGCAAGAAGATGCCCTTGCCTCGAACACTCACAGTATGTTGTCCTAATCAAAGAAGAAAGACAAAAAGAAAGTTACTGCCATATATTTTCAAAAAAAGGAAGAACATCCCTTCAGTATATTCTGCTTCACAGAAAACTGTCCAATATATTAAGCCTGTAAGACAAAGATGTATGACCTAATGCTGTAGAGGACTTTTGGGTTACTATTTAGCCGCATGCTGTTTCTGTCATTTCTAACCAAATAGGATAGATAAGGAATATCTTCTCTGAATTTGTTACATGTACTAGACATTGATGATATATTTATTGTCTGTATGTATTATATTTAATCATTGTACTTATATATAGTTTTTCTTATATTAGTTATAGCCTTCTTTTTTATTTTATACAAAAAGTGTAAATGTATTGTAACACAAAGGCTGGCTAGTTGGGGGTTTCTTTCCTGCCCAGTTCCCACAGCTGTTTAGCCCCAAAGAAAATCATGCAGAGGTCTCCATAAATTATAAGATGATCGGCCCATTAGTTCAGGCAACATATCTTGTTGTTTATATTAACCCATTTTTCTTATCTGTGCTAGCCACATGGTTCGGTACCTTTCTCAACAGAGCAGCTCACATCTAGCTTCTTTGGAGTCTGGGCAGGAGTGGGAGGAATCAACTTCCTCCTTCCCAGAATTCTCCTATTCTCATAGCATCATTTCTACTTCCTGTCTGGTTTTCCCACCTATAATTTCTGCCTGGCCAATCAGTGTTTATTTAAAACATGATTGACAGAATACAGACAATTCTCCCACACCAATGTATGATATTCCATTTGAATCTTAATAAATAAATTTTGCCTGAAGAATAGAGTCATACAGACATCCTTCAGTCTTACAGACAAGGCAGTTTTGACACAACTCTTTAACCCCAGTAGTCACACCAGTTTGCCATAGAAACTTGACGGTAGTGGTGAACACCATTAATGCAAGCACCAGAAGAATGGTGGCTACCTGCACATCTGTGCAGGGACTAATGAGGCCTCTGAGAATCACTGCTACTGTCACCAATGCAGTGTATCCTTGCTCCCCAGTGGGATGTCTGATCCTCAGAGACCACATCTCTGACTCTTCTCTAGCCCAGAGGACAACAGTGAGCCATGGCCTCTAGAGCCATCACCTTGCCCTGCTTGTCTTCAGCCACATGAGTTTATAGGGAAAAACAAAAACAAAAAGAAATAAAAACAAAAAAAAACTTTTGACAAAAAGAGATTGGGTTGTCATAAATAAGAATGAGGAGACAAGCCCATGAAAGTCTTAAAATACAACACAAAAAATAAAGAGATTTTGTTTGTAACATAGGGACAGTTTCAACAGAGTCCTGCCCATGCAGACTTAGCTCTAGCCCCAGAGAAAGTACAAAAGCAGCCACCTATACAATATTTGGGATATACGTTGTATCCTAAAGAAATTAAGCCTCAAAAATTAGAAATTAGAAAAAATAGCTTACAAAATTTAAATGACTTTAAAAGGTTATTGGAATATATTCAGTGGTGGTGACCCTCTTTAAAATTGTCTACAAGAGATCACAAACCCCTCAGTGAGATTGTTAAGGGGAACAGTGATCCTAATTCCTCTGGACATCTTAGAGATGCTGCCAGGCAAGTGCTGGCTCAGCTGGAATATGCAATACAGAACAAACATCAAACTTGCACATTATATTAGTTTTGGTCAGCCTTGGCAAGCACATATTTCGCCTCCAAGACTTACTCCTACAGCACTCTTATAGCCAAACATTCCTTTTTCATGAGTACATCTTCCTGTTTTGTCACTTAAATTATTATGGCCACATTATGAAGCTGAGCATGTCTAATGAAAAAGTGTTAAACAGAATCTCTTAGATATTTTGTAAAAGAGCCATGCTCTATTAATGTACCATTCACTAAACAGCAAACTCTTTTATAAGTAATGAGTGACTATAAACCCTCTTCAAGTATATGAGGAAAAGTGAAAAAAAAAGGTTTTACTACTACTTATATTTTGTACTTATGGACTACAGCAGCTCAAACATATCTTTAGAAGTTGATAGGAGCAATGCAATTGGACTTAAGCAGAGGAAAAAAGACTCATACTTCACCCATAAAAAGAATATTTCTCTCATTAGAATAATGTCATAAGAGTTGTGATTTGACTGATTCTGTATTATTGGTTAATGCTCGTGCTAAAATTATAATATTGGCCTCTTAATATTTATAACCTGTTTTTTTTTCCACTATGAAAATGTCACTGGTTGGATAAAGTTAGAGCTCATATGAGAGGAATTTGGCATGAGGATAACCAGTCTGTAGATTTGATACATTTCACAAGGGTAATTTGGATTTTGTTGCAGATGCAGCTAAAAATGCTAAGAAATGCTGGAACAATTTAAAAATAGCCCACTCCATCTTGATTACTGTTTTCTCCCTTCTTAGGATATATTGTAGCCATAGGAGCATGTATATTACTAAGCAGTATCTGCTTGCCTATGATTATCTAGTTACTTGTGAACTCTCAATAACAACTTGCAGTCTCCTGTAAGCCTTTATAAACAGAGGTTGGTAGTCAATGACACATAATATCTTTTACCAACCATAGACAGAGCATGTGTGGCAGAATGTGTGTAATGATGATGTGATGTCTGGAATGTTAAAGAATAAAACCTAAGCCAGGCAAAGTTGTTTGTCCTATAGCAGAAGCTCAGGTATTAATAATTAAATTAAAATGAGAAGTCATGGAGATCCACTGAAATGGATTGATTCTGTTATGATTCTAGCCACACAGCGTGGCTGGCAACTTCCAGGTTTCAGGGGCATGCATGTGTGAACAAGTGCTCAGGCAAAATTCCTAGCCACCCAGGGGACCTTAAAAGGCCCTGTGTGACCTATTTGCAGCATGGTTACATCACCTATGTATGATGCCACTAAATAAGCCCTCTTGCACATGTGTGAGCTCTGTCGTTTGTGTATAATGTAGCTATGTCATCCCCCTGTGTGCATGTGATAGATAGCCTTTAAAAGCTAGATGTGCCATCTTCAGCCCACTCTTTCTGCACACCAACTTCACCAGGCCTGTACATGTCTCCTTTAATAAACTCCTAAGTGGTTGTGTGTGTGTGTGTGTGTGTGTGCGCGCGTGCGCGCGCGTGCGCGCGCTTTGTGCTTCCTTCTCACTCGCTCCAGATAATGTTATTACATTCTACTTTGACTAAAGGTCAGAAAATTCAGTTCTTGCTCCTTTAAGGTTATATGAAAGGATGGTTGACTTAAGGTGTGGTTATAGGATATCTTGTCTAAATAAAAGAATGTTTTGACCTATGGTGTGATTACTTAATGTTTGAGGATATGTGGAGGAAATTACTTAGTTTGTTCTTTGTTTCTTGGCAAGGAAGTCCTATGCCTTTCCACCTTTTGGATTGTAAACTTTAAGAACATATAATAATTATCTTAAGATGGAGCACAGTATTCAATGGATGCCCTACTGATTCCGTTTTCTCTTGACTATTTCTTTACCAATCCTCACTCCTCCCTCCAAGTATGTATGATTAAGTTGTGTCAGATTCTGAGATATTCACAAGAGAGAATTATGTGACAGGTATTTATTTTATTTTACTATTTGAAAATAAACTTAATGACAAAATTGTTCCCTTTTTCTTTCTTTACTCTATCCCATAACTTGGACTTTTTCACCTTGCTATCTTTCAAATGCTTGATCTTTATTCTTTACATGTTTATACACACAAACACATATATATATTTACCTATATAATTATATGCATATATATTCCTAATATATTACATATCTATGTATAATCCGTATTTTCTATATGTGTGTTTGTATATGTATTCCCAAGTACAAAGATACAACCAGCTCTGTACATATATCTTTACCTCTATACAGAGAATTTCTTAATTGACTACATGGAATTTAAAGCATAAAAGAACCTTAACAAGCAGTTTTAATTTCTCTGAAAATATATAAAAATATCAGAAACTTTTAAAGAAAAGATAATTATAAAAAAGAAGGAAAGGTAAAATTTTATAACCATAAGCAATAATAATTAAGTAAAAATTTTACTGGACACTAAACAATTACACAAAATACTATTGCAAACATGAGAATAGATCAATATTTTATTTCATCTGAAGAAATTATACATAATTATTGACATCAATCATACATAATTTGACATTAACTTACCCCACTCCGAAGATTTATCAATGATTTAACTATATTTATTGGATAATTTAAGAAATGAACATGAATTTGTTTTATCTTTTTTAGTATTCATAAAATGATGGAAATGCTAATATCACTGAATACTATTTTGCTTGGACTTTTTAGTTCATATTTTCAATACTATAAGTAATGGTTACCATCACAGTTTTTTTACAATTAAACAAATCCTAGGCTGTGACCTTCAGTTTCTCACTTGAAAGGGAAAGTGTTTACAGTTGAAATTATCTTTAATATTTACTACTGTACATTCATTGGAAGGTATAAGTAGTGAGGATGTTGAGAAGTAGAGGGTAGGCTACACATTCATGGAGAGGGTTGAATATCTTGAAGTATTTGACTGCAACAGGAACTATTCTAAGGGTACATTCCCCTGCTCCATCATTTTGAAAATGAGCACACTTCTCTCTTGCCCAGAAATAGAGCTAGAAAGACAATCTGAAAACAAAACAATAAGTTTCTTCCAATCTGTTACCTAACTCTGTGTGAAACAGAACTGAAAAAGCAGAAGGGTTGGCAGTCAAGCTCTTGTCAATAAACATTCTCTCATTTTGGTTGGCAAGTATAAAAATTTCTATTGCCTTAGGAAATAAATGGATTAATTTAAGGTGTAAAAGTTAGTTAATAAGATTTCTGGGCTTATGAAGCGTTTTAATTAATGTAGATTTTGTGTGATTATTTCATATCTGGGCCCCCAGAAACAAACAACCAGTCTCTGTCTACAGAATGGTGCACAACAATGTTTCTGGGTTGATGCCTGTCACCAACTTCAGGTCTGGATGCTTGTGTTCCCACTCAGGGTAGAAGGAAAGTAGCTGAGACCTTGCTTGTGGCTTAGTGCTCCCTGCCCCTGCCTGGGCAGGTATCAGGATTGGGTCTGCAATGAGTGCACTGGCAGGAGAGCATGGCAGCTTCCTGCCCCCATACATACAGATATTTTTAGGCCATACAATGTGCTGCATGGAAGATTTAGCTTTTCTCAGATAAAAAGAATTTCATGTGGCACAGTGCTACTGAGAGTTGAGGTGATGATGGCTCCCACATAGCAATCTAAGAGGTGACGGTGTAATACTTACACCATATTGAAAGCTTGAGAGAGGCGGAGCCAGCATCCAGGGCCTCTGCTGCCAAGCTGTGTACAATTTAAAAAGTACTCCTTGTCAGAAAAAGATTACAGATACTCAATAAAGACAGATTCAGATATAAACAGGTCATAGTATTAGACAAATGTACGTAGACTTGGGAGAGAGAGGAAAAAGAGTATAGAAAGTTATAGTATAAAAGAGGACAGTCATAGATTAAAGGAGTAAAGATAATAAAATAAATATTAATCAGGTTAAAAGTAAATAAGTATAGAAAAACAAGCCATAAAAATATGGGAAATACACAGAGAGTCTGGATTTTGTATATTATTGTGTGGTTTTTTTGAATCTTTTGACTGTGAATGAGTTAAGTACATAGAGCCATTTCAATGTACACACTGCTAAACTAAACAAAATATTATGTGTCTGTGTGTGTGTGTATGTGTGTGCGTGTGTGTGTGTGTGTGTGTGTGTGTGTGTATGTATGTATGCATGTAATCTTCAAATTTGGATCTAATGATATGTTGCTTTAGAAAAGAGGTTCTTCATTTGTTTCCACTGATAAAAAGAACTTTTGGATTTGTTCCATGATAATGTGGTTTGATGTACCTACACCCCCTGAAAGGTCTCTGTGAAGCCCCCAAAATACTTTGGCTAATAAAAAGCAAGAAGCAGGTTGTAGAGAACTATGCCCAAATTCACAAATGTAGTTTATGAATGTTTGTTTACATTTAAAGGGGATAAGGTATAGACATAAATACTTTGCATTGGTATGGATCCTGGTTTATTGATATAAATTATATATATATATCCTTGATTAAGGTATTTAAAAATGCAATGCATAATTAAGAAATATAGGTTAATAGATAATCATTTATAATAGTCAACCATGTAGTCATGTTTGTTAGGTTTTCTAGATGTACAAAAATATAATTCAAATGGATATATATTCTTCAAATCTTTCAAAGATTAACAGAATATGGTATTTAAAATGTTTTAAGAACTTAAGACTTTTCATGATGAGATTCATCTGTTCCTGGCAACACCAATTACTTAAAGAGAATTGTGGCCATTGAAGAGGCTTCTCATGGTGTTGATTAGCCATTTGGGCAAGAAACTGCTCTTGCCTCGACTGCTTGATGGGATGCTATATGAACTGGGCATGGAGGACCCACAGAAAAATGATTGCTAAACTTGGTAAAATGAGGTAAAATGATCCTTTGGGGTTCCTGTTTCATAAGAGAACTGCCAGACATTTTGCAGGACACATTAAAAAAAATAACTGATGAGCTTTGCCAGTTCAAGGCATAAAAGATCTTCAAATATCCTTCTTCATGAAAAAAGTCTGCCAGATACTATGGTCCCATAGGATAAAGATGGATGTGTCTATGTTACAGAAAAACTTTGGGTGACTGTTCAGGCAGCAAAATGTCTCCATCAATTCTAGAGTTTTACAAGTTGCTTATAATGCACTTCATGTTTACTTATGTAATATATTTTCGGGGGTCTTTGACGGAATTTAATAAAGGTAGCTATTATTATAAAAGATAGATTAGATATAAAACTTTAGACTCACAAAGATAGAATAAATACTATAGTATTGTCATTAATTTGTAAATGGACTAAATATTGCAACTATAATTCTTGTTTGGTAACTGTTTTGTTGTATGTAATTTTCTATGTTAAATTTAAAACTGTCCTTTGTATTTGGAGTGCAAATTTACAGTTTACATCTGTTGGACATCTTTGAATAAGAAAATGCATGTCTTCTATTAGGTACTCTTTGACAACTATTTGTCTAGTTTAGGCTTAAACTTGAGGTAGAGTATTAAGTTAAAAAACCAGAAAAGGGAATGATGGTAAAATGATAATTTCTATTTTTAGACAAATCTGTACAACAGAAAAAAATTGTTCCAACAGATGTGCATTCATGATTTTAGATGAAAGAAACACCAATTCTATACACTAAGGTAAAAGGTTAAAATATAAAGAGCACTGTGTGAGTATTCCATTTTAACTAATGTTAGATATTTGTAAACGGTGGGAGGCTTAACTTAGCGTACCACATGTCAAAGGAGTAGTGACACTCTGAAACTCGTCTACGACAACATTCTGATTCCAGATGATGGTGGAAAAAGTAACAAAAACAAATACAAATATTTTTAAAATGAAATACTTTCATAGTGTTCTAAAAATAACAGTTTGCATTAGTGATTCTTACAGATCCAGTATTATAACAAAACACACTTAAGTGATAAACAAGGACTTTAGTTAGCTCCATACATGTCATCACAAATGTAAGAAAAACAATACTATTGCAGCCTATATTTTTGTGTCCTGGAAGGTTTCCACTGTTGAGACACTGATCCACATAAAATGAGAAACAAAAGAGCAAAAATATATCAATATACTAATGTATCCTCATACTGTCTCAAAATCAAAAGCAGCATTCAACTGAGAAGAGAGTTTAATATAACACATGCATTGAAAAGTCATATTGCAGAGTGTTCCTTTAGACTTTGTGAAGATGGTTGTTTTAATAAAGAACTGAATAGCCAAAAGCTATGCACAAAGATGTTAGGTGGGAGTTCTTGGGACAGAGATAAGTAGAAAAAGAAGAAAGTTGGAGTCACCAGCCCGACATAGAGGAAACAGGATAAGCAAAACCGAATAAAGGCAAAGCCACATAAAAGAACAAAGGTTAAAAGATATGGGTTAATTTACATTGTAAGAACTAGTTAATAATAAACATAAACTAAAGCTGTGATTTCATAATTAATAATAACTCTCTGTACAGTTTTTTATGAGCAGAAGGCCCACAGAAAAATTCATCTACAAAGTCAGAGGGGAGAAACAGCCACATGCCCCACTTAATTCTTCTGAGCTGTGAAATATTTTCTTTACTGGAGCCCTTGATTTTGGTAGTTGATAATTTGGCTATCAAACCATAAACCTCTTTTTATTAAGGAATAGGAGAAGTGGACATCTTGCTCTGGAACTGTAGTTCCCAGAAAAAGGTTTTGTGGCTACATGAAGTGTAGGAGAAATTGTTAAATTTGAGATTTTGAAGGTGCCACACTGATAAGTGACTGTAAAGGAGGACAGCCTTCCATTCACAAATTTAATTCTCTAACTACTGCAAATTTAAAACATAAAAATAATTTTAATATGAAAGCTCAACTTTCTTAGATACTAGGTGTCAGTAATGACACTAATAATAAATTATCATGGCACCCTGTGATTTTGTTTTTGATGGAAGAGGGTCATCTGCCGCTCCTTCTACATGTTTTCTTTGTGATGTAAGAACAATCAGCACCCAAGCAAGTTTTGTAAATCATATATGTGAAAAGGGAATCAAATTTACAAATATCTGCAAGCTCCAACTTAATTTTAAGAGATAAATAGCCTAGTTTAAAAATAGTAAAATGACCTAAAGATTATTTTTTCTAAAGAAACTACATCAATTTCAAATAAGAATATAGGAAAATGCCCAACAATGTTACTCAGGGACATGCATATTTAAAACATATTGAGACTTCATTTTGCATTCAGTATAGTAATTATAATACAAAATCTAGAATACAATAAATGTTGAGACAGACATTGAAACTTTAGCTGGTAAACCACAGCCACATGGCCATACACAAATTAATAAAAATAGGTTAAATGAATATACAAGAATTAGCCATTAAGAAGCTAGAGCGAATGGGCCAAGCAGTGATTTAATTAATACAGTTTTGTCTGATTATTTTGGGGCTAAGCGGCCAAGAACCAACAAGTGTCTCTCTTCTTACTACAACGTACTGGCTCATTTTATGTCAACTAGAAACAAGAGAGAATCATCAGAAAGAAGGGAGTCTCAATGGAGAAATTGCCTCTATATAATCAGTCTGCAGGTAATCCTGGAGGGCTTTTCCTCAATTAGTGATTTTTGTGAGAGGGTTCATTCCATTTTCGGTGGGGCCACTACTGGGTTGGTGGCCCTGGGTTCTATGAGAAAGCATGCTAAGCAAACCACTAGAAGCAAGCCAGTAGAAAGCATCCGCCCATGGTCACTACATTAGCTCCTGCCTCTAAGTTCTGCCCTGTTTCAGTTCTTGCCCTCAATGATTTTGATAACAAATTAAAGTGTTTCCCCTCCACATTGCTTTTGGTCATATATAACAATAATAAGACTAACCAAAACAATCCATTTCCAAAAAAATTGTTCAGAGGCATCCATAGAAAGTAGCATTTCTTTCAATTCCACCCATTTGTATGTAAATTTTAAAAAGTTATTGCTTCTTATTGCTGAGTAGTACTCCATTATGTAGATGTACCATATTTTATTTATTCATTCTTTGGTTGAGGGGCATCTAGGTTGTTTTCATATTCTGGCTATTATGAATAATGCTGCTATGAACACAGTTGAGCAAATGCCATTACTGTATGATTGAGCATATTTTGGGAGAATAGAGGACAGAAGGGGAAGAGGAGGGAGAGAAGGAAATGAGGAGAAAACTTGAGGGATTGCAATGGTGGAAGAACAGAGAGGGAAAGTAAGGAAAGAGATATCTTAATTGAGTGAGCTATCAAGAAATCTTGATAGGGCAATCAAGAAATCTGGCACTAGGAAAATTCCCAGGAATCTACAAGGATGAACCCAGCTAAGACCCTAAGCAATTGTGGAGAGGGGGCCTTAACTGGCCTTGCCCTGTAGTCCGATTGATGATTATCTTAAATGTTCTCTGAGAACCATCATCTACCAACAGATGGAAGCAGATGCAGAGTTTCACAGAAGCTGGGTTGAGCTCCCAAAGTCTAGTTGAAAAGAGGGAGGAACAATAATATGAGCAAAGGGGTTAAGACGATGATGTGGATACCTCCTTAAACAGTTTACCTGAGCTAATGGGAGCTCACCAACTCCAGCTTGATAGTAGGGGAAGCAGGATAGGACCAAACTAGGCCCTCTGGATGTGGTGTTTGTTGTATGGCTGGAGCAGAGAATGGAACCACCTACAGTGAGACCAGAATTTACCCCCACTTCTTATACTGGATTTTGGGAACCCATTCTCTGTCGAAGGGATACTTTGCTCAGTCTAGATATAGTTGGGAGGGCCTTGGTCCTGTCTCAAAGCAATGTGCTAAACTTTGTTGACTTTTCATAGGAGAATGCACCCTCTCTGAGAAGTAAATGGTTGGTGGTGTAGGGGGAAGATGGAGGGAGTAGGAGGAGGGGAGGGAATGGGAACTGGGATTGGTATGCAAAATAAAAAACATAGTTTCTTTAAAAAAATATAAATTAGAAAAAGAAGGCTGCATTCCTAATATTCAAGTGATGGAAATTAGGAGAGTATTCATTCGCTGACAGAAGATAAACAGATACTGAATCCACACAGTATATTCTAATATGAATAAAGCTTCAAGACATTATAATAAGTGAATGAAACTATGGCCATATTTTGTAAGATTCCAATTACATGCAAAAAATAACATAGAATAGGGATATGTATAATAATAGAAAAAAAGGTTAGAATTAGAGGAAATAGATTATATACAGAAATATGAAACAAGTAGCTAAAAGAAAATGCATTTCTATTTTAGGTGACAGATATTAGATAAACTTATTAATCATCTAGTGTCTAGAATAATTATGGACAGCCTAAAATCATTTGTGAAGGTTAATATTGAAAGAAAATTGATAGGTAGAACAGCTTCTGAAAGAATTGTAAAGCATACCTCTGAATTTTGAGGTTATGAAGCCCATCCTGAATGTGAGCAGTACCATCACAACTACTTAGAAATATGTAGAATAAAGGGAAAAAGAAAAAAAAATCTTAGCACAGACATTCTCAGCATCTTGATTCCTGGTGCCATGACTGCAACTGTCCTTGATATGCCATGTCTTCTTCTGTGAAAAAAAAATGGATTATGGAAGTCAGTAGACAACACAAGAACATTTCTAACTTGTACTGAACATTAGCCATAATGATTCTCAAATCTCATAATATACCACTGAATCATATACTTTAAAATGGTTGTTTGCTAGGTTGTGGGTTCTACCATAAAAAATCTATATAAAGAAAAGAGAAGATTAAAAAATATGAGAGAAAAAAGATAAAGCAAGATTACCTGAATAATGGTCTATAGTCACTGAGTGAATCCTCAATATTAAACAGGAGAGGAATAGTGTGTATTTGATAAAGCATTGAAGTCTAGAATATGGGAAGACATTTAATATCCCAAACATGCATAAAGAAAACTGCTGGATGCTGCTGAAACATGATTCTATAAACAATTCAGGCAATTATAATTTACTTGCAATCCTATACTAATTTTTTGGTTTGATTCATTAAAATATATATTTCCTACACTCTCAATTAGGTTTGTAATGGCTATATAACATGGTAATAATTCTATGACCAGAGTTGTTTTTAAAAAAATTAGATGATTAAATTTCTAGTTAATTGGAATAGAGGTACAGCAATTTATTGGGAGAGCAGATAACATAAATGTATTGAAACATAATGAATACTTCATTGGGTTTTCATACACCCATTTCTATTTAATTATAACTAAATCACCAGTATTTATTGTCAAGTTGGAAACACATTAAAATAATAGCCTAGTTAATAGTGAATTAAAGTGTAATCCTATGGAAGTGCCAACATAAAAATAAATGAATCAAATAGGAATAAATTTGTCACTATAAGTACTACCAGGTTTATTATAATTATAACACTATTTCAATATGAAATGCATAAACATTTTAAGAACAACACACTAAAAATGGGGAATAGTAAATTGATTTAAAAAATTAATTTTGCTACCCCAGTAATTCTTTATATCAGTATTTTTTATGCTACATTCTGAGTCCCTATCTAAAGTTTATTTCTAGTAAAAATGATGCATGTCCAATTTAAAGTGGCCAGATTAAAATATTCATCACTATAATGAAAAAAATAACAATTTTTGCTTTCTTTTTTATTATTACTTTATTTTATTACTTTAAAATATACCAATCCAAATTCCCACTCCCTCCTCTCTTCCCACTCCCATTCCCTGTGGCAAGTCCAAGGTCCTCCCTACTACATCCCAGTTGAGCAAGGTATATATCCAAAGAGAAAAGGATCCCAAACAACCAGTACATACAGTAGGGACAAATCACAGTGCCACTGTCAATGGCCCCTCCATCTTCCCCAAATGTCAACCACATACAGAGGGACTAGTTTGATCCCATGCTCGTTCATTACCAGTCCAATTGAAGTTGGTGAGCTCCCATTAGTTCAGGCAAACTTTCTCAGTGGGTGAACTCCTTGCTCATACTCACACTTCTTCCACTCTCCGACTAGTCCTTGTCAGCTCAGTCCACTGTTCCTATGTGGGTCTCCCTGACTATTTTTATTGTCCTTGTTCAGCTCATGTTTTGTCAGTCATGAGACTACATGGTGTAATATATGACATTACTAGGAGACACAGTCTTTTAGAAAACTTTCTGATACCCTGGCTATTTCGAATTTTTATGTTAAAGGTACTCTTTATGATATATTATCAAAAGAAGTTGTAATATAATATCATTTTCTTCAGATGTTTTATTAACTTAATTCACAGATACAATGAAAAAAACCACATGGTTTTCCAAAAATATAAATCTATTCTTTGCTCCATTATCTCCTTCCAGGTTTTATTCATTGTCACAATGTTATACTCTTTAGCTTTTCTTGTGTGCTATAACTTTTCTTTATTTTATTAGCTTGATTAGAGTGGCAAGGAATTTCAAAAAAGTAATGACAAGAAATTTGCAAAATGATATGCAATATGGTTTCTGGTATTTTCCTATGATCTGACTCATGTTATGCTGTGTTGAAAAACATATAGACAACTTTGGAGTTTTAGGTTTTCTTATCAAGAGTATCAGTGTCAGCTTGCCATATTTTTTAGTATATTTACTTTTATCACTAGGGCAAGTTTGTCTACTATTTTTATTGATTCTAGAGTTAACAGTTTTCCTTCTTTTTATTTCACAAATTTTTCCCAGTATACCATTTGATAATTTTATTCCTTATTATATTTTTCCTATTAGTTTTGGCAGACATTGATTCTTAACTAGAGAAAATATTCTATTTATTGCCAAATTTTTAATAACACTTTGATTTATTTTATATACCCACCACAGTTTCCCCTCCCTTTTCTCCTTCTGTTCCCTCTTCCTGATTTCCATCTACCATCCCTTCCCATCCATTCCCCTTCCCTCTCCATTCACAAATTGGCAGGGTTCCCTTGGGCTTGAACAAAACCTGGTTCATTAAGTTGAGACAGACTATAAGCCTGGGCAAGGTAATCCAGCCTGGGGTACAAGTTCCCAGTGGCCAACTAAATACCAGCGATAGGTCCTGATCTCACTGTTGGTTCAGTGTCCTTGAATTCCCAGAAGATCAGGGCAGCTGTCTCTGTGGGTTCTCTTGTAATAACCTTGACCCCCAGGCTTATACAATTCCTCCTTCCTTTCTTCATCAGGACACCAAGAGCCAAGTCCAGTGATTTACTGTGAATCTTTGTGTCTGCTTCCATCAGCTACTTTATCTAAAAGCTCTCTGACAATTATGAATTGTCAATATGAATACAATAGATGCGCAGTACAGGTACACTCTCCACTATTTTTAGGAGTCTTGACTGTGGTTATCCCTGTGGATTCCTGGGAGTTTCCATGGTACCAGGTTTCTCCTTAACCCTGAAATGGGTCTCACTATCAAGTAATCATTCATATTGCTTTCTTCCTCAGTCATATATCCAACACGCCTCCCAGATACAGATTTCTCACCCAACTGCAACTTTCTATCTCCCATCCTCCTCACCCCTGCTCCCAGCTTACCAAGGATATTTTTTTCTATTGTCCTTTCCCAGGGAAATCAATATCCCTCCTTGTAACCTCATGATCTAGCTTCTAGGTGGCTATGGTTTGTTGATTGGTTATCCTATACTTTACTACTAATTTTCACTTAAGTGTTAGTACATACCACATTTGTCTCTATGGGACTTGGTTACTTCACTCAGAATGAAATTTTTCTGGTTCCAATCATTTGCCTGCAAATTTTATAAAGTCATTGCTTTGTTTTGATGTTGTTGTTGTTTTGCAGCTGAGTAATACTTCATTGTGTAAAGGATACATTTTTCTATCCACTCTTTGTTTGAAGGAATAAAGGTTGTTTCCCGGTTCTGGCTATTGCAAGATTCCTTTTGGTATAATTGATGACCCTTCGGTACATGCCCAAGATTGGCATATCTGGGATTGAGGCTGATCAGTTCTCAATTTTCTGACAAACCGTCATATTGATTTCCAAAGTATATTTGCTAAATTGCTAAATTCTTTACTTATTTTGCCTCGTTTTTGATTTCTTGTATCTTCAATAGAAAATTTTATGTCTTTATCTATGCATTTAATTTGCTTTTTCATTTACACATTGACCAACATCTTCTTCAGTATATTTTTATCCATTAATTTTTAATCTTGTTTTGGGTAGTTAAACTGTCTAAGATGCAGCAACTGTGTTCTGACAAGTTCTCCTGTTATGGAGAATTTTTTTCCCATGCTCTCTAGCATTGTATTTTTTCCTCAGCCTTTTCTACCATCTTCAATTGTTTATTTTTTATACTTTTTATTATTCAAAACAATTTTAAATGTACTTATTATTTTGTCATACTCTTTCCCTTCTCCAGTTTTATGGTCTTATTCAAAAATGAACCAAAACCCCAATCCAAAAACAAAATGCCTAGAAAACAAAATACAACATTATCAACAACAATCCTAACTATAACTACATAAAAACACACATACAAAAAGTATTATGTAGCTTATTTTTTGCTGGCCAACTCTTCCTGAACATGAGATCTTTCTCTATTCATCTGCACTCATAGACATCTCATTGAAGAAAATAAGAAGCCATAAGAATAGGAATCCCAAAAAACTGAACTGGAAGCAGTAATGCAAGCATAGAATACCTTGGACAGATCTGGACAGGACCTCCGCATGCTGCTTCAGTCTCTGAGAGTTGATATAAACTTCATTCCGCTGATATACAAGGCCTTGCTTTTTTTGTTGTCCTCCATCCTCTTTGGCTATCACACTTGTTCAGCCTCCTCTTCAGTGAAGTTTCCTGAGCTATAACAGAAGGGATTTAACGGACACATTCCATGTAGGGCCAAATGTTCAAATGCTTCTCACTCTTTGTGTAATGTTTGACTTCGTCTTTTTATTTGTTCCCAGCTGCTGCAGGAAGAAGATTCTCTCTACTGAGCAAGGCACTGATCTTGAGTATAACAGAATTTCATCATAAGCCATTTTATTGCTACTTTTCTTTTCTTTGTTTTCTTTTTCCTCTTTAGATCAGTGTTATCAGTTTTGCTCTAAGGTCCTGACATATTTACTGTCAGGTTATTGGTAAGCTAAGCAGTGTCAGCTATGTGTTTAATCTAGTGGAGTAGGCATTAAGTCAGATCATTTATTCATTGGTTACTTCCATCAGCTTTGTGCCACCATTTCCCTGGAATAACTTGCAGCTAGTACACTATTGTAGATAAAAGGTTTGGGGATCACTTGATCTTTATATTTCTCTTTTGGTATGCGCAGAGTGCCTTTCTGAAGCAAAGACCATAGGGGCAAAGGCTCTGTAGACACCTGTTTGAAATGTCCATGTTCCATAAGTTGTTGGGGTCCTTTCCTCGGCAATGGAATCTTACTGCCAGTTTCTGGAAAGCAATCTAAATTTTGACAATAGCCTGGATTGTTTGAGGATTTCTCTGGCATCCCTTTGGCCAATAATTCAATTAAGTATAGCCCAATCATTGTATTAGAAGCTTCATTTGGTGGCAAGAAATTGACAGTTGAATCTCTGTCTCCTCTCCCCATTATTTGGCAGCTTCTTTTAGACTGCCTTCATATATGCATACATTTTAGGAAATTTTTGCTTTATTAATTTTCCACATTAACCCCTAAAAGTTCCTTAAAAGAGGGTGTCTCTCCCTATATTCCTTCCCACTAACACCTTTTTTCCCCATTCCCACTTCACCTTTCCTCTTTAGACCACCTTAGCATACATAAAAATCTATGGTATTTCCTTTCTTTAACAAAATCTTCTATAACCTCTAGTTTCGTACTCTTTACCTACCTGGTTTTATGGATTGTAGCTCAGTTATCATTGCATTAACAGATAATATTCACATGTAAGTAAATATATAATATGTTCATCTTTCTCAAGAAGACTGGCATGCACCACGTAGGATGAAATTTTAGTTTCACCCATTTGAATGAAAATTTCAAAATGCCATTTTTTTAAATGGCTGTGAAATACACCACTATGTAAGTGTACCGCATTTCCATTATTATTTTGTTATCAAGGTTTTTTTTGCAAATTCTGCCTACTATGAATATAACATCAATGAACATGTCAGAGCAAGGGCCATTGTGGTAGGATGAAACATCCTTTGGGTATATGCCCAAGAGTAGTATACCTGGATCTTTTTTCTTTTCTTTTTTGTTCTTTCTCTTTCTTTCTTCATTTCTGTCTTTCTTTTTCTTTCTTTTTTTTTGATACAAGGTTTCTCTGTGTATGTTTGACTGCCCTGGAACTCACTCTGTAGACCAGGCTGGCTTGAAACTCACCGAGAACTGCCTTCCTCTTTCTTCCAAGTACTGAGAGTAAAGGAGTATGCTACCACCACAAGATTTATGGCTGAATCTTAAGGTAGATTGATTCCCATCTTCCAGAGGAACCACCACACTGATTTCTAAACAGACTACAGGTTTTGATTCTTGCTTACAATGTAGGAATGTTCATCTTGATCTACATCCATCCAAGTGTGAGTTGTCCTGCTTATCTGTACATTCTGACAGTTCTGACAGGTATAAGATGAAATCTCCAATTTTCTCGTTCCTGTCTGCCCAGACTCCAGAAATAACCACACAGAAACTGAATTAATTAAATCACTGCTTGGCCCAGGTTTGACCACATTGGAGCACCAATTGTTGTAAAGTGAGGGAGCCACTTGTTTGTACCAGCCATCCAGTTATCCTTACACCTGAAATAACCACACAGAAACTGTATTCATTAAATCACTGCTTATCCCATTAACTCTAGTTTTTTATTGGCTATTTTGTAGATCTTAACTTAATTCATTTCTATTAATCTGTATATCACCATGAGGTTGTGGCCTACCAGAAAGGATTTAGCACATCTACCTCTGACAGCAGATCCATGGCATCTCTCCCTGGCTCTGCTTTCTTTCTCCCAGAATTTAGTTCTGTCTTCTCCGCTTACCTAAGTTTTGCCCTATCAGAGCAAAAGCAGATTCTTTATTCATTAACCAATGAAAGAAGCACACAAACAGAAGGGCCTCCTACATATTTATTTCTTTATACTGTTTGTGGTTTCATAGGTTTCTTTATTCATTTTTATTTATTCATTTTCTTCTTAAAGACCACTGTAATCTTCTACTTTAAAGCTTTATTTTTTCTTGTGCTTCTGCTTTGTTGAAACATTCAGGGACTTCTATAATAAGATAGTTGGTATCTAATGGAATCACAGTGTCTTGGAAGTATTGCTTGTATTTTTATAATAGCATCCATGTATCACATATTGGGAAGTTTCTAATTTACATGCTGATATGCAGTTTTGCATTTGTTGGATAGGTGTTTTGTTTATTGGTTTATGCTTTCTCTCTGGTACTTAGAAGATATTGTTGGTTGTGTACTTAGGGCAGTGTGTTGCCTGGTAGTAATTTTTTCTGATGTCTTGATAGTTATGGCCACTAAGTGTTCCAGGTAAAAAAATCTGTTTCTGTGTATTCTACACTGACACTTAGGAATAGAGATACAATGGTTCTAGAGGATGGTGTAAAGGTTCACAGAAGCAAGAAAAATGGGGTATTTCACTATCAGTCCTTTGTAAATGGATTTATGGAATGAGGCTAGTCCACAGCAGAAGCTCTTCTACAGAGGTGATACTGGGAACATGGATTTCAAGAACTGTTGAGAGTGGTGAATATCTGTAGTTAGTTATAGGCTTAACTAAACAGAAAGAAATCAAGTGGTTAAGCAATTACCTTTTTCAATTTATGTACTTAAATGCCAGTAGCTACAAATAGTCTCCATTCTGTTACTCCTCCAAACCAGTTTCTCTCCACCTACTGGGACTTCTCACTAGCTCCTGTAGCAACCATCTGTGTACCCGCTTGATAATTTCTGCAGCCACGTATGAAATAACAACTCTGAGGCTTAATATTAATTTCATACTCTTTGGCCTATTAGATACAAATGGACAACATAATATAACTATAATTCTTGCTTGATGCCTGTTGTACTATATATGATTTTACTATGATAAAGATAAAAACTTCCTTTTCATTTAAACACCCAAAGGGAGATGTTGTGGGACTTCTCTCTGTAAGTTGTGAATATGTTTCATTACCATTTGTTAATAAAGAAGCTCCTTTGACCTATGGCAGTGCAAAATATATAAGAGAGGGAAATACAAGCAGAGAAAGAAGAAGAAAGAAAGTGGAATCAGGCAGACACCATGTAGCTGCCAAAGAAACAAGACATAATAAACCACAAGCCTCATGGCAAAATATAAAAGAATAGAAATTGGGTAATTTAAGATGTAAGATTTTTTAATAAGAAAACTGATATAATAGGCCAAACAGTGTTGCAATTAATATAGTTTCTGTGTCATTATTTGGGTTTGGGTGGCAAGAAAACCAAAGCAGAACCTCCAATTACAACTACCCAAAAGCAATCCTAAAGTTATTGTTAATCTAGTAACTGGGTAGAAAGGTAGAAAGAGATGCTTAAAATTTACCACTAGTGTTTGATATTTGCCTGCTCCTAGAAAGTTTCTACATAGCTGAAAAAAATTGTTTAGTTTCCACTCATGCTATTTTATGAAAAAAGTGCATACTACAACAGCTACAACAGTCTTTTATCTCCTTCCTTGATTGTAAACCAAGACTCTGCTTGTGTTCCTCAACAGCCCCAACCTGAATAAACACTCAGTAACTATATTAATAATAACACTATTTGGCTTATTAGCTAGGGCTTTTTATTAACTAACCCTTACGTTTTAAATTAACCAATTTCAATTATTTTTGTATCAACATGAGGCTATTGCCTACTGGTAAAATTACATTGTCTTTCTCCTTTGGTAGCTACCTGGCACCTGCCTCACTCTGCCATCTTTCTCCCTTCATTCACTTTAGTTTTCCTGGTAGCTTCATTCTGCCTGTCATATGCCAAAGCAGCTTCTTTATTAACCAATGGGAATAAAACATTTACAGCACACAGAGGGGAATCCCACAACATTTCATCTTTTTAGACTAAATAAAAGGAAGGCTTTAACTTTAACAAATAAAATTACATGTACCAAAATAGGTATCAAGTAAGGTTTACAGTTTCAAAATTTAGTCTATTTGTATTGGGAAAAAATTTTTTAAAAATCTATTATCACTTTTATCTTTGTGAGCCTAAAGTTTCATATCTAATTAATCTTTTATTATAACTAAGGATAACTATGAATATAATTATCTCTCTTTAACTCCATCAAAGATCCCAGAAGGATATAATAAAACAAAAGCAAGCAGAATGTGCCTTGTAAGCAACTTCCAAAATCTAGAATTGACAGAGATATTTCACTGCCTGAGTTCTTCTGTAACATTGGAGCATCCATCTTCGTTCTGCAGACCCATATTATCTGACAGATTTTTCCATGATACATGAAATATGAAAGACTGTTTTGCCTATATTGGCAGTTTGTATAGGTTATTAGGTGCACATTCTATGAAGAAAAGCTAGTGTGTGGTGTTATTGCTTTAATATGTTTACAGATATCTTTATTCACATTGCACGCAGAAACCAGGAATACAACTTATATTGTTTGCCTAGTATTAATGTTGATATCTCCTGCTTAGAATTGTAATAAGGATTAACATTGCCTTGGTCCTTATCTTTTACCACAGACTTTTCTTACCTGGGAATCTCAGATATCAGGTGGCCAACTGTAGATTAAGCCATTATTCTAAACATGTTGCGCATCTCTGGGAAATTACTTTACTAGATAATTGGTCAAGTGCAAGCTGTTTTTAACTTTTGTTTACATGAATTGTCTTCATGTTTCACAATATTACTTGAAATAACTTGTGGAGAATATATTTATTAAAAATTGATGTATAGTTTTGGGAACTAGAAGAAAGTTAGATTTGGTTTTCACATTTGGGAATTGGATGGATATTAGATTTGCTCATGAGATTTAGATTTATATTTAGGAAGTGAAAACAAATCTATAATTTCTTTAAATTTAAGTTTAAATTATTTTTATTATATTATATAAATTTATTGCTCATGTATATGTTTGTACCACAGTCTATATATGGTGCTAGAGGATAGGTTGAAGGACTAAGTCTTTTCTTCCACCACAAGGATTTCAGTGGCTGAACTGAGCTTATTACACTTAGCAACAGAAGCATTGCCTTGCTGAACCATCTCACCAGCTCCAAAACAATAATATCATTTAGAGTTTATTTATTGCACAAATGACTATATTATACTTAAGAATTATGTAGGTAAGTATAAGTAGAAAGGGAACAAAATTATTAATACACAACCAATATAACTAACAACTGTTCACTTCATTTCTGTACTATTTCTGTAAGATAGTTACTTTAAGTGATGAGGGGACCAGTGTTGACTTTATTCACTAACCTTGGTAAAAACCCAATAACTACTTTATACAATACTGACAACGTATATAATAGAATATAGTGGTATTCTTGGATTCTTATGTTATGGGGTAGGACTGCAAACACTAAACTAGATACTTGGGTATATTTAAGGCTCTTAATTTCCTTTCTCTTTTCATTACTCATTCCTTGTAGCTATGTCAGCATCCTGGTTTCAGTGCCTAAATTTTAACTTAATTTGGTTTCTTTCTTCTGGATTGAGCTATCTATGCTTATCTAACCTGTGCATATAATTCTTAACTATATCTGGCTTGGCACAAATACTAAATTATTTCTTTAATTACATATTAATGGAGCATTATTATGAGGTTTATTTATCTAGAATTTTCAGTTACTTTAGAGAATACATGTTTTTCTTTTCTTTAATAAATTAAGTATTGTAGCAATGAAAGAGAAAAAAAAACAGATGACTAAATAAAAGTTAATAACAGTATTAGTAGGTAATATTGCTTTGGAAAAAATAGAAAAGGGACACAGGAAACTAAGGAAAATATAATATAAAAAGGCAATAACTATGAGAATTATGAAACTCTTGCATAGGCTGGGCATACAATGCCAAAGAAATACAGCCGGGTTGAAGAATTAAGAGGTTGGAGTTAAAGTAGTGAAAGTATTGATTTTTTAAATAACTTTCTTAGTTCCCACATCTTTCATGCCTATAAAATATTCTCAAACATGACAAATAACACATGAGATTTGCTGAAGAGACCATCTAGATACTTCTGATAAAAGATGTTGATTTTAAGTCAAAGGTAATCGAAATTAGTTTATTCATGTTTAGAATCTGTCTCAAACAGAAAAAAATTATGATGAGTATGAAAAATATTTTTCTACTGGTCTCCTGAATATATATTAAAGCTATTAACAAATCATAAATTATATATTATAGTATTAATAGATGTGAAATATATATATATATATATATATATATATATCCACAGAGATTGAAACTTTAGAATTTTAAATAAGTTTGATGCTGTTACTATGGGGAATTTTGAAGTTGCACTAAATGGATTTTTACATTATGATTTCTTTACAAATTTATGGAACCCAGGGATGGTATTGTGTTAGTTTTCTTGTTTTTCTTTTTCTTTTCTTTCTTTCTTTTTTGTAATTGGTTCATAATCTCATAGGAAGTTGCACTATTAGGGGGTTGTTGGAGTGCTTACGGCATTTCTGGAGGTAATGTGACACAGGATATGGCTTTTGAGGTCTATTGATGATTAAATTACATCCATGTCACTGTTCACTGCCCATTGCCTTTAGACCAAGATGTAGAACACTTTGCTCCTACTCCATAACTGTGTCTGCATTCATAATACCATACACTGTCATGATTAGGGACTAATCCTCTGAAACTGTGAACCACCCCAATTGAATGTTAACATCAAAAGACTTGCATAGTCATGGTGTCTCTTCACAGCAATAAAACCCTAAGACAACTAGTCCTTAATTTTAAAGGTGACACTATATTTGTCAGTTGTTTTATTTTTATGTCAGTCTAAATGACAGTTGGAAATAGAATAAATTTCCTTAAGTTAATCAATTACTTAGATGAGTTAGTGAAGGACTATATGAAAAACTGCTGCATGCAATTTTCTAGACAAACCTTTGCTCTATGTAGCAATTTGTCTACTATAATGTAGGTATCAATATTTTCTTGTTCTTAATAATCAAGAGAGGCAGTTTGGGAAACTTTTATTAAATTGCTGAGAGATTTTCTTTATTTGCAAAAGAAATACCCTCCCTAATATTTAGTTTATATATTTTAAGCTGCTGCTGATATCATTTGGGCTCCTTGGAGTTGAGAATGGATATCTCCTATTGACATCAAAATTGTCTTTTAAGCATATGTCACACGGTAGGAATTAAAAAAAAAAAAAACCTGTGCTAAAAAAATTTCCTATCCTTAAAATTCTATCCAGATATTTCAGATATTTCACTTTGATCTCTACTCTAAAATTACAAAATCAATGCAATGTGCACTAGTGCAAATCAAGATTAAGTAGTAAGAAAAGACTGGTTCCTTACCAGCTCTTTGTCTGGGACCTCTGAGTCTCTCTTTTCTGACTTTGTTCTTTTTATTTTATAAAGCTCAGTGATCCTTTTATTTTACAAAGCTTGGTGTTCTTTATTTTGAACTTTCTCATATAATCAACTTGTATTTATGCTGACATTGAGGAAGAAGATGACAAATGATCTTCAATCATTGTGTGATATTTAATGATAGTAGAAGATGAAAAATAAGACTATAATATAATGTTGTCAAATGATGAAAGATGTTATATGGATCTTGATAAGGTCATGCCACTCAAAAACTGTGGACTTATACACTCTGTTTATGAGCATCTTTCCATAGTCTCTGAGATCAGTTTTCTGTCTGAAGGCAGAATTTTGCTTTCCAGTGACCTAAAATTACAATGTCAGATTCTTTCTAAAAAATTATTGTTTGAAAATTTCATATATAAATAATATGTCTTAACTAAATCTATCATTTTTTCCAATGGTTTATTCTCCCACCACTTTTCCCTCCTAACTTTATTCATAATTTTATAAACATTAAATTTTATTTAGCTTTGATTTTTTGTTTACAAGTACTATTTTTGTTTTAAAACCCACTGAGTCAACTGACTGGAATATGGGCAGCCCTTAAGAGAAGAAATCTGGCTCTCTCTACTCAACAGTCATGAATTTCCAACAGTCCATCAACTAGGTTTATAAATGTATGAGTTCCTCTCTTATTATTTGTGCTACACTTTTGACTGGACTGAGTTTCCACAGGTCTTGTGTCACATTTATTTTCAGGACAGCCATTACTGTTATTGCACTCACAGCCTCCATGAATTCATTCATACAATGCCACTATTGTATCTGGAGACCATAAACTTACCATAGTCTCAACACCTCTTGTTATTATTGTCTTTTTGCCTCTACTTTTGCCATGATCCCTGAGCCTTAGTGAAATAAATTTAATATAGTTGTTCATTTGTGGTAGAAAACAGCAGTTTCTTATATTATGCATTTTGAGTACTTGTGATTATCTGTAGTAATCACAATTTGCTGCAATAAAAAGAAGCTTTTCTGATAAAGGTTGAGTTGGAAAATCTGTAGAGGTCAGAAAAACTAGAAGGAGACTATGGACAATTATTTTTATGTGAAAGTAGAATACAGGTGCTATGATGAGGAAAAGAGAGTAAGGGGCCAGGAAGGGTTCAGTGATGTTAGTGATTGGAGGGAAAGGTAAAGTAGGGGGATAAGGTAAGAGATAACTAACAGTAAGATCTTAGAAAAGTCTACTTCAGTACTTACTATTGAAGAAATTCCCTAATACATATGCATATACATATACACAAAGAGGTTAAATAATTTTATCTTATATAGGGGTGGTGAGGATAATATTTCTCCCATAAACTATAGGCTAGGAAACAAAAGGCATAGGGTCAGCAGCAGGTCACCTCCCTTTGAGCTGCTGATCAGTTTAGTCCCATAGGCCTTCAAAAAGGTAGAGGCTATTGCTCTTGTTTAACCTATAGAACTTGATGGTAAGATCCTATTGCTAAAAACAAAATCTATTTGAGTCACAGAAAATTAAGAAATAAAATTGCTATTGAATTAGTTTAATCATTAATAGCTAATTTTAATAGTGAAAGAAAGCATTGCATGCTTGTATGCTTTTGGGAAAAGAATTAATCAAGTGTCTTCTCCAACTGTGAATCTTGACAGCAACAGAAACGAGCTGCAGGCCAGGCCTACTTTTCATCCCGTCCAGCTCCTGCATGGTTAGCTTTAAACCCGAAATAACAACACACAAATTGTATTCATTTTAACACTGCCTGGCCCATTAGTTTCAACATCTTATTGGCTAATCTTACTTAACCCATTTCTAATAATCTGTGTAGCACCATGAAGTGGTGGCTTACCGGTAAAGATTCAGCATGTCTGACCTGGTGGCTGGCTCCATGACGTCTGTCTCACTTCCCTTCTTCCCAGCATCCTGTTCTGTCTTTCCTGCCTACCTATGTTCTGACCTATCAGGCCAAGCAGTTTTCTTTATTAATTAACCAATAAAACAACAGATAGACAGAAAAACCACCTACATCATTTCCCCTTTTTCTATTTAAACAAAAAAGGAAGGCTTTCACTTTCATATAGCAAAATTACAAATAACAAAACAGTTATCAAGCAAAAATTACAGTTACAATATTTATATCTACTTTATATTTTATCATAATTAAGGAAAACTATAACTATCTATTCTTCAACTCTATCAAAGACTCCAGAAGGATATAATATTACTTAAGTAAACAACAAGTAAGCAACTTCCAAAACTCTCAAAATGACAGAGACATCTTGCTGCCTAGACAGCCACACAAAGTATGGAAAAACAAACCACTGATACAATAGTAGCACTAGTGTTTTGGATTTAATCATTTAAATCCAAATGATTGGATTTAAGACTTCTTCATGTAATAAAAATCACCTGTCATGTACTGTAAACTGGACTATGAACTGAATAGGTCATAGGACTTTGGGATAACCTATTGTTAGTACTTTGGTAAATGAACATAATGTTTAATTCTATCACCTAACTTCTTACCTTTAAACCAAAATATGGGCGCTGCTCTCAAGAATCATCAGAGAAATTGTATGTGAGTATGGCTGAGGAGGGTTTATGGTAATAAATACATTCTGAAGATTTTTGATTATTTAAAACACAAGACCAGCTATCAGCACATAGAAATACAAGCTCACAATCCCAAATGGCTAGATGCCAGCATAAAAGCAATAAATAACAGCCAGGACAATGTGTATCCACTAGAGTTCTGAATATTCCAAAAAACTTGAAGTTCATGTAAAAGGCCAGGAAATATCTTATATGCATATAAAGAAGTTCTTAAGAGAAAACAAATAACTTCTTTAAAGAAATAGAATGAGTTCCCTCTTCCGGCACATAATATCATCCAGCTCAGCCTGTCTGGGCACTTGGGTCGAATCCTGAGGGCAACTGGGTGGGTAGCAGTTCCTTTGTCTCAATAGACTGCCTGCAGCAAGCAAAGTAGGCACTTTGTTTATGAGCTACCCAACCAGCATGGAGATATGATCTCCGCACCAGGAGAGCCAGCATTGGGGTGAGTGAGTTTCTGACCCATGGCAGCAGCCTGGGACACGGAACTCAGAAGTTCCTCATCCCCCCCCTATATTTCCTGGTCTTCCTGCAGTGCCTATACTCCCCGAATACTGCCTCTTCCTTCCTATCCCACCCAGATTGCATCCAGAATCCTCCCCCCTCCTGCTTCCCTTCCCTCTTCGGGCACATAACATCACCCAGCTCAGCCTGTCTGGGTGCTGGGGTCGAATCCTGAGGGTAACCAGGGGGGTGGGAATTCCCTTGTCTCAGTAGCCTGCCTGCAGCAAGCAAGGCAGGTGCTTTGTTCATGAGCTACCCAACCAGCATGGAGATCTGATCTCGGCACCAGGAGAGCCATCACTGGGGCACCAGGAGAGCCCTCACTGGGGAATGCCATCACTGGAAAGGTACATCAGTGGGCAAGGAGACCTGATCCTGTAAAAGAAGATCCATAGAGGAGCATTTGGAGGAAGAGATGGGCAGGCACCAATGCAAGAATTCACCCAACAATCTGAAAAAAAAACAGGAAACCACAAGAACCCAGCGACCTCACAACAGGACGACATGAACACCTTAATCAAGAAGAAGTAGAAAAATTGACTTTATGAAAGTGATTGACACCCTTAAATAGCATGTAAAAAATGCCCTTATAGAAATGGATGAGAAGTACAACAGAAAGTTTGAAGAGTTGAATAAATCAGTGAATGATACCCTAGAAAACCAATCAAACAGATAATGGAAACAGTTCAAGACTTGAAAACTGAAATGGAGGCAAAAAAGAAAACACAAACAGAGGGCCGGCTAGACATGGAAAATCTAGGTAGACGAATAGAGACTACAGAAACAAGCATAACCACCAGAATACAAGAGATAGAAGAAAGAATCTCAGATTCTGAGGATAACATAGAGAAAATAAACGCACTGATCAAAGAAAATAGCAAGTCCAACAAACTCTCATCACAAAACATTCAGGAAATCTGGGACACAATAAAAAGACCAAACCTAAGAATAATAGGAGTAGAAGGAGAAGAAGTGCAGGTCAATGGTCCAGAAAATATATTTAAAAAAATTATAGAAGAAAAATTTCCCAACCTAAAGAAAGATGTGCCTCTGAAGGTTCAAGAAGCATACAGAACACTGAATAGGCTGGATCAAAAAAAAAAATCCCCTCGCCATATAATAATCAAAACACTAAGCATATAGAATAAAGAAAGAATATTAATAGCTACAAATAAAAATGGCCAAGTTACTTATAAAGGTAAACCTATCAGATTTACACCTGACTTCTCTATTGAAACCATGAAAGCCAGAAGGTCCTGGATAGATGCACTGCAAAAATTAAGAGACCATGGATACAAACCCAGACTACTTAACCCAGCCAAGCTTTCGTTCACTATAAATGGAGAAAACAAAATTTTCCAGGATAAAAACAAATTTAAACAATATGTAGCCACAAACCAAGCCTTACGGAAAGTAATAGAAGGAAAATCACTAACCAAGGAGTCCAACAATGACCACAATAACTCAGACATCTAGAGACCCTTCACCAGCACAACTCAAAGAAGGGAAACACACAAACTCTACTAATAAAAAAGTGACCGGAGTTAACAACGACTGGACATTAATATCACATAATGTCAATGGAATTAACTCACCTATAAAAAGGCACAGGCTAAGAGATTGGATATGAAAACAGGATCCAACATTCTGCTGTTTACAAGAAACACACCTCAACCACAAAGACAGGCACCTACTCAGAGTAAAGGGCTGGGAAAAGGCTTATCCAGCAAATGGACCTAAGAAACAAGCAAGTGTGGCCATTCTAATTTCTAACAAAGTTGACTTCAAACTTAAATCAATCAGAAGAGATGGAGAGGGAAATTTTAAACTCATAACAGGAACAATTCATCAAGATAAAGTCTCAATCATGAATATCTATGCCCTAATATAAAAGCAACCACGTAGGAAAAGAAACATTACTAAAACTCAAGGCAGCCATCAAACCACACACACAAATAGTAGGAGAATTCAAAACTCCTCTCTCACCAATGAACAAGTCAATCAGACAGAAACCTAACAGAGAAATAAGAGAATTAATGGCAGTAATGAATCAATTGGACTTAACAGACATCTATAGAACATCCCACACAAATAGGAAAGAATTTACCTTCTTATCTGCAGCTCATGGAACCTTCTCAAAAATAGACCACATACTCGGTAACAAGCAAACTTCAACAGTTACAAAAAATTATTAGTAACCACCTGTGCCTTATGAGATCACCATGGATTAAAGTTAGAATTCAACAACAATGCTACCCTCAGAAAGCCTACAAACTCATGGAAACTGAAGAGTCAACTACTAAACCATACCTGGATTAAGGAAGAAATAAAGAAAGAAATTAAAGTCTTCCTGGAATTCAATGAAAATAAAGAAACAACATACTCAAACTTATGGGACACTATGAAAGCAATCCTAAGAGGAAAGTTCATAGCACTAAGTGCCCACTTAAAGAAAACAGAGAAAGCACACTTTGGAGACTTAACAGCCCACCTGAAAGCTCTTGAAAAAAAAGAAGCAGACTCATTTAGGAGGAGTATAAGACTGGAAATAATCAAACTGAGGGCTGAAATCAACAAAATAGAAACACAGAAAACAATCCAAAGAATCAATGAAACAAAAAGCTGGTTCCTGGAGAAAATCAACAAGATTGATAAACACCTATCCAAACTAATAAGACGGCAGAGAGAGAATATGCAAATAACAAGATCAGAAATGAAAATGGGACATAACCACAGACACAGAGGAAATTTAGAGAATCATTAGATCTTACTACAAAACCTTATATGCCACTAAATTGAAAGATGTAAAAGAAATGGACACTTTTTTTAGATAAATAACATATACCAAAGTTAAAACAGGACCAGATAAACAATCTAAATAGACCTGTTAGTCGTGAAGAATTGGAAGCTCTTATCAAAAACCTCCCTACCAAAAAAAGCCCAGGGCCAGATGGTTTCAATGCGGAATTCTACCAGAACTTCCAAGAAGAGCTAATACCTATATTCCTTAATGTATTTCACAATATAGAAACAAAAGAGTCATTGCCAAATTCCTTCTATGAAGTTACAGTTACTCTTATACCAAAACCACACAAAGACTCAACCAAGAAAGAGAATTACAGGCCAATCACACTCAGGAACATTGACGCAAAAATCCTCAACAAAATACTGGCAAACAAAATCCAAGAACACATTAGAAAAATTATCCATTATGATCAAGTTGGCTTCATCCCAGAGATGCAGGGCTGGTTCAACATACGCAAATCTATCAATGTAATCCATCATATAAATAAACTGAAAGAAAAAAATCATATGATCATTTTACTAGATGCTGAAAAAGCATTTGACAAAATTCAACATCCCTTTATGATAAAAGTCTTGGAGAGATTAGGGATACAAGGGTCATACATAAATATAATTAAAGCTATTTACAGCAAGCCAACTGCTAACAACAAATTAAATGGAGAGAAACTCAAAGCCATCCCACTAAAATCAGGAATATGACAAGGCTGTCCATTCTCTCCATACCTCTTCAATATAGTGCTTGAAGTTTTAGCAATAGCAATAAGACAACATAAGGGGTTCAAGGGGATTCGAATGGGAAAGGAAGTAGTTAAACTTTTGTTATTTGCAGATGATATGATAGTGTACATAAGTGACCCCAAAAATTCCACCAAAGAACTCCTACAGCTAATAAACATCTTTAGCAATGTGGCAGGATACAAGGTCAACTCCAAAAAATCAGTTGCCCTCCTATACACAAAGGATATGGAAGCAGAGAGGGAAATCAGAGAAGCATCACCTTTCATGATAGCCACAATAGCATAAAATGTCTTGGAGTAAGTCTAACCAATGAAGTGAAGATTCTATTTGACAAGAACTTTAAGGCATTGAAGAAAGAAATTGAAGCAGATACCAGAAAATGGAAGGACATCCCTTGCTCTTGGATTGGGTGGATCAACATAGTAAAAATGGCAATTCTATCAAAGGCAATTTATAGATTCAATGCAATCTCCATCAAGGTCACATCAAAATTCTTCACAGATCTTGAGAGGAAAATAATCAACTTTATATGGAAAAAAAACTTAGGAAAGCCAAAACAATCTTATACAATATAGGAACTTCTGCAGGCATTACCATCCCTGACTTCAAACTCTATTACAAAGCTACAGTAATAAAAACAGCGTGGTATTGGCATAAAAACAGAGAAGTCAACCAATGGAATCATATAGAAGACCTGGTTTTTAACCCCCAAACCTATGAACACCTCATTTTTGATAAAGGAGCTCAAAGTATACAATGAAAGAAAGAAAGGTTCTTCAACAAATGGTGCTGGAACAACTGGATGTCAACCTGTAGAAGAATGAAAATAGACCCCTATCTCTCACCATGCACAAAACTCAAGTCCAAATGGATCAAAGACCTCAATATCAGTCTGAACACACTGAACCTGATAGAAGAGAAACTGCAAAGTACCCTACAACATATGGGCACAGGAGATCGCTTCCTATATATAATCCCATCAGCACAGACATTAAGGGCAACATTGAATAAATGGGGCCTACTGAAACTGAGAAGCTTCTCTAAAGCAAAGACACTGTCACTAAGACAAAAAGGTAACCTACTGACTAGGAGAAGATCTTCACCAACCCCGCAACAGACAAAGGTCTGATCTCCAAAATAAGCAAAGAACTCAAGAAACTAGACTTTAAAATGCTAATTAACCCAATTAAAAAATGGGGCATTGAACTTAACTGAGAATTCTCAACAGAGGAAGATCTAATGGCCAAAAGACACTTAAGGTCATGCTCAACTTCCTCAGTGATCAGGGAAATGCAAATCCAAAAAACTTTGAGATATCATCTTACACATATCAGAACGGATCAAATCAAAAACACCAATGATACCCTTTGCTGGAGAGGTTGTGGAGGAAGGGGTACCCTCATCCATTGCTGGTGGGAATGCAATCTTGTGCAACCACTCTGGAAATCAGTGTGGCGGTTTCTCAGGAAATTCTGGTTCAACCTACCCCAGGACCCAGAAATACCACACTTGGCAATATACCCAAGAGATGCCCCTATCATATGACAAAAGCATTTGTTCAACTGTGTTCATAGCAGCATTATTTGTAATAGCCAGAATCTGGAAACAACCTAGATGCCCTTTCATGGAAGAATGGATGAAGAAAGTGTGAAATATATACACATTAGAGTACTACTCGGTAAAAAACAACGACCTCTTGAATTTTGCATGCAAATGGATGGAAATAGAAAACACTATCCTGAGTGAGGTAACCCAGACCCAAAAAGATGAACATGGGATGCACTCACTCATAATTGGTTTCTAGCCATAAATAAAGGTCACTGAGTCTATAATTTGTGATCCTAAAGAAGCTAAGTAAGAAGGTGAACCCAAGGAAAAACATATAGTTATCCTCCTGGATATGGGAAGTAGACAAGATTACTGGGCAATACATTGCGATCTTGGGGGTGGGGTGGGATGGGCGTAAGGGGTGATGGGGAGAGAAAAGTGAGAATGGGAGGATGGGGGGAAATTGGGAAAATGGATGATTGGGATAAAGTAAGGTTGGATAGGCGAGCAGGGAAGCACATATCTTAATTAAGGGAGCCATCTTAGGGTTGGCAAGAGACTTGAACCTTAGAGCGGCTCCCAGGTGCCCAGGGTGATGTCCCCAGTTGTTTCCTTGGGCAGCTGAGGCTAGGGAACCTGAAATGACCCTATCCTATAGTCATACTGATGAATATCTTGCATATCACCATAGAACCTTCATCTGGCGATGGATGGAGATAGAGACAGAGACCCACACTGGAACACCGGACTGAGCTCCCAAGGTCCCAATGAGGAGCAGAAGGAGGGAGAACATGAGCAAAGAAGTCGGGACCACGAGGAGTGTGCCCACCCACTGAGATAGTGGGGCTGATCTATTGGGAGCTCACCAAGGCCAGCTGGACTGTGACTGAAAAAGCATTGGATAAAACCGGTCTCTCTGAACATGGCGAACAATGCGGGCTGATGAGAAGCCAAGGACAATGGCATGGGGTTTTGATCCTACTTCATGTTCTGGCTTTGTGGGAGCCTAGCCAGTTTGGATGTTCACCTTCCTAGACATGGACGGAAGGGGGATGACCTTGGACTTTCCACAGGGCAGGGAACCGTGACTGCTCTTAGTACTGGAGAGGGAGGGGGAGAGAAGTGGTGGGAGGGGGAGAAGAGTGGGAGGAGAGGGAGGGAAATGGGAGGCTGGGAGGAGGCAGAAATTTTTTTCAATAAATACTAATAAAAAAAAAAAGAAATAGAATGAGCCAGAAAAGAAAAAACCCTGATACATAATAATCAATACACTAAGCATATAGAACAAAGGAGTACTATTAAGATTTCATGACCAAATTGCATATAAAGAGAGACAGATGTATTAGAATTACACCTGAATTCTCAGGGGAGTCTTTAAAAGTCAGAAGGACTAGGATAAACATGCTACATATGTGAATAAACCACAAATATCATCTCAGCACACTATACCTAGCAATACTTTGAGTTACCATAGGTGGAGAAATTAAGATGATCAATGATAAAACTAAATTTAAACATATCTATGAATCCATCACTACAGAATTTACAAGAAGAAAAGCTCTAAGCTAAGGAATTTCACTAGGTCCAAGAAAACACGAGAAAAAAAATTTTCAAGTCTAGCATGCCAGAACCTGCTCCAACAAAGTCGGCTAGGGTACCTGGAGTTGGGAGGTATTAAGGAAATGTGAGGTTAAAGTAACTAAAATAGAAAACACGAGATAGATTCCAGAGGTCTGTTGATAAAATGCCAACCATCCCCGAGTTTGTTTATTTAAAAACAGAACAAGCACGGCATGGACAGTCAGTCAGTATCTAACAAGACTATTCTTTTCCTTGAGCAAGCAGTTTCCTGTCTATCCTGCACTTGCTGCTCACAAGCAGTTTCATTTTCTATGTAAATGTGCCTAAGGTTTAGTATCAGCAGTATACTTTCTACTATATGATGCGTTCTTTTCTCATGAGCAAGATGCTCTCCCATGAGCTTAATCAGAATTTTTTTTTTTACATCTCACAAGGATACTGGAGCAAGCAGTGCAGACAAGCTTGAAATCAAATGACTTTTAAGCCAGAATGGAGTCCAGATGGAAAATGAGACACATATGGACTCCCACAGTAAAAATGTGAAAAGAAGGTTAAAAACACAAACAAGCAATATTTAAAAAGACAAAATGACATGAATATACAATGAATAGGTTTTGGTATCTCTCAAGATGAACAGAATCAGTCTTGTAGCAAAAGAAAGAATATGAACAAGGAAGTCATTACCACAAGGGGTTGGTCCTCTCGCTGAGACAGTGTGCCTGAGCTAATGGGAGCTCACCAAATCCAGCTGAACTGGGACTGATCGAGCATGGAATCAAACTGGACCCTCTGAATGTGGCTGACAATTGAGGCACTGGGATTTGTCTCTACTACATGTATTGGCTTTGTGGGATCCTATTCTATTTGGATGCATACCTTCCTAAGCCTTAATGGAGGAGGCAGGGCTTTGGACTTCCCACAGGGCATGGTACTCTGCCCTCTCTTAGGGAGCAAGAGGGAAGTGGGAGGAGAGGAGGAAGTGGAAATTTTGAATGGTATTATTCATAAAGTAATAAAAATATAAGAAATAATCAATCTTGTTCACACAAAATTTAAAGACATTGAAAACTACCCAGCTGTCTGCTGTGTCCAAAATGCACACCTTAATACCAACGATAGACACCACCTCAGAGTAAAATATTCAGAATAGTTATTTCAAGCAAATGATCCTAAGAAACAGCTGGTGTAAAAAAAAAGACTTCACATCAAAACTAATCAGGAAAATGATGATGGTCACTGCAAACTTATCAAAAAATTCCAACAAGGAAACATCACAATTCTGAACATCTGTGTACCAAACATGGGTACTTGATCTTGTAAAATAAACATTACTATAACTTAAACCACATAGTGACCCTCACACCACGATAATGGTAATTCTAATATCTAATTCTTGCCAAAAGAGAGGTCATACATACAAAAACTAAAGAGGCAATTCCTATAGATAACTGAGTTTATAAACTGTTTCTAACAGATATTTAAAGAATATTTCACTCAAATACACAGAAAATATACTTTCTTTTCAGAACCTCATTGAAGTTTCTACAATATTGGCTACATACTCAGATTGGGAGCAAGTATCAAGAGATAAAAGAAAATCAATGTAGCATTCTACATCTTACCTGAACACAACAGATTAAATAGTTGCATCAAAATACAAAAAAAAAAAAACAGAGAAAAAATAGGTTAAACGATAATAGAAACTTAAATCTCTCTACTGAATGAAAAATTAGTCAAGACCAGAATTAACACATTCTAGAATAGAAATAAAATTGAAATGGATACACAGCATACCCAATCTTATGAGGTATAATGAAGCTGGGTCTAAAAAGGAGTGTTCATAGCAAGAATAACCCACTTGAAAAGTTGGAGGTATCTAATACTAGCAAGTTGATGACATACATGAAAGCTTTAGACCACAAAGACATTATACTCCAAATAAGGAGATGGCAAAAAAATAATCAAGCTTACAGGGGAAAAAATAAATTAGAAAGAACAATAACAGTATTTTTTTTAAATCAACGAAACAAAAACATAGTTTCTTGAAAAAGTAAATAAGATCAACAAACCCTTATGAAAATAAATTAAAAGGCAGAGATAAAAGATCTGAATTAATAAAATTAGAAATGAAAAAGGGGGCATAACAACAGACACTAAAGAAATCTAGAGTCTCATAAGGATATACTTTAAAAAATACTGACACTTCACTAAACTTCAAACTCTAAAAAGAATTGATAACCTTCTCAATATTTATAATTTCCCAAAGCAAATCAAGATTAGATAAACAATCTAAACAGACCTATGACCCCTACTGAAATAGAAGTAGTCATTCAAAGATTCCCAACAAAGCAAAAGACTTGGATCCTGTAGGAGAATGCTCTTGTACAGTGCAAAGATTTGTCACTTGCATTAATATAAGAAAAAACACTTATTGGGCAGAAGCCAGGCAAGAAATATAGGTGGGGAAGCCAAACTATATTCAATAGAATACTTGCAAATCAAATCCAAGAACACATCAGAAAAAAATCATCTATCATAATCAAGAAGACTCTATCCCAGAAATACAGAGCTGATTCAACACGGCATGCACCTTTTACCCCAACACTTGGGATTCAGAGACAGGCATATCTTTGCCAGTTCAAGGAAGCCTGGTCTACAAAATAAGTTCCAGGACATGTTCCCAAGTTACAGAAAAACCCTGTCTCAAAAATACAAAAACAAACAAAAAATGTGATCCACCACATAAGTAAACTGAAAAGCAAAAAAGCTCATGATCATCTCATTAGATGTAGAAAAGGCCTTTGACAAATCCAATACTCCTATATTAGGGATACAAAGAGAACACAACAACATAAAAAAGAGAATTTACATTAGGCCTATATGCAATATTGATTTAAATAAAGAGAAATTCAAAGCAATTCCATTAAAAGCAGGAACAAGACAAGTTTCTGCACTCCTTCCATACTTATTCAATAAATTCCCTGAAGCGTTAGTTAGAGCAATAAGATAATTTGATGTGGCAGTGTCATATATCAATATGTTGATTTCATTGGTTAATTAATAAAGAAACTGCTTGGCCTGATATTTTAGAACATAGGTGGGAGGAGTAAACAGAACAGAATGCTGGGAAGAAGAGAAGTTAGGCAGACGCCATGCCTCCCCTCTCCAGAGCAGACGCGATGAAGCATCGACCCAAGATGGACATAGGCTAGAATCTTCCTGGTAAGTCACCATCTCGTGGTGCTACACACATTAATAGAAATGGGCCAAGCAGTGTTTAAATGAATATAGTTTCCGTGTAATTATTTTGGAGCATAAGCTAGCTGGCAGACAGGAGCCGGGCAGCAGGAACACAGGCCACAGCTCCATCTACAATAATTGAAGGAAATAAAGGAAATAGGAAGTATTATTATTTGCTAGTGATCAGATAGTTTACATAAGTGACCTAAAAAATTCAATTAGTGAACTCAGATTGCTTATTAATAGTTTCATCAAAGTATCTGTGTACAAAATTACCCACAAGATTTCATAAGCTCTGTTGTACAAATGACAAAAAAAAAAGACTAAGAAAGAAATGAGGATAACAACCCATTTCACATTAGCTCCAAATAATATAAAACTTCTTACCATATTTTGACAATGCAAATGTAAGACTTATATGATAAAACTTTAAGTCTTTAAGGAAATAAAAATTATATATATATATATATGATATATATGTATATATATATATATATCAGAAGATTAAAATTTTTTCCGTTGTTTCATGGTTAGTAAGATTAAAATTTTTTTAAAAATGCTATTTTACAGAAAACAATCTACTGATTCAATGTAACTGTCATTAAAACTCCATAATAATTTTTACAGATACTGGAAAAACATTTCTAGCATCATATGGAAAACAAAACAAAATAAAACCAATATCAACAACAAAAATAAGTATATCTAAAAAAAGTCCTAATTAACAATAGAACTGCTAGAGGTATCACCATTCCTCTTTTTTTAAGTTGTACTAAAGAACATGCTTTTGACACAAAAATGGGCACATAGAACATTGAAATTGAATTGAAGACCCAGACATAAATTCACTCATCTATGGACACTTGAGTTTAGATAAAGAGATAGAAATACAGACTGTAGGGTTAATGAAATGGCTAAGAAGTTAAGAGCACTGGTTTCTCTTCCATAGGTCTTGATTTCATTTCACAGCAACCATGTACATAACCACCTATAATGAGATCTGGTGCCCTTCTGGCATGCAGTCAGACATACTGGTAGAACACTGCATATATTATAAATAAAAAAAGAACGTTTTAAAAAAGAAAACAGAAAGAGAGAGAGAGAGAGAGAGAGAGAGAGAGAGAGAGAGAGAGAGAGAGAGAAGGACACACTGGGGAAAACACAGCATCTTTAAGATAGATCTTTTTTAGGAAAGGGTAATACAAAAAAGGAATTACAGCACGCCACCAGCAAACAGCAAGGATCTGTGCTAATCTCTGTATTTTTTTATCTAGACTTTCTTTTCAAACCCTCTCAGATTTTATGTGGATTTAGTTGGTCCCACATTGGGCACCAATCATTTGAAAGAAACCTCTTGATCGTCCTGGCTGCTGAGAACAAAAATAATTACACAGAATCCATATTATTTAAATCAGTGCTTGTCCCATTAGCTCTAGCTTCGTATTGGCTTACTCTTATATTAATTTAACCCATTTTTATTAATCTGTATATCACAATGTGATCATGGCCTATTGGCAAAGTTCCAGAATGTTTGACTCTGGTGGTGGCTCCAGAGCATCTCTTGACTCCACCTTTTCTTCCCAGCATTCAGTTCCATCTTCCTTACCTACATAAGTTCTCCCCTATCAACAGGCCAAGGCAGTTTCTTTATTCATTGACAAAAGCAACACACAGACATACCAAATATCCTCCTGTTGGATTTTTCTTTTGATGAATATACAGCGTCCTTTCAAATCTCTTGATCAGTTTTTGTTTGAGTCTATTTTCATAAATATTAAAATGACTATACTGGCTTGCTTTATAGGTCCATTGCTTGTAATATCTTTTTCCAACCTTGTATACTGAGGTGACATCTATTCATGATTTAAGGTATACTTTCTGTATTCACAAGGAAGAAAAATCTTGTTTGTACCTCTGTCAGTACATATCTGTTTTATTGTGTACTATAGGAAATCCTTCAGCCAGTAACCTTTAACTTACCGGCCCACCTGGGCATGGCTTTTTATGCCATAAATGCTAATGTAAAGTATGCACTCCCTCTCTCTTAGGCTCCTGGATTCAGTTGCTGTTCCCTGTTTGATCTGTGAGTCTACCCCTAAATAAATAACCTTTTATTATATTCAATTCTGAGCTAGTATGAGATTTCTTTTTAGCATTCTTCTTCATCTGGTGCTCCACATGAATCCCAGCTCCACTGCTACTGGGTGGACTGGTCTAAAAGGCCTAAACAGTCCATGGCCCAGAAGGTGGTCCACCCCCACACATCTGGCTTGCTTTCTCACCTATTAAGTGACTTTTGTTTTGTAAAACCCCACTGCAACAGAACTAAGAGTGGCAACTTGGAAATTTCCCAACTTCACACACATTTTCCAACCCCCACTGATGCATTCCTTGCCATATGGTGAGTTGTGCAATTTCTGGTTTATGCTCCCAACTCATGTGTATGTGTTGGCGTATTCGGTCAGCACAATAAATAACCAACCAGATCAAGAACAACAGATGTAATTTAATAATTGAGAAATGGGGGAACTCATGCTACAAGAGTGGGAGGTCTGAAGTCCAAAATGGTCCCATGAGTACCACATAGAGAGAATGTGTATCTATCTACCCCGGTTTTTCTATCTGTACTACAGGCTGCCACACTCTAACCAGATGTGATTGATTGAGGTTCCCCATCACTCATGAGTTCTGAGCTCCTTGCTCCATGTATGGAATTTATTTAATTGCTTTTGATTCATCAAGAAAAGCATATTTTTCAGTATTAAACCAAAGCATGATGGAAAACCAAAGCAATGCAGGACTCATTGTACCACCACCCGTTGTGATACCTGTTGGACAATAAAAATCATTACACCCAAAACTATTAACAGATCTCATAACAAAGGTAATGATTCAATTAATAAATAAATCAATAAACTTGAAAAATATATATTTACAGACAATATTACCGTGAAAAATTTTAATAACCTTTTTGCTGATACTATGGATTGGATTCTGCAAGGCTTATATAGTTATTGTGATACGTTCATTTATTGGACATTCAGACTCAGTTTATTTCTTCAATATTTTATTCTTAAGAAAATGGTTTGATAACAGAGCCAAGAATGAGGCACTTTTAGAAATGATATAGTCTTTACAGACTAATAATAATCAGCTTGTTGACAAGATTAATACCATTGAAATAAAGTTACCTGAAATATTAATACTATTGAAAAGGATAACATTAATTGGCAAACAAAATTCAATCCATGTCAAAGAGTACTGAAAAATTATTTGAAAGAATTTACAGTGTTCAATTTGACTATTAAAATTATTTAAAAAGTAATGACAGTTTAAAGGATAGAGTATACCTCTAGGAAGGCAATCAGAATGCTATCCAACTAATGTCCAAGGATGAGATGGTATCTTTAAAGAAAAACTTCAGACCTTGAAATTGTATGTGCAGAATTAGGAGCAGAGGCTAGGTGCCACAATGAAATCACTAGAAATCTATACATTCCAGAAGATCCAGGCCTTACAAAAGACAGAAGTATAAAGATTTGAAATGACTGAGGAAATTATTAGAGCCGATGAGTTGGGAAAGAAGGTACATGGACAGGATTTAACATCACCAGTACCTGTCAGAGATGACTTTGATGTGGGAGTGATTTCTTATTAATAAAGAAACTGCCTAGACCCATTTGATAGGCCAACCCTTAGGTAGGTGGAGTAAACAGAACAGAATGCGGGGAGAAAGAAGCTGAGTCAAGGAGTCGCCATGGTTCAACCACTCCAGACAGACGCACGTTAAGATCTTTCCTGGTAAGCCAGCTCGTGGGCTACAAAGATTAATAGAAATGGGTTAGATCAATATGTAAGAGCTAGCCAATAAGAAACTGAAACTAATGGGTCAGGCAGTGTTTAAAAGAATACAGTTTCCGTGTAATTATTTCGGGTAAAGCTAGCCGTGCAGGCGGCCGGGTGCCGGGGACGCAGCCCGCTGCTCTTACTACAACATGACTTAACCAGGTTTTTAGCTTACTACCCTGTAATCTACTCTGAAAAAGCATCATATTCTAAAAGCCCAAAGGGATCCAAAGAAGGTAGATGGATACCTATAAGAAAGAATGATCTAAAAGAAATGAAGCAATCCGTAGTATCATATGCCTTGCATTCAACATTTGTTAGGGAGATGGTAAAGACAAGGGCTTCTAGCAATAAGGCAACCCCCACAATGACTGGCTTCAATTAGTTTCAGCAGTCTTGGATGATGGGTTACAATTATTGTGGAAATGTTATTTGTGAGAAGAGGCAAAAATTTTAGAACAACAGGGAAAAGCAAAAGGATGCAAGACTTCCCAAAATCAATGTCTTAGAAAGGGCACTTATCCTGACCAACTGGCTCAAGCTCTTTACAATGAACAAATCTGTTCACTATGCAAAAAAAAAAAAAAAAAAAAAAAAAAAACCACTTAAATGCTTAGGACAGGATTCAAGAACTAGGAAAATGAATGGAATCATAGACCATGGTTAAACAGGGCCAGAGAGATCTCCTTAGTTACTAACATTTTACAAAGATTAACTACCTTGTAGAAGGTTTCATGATTAACACTACACTCTACTTATTACGAAGGGTGAATTTTATGTATCAACATTATAATTCACAGATTCTTTTAAGAACATACTGGTCAAAAAACAACTTATAAAGAAAAATAACATACAATATCTCTAAAATTACGTGTGATGATAGAGAGTACTGAACATAAAGGATTTTCTTAGGTTATAGAGATGTCTAAGTGTCGTTCTAAGATTTCTTTTTCTGTTTTTATTGTAATGTAAAACCATGAAGATGTTTAAAGTAAAGAGGAAATGAAGACTGTCCCATTTGATCTAGATCTGTAGACAGCCACTTTATCCCCAGGGAACATATTGGAAAACATACAGTCAAAGGTCAGAGAAGACAAATCTCTAACAGACCTGAAGGCAGTGACAAATCAGAAATAAATGAAACTCAAAGATAAGGGAAGACCATTCTCTGACAGGAGGCAGTGATGATTCAGTAATAGATGAAATCTATGGATTTAAAAAACTAAAGCTAAATTGGCAATAAATTATGTGTCCAGTAAAAGGGAAACAAGGATGGTTGACTCTTAGGACTGACTGAGGCTTTCGTTTCTCAAAAAAAGACAATACAATGTTATTTTAGGGAGGACGATTATGAGTTTGAATTTATTATTTAAAGATCACTAAGGATTATTTTGATTAATTATAAAGGTGTAAGTAGAAAAAATATATCTGAGATAGAGATGCACACAGACATATAAATATTAGATTATTTTTAAATTTTATCTTACTATACTTTTCAATAAAGAAAACAAACTATGCTCTTTTCATTTTCCTAATGTGAAATTATTTCATGGCTAAAAAGAGGTGATAATATTGGAGATTATTGTAAGGAGATATAATGATCTGAAGATATAATGAAGGAAAATAGAACTCCAACTTGGCACCATTTCCTTACTGGACGGGTGAAAGATGGATCAATGCACTCAAATAAAATGATCTGAATAGACCCTGACAAAGGAAAGCTATTAGGAAAAAAATTTTAACCTGTCAAAAGTTCCCAGTTACTAAGTGAACCGTTAAATAGCACGCCTTATATTTTATTGTAGGAGTTGGAGGTGGTCACTAAAGACACAGCAGAGGTTGCAAAAGAAAAGTGTAAACACAGCACCCTGGTATGGAAAGTGAGGTTTAAGATCATGTACCTAAGTTTGAAGAAATGTGAAATTATAAGCTTAAAGTTATAGGTGTTAAACATTACAGCTCCTTAGGAAATTCAGTGTGTGTGTGTGTGTTGTGTGTGTGTGTGTGTCTGTGTGTGTGTTTCTGTGCGTGTGTGTGTGTGTGTGTGTGTGTATTGATCTGGGGAAAATAGTGTCCTTGAATATCAGGGAGAGGCCTGACATGTATTTACAGGAACATGACAAATAATCTGAAAGAGGCAATTAGAACATGGCCCTGAAATTCATTCATGCTCTTAGAAGACCAAATCTCCACATTTTGATTCCTTTAATAGTTACATCTATGTTACATAATAGGTAGGAGAAATTACACATTTATTTATTCTCATGATGCCATTGAAACTTAAAATATACAATTAATCCAAGACAAAACCACAGGTCTCTATATACTTTCCATTCAATGCATTTTAGTGCTCATAGGTAAACACAAATGCTGACAGAAAATATAATTGCAATGAAAGGAATAAAAATCCTTGAGTTGAGCAAGCTCCTACTTTTTACTTTAAATGTGGGAAATGAGAAAAATTAAGAAAAGCAGTTAATAAAAAAAGTTCACATTGGTTCATCAGTTTATTGTGATTCATAAAGGGTTATCTATGATATTAATATGATACTCAAAGGATAACACAAGTTTCCATAGGATATGAGTCTGAATATTCCTCCTATGTTACCAGACCGATCATACTTGATTTATGACTGTCTATTCTTGGTATTATAACATACAGTGTAGAATAAATTTTACTACTGTTTGTGCTAGATATTGCCAATTGTGTATATTATACTTATACTCCTTTTAATAAAATACTAAGCCTGAGTACCTATAAGACTCACAGACTACTTCAACTTTTCAGGTAATCTTAAAGAATTTTATTAAAATTCACAGCAGTGTACTAAATAATAGAAATTCTGCCAAAGTGTCTGTCATGTCATCTGAAACATACAATTCCCAAGACTTGGTCTTGTTTGTTATACACAAATTCTATTGGCATAACTCCAAAGGAAATATGTTACTGTCAATCAAACCCCAGGACATAGGGCAACCTGCTGATAGATTTACACAAAATACTTCAATTTTGTAAAATATAAAACTCTATAATAAATGTTTAAACAAAACGTGGTAGTCCATATTGAAATGCGAATAAAAATAAGTTAATTACACAGCTATGAGTGTTAGAAGCAGTAGAAATTTTGTATGAGAAGGAGTACAGAAAAAAATAGCATTTCCAATTAAATTGAAAATATATGAGGTGTTATTTTAGGATCCATAATACATGAAAAGTGACTGACTATTGAAAATTGAAGGCTAAAATCAAAGGAAGAAATTAAAATCAGCTGAATGAGGTTTTAGCTCTGAGAACTATACTAAAACTGAAATGAACAACAGCAAACCACCTGATTTTAATAATAATGTATGGCAGATATATCTTTGTAAGTATTTTGTTTTTTTTCCTTTATCTTCATCACTCTAGTTAAAGGAAGAAAAATCTCATGTACCAAAGCTTCTTCTACAGTGAATGTAAAAAATTTAATTAGACTGCTTCTGCAGCCTTCTGGGATGCTACCCAGAAAACACTCGTGCCTCACGCCTAGAGGAGGACATTAGATTTTCCAGTATTCTGCAAAGCTAGAAATGTGAGAGACTGTGTCAACACACAGTAAACCAACCCAGTTCACAAGAGTTGTCTAGAGAGTTCTCTAACAAGCCCATGGATTAGTAAATAGATCAATGAACCTTACCTAAATTGATGAAAATAATAAAAAGAAATGTTAAATAATCAAAATTATAAATGAAAATTAGTAGAACATATACCAGATAAATTGTAAAAGGCAACAATAGAAAGTAACATTCAGCAAAGTAACTAAATAATGACTAATAAAGTGAGTCTCCTGGAAGAGATGATTTCCCAGAATTGTATTACCTCACACAGTGGGAAGCATACACAGAAAATCTGAAGAGTGTCATAAGGAAAGAGAATGACCTTAGGAAAACCTATGACAGATGGTTCACTGTGAAATCTACAAAATCTCTCAGTTCTTCTCAAGATTTCTCTCAACAATATGTTGCAGAGGTAACATACCCCAAAACTATTTTGTGAAGTCATTACATATAGGCCAGCAGATTACATCTTTTTCTTATTATAAAAAAGGGGAAACAGGGATTTAGGCATAGTAGGTTGAAGGGGAATTGGAATAGCAGATTTCTTTATATCCCAACACTCTCTGCATAGCATTTCTGTCTGTTTCTCACAGGTCATGGTCTCCTTCCCACAAAGGGTACCCACTGTGGCCTCGGGTGACCTGTCGGTGCTCCTCATGGCACTAATTAAGCATCCCATCTCTTTATAAATGATAACATTGTTGTGTGTGACTCGGCCAGCCTCTCTCCAAGTTCTTCCCGCCCTCACATGGTCCATCTGAGGACATGTGGGGACCCTGGACTTGGACCACTTCTCAATATCCTCTTCCTGCTCCATTACTGGAAATGGTAAGGGGACTTCTCCAAGTCAACTTTTGCTGACTTCCATCTGTGGTTATTCCCCACAGCTGAAGACTGAGATCTGGCTTCTTGTTCTGCAACAATAGTCCTCATCTTGTTCCTGGACTGTAGTCTTTCGGCTGCTCAGAGTTACATTCGATTCCTACCCTCTGAAGTGATGAGTCTTAGGGTGGCCTTGACATATCTCTGGACTCTTGCTCTATTCTGCAGATGTTAGGGGGAACATAGCCATTGGGTCCTCGCCTTTCTCATGCTCTTGCACTGAGGAATAGTTCTAAAACTATCTGTCCAACCTCCCCCCACCTGTATGTCTTTTACAGACCCTAAAACTCCTGCCTTGCTTACAGATTTCCAACCTTACCTTCATTTGCACTAACAAATGGCCTATGTACCCTTTAAATAACACCTTAAAGTGGGAGCTTTCTAATTTTTATCAGGAAACAAGCATATGAAAATGTTTTTGTCTAGTCATGCTCTACCCTGCTGGTGTCCTGCTGGCATCTCATGCCTGTCTGCACTTCCTTTAGGATGGGCAGCCCCATCACCACCACCCATCTGTAAAAGTTATTTTATTCTAGCTCCTCTTTCTTTTCTCACTCCAGTTTCTTTTATTCTATCTCTGCCACCACTACCACTGGCCTCTCAGAAAGTAGCAGGAGTAGTCAGATCAGTGAGGCAGATGTTTCCAGTTTTAGCCCTTGCTCCACTCTGCATCTGGTGCTGTGGTGGCTTGGTGACTTGGAGGCTCACAGTGTTGAGCAATTTTCTTGTCTACTTCTTGTATGATAGAATGTGTAAATGGTGTAGTGACCCAGATGTAATTCTTTTTTAAAATATATATTCTACACAACCTCTATGTCTCTCTTGTTATTTGTATCTGTTTAAAATTCCCACCATGGTTCCGAAAATATGGTTTCCCCCTGTAATACCTGACCACAGCCATTTTGATTTTAGAGCATGTCAGAGGACCTCACCACCATGTTGACTAAGGGCAGTGCAAGTGACCAAGTCGCCATATTTATTGAGGTATTCTTTGCCTAGTCTCCTGGTTTACTTATGTTTTTGTATCTAAATTCCTCTTACTGACTCTGTTACATGTTTGTTTTACACAGTGGCACCCACTTTGCTCATATCCTATTTAATACATGTGTTTGCATGCATGTGATTTTAGAGTTAACTTTATATATGAACATAAGTTAACTTTAACTCTGTATGTATATGTGTATAAAACTTAAATTCAACTTGCTATAAATGTACATATACTTAATTCTAAAATTTTTGAAATAGTCTGTTCATTATATGTCATTACAGACTAAGAAAGCAACGTCTCATATTGTAAATTGTGTGTACTTTTAAATCTCTTACAAAAATACTGTATATGTGAACCATACCTGTTTTAAAATAGATTAAGCTATTCTCCACTATTGTCAGTTCTACCACTAAGCTTCTATTTCAAATGTTTTTTTTTTTCACTTTGTCTTTCACAAGTATTAATCTCATCTCTGTACAGTCAAGCCCAGTTCTCCAGACAGATTCTATACTGGAGTAATAACATATCTTTACCCAGTAAACAGCCCTCAAATACTCAAGAGATCTGAGGAATGTGACATTTAAATGTTTAATTATTAAAAGAGTTTTCACAACAGAGAGACAGGTTGTCTCCTAGCAGCAGCACTCTATTTCCTCCAAAGAAGACGGAAGACAGGTGAGTACAAAACAACATTCATCCACAGTTTGCTTCATCAAGTGAAAGCGGTAACCACTGGGATAAACTGACTTTCATCTAAATTAAAGATCTCCAGACATGAGTAAGAAACAAATGAAATCAACCTGCCTAGATGCTCAGGTCAAGGTAGACTTGGCTTCCTAAAAATTTCTTAACACACAAGATCATCTAAAACCTGACAGGCCCTGTGCTAAATAGCAGAAAGCAAATGCAACCCTCAACAACCATGGAGGGTCCTGAAGAGTGACTCAAGGTTGCAACTGAATAAGTTCTCTGTCATTTTCTTCATCAATAACTGAAGTGAAATTTTATCATTCTCAAAGATCTCTGATGCAATTTGACAGCTTGTCAAATTAAAAAATACAGTCTTGTCAATTAAAAAATACACCCTCACCAAACAAATTTCAGCATAAATTCTTAACATGTTCTAAATAAAAGATTTTTTAAGATATACAAATATAAGTTATTGAAATGTGTACCTGCAAGTTATAAAGGAGTGAGGACAAATGAATGTTATCCAATTTCTATGATTTTCATTGTGCACAAACGTCTGTCACAGTCATTCTGACCTAGAAATTATGCTCTTTATACAATGTATGTGTCTAAAACTTATGCTTTTACAAAATCAAGAAATTTTTCTGAGTTTCACGGAGCCAAATTTAAGGATTCACCTTAAACAGGCCAGATACACCCTCTCAATTGCCTGGTCTTGAAAATTTGGGTTTTTTTTTTTGTTGTTGTTGTTTGTTTGTTTGTTTGGGGTTTTCGTTTGTTTGTTTGTTTTTTTTCTTAAACTTAACTTTCTCCTCTGCTCTACTAACACCTACCCAAGTCCAAAAGACACTGGACAGTCCCACACCACAAACCCTGGACAGGAGTAAAGTGAACAGCTACCCCAGGATGTGATAAGCACCTAGAAAGGCCCCCTAGACTTTGACACCCACAAATAAACAGAAAGCAATCTTGAGAATTCGATATCCCAATTCCTTCAACCTGCTGTGCCTAAACCTCTGCCTTTTTATTATATAAAAAAGATGGGAATATTGTAATCTACTGGCTTGATCTAACACCTGGGTACCCTGTCCTTTTAAAGACAAGCCCCACCCATTCCCAACCTCCTGCTCCCCTCCTGTAGAGGCAAGAAGATTGTCTTCAGCTCTTCTGCCCTTCCTGTAACACCAGATTCTGTGTTACCCCCTCAGTACAGTTCACACACCACTGTACCTTACGGAATTCGGGCTAGGGCCTGGAGATTGAAAGAATACACAGAGACCAGGGTCATTTGAAAGGAGATCAGCCGAATGCCATTTATTCAACCTTGGGGGAAATCCTTATATACCTCGCTGTTGCACAAGGATTTCTGCCCAGGCAGGTGGGAAATTACCACACCACAGATGGAGTAAATAATGCCCTACAGCTAATCACCAGGCAGGGCAGAGGGAGCACAGGTTCAAATGTAAATACTGGCTGGCCAGAGACTATCCTCAAAGTAAACCCCAGGAACAAGGGTAGACGAAGGCCCTACACCTTCCCTTTCCCCTTCAAAACCCACTAAATAAACTCTATACACCAGCAATGGACTGAACCCCAGAGGTCCAGTTGAAGAGCAGAAGGAGGGAGAAGATGAGCAAGGAAGTCTGGACTGCGAAGGGTTGGTCTACCCACTGAGACAGTGTGCCTGTTCTAAGGAAAGTTCACCAAATCCAGGGGGACCAGGACTAAATGAACATAGGACCAAACCAGACTCTCTGAATGTGGCTGAAAATGGGGGCTGACTGAGAAGTCATAGATAAAGGCACTGGAACTTGTTTCTATTGCAAGTACTGGCTTTTTGGGACCCTAGTCTATTTGTCTATTTGGATGCAAAGCTTCCTAGGACTGGATGGAGGGGTGCGGTGGGGGTCTTGGACTTCCCACAGGGCAGAGTACCCTGCCCTCTCTTAAGGAGGGAGGGGCAGGTAGGAGGGAGAGTGGGGGAGTGGGAGGGGAATTGGAGGAGGGGAGGAAGTGTAAAATTTTTGAATGGAAAAATAAAGAAAAATAAAATAAAAAAGTGATTTCTCTAAAAAAAAATGGTACTTGCATAACTGGATGTCAACCTGTAGAGGAATGAAAATAGATCCATAACTATAACCATGCACAAAAGTCAAGTCCAAATGGATTAAAGATCTCAATATAAATCTGACCACACTGAACCTGATAGAAGAAAAAGTGGGAAGTGGTCTGCAACACATGAGCACGGGAGACCATCACCTACGTATAACCCCAGTAGCACAGACATCAAGAGCAACAGTGAATAAATGGGACCTCCTGAAACTGAGAAGCTTCTGTAAAGCAAAGAACACTGTCATTAAGTCAAAAAGGCTTCCTACTGAATGGGAGAAGATCTTCACCAACCCCGCATCAGACAAAGGTCTTATCTCCAAAATATATAAAGAACTCAATAAACTGGACATTAAAATTCTAAATAAGCCAATTAAAAATGGGGTACTGAACTACTTTTATATTTTGAAAATATTTTATATCACCCCCTTCCTCCATCCAACGCCTCCCATATACTTCTCTTTGTACATATGCATGGAATTTCTTTTTTAAATGTTTATCTAAAGTTAAGACACATTGTACTATATTTGAAGGGGACACCTTTACTAAAGTATCTGCATGTCATCTCTCTGATGAGTAAATATTCACAACATATAAGGGGCTTAATTAATTGCATAGTTCTGAAGGAATTACTTTCAAGTGAGAAGATAAATTGAATGCATATTTATGCATGAAAGACATAAAAAGTGTTAAACATCACTTATCAGAAATCTACTCCATAACCAGCATTATTGTCAACTAGTAACAATTATAAATAATATTTTGTGAAAGAATTATAGAAACAGAATGATAGATATTTAGACAAATAGGTAGGTAGATAGATGAGAGAGAGAGAGAGAGAGATACAAATAGACAGAGAAATAGATAGACATACCGGAAGACAAATAGACAGACAGACAGATTGACTGACTGACTGACTGACTGACTGACTGACTGACTGACTGACTGATTGATTGATTGATTGATTGAACAAGTATTCTAGTAAGGATGTGAAGGTCAGTTTTGTTAAGTTATGTTAGCAGAACTATAAATCAGCAGTCATTAATAGAGCATAATATAGTCTCAACAACTAAAATAAAAGTGATAGAGAACACAATAATTCTGTGGGAATACTTTCCAAAAACATTCCTGAATTCAACATTCACAAGTTCTGACTGACAGCTTCGTTAAAACCTTATCTACTTTGGCCATAAAATAGAAAGTAAATGCATATAAGTGACTATTGCTCAACTTTGAAAAGGGAGGCAATCTTGCTGTTTGTAGCTACACATTTAGGCTTTGTAATTTTGAAAGATTATTAAGTTTCAGTTACCTATAATGCAACGTAAGTCTTTTAGGTAGTGATATATTATTCCATACTTACAATTTGCTGATAGGCTATATTTTCTTTCCCATGACATTAGTAGAATAATTTTACTAATAACCAAAGAAGTAGAAGGGAAGTTGGGGATAGGTATGTTCAAAACCTTGGTAGTAGTGATGTTTTTACAGGTATGTTAGTTCTGTGTCTTGAAAACAAAACACCTGAGATTGCTTATGTTATTAAAAAAAACCTTGTCTCATGCTTCTGAAGGTACAAAGCCCAAAAATTATGTCCTCAGAATCAGTTCAAATGTGCCCCAACTGTGTTACAACTTGGTGAAAACGTAGGGGCCATAGGCATAGGAGGGAAAGTACATGGAACCAGAACAACTGATTTTAAAGTAACAATCCATCATAATAGAACTTTTGACCTATTTAAAAGGATGATATCCTGTGGCAGAAGCTCTTCCACTAGCATTCACTATTTAAGTAAGGCCATTATCTCCTCAAAAATATCACACTAAGAATTGAACCTCTGAAACACAAATCTGACTACAGAAATCAGTATTACACCATAGCGATGCAAATATCCTTGTCCCAATTTAAGCAACAAGCACACTTTCAGCATTTACTAGCTATAGGTCAAAACAGTGGGAAAATAATCTTGATTTACAAATAATAATCATGTTTAAGTGAGCTGGATGAACAGGTAAAGGCACTGAACATGAAGCCTGATGACCCGAATTCCATCCTTGGGATCTACATGGTGGTAGGAGAAAAGAACAGAATATTCTATCATTATTGTATTAATAAAAAATGTTAAGGAGTCAGATATTAGTGTAAAACCTTCAAGAAAGCAATCAGAGACTTCTACTCTCCATGCTTCCCCACTCAAGAAAGAAGCTACTTATCTCCTTTCAGCCCTTTATAGTCCTCTTGTGTTTTCATCTTTCTCTGTGCTCTGCCAGAGAATTCTATGATCCATTCCTGCCAGTTTAACGTGGACCCTGCCTTCCAAACTAAGGCCCAGCTACATTGGTTGTCGCAAAACAACATTATAAAAAATCTGCACCATTCCCACTTTTATATAAATAAAAAGAAAAGATTTTATCTTTGACATAGTAAAATTATATACAATAAGAACAATTTTCAAGAAAGAAATAACTTCATAATATTCAGTACGTTAGCATTTGGCAAATTCAGAGAAATTACTTTATACTTGTAAATCCAGAATTTTGTACCTAATTTACTTTCTATCATACATAAGAAAAACTGTAACTGTATATATGTAATCTTCATATCTATCAAAGACGCAAGAATGAAATAATGTTGCCTGGGTAAATGAGATGTGCAGAGAAAGCAACTTTCAAAACTACAAAACAACAGAGACATCTGGCTGGGTGGACAATCAACCCAGAACTGATTTGTAACATTAGGACATCCATCTTTGACCTACAAATCTAAAATATCTGACAGACTTTTCCATGAAGCAGTAATTTTTAAGTACTCTCCTACCTTGTCTTGTCAAGGTTTGATGGTTGCCTTCTTTTGTGTCCTGCTTGCCCAATTTGGACAGCATACTGTCAACAGTTGAAGCAAGGGAATTTCTTTACCTGTGGCTTACTTTGCCACCAAATAAACTCTATATGAAGGTTTTCTGATGCTCATCATCCTCTCTTGAAACAAATTGCTGCTACTAGGAGAAGATATATATCAGCATGAAAAATTCTATGTTAATAAAACATTAAAATTCTATATTCTATAGGCCTCTAAAGAGTTTGAAGACTGTCTATTCATAATTTGTCTCTGTTGTTGAAAATATATCTAACATGAATATAAGTTTGATTGGTATAGATGACTAGCTATATACTACCCAGTATTTCTTTATTATCCTAAATAGATTTTATGGACTAGAACTTTATACTTTTTGAATGAGTTTCATAGGCACAAACCCTAAACAAGAAGTTGAAATGTATAATAGAGTATAGCAAAAGTAATCCTTTTTATTTTACTTTTTATAAAGAAACTAACTACCTTTCTTCATTTTACATACTGATCCCAGTTCTGACTCCATACTCTCTTTTCATTCCCTCAGTTTCCCCTATCCACTCCCCTGAAAGAATAAGGAAGATTGTCCAATGAACTCCCTACTCTGTCTAGGCTGACCAAGGTATCCATCCAAAGAGAATGGGTTCACAAAAATCCAGTGTAAGAAATAGATTTAAATCCTAGTGCCGCTGTCAGTGGCCCCACAGTGTACCCCAGCCACACAACTATTACCCACATTCAGAGATTCTAATTTGTTCATATCCTGGTTCCTTCCCTGTCTGGTGGGAGCTGGTGAGATTCCATTAGCTCAGGTAAATTGTTTCAGTGTATGCCCCCTCACTGTCTTGACTTCTTTACTTATATTCTCACTCCTCCCACTCTTCAACTCGACTTTGGGAGCTCAGCTTAGTGCTCTGCTGCGGGCCCCTGCTCCTCTTTCCATCAGTTGCTGAAAGAAGTTACCATGGTGACATTTAAGATATTCATCAATCTGAATACAGAGCAAGGCCAGTTTGGGCACCCTCTTCTCTAAGCAAAAGTAATCTTAAATTTGTATCAATATACAAAAATATCTTTAACAAGAGTAGAAACATATATAGAGTATGTTCTAACAAATATAACTCCAAATTTGCATTAATATACAAAAATCCATACCAATGAAAAATATTTGAGATTAATATTTGTTTTTATTTTAAAGTATATTCCATATTATACCCTTTTCGTATTATCCCAATTTCCACCTTTTTTCTTTAAAAAAAGAGATCCTTGAATCTAACCTTCCTTGCTTAGTTTCCTTCTTAACTTTGAATAATAACAACCTGTGGCCAAACCCGCCAAAATGATACAAACATTCAACATAAAACAAAAACCCACAGAGTCTATTGTTAGAAATATGGTGTCATCTTTTAAAGATTATTTCATATTGTCTTAGTGTGATGAAATCGTCAAGAGACCCTGACAAAAAACATTATTCTGGGAAAGATAGCTGTCATCCAGTCTCAGTGTGATGGGAGAGTTTAAGACTTATCAGGAGTCCTGACAGTGTGAAGCTGGATTCTCTTAGCTAACTGCATTGACTGTGTTCTGAAAAGTTTGTAGTCCAAAACTGATCTTTAGGTGGTGTCTGTCAGCTTACTGATATCAGCACAATCCAGGTGGTTTCATCATTGTGAAGTCCCAAAACCTTTTGAGACCTTCCAAGGTCACTGTTAGGAATAGTCACAGTTCAGTGCAAGAAACTTAAACTTTTTTTTTTTAATTCATTTATTTATTAAGGATTTCTGCCTCCTCCCTGCAACCGCCTCCCATTTCCCTCCCCCTCCCCCGATCAAGTCACCCTCCCTCATCTGCTCGAAGAGCAATCAGGGTTCCCTGACCTGTGGGAAGCCCAAGGACCGCCCACCTCTATCCAGGTCTCCTAAGGTGAGCACCCAAACTGCCTAGGCTCCCCAAAGCCAGTACGTGCAGTAGGATCAAAAACCCACTGCAATTGTTCTTGAATTCTCAGTATTCCTCATTGTCCTCTATGTTCAGCTAGTCCGGATTTATCCCATGCTTTTTCAGACCCAGGCCAGCTGGCCTTGATTAGTTCCCAATAGAACATCCCCATTGTCTCAGTGTGTGGGTGTGCCCTCCCTTCGCGGTCCTGAGGTCCTTGCTCGTGCTCCGTCTCCTTCTGCTCCTAATTTGGACCTTGAGATTTCTGTCCCGTGCTCCACTGTCTCTGTCTCCTTTCATCGCCTGATGAAGGTTAATGTTCATGAGGATGCCTATGTGTTTGTCTTTGGGTTCACCTTCTTACTTAGCTTCTCTAGGAACATGCATTATAAGCCCAATGTCCTTTATTTATGGCTAGAAACCAAATATGAGTGAGTACATCCCATGTTCCTCTTTTTGGGTCTGGCTTACCTCACTCAGGATAGTGTTTTCTATTTCCATCCATTTGTATGCAAAATTCAAGAAGTCCTTGTTTTATACTGCTGAGTAATACTCTAATATGTATATATTCCATACTTTCTTCATCCATTCTTCGGTTGAAGGGCATCTAGGTTGTTTCCAGGTTCTGGCTATTACAAACAATGCTGCCATGAACATAGTTGAGCATATACTTTTGTTGTATGATAGGGCCTCTCTTGGGTATATTCCCAAGAGTGGTATTGCTGGATCCAGGGGTAGGTTGATCCCAAATTTCCTGAGAAACCAAAACACTGCTTTCCAGAGTGGTTGCACAAGTTTGCATTCCCACCAGCAATGGGTGAGTGTACCCCTTTCTCCACAACCTCTCCAGCAAAGGCTATCATTGGTGTTTTTTATTTTAGCCATTCTGACAGGTGTAAGATGGTATTTTAAAATTGTCTTGATTTGCATTTCCCTGGTCGCTAAGGAAGTTGAGCATGACCTTAAGTGTCTTTTGGCCATTTGAAGTTCTTCTGTTGAGAATTCTCTGTTCAGCTCAGTGCCCCATTTTATAATTGGATTGATTAGCCTTTTACGGTCTAGTTTCTTGATTTCTTTATATACTTTGGAGATCAGACCTTTGTCAGTTGCAGGGTTGGTGAAAATCTTCTCCCAGTAAGTGGGTTGCCTTTTGTCTTAGTGACAGTGTCCTTTGCTTTACAGAAGCTTATCAGCCTCAGGAGGTCCCATTTATTCAATGATGCCCTTAGTGTCTGTGCTGCTGGGGTTATACGTAGGAAGTGGTCTCCTGTGCCCATGTGCTGTAGAGTACTTCCCACTTCCTCCTCTATCAGGTTCAGTGTGTTCGGACTGATATTGAGGTCTTTAATCCATTTGAACTTGAGTTTTGTGCATGGTGATAGATATGGATCTATTTTCATTCTTTTACAGATTGACATCCAGTTGTGCCAGCACAATTTGTTGAAAATGCTGTCTTTTTTCCATTGAATACTTTTAGCTCCTTTATCGAAAATCAGGTGCTCATAGGTTTGTGGGTTAAAGTCAGGGTCTTCTATTCGATTCCATTGGTCGACTTCTCTGTTTTTATGCCAATACCAGGCTGTTTTCAATACTGTAGCTCTATAATAGAGTTTGAAGTCAGGGATGGTAATGCCTCCAGACAATCCTTTATTGTATAAGATTGTTCTGGCTATCCTGGGTTTTTTCTTCCTCCATATAAAGTTGATTATTGTCTTCTCCAGATCTGTGAAGAATTTTGATGGGATTTTGATGGGGATTGCATTGAATCTATAGATTGCTTTTGGTAGAATTGCCACTTTTATTATGTTGATCCTCCCAATCCAAGAGCAAGGGAGGTCCTTCCATTTTCTGGTGTCTTCTTCGATTTCTTTCTTCAAAGACTTATAGTTCTTGTTGAATAGGTCTTTCACTTCCTTGGTCAGGGTTACCCCAAGATATTTTATGCTATTTGTGGCTATCGTGAAAGGTGATGCTTCTCTGATTTCCCTCTCTACTTCCTTATCCTTAGTGTAAAGGAAGGCAACTGATTTTTTGGAGTTGATCTTGTATCCTGCCACATTACTAAAGGTGTTTATCAGCTGTAGGAGTTCTTTGGTAGAATTTTTGGGGTCACTTATATATACTATCATATCATCTGCAAATAACGAAAGCTTAACTTCTTCCTTTCCAATACAAATCCCCTTGATCTCCTTATGTTGCCTTATTGCTATTGCTAGAACTTCAAGCACTATATTGAAGAGGTATGGAGAGAGTGGACATCCTTGTCGTGTTCCTGAGTTTAGTGGGATGGCTTTGAGTTTTTCTCCGTTCAATTTAATGTTAGCTGTTGGCTTGCTGTAAATAGCTTTTATTATATTTAGGTATGATCCTTGTATCCCTATTCTCTCCAAGACCTTTATCATAAAGGGGTGTTGAATTTTGTCGAATGCTTTGTCAGCATCTAGTAAAATGATCATATGATTTTTTTTTCTTTCAGTTTATTTATATGGTGGATTACATTGATAGATTTTCGTATGTTGAACCAGCCGTGCATCTCTGGGATGAAGCCTACTTGATCATAATGGATAATTTTTCTAATGTGTTCTTGGATTCGGTTTGCCAGTATTTTGTTGAGGATTTTTGCGTCGATGTTCATGAGTGAGATTGGCCTGTAATTCTCTTTCCTCGTTGAGTCTTTGTGTGGTTTTGGTATCAAAGTAACTGTAGCTTCATAGAAGGAGTTTGGCAATGACCCTTCTGTTTCTATATTGTGGAATACATTAAGGAGTATAGGTATTAGCTCTTCTTGGAAGTTCTGGTAGAATTCCGCATTGAAACTATCTGGTCCTGTGCTTTTTTTGGTAGGGAGGTTTTTGATAACCTCTTCTAAATCTTCGTGACTAACAGGTCTGTTTAGATTGTTCACCTGGTCCTGGTTCAACTTTGGTATATGGTATTTATCTAAAAAAGTGTTCATTTCTTTTATATTTTCCAATTTTGTGTTATACAGGCTTTTGTAGTAAGATCTAATGATTCTCTGAATTTCCTCTGTGTCTGTGGTTATGTCCCCCTTTTCATTTCTGATCTTATTTATTTGTGTGTTCTCTCTCTGTCGTTTAATTAGTTTGGATAGGGGTTTGTCGATCTTGTTGATTTTCTCCAAGAACCAGCTTTTTGTTTCATTGATTCTTTGGACTGTTTTCTGTGTTTCTATTTTGTTGATTTCGGCCCTCAGTTTTATTATTTCCAGTCTTCTACTTCTCCTGGGCGCGTCTGCTTCTTTTTTTTTCTAGAGCTTTCAGGTGTGTTGTTAAGTCCCCAATGTATGCATTCTCCATTTTCTTTAAGTGGGCACTTAGTGCTATGAACTTTCCTCTTAGCACTGCTTTCATTGTGTCCCATAGGTTTGAGTATGTTGTCTCTTTATTTTCATTAAATTCAAGGAAGACTTTAATTTCTTTCTTAATTTCTTCCTTGACCCAGGTGTGATTCAGTAGTTGACTGTTCAGTTTCCATGAGTTTGTCGGCTTTCTGTGGGTAGCATTGTTGTTGCCTTCTAACTTTAATCCGTGGTGATCGGATAGGACACAGGTGGACACTGATATTTTTTTGTATCTGTGGAGGTTTCCTTTGTTTCCAAGAATGTGGTCAATTTTTGAGAAGGTTCCATGAGCTGCAGAGAAGAAGGTATATTCTTTCCTATTCGGGTGGAATGTTCTATAGATGTCTGTTAAGTCCATTTGCTTCATTACCTCCAATAATTCTCTTAATTCTCTATTAGGTTTCTGTCTGATTGACCTGTCCCTTGGAGAGAGAGGTGTGTTGAAGTCTCCTACTACTAGTGTGTGTGGTTTGATGTCTGCTTTGAGTTCTAGTAATATTTCTTTTACATAAGTAGGTGCTTTTATATTGGGGGCATAGATATTCAGAATTGAGACGTCATCCTGATGAATTGTTCCTGTTATGAGTATAAAGTGACAATCTCGGTCTCTTCTGATTGATTTTAGTTTGAAGTCAGTTTTGTTAGAAATTAATACGGCCACACCTGCTTTTTTCTTAGGGCCATTTGCTTGAAACACCTTTTCCCAACCCTTTACTCTGAGTAGGTGCCTGTCTTTGTGGTTGAGATGTGTTTCTTGCAAACAGCAGAATGATGGATCCTGTTTTCGTATCCAATCTTTTAGCCTGTGCCTTTTTATAGGTGAGTTGAGTCCATTGACATTAAGTGATATTAATGACCAGTGGTTGTTAACTCCGGTCACTTTTTAATTAGTAGATTTTGTGTGTTTCCCTTCTTTGAGTTGCATCTTCAACAAATTGTGCTGGCAAAACTGGATGTCAATCTGTAGAAGAATGAAAATAGATCCATATCTATCACCATGCACAAAACTCAAGTCCAAATGGATTAAAGACCTCAATATCAGTCCGAACACACTGAACCTGATAGAGGAGGAAGTGGGAAGTACTCTACAGCACATGGGCACAGGAGACCACTTCCTACGTATAACCCCAGCAGCACAGACACTAAGGGCATCATTGAATAAATGGGACCTCCTGAGGCTGAGAAGCTTCTGTAAAGCAAAGGACACTGTCACTAAGACAAAAAGGCAACCCACTTACTGGGAGAAGATTTTCACCAACCCCGCAACTGACAAAGGTCTGTTCTCCAAAGTATATAAAGAAATCAAGAAACTAGACTGTAAAAGTCTAATCAATCCAATTATAAAATGTGGCACTGAGCTGAACAGAGAATTCTCAACAGAAGAACTTCAAATGGCCAAAAGACACTTAAGGTCATGCTCAAGTTCCCTAGCGATCAGGGAAATGCAAATCAAGACAACTTTAAGATACCATCTTACACCTGTCAGAATGGTTAAAATAAAAAACACCAATGATAGCCTTTGCTGGAGAGGTTGTGGAGAAAGGGGTACACTCACCCATTGCTGGTGGGAATGCAAACTTGTGCAACCACTCTGGAAAGCATTGTTTCGGTTTCTCAGGAAATTCGGGATCAACCTACCCCTGAACCCTGCAATACCACTCTTGGGAATATACCCAAGGGAGACCCTATCATACAACAAAAGTATATGCTCAACTATGTTCATGGCAGCATTGTTTGTAATAGCCAGAACCTGGAAACAACCTAGATGCCCTTCAACGGAAGAATGGATGAAGAAAGTATGGAATATATACATATTAGAGTATTACTCAGCAGTAAAAAACAAGGACTTCTTGAATTTTGCATACAAATGGATGGAAATAAAAAACACTATCCTGAGTGAGGTAAGCCAGACCCAAAAAGAGGAACATGGGATGTACTCACTCATATTTGGTTTCTAGCCATAAATAAAGGACAATGAGCTTATAATGCATGTTCCTAGAGAAGCTAAGTAAGAAGGTGAACCCAAAGACAAACACATAGGCATCCTCATGAACATTAACCTTCATCAGGCGATGAAAGGAGACAGAGACAGAGGAGCACGGGACAGAAATCTCAAGGTCCAAATCAGGAGCAGAAGGAGATGGAGCACGAGCAAGGACCTCAGGACCGCGAGGGGCGCACCCACACACTGAGACAAAGGAGATGTTCTATTGGGAACTCACCAAGGCCAGCTGGCCTGGGTCTGAAAAAGCATGGGATAAATCCGGACTAGCTGAACATAGAGGACAATGAGGAATACTGAGAACTCAGGAACAATCACAGTGGGTTTTTGATCCTACTGCACGAACTGGCTTTGGGGGAGCCTAGGCAGTTTGGGTGCTCACCTTAGGAGACCTGGATAGAGGTGGGCGGTCCTTGGGCTTCCCACAGGTCAGGGAACCCTGATTGCTCTTCGAGCTGATGAGGGAGGGGGACTTGATCGGGGGAGGGGGAGGGAAATGGGAGGCGGTTGCGGGGAGGAGGCAGAAATCATAAATAAATAAATAAATAAATAAATAAATAAATAAATAAATAAATAAATAAATTTAAAAAAAAAGGTAGGGCACGAAGCCGGGAGCAGTGGTCATTCCTGTGACCCCAGTACAAGAAGATTGCTGTGACATCATTTATTGCTTGTTAAAATCCCTTGTTAGGCAGGACGAACTTTTATATTTCCTACATTTCATGTGCTTCTGGGTTCATGTAAGAATCTCTCTGATGGTAAGAATTTAACTGAAGTTTAACAAAGTTTTAAACAAAGTTTAATAAATGTGTGTTTATGCCCAAGGGAAAATAAATGTCATATTCAGCAGATACCAGAGAGATCAAAAGAACACAGTTTATTAATTATATTTGAGTTACACAAACTTAATTCCTCGTTACTTGTTTCAGACTCAAGCCCAATTTCATGTACAGGAAGTTAAATGAAGCCTATTTCTAGAATCAGCAGAACTCTATTTGAGCAGTAATATCAAAACAGAAAATTATATATATATAAAACAATTGTTGAGATAATATTATACCTTAACAAAAGTTTTAAAGAGCCAAAATGAAACCAAATAATTATGCACAACCTGAACAGTTTATGACTTTTATTGATAATACATTGGTTTTTTTTTTTTTTTTTGGAAACAACCAACAACTAAAACACCGGATACAATGCTGTGTATATCCCATACCAAAAAAAAAAAACACTAGTAAATCTATATTTAATTCAATAACATGTAAGTTTTATTTGAACTTCATCAACATCTTAGCTTCTCTGTGATGGATGTAGCTATTTCAGGTGACTGGAAAGGGTGGGGAAGTGAAGACAATCTGGAAAGAATTGGAAGAGGGGAAAGAATATAATAAAAATATACTTTATAAAGTGTTGATAGACAATAAATACACAAAAAATAGAAGTAAAGCAGACTTTTTGGAAAAGAAAAAGGAATTATTTAATAAATGTAGAAAACATTTTTAATTATTTCTGATTATATACATAAAATTATTTCACAATATGACAGTTACATATACACTAAAAATTTCTACTAAACTGTCTTTACATCATGGAGTTTTAAATATAGGTTACTGGATCTGTTCTTTCCCTCAATATTATTAGCATGACTTAGCAGTCAGCAGTATTATTATTTATTTATTTTTTATTTTTTTGGTTTTTTGAGACAGGGTTTCTCTGTGGTTTTGGAGCCTGTCCTGGAACTAGCTCTTGTAGACCAGGCTGGTCTCGAACTCACAGAGATCCGCTGCCTCTGCCTCCCTAGTGCTGGGATTAAAGGTATTTGCCACCACTGCCCGGCTTTGATAATACATTTTTATAGATTGGAAGAATGTTAATCCGTGTTTTCCATTGCAACAACAAATCATGTCCACATAAATTCACTGCTATTTTTGCCACATATGCTCTTAACATTCCTATCTCTCCTTCTGGCCCTATACACTGGGTACACTTTGTTTTACCAAAATTAAAGTTCCATTACCTAGATGTTGAATATTTACCACGTGAAGAAACCATCATGGTTGAGAATACTTCAGAGAAATTACGGTTACATCTGCCTCTGTGCCTATCAAACACTCGGTCTCATTGTCCTTTATTTGTATTTCAAGTTTTGATCTCTACGAATTTGTCGAAGTTTGACAATAGAATTGTTCAAAGTTTTTCTGTCATCCATAGCAGAATTGTTTTTAACACTAGTAATTAGGCTATTAATTGCTCTATGGAGGAGTTTCACCCATGCTCAAAGAGAATGAGTGAACCAAATTTGACATTGGGTCTTGCCTGAGATCAAATATGCATTGTATTTCAGAACCATTAGGCATTTAAAGGCCTAATCACCATTTGCATTCTGCATTAGCATTTTTCAAAGTTAGAGATTCAATTCACAGTTGTCTAACTTCTGTTTGTTTGGTTTTTTGGGGGGCGGGATGTTCAGTGGAGGCCCACATGTCAGGAAGTGAGGGCACAGGTCAGCAATGGTATGACTAATCCCAGTAGCCTTATTGACGTTGGGGTGGGCACCAGCTGAAGGCTGCTGTACAATGACTGCATCAGAAAAACCCTGAAGATGGCCACCACTGGCAGTGATAGCAAGGTTTAATAATGCTCCATGTTGGATGCCAGACAGAGTGTTTTCTTTAATTTTTTTAATGAAAAAAAATGATTTGGAGTTAGATATTAGTGTACAACCCGATTGATGCACAGTGCGAGGCAGAAAACAATTAGTTATCTCCTCTCCTGCTCAGAAAAGGACCTGTCATCTCTTTTTTGTCCTCTTCTGTGTCCATTTATTTCCTGTGAGTTGGCCAGAGAATACTATGGTTCATTTACACCATCTTAATGTGGACCCAGCCTTCTGAACCAAGGATGGTCTCCACTGGCAGTCTTGGAGCAACAATACAAACAAATTTCTTGCGACAGAGAATTGACTGCTGAAAGTTATACTTTGACTACTACATGTATTCTGTGGTAGGTGCATGCCCGTACATACACAAATATATGCAAAAATAAGGAAATCTTATAAAAATATGTGGAAAGAAAAAATACAATATAAGAAATAAATATATTCTCTATAGACATTTCTTAGACCTTTAACTTCAATTCTGCTAGTGTGACAGCACTATTTAACAGACAATTTCTAAATTTGATTGTGTGGAATCATTGGAGATTCATCTTCAATTCATTTATCAGGTGGTATGCATGAGATTTTTTTTTTCTTGAATTTTTATCCAGTGTGATTCAGATGTGACTAAAATCAGTGCCCTAAAGTTTCTCAACAAAGTGAGTTAAGAAGCAGCAAGACAAAGCTCAATGGGTTTCTCAATTCCTGAGCCCATTCTAAGTCTAGTGTCTGATATATTTTTGTAATTATATGAGGACTAATATTTGAAGTCAGGAAAAGGAGCAGTAAGAAACTGTTAGGTGTTAAAGTAGAAAACCTTACTGCATAAAGGTGCAGAGTATGTAATCAGACAGAGTGTGACTCTGCCTCATTCTGGCAGACTGTACTGCAGTACTTCCCATCCCCTAATACAGTCCTTGGACCAGAGTCTTTAGGAACAAGAGACTTGTAAATTGCTTTTTCCACTTTAGGGCAAATTAAATTTAAATTTTTGATAATGTTTTTATTTTTCTTTAAAATTTTCCAATACTTACACGCTCAATAACATTTTCCTGTTTCTGGCAGGAATGAACACCCACATATTGTTCAGCCAAAGACTGCTATAAAAGGGGATTCTTGATCCAGGGACTCTTCTATTTCTTACTGGAAATAAAATTGTTACTTTAAATTAAACCGAAATTATTTTAACTTTGAAAATTAGCATAGAAGTGGTAGCTGTCAGCTGGGCAGTGATGGAGTATGCCTTTAAATCCAGCATTCTCTTCTGTTTACTCCACCCACCTATGTTCTAACCGATAAAATGGGCCAAGGCAGTTTCTTTATTAGCCAATGACCTTCCTCCATCAGAAAATTCTAAAGTAAAAAGCATCTGACTTCCCTATGTAAGCATAAATATCTAGGTCTAGCTGATACAGAAAATGAAAAAAAAATGTGAACAATATTAAAGCATAACAGTTCCAGTTGAAAAATAGTGCCGGGCGGTGGTGGCACACACCTTTAATCCCAGCACTCGGGAGGCAGAGGCAGGCGGATCTCTGTGAGTTCGAGACCAGCCTGGTGTACAAGAGCTAGTTCCAGGACAGGCTCCAAAACTACAGAGAAACCTTGTCTCGAAAAACAAAAAAACAAACAAAAAAAAAGTTAAAAGATCTCTTAGTGGTTTTGAAAGAGTTGGTGCTTGAGGGAACAGAATTTCTTCCTGGCTGCAGCTCTCCATGCTGTCTAGAATAGCCATAATTTAAAAGGCAGAAAATTAAAAAAAAAAAAGAGGACAACAACACAACAATCAACCCTCTTTCGAGAGCATCGCTCTTAATAAAATTGTGGGCATTTTGATTTGGTTTGACTTGACCTAATTGGATTTTTTGTGCAGGCGAAGCTGCCCTTTCTTATTATTTTGATTTATCACTCTGCAATGTGCAAAGAATTGTGCTGAGCGATTTTATAAAAACATTCTTATATTTTGCAATAAAAACCACATACTTTGATGAGAATGACAATTCTTCAAAGGGGTTAATTTCCTTTTCTAGTATTCAGGAACTGATAACTAAAGTACTATTCCTTGTTTGACTCTGAGTTTAAACCACAGCAGACATCAAAACCTATGCAGGTTTTTTCTGTTATGTGTCATAAGTTAGAGTTTCAAGGAATCTTTGCTTTTGCTTTTTAGATTTGGAGTAAAGTGGGGTTGTTCATGAATAAGGCAAAAATAAAATATGCTAATTAGAAATAGAAAAACTTAGTTAATCACCAGGCCTTTGATGTTGGGTTTTGATCATGTCAAAAGAAGGTATTTTTTTTCACACACGTGCAACAACAACAACAACAAAAAAAACTTGTTAAAATAGCAGAACAACAACAAAGGCAACCCTCCCCTCCTTTTATTTTCAGCAGACTCTGGCTAGACAGTAAGTAAGAAGACAGTTCTTACAAGCTCCCAGTAATTGTGGGTTTCGGTACAAAAGAAGAATCTGAAAAAGCAACTTATTTAGGCATAAACATTATTCATGTTCATTTTTCCAACTACAAACCAGCTGGTACAATTTTTTCAGCTTTCAATAATGGAACATATATTGGACAGAATCTATTTGTAAGTATTAGGGAATTTTATTCACCAGTGTGACTTTTCTTTTCCTTCACATTACTTCCGTATGTAAAAAGTTGGGAAAGTCTGTACAGTAAAAACCAAAAAGAAGAGAAATTAACAGAGGTTGGGGCAAATTCCTTGCAGTTTCACTGAGAAAGACAAAAGGGAAGGACACTTGGATTGACAACTTTATTAGATCTGTGTTAGGTTTCAAACCTGAGACAAATGGCTAACTCAGGTGCCTACTTAATATATCCAAGAGTACCTGGTCAACAGATTCTCCCAAAATCCCTACAGTATAAACCTGTATGCCCTGGCCACTACCCTCAACCCAGCCCAAGGACTGGGATGGCCTTCTCACAAATGCCCTTCAATCTGTAACCCAGGGCTTTGGGTTACCCAGTCACTTTCATTACCATTTTGAAAGGTTAGAAAAGATTCCATTTCTGTGTTGGATACCTTTGGGACCTTGAATTACACCCTAGACCCAGGATAAGCTAAATTCCAACCCCCCATCCCCCAGCAGAAGCTGAAGGCTGCAGGACCCTTCTTTAGAAGAAGTACTACTTAATGGAGACACAAAGTTGCTAATTACAGCCCGCTCCCCCAGCCATAGTCATAGAGAGAATGTTGACTACCTAATTTTACCTATTAGCTAGGCAATATTTCAAACAGCCCCTGTGGTTAGCAATAGGTCAGCAGATGTCTAGAGGATGTAACGGTGGAGGGGTAGGGGCTGATGCTATCCCCCTAGTGTATCAGGAACTAACAGCTGAGCTTTACCAAATCTTTAACCAATTGTGATATAGCATGAGTAATTTTGTATTTTGAGACTGTAACTTTGTGACTGCTTTGTGGCTTTCGTCTTTATAAACCCCTCACAAAAACAGATGGGTCCTTCCTCCATCTTCTGTGTCAGACTATGCAGCATAGGACTCATGCTCACTGGTACTTAATAAAAGAAACCCTGCTTGTGCATGTGGGAGTATGACTCCATGGTGGTCTTCTTGGGGTTCCTAGGACTTTCACTACATTTCACTTTCAGTAGCCTTTATTCTTCTGTCTCACCTCTATTCTCACATGGCCAGGCTCATTATCAAGTTCACTATGGGACTCTCCTGGATGTGCCTGCCTCGGGCTATGCTGTCCGTTTTCCCTAAAGCAGACCTTCTATTCAACCATATCCTTCCCTTTTTCTAATATTTTGTTTTCATACAATAAGCATTTATTTGCTTAATAGAAGACACAAAACTATAGAAATAAAATCAAGAGAACAAAATTCAAACCTCCTCAGAAACTCTGTAGGTTTTCTCACTTTCAGAGAGACAGTGCCTGTAACATCCACAACAGTGGAGGAAAAAGTAAGAGGCCCTGCAGTGTTAAACTCTGGCCTTCTTTCTAGTTTGTATTTCTTTCCAGTCATGAGTGAATTAAATAAGAATGTTGAACCTTTATCAATGAAAGACCTGGATAAATTCAGACCCCTCTAGCAGAAAGAGTAGAGAAAAAAAAATCTAGCAGGTAGAGAAGAACCAAAAATCTAGGCTAGCCAGTTCAGTGACTCTATTTCAGGAATGAGCTGACCATAAAATTAGATTATAATCTTGAGAATAATCTTGAGAAACAGGAAGTTAACCCCCTGTGATTATCACTGGTATTTTGGAATTTTCCAATGACGCCCTCCCTACCCCCTTTGGGTTATTGGGTTATGGTTTCTTCCATTAAATACCCCTTCTCCCAGCTACTTGGGGTCAAACTCCTCTACCCCTGCATAGGAAATGAGTTTCAGCCCCAGTTCACTGGTTCCTGTCTTGTCAATAAACCTTGTGTGATTGCAACAAGGACAGTCTCTCGAGAGTTCCTGGAGGGTGGTGCTATCTGAGACTTGAGTGAGAGTCTCCCCACTCCGGGGGTTTTTCACCAAAAGCAGATAGTTTTCTTTTTTCATCAGTTCTTTTCCAAATCAAGCATATATGGACCACACAGAAATCAGAGATGATAAGTAGCATGTATACATTTTACTCTGCAAAGAGCAAAGGTGAGTACCCTGGCAGGATATGTCATCTTAGTATGGCTTCTAACCCTAATGAAGAAATACAAAGCAGATGCACAGGCACATGACCAGCCTAGGGATGTGTACCAGTATGTACAAGAAGGCCTTAATAACAAGTTCTCTCAAATTCTGTCTCCATAGCAGTATTTTAGAAATTTAGAAAACTTGTGCGATATTCACATCTCAGAAAAACAAAACAAAACAAACAAACAAAAAAAAAACTGCCTGGCTCCACTGAGTATTTATTTTGAAAAAAAAAAAAAGAAAGAAAGAAGCAAATATACACTGTATAATATCTTGATCAAAAATCTGTGGCTCCATCCTGAACACCTAAAAGATGCTCAATCGTACTACAAAGACATTTCTTCAACTAGCAGCATTATTTGTTATAGCAAGAACCTGGAAACAATCCAAATTCCCCTCAACTAAATAATGAATAAATAAAATAAGGCACATTTACACACTAGAGTACTTACTACTCAGTAGTAAAAACAATGACATCTTGAAATTTTCATCCAAATGGATAGAACTAGAAAACACCATCCTGAGTGAGGTAATCCAGACCCCAAAATATGAATATGTATATACTCACTCACAAGTGGATACTACCTATAAAGAATATGGGCCCTATAGTTCATGATCCTAAAGAAGCTAAGTAACAAGTTGAACCCTAAGAAAAATATGTATAGATCCACCTGGAAAGTTGAAATAAATAATATCACCTGCTAAAATTGGGAACGTGAGAAAGAAGGGAGAGTGGGACGAGAACTTGAGGAAATGGGAAGGTCTAGATGGTGGAAGGACAGAGATGAGAGCAACAAAAGAGATATATTGATTGAAGGAGCTATTTTGGGGGAGTGCAACAAAGCTGGCACTAGAGAAATTCCCAGGAATTTGCAAGGATAACAAAAGCTAAGATCCTAAGCAATAGAAGAGAGGGGGCCCACAATGGTCTTGCCCTGTATTCAGACTGATGAATATCTTAAATATCACCATAGAATCGTTATCCAGCATCTTATGGAAACAGAGGCAGAGAGCCACATAAGAGCAGTGGACTTATCTACCAAAGGCCAGTTGAAGAATGGGAGAAGTGACAATATGAGCAAAACCATGATGGGGATACCCATGGAAACAATTTACCTGAGTTAATGGGAGCTCCCCAACTTCAGCTGGACAGGGAAGGAACAAGTATAGGTCCAAACTAGTCCTTCTGAATGTGGTTGACAGTTGCATGGCTGGGGCATACTGAGGGACCACAGTGGCACCACGATTTATCCCTACTGCTTGTACTGTTTTGTTAGGAACCTATTATCTTTGGATGGATACCTTGCTCAGCCTAGATATAGCAGGGAGGGCCTTGGACTTCCCTCAAAGCAATGTGCCTTACACCTCTGTGGGGTGAGTGGGCAGTGTGTTGTGGGGGCAGGTGGAGGAGAAGGCAGGAAAGGAAGGAGTGGGAACTTGGTTTGGTTTGGTTGGTATGTATAATGAAAAAAGACAGCTTTTTTTATTTAAAAAATAAAAATAAAATAAATTTAACAAAAAGGAAATCTATGGTTGCATTGTGAGTCTCAGGGAATACTTTTCACATGATACTTATGCTTGTACAATTTTCATATAGTGTTTTATATTAGCTAATACAACAACTATACACTTTCAAATTGGTTTAAAATCTAACACTTCACATTTAACTGCAATAGCTCAAATATTTACAAAACATATACCTCATCTTTTGTGGCTGCCCGGCAGACTTGGGATTAAATTGGATAGTTTTAATTTCAGTGGGTCTACAAAGAATGTAAGAGAATAAATATTATTGCTAATTAAAGCACATCTAAGGTAATAGCTTTCAGAAAGCCCACATCAAAGACTAGGGTTGAAAGATTTAACAAAATGCAAAGTACATCTAATTAAGTTTGATGTTCAGCTCTACCAAAAATCACTGTATTAGTATATTTCCAAATAAAATATGGACTATACTTATACTGAAAAAAGGTTAGATTTACATATATTTAACTACTCAATATTTTATCTAAAATTTTTAAGAAACAATTTTCAAGCCATTGCCATACATAAAATTTACTTATAGAAAGTTTTGTTAAAGTGGAACACAGGTTTCTCTGAGACTAAGGGGCAAAAGTTTATTCAGAGACAAGTATAAATGATTCTGACCCATGAACATTGATATGACTGCATGTTCAAACCCAAGGGCCTATAGACTTTCATAGTCATGGAATGAATACTGTCAGAAGTAAATACATTTATTAAATGTACAAGTGGGAACTGTGGGTAGATGGGCTATAATAAAGTGAAACTTTTATAGAGATTTGTTCTAGTTTTAAATGCTGTCTGATGGCATTATTAGCTATAGAATTTGCAATAGAAACAATAAAGACATTAAAATCCAGAGCATTAAACTTTAAAAAAATCTTTCAATGGTATTTATCCATCCATTAAAATTTACTTTCTTAAAATTGATTTCAGACTTTCATTTTCTATTTGAAAGTTATGAAAGAATCTGATTTTGTAGGTTAGCTGTATTTAACAGACTAAGAGAATCTGGAATATTCTCTTTATCACCTTAAATTATTACATTTACAAAAGCTCAAGGCAACTAGGGGGAAGTTTTTATTACCACTTTTTGCATTATTGTAAAGAAAAAAGAACATGTAAAGGGAAGGAACATGTTGTCTGTATGATTCCTTTGAAGAACAGCAAAGGGCAATTCACTTGTATAGAAAACATTGTAGTTTCAAGCACAGTCATAATATGTTGTTCATGTCATCAGGGAGTTGACAAGTTTTATTAACTAAATTACATATCTAAAGAACTCACTCCCTATTGGCAAGGATGATTTCCTATCAAATATTGGACTGGCTTCTGAATGGAAACTTCAGAGCCATCTAAGCAGTAAATGGAAAATGTTTCTATACACCATGTCCTTAGCAAATATTTTTAGGAAAAATGCATAAAATTTGTTAGAACTACAATAAATATTGATGAATCTCCTGTATAAAACAATTGGTTTAATAAAGTTGGACTAATGATTGAAAGGTTAGAAAAGATATTCTTTAGAACACTTGAAAAAATATAACAGTATTATAAATTTGAATAAAGACTGGGTACATGGAGATAAATTCATTTTTTAAATCAATCTATAGAGTTGACAGTGAATATAAGATGGTGCTAAAATACTTATGAGAAAAAATAATAAAATAACACATCAGTTGGAGAGGATTTTACACAGTAAAGCGTGAAGGTGAAAATAATGCTGTTCTATTAATTTATTGTATTTTATATGTTCTTAATACATCTCATTCTCCCATTCGTTTCCTCCCTCCAGCTCATGTTAATTACCTTCCCTCAATTGTCTTTTTTTTTTTTTTTTGGTTTTTCGAGACATGATTTCTCTGTAGTTTTAGAGCCTGTCCTGGAACTAATTCTTGTAGATCATGCTGGCCTTCAACTTGATCTTCCTGCCTCTGCCTTTCAAGTCCTGGTATTAAAGGCATGTGCCACTATTGTACGGCTCAATTGTCTTTCATATGCCCTACATTATCAAGATGATGCCTTTTTTCTTTGATTATTATTGTACCATGGGTACACAAAAGTATATAAATACAACCTACTAAGTCTTTTTAAATTGTTTGTATGTGTGATATATATATATCTCACATTGGGTTCATCATTGGGAGATGCTAATTCTTTACCTAGAAGTAGGTAGTTGCCTGTAGTTATTTTCTAAAGGTAGGACCCCATGACATTTTCTTCCCATGTTAACATGTCCATGTATATACACAGTTTTCACATGTTATTTATGCAGTCTTTTCTATCACAGACTGTTTAACAGCAGAATTGCTTGTATTCTGCCTCTTATAATTTCTCTATTCCTATTCTATGATGTCCTCTGAGCAAGAGATGACAAGGCTATAATATAGATATATCTGTTTGCAGGGTTTTTTTTTGATGGTCTTTGCTTGTTGTTAAGAGACAAGGTTCTTTGAAGAGTGGTGGTAACCGTGCTCATCATACATGTTTTCCTTATTATTGCTGAGTGAACCTTCAGTCTAATAAGACAGTTTGGGTTTGCTATCAACATGTTAGTGCCACTTATTGTACCTTATACAAGGCTGACTCTGTAAGTTACTGTCTTGGTTCTAGGTGCTTCAGCTGGGTATAACTGTTTAATTGATTTCTTCCTTCGGAAGTTTGCTTTGCATTTTTGTTTTTTAAAAAAATGAAATGGCTCAGTAGTTAAGACCACTGTCCTGTCTTCCAAAAGTTCTGAGTTCAATTCCCAGCAACCACATGGTTGCTCACAATCATCTGTAATGAGGTCTAGTGCTCTCTTAAGAAATCGACCTGGTCAGTTTTTCTAATCAACATAGATCATGAAACCTAATGTGGACAATTTCAAAAGAGGTGCCATATATGGGCAATCCATGCATATTTCAGCATTGCTGGGACAAAAAGACCTACAAAAATAAGTATGTCAATTTATCATTCAAAAAGCATTAGCATTTAAAAACCAAGAGAGAAAAAAGACTGAAATAATAAGCTAAAAAATTTCAAAAAATAAAGTTTGGACTTTTTTTTAATAAAATACAATATTACATAAATGATGAGGGCTGTTATGGTAGAGATTCTTTGAAAAGATCAATAAAATTAACACATTTCTTTTGATTCATTTATATGAAAGCAAAAGGACACAAATAATAATAAGTATAATAATAAATAAATAAATAATAAAAGAGGGCACAGGACACTCTAAAAATGATGGTATGATAATATGCCAGTACTTATAGAGACTACAAAATGAAAACATTAAATGAGATTGTTTTTGATATATAAATTCAATAGCTCAAAAATTAAATTTGGTTCAGTTCTTCAATGTTTCTCAAGAAGAAACATTTTGAGAGTTTTTTAAAACTTGTGAATTTTTTGTGTCCACACAGAGTATTTTGATCATATTTACCCTCTCAACTGACTCTTCTCAAGTCTTCTGTTCCACCTCCACACCTAGCCAAATTAATTTACGTTTTTTTTTTAACCTGTCAAGTCCAATTTGTGTTACTCAAATACTCTTGAGTGGGGCCTTCTGCTGGGGATTCTTGAACTACTAGGAATTATACAATTAAAAAAAAGAAAAGATACTAACTCTTAATCTCCTAGAAGCTATCAAATGCAAATCTTGTGGGAAAGGAAGATTTAATACCGACAAAAATATCTTCATACTGCCCAGGGCAACCTAGCGGGCAGGAGCTCCTTTGTTTCAATAGCCTGCCTGCAGCAAGCAAGGTAGGTGCTTTGTTTAAGAGCAAACCAACCAGCATGAGATCTGATCTCAGCACCACAAAAGCCATCATTGGGGTGAGATTCTTACCCGTGGCGGCAGCCCTGGACAGGGAAATCAGACGTTTCTCATCCTCCCTATAATTCCTGGGCTTCCTGCAGAGCCTATACTCCCAGCATACTGCCTCTCTCTTCCTATCCCACCCAGCTTGCATCCAGAACCCTCCCCTTTTCTGTCTCCCTTCCCCCTTCGGGGCGCTGGGGCTGTATCCCTCCCGAGGGCAACCTAGCAGGTGGGAGCTCCTTGGTTTCAATAGCCTGCCTGCACCAAGCAAGGTAGGCACTTTGTTTACAAGCTACCCAACCAGCACGAGATCTGATCTCGGCACCAGGAGAGACATCACTCGAGCACCAAGAGAGCCATCACTGGGGAGTGCCATCACTGGGAAGGTACCTCAGTAGGCAAGGAGACCTGATCCTATATAAAAAGATCCATAGGGAAGCATTCCGAGGAAGAGATGGGCAGGCGCCAATGCAAGAATTCACCCAACAATCTGAAAAACAACATGAAACCACCAGAACCCAGCAACCTCACAACAGGACGACATGAACATTTTAATCAAGAAGAAGTAGAAAAAATGGACTTTATGAAAGTGATTGACACCCTTAAACATCATGTAAAAAATGCCCTTATAGAAATGGATGAGAAATATAACAGAAAGTTTGAAGAATTGAATAAATAAGTGAATGATACCCTAGGAAACCAAGGAAAAACAATCAAAGAGATAATGGAAACAGTTCAAGACTTGAAAACTGAAATGGAGGCAAAGAAGAAAACACAAACAGAGGGCCAGCTGGACATGGAAAATCTAGGTAAACAAATAGAGACTACAGAAAGAAGCATAACCAACAGAATACAAGACATAGAAGAAAGAATCTCAGATTCTGTTTTTTTCTTTTAAACACTGCTTGGCCCAATATATCTAGCCTTTTCTTGGCTAACTCTCTCACCTGGACTAGTCCATTTCTAATAATGTGTGTAGCACACGAGGTGGCTTACCAGAGAAGATCTTAACCTGCGTCTGTCTGGAGTGGGAGAATCATAGCCACTCCTTCACTCAGCTTCTTTCTCCCAACATTCTGTTCTGTTTCCTCTGCCTACCTAATTTTTTGTCCTATCAGAGGCCAAGCAGTTTCTTTATTGCTTAACCAATGAAATGAACACAAGCCAGAAGACTCTCCCCCATCATTTCCCCTTTTCTGTTTAACCAAAAAAGAAAGGCTTTCATTTTAACATAGTAATACACATATAACAAAACAGTTATCAAGCAAGAATTACAGTTACAATATTTATATCTATTTTATATTTTATCATAACTAAGGGAAAATATAACTATAACTAATCATACTTCAACTCCATCAAAGACTCCATAAGGATATAATATTACCTAGGCAAACAAGTAATCCAAAGCTCTAGAAATGACACAGACATCTCGCTGCCTGGACAGTCACCCAAAGTTCCTCTGTACTGTTTGGGCATCCATCTTCAGCCTTCAGGCCCATAGTATCCAGAAGACATTTCAATGAAGCAGGAAATTTCAAATACAGTTCAGTCACTATCTGTTGTGCCCTGCAGAATATCTCGCAGACACTTTCATGAATCAGGAACCCCGAAAGACCATCTCACCTTTAGGCAAGTTCAGCAGTCCTCTCTGCGGGTTCTTTGTGTCCAGTTTATGCATCAGTCCAGGCAAGAGCAGTTTCTTCCCCAAATGTCTATCAAGCTCCATAAGGATCAGAGGATCGATGCCCATCTTCCTCTTTAAGTAGATTGGTGCTGTCAGGAGCAGATGTGTCTCATTGTCATGAAAAACCCTAAGTTATTAAAATATTTTAAATGCCATATTCTGCAGTCTTTGAAAGATATGAAGAATGTCTATCTAATTGACATACATCTCTATATATCTATAAAATCTAACTAACATGACTACAAGCTTTACTATTATTGATGATTATCCATTAACAAACTATATTTTCTAATTATACATTATACTTTTAAAATGAACTACACAATCACAATACCTTAATCAAGATCAGAAATACATATACATATAACAAAATTGACCTTAAAATCCATACCAATGCAAATTATTCATATCTATATCATATCCCCCTTTAAATGTAGAAGAACATTTATAAACAATATTTGGGAACATGGGTGCAGTTTTTTTTCTCTCCAAAATGCTTCCTGCTGAATGGGGCACTGTTATTCACATCATTTAGGGTGTAACCTGTGTGCCAGGTTTATCTCAGTTGGCAGTTGAGTGAAGTAATTTTTTGAGGGTGTTCACAGCAACTTTTCAGGAGGGCGAGGTCTATCATACCATATTGGAATAGAAGAAATCCACAGGGTCTCATCCTCTGAGAAAACAAAAGAAGACCCTTTCCAAAGCATCATATCCATAGACACAAATTCTGAAGTCATACCCTCATGATATCCATTCTGGTTCCATTTGGCAGCCCATATAATGAAATGTCTCTCTATACTTAGCTCCTTCACAGTCAAACATTTTAGAGAAAACACAATGTACATAATCCAGACTCTCTGTGAATTTTCCATTTTTACGTGGCTTATTTTTACTTTATTTCTATTAATCTATAACTAACTGTACTCTATCTCTTTAAAGACTTTACATTTTTTAAACCATTGGTTTTATTCTCTATATTCTTTTTCTTCTCTCTCTCAAGCCTACGTACATTCATCCAACAATGTGGTCTTTTATGTCTGAATCTGTTTTATTGTGAATCTGTAACATTTTTTTACTATCCAGGAGCATTTCTTAAAATGTTAAGCAGTTCTTAAAAACTTAAGTTGCACCATGTACAGGTAATATGGTACTGTCTGTGTCCTGCCCAGTCGAAACCTTAACTGCTCTGTTATTACAGTAATTATGGTAGTTCCTGCCTGAGACCAGCATAGTTCAGCATGGCAGAGCTGAGCCACTCCTGCCTCAGAGCCATTTGGTGCCTCTGAGACACACACAGTTCCAGGCACACAGCAGTCCACATTGCCATCAAGCAAGCCTTAGAGCTTTACTCCAAATGCTCCATTCAAAAGCTCTGTCTCCCGCAGGAGCCAGACAGAGATAGCAATGGCGGCACAGCCCAGAAAGCCGGCATTTTAAAACAGCCAGTTTTTCCTGCTGCTGAGTCAGGAAAATTTCAAAATGGAGGACTTACCATTTTGTGCTAGCTCTGGGGCTGCCAGGTAGGAGCGGCACTCAGCACTTTAATTCTGAGACTGAGCGGCACTCAGCACTTTAATTCTTTTCATCCAAGTTACAGCCAAATCTGACATGCAGAGCACTGTGCACTCTGAAAACACATCTCTGTGTGGCGGCAGGAATCTGCCATGCTCTTCTGCCTGCCTAAGTCTGATTCAGCCAGCTGCCCAGGTGCAGGTGGGGAGCACTGAGCCATCAGCATGGTCTTAGAACACTCTCCTTCCGATCCCAAGTGGGAACACAAACATCCAGTCCCATAAAAGCCATTGAAATGCTTTAAAGCCAGATTTCACGCTGGCAGCAGAGCCCCAAGAAGCCGCGCTTTAAAATGACGCAATGTTTTTTTTCTGCTGCTGATGCTGAATCAGGAAATCTCTCTACAGCACGGCACCAACAAACAGCAAAAATTTGTGTTAAACTCTCTCTCCCTTATTTTTAAGCTTTCTCGGGTTTTTTAAGTGGATTTAATCCATCACATCAGCCGACACTCTGTTGTAATCGGACCATTTACTCTGTAGTATTAAGAGCGGTGGGCTGCGTACCCAGCACCCGGCTGCCCACATGGCTAGCTTATGCCCGAAATAATTACACAAAAACTGTATTCTTTTAAACACCGCCTGGCCCATTATATCTAGCCTTTTCTTGGCAAACTCTCACACCTGGACTAGTCCATTTCTAATAATGTGTGTAGCCCACGATCTTAACCTGCATCTGTCTGGAGTGGGAGAATCATGGCGACTCAGAATCTCAGATTCTGAAGATAACATAGAGAAAATGAACACACTGATCAAAGAAACCAGCAAATCCAACAATCTCTCATCACAAAACATTCAGGAAATATGGAACACAATAAAAGGACCAAACCTAAGAATAATAGGAGTAGAAGAAGGAAAAGAAGTGCAGCTCAACGGTCCAGAAAATATATTTAATAAAATTATAGAAGAAAACTTTCCCAACCTAAAGAAAGATGTACCTATGAAGGTTCAAGAAGCATACAGAACACCGAATAGGCTGGATCAAAGAAAAACATCCCGTCACCATATAATAATAAAAACACAAAGCATACAGAATAAAGAAAGCATATTAAGAGCTGCAAAGGAAAAAGGCCAAGTTAGTTATAAAGGTAAACCTATCAGACTTACACCTGACTTCTCTATGGAAACAATGAAAGCCAGAAGGTCCTGGATAGATGCACTGCAGAAACTAAGAGTCATGGATACAAGCCCAGACTACTATACCCAGTCAAGCTCTCGTTCACTATAACTGGAGAAAACAAAATTTTCCAGGATAAAAACAAATTTAAACAATATGTAGCCCAAATCCAGCCTTACAGAAAGTAATAGAAGGAAAATCACTAACCAAGAAGTCCAACAATGAACACAATAACAGACATCTAGAGACCCTTCACCAGTGCAACTCAAAGAAGGGAAACACACAAAATCTACTAATTAAAAAGTGACCGGAGTTAACAACCACTGGTCATTAATATCACTTAATGTCAATGGACTCAACTCACCTATAAAAAGGCACAGGCTAAGAGATTGGATACGAAAACAGGATCCAACATTCTGCTGTTTACAAGAAACACACATCAACCACAAAGACAGGCACCTACTCAGAGTAAAGGGTTGGGAAAAGGCTTATCAAGAAAATGGAGCTAAAAAACAAGCAGGTGTGACAATACTAACAAAGTTGACTTCAAACTTAATCAATCAGAAGAGATGGAGAGGGATATTTTATACTCATAACAGGAACAATTCATCAGGATGAAGTCTCAATCCTGAATATCTATTCCCCTAATATAAAAGCACCCACATACGTAAAAGAAACATTACTAAAACTCAAGGCAGCCATCAAACCACACACACTAATAGTAGAAGACATCAACACTCCTCTCTCACCAATGGACAGGTCATTCAGACAGAAAGCTAACAGAGAAATTAGAGAATTAATGGAAGTAATGAAACAATTGGACATAACACACATCTATAGAATATTTGACTCAAATAAGAAAGAATATAGCTTCTTATCTGCAGCTCATGGAATCTTCTTGAAAATTGACCATATACTCAGTAACAAATCAAACTTCCACAGTTACAAAAAATATTAGTAACCAACTGTGTCTTATCAGATCACCATGGATTAAAGTTAGAATTCAACTACAAAGCTACCCCCAGAAAGCCTACAAACTCATGGAAACTGAACAGTCAACTACTAAACTATATCTGGATTAGGGAAGAAATAAAGAAAGAAATTAAAGTCTTCCTGGAATTCAATGAAAATGAAGAAACAACATACTCAAACTTATGGGACACTATGAAATCAGTCCTAAGAGGAAAGTTCATTGCACTAAGTGCCCACTTAAAGAAAACAGAGAAAGCACACATTGGAGACTTAACAGCCCACCTGAAAGCTCTAGAAAAAAAAAAAGCAGACTCACTTAGGAGGAGTATAAGACTGGAAATAATATAACTGAGGGCTGAAATCAACAAAATAGAAACGCAGAAAACAATCCAAAGAATCAATGGAACAAAAAGCTTGTTCCTGGAGAAAAATCAACAAAATTGATGAACCCCTATCCAAAAAAATCAAACAGCAGAGAGAGAATATGCAAATTAATAAGATCAGAAATGAAAAGGGGGACATAACCACAGACACAGAGGAAATTCAGAGAATCATTAGATCTTACTACAAAAGCCTGTTTGCCACAAAGCTGGAAAATGTAAAAGAAATGGACATTTTTTTTAGATAAATACCATATACCAAAGTTAAAGCAGGACCAGGTGAACAATCTAAATAGACCTGTTAGTCGTGAAGAGGGAAGAAAGGGAAATCAGAGAAGCTTAACCTTTCACAATAGCAACAAGCAGCATAAAAACTTGGAGTGACTCTAACCAAGGAAGTGAAAGTTCTATTTGACAAGAACTTTAAGGCATTGAACAAAGAAATTGAAGAGGATACCAGAAAATGGAAGTATTTCCCATTCTCTTGGATTTGGAGGATCAACATAGTAAAAATGGCAATTCTACCAAAGGCAATTTATAGATTCAATGCAATCCCCATCAAGGTCCCATCAAAATTCTTCACAGATCTTGAGAGGACAATAATCAACTTTATATGGAAAAACAAAAAACCCAGGAAAGCCAAAACAATCCTATACAATAAAGGATATTCTGGAGGCATTACCATCCCTGACTTCAAACTCTATTACAGAGCTACAGTAATGAAAACAGTGTGGTACTGGCATAAAAACAGAGAAGTCGACCAATGGAATCGTAGAGAAGACCCGAATTTTAACCCACAAACCTATGATCACCTCATTTTCTATAAAGAAGTCAAAATTATACAATGGAAGAAAGAAAGCATCTTCAACAAATTGTGCTGGCACAACTGGATATCAACCTGAAGAAGAATGAAAATAGACGCATATATATCATCATGCACAAAACTCAAGTCCAAATGGATCAAAGATCTCAATATCAGTCTGAACACACTGAACCTGATAGAAGAGAAAATGGGAAGTACCCTTCAACATATGGGCACAGGAGATTGCTTCCTATGTATAACCCCAGCAGCACAGACATTAAGGACCTCATTGAATAAATGGGACCTACTAAAACTGAGAAGCTTCTGTAAAGCAAAGGAGACTGTCACCAAGACAAAAAGGCAACCTACTGACTGGGAGAAGATCTTCAACAACCCCACAACAGACAAAGGGCTGATCTCCAAAATATAGAGAGAACTTAAGAAACTAGACTTTAAAATGCTAAATAACCCAATTAAAAAATGGGGCACTGACTGAACAGAGAATTCTCAACAGAGGAGGTGCAAATGACCAAAAGACACTTAAGGTCATGCTTAACCACCTTAGCGATCAGGGAAATGCAAATCAAAACAACTTTGAGATATTATCTTACACCTGTCAGAATGGCTAAAATCAAAAACACCAATGATAGCCTTTGCTGGAGAGGTTGTGGAGTAAGGGGTACCCTCATCCATTGCTGGTGGGAATGCAAACTTGTGCAACCACATTGGAAATCAGTGTGGTGGTTTCTCAGGAAATTCGGGATCAACCTACCCCTGGACCCAGCAATACCACTCTTAGGAATATACCCAAGAGATGCCCTATCATACGACAAGAGCATTTGTTCAACTATGTTCATAGCAGTATTATTTGTAATAGCCAGAACCTGGAAACAACCTAGATGTCCTTCAATGGAAGAATGGATGAAGAAAGTGTGAAATATATACACATTAGAGTACTACTCGGTAAAAAACAACGACCTCTTGAATTTTGCATGCAAATGGATGGAAATAGAAAACATTATCCTGAGTGAGGTAACCCAAACCCAAAAAATGAACAAGTGATGTACTCACTCATAATTGGATTCTAGCTATAAATAAAGGTCATGGAGTCTATAACTGGTGATCCTAAAGAAGCTAAATAAGAAGGTGAACCTAAAGAACAACATATAGTTATTCTCCTGGCTATGGGAAGTAGACAAAATTGCCGGGGAAAAAATTGGGATCTTGGTAGTAGGGTGTGATGGGGGTAAAGGGAGATGGGGAGAGAAAAATGAGAAGGGGAGGATGGGGGGAACTAGGGGTAACAGGATGATTGGGAAAAAGAAAGGTTGGATAGGGGAGCAGGGAAGCACAAATCTTAGTTAAGGGAGCCACCTTAGGGTTGGAATGAGACTTGAACCTAGAGTGGCTCCCAGGAGCCCAAGGCTATGTCCCCAGTTAGTTCCTTGGGCAGCTGAGGATAGGGAACCTGAAATGACCCTATCTATAGCAATACTGACGAATATCTTGCATGTCACCATAGAACCTTCATCTGGCGATGGATGGAGATAGAGACAGAGATCCACACTGGAGCACTGGACTGAGCTCCCAAGGTCCCAATGAGGAGCAGAAGGAGGGAGAACATGATCAAGGAAGTCAGGACCACGAGGGGTGCACCCACCCACTGAGACTGTGGGGCTGATGTATTGGGAGCTCACCAAGGCCAGCTGGACTGTGACTGAAAAAGGATGGGATAAAACCGGACTCTCTGAACATGGCGAACAATGAGGGCTAATGAGAAGCCAAGGACAATGCATGGGGTTTTGATCCTACGTAATGTGCTGGCTTTGTGGGAGCCTAGCCAGTTTTGATGTTCACCTTCCTAGACATGGACGGATCGGGGAGGACCTTGGACTTTCTACAGGGCAGGAAACCCTGATTGCTCTTTGGACTGGAGAGGGAGGGGAAGAGAAGTAGAGGGAGGGGGAGAAGGTTTGGAGGAGGGGGAGGGAAATGGGAGACTGGGAGGAAGCAGAAACTTTTTTTTTTCTTTTTCTCAATAAAAAATTTAAAAAAAAAACAGAAAAACAAAAAACAAAGGAAAACAAAAAAATATCTTCATACTGGTATTTTGTGCACTTTGATCTTGTTTGAAGTCGTCTACAATCTCTGTCATTCACAATCTTTCTGCCCTCGATTCCACAAATATCTCTGTACCTGGTGGGGAGAAATGTTATCCCACTCAGGGTTGAGCATTCTGGTCTCTCACTCTTTGCACCTTGACTAGATATGGGTTTTTGTTTTAACTGTCATATATTATAAGATTATCTGGTTTTGAGAAATGGACTGTAACCTACGGTTACAGCAATCAAAGATGAGAAATCATTTTACAATTATATCCACTTAGCAGAGAAATATTAGTAGGTTCTACCCTAGGCCAGTGTCTTCTTTAACCACATATTCTTTTTTTTTAGTTTATATTTTATTTTATTGGGTTTTTTTTGTTTTTTTTTTTATTATTATTATTTATTTACTTATTAAAATTTTTGTCTCTTCCCCGCCTCAGCCTCCCGTATCCCTCCCCCTCCCCTAATCAACTCCCCCTCTCTCATCAGCCCTAAGAGCAGACCAGGTTCCCTGCTCTGTGGGGTGTCCAAGGACCTCCCACCTCCTTCTAAGTCTAGTAAGCTGAACATCCAAACAGCCTAGGCTCCCACAAAGCCAGTACATGCAGTAGGATCAAAAACCCATTGCCATTGTTCTTGAGTTCTCAGTAGTCCTCATTGTCCTCTATGTTCAGTGAGTCAGGTTTTATCCCATGCTTTTTCAGACCCAGGCCAGCTGGCCTTGGTGAGTTCCCGATAGAACATCCCCATTGTCTCTGTGTGTGGGTGCACCACCCCTCGTGGTCCTGAGTTCCTTGCTAGTGCTCTCTCTCCGGAAATAGAAAACACTATCCTGAATGAGGTAAGCCAGACCCAAAAAGAGGAACATGGGATGTACTCACTCATATTTGGTTTCTAGCCATAAATAAAGGACATTGAGCGATAATTCGTGATCCTAGAGAAGCTAAATAAGAAGGTGAACCCAAAGAAAAACATATAGACATCCTCCTGGATATTAACATTCATCAGGCGATGGAAGGAACCAGAGACAGAGTTCCACATTAGAGCACCGGACTGAAATCTCTAGGTCCAAATCAGGAGCAGAAGGATAGAGAGTACGAGCAAAGAACTCGGGACCGCGAAGGTTGCACCCACACACTTAACCACATATTCTTGATCACATTACTAGTGCAAAATCTGGAATGTTATGCCTCGTTGAACAGATTTTAAATCAAATCAGAAAGTTGTTGGTTACTATAATATCATTACTGCCATTATTCCACAAATAGGCATATCTTGCCATGAAAGTCATTATGTAGTTCACAGAAATTTCAGATAGGTGAGATTAAAGATTACTTATCTCTTTTGGCAATATACATAGCAACTCCCAGCTGTGGAGTCCTGTGAACTGAAACCCTAGACATGGACTACCAGGTTTAGTCTGATCATCTTCTATGAAGGGTTGTTTGATTTCTATTATTGTTGCTTCTTTCTAAATTGGCCAGAAAGCCTACAGAGTTTATTTTAAAGATATATAATGCTTTATATAAAAATTTTAAAAATAATATTGAACAAAATTTTTAAATGATCAAAATAATTGAAGAGCTTTCATTTTGGAAACTTTAATATATATTCAAGAAGTTTGTAGGATAGATTCTTGGTTTAAATGCATTTTCAATATTTTCTTTTATTTTAAAAATTGTGTTTATATCACAGCAAATGAAATGTAGTATTCCAATAAATATCTTTATCTTAAAAATAAGTGGTTACATTAAAATACAAAACATCAAAAAAGTATTATTTTACTGTATGTATTGACAATACTATTTTAAATGGTCATATTAGGCATGCCATAGACGCTCCAAATTAATCAAATTTTAGTATTTCATCATAAGGTTAAAATAAGTATAACCTAGCATTGTAATGTTATTTGAATTCACTCACATTAAAACTTAAGTCATAATGGCAATGGGTTTCTGATCCTACTGCACACACTGGCTTTGTGGGAGCCTAGGCAGTTTGGATGCTCAACTTACTAGACCTGGATGGAGGTGGGGGTTCCTTGGACTTCCCACAGGACAGGGAACCTGATTGCTTTTCAGGCTGGGGGGGGACTTAATTGGGGGAGAGGGAGGGAAATGGGAGGCGGTGGTGGGGACAGAAATCTTTAATAAATTAATTAATTAATAAAAAAACTTAAGTCATAGTAAACTAAAAACAAAACAAAATGAGAGAAATCTATTTTCTATCATGAGATTTGAAAACTAGTTGTGCTACACTCTTATGTTAAATTTTAAGTACAATATGAATGAAATACAACTTGGGTGGGGGGCATTGATCAGTTTAACATTGTTTTTGAAAACAGGCACAAAGTCATTTTTAATAAATATTCACATATAAAATTGTAAAATATTTAGAACAATAAACTTTCATACTTGACTTCATTCAAAAAACTATGTGAAAGTAATTCACAATAAACAAGAAATCTGAGAAATGACTGCCTCCTTTCAACCAAACCCTACTTCAAATGCTTGGAGATCCTGGAATGGTTCACTGCCCCATGCTTATCCTTTTGACAATGACATATGGAATTTGAATTTACAGAGTACCCCCTTTTTCTATCTGTACTTAATCATTATTATCTTCATTTGTGAGGACTGATAGCTCATTTACTTTTATCTCTTAAAGAATTCAGAGTTATCCCCTCTTCTTTTGAATGGCATTGTAGTTGTTATATCAAATTCTTGTTAATTATGAAGAAAATTGATACAGCATTTATATGCAGATTTCCATATCAGTAGACAAAATACTGTTAACTACAATCGTTCTATAAGGAAGGACTATTTTAGTTTTACAAGAAATTGTCAAGATACCATACAAATGGACCATATGATTTTGTATTTCCAGCAGTTTGAATAAGAACTCCTGTCTCCCCATGGCATCCGCTGAACAAGGTACTGCCAGGTATTTGTCAGAACTTAGCCATTCTAGTTAGCATTATTATCTCATTGCTCTTAGAATTTACATTTTTCTAATGAGTCACTGAACAGCAATGTCTCAGGCCTCAGCTTTTCATTCTAATTATCTTTAACAGTAGAATATTTTAAACTTTATACATTTAGTGTTAAATTTAAAAACTTTACATTAAGCCAGGCGGTGGTGGTACACGCTTTTAATCCCAGCATTCGGGAGGTAGAGGCAGGCGGATCTCTGTGAGTTCGAGGCCAGTCTGGTCTACAAGAGCTAGTTCCAGGACAGGAACCAAAAGCTATGGAGAAACCCTATCTTAAAAAAAAAAAAACAAACTTAAATTAATTCCAAAATAGATCAATTTTCTCCTATATTTTATCATTCCTTTTTCTTTTTATTTTTGTTAATTATCTATCATCTGTCTATCTATCATATATCTATCTTTATCTGAAGATTTTCCACATTTTCTTTTAAAGCCTTGATAGAAGGTTGTTTTAGTTGCCTTATTGTACAACCTCTGGACTGCCAGACACCCCCACATTGGGCCTCTCTAAAGTCTTAAATCTGGCCCACAAGTTTACATCATAAAAATGGGATTTTTCCTGGTCTCACAACTTCCTTTTCCAAGTATGACTGACTGTTCACTGTGTGAAGGGGCGACCCCTTGGCCAGAGTGAGAAACCAAACTTCAGAATTTGTGGTGGAATTATCTCACTGTGGGAATCCACATGTTAATCATGAAGTTTGCCAGAAAAGCAGTTTAACAATTTTTACCCAACTTAAGCAAGCTTTTATTAAACATATTAAACACTGACCAAGATAGAATTTTAATTCAGACTATTACATGGAAAATTTTCAGGTCTGTGACACTGAGACACATTTTGACCAAGATTATATGGACAAAATATATAGGTCACCACCATACTTTTTCATGAGTCTTTGTTGCTACTTTCCAAGAGCTATAACTCCCAGAATCCCAGTAAGTGATCTTGTCCTTTGGGAGGTGTTTTCATTTAAGAACTACAATACCCAGAACTACAGGAAGTTACCTGGTCCTTGGGCAGGTGGAGATTATAGGTTAACTTTACATCTAACACTATGTGTATCAATATATGTCGTCTTCCAACTTTTTCTGAGTAGTTTAATGCCTCACTCATTTTATTTTATAATAGTCTATTTTTAAAGTAGTTTTTACATCTAGTAGTCTAAATGATGACTACATTTAAAAATTTAGAAATTGTGAAAGGTCTGTGGTTTAATATATTAATAAGCTAAAAAGTTAATTGGCACTTCATATATGTATACAAATCAATAGTAAATCCTGGGTCCAGTGAGATTTCTCTTCTGGTAGGAGTACTTGTTTGTCAAGCAACTTGAGACTAAAACCTTGAAAACCCAATAGAAGAAAACTTACTTCATAAATTGTCCTAAGATCTCCACATCTTTTTTATGACATGCTTGTGCCCAAAATCATATACATATCCTATATACATAAAAGTATATAAATAGGTCAACAAAACAAGGCACTGAACCAGAAACATAGTTTATTGATGAAAAAGAAAAATAAATAAAAGGAGAGGAGAGAAAGGAAAGAGAAAGAAAAGAGAAAAAGGAAAGGAAAGAATAAAAAGACTATGACAGTCCTAGTTCCTAATGCTTGTCTCCATGGGAAACCAGTCTAAGAGCCTATATTTCTGTGTGCTCGTGCATGCACGTGTGTGTGTGTGTGTGTGTATGTGTGTATGTGTATGTGTGTGTGTGTGTGTGCGTGTGTGTGCGTGTGCGTGTATGTGTGTGTGTGTGTATGTGTGTGTGTGCGTGCGTGTGTGTGTGTGTGTGTGTGTGTGTGTGTGTGTGTGTGTGTGTGTGAATGATGTGCTGGAACCCCAGAAGGACTCTAAATTTTGAAGAGTTTTATCTTTACCTCCAATTGCTACTGGAAACCAACCATTTCAGAGGGGGAAAATGTGCATTAAATCACTTCTAGAGGAAAGTAAAAAGGAATCTGAATCTATGATTTTGTATAAGTATGCGTAGATTGTAGAACATTAAGATAATCTGATATACAAACGTCCTTTGCAGTGTCCTGTAATCTGAAGACCAGGCATATGATAAACTCACAGAGAATGTCCTCACTGTGTGAACTACTGCAAAGGCCCAGCCTTAATTTCTTTGAATTATGTAAACATCATCACAATATAAGATATTTGTAGGGCTTATTAGGTTTAGACTGTGTGATCAAGGAAGGAAATAATTATCTTTTGTATTACTGGAAGGCAAAGAATATAAAATGCTATTAACAGTTGTTTGCTAAAAATACTGACTATTCACCTGGACCTGCAAATGCCTGGTGTAGAATAAAAACAAAATAAACCTCAGAGGCCCTATCTTCATTTTGTTCTTCTGTCTCTTCCTTAAAACTTGTATTAGAAACCTGCTCAGCTCTGTACAAAGTCTGTGGATCATTTAAGGAATATCCATCTAAGCCAAAAATTCTTATTTTTCAGTATGAAAAATGTCAACAGAATAGTATCTAAGCTATCTTCAATACAGTCGGACATTTGCAATATCATATTTTGGAGCCTAGAATGGTTCTTAAATCTTTCATTGTTTCTTACCTTCCATGAACAGCAGAGACTTGCTGGCAATCCGCCACAAATTGGTTGTCATCTCTAGGAAACCATATCACAACTAAATATTTTAGGATCAACAATGGGTAGATAGATTAGCACTTTATGAAGCTATTAGTGATTGCACCATCCACAGCTTTTTCTTCCATACTAGTGTTCAGTATACACCACTTCAAATCTAAGATCTGTTCTTATCCTCTATGTGATTCCAAGGCCATTATTGCCACTCTAAAAATAGTTTTTGGCTCTTTTTACACACAGATCCACAGTAAAAATGAAGGGTGCTGCCCCTTTTTACATTTTAGCAATAATTTCTCCTACAGTTTTGTTACTGGGATGAGTAGTTGAACCTAAGCAGCTGGTTGCTTAGTATTGAGGTCAATGATTCCAACTACAGTATTCCAAAGAACTAATGTCAAACAGAAACAATGTTCCTGTGATGGTCAATGATGGTTTAAACATGGAAAATAGTACAAGTGAAATTAATGTGTCTTTTTGAGAGAGAGGGAGAGTAATTGAAACTTCTATTGACAGCAGGAGACAGGAAGTGGCATGAGCTGAAGATGAACAAGCTGGAAAAGCTACTTGTAATGAGTAATTATAAAAATGACTTAGGTGTGATGGTAAGTGGAAAATGTAGGTTAAGAGAAAAGTAATTATTCTTTTAAGGTGGAGTTTTCTGGAAAAAAAAGTCATTGCATGTGAAATCTAGTATAGCACATGGGAACAAGGAAGGATTTTTCCTCTAATCCATTATACTAATAAAAACATAAGATTATGTTTTTGGAAATACCAAATTCTATACTCTAAACCTGTTTTTGGTGGACCATGACAACTTTTGTGCTCATATTAAGGATTTTTTTGAGATCTGGAATTTTAATTAGAAACTTTCGTATCTTGATATATAAATATATATCTATTTCATAGTTTAATAGAAGTAAGATTATATAATAGAGATTTGTGCCACCTACCATAAGTTTCATCACATTTTGCGCCATTGGGAGAAATGAAACTTGGATATTAATTTTATTATACAGGCATAAAAAAACCTTTTAAATATGACTACAATATCAAATAAAAGATTTTAGACTCATCGTATGTTTTAAGTAAAAAGGTTGCAATAGATAATTAATATTTCAATGTAAGAATAGGGAATAGTGAGCCTAGGGAGCCTAGAAAACAGAAACTTGGACTGATGACTTATAATAAAAATGCTACCTTAGCCGAGTGGTGGTGGCGCACGCCTTTAATCCCAGCACTCGGGAGGCAGAGGCAGGCGGATCTCTGCGAGTTCGAGGCCAGCCTGGTCTACAAGAGCTAGTTCCAGGACAGGAACCAAAAAGCTACGGAGAAACCCTGTCTCAAAAATAAGAAATAAAAAAAAAAAAAAAAAAAAAGAATGCTACCTTGATGTTCAGGTTAAAATGAAAGTAAAACCCCAGACACTGTTAGACAAAGTACCTTATCTTTTTAATGTACTATATTTCCAAGACTTAAATTTGATGATGATACTCAACAAGTAATGAATTCCTGATATCGTGTGAGATATAAATTATTAAATTTATGCAAATAATTTTACATTAAATCTTTTATTTAATATGTTTATATTAAAATAAAACAAGCAAAATATCTGATACTCATTAGAATGACTACCATAATTCATGGAATCTTAATAGCTCAAGAAAATTGTCAACAGACTACAAAGCTGTCTTTATCAGGAGTAGAAAAGTCTGATACTTATCTAAGTCATGGTTCACAAAGTATCCAATTTCATGATTAGCCCTCGAGGCTCACAGAATCTTTTCATACTACCTATATCTAGGTGAATAATTATTCTCCAAGTTATTCTAGTATTTACGTTCTACAGAAAGCAATCCCTGTAATACAATTATCTCCCAATTCCTCTTTCTTCTCCTTCATAAGCATTTTCTAGAGAAATCTCAAATTTTCTTTAAAAGACTGTGCCTTTCTGCATCTGTTAAGGTTTAATAGGAAGTCTATTCCCTAAAGATTCATATGTTTAATGCAGAATCCCCAGCTGGTAGTGACTGAGCATAAGGGCTTTGACATAATCAATGCAAAATATATTAATGGATTTATGATTTTGTAGCATTAATTTTAAGAGATCATTGAAACTGTTAGATACAGGGCCAACATAGGGAAAGTAGCTAACTGGGACTTGTCTTTGGAATTATATTTTGAACTCAGTTTCAAAATATATCAGGTGAGCAACTTTATTTGCAAAGCCTTTTGCCATCATGATAATGTGCCTTACCACATACAGTTGCATGCAAAGACTGTTGAAGTTCACATGTGAATCCAATCCCCAAAATAAATTAAATTCTCCACCCTTCAAATTGCTTCTCTCTCTGTCTCTGTCTCTGTCTCTCTCTCTTTCATGGTGACATATGGCTAAATTACCGAGTTCAGTATCTAAATGAAATTGCAAATGTGTGTTTCATTGTTTCTATTTCAACATAACATCATTTCTGAAGCATGCAATCTAAATATGTCTGTTATTTATGGAATGCTATGTTTTTTTTTCTTCTCTGACGTTAACATTGCCATTTACCATTAGTGAAAATCCTAAACTGAGCAGCTTGGAAATGTAGTCTCTAAACTAACAATATGAATGTACTCAAGATAATTTGAAAGAAATGTAAGTTCATCTGCATTCTAATAAGCCAGGAACTCTGGAAAATAGCATAGGGGCATTTTGTGTTTATTATGAGTCCTAGAAAAGTTTTAAGAAGACCTACAATATGAAAATCATATGCAAACATTTTAAAATAAGAGTAGGCCTACTAATACTGTAAACAAACAAAGTTGCAGATTACTTATTTCTGTGTTATGTTAAAGAAAACTCATATAAATATATTGTTATATGGGCATATATACTTATATTACTCATATGTTTGTATATATGAGAGTATATTTATATTATCATCCAGGAACCTTGAAAACATACAAATTGTCATCAGAAAGTTGATATCATACATTCATTCCTAGGACAATGAAGCAAGATAAATTGTCTGACTCCCATTTTCTAATACCTTTTAACTGTACCCTTACTTTCCCATTTCTGATAAATAAGCCCAGCATTCTTGATATCAGTAACAGCAAGTGCAAACCATTTCAGCTTCACTGGTAAGTGGCCTGACCTCAATACATTTCATTTCATCACTACAAAAATCCAAAATCATTATCCCCAGACTAAGTTCTCCAAAACCATTTGAACTAGCTCCAAAGATAACTTGTCATTCTCCTAAGAGAACCGTTTTGTGCGAAGAAAGTTTTTCTCTCAACTCTGTTGTCTAAGTGGTTGTATGGTATCCCCAGAATTGACAACTGAAACCAATTTGGAGTGGTCGAGATTCTATCCTCTCTGTATGGGGTAATGAATGGTAACACAAATTCAAAGCTTTTCAAAGCACCAGTGAAAATATATTTAGAGACACAGCCAAAACTATCCTATTTTAAATTGCCGGGCTCCACTTTCACAGCTTTCAGGCAAGAAGTTATCGATATACATAAACTGAATGCCTTTATTTTAAAGTGTGATCAGAAGCTGTGTTTCCCCACTAATGAAATTCTACCACCCTAGGACCATTTTCATCAAATATTTGTGCCACAGGGATAGAGAGATAGCAACATGTGCACCAGAAAGGAAGAAGTAATTGCTCTGATAATCATGATACTAAGGAACAACTGGGAGAAGGACTGCTGCAGAGACAATATTTAGTAGCTAATTGTTCCACTCTCCAGTTCTCATTGCTTGCAGACATTGAGTCTGGTTACAAGGTAAATCAGAGTTTATAAAGCCCAGCTGGAATTTTGGTGCCAGCAGTGTTTTTCTTTAGCATGTTCTCCCAGAAAGAAATTAAAAATAATGTAAATCCACTAAATGTCAAGAGAGTACAAAATACCAAATGGGAACTACTTACAGTGAGAGTCCTTTCAGAAAAATCTCACACAAAGACTATTTTGGATGCACTTTTCAGTTGTTAATTACAATTAACTTAAAATTCTAAAACTTCTAAGAAAAATATTATAACAATCAGTCCTATGACAAACAATAATAATAAATATCCTCAGTTGTTTTTTTGTTTTTTTTGTTTGTTTGGTTTTTTTTTTTTTTTGGCTTTTGGAGACAGGGTTTATCTGTGTAGCTTTGGGGCCTCCTGTCCTGGAACCTAGAACTAGCTCTTGTAGACCAGACTGGCCTTGAACTCACAGAGTTCTGCCTGCTTCTGTTTACTGACTGCTGGGGTTAAAGGCACATGCCACCACCACCCCACAACCTTATATTTTAAGGATAGCAAACTAATGTATTTTTCTACCTCCTCCATTGATTATAATAGATTTAATTATATTAGACATTATATGTCTGTTGTGATATGATGCAATTCTATGCTTTCCAATGAGGTAGCATTTCAGGTTCTATCATAGACAGTCAGTTCTGATTACCAGACCTCAGTGTGCTTGAGTATTACAAAACTGAAATCAGCACAGAGAATCTAGTCCTTAAGACAGTCAGTGAAAATGTCATGTATCATAGAAACTATTAACTTAGCACCTAGGCAATATTGATAATATTATTTTACAGAGAAAACCATACATATTTTCTTTAACTTAAGATTAATCCGATTTATAAAGATATGAAATGATTTGATTAAAGATGCATATTAAAATAAACTATGTGGCAAAAATTCTAAACTTCCTGTGGCTTATATATATACCAATCTTGGTGATTAACTCAGGTTTAGGTCTGAATTATCTTGAAACTTAAGACTCATAAAGTGAGGTCTATATTTGACATACTACACATAACATTTCTATAACACAACATTTCTATGTTATGGTGAAGAAATGTAAAAAAAACTTAACATTCAAAGCTCAACTAAATATGTCAAAAAATCAGGCTGAAGAGAAATCTATAAGTCAGGGCTAATGGAGAGGATTTGGGGAGTTCAGAGATCAATATTAACATTAACATCACAATTAACATTATGAGAAAAGATATTGCCTCTAATGAATGGAGTTTCTTTTATAAATTTGCACAAAATCATTCAAATTAAATGATAAGATAAATCAAAAGATACAACATAGATTATAGAAATAATTTAGTTAAAAACCCAGCAATTTAAGAAACATAGATAAATTATGAAAAAATAAAACATGAAAGTAGGTGTGCCAGAGAAATCAGGATGGTGTTTATAAAACAACCAGAGATTTGCTTAAGAAAATAGCTCTTAACAGAATACGAAAGACATTTAAATTTGTTTTCTGATGGTACAACAAAGTATATAAAGACTTGGTTTTATCTAAGTGAAAGATGTGATTACCTCCAGTTTGGTGGAAACATGATGTGCAGTCTTTACTATTGCTGCTGAGATCATTCTGTAAGAAGACACCAACATTTCTCTATTTTTTATTCATTCATTATTTGACAATTTGATATATTTATATAATGCTTTCTCGTCATACTCATTCTGCCAACCTCTCTTTTGTCCTCCTATCCTTTATCATACCTTCAAATACATTTCTTTCATTAAGTCACTATCGTATTTTCACGACCTTCTGTTTTGATTTTTATTTGCTTTCTGATCTGTTGGTTTTAACCAGTGTCACTCTTATGAGCCTAGATATGGAAGCTTTCCATTACAACACTAATAACTCAACAATGGCTATATCACTGAAGACAATGACTTCTCTTATTTCAGCATCTCTCTACTGCCACTAGCTGTATTGGCCAGGATATGGACCCATGCTCCCCTGCATGATCTATGACTGTTTGTTGAAAACAACTACAGCTGTTGAGAATGAATGACATATTAGGTTACAGATTGCCCATAATATAATACTTCATGGCCCTCTTCCACATTGTTTACCCCTTTAATTCTTTCTGAAATTTCCATAATTTTCTTTCTCGTGACCCCTATAATCTCATTGGTTCACAAAGTTAGACTTCAGTTGTGGTGGTTTGAATGAGAATGATCCCCATAGGCCCATGGAATTGAATATACTTGATAACCAAGGAATGGCACTATTTGGAAGGATTAATAGGTATGTCCTTGTTAGAAAAAGTGTGTCGATGGCAATGGACTTTGAGGTTTTAAAAAGGCCTTTTTTACCAGAGTCTGCAGACCAAGATGTAGAAGCTTCATAGTGAGTCCCCCAAAGAGCCAGAAGACTAAAAAACAACCAACTACATGGGTTGACCTTTTATTAATGACTTTTCTATTGCTGAAACACTAAGCCTGAAGCAGATGAAAAGCACTGTAGATGGTAATAATCTTTGAAACCTCATAGCCCACCCCCTGTCACATACTACCTATAGCAACACCACATCTCATTGGCCTCCTCAAACAGTTCCACGAACTAGGGATCATGAATTAAAATACATGAGCTTATGGGGGACATTCTCAATCAACCATACTCCACAGCCTTCTAATGAAAACACGAAATGCTCTCTCGGGGCAAAAATACACTTCTTGGCACCTGCAATAATTTGGTAATATGTTGCTATATCAAATTTTAACTGTTGATTTGTTTCTGTATTAGGTCCCTTACCTGTAAGCTTTTTATATTAAATAGGAATCTGCTGAGCTCTGTGTATCTCAGCTATGACCTGACATTGTTTTGCAAATTTAGTTTTTTACAATAGATAATCTCCTCCTGACAGGCAAGCTTTGGCTATCTGTTTCCAATCCACTGGTGGCAGAGCTTTCACAGATATATGTTTAACAGAATCTGAGTAAAAGGAGCCATGATGTGATATTGAGTGCAAGACGTTTTTAATTCTTTGAATAACTTAAATGATATAGGCGTATGTATCCTAAGCAGAATTTTTTGTGTGTGCATTTCTCTGGTCCATTATGGGAAACAATTGAAAACCTTGCATTTCTTCCCCTCTGTTAGTGGCTTTTCTGATACAAGCTTGTAGAGGGGATTCACTACTATTGTTGTATATCTGCTTTATTTTTGGAGTACTTTGAACCATAGGCAGGTCTAGACCAGTTATTATGGTAGGAAAAGAATTACCTTGATGATGCTGTACTCTCTCTCCTGTCTTTTAATATGTCTCAAATCAATTATTTAGTCATTTGATTATTTTTTCTTGCCCCATATTTTTATATCTACAAATTTTACTCTCAATATTACTTTCCTGCTTTATTATAATTTTTTAAAATTTTATTTTCTATTTTTGAGCACTCATATTTACGTATCCACATTTGGATTGCAGGTTTCTCACTTTCTCCTTCATACTTTTCGTCACTTTTTGACATTTTTTCGGGGTTTAGTGGTCAGTCCCATGTTGGACACCACTATGTTTTGGTCAGGCGCCCACATAAACTATCTCTCTGGACTGGTGTGCAAGCGCAGGAATAATTGAGACACAGCTCCCACAGCAGTACTAGAAGGGAGTCTCAGGATTTATTCAAATCCTGAAGATCACCTGTGTTTATTTTCAAAAAATCTTTTATCCCCCAAGATAAACTGAGGGGGATGTTTATTAGCATTCTGTTTCTTTGGTAGCAGGACTAAAGTCATGTTCACAGCTCTGATATTAGCTTGGAATTAAAATTTCTTCTCAGATGATTTTCATAATTACAAAGAAAGGAGCATCACAACATCAACATATCCTAAGATCAAAAGATAGCCAGTCTGAAGATGCTTTTAGCACCTCTGTTACTATTGTGGCTTGAGAGGCTGACTGCTGATACAATGCAAAATTATGTGGCCTGTATAAGAGTGCCCCACAGCATAAGTAGCCAGTTCTTCTCTGTAGTGTAGTTAGCCTGTGTTTTCAAGTGCACATTAATGAAATTCTTATGTGCTTTGCCATTTATGTGAGTTTAAAATAATACACTAAAAACCTTGAAACACCTAGCATAGACATTGGCCATCAATTATATTACTGCATCACAATATTAATTATTGAGTTCTGTACACAAATTGTTGTCCTGACTTAATTCTTTATCTTGGGCCCTAGTTTAGTAGTATCCACCCCACAGGTTGTTATGAACATACAATAATTAAGAACCCAACTGTTTTACTTTGTGCTAGCTTACAATACCATTACTGTTAATGGTATATAATATTTCAATAAATATTTTTGAAGTCCTGTTTTGATTTCTGGATATAATATCTGCATTTTTTCAGTGGCATAAAGAGCATCATAAACAATTTTACCTAAGTCCTGAAATTTCTTTTCCATCACACAGATATTCAGATTCTTAGAAGCATAGGGAAAGGATAAAATATCTTTGTTTACTCAGTAGAACTTTCATTTGTTTTTGATAACAAAGTTATTTTCAGTATTTATAGCTAAATTCTTAGATCTTGGAAGAAATTCTGAGTTTTTTCTGGCATGATAAGGCAATTAGAAAAATAAATGTTTATATTAATTAAGCAATGATCAAAAATAAAAAGATAGAAGTAATTATTCTACTTACAGCACACATGTGTTTGTTTTTTTATAAAGTTAAAAATAAAATTATGTTGCCCTGAGAGACATGCAGATGATGACATAGTGTCTTCTTTGCTATATTGGGAGTTAATTTAGTTGATCCATAACACTTATGCCCTGATACAATTTGCCAGAAACAGATCAATTTTAACACAAGGAGACAAAATCAGGTTATAGATATGTCTATTCAGTTTTATTCAATGAGGTATTAGTAAAAGATGAGAATTCATCAAATGATTCCTACCAACAACATCAATTTCACTATGTTCTCATACAGACAATGGTAGCAAAAATATTTTATCTAGAATAACCTTGAGATAAGAAGTACATGCTAACAAACAAAAAGCTCAGTGCCAGGATTGTGACCACTCCTTTGGAGCTGTTGGTTATTGAAGTCACCAAAAGGTTACAGGTTATTGTCAATAATCTTAGTTACCCTCTAGAATTTAAATGTACTACCCTATTGCTGAAAATATCACATATCTAAGTCACAGAATATGGACTTATCTAAGTCACAGAATATGGAACTTCCCTGGAAGCTTCAGCCCTTCTGGCTAGCTTTTATATGAATGGAAGGAACTATATAAAACTAGGAGAAGAGAAAGCTCACTGGTAGTCTTATCCAGCTATTAGTCCTGGGAGCTACAGTAATAACTGGGCTGTCAAGTCAAACCCCATTGGTGAAATAGTGGCATGACCATCATGTGTATAACCAACTACTTTCTGAATGAATTAGTGTTCTGATCCACAACATGAAACCCATACTTGATACCAATATCAAATCAAAAATTTGTTGCTAGAAAGGCCATGGGCTTAGAGGAGACTGTGAATGGACAAAGGATTAAACTGACTACTATTTGCAGAAGACTGCTATAAACAAAAAGACCCACGACTGGCCAAAGTGCAGAGAATAAAGGACTATGAAATATTCAACTCCATATGAAATATATTTATATCTGGGTTGATTAGCCTTTTACGGTCTAGTTTCTTGAGTTCATAGCAGCATTGTTTGTAATAGCCAGAACCTGGAAACAACCTAGATGCCCTTCAATGGAAGAATGGATGAAGAAAGTGTGGAATATATACATATTAGAGAATTACTCAGCAGTAAAAAACAAGGACTTATTGAATTTTGCATACAAATGGATAGAAATAGAAAACACTATCCTGAGTGAGGTAAGCCAGACCCAGAAAGAGGAACATGGGATGTACTCACTCATATTTGGTTTCTAGCCATAAATAAAGGACATTGAGCTTATAATTCACGTTCCTAGAGAAGCTAAATAAGAAGGTGAATCCAAAGTCAAACATATAAGCATCCTCCTGAATATTAACCTTCATCAGGCGATGAAATTAGACAGAGACAGAGACCCACATTGGAACACCGGACAGAAATCTCAAGGTCCAAATCAGAAGCAGGAGAGGGAACACAAGCAAGGAACTCAGGACCGCAAGGGGTGCACCCACACACTGAGACAATGGGGATGTCCTATCGGGAACTCACCAAGGCCAGCTGGCCTGGGTCTGAAAAAGCATGGGATAAAACTGGACTAGCTGAACATAGCAGACAATAAGGACTACTGAGAACTCAAGAACAATGGCAGTGCGTTTTTGATCCTACAGCACGTACTGGCTTTAGGGGAGCCTAGACAGTTTGGAAGCTCACCTTACTAGACCTAGATAGAGGTGGGCGGTCTTTGGGCTTCCCACAGGTCAGGGAACCCTGATTGATCTTCGAGCTGATGAGGGAGAGGGACTTGATCGAAGGAGGGGGAGGGAAAGGGGAGGCGGTGGCGGGGAGGAGGAAGAAATCCTTAATAAATAAATAAATTTAAAAAATAAGAAATATATTTATATCATCTCCTCCTCTTAAGGGTCATGGATGTTTGTAAAAGAATGGGCAGAAATAAGAATAAGAAATGGTCAGTAAATAAAAAAAAAACTTGTGTATTCTGGAAACATCAGGAAACTACACATATAAAATCACAGTAGCATGCCTTGACACATGCAAATTCAAGACTGACCAAATTCTAGCATGGAGAGTAGAAGTGCACAAAATTGTACCAGGTAGCTGTGAACTAATGAAAACTGACAGGTCCTCACTGGGGCAAAGTCATGTTTGTTAAAAGTTCTCTCTTAACAAGTTGACCACATTCTAATGCACAACCATACATCCATAAATATTTGGGCAGCACAAATAGAAAATGAGTAAACACACACACACACACACACACACACACACACAGAGAGAGAGAGAGAGAGAGAGAGAGAGAGAGAGAGAGAGAGAGAGAGAGAGAGGAGGGAGGGAGAGTACATAGTCTGGGTTTACAGAATATAAGGGCTGGACTTGGGAGGAATAGTTAGGAATCATTAAGACTGTCTAAACGCCTTGTATATTTCCTTCAAAAGAGCTAATAAAAATGTATCTTAAACTAACAAAAAAAGAGTAAAAATATGATCTGAATTGAGCATTTCTTTAAAAATGTGTTTGGTCACTGGTATCTTTAGAGTTTGCAATTCTTCAGATATAGTGAGATATCTTAGAGATGTATTAATTCTATGTGTATATTATGCCACATACACTGCAGTTTTATGTATGCACATTTTAACTGAGATGTAATAAATGAGGCAAGATAAATATATTTATACTTGTGGGATTATATTCTTATAAGTTTATATCTGCGCTCAACCAGTTTGGGTCTTAGAATGTTTCACTTTTAGAATTTGCTTTAAAGATTTTTTTTATTCTATGAGTATGTGAATGTCTATGTGTATATATGATATACAGCATGCATATAGGTAGCCATGTAAGAAAAAGGATCAGATTCCCTGGAACCAGAGCCTAAGTATACAATGCTTAAAACATTGTAGGTGCTGAGAGACAAACCTAGTCGTCCAATTCCACATCTTAGATTTTTAGTTAGAAATGCTTAATCTGTATAAGATTTGACTTTATCCTATATCTTTCTGTATATCTTCATTATTTTCTAAGCCATCATATGGTTATTATTTTTGAAATATCATAGTGGTGACATTCACACATAAAATAAAGGAAAGTGGTGTGTAACTTTTGACTTATCACACTGAGTCCAAAAGTGATAAATATATAGACCTAAATAGATGTTAAATTTAAGTTTGTGCTCACATCAAATGTTGACCACCCTCATAGTCAGAGTATACTTTAAGCAGTAATTTCTATATATGCTACAATACATAAAAGTTATTTAAAGTACCATTATATATAATATTCATTGCTCTATAAAGACTAGTTAGTTTTTATACAATTTAGATGACTAAGAATAAATATTTGTCCTAGTTGTAGATTCATGTGTCAGATTTATTCTCTGGAAAATCATATTTATTAAAATGATATTCCAAATGTCAAGTTAAGGATTTTATTCTTGAATTCACTACATTATAAAGGCATAGTTCATTTTCTATCTCCCTTTCCATCTTTCTTCCATATTTTAAAAAGCAGGAGTTAATTGTTTGTAAGAAAAAAACCTTTACTATCCACACTTCATTCTCCCAGTATTATCAGAGAACAAATTAAAACACAGCGATCCAGCTAGAGTTTAGCAAATTTACAAATCAAAACCCCCAAACAATATCCACAGAAAGTTTCTGATCATTCCCATACAATATCTTTCAAAGCATATCATCGGAAGAAAACATGAAAAATTTGATGCATCAATGGATGATAATTTTTCCCCCAGGAGACAAGATTCTTGATCTTAAGGAAGCTTTGTGAAATTATCTAACAGTTAGAAAACTTTGGAAGAAAGTTAATATGGCCAAAATATTAAATACAAAACCTATCAGTCAGAGCATATTTAAGCATTGTCTTAACAATCTTTTCCAAGTAGCTTAGATGTCTATGCAAAGACTTCTACTATCTTTCTAGATAACCAAGAACAAAAGCTTTAGGTCTGAGAGCCACCATTTCCTCATTTGTAAAATCAGAAAATAACATCAACTTTGCTGACTGGATTTAATGAGAAAATATGGACTAAATATTTGTCCAACCATTTAAATTAAAAAATGGTAGATTTTATTATTAATACAACAATCTAAACTAACATTTTATGAGTATTTATAGAGAAAACACTAAATCTATATTAACATTTGCTCTTCATGTTAAATCATCATGCTGTATAAAATGGAACTTGATTACTTGGGATCATGAATATTATATGTATAAGTAATGCCACAATGATATTTGAAAATTGCATCACAGATCTCTCTTGAAGTTTGAATCTGTCAGAAGGCTAGTTTCCCAATCAAGTATTATTATATTTCCTTCTTATTCCTTTTACTACATTTCAAAATTTATAAGATAAAGCATTTTCCATTTATATGCTTAAATAGAAAAATAAATACCTGCTCTGCTCTCTCCAGATAAAAAGTGACCTGTGATAGTAATAGATTAATAGTCATGTTGAAATAATTGCAATCCAAAAATAATTCTCAAATTTGAAGTTTTTATAAAAATATGGATCAATGGAAAATATTAACTAGCTAGAGTGAGTGATATTGTTTGGCATAAGAGTTTAACTGCGAAAAAAAATAGAGATAAGAGGTAAGCTGTTCAAGATAGTGGCAAATGATTGCATTTCTCCAGAAAAGTTTTCAGGGCAAGGAAGCAGGCACATTTAAGTTCTTCCTGTAACCAGAGAACAAAGTTTTCAGAATATAGTTAAAAATCTTCAGTTTAACTTGGACCAGGAGTCATTTTAGTATGGGAGAAGAATTTAAAGCAAGCAGACCAAAAGTTATAATTTAATAAAATATCATACAAGATAAAACAAATTAAACCTCTGGTCAGGATCTACATACATTTTTCTAGCAAAGGCTCTTCTTCTTGCCTAATGGAAAATGATCAATTACATGACAGTGGAGAGGAAATAGAGTTAAAAATCTCACCATTCAGCAGCAGCAAGACATTATTTATTATAGATTGTCTTGCTTTCTGACTATTAGAGAAGAAGTCAGTAAGATTCACATGGAGATAACACAAAACAAAACAACAACAATAAGGAAAACCCCATAATCTGTTGATGGTGTGATTGGTTATTGTTTTCTGACTTAACCATTAAAAAGAATGCATTTAGTTTTCTGAGAATTTTGAAGCAAAGTACCTGTTGCACTTGTATACAATGGGGTATACCTGGGTAATCTAGTGCTTTCTACTGAAAACAACAACAACATAATTTCTACAAAGGCAACTTTGTGTTTACAAAAACATGATAACACCATTTAAAAAATCAGAATTGCCATGTGTTACCAAAACTTAGAGGTGAGTATAGAGAACAGTAGTAGTAAGAGTAATGGACTGAGTAAACTGCAACAGGTTCCCAAGTGGCTGCAATGGGTCATGAGACCATGACGCAGGTACCCAAAGTGGCGAGAGGCAGTGGGCAGTGGATCCTGAGAGCAGCCAGTCCCAGGCAGGGAGCCACATGGTAGGAGAGAGACCTCAATGGGGCAGTCAGTCCCATGAAGATAGAAAGATAAATAGGCATGTCACAGCACCACACTGCAGGTCTCATAAGGTGGATGGTTTCGTGCAAGAAGTCATGTGGCAGGCAAGAGAAAGAGACATGGATAGGTTCACCATGAAGAGCGAAGTTGGATATTTATTTAGTGGGTTATGGAAGGGAAATAGGAGAAGGGGAGAAAAGGAGAGAGAGAGAAACAGAAGGGGAAGGGAAGTGATAGGGAAAAGGGAGAAACAGAAGCTGCCTCTTTGAGAAGGAGAAAAAAAAGGAAGGGACTTGGGCTGGAAGCTGAAGATCAGCTTGCCTCATCAGGTGAAGAGGGAGTGGGCATGGCTTGTCTCCTAAAAGGACAGAGCAAACCATTACTTTTCCATCTCTTGTTTTATAATAAAAAGGCAGGAGTTTAGGCACAACTGGTTAAAGGAATTGGGGCGGTAGATTCTCAAAACTACTTCCTGCTGATTTGTGGATGTTGTCTTGGAGGGCAACCTGAAAAAGCTGGGTGCTAGTCACATCCTGGCATAGCTGGTCCATTTGTTCCTGTCTGGTGTTTCTGGTATGGAAAATGTCTGGTATATCTTATACCTGTTTAAGGTACTGGCAGAACAGAGGACAAAGTTAAGTTTAAGAAAAAAATTAGAACCAAGGAATTGAGGGGGGTGTATCTGACCTGCTCAAAGTGGATCCTTCAATTCAGCTCCCTAAAACTCACAATTCTTTGGGTTTGTAAAAACAGAAGTTTTAAAAATATATTTTGTATAAACAGTAGCATATTTATGTCAGAATAATTGTGACAGATATTTTACACAATGAAAATTATTTTTAAGACTATGGAAGGCAGCATGAGACAGAAATTTGAAAACTTGTATTTGTCCTCACACCTTTATAACTTGCCATTCTTGTATTTATTTGTATTTGTGCTTTACTAAAATTAGTTTGGTGAGGTTTTCCTTTTAAACTGATGAAATCTCTCAATTGTCAAACTACATCAGAAATCTTTAAGAAGGATAAAATTTTACTTGAGTTATTAATTTAAAAACTACCTAGAACTTACTTGCTTGGAACCTAGAGCTATTCCTCAGCATCCTTCATGATCACTGAAAGTTGTATTTGTCTTTTGCTGTTTAGTGCAGGGCCTGTCAGGGTCCAGAAGTTCCTGAAGACTAGAAAATCTGTAGGAAGACAAGCTAAACAGTTGATTCCGGTGATTCTGTTCACTGTCTAGTGATCTTCAGTTTAGATGAAAGGCAGTTTTGCCCAGTGGTCAGCTCTTGGCTGTTGAAACAAAGTGTGGATGGAAGTTGTTTTGTGTCCATTTGGCTTCTGTCTTCTTTGGAGGAAATAGAGTGCTACCGCTCAGAGCCAACATATCTCTTTTTGTTATGAAAGTTTTTATTAATGAAATATTTAAATGCCATATTCCCCAGATTTCTGAGCAGTTGAGGAATGTTTATCAGGTATAGAGGAGTTGTAACTACAGTATAGAATCTGCCAGTAGAGTTCAGTCCAAACTTGACTGTACTGGTTCTCAACTTAACAGGTAAAGCAGGGTTGGATTAAATATAAAGTTTTTATAAGAGACTTAAAAGAATATAACAGTTTAAAACATGAAACTTAATTGTTTTGTATTCTGGAATGAGATACAATGAACAATTATAACATTTAATAGTAAACATATGTTCATTTAAGTTACATGTATGAACACACACACAGAGTGAGCAAGAATTGGCTGAAGTGGATGGTTTTGATGGGCCCTACCAAAGTCATGCCATTGCACAAAACACACATGCAACACAGTCAACATAATGAATTTAGAGACAAAAACATAAGTTAACCAGGAGACTAGGCAGCGTATAATCCAGTAAAGATGGCAGGATTTGGTCACCTGACCTATCTCTCAGTTAAGATGGCAGTGACGTCAACTGAGCTTAGTTAGGATGGCAGTAAGGTCACCCATGTAACAGAGTTAATACTGGGAAACCAGGCAAGTTATAGCTCAGTAAAGATGGCTGACCTTGGTCACCTGATCTGGCTCTCAGCCAAGATGGTGGCATAGTCACCTGATCTCAGTTAAGATGGTGGTATGGTCACCTGACCCCAGTAAAAATGGCAGAAATCACAAGTATGGAAAAGCCACTCAGTTAAGATGGCGATAAAGTCACCTGACCTCAGTTAAGATGGTGGTATGGTTGCCTGACCTCAGTCAAACTGTCAGCAGTCACATGTCATATGAAAAACCCACAATTTTTAAGGTGCAAAGGTTTTAAGTTTAATAATAAGAGAGACTTAGAGGCATGATCTGCCCTGTCACTGAGGCACCATGGCATAAACTGCGGCAGGGAACAAAAGACTGAAATTGTAAACAACTGCCTTGTGGATCAAACCAATCTTGTTGGCAGAGGTAGCCCTGATAGGAACAGTTTGAGAAAACTCCTTTCATTTTCCTGTGTGCTGACAGTAGTTAGAAACTTCTAGTAAAATATCAGGATAAAAGGTACAGTTAGGCAGCCACTGTAGATTGCTTTCTAAATTGTAACAAGGTCAATTTTTTGAACAAAGAAAAGTGTGGAAAACTGTAAATAGGGCATTAAGGCCTGGGGACTCAGGGCCTCTAAAAGGCATCATACAACATGTGCAGTGCTAGCATAGGAGGACTGACCCAGGGTCCTTGCTGCCATGATTTTAGCTAAGGGAAGCAATCAAGAGATGAATGTCAGCAAAGGGCTCAACTATAGCTTTAAATAACATGGTTGGGGGCTATCCCCCAATTTCTAGGAACACCAGAAGATTTCCAGGAGTTAAAAGTCAGTTCCTCAGGTGCAAATAAATGAATAAGCTGACCAGAATGGGGAAAATTTACCAATTGAAGCTGGTGGTGTGTGTAGAAATTGTGCTCAGGAATATGGAATATGTGGTAGTTGTGGAAAAAAATACCCGGTTCTGAATCCCAACCCTGGGAGAGGAGCTCGGGGCAAGAGAGCCACCCGAGTCTCATGACACCAATGTAATGAATTAAGTAAAATGCTGCAGGTCCCTGAGTGGCTGCAGTGGGCAGCAGGCCAGGAAACCATGTCCCAAGAACCTGAGAAGGTTCAGGCAGTGGGAAGCAGGTTCTTAGAACAACCAGTCCCAGACAGGGATGGTGCAGTTACCCAAGTGGCTGCAGTGGCCATGAGAGGCAGCAAGTTTCATGAAGAGGGAAAGATGGATGGGCATGCCAGAAGACAACACTGTAGGTCTCTGTAGGCAGCTGGTATTGGGCAGGGAGCCACATGGTAGTTGAGAGACAGAGACATAGATAGGCACACCATAAAGAGCAAGGTTGGATGTTTATTTAGTGGTTTATGGAGGGGAAAGGGGAAAATTCTGTTTTCTTTAGAATTTTTTTTCCCCAAAAACTTCTCTGGTGTCTTAAGTATTAATTAGATAACTATATTCATGTTTTTTTTCTATTATGAGCCTGTCTTTGTTACATGGATTGTGACCCTTATAATGGAAGGGAAAGGCATCAAAAATTTCTACTTTTACAGTGTTTATAATCTAAACTGGAAATCACAATTTGCATTACAGTATTGTGTCACTAAGTGATCCTGAATGAATTCTTATGTGTAATATAAAATACAACCTGGATGCTTGTTGGTTTCCGGCTCCCCAGACCCAAAATAATCACACAGAAACTATATTATTTACAATACTCTTTGGCCAATAGCTTAACCATCTTTCTAGCTAATCACTTATATATTAAATTAACCAATTGCTATTAATCTGTGTATTACCATAAAGCTGTGGTTTACTGGACAATATTCTGAATTTTGCCTTTTCCAGTGGCTACATGGTTTCTCCCTAACTCCATCTATTCTCTCCTCCTCTGCTCAGAATTCCCATCTTGACCTACTCTGTGCTGCAGTAAGCTGAAAAATGATTCTTTATTAATCAATGGTATTCACAGAATACAGAGGGGAACCGCACATCTCTGGATATGCTATAAATATGAATAATTTGCATTGGTATGCATCTTGTTCTATTGGTATGAACTTAAGGTCATTTTGTTATATGTATATTTTTGCTCTTGATTAAGGTATTGTGTTTGTGCAGCTCATTTAAAAATGTAATGTATAATTAAAAACTACATGTTAAAAGATAGTCACCTATAATAGGCTTATAATCATGTTAGTTACGTTTGCTAGATGTACAGAAATATATTTCAGATGGGTAGGTGTTCTTCAAACCTTTTGAAGATGAACCAAATATGGTATTTAATTTTTTTAAGAACTTAGGACTTTTAATGACAATGAGGTACATCTTTTCCTGACAGCAGAAATCTACTTCAAGGGGATATTGGCATCAAAGAGATTACTTATGTAGTTGGTTAGCCAGTTAGCAGAGAGACTACTCTTGTCTGTACTGCTTCATGATATGCTGTATGAACTGGTCATGCAAGACCCACAAAAAAAAAAATTAACTGATGGCTTGGAGACCGGCAAGAGGCCCTGCTCCTGTGTTGCGTGCATCCAGACAGGTGAGTGAGTAGCTGCATAGCCAAACAGTCCCAGGGAACAGAATACAGGCCCCCTCCAATTCCTTAAGCTTTTCTGGCCATCCTGTGGGGTGTTTCCCAGTGCCAGTTTTCTTTACCACATTCCAGACTGCACCCAAACACTCCTTTTCATCTGTGACGTCCTTGGATCCCCCAAATCAGCCTGCTTCAGGGCTGAGGGGCTGGGGAGGCAGCAGGAGTGTCCTTGTACTGGGGCTTTTTTGTATAGCCCAAACCTGCCTCACAATCCTGCTTTTTTGTCTGTAAGGTCCTTGGAGCCAGGCAAGAGAGGCGCTACTCCTGCGTTGGGCAGATTCAGACAGATGAGTGAATGGCCACATAGCCAGACAGTCCAGGGAACTGAGTATAGGCCCCCTCCAATTTCCTAAGCTTTTCTGGCCATCAAGTGGGGTGTTCCCTGACTGTTGGCTTTCTTTACCACATCCTACCTTCCCCCCAAATCCTGGGCTTTAATCTGCAGGGCCCTTGGATCCACCAGCACAGTCTGCTTCGGGGCAGAGGGGATCTGAGAGCCTGCTCCAGTAGTGTTGGGACCTAAGAGAGGGCAGAACAAGATTAACGTGCAAGTAAGTACAGAGTCAGCCATAGCAAAGATTGGACCAAGACAACAAGGCTCTGCTGACCTTGTTTGAAGGAAGAGATGGACAGGTGCCAATGCAAGAATTACTTTAACATCCTGAAAAGCAACATGATAACACCAGAATTCAGCAAACATGCAACAAGAAGATTTGAACATCCTAACCCAGAAGAAGTAGAAGAATTTGACTTTAAACATAAACTTATGAAAATGATGGGGAGCCTTAAACAGGAAGTAAAAATACTTCCTTAAAGAAATGGAAGAGAATGCAAACAAAAAGTTAAAAGAAATTAATAAATCCCTCAGAGATACCCAAGAAAACCAAGAAAAAGCAATCAAACAGATAAAGGAAATAGTTCAAGCATGAAAACCAAAATGGAGGTAATGAAGCAAACACAAAGCAAGGGTGGCTAGATATGGAAAATCTGAGTAAACGAACAGGAACTACAGAGACAAGTATAACGAACAGAATATAAGAGATAGAAGAAAGAATCTCAGACACTGAAGGTCCAATAGAGGAAATAAACTCACTGATCAAAGAAAACAGCAAATCCAACAAATTCTTAACACAAAACATCCAGGATATCTGGGACATCAGGTAAAGAACAAACATAAGAATTGTAGGGGAAGCCCCAGCCAATCACCTTGCTTGTAGGGCGGGGTCCCCTGAGGATATTTTTTACTTATAAATATTGCGGGTGTGCTCCTCGCCAACCCTTCTTCTGTTTTCCTGTTTTCTGTGGGAACCTCGGTCTTGTAAGTCCTTCATTTATTAAAGCTGAATATTTTATTATAATTTCTGTCTGCTATTCATTTATGCCGTAACAAGAATAATAGGTTAGAAGAAGAATTACAGCTCAAAGACCCAAAAAATGTATTCAACAACATTATAGAAGAAAATGTTCACAACTTAAAGAAGGTTATTTACATGAAGGTACAAGAAGCTTACAGAACACCAAATAGACTTGATAAAAAAAATCCCCTCACCATTTAATAATCAAAACACAAAACATACAGAATAAAAAAAGAATATTATGAGCTGCAAATGAAAGTTGTCAAGTAATATATAAAGGTAAACCTATCAGAATTACACTTGACTTCCCAATAGAAACCATGAAACCTAGAAGGTCTTGGACAGATGTGCTGCAGACACTAAGAGACAATGGATGCAAGCCCAGACTACTATACCCAGCAAAGCTTCCTTTCCCCATCAATGAAGAAAACAATATACTCCATGAAGAAACAGATTTAAACAATACACATCCACAAATCCAGCCTTACAGAAAGTACTAGAAGGAAAATCTCAACCCAAGGAAGCCAACAAAACCAACAATAGCACAGACATCTGACAACCCTCCATGAACACAACTCAAAGAAGGGAAACACATAAACACTACCACTAAAAAAAAAAAAAAAAGAACTGGAGTTGACAAACACCTAAAAGCTCTAGGAAAAAAAGAAGCAGACTCACCCAGGAGCAGTAGAAGACTAGAAATATTCAAACTGAAGACTGAAATCCACAAATCAGAAACACAGAAAACAATCCAAAGAATCAATGAAACAAACAGCTGGTTCTTTGAGAAAATCAACAAGTTTGACAAACCCCTATCCAAACTAATCAAAAGGCAGAAAGAGAACACTCAGATTAAAAAGAGCAGAAATGAAAAGGAAGAGACAAAAACAAACACTGAGGAAACTAAGAGAATCATTAGGTCATACTACAAAAGCCTGTATACTAAAAAATTGAAAAATGTTAAAGAAAATGACATTTTTTAGATAAATACCATATACCAAAATTAAATCAAAACCATATGAATAATTTAAATAAATCTATAATTTACGAGGAAATAGAAGCTGTCATCAAAAATCTTCCAACTAAAAAAAGCCCAGGACCAGATGGTTTTAGTGCAGAATTCTAACAGACCATACAAGAAGAGTGAATACCTATACCCCTTAGTGTGTTCCAAATAATAGAAAGAGAAGAATTATTGCAAAACTCTTTATGAAGCTACAGTTAACCTGATACCAAAACCACACAAAGACTCAACCAAAAAGAGAATTACAGATCAATCTCACTCATGAACAAGGATGCAAAAATTATCAATAAAATACTGGCAAACAGAACCCAAGAACACATCAAAGAAAACATCCATTATGATCAAGTAGGCTTCATCCCAGAGATGCAGGGCAGGAAACATATAGTTATCCTCTTGGCTATGGGAAGTAGACAAAATTGCCAGGGAGAAAATTGGGATCTTGGGGGTGGGGTGGGATGGGGGTAAGGGGAGATGGAGAGAGAAAAGGGAGAAGGGGAGGATGGGGGTAACTTGGGGAAAAAGGAGGATTGGGATAAAGGAAGGTTGGATAGGGGAGCACGGAAGCACAATTATTAGTTAAGGGAGCCACCTTAGGGTTGACAAGAGACTTGAACCTAGAGTGGCTCCCAGGAGCCCAAGGCTATGTCCCCAGTTAGTTCCTTGGGCAGCTGAGGATAGGGAACCTGAAATGACCCTAGCCTATAGCAATACTGACGAATATCTTGCATATCATCATAGAACCTTCATCTGGTGATGGATGGAGATAGAGACAGAGACCCACACTGGACCACTGGACTGAGCTCCCAAGGTCCCAATGAGGAGCAGAAGGAGGGAGAAGATGAGCAAGGAAGTCAAGATCATGAGGGGTGCACCCACCCACTGAGACTACTGGAAGCTCACCATGGCCAGCAGGACTGTGACTGAAAAAGTATGGGATAAAACTGGACTCTCTGAGCATCGCGAACAATGAGGGCTGATGAGAAGCCAAGGACAATGCATGGGGTTTTGATCCTACGTAATGTGCTGGCTTTGTGGGAGCCTAGCCAGTTTGGATGTTCACCTTCCTAGATATGGACAGAGGGGGGAGGACCTAGGACTTACCACAGGGCAGGGAACCCTGACTGCTCTTTGGACTGGAGAGGGAGGGGGAGAGGAGTGGGGGGAAGGGGAGAAGTGTGGGAGGAGGGAGAGAAGGGTGGGAGGAGGGGGAGGGAAATGGGAGGCTGGGAGGAGGTGGAAACTTGTTTTTTTTTCCTTTTCTCAATAAAAAAAATGGTCAAAACTGAATAAAACAAATGATCATTTCATTAGATGATAAAAAAGCATTTGACAAAATTCAACAGCCCTTTATGATAAATGTCTTACAGAGATTAGGGATATAAGAATCATATCTAAGTATAATAAAAGCAATATACAGCAAGCTAACTGCCAACATCAAATTAAATGGGGAGAAACTCAAAGTGATTCCACTAAAATCAGGAACAAGACAAGGCTGTCCACTCTCTCCATATCTATTCAATATAGGGCTTGAAGGTCTAGCAATACCAATAAGACAACATAAGGAGATCAAGGAGATTCAAATTGTAAACGAAGAATTCAATTTTTTGTTATTTGCAGATGATATAATAGTGTACATAAGTGACCCCAAAAACTCTACCAGAGAACTTTGAGTTCTCTGGCAACATTGATTAATGGGATCTCCTGAAACTGAGAAGCTCCTGTAAAGCAAAGACACAGTCATTAAGACAAAAAGGCAACCTACTGAATGGGATAAGATCTTTACCAACCCCATATCAGACAAAGGTCTGATCTCCAAACAATATAAAGACCTCAATAAACTGGACGTTAATATTCTAAATAACCCAATTAAAAATAGGGTACTGAACATCACAGAGAATTCTCAACAGAAGAATATGAAATGGCCAAAATATACTTAAGGACATGTTCAACTTCCTTAGCAATCAGAGAAATGCAAATCAAAACAACTTTGAGATACCATCTTATACCTGGCAAAATGGCTAAAATCAAAAACACCAGTGATAACCTATGTTGGAGAGGATGTGGAGTAAGAGGCACACTCATCCATTGCTGGTGGGAATGCAAACTTGTGCAACTGCTTTGGAAATCATTGTGGCAGTTTCCCAGAAAATTGGGAGTCAACCTACATCAGTATCCAGCAATAATTCCATTTTTGGGAATATACGCATTTGATGCCCAATCATACTACAAAAGCATTTGTTCAGCTATGTTAATAGCAGCATTATTTGTAATAGCCAGAACCTGGAAACAACCTAGATGCCCCTCAATGGAAGAATGAATAAATAAAATGTGGCATATGCAAACATTAGAGTACTACTCAGTGGTAAAAAAACAATGACATCTTGAATTTTGCATGCAAATGAATAGAAATAGAAAACACTATACTGAATGAGATAACCCAGACCCAAAAATATAAATATTGTATGTACTCTCTCATTAGTGGATTCTAGCCATAAACAAAGAATATTGAGCAACTATTTCGCAATCCTGGAGAACCTAAGTGATAAGGTGGACCCAAAGAAAAACATATATTAATCCTCCTGGAAAATGGAAGCATACAAGATCGCCAGGCAATAGTTGGGATCTTGGGTGAGGGTCATGAGGAAAGGGGAAAGAGGAGGGAGAAGGGGAGGGTTTGGGAGAGCTTGGGGGAGTGGGATGGTTGAAATGAAGAAGGATGAGTATGGGAGCAGGGAAGAAGATATTTTTATTAAGGGAAGGATTGTGGGTTTGGCAAGAGCCTTGACTTTAGAGGGGTTCCCAGATGTCCAGAGGTATGTCCGTAGCTAGTATTCTGGGCAGTGAAGGAGAGGGTGCCTAGACTGGCCTTGTCCTGCATTCAGACTGATTACTATCTTGAATATCACCATAGAACCTTAGTCTCGCTACAGATCAAGATAGAGACAGAGACCCACATGGGAGGAGTGGACTGAGCTCCCAAGGTCTAGCTGAAGAGCAGAAGGAGGGAGACTAAGACCAAGGAAGTCAGGGTCATGAGTGGTTTGTCCACTCACTGAGACAGTGTGCCTGACCTAATGGGATCTCACCAAATCCAGCTGGACTGGGACTGAATGATCATGGGATCAAACTGGACCCTCTGAATGTGGCTCTCAATTGAAGCAGACTGAGAAGCCAACAATGTGTCACGTTCACCCTCGACCAGCAAGGAAGACGCAACACCCGGAGCTCTTCTTGCAGCAGTTTATTCAAGACTTTACTCACAGCAATCTTTCTCCTTCTCCTTCTCTTTCTCTCTCTCTGGGCAAACCTCTCCCAGCCCTTAAAAAGGCACGGGCCACCAACCCCAGATTGCCAGGTGGGCACTGCCCATAGGTCCACGCATATGCAAGCAGCTGACAATCATTGTGTGATCACAGCATAAGTCAGGTCTTAGCCATAATTAGGAGCTGATTATCAGATGTGGCTCCACGCAGCTCGCTACAATAATGGCACTGGGATTTGTCTCTACTGCATGTACTGGCTTTTGGGGATCCAATTCTATTTGGATGCATACCTTTCTACGCCTAGATGGAGGGTTCAGGGCCTTGGACTTCCCACAAGGCAGGGTACCCTGCCCTCTCTTAGGACTGGAGGGGTAAAGGGGAGGGTAAGTGGGGGTGCAGGAGAGAATTGGGAGGAGGGGAAGAAGTTGAAATTTTGAATATTATTATGTATAAAGTAATAAATAATTATTAGGAAAAAAGTGACTGATGAACTTTCCAAAAGATGAGATTATTATTCGGAGTTCTTGTCTCAAATAAGGAACTGCCAGGCATTTGGCACAACTCATAAAAAAGCAACCGATGAAATTTGCCAGTACAAGTCAAAAGAGATCTTTAAATTTCCTGCTTCATGGAAAAGTCTGCTGGAGACTGTGGGCCTGTAGGCTGAAATTGGATGCTGCAATGATACAGAAGAATTTTGGGTTAAGATACAGGCAACAAAATGCCTCTTCAATTGTAGAGCTTTGGAAGTTGCTTACAATGCACTTCCTGTTTACTTAGGTAATATTATATCCTTCTGGAGCCTTTGATGGAGTTGAAGAATAGATAGTTATAATTAGTTTTCCATAGTTATGAGAAAAGATAAAGTAGATATAAATATTGCAACTATAATTCTTGCTTGATAACTCTCTCATTGTTTGTAATCTTGCTATATTAAAGTTAACACTTTCTTTTTTATTCAGACAGAAATGGGGAGGTAATGTGTGATTCCCCTCTGTGTACTCTGAATACCACTGGTTAATAAAGAATCTTTTCTGGGTCTATTACAGCACAGAATAGGGCAAGGCAGAAATTCCAAACAGATAGTGGAGGAGATAGTAGGCAGAGTCAGAGAAAAGCCATGTATCCACCAAAGGGGACAGATGTCAGAACGTTGCAAAGTAAGCCATAGCCAGGTAATGATACACAGGTGAGTAGAAATGCTTTAATTTCAGATAGAAGAGCTAATTAGAAAGAAGTTTAAGCTATTGCTTAAACAGTATTGAAAATAATATAGGTTCTGTATGATTATTTTTGGTCTGTGCAGCTGGGAATTAATGAACATTCTCCATTAACACTAATCTATCTTTTCAATCTTCTTCCTATGGTTCATATTACTTTTCCTATCTCTGGCTGTACTGGCAGGATTCCTTCTTGCCCCTCAAAAGTATATTATGTTATAGTACTGATAAATAAGGGGTTATTTAAAATACTAACTGTAATTTTCTATTTTACAAATGTTTGGTGAAATCAATTTCTCTTCCATGCCTTAAGTGAGATATCAAGTGCTTACATTTCTGGGGGAATATGTGATGGTTTAATTTCAAACATTACTTGATGATTTTTATTGCTAAAATTTGTTTTGTTATAATTTTATACCTATACATGGTATATTCTGGTGTTTTGTATTCCATCCTCTACTATTTTTCTTCTACCACTCTTCCCCAAAATATCTCTTTTTCATACTCTACATTTTGAGAGGGGGGACACATACAGAGAGAGGTGTTGTACATTAATTAAGACTACTTGACACTGAGTGTGAAACCAACTCTTAGAGGTATATAAGCTTATTATAAAGTAGTTGTATTTTAATATATCTTTCAGTCTTCAAAAATATGATAGTAGCCAGCAGCTTCACAGTATGTAGTAAGGCCTATTGGATCCTTCTTCTCTTTAGAACTCAATGTTATTAGGGCATTACTTTTATGACATTAGTGCCAGTGTGCAGAGATACTGTATTAATTTTTACCATTGGCATGCTTTGTTTAGAAGATGATATTTCCCAAACCTCTCACCATCTTCTGCCTCTTACGTTCTTTATGTCCTTTCTTCAATGTTCCTTTAGTTCTAAATGGAGTAACAGAAATGTTCTATTGCTATGAGTCTTCACATTTACCTGTGATCATAGCAAGGAGTGACTTCTCTGTTTAAGCTGATCATCTTTTTTCTGTAGATGTAAACATAAACATGTAGTCACTATTTTGATACTATATCAATTAGACTAAGTCACCACCTTAGACAAGGTTTTTAATACTAATCTTGGAATCACTCAAGTGTAGAAATTGCAAATCCATTTCAGTAATGTTGAACTAATTCTATGACAGAAACTGTTATGGCAATGGGTATATTTTGCCTAGAAGGTTGGTATCATAGTTCAAAGAGATCAAAAGAGAATAAGCACACTAGTGCCTCTATTCCTCAGCAGTCTACATAAAACCATCTGGCACCATGAGAACCAGCCAGTAGGAGAGTATACTCTAATCTATTTACACCTTTCATCAAACATATATGGTATTTTCGTCAGTAGAGTCTCATCAGTTCGTTCCTTATGTAACCAGTATGTAAGCTACAAGAACATTCCTAAAAGAAAAACAATCTTATTGAGGGTAAGAGGTTAAAAATAAATCTACTGTATTTGTGCTGTGTAAATAATTTCTATGTTTCTCCAGAATTAGGTCCAATGTACAAAAGTTCTTGCAAAATTAACAGTGGAAGAATTATGGTGAGAAATACGTGTCATCTTACCATGTGATTTTTATTAGAAAGCCAGACTCAGGCAATCACATGCTCCATATTTCCTTATCTATCACAAGCAATACAGTGAGTTCCTAAAGTACTATCAGAATAAACAAGGGGATGTGAAGTTTCTTCTATGAGCTATCAAAAGTACTATAGAAAATAAAAGCAACAAACAAACCCTAACAAACCTCTCCAGTTCCCTGTGTTTCATGTTGTATTCCTTTTACTCACTCACTCTAAAGTTGTTACCTACCAGCAAACCATTAAGACTATCAGACTTAACTCTGCATTCTATGTAGGTACCCAGTTCTCTGTCAATGTTCATGTTTCCAGCAAGTATATAGCCTTCAAGAGGAATTCAAGAAAGTTTGCTGCCCTTAGGACTTTTCTTAGGGTTCGGGAATGAACACCAAGTTTTATTAGACTTAGAATTTCTGGCTTTTAATAGATACCATGAACAACCATATGTTGAGTTATGACTTGCTTAAATTCCTCTCTTTTCACAGTCTGAAGTGCCACATTAGTGATATTGAGAAGCTCTCTCTGTAGGGCTTAATATACTAATAGATGATTTAATTAATGCCATTTACAAATGATTATTTCTAAGATAGCCAATTGATCTAGCAAGCACAGGGCAAACCTTTCAAATGCTAGAGAAGCATTAAATCCAGGGTTTGTATAACTAGCAGAACTGGACTTTGAATGTGCCCGTGGTATCCAAGTCTACCTCTGTAAAGCTTTCCTGTTAAGTGGTCAATTATTTCTACCACTATAGGCACAGGGATCATATCACCTCTTAGTTGATACCCTCATTAGAGTGGCATCATCTAACACTACTATGGCTAATTTCCCAGGCTTATGTGTCTGGTCAATGCAGGAGTTTCTGTGAAAGATGTCATTTCTTTTAGAAAATGTGGCAGTTGCAAATATATTCATATTTAGTTTGCTGTAAATGGCTTTTAAGGAAATGCATGAAAATCATCTCTGAAGAAAAGACATCTCATTCCATGGTTATGACACTTCAAAAGATAACTGTGATCATAGGACCCATGGAGTAATTCTGCTAACAGCACAAATGCCATTAGAAAATATATCCTGATAGAAACTCAAAATCAGAATGGCAGTGCACATTTAAAAGCAATAGAGAAAGAAAGGCCATTTTTGTTAGCCTTATTTTCATACGCAAGAGGTAATGTAGTCTCTGTCTTCTACAGTCATATAAGAGGAACTTTTGTCTCAGTAACAAGCACCAAAATACAAACATGTTATGGCGACACTCATTTTATTTTTTGGCTTCTTAAAAAACAAACAAACAAACTTGATTGATAGCTAAGCAGATCAAAAATTATCTGTGCTTAAGACAGGGGTCAAATTACATTTAAGTGTTCTTCAACTTCAGGTATTAAATATCGTGTTAATTATGATTTGTCACTGAAAATTATGTTTTGTCACAGGATAAACCATTTAGGATAAGAAGACTTTATTTTGACTCATGGGTTCACATATTTTTATCTGTTGTCACTGACTTTATTGTTTCTGGGCCGTTATGCATCAGAGTATCGAGGCCATCATTCATGGACAAAGTTTATCACGTATGGTTACCAGAAAGCCAAAATAGGAGAAAAGAATAATATATCCTTCAAAGGAATTTCCCAATGATCTAAATTATCCTAGACTTTACTTCCCAGTGAAAGTGCCATCAGTGTTATGGTTTCTATAGTAAATTAGTTTATTGTTTAGATAATAACACTACAATTTCAACCATCTCTCAACAATTGCTCAGTTATCTTTTAACATATAAAACTTTGTTTCTGATGGGGAATTTACCAAACCATACCAATGGCTTTGTACCCTGTTATGGCTATTTGAAGACCTGAAGATAGGGCTTTTGTTGGGTAATTAATGTTCAGTTAGGGTTAGACTGGGGAGAATCCTCCTAAGAACAAAATACTTCTCCCCAAACATTCCTCAGGGAAAATATTCACTCATTTCATTGATGATGTTTTGAAAAGGAAGCTAATAATATGAGATTCGGAATCATTTAAACTTCTTATTTTCAGAACTTGTTCATTCATATGAAATATATCTTTTCTTATCTGATATGTATTAAGAAACCATTTCTATGGAGGAAATTGTGATGTCCATAGTACAAGTAAAATATCACATTAATTTTGAGAAAAGCAAAACAAAAGATTACAGTGCATACTTATCTATGGCTCTAAAACCATATTTTCATTCAATTCATATCATCAATATGAAGATCTCTACTGGATATTTATGCTTATTATAATTAGTTCTCAAATAAGATGAGATCCTGAGTATTCTATGTGAACAATTACCATTTCAGTGACCTCAAAATATGAGCAATTTTCCAAGGTTTCTGGGTATCATTAAAAACCCATTACTGAATCACAGTAGTTAATTATGCATACTCCAGAGACAGAGTATCTGGGTTCAGATCCCCTGTATGATTGTTTCACACTCTACAGTTTGTGATATACTCTTGAATTTCTCTGTCCCTTTACACTTGAAAAGTGCTGATTACATTTGCCTCCTGCAGAAATTTATTGTGAACATTATATTACAAGTAATATGTTTAGTAAACGTTCAGAATATACTGTATGCCTAATAAGGGTTAGGTGAGTTTCCGTATTACAAACAACTTTTTATAATAGACAAGGGACATATGTGTACAAAGTTACATATATGCTTTTAGAAAGCTTTCCCACTTAGGAAGTTACAGAGATGGGATTTGGGCTCACATGTAACTTGACTGAAATTTTTCCCAGGAAGAACTTCTTTGAATTAAATAGAAAGAGAGATGAAAATTAAAATTCCTTCATCAGTCTGATTTGTCTGTAGGAGGAATAAAACCTTGTTGTGTCACATTGTATTCATTTCTCACGTGCTCTTTTCTTAACTGCATCTTTTCCTAACCACCTCTCGACAATTCAATATTCACAACCAACTTTTACCAATTACTCACTTGAAGGTTATCATTGTAAGGTTCTAACTAATTTATAATTCAAATCTTTATAAAATTGTTTTTATGCTTGAAGACCCTTTCAAATTTTTCACCCTGTTAAATTGTGAAGAAGTGTATAGAAATATCAATTATATATTATTTGTGTTTAAATATGGTATTGCCATTTTTCTTTTAATTTTAAAAATCTCATATCATTATATAATTTCTTTCCTCTAAACTTTATGATAAGTAATTAGAAACAAGTTTTAGTAAACCCCTATTTTGAATTTTCATGTTAATCTCATTCCTTGTCAATCAAAGCATCATTCTATCCCATTTCCTTTCTTGGCCATACAAACCATGTTCGTGAAGACACCAAATAAGAACAAAATTGACAAAAGTAAGCAGTCCAATAAGACACAATACAAAATGGGGAAATAAGAAAATGAAGCTAACTTTAAAGATTTTTTTTTTCATTTTTATGAAGTGTTCCTTTCTCTGACAGAATTTTGTTCCTTCAATGTTCTCATTTGTGTTGCAAGAAGGGGGCCTGCTTGTTCATCCTGGCACCCTGGCTAGGTTAGCTCCAAAATAACCACACAGAAACTATTAATTAAATCACTGCTTGTATCATTAGTTCTAGTCATCTGTATTTAACCCATTTTTATTAATCTATATATTGCCACATGGCAGTGGTTTACTAGGAAAGTGGTTTACTAGGAAAGATATCTGACCCTGGTGGATCCATAGCGGCTTTCTTACTCCATCTTTCTTTCCCCAGCATTCAGTTCTGTCTTCTCCTCCTACCTAAGTTCTGGCCTATCAAGGGCCCAAAGCAGTTTTTTTTTTACTACCCAATGAAAGAAACAGAAGAACCTCCTACACCATTTCCCCTTTTCTGTTTAATCAAAAAGGAAGGCTTTAATATAGTAAAATTACATATAACAAAACAGGTATCAAGCAAAAACTACAATTACAATATTTATATCTATTTTATCTTTTAACATAATTAAGGAAAACTATAATAATAACTATTTTTCAACTCCATCAAAGACTCCAGAAGGATATAATATTACCTAAGTAAACAAGAAGTAAATTGTAAGCAACTTCCAAAACTCTAGAAATGACAGAGATATCTCACTTCCTGGACAGACACCCAAAGTTCTTCTGTACTGTTGGGGCATCAGGCCCATAGTATCCAGCAGACTTTTCCATGAAGCAGGAAATTTCAAAGACAGTTCAGTTACTTTCTTCTGTATCTGGCAGAATGCCTCACAGACTATTTCATGAAGCAGGGATCCCAAAGGATCATCTTACTTTTTGGCAAGTTCAGCAGTCATTTCTCTATGGGTACTGCATGTCCAGTTAAGTAGACCAGCCAAGAGCAAGTTCTTGCCCAAATGGCTAACCAACTCCTTAAGGAGTCTCTTCAATCCCCATCTTCTTAAAGTAAATTGGTGCTGCTAGGAGCAGACGTGTTTCATTGTCATGAAAAGTCTTAAGTTCTTAAATATTTTAAATGCCATATTCTTAAAGTCTCTGAAAGATTTGCAGAATCCCTGTTCATTGGAAACACTTCTCTGTACATCTAGTAAATCTAACTAACATGACTACAAACTTGACTATTATAGATGATTATCTATTAACCTATATTTCCTAATTATACATTACATTTTCAAAATGAACTACACAATTATAATACCTCAATCAAGAGCAGAAATATATATATAAGAAGATTGACCTTAAATTTATATCAAAAAACATGATTTATATCAATGCAAATTATTCATATCTATATAATATCCACCTTCAAATGTAAATATAAACATTTATAGACAATATTTGGGAATATGGTCACAGTTCTGTCCGTACTGCTTCCTGCTGATTGGGGGTGCTGTTAATCAGATCTTTCATGGTGTATCTTGTGTGCTAGGTTTATCTCAGTCAGCAGTTAGGTAAATTAATTTATTGAGGGTGTTTATGGTGACCGTTCAGTAGATTTTTGTCCACGAAACCATATTTGTCTAGAAGCAATCCACAGGTTCTCATATTCATGAAAAAAAAACGAACCTCTTTTCCCAAGCAACGTATTCTTAGACCCAATTTCTGAAGTCAAGATACCTTTATATATACATGCTGGTTTAGCTTAGCAGCCCATACAAAGGAATGTCTCTCTGTAGTTAGCTCCTTCACAGTCAAAAAATTCAAAGAGAACACAATAATATACAGAATCCAGACTTTCTGTGAATTTTCCATGTTAACATGGCTTATTTTTCTTTACTGCTTTTAATCTATGACTATCTATACTCTGTCTCTTTAAAGACTTTACCATTTTTTAAAGCATTAACTTTATTTTATGACTTTCCAAACTCATTTTCTTCTCTCTCCCAAGACTTTGTACACATATCCATCACTGTGACCCATTCAGAGGTTGTTTATGTCTGAATCAGTCCTATTGTGAATCTGCAATTCTTTACTGTGCAGGAGCACTTCTTAAAATGTTAAGTGCTTCTGAAAACATAAGTTGCATCATTGCTAGGCCAAATGCCTGCCTGGCCTACACAGTCCAGCAATAGTGGAGCCTCTTGTGCCTCTGAGCCACTCGTGCCTCTGAGGCAGGAGAACTGCCGAACTTTCAGGCACTCAACAAGCCCATGTTGCCATCAAGCAAGCCACATGCAGCATGCTGCACACAAACTCAATTCAAATGTTCTCTGTAGCCAGACCTCCTGACTGAAAGAGTGAGAGCTCACACCAGTAGTGGCCCAGAAAGTTGGCATTTTAAATCCACCACATTTTTCCTGCTGTGGCTGAGTCAGGAAAATCTTTCCTAAAGGAGATGTGGTATACTGTCAGCAAACAGCAAAAAGCTGTGTTAAACTCTCTCTATTTTCTTTTCATCTAGAATTTCTTTTTCAAGCCCATGGATATTGTCAACCACATTGGAGCGCCAATTGTTTTAGGGAGAGGGCCTGCTTATTTGTCCTGGCTCCCTAGCTAGATTAGCCCCAAAATAACCATACAGAAACTGTATTAATTTAATCACTTCTTGGCCCCTTAGTTATAGCCTCTTATTGGTTAACTCTCACATCTTGATTTAACCCTATCAATCTGTATATTGCCATGTGGCAGTGGCTTACTGGAAAGATTCTGCATGTCTGACTCTGGTGGCTCCATAGTGCTTCTCTTACTCCATCTCTCTTCCTCCCAGAATTCAGTTCTATCTTCTTCACCTCCCTAAGTTTTGTCCTATCAATAGCCCAAAGCAGTTTCTTTATTAACCAATGAAAGCAACATAAAGAAAGAATGATCTTCTATACCAAGTTTGAAAAAAGAAAAGTATCTGTGGCAGAATTTTTTGAACTTTGCTCCTATTGTCCTCAATTCCACAGTGTTAAAGGACCTGATGTAGTATTTCCATGTTATAAGTTTTGAATCTTTGGAGAAGAACACCAATATACTCAGTGAGGTGTTATAAGATATTATTCTTGTAAGAACCAGTTTTAAGGAGAAGAGTCTCCTTTTAATATTAGAACAAGTCAAGGCATATCCTATGTGTTTCTGAATACAGTTATTTGGTCAACCATATTTAAACTCAGTAGGCAATAAGTCAGTACTTTATTGCTATGAAGAGACACCATGACCATGGCAACTCTTAGAAAATAAATCATATAACTAGGGGTTTGCTTACAGTTTCAAAGGTTTAAGTCCATTATCACGTTGCAATATGCATGCAGGATGCAGAAATATCTGAGAGTTTTACATTCAGATATGTAGGCAGCAGAAAGAGAGAGACTATAGGTATAAAATTGGCTTTTTGAAACCTCAAAGCCTTCCCCCAGTGTTACACTTCCTCCATCAAAAACACACATGGTAAAACATGGCCTCATCTTTAAAATAATGATACTCACTAGTGAACAAGTATTCCATTATATAAGACAAGGGGCGGCATATTTATGTAAATCATGATAGTGGGCATGCATTCTTGAGTATATTAATAACACTCTAATCCACCTTTATCATTTATTGATTACATTGATTGATTATTATCCTATGGGTTTTATAGGATAATTTTAGTGATATTTTATTTGCATCTTAATACATAAAGCTTTTTCAAAGATAAGAGAGTAAAGCAGTACAAATTTATCTATGTACTAAAAGAGTGCATGAAAGAGCCTGTCTTGTAGATCCAAAGCTCGAAGAGCTTCTTGATATAGGGCAGCTAGAAGTTATCCAAGAAGAATTCCAGTGATTCCCTTAGCATAGCAGAAACCAGAGGTCTGGAACCAGACCAAAGACCCATTGTAATAAACACTTGCAAGTAAAGATCTTTGGACTAAAGGGTACACTGTGTGACTCACTGTCACATGACATCTTCCATTATAGAATATGTTTTCCTTCTAAATTTTATTTTATTTTTTGGGAGAAAGTTGCAAGGTCAAATAGCAAATAAAGATGGAAGGGTAAATTAATTGGGTCAAGATACATGATATGAAATCCACAAAGAATCAATAAAAAATTAAAAAAATAAATAAAATCACAAAATAAACAATAGGAATAGCAGAAAATTATTTTCAACATATTACAGAATAAGAAAGATGAATTCATATTAAAAATTTATTGAACTTTTTAAAATTATTGCAACCACAGAAAATACATAAAGATGACCAGAGACAGAAATTACAAATAAATAACCCACTTTTAGAATATTTGAAACACTCACATACTAAAGTTGAATTAAAAATTGCCTTCTGTGGGAAGAAAATAAGAAAAATGATCCCAATAAGAAACAGATACTTATTAATCTCAAAATAAATTGCAAGCTGAATTGCAGGGCCCCTTTGCCACTATCAGACCTTGATTATTAACACCCCACCTAGCTAAACAAAGCAATTAGTGGAGCAAAGAACTCACTCAGATCCTTGACTCTCAGGAAACCATTAGATGACAAGTTGTTTGTTGAGGGAGCTGCGGGTTGCATTCCTGCCACCCTGCTCCCAGCCACCTAGCTAGCTTATACCATGAAATAACAACACACAAACTGTATTCATTTAAACAGTGCCTGGCCCATTTCTATTAATGTGTGTAGCACTGAGGTGCGCTTACCAGGAAGATTCCAGCCTACGTCCATCCTGGGTCAGAGCTTCATCATGTCTGCCCCAGAGAGCAGAGCTAAGGCATATGAGCTCACTTCCTCTTCCTCCCAGTATTCTGTTCTGTTTACTCCACCCACCTATGTTCTAGGGCCAAGCAGTTTCTTTATTAATTAACCAATGACCTTCCTCCATCATTTCCCCTTTTTCTGTATAAACAAAAAAAGGAAGGCTTTAACTTTAACATAGCAAAATCAATATCAATACAAATTATTCATATCTATATCATATCCCTTTTTAAATATAAAAGAACATTTATAAGCAATATTTGGGAATATGGGCATAGTTATTTCTCTCCAGACTGCTTCATGCTGAATGGGGGCGCTGTTAATTAGGTCTTTCATGGTATAACCTGTGTGCCAGGTTCATCTCAGTCAGCAGTTGAGTGAAGTAATTTTTTGAGGGTGTTCACAGCAACCTTTCAGAAGGGTGTGATCCATCATACCATATTGGGATAGAAGCAATCCACAGGGTTTCATCCTCTGTGAAAACAAAAGAAAACTCTTTTTTCCAAAGTATCATATCCTTAGATCCAAATTTTGAAGTCAAGGTATTTTAAAAATACCTATGTTGGATTAGTTCGGCAGCATTTATAAACAAATATTTTTTAGCAGCTGTTGCTCCTTCCTCAGCATTCAAACAATTCAAAGAGAGCATAATAGCATACAGTATCAAAATTCTCTGTTTATTTTCCATCTTTGTACAGCTTTATTTTAACTCTATTTTGTTTATTTTTACTTTTTGAGACAGGTTTTCTGTATATCTTTGTCCTGGAATAACTTTGAAGACCAGGCTGTCCTTGAACTCTCAGAGATCCATCTGTCTCTGCCTCCCAGGCATTGGGATTAAAGGCATGTGCTACCACACCTTGAAGTCACAGAGGTCAATCTCCCTCTGCCTTCCAAGTGTTGGGATTAAAGGTGTGTCCTACCAAACCCAACTACTCTCTTTCTTCCTTTGTTTTTTTGTTTTTTTACTTTAAGAACTTTAACTTTTAGTCTGCATATATTTTCAACACACTGTAAATCATTTAGAGGTTTTCTTTGTTTTTGAATCTCTACTGTTTCTCTCTCTCTTTTTGAACACATGAGCCTTTAAAATACAGAGCAATATGGGTAGGATTAAAGCCATGTCTTTGGCAGCTAGATCCAGCCCATTCCTTAGCTTTCCAGCCTCATGGCAGAGGTACTGGTTGCAGCCATGTTTGCTGCCACAACTCTATGGCATTTTAAGGTCCTTGCCAGCAAGCAAACTGCAGCATTCTGCTCACAGACCACATTCAGTCAGACAACCTGCTTGAGTCTGAGTCAGAGTTTGCCCTGGCGGGACGGCCCAGAAAACTGGCATTTTAAAACAGCACAACTTTTTTCCTGCTATGGCTGAAAACAAACAAGCATTCAGTCGGCTTTTTTCAACACCATTTAAGTGTTTCGTGGCAGGACCTCTTAAGAGCTGCAGGGTTTTGCAGCTAAAGCTGAGTCAGGCAGCCTCTCTTAGATGAGAGTGCTTGTTTGCCTCTAGCAAGCAGAGCAGACCCAAGAAATTGCTGCAGCCAAGAAAACATGCTTTACTTTATTTTTTCCCAAGCTTTCTCAGACTTTCTGTGGATACAGTTGGCCACACGTTGGGCAGCCATTCTGTTGAGGGAGCTTCGGGTTGCATTCCTGCCACCCTGCTCCCAGCCGCCTGGCTAGCTTATACCATGAAATAACAACACACAAACTGTATTCATTTAAACAGTGCCTGGCCCATTTCTATTAATGTGTGTAGCACCGAGGTGTGCTTACCGAGAAGATTCTAGCCTACGTCCATCCTGGGTCGGAGCTTCATCGTTTTTGCCCCAGAAAGCAGAGCTAAGGTGTACGAGCTCACTTCCTCTTCCTCCCAGCATTCTGTTCTGTTTACTCCACCCACCTATGTTCTAGGGCCAAGCAGTTTTTTTTATTAACCAATGACCTTCCTCCATCAGTTGTTGGCAGGAGAGATAGTTTCCTAAAATCACTTGTACTGCCTTCTTTTTAATAACCTTACTTAATACATTGTTCCTACATTTCAAGTAATTTGAGGCAGTTGCCAAGTGCAGATCAATTTGCCCTAGCTAATATTCCGTTAGAAACATAAGGCTATATATCACTTTTGCATTTCACCAATACAGAAAAAGAAAGTCTCCTAATTAATTTCTTGTCATCATGACTTAATGGTTGACAAGCCCACACAAGCAAATGATGCAGTTTAGTGATTCAGACTTAGAGTGGTAGATTCCATTTATTTTCTTTAAATATACTTTTATGGAATATTCATTTGATTATAAAATGATACACATACACAGATTGTTACCTTAAATTCCAAAAAGCACCCAATCTCCAAAAATGGAAAGATTTGTAACAACTCATTTCGTGAAAAAGCTACCTACTCTGAATTGATGTAAATCTGAATTAGCACATTTGCTGTGACATTTTCTGCAAAATGATCACATATCTGCTCATAGGTTGCATCTCAGACAGTATGTAACTTTGTGTAAATTATACACCTCATAAAATCACCCTTAGTTTCAAGACATCTCAGTTACAAAATACATTTGGCCATATAAATTTTGAGAAATTGAATGTATATCTGTATCCATGTGTATCATGAGACAATTATTTTTTCTTAGCTTCCCTTTTTATTCATTCTTTGTGTCTTTCATGTCATGTTCTCCACTGCATCCATTTTCCTCACATCTGCCTTCTGTCCCTGCAATTTCTCCCCCAAAACAAAATAAAGTAAAATTTAAAAGAAAAAAAGAAAGAAAAAAATTGGAAGCTGTAGAACAATGAGTCTTGCAGCAAATCTTTCTGTCGATACATTGTCACTTGCAGACATTACTTGCAATAAGTCATTGGTCTGTTTTGAGACCTATGCCTTCTCCCACACTGTTAGTGCTAGGCATTCACTGGAACTCCTCTTGGTTATTGTGCTGTTGCCCTATGCCTGGAGATCATGCAGCTTTGGGTCTGTAGGACCTATCCCTTCACATGTTCCAGTAGATCACAGATGGGGTGGATATTGGGGTGGGCCAGCCCTCAACCTTGCCTCTCTTGGCATGTATAATTGCACGGTCTGTCAGCCCTCAGTTCTCCCTTATCCTCACCACCAGGATGAACTACTTCTACTTGACTGTATTCTGCCAGAATTCATGGTAAATTCTATTTCTAGTCAAATACATTCTCTGCTACTTAACATCATGACTATGTTTAAATTCCTCACTTGCAAACAGAAGACTTTCATGATTGTTTTCACAAGTGCTTGTCAAAGTAAATAAATACATCTAAAGCACTGAATATGAGACCAATAACAGTATACTTGATTGTTACCACAGCACTCCAGAAAGTGAACTGGGGGGATCTTGAGCTCAAACCAAACTGTGTCTCAAAAACAAATAAAAAGAAGAGGATGAAGAAGATGAAATAAAGGGGAAAAATCAAACAAGACTGGGACACAACTTAGTGGGTTATGGATTTGCCAAATAAGTCTGAGGAATGAGGACTTGAGTTTAAATACTCTAAGCCTATAGAAAGCCATGGACAAAGAAAGAAAGAGACAGAAGTATTGCAGATCTTTCTTTGCATCGCCATCTCTGTAATACTGTCATGGAAACTTTTTATTAATTATGAAATGTTGACCTTAGCTGAGGAAGATCTGAAAACTTAAATGAACCTATTTATATCTATGTTTTAGCCTGCAGCTCATTATGTCTCCTTGTTAAGAAAAGTCTGACTTCCTCTGCATATAACTAGTGAATTTCCCATGACTCTGATTCCCTCCCAGAATTCCTGTCTCTTCCCAGAAGTCCTGACTATCCTTTCCTGCCTAAATATTGGAAGTTAAGCTCTTTAATAAGCCAATTAGAAGGTGAGGAAGGATAGAGGCATATCTTCATATGGTGTATGAAAAGATTGTCCCAACACAGAAGAATCCCTAGAAACACACATGAATACCAGTGGTGAATCATGGACCAGCTAGACTAACACACCAGTCATAAATCATGAGCCACCTCATATGGAATACCAGTGGTGAACAACAGAAAACATAACTATCTCAATCAAAGTAAAAGAAAAGTACAACATCTAAGATTGTCTTCTTATCTTCATATGTACCTACTGGAATATGTGTCCAACTAAACACGTATATAACGTACTTACATGCATTCACACATATCATATATACCTCTCTCTCTCTCTCTCTCATACACACACACACACACACACACACACACACACACACACACACACACAAATTAATTACTGATTACTGGGCCAACAGTGGCTATAATCTTTTTAGTTTTTTTATTTAGTATTATTTCAAGTAATTTTAAAATTTAGATACATTTTGACTAAATTCTTTGTCTACCTGAGGTTACATCAGACTGCCTTGAAATTATAGTAGAAACTAAAACCTTCCAACAAGATTTGCCTTATGGAACTGTTTTTTCGTTTTTTTTTTTTTGTTGTTGTTTTTTTTTTTTAGTTTTTTGAGACAGAATTTCTTTGTAGCTTTGGAGCCTGTCCTGGCACTAGCTCTTGTAGACCAGGCTGGCCTCGAACTCACAGAGATCCACAGGCATCTGCCTCCCGAGTGCTGGGATTAAAGGTGTGCACCACCACCACCTGGCACTATTTTTTAACTGGAACTGTTATGCTTTAATATTGTTCATATTTTTTTTTCATTTTCTGTATCAGCTAGACATAGATGTTTATGCTTACAAGGGGAAGTCAAATTGCTTTTTACTTTAGAATTTTCTGTGATTATTTTTGTACTTCTAAATCTTTTGTTACCTAGTAGTAAAGTCTTTTAAAATGTATAATTAATATTGCACTAAATTTTAAATATCCCAACTCCTAACATAAAATCTTAAGTTTAAATCTCTGAAGGTCAGGGATCATTGTTAATTTAGTAGCATTTATTTGTTTTTTTAGTTATATGCTTTACTTTGGTCTGATCAAAGATCCAACTCTGTCAAGGCAGAAAGTTAGGAGAGGCTCTATCCTTTATTAAAGGCATTATTTTATACAGAATTTCAAGTTCTAGTACATAATTAGTAGTGAGTGGACATCAAACTGAAATCTGACACCAGGACAGCCTGAGTCTGGGGCTTTCTCTGTTCTCAGATATTCAGAAACCTGTGCTTACCTTGCACTAGTTGCTTGCATGGTGCTTTTTCCTAACTAATAGAGAGTATGATCCCAGGTGTGCCATGGGCCCCATGAGCTCCAAACAAATATCCTTGTTTTATATCTGATACTTAGATTTAGCAAATATCATTTGATACATTTCTTTTCTAGAACACTCATTACAATAAATACTAATAATGATACTGCTTATGCTAGCAAATGGTTTGAAGAATTTTAATATTATTCATTTTACTAAAATTTCTTACTATCCATAGTTAAAGTATTATGCAATGAAACCATCAAAAACTCTCTTCATAAATTAAATAAATAAATAAGAGGGGTTATTTGCACCCATCTAAATTCTCACATTGCTATTTAGTTATACTAACTTTAGATTAAAAAATATTGCTATCTTTAAAGGGTAATGCTTTTCTGCTGTCCAAAAACTTTTTGCCCTAAAAAAGACACAGCCTCAATTATATGTTAGTGATGTTACTTAGAAATTAACCAAAAAATATGATTGTGATATGGCTATGCCTTTACAGAAAACGAAAAAAGTCCCAGATGGTTTCTGAACTGATGAATCCAATGAGGACATGCATAGACCACTAGACAATGAAACATCTGGGGCATCCAACCATAACATCCAGAGGCCACTGGACAAATGAAACACCTATAGACAAATGACAAACCTTCAAAAGGAGATATTCCAAGAAGAGTAAACTGATAACTTGGGGAGATGTCAGGAATTTCAGCTCACCAAACTGAGACTTTGGGAAAAAAGAAAGGACATATCATACTGACCACAAAATGATGCTGTAATGTTTGCTGACTGTATTATATAATGATTTTTCAGATTGTTAATGTAGAATTCAAATATTTTTTTTGTCAGTGGGTGGAGTGAGAGCCAAAACCTTTATAGGAAACTTATATTATTTTGCCATGCTAAAGGCTGTCTATAAAAGTTTATGTGGATTAAGCTGCATTGCACCCATTTTTCTCAGTGAATCTTTGCAATCAATCAATATAAATAAAAAAAGATCTCCCAAAAAGTGATGATGAATCTTTCAATCTATTCTTGGGATGTGTAATGATTCACTCACAAAGATTATCTTATTGCCTATCCTGATAGTTGCAGGAATACAAAGAGAAATCTAAGAATGACATATATGATTAATAAAACTACTAATATTGCAGCAGAAATTTAGAGATAAGTTATTCAGTGCCAGAATTTTACAAAATAGACCTACTGTAGAATTTGTTACTCAAGCATAATCTTGCTTTCCAATAATGTCCTTTCTCTTTAATGTGTCAATGTTTCCTATAATACTGTAGATCAAATTAAATATTTACATAAAGAGATAAATAAATCCTCTGGTGTTTCCCATGAACGACCATCTTGGTTAAGAGTTCTGTTAGCTACTCTTATGATTCTGTGATGATTGCCTGTATTAAATAAACCAGCTATAGATGCAACGCATTCAACCTTTACTTGTTACAGCCACTATTTTCTCTTTGAATTCAGGTTCTTGTGCCCACAAATCTCAAAACAAACCAGAAATGGTAACATGCAGGACTGTATTTCCAGTGGGAAAGATGAAAAACCCATTCTTCCATCCAGAAAGCTGGGAATCACAGTAGGTTAATTGCCCAGTGATCTTCATGATCTTTTACAGTAAGCCATTACAACTTATTATTATTACTTACAACAAGGAGTGGGTGTGTCTAAAATCTAAATGACCCTTACATCCAGGAGCTCCCTAGTCTCCCACAACCAGGACCAGAGGTGGCTATAACCTGTAGGCTATCTCTAATATTGAAACCCAGCCAGACACTTCCTTATACCCTTGAGCAACTACAAGTAGTCTTTCTACAAAACCTATCTTCTTGGAAAAAAATGGCATATAAACATATAATATAATTGAGTTTTAATGTAATTATGCTTCTTTGTGCACTGGGAATTGTATTACATCAAGATTTTTTTTTCCAAATTATACTCTAAGTTTATTGGGATTAAGCCATTTGGCATCAGATTCCTGGAGGTCTTGATTCAGTTTGACAAAATCAATCTGAACTGACATTTTATTCTCACCTCTTTATTGTTTGCTTTACTGCCTTCCTGACACCTGAAGAGTTCCCTATTCCTGCCATTCCAGACATCTCCTCCTCTCTCCCCACCCAATTTTAAGTTCTTTCTCAAAAAAAGAAAAAGCCAAAAAATCCAATATGAAAACAAAATTATAAAACAAAATACAATATCAACAAAAGGAGAAAAACAAAATAAAATCACTAAACTGTAACTAAATCAAATACATATTAAAATTGATAAATATAATTTATCATGTAAACAAACTGAAAGACAAAAAGGCACATTAGATGCAGAAAAGGGCTTTGACACAATCCAACATTCCTCCATGATAAAAGTCCTGAAGGAAGTACAAAGATACAAGGAGCATACTTCAATATAATAAAGGCTGTTTACAGCACTCCTGCATCCAGCACCAACTTAAATGAAGAGAAATTGACAGAAATTCCATGAAATTAAAAACAATAGAAGGCTAGCCATTCTATACACACACACACACACACACACACACACACATACACACACACACACACACACACACCAAGTTTGAGCATACTCCACATAATACTTGGAGCATTATCTAGAGCAATAATACGACAGAGGAGATTAATGACATATAAATTGGAATGACGGTCTCTGCACCCAAGAGATGCCTATCATACAACAAAAGTATATGCTCAACTATGTTCATAGCAGCATTGTTTGTAATAGCCAGAAACTGGAAACAACCTAGATGCCCTTCAGTAGAAGAATGGATGAAGAAAGTATGGAATATATACATATTAGAGTACTACTCAGCAGTAAAAAACAATGACTTCTTGAAATTTCATGCAAATGGACAGAAATAGAAAACACTATCCTGAGTGAGGTAAGCCAGACCCAAAAAGAGGAACATGGGATGTATTCATTCATAATTGGTTTCTAGCCATAAACAAAGGACATTGAGCCTATAATCTGTGATCCTAGAGAAGCTAAATAAGAAGGTGAACCCAAAGAAGAACATATAGTTATCCTTCTGGATATTAACCTTCATCAAGCGATGAAAGGAGACAGAGACAGAGTCCCACATTGGAGCACAGGACTGAAATCCCAAGGTCCAAGTCAGGAGCAGAAGGAGAGAGAGCACGAGCAAGGAACTCAGGACTGCAAGGGGTGCACGCACACACTGAGACAATGGGGATGTTCTATTGGGAACTCACCAAGGCCAGCTGGCCTGGGTCTGAAAAAGCATGGGATAAAACCGGACTCCCTGAACATAGTGGACAATGAGGACTACTGAGAACTCAAGAACAATGGCAATGGGTTTTTTATCCTACTGCACGGACTGGCTTTGTGGGAGCATAGGCAGTTTGGATGCTAACCTTACTAGACCTGGAAAGAGGTGGAAGGTCCTTGGACTTCCCACAGGGCAAGGAACCCTGACTGCTCTCTTCAGGCAGTTGAGGAGGGAAGGGGAGTTGATTGGGGGAGGGGGAGGGAAATGGGAGGCGGGGGCGGGGAGGAGGCATAAATATTTAATAAATAAATAAATAAATTAATTAAAAAACAATTCTAATAAAATGTTTTAAGATTTAATACCTTGAAAAAATTGGAATGACATATAATGACATAGAGCTTTATTTGCACGTGTAAAATAGTATATATGAGTAATCCAAAAAATTCAGCAAAGAAATGCCTTCAGCTGAAAACAATTTGAACACTATGGCTTGATACAAAATTAAATCACAAAAAATCAGTAGCCATTCTATGTACAAATGGCAAATAGTCTGAGAATGAAATCATTTATCAGTATATTCTTTAAAAAAATATCAGAGAAGCTTCCTTATGCAGCAGACAAACTAAAAAACCCACAGAAAGACATTACACACACACACACACACACACACGTGTGTGTGTGTGTGTGTGTGTGTGTGTGTGTGTACAGAGAGAGAGAACTTTGGAACAAACAGCTATAAATGGATGTCTCCATATAATTCCTCTCCTCACTGTTCAAGAAAGAACTCTCAAGACGAAATTGAAAGATTAGTATATGCCAAGAATCCAGTCTATTTGATATTTTATGTTTCTTTTTTCTCCAGTTTTCTTCTAGTAGCTTTTAAATTGATTTTTATTGAGCTCTACATTTTTGTCTGTTCCCCACCCTGTTTCTCCCCTCCCACCTTCACCCCTCCCCCAAGGTCCGCATGTTCCCAATTTACTCAGGAGATCTCTTTTTCTACTTTGCATGTAGATTAGATCTATCTAAGATTCTCTTAGTGTCCTCATTGTTGTCTATGTTCTCTGGGATTGTGGGTTGGAGGCTGGTTTTCTTTGCTTTATGTTTACAAACCACCTATGAGTGAGTACGTAATAATCTTTGTGTCTGGATTACCTCACTGAAAAAAAATGTTTTCTAGCTCCACCCATTTTCCTGAAAAATTAAAGGTGTCATTATTATTTTCTGCTGTGTAGTACTCCATTGTGCTAATGTAACACATTTTCCTTATCCATTCTCTGGAGAAAAGGCATTTAGGTTGTTTCCAGGTTCTGGCTATGAGAAAGAAAACTGCTATGAACATAGCTGAGCACATGTCCTTGTGGTACAATTGAACATCCTTTGGATATAAATCCAAAAGCAGTATTACTGGGTCTTAAGGACCCAGTATTACTGCTTTCCTAATTTCCTGAGAAATCGCCACACTGACATCCAAAGGAGTTGTACCAGCTTGCATTCCCAGCAATGCAGAAGCGTTTCTCTTTTTTTTTCTTTTTTTTTATCGAGAAAAGGAAAAAAAAAAAACAAGTTTCTGCCTCCTCCCAGCCTCCCATTTCCCTCCCCCTCCTCCCACCCTTCTCCCTGTCCTCCCACCCTTCTCCCCCTCCCCCCACTCCTCTCCCCCTCCCTCTCCAGTCCAAAGAGCAGTCAGGGTTCCCTGCCCTATGGTAAGTCCTAGGTCCTCCTCCCTCCTTCCATATCTAGAAAGGTGAACATCCAAACTGGCTAGGCTCCCACAAAGCCAGCACATTAAGTAGGCTCAAAACCCCATGCCATTGTCCTTGGCTTCTCATCAGCCCTCATTGTTTGCCATGTTCAGAGAGTCCGGCCCTATCCCAAGCTTTTTCAGTCACAGTCCAGCTGGCCTTGGTGAGCTCCCAATAGATCAGCTCCACTGTCTCAGTGGGTGGGTGCACCACTCGTGGTCCTGACTTCTCTGCTCATGTTCTCCCTCCTTCTGCTCCTCATTGGGACCTTGGGAGCTCAGTCCAGTGCTCCAGTGTGGGTCTCTGTCTCTATCTCCATCCATCACCAGATGAAGGTTTTATGGTGTTATGCAAGATATTCAAAGGAAGAATGGATGAAGAAAGTGTGGAATATATACACATTAGAGTACTATGCTGCGGTAAAAAACAATGACTTCTCGAATTTTGCATGCAAATGTATGGAAATAGAAAATACTATACTGAGTGAGGTAACCCAGACCCAAAAAGATGAACATGGGATGCACTCACTCATAATTGGTTTCTAGCCATAAATAAGGGTCACAGAGTCTACAATTGGTGAACCTAAAGAAGCTGAGTAAGAAGGTGAACCCAAGGAAAAACATATAGTTATCCTCTTGGCTATGGGAAGTAGACAAAATTGCCAGGGAGAAAATTGGGATCTTGGGGGTGGGGTGGGATGGGGGTAAGGGGAGAAGGGGAGAGAAAAGGGGGAAGGGGAGGATGGGGGGAACTTGGGGAAAAAGGATGATTGGGACAAAGGAAGGTTGGATAGGGGAGCACTGAAGCACAATTCTTAGTTAAGGGAGCCACCCTGGGGTTGGCAAGAGACTTGAACCTAGAGTGGCTCCCAGGAGTCCAAGGCAATGTCCCCAGTTAGTTCCTTGGGCAGCTGAGGATAGGGAACCTGAAATGACCCTATCTATAGCAATACTGACGAATATCTTGCATATCACCAGAAGTGTTTCTGTTTTCCCACAATCTCGATGGCATAAGTTGTCATCAGTGTTTTTGATCTTAGATATTCTTACAGCTGAAAAGATGGAATCTCAGAGTGGTTTTGATTTGCATTTCTTTGATGACTAAGAATGTTGAACATTTCCTTAAGTGTCTTTCCGCCATTTTAGATGCCTCTGTTGAGAGTTCTCTGTTTAGGTCTGTACTCCACTTTTTTTTATTGGATTGTGTGTTCTTTTGCTGTCCAATTTCTTGACTTCTTTAGATATTTTGGGGATCAGACTTCTGTCTGATGTGGAGTTAGTGAAGATTTATTCCCATTCTGTAGGCTGTCATTTTGTCTTCTTGACCATGTTCTTTGCTTTACAGAAACTTTTCAGTTTTAGGAGGTCCCATTTATTAATTGTTTCTCTCAGTGTCTGTGCTTCTGGGGTTATATTTAGGAAGTGGTTTCACACGCCATTGCGTTTAAGTGTGTTTTCCACTATCCCTTCTGTAAGGTTCAGTGTGGCTGGCTTTATGTTGAGGTCTTTGATCCATTTGGACTTGAGTTTTGTGCATGGTGATAGATATGGGTCTATTTTTATTCTTTTACATGATGATATCCAGTTATGACAGCACCATTTGTTAAATATGCTTCTTTTTTTCCATTTGATATTTTTTTTCTTTTTTCTCAAAAATCAGGTGTTTGAAGGAGTGGGGATTAATATCCAGGTCTTCAGTTCCATTAGTCCTCCTATCTTTTCTTATGTCAATACCAGGCTGTTTTCAAAACTGTAGCTATGTAGTAGAGTTTGAAGTCAGGGATTGTGATGCTCCAAAAGTTCTTTTATTGTACAGGATTGTTTTGGCTATTCAGTGTTTTTGCTTTTCCATATAAATTTGAGTATTGTTCTTTCAAGTTGTATGAAAATTTTTGCTGGGAATTTGAGGGGCATTGCATTGAATCTCTAGATTGATTTAGGTAAGATTGCCATTTTTATTATGTTAATTCTGCCTACCCAAGAACCTGGGAGATTTTTTTTACTTTCTGGTGTCTTATTCAATTTCTTTCTTTAAAAATTTAAAGTTCTTGTCATACAACTCTTCCACTTGTTTGGTTAGAGTTACTCTGAGATATTTTATGTTATTTGTGGATATTATGAAGAGTGTTGTTTCTTTCATTTCTTTCTCAGCCCTTTTATCATCTGTGTACAGGAGGGCTTTTGATATTTTGAGTTAGTCTTTATCATGCTACAGTTTGAAAGCGTTTATGACTTGTAGAAATTCCTTGGTAGAATTTTTGTGATCTCTTATATAAACTATCCTATCATCAGCAAACAGTGAGAGTTTGAATTCTTCTTTTCAGATTTGTGTCCCCTTGATCTCCTTTGGTATCTTATTGCTCTAGATAGGACATCAAGAACTATATTGAATAGATATATAGAGAGTGGACAACCTTGTCTTCGTCCTGATTTCTTTGGAATCACAGGGAATTTCCCTCCATTAAGTTTGATGTTGGCCGTTGGCTTGCCGTATGTTGGTTTTATTATGTTTCAGTATGTTCCTTGTATCCCTGCTTTCTCCAAGACCTTTATCATGAATGAATGCTGTATTTTGTCAAAATCTTTTTTGGCATCTAATGAGATGACCAGATGTATTTTATTTTTCAGTTTATGAATGGTGGCTTATGTTGAGAGATTTTTGTATGTAGAACCATCCCTTTATCTCTGGGATGAAGCGACTTGATTATGGTGGATGATGCTTCTGATGTGTTCTTGCATTCAATTTGCCAGTAATTTATTATTTTTGCATCAATGTTCATGAGTGAGATTGTTCTGTAATTCTCTTTATTACTAATGTCTTTCTGTGGTTTGGGTATCAGGGTAATTGTAGTCTCATAAAAAGAGTTTGGCAATGTTCCTTCTGTTTCTATTGTGTGGAATGATTTGAGGAATATTGACATTCCTTCTTTAAAAGTTTTGTAGCATTCTGAGGTGAAACCATCTGGTCTTGGGCTTTTTTAGGTTGGGAGACTTTTGAAGACTCTTGCTATTTCTTCAGGAGTTATAGGGCTGTTTAATATCCTTATCTGTTCTTGATTTAATTTTGGTAAGTTATATTTATTCAGAAAGTTGTCCATTTCCTTTAATTTTTCCAGTTTTGTGGAGTACAGGTTTTTGAAATATGACCTGATGATTCTCTTATTTCCTCTGTGTTTGTTGTTATATCCCCCTTTTCATGTCTGATTTTGTTAATTTGGATATTCTCTCTCTACATTTTGGTTAGTTTGGATAAAGGTTTGTCTATTTTGTTGATTTCCTCGAAGAACCAACTCTTTGTCTCATTGATCCTTTGTATTCTTTCCTTTGTTTCTATTTTGTTGATTTCAGCTCTCAATTTGGTTATTTCCTGCCATCTATTTCTCTTAGGTGAGTTTGCTTCATTTTATTCTAAAGTTTTCAAATGTTCAGTTAATTCACTAGTGTGGGATTTTTTCAGCTTTATGTAGGTGTCTAGTGTTATGAACTTTCCTCTTAACACTGTCTTATAAATTTGGGTATGTTGTGTGGTTATGTTAATTGAATTTTATAAAGTCTTTAATCTCTTCCTTTATTTTTTTTTCCTTGACCATGATGATTCGGGTGAGTATTGTTTAATTTCCATGTGTTTGTGGGTTTTCTGGAATAAGTATTGCTGTTGACTTCTATTTTTAAACCATGGTGATCTTATAATGTACATTGATTTATTCCAATTGTTTTCTTGTATTTGTTGAGGTTTGTTTTGTTACTGAGTATGAGGTCATCTTTTGAGAAGTTTTCATGAGGTACCGAGAAGAAAGCATATTCTTTGTAGAGAATGTTCTATAGATGTCTGTTAAGTCCATTTGAGTCATCACTTCTGTTAGTTCCTTTATTTCTCTGTTCATTTCTTTTGTCTGACCTGTCCAGTGGTGAGAGGGGAGTGTTGAAGTTTCCCACTATTAGTGTGAGGGATTTATTGTATGATTTATGCTTTATAAGCATTTCTTTTACATATGAGAGTGCCCTTATATTTGGGGCATAGATTTTCAATATTGAAATTTACTGTTTACTTTCCTGTGACTAATACGAAATGACCTTCTATGTCTCTTTTGACTGATTTTAGCTTGAAGTCTATTTTGTTAGATATTATGACAGCTACACCTGCTTGTTTCTTAGGTCCATTTTATTGGTATATTTTTTTCCAACCGTTTACTCGGAGACAACATCTGTCTTTGAGGTTGAGATGTGTTTCTTTTATGCAGAAGAAGGATGGATTCTGTTTTTGTATCCAATCTGGTAGCCTGTGTCTTTTTATAGGTGAGTTGAGTCCATTTACATTAAGGGATATTAACAGTGACTGTTGTCTCCTGTTAATTTAATTTTCATTGTTGGTGATGTTAATTTGTGCATTTTTCTCTTCTTTGAGTTTTGCTGCTATGAGACAATCAATTGTCTGTGTTTTTGTTGGTGTAGCCAAGTTCCTTGGTTTGGAGTTTTTCTTCTAGTATTTTGTGTAGGGTTGGGTTTGTAGCTAGGTATTGGTGAAATCTAGATTTGTCATGGAATATCTTTTTTTCCCCTATGGTGATTGAAAGTTTTGTTGGGTATAGTAGTCTGGGCCAGCATCCTTGGTCTCTTAAAGTCCACATAATGCTTGACCATGACCTTTGGGCTTTCATTGTCCCCAATGAGAAGTCAGGTGTAATTCTGATAGGTCTACCTTTATATGTTATGTGGCTTTTTTTCTTTACAACTCTTAATATTCTCTCTTTACTCTGTATGTTAATATTTTGATTATTATGTGGCAAGAGGACTTTTTGTGATCCAGTCTATTTGGTTTTTTTGGAAGCTTCTTATAATTTCATAGGCATATATTACTTTGGGTTGGGAAAGTTTTATTCTAAAATTTTGTTAAGTTTATTTTTTGTGCTTTCGAGTTGAACTTCTTTTTATTCTATACCATTACTCTTAGATTTGGCCTTTTCATGGTGTCCCATATTTTGGGGTAAGCTTTTGTTAGATTTAATGTTTCCTTTAACTGATGAATCTATTTCCTCTATTTTGTCTTCAGCACTTGAAATTCTCTCTTCCATCTCTTATATTCATGATCACATTTGTGGTTCCTGATCATCTTCTTATGATTTCTGTTTCTGATTCCCTCAGTTTGTGTTTTCTTTATTGTGTCTATTATAGTTTTCAAGTCCTGAATAGTTTCTTCCATATATTTGATTGCTTTTTCTTGTTTTTCTTAAATGATTTGCTGATATCTTCCAATTTTTTTTGTTTGTCTTTTCATCCATTTCTTTAAGGGAATTTCTCATTTCCTCTTTAAGAGTTTCAAACATCCTCTTGAAGTTATTTTTAGGTCATTTTCTTCTTCTTCATCCATCTTTGGTTGTTCATGTCTTGATGTTTTAGGGTCTTTAGGCTTTACTGATGTTGTGTTGCTCTTTGTGGTGTTGTGTGTGTTCTTACCTTTTCTACTCATCTTTTCTTCTAATAGGTGTGATTGGGAATGTCTGAGATTCTGTTGAATAATCTTCTAGGTGCCAGTGAATCCAAAGCTCAGATGGTTGCTCCTCATGGTACTGTTGGTGTGACAGTTCTAATTAACCTTTTGGTTACTCCGTGTTCCTGGAGATAGCTCAGGACTCCTGTGCTTTGCTCTGCTCCCTATGAGTTTGCTGTTTTAGGCCTACTTTAGCCTAGGTTGCCAGCTTTGCCCTGTTTCTGTTAATCCTTACCTGGATCCTCTCCTGCAGAAGTCCCTGGCTTGGAGTTGGACCTAGAAAAGTTTTTGTCTCTGGTCTACTGCCTCAGAGTTCCTAGGCTCAGGTATGCCCGGGACCACCTAGGAACTGCTTACTCCCTCAGAGATCCCAGACTTGCAGAGGTTCCAGGTTAGTGTCTATTCTTTTAGATATCCCAAACCAATGCCAGGACCCACAGAGGTCCTGACTCAGGCCTACTCTTTCTGTGGTCCTAGACTCATGCCTGGCCCCTCAGAGATCTCTGATTCCTGCCTATTCCTTCAGACCTCCTAGATTCACTCACACCTAGACTGGCAGAGGAGTTGGGTCAGGCCTAGTTCCTGGGAGATCCTAGATTCATGCTCAGAACCACAGGAGTCCTGGCTTAGGTCTACTTCCTTGAAGTTCCCCGATTCATGTCCGGACCCTCAGCAGTCTATGAATCTGGCTCACTCGCTCAGTGGTTGCTCCCCTATACCTGTTCCAGTGGAGATTGCTGAAGTGCAATATCTATATGTGGTTGCTGGCTCAGTCCTGATCTGCCAGTATCCTGGGACTGGGTTGGCTCCAGGGACTAGATTTACTCCTGGCTTCTGCTCCTGGTGAAGCTTGTTTCCTCAGGCTCTCTCTGTCCTATGTAGCTCATTCAGTCCCACTCCTATGGAGTTTGTTGCCCAAGGTAGAGTTTCTTGCCCCAGGCCTACTTTGGCCTAGGTTACTTTCTTTGACCTGTTTCTATAAATCTTGGTCTGGATTCCTTCCTACAGAAGTCCCTGGCTTAGAGTTGGACCTAGAAAGGTTTCTTGCTTCAGTGTACTGCATCTGAGATCCCAAGCTGGGTGTACCCAGGACTTTAGAAAATCTGTGTACTCCCTCAGAGGTCCCAGACAGATGCTCAGACTGGCAGAGGTTCTAAGTTCCTGCCTATTCCCTTTGATTTCCTAGACTAATGCCCAGACCCACAGAGATCCTGGCTCAGGCCTACTCCCTCTGAGGTCCCAGACTCATGCCTGGCCCTGCAGAGATCTCTGGTTCCTGCCTATTCCCAAAGTTGTCCCAGGTTCACTCATGCCCAGACTGGCCTAGTTCCTGGGAGGTCCCAGACTCAAATCCAGATCCCATATTCAATTCTGGACCCTCCGCGGTCTCTGGCTCTGGCTTTCTTTATGCTTCTTGTACCTTGATAGGCTTCACGCCCTCTTCTTCAAGTAAAGAAACTTTTGTTCTGTGATTTTTTTTTTTGAAAATATTTTCTGTGCTTTTGACCTAGGAATTTTTTCCCTCTTTTTTCTGTTGCTATTACTCTTAGATTTGGTCTTCATAGTGTCCAGTATGTTTTGTATCAGATTTTTAGATTTAGCATTGTCTTTAACTAATGTAATTTTTCTATTTTTTCTTTGATGACTAAAATTATCTCTTCCATTTATTGTATACTGTAGCTTAAGCTTGTCTCTGTAGTTTCTGCTTGAGTTCCTAAATTTTTCATTTCTACATTTCCTTCAGTTTTGGTTTTCTTTACTGACTTTCTTTGTACGTTCATGTCTCAAATGGCTTTATTCATTTCCTTCCACTATTTGTGTTTTCATAGATTTTTTGCAGGATTTATTTAGTTTGTAAAGAAATTTACTTATTTCTTTAAAATATCTTTATTTCCTCTTTCATATTCAAAAAACCTGTTTTAGGGTCTTTTATTTCTGCTTCAATTATGTTGTCATACTCAGGGTCTGCTTGCTAGGGGATTACTGGATTTTGCTGGAGATATGTCTGACTGTTATTTGCATTTTATACTAGTGTCTATATCTCTGGGCTTTGGAAGACTGTAATCCTTTTGCTGCTATCTGGTCTTATCTTTGTTGAGTGGGTGGTTTTATTCCTTGATTTCTGTATCCTCAGTGCTTCTAATGGGACTTACCAGGTGAGGTCATTGGGGATTCAAGATAAAATGAGATTCTGGATATTAGAATCTGAAATTTAGAATTGTGGATGAACTGTGTGTGGTCAATGGTGCAGCTTCAGAAGTGGGAAAAGAGAGGGAAAATTTGAATGTTCCATCAGTTTCTGGTTAATCACCTGGGATTTGGGATAGGAACTGAGGGTAACACACTAGGAGGTTTTCTCAAGACCTGGAGTTGAGACATGGGAATTGGACTTGGAGTAAAATAGGAAGACATGAGAATCTACAGTTAGCCTCTCTGTTTTCCTGGCAGGAGTGGTCTGTGAATTCCCAAAGAATGCCTGCTGGAGTTTGTAGTAGTTTCAAAGACTTCCACAATAGCCCAGAATATAGTATAATAAAGGGTTTTTATTTGGGGATAAAATCACAGCAAGGGTAATGATCTAAATCCTCTGTATGCACTGGAAACTAGAACCAAATCTAGCAGGAAAAAGGTTAAGGCTTTTCATCTGCACTTATAGTACATGAGACCACACCCAAAGTGGGCAGATTATTGTCTAAAGGATTTACCACAACACCTCCCACTTTGGCCTAAATAAGAGAGTTTGAAGCCTAATAAAACTACATACAAGAAGAACAAATATCAAATATTGTTCAGGGAAAAGAAGAGGCAAAAACATACATAAAAATTAAAATTACAACCAGCCTAAAGAACATCAAACAAGAAGCATATGCTAAATGTTTTAATAGTTGTTCTATTCTAACAAGTCTAAGTCTTATTTTAAAAATGGCTTGGCTAAGTCATGAGAGGAAAGTAACTATGACTATCTAGTCCTCAACCCCATCAAAGGCCTGAAAAGGGAAATAACATTACCTGAACAAACAGGAAGTTCAATCAAGCAACTTCCAAAAGATGCAAGAAATGACAGAAACAACTGGCTACCTGGCAATCACTGAAAGTTTCATTTGCAATGTTGGGGGCAAACAACTTTGACTAAGGCCTAGAGTATCTGACAGATAATTTTCAGAGACAAGAAAATATTCAAAACTATCTTATCCTTTCCTGGCAAGGTATGACAGTCATTTCTGCTAGTATCTTGCTAGTCCAGTTGGGAAACCATGCATTTTGTGCCCATGTGACATGAATGTGCCCACACCATTTTCCAACTCTGCCCAGACCCCTGTGGCCTCTTCATATCCCTCACAGCTGAACTACCCCTCTGGTACAGCTGAACTTGGCATGAGACTCTTATTGTCAGTGTCATGAAGTCATGCCCCACATTGGGTACCAAATTGTAGTAATATTGAAGAGTTTCTCAGTAGCTCAGAATAAAGTATAACAAAGGTTTGTTTATTTGAGGATAAACTCACAGTCAGTGTAGTGATCTACAGTCTTCTGCAAGCCCTGGAAACTGGAACAAAATTCAGCGGGAAAATGGGGCTGCATGTGCTTTTTATCTGTACTTATAATATATGACACCACACCCAAAGTGAGCTAGTGTCTTAAAGGCTATTGGCTGAAGGAGTTCCCATAACAGGAGTTGGAGCTGGAACAAAGCAAAGAATTGGGGTAAAAGGTTAGGAGGGAAATATCTGCGGAATCTAGTGAAAATCCGGCAAGAAAGGGAAGGGAGGCTACAGCAGTTATTTTGTTGCAGAGCTGAACATGAGATTAGGGGTTGATTTTGAGGAGCAGTAGAAGGAGAGGTGAAGATCTACAGTTAGCCCACTTCCCTGACCTGAATGACCTGTGTGTTTGCAGGGAGTACCTGCTGGTGTTGAGTGTGGGATAAAGCAAACAGTTGAGAGGAAGGGAGAGTATAAGAAAATCTGTAGCATCTATTAGAGATGAGGTGGTGAAGGAGGTTGCTGCATCTGTTCTGCTGCCAAGGTGAGGATGAAACTAGGGGATTAGACTTGGAGGAATGAAGACAAGAGTAAGGAACATATGTATTTCCCTGCAAGGAGTAACCTGTAGGATCCAAGGGAGTACATGCTTGAGTTATGATATTATCTTATAATTGATGATGACAGGCTATTATATTGCCACTGCTTATCAAAGCTGAACTTATACAATGCCACTTTACTTTTTTTTCCTTTGGGCTTATTATGTCATTTGCAAATATTAAACATCTCAGTGTGACCAATTATATAAATATAAGGTCGACTAGAAAGCTTAATGGCAAGTTGATATTTTTGTTGAGACTTACATTGATGACTAATCAACTCTAAAGGCAGAATTTAAACAATTTAATGGAAACAACACCTCCCCCTCTTTTTTTGACAAGGTTTCCCTGTGTAACTGTCCTGGCTTTCCTGGTACTCAATTTGTAGACCAGTCTGGCCTCAAACTCATTGAGCTCCACCTGCCTTTGCCTCACAAGTGTTGAGAGTAAATATGTGTGCTACCACTTTACAGCAAAATTACCAATTTCTTAACAAAATATGTGAAGAACACCCAGAAAAATAAGAAAGTATCAACTATGAATATAGCATAATTCCCAGAAGACTTCATGTTAAAATACTAATGAAGAAATAATTTTATTATTTTAAGACCGACATTTTTTCTACCAAAAATAAAAAAAGACAAAGAAAAATTAAAAGACTATATTTTCAACAAAGTAGTCTCTTCAAGGGAAAAACCAAATAATTATAATGAAATAATTACAAATTCAAACCTATTAATTTTAAAAGAACACATTTTTAGAGTTGTGTGTTCTCACTTATGATAATCACACATCTGACAGCCATTATTTTATATTTGCAAACCGTGGTCATTGATATTTAAAGATTCATGACTGTATCACTAAATAAAGCACATATTTGCTTAATTACCTTGTAAGCTCCAATGCACAGTGACATTCAATCTAAGTAATTACAGCAATGGAAAAGAAAAGTGATCCTATCATCCAAATATCTTGAATATTTGAATTAGTTGTCTTCATGGAAAACAAGAAGGATCCAATTTATTTATGCAAAGATCAGGGGTGAATCGCAGAGGAGCCAGTTGCTAGGTAAGTCCAACAAATTGCATTTCCTCTCACTTTTTCATTCTGTTTTGCAAAGCCACTGGCTCATAAGCGAAAACAGCATTGGCATTGACTGTCTCTATGCTTTAATAGCAGAGAAGAGAGAGATGACTGAGGCAGCAGCAAAAACACCATGGCTATTTGCAAACACTACGGATATCTCTTGCTGCAAGAAATTTTCTTACATGATGAGAAAGTATATTTCTCAAGAGGGAGCAAATTCTCAGGTTTGACTTCACATAGGTGGTCTAATTTCCTTTCTTTTGACATTTTTGCATTTGGACTTGTTCATGTGGAAATGATATGATCCCCAGTTACATGAAAAAAATGCATTCTTAGTTACAGTTGGTATGAAAAACAACTTCAGTATTTGTGATACTGCTAACATAACAGTATCCAATTCTTTAAAAATCTATAGAAAAAAAACAGTGCCAGATATTTGTCAATACAATGCCATGGATACAATAGTGTGTAACTAAATAATAATGTTATTTTATGAATATGACTTTTATATTAATAACAGCTCTCTAATTTTGGTAGAACAATTTGGAAGCACTCTGTAGATAATGTTATGTTATGCCAATAAGCATACTTTGCATTCATTTAACATATTTTATAAATATCTACTTTTAAATTCTTTCAGCAGCAGTATATGTATTCACAGCATCTAAAATATTAGTCCATGTACAATTGAAGTTACTCTGTTCCACTTCCTGTTATACTATTCCTTTAATTCAGCTATAGATAGAACATGACAAGGAGATAGACTAAACTGTCATATCAGTGGTAGAGGCCACTTGACTTTTGTAAATGAGGTCAGTGTGGGTGAGGGCTTCCTGTGAATAGTTGGAAAGTCCATGACAGGATCAGGCTCAAAGCAAACAGAAATCTAGAAAGGAGTCATAATGTCTCACAAGACCTTTATAGTAACTAGTTGGTGGTTTTAGCCCTGTACACTGGAAAACACTAGGTAGACAAAAAAATAAAGACATTATCATCTGAAGCAAAGCACATTTTCTTGTTGTGGAAGATATCTCCTGTTCTGTTATGAAACAATCACATCCTGGTATGACCATTTTAATTATAAATATACTATCTCTTAGAAACCGCCAAATTAAAAGTAATTATCTCAAATCCCAGTTATTGAAAAATACAAGAATCGTCATTACTTATAATTCAGACAGATACAAGAAAATGAATTGAGACATCAAACAGGCAAGATAAATACAAGTTTGCATTCATATCATGTGAAAGAAATTTTCTCCTTTTGCATTCTTCCTTCCTATCTTTCCAGCTAATAGTCAAAGACCCAATTTCTGAACACAGAAATTTGGGGACACAGTCAAAAGTACATTATTCTCATGAGGTAGCACATACATTAAAATACCTTATTTTAAATGTGAGCTGTTTAGGTCAATCAACATGACTTCTCATTTTTAAAGTTTAATAATTATTAAGCTCCTTCATCTTTTTGGTATTTTATCTACAAGTCTACATTGCTTTCATTGCACAATAAAATAAAATGAATTAGTAATAAACAGAAAATTCAATAAATTAATATTAAAAATATATAAGCAATAGATAGTTTAATTGCTATTTTGACACAATGTAAAGAGATAGTCTCAGTAAGGCATTTTGTAGATCAGGTTGCCCATGAGTATGACTCTGGAGGATTATTGCGATTGCCTTAATGATGAGGAAAGACTGAACTTGAAGGTAAGATATATCATTATCTAATAAGTATTTGCAGACTGTGTAAACATAAACAATTGATTCATGCATTTATTCTTTCTCAGCTCTTGACTAGCTGTCGTGTGTTTCTTCTTTAAATTCCCCACAATAAAATGGCAACCAGGAACTGTAGGCAAAAACAAAACTTTTCTTCACTAAGTTTTTTGTTGTTGTTTTATTTTGTTTTCAATGATTTTTTTTAAATCAGGGTATTTTACCACAGGGAAAGAAATGGAACTAAAATAGAGCATATCTTTATTTATTCAATGTAACAAAAATCAATGAATATTATCAACTATTATTTTTCAAATGCAACGTTCTATGAATCATATCTAATGTAAATCTCGAAAGACTGAATTACAGCTCAGCTGAAAGTCAGATTTTTTTTTGTGTAGTTGAAGTTTAAGAGTACAAAAATGATACTTTTCACTCTCAAATCTAATATTTACCTCTAATAATCCTTGACTTCTACCACAATGTAGCCTCTCTGTTTAGTATAGCATTATTTTAGCTTTAGCAAAGGATTAAGTCACAGTTCAGAGGCCCCATTTAGACTACTAGTGCCTTTTGCCTAAGTGACTTGTCAAATTAGAAGAGTTCTACATTTGCAAAATAACACCCTACCATGGCTATATATTTATACTGCCTTAAGCTTGTATTATATATTGTGTCTCCAATCTCAATATCATTCACAAAGTATGTATTCTTTCACATTCCTTCCTTTATATCTTCTTATTCAGTAAGAAATTACTGTTTTTCCTCACATTTAGCTATGCCCTTAACAGTTCTACTAATATTCAGCACTGTCTAGTCCATTTGCTTGCTTCTCATTTATCCTTCAAAAAACAGTACAAATGCTGCAATTCTGGAAAGTACTCTCTTGTTGCAACAAATGACAGTCTTAATAATTTCAGCTCACATAATCCTTGCAAAATATTGATCTTTAACTCTCCTTTTTCCATCATTATAATCACTCAAATATTTATTTTTCTGTAGATTTATGATACTCTGGAAATTGAATGATCAATTCAGCTGGGTTTTCGTCTATCACTTTTTGAAATGTAAGTGGTTGTTCAACACTTCTTGTTTTAAAATGTTGCTGTTTTAAAACACATTAATAGATAAATTTGTTTTTGCCTATGTCCAACTAAAAAATAGATCCACACTTGTTGGAAATGAATCAGCATAGCTAAGTGACATTTTACTTTTTTATATGTATGTGATCACCTTTGTCATAAATATCCTTGGATCTACTTTGAATGGATCAGAAAGGTGTAAAATCCTTACATTTAGGAGAATTTGGCCTGTTGTGAAATCCAAATGGAGCAAAGTGGAAAAGATATATTTATTTCTTGTTCCACAAGTCTAGTCAATATGGCACTTTCATTAAAGCAGTAAGTTGCTTTTCAAAGGGAATATTATTCAATGTAGACTTTTAATATCAGCATTCAGCAAGCCTTTTCACACACCTGGTCACATCTGATGCAACTTTCTGAATCCCTCAGACACACTTGCAGTGAATTAGTGTAGTAAATTATCTTCTAATATATCTTTGCATTCATTTTCACATTCAATGAAAATGAAAATAATATCAATTATGGAAAAACAATTTAAGGTAATTTAAAGAGAGAGAAAAGAATGTGAAACAGTGTTTTTGGTTAAATGTAAGTGACAATCAGGAGGAGTTTTAAGGGGGAAGGGAAAAAGAAGAGAACCTTTCGTATAACACCTTGATATTCCAGAGTTCTCAGAGAATGGTAGATGCCTACATGAACAATAGAAGCAGAAAACTTTCTACAAGAAATAAACACAACATTTCAAAAGAGAGTTTAGTAAAAACAATTATTTCCAGATAATTCCCTCATATAAGGTAATAAAATCATAACAAAAATTAAATAACTTTTGTAAACAAATACAGGACTTTTCTGTGAAGGCAGATGATTGCAGCCAGCATTCACCTGAAGTGAATGATACAAGTTTCAAGAATATAAATCTAGAGGAAGAAAATGAAAGTACAGAGATTCTTTGTGGTAAACACTCAAAAATTCAACTGTTTACTGTGTTCATGTATCTAGAATCATTTCTATGTCTGTGTTTATGAGCATGTTTTTAATTACTATCCTGTCCTAGACTTTTAATTCAGAAGAAACTGCCAACTTTGAAAAATATTCTTCACTTGTTGTACTTTATTAAGGGTCTGAGAGTCAAACAATGTGAAAGAGAACAAAACCCAGAGAATCTAACATAAACTATAATGTTCTCTCCCCAACTACCATGTTTCCTGCCTAAAGAATAAACTGGAAAGTGAAAATAATGAGTTAATGTCTTCTGAAAAGTCTGGATCAACTTCATGTTGAATAAATTTCATCAAATTTCATGTGACAAATTGTAACCCCTCCCCAACTTTAGCCCCAAGTATAACATTTGGTTTTGTCCAGAAGTGATGCAAGTTTAATTATCTCAGTCTTCCTCATAAGTCCTAGCTCAAAATCCAGTCACAATGGTGACTATGATGATTAGGATATTGGGTTGATTTAAATTCAAATATCACCCATAGACTCAGATGTTTAGAAATTTGGTTCCATATTGGTGGCATGCTTTGTAGTTTTAGTATGTACAGCCTTACTCAAAGAAATAAGTCAGCGTGGGAACACCGAGGTTTCAAACAGTTGGTCAACTTCTGGTTCACTCTCCTCTTTGTGCTTAGATTCAAGGGTTAAAGCCTCAACCTCTGTTTCAGCTACCTTGCCTGGCATATATTTCCTCTACTATACCACCATGGACTTATCTGGAACTTTCAACTCAATTTGTACCAGAGAGGGAGGCTTGCTGGTTCCAGGCCCACCTGGCTAGCTAACACCCAAAATAACCACACAGAAACTGTATTCATTAAATCACTGCTTGGCTCATTAGCTCTAGTTTCTTATTGGCTAACTCTTATATTAATTTAACCCATTTATCTTAATCTGTATATTGCCACGTGGCAGTGACTTAACAGCAAAGATTCAGCATGTCTAACTCTGGCAGCTCCATGGTGTCTTCTGACTCTGCCCTTCTTTCTCCCAGAATTCAGTTCCATAATCCCTGCCTACCTAAATTCTGCCCTATCAATAGTCCAACAAAAGCAACACATAAACAGAAGGACTTCCTACACCATCAATTTAACTCTTTTATAAGTTACCTTCATAGCAAAAAACAACAAAAACAAAAAACAAACAAACTACCCACCTTCCCCCCCAAAAATCCTAAAACTCATAGTGTTTTGGAGTTTGCCATAGTTATGTTTGTGGTTAGGAATTTAAGCTCAGTGACTATGCCAGTAAAGTTGAATCAGTGAATATTATGGTTAGTTTGATAATTGTTGTATTTAGGATGAATAATGATGACAGATTGGTTTGTGATTATGATGGCTAAGATCAATGACTGTGAAGGTTAAAGTGGTGATATGATATGTTCAATGACTAAAGTCTTGGCTGATAAATTTGATCATTAGAGTCAGTAATTAAGAAAGTTAGGATGACAATTACTATGGTTTGGTTGACAGCCCTCCGCATGAGTGGGGAACAGAAACCAAATCCACCAGCCAAAATGCAATGCATGTTTCTACATCTGTTTATATAGTACATGTGACTATGCCCAGAGGGTGCCAGTATCTTAAAGGCTATTGGCTGAAGGAACTCCCACAGCACTGAGCTGTCATTTCTCTGCCCTGTTTTCATGCAGAACAGAAGCAGGTACCTAAAATTAAACAAGTGACTGAAATGTCTTTTCAGTATGGTTTATTATCTACTTATCATAAGATGGGAAACCTTGTATTTGTCATTTTTCCTTTACTTTCAGGTTTACACACAAATTTCACATATGAGAAACGACAGGTGGAGAAAGAAAGTAGCCCAAGAATATAAGGCCTTCTCATCTAAAATGGGAAAAGGGAAGCATAAGGCTCAGAGGAATCTGTTGTCCTTTTAACCTTTGTTTTCTCTGAAGCTCTTTTCATGGGAAATTCATTTTATCATTTGGAGAAAAAAATAGTGCAATTTACTGCCTAAGATCTCATGGGTAGAGTAAGGGAACTTAAAGTTTGGAAATATTCATAAAAAATGAAAAAAAAAGTTTAGAAGCAGCTTCCTGTAAAATTGTGTTTGAAATAATGTGTTTATGCCTTGATCTACTACAATATAAATCTACAACCATGAACTAATAGGTGCAATCCAAAGGAAACAAAAATTTAGGTTTAGTTAATAGTTAATTTTGATAATAATGCTTGAACTGTATATATTTGCAACAGACAGAAGTGGCAGGGAAAACATTTAGAAGCTAACATTCATACACTATCACTTGAAAATATGGCCTGAATCTTAGATGTTCAATATAAAAATAACAACTACATTGTTCACAGGATTTATACAAAATCTCCATGTCATAAGTTAATAACCAAAGTACCTGGGATATGAATTAAAAGAAATTGTGCAAAGAGTTTGCTGAAATGCTAAACAACTTCTCTTGAAAAAGGACAGTAGGCAGAATTCAACATCATGTTGACTCAACTCTTAGAACTAATAAACAAAGAGTTAAAATATTTTCCTGAAGTACATTAGCCATTCTTGAAATTGTTTGCAGAAAAATGTGCTAGTTTTTATAAACCAAAATTTTAGAATTCAAATTTCTGGAAAGCAAACTAACATACAATCCAGTCTATGGGTTCTTAGTGATAACATGTTGCTCATAAGTTAGTGTGAATAAAAGAGTCAAGTATGATTGAAGCAAACAACACAAACATAACCTTTGTGCCTGTTATATTGTCTTCAGGTAGGAAAATGAAATAAGATGCAATTTGATACCATGTAATTCCCAGAATTCCAGAAAAAAAGTATAAGCAATAAAAGTCAGTGAGTTTAAAATACTAGAGAATAAGCTCCATGTTACAGTCTGTGTATGGGCAGCATAGCATCAACAATGCAGTGTCAATTTCTAACTATAAGAAGAGTTCATAAATGACAGAGAGAAGACAGATAGTAAATTTTCCCAGAAACATAGAAAAATGAAAGTAGCAAACTTTGGAATTCCCAAAAGAAATAAAGAAAACGTTATCGAAACAACCAAGCCATATTTCATAAGTTTAGAAATGGAAGCCTTTATACCATTAGCTAATGGTGATCACAGAGATTCAAAATCAATCAATTTTTATTGGATTTAGTGTTCCCTTGCTATAGCACTCCAGGGAAATCAGAGAATCTGTGATGTGTTTCCCCAAGAAAACTCTTCAAATGTTACAATGCATAATGTAAAAAAAGAAAATTAGAAAATAATTCCACAATATTAACAAATCAATAATTTATTTAATGTAAACACCTGTTTTCAGAGTGATGCGGACATTTTCTCTTATAAAAAATAAAGTTTATGAAGTAAATATCCACAGATACTTATCTACTGTTTTTTTTTTTTTTGCTTATCTAACAAACCTCTTCACCTATCTGCTTGACAAAGAAAATACTGTTAATATGCAATTTTTAAAAATGGTTTATAAGAATAAAGACAAAGACAAGTATTTGGGGATAGACATCTTTGGGGGTTTTTTTTGTTTTGTTTTGTTTTATTTAGTTTTCATTTCACTGTGGTCATTTGACCACAATTGTTATTTTATTTTTTCACTCTTTTTTATTTATTTATTTGTTTATTTATTAAAGATTTCTGCCTCCTCCCCGCCATTGCCTCCATTTCCCTCCCCCTCCCCCAGTCACCTCCCCCTTCCTGTCAACCTGAAGAGCAATCAGGGTTCCCTGACCTGTGGGAAGTCCAAGGACCACCCACCTCCATCCAGGTCTAGTAAAGTGAGCATCCAAACTGCCTAGGGTCCCACAAAGCCAGTACATGCAGTAGGATCAAAAACCCATTGCCATTGTTCTTGACTTCTCAGTAGTCCTCATTGTCCCCTATGTTCAGCAAGTCCGGTTTTATTCCATGCTTTTTCAGACCCAGGCCAGCTGGCCTTGGTGAGTTCCGAATAGAACATCCCCATTGTCTTAGTGTGTGGGTGCACCCCTTGCGGTCCTGAGTTCCTTGCTCATGCTCTCTCTCCTTCTGCTCCTGATTTGGACCTTGAGATTTCTGTCCGGTGCTCCAATGTGGGTCTCTGTCTCTGTCTCCTTTCATGGCCTGATGAAGGTTAATATTCAGGAAGAAAGACATCTTTGTTGAAAATAAAAGCTACATTAAAATCATACTAATTCCTTTAACAGTTTGGTTTGCTTCTCTTTGTAGAGAACTGCGTGGAGCCACATCTGATAATCAGCTCCTAATATTGGCTGGGGCCTGATCACGCAATGATTGTCAGCTGCTTGCATATGTGTGAACCTATGGGCAGTGCCCACCTGGCAATCTGGGGTTGGCGGCCCGTGCCTTTTTAAGGGCTAGGAGAGGTTTGCCCAGAGAGAGAGAGAGAAAAAAAAGAGAGAGAAAAGGAGAGAAAGAGGAGAAAGAGAAAGATTGCTGTGAATAAAGTCCTGAATAAAACTGCTGCAAGAAGAGCTCCGGTGTCACGTTATACTTGCTGGCCGAGGTGGGCGTGACAGTTGGTGGCCCGTACAGGGAACCTCCAAACCTCTCTCCGTGGAGCCCAGAACTTGCTGCAGTCAAGGGGTGCCCTGGTAAATCCTCAGGTAAGACTGGCGAATTGTGAAAAGCAGGTTTTTTGTTCTCACCAATAGAAAAAGGGAGAGCAAGGTAGTAGAGCCACGACAAGAGTGGACTGGTTAAAAGTAAAAGTGTACGAATTTAACATTTGTTTAAATGGGCACTTCAACTTCGCACCTGATTTTTCTGGCTCTTAACAAGCTGTTACGTTCAAAAAAATTAAAAATAAAATGGAGCACGTTGGAGAGGTTTTTGGCTGAATGTGACACAATTGCACCTTGGTTTTCTGTCTCTGGCAATCTTAATGTGTCATCCTGGGACAAGCTTGGTAGAAATCTGGATTTTGCTGCCGAACAAGGAAGGGAGTTATATTCATGTGGTTTGAATTACCGAGATCTCCTGAGTTTGTAGTGGAGTGTGAGCAGCTGCAGCTCCAAGGCCAAGGATCTCCAGGCTGCGAGTGCTGAGGAGCTACAAAGCCTGAAAACACCCGGGACCTGCCTCAGGGTGTAGAAGCTCAGAAGACCTGGCCTGGACCTCTGTCCTAGCCTGGAGCAATCTTCCGGGATCCACCCCATGCCTACTGGGCCTACTGGGTCAGGCTGCTCAGCCACGCCTCCACCTTCCAGCTAAGTAGGGAGGTGGAGCCTCTGCCTCTCCCCTGTTGCCGCGACCTGAGTCGAGTGGAGCATGGCTGGAAAATTTCAGTAAATTAATGCAATGTCCCCGCTCTGCAGGAAGTAGACAGACAGACTGACAATGCCCAAATTCCCTAAAAGATTAAGTGGGGCCCCTTCAGTGGTTGCAGAGTAGCAAGCCTGTTTTTTCCTGAGTTCTGCTCCACCCTTCAGTGGTTGCAGAGCAGCAAGCCTGCTTTTCTGAGTTCTGCTCCACTCCATGCACCAGTTTGGACCCAGAAGGAATGCAGTGGGGCTAGAAGGCAGCTGGAGCAGAGGTTTGCTAGGTGGCTGTGGTGGAAGGCACAGTGCCTGACCCCAGTCGGTGCCTAGCCTGGCAGATGCCACAGCAGTGCCAAGAGTATCAGCAAACACAACAACAAGTGCTGAGGCTAAGACAAGCTGGAGCACAGACCCCACAGGGCTGCCTGAGAACGCAGTGCAGCCGCAGGGCAAGGAAAAGGCAGTGGCAGTTCCCGGCTCTGCACTGCGCTGAAGAGTCTGTGGCAGAGTGAATTTTCCATGCACTCAGCTGACAGGGGTATGTTATTTAGGGGACTGCTGAAAGAACAGTGGTTTCTGACTGCTCCTGGGGTCTGGGGTCATGGCAGAGCCACTCCTAAATATTGGGAGCAGTGAGACCACAGATCCTGAAGTTCTTGTAAACAACTTGTTTTTCTCTGATCTGAGTGCCTACAGCTGCTCTGAGCATGAGACCTTCAGGAGTTCCTGATGGCAGGAGAATGGTTTCTGGTGGGTTTGTCTGGGGCTTGGCTATCTCTATATAATCTGCCCCTGAACACAATAAAGGGGGCATTCTTGGGGAATTCAAGGATGACTCGTGTCAATTTACTCATGCAGCTAATCTGTCTAGAGGATTGTCCAGCTGTCTTTTAGGTAATTGGTCTGGTGAATTCAAAAAAACAACTGGAAAATCTGCGAGTGACGATTGTGACTGCAAATTCCACACGCATGGATACCAGCCTGGCAGAAGGACTATCCTCCTGGATCATCTACAGCCATGGATCATCTGAGGGAGTGGGCTGGAATAGGAGCCCTGGCAGGCTTAATGGTGCTCGCCTCCCTGGTATGCCTATGGTGCATTTGTCACATAAGGGTTTCACAGCATCGCAAATGCAGTTATGATCATTCAGGCCTTCAAGGTCATTGAAGCAGAACAGTCCCCTCAAGCTTGGTTATCTATATTTGAGCACAGGATGCAAGGTTTGTGCACTGCACTTGAGATCAGAGAAGTCAACCTCAAGAAGAGCAAGTCTGATTGCATGTGGGTTGGTGTCTAACACCCACCTCTGTAAAAAGACACCGGACAGGTCTAGTGTTCTCTGAGTGGATGACACCTGGACAAACACTAGTACATGTTCCACTTTTAACAGAGATCAGACCTCTACTCTTGCCTGTCACTTTACAAAACAAAAGGGGGAACTGTAGCGAGCTGTGTGGAGCCACACCTGATAATCAGTTCCTAATATTGGCTGGGGCCTGATCACGCAATGATTGTCAACTGCTTGCATATGCGTGAACCTATGGGCAGTGTCCACCTGGCAATCCGGGGTTGGAGGCCCATGCCTTTTTAAGGGCTGGGAGAGGTTTGCCCAGAGAGAGAGAAAGAAGGGGAGAGGAAGAGAGAGAGAGAGATTCTGTAACAAGGTCCTGAATAAACTGCTAGCAAGAAGAGCTCCGGTGTCACGTCATCCTTGCAGGTTGAGGCTGAATGCGACATCTCTTCATATCAGGTACTTTGAGACAGTCATCTAAAAGTGCCTGTCCGTGTCAGGCACTAAGACTTTCAAACTCACTTCTATGAACTCTAAACTACAGGACTGCACAAGCCACTTTTCCTAATGTTATAAAGTTGGTGATTGATTATTTGTTCCATCCAATTTAAAGGATTCATATGAAGATTCACTTATCCAATAGCGCAGTCTTTGACATGTGTGTCTTAAAGATTATCCGTACTCCATGAATTAAGTAGTAGTCACACTCATAAGTGTTAGATTCCCAAATAAGCTAACTTCCCCATAACTGACAAGTGGGTTTTTTTTTTTCTTTCTTTCTTTTTTTTTTTTTAGACAGCCTTTCTTAATACTTTCCATGTTAGACATGTACCTCTGCTTGGACCTTCACATAGTTTTGCCAGAAGTTTGTGTACATGCCTATGGCCTCTATAAAACTGAGACTTATACAATTGAACTGAAGGTAGTCTAGACTATTATGTAAAACCAACCAGTAGAAGTTGGTTGACTGTAAGCATTCAAAAGCCATCAAGGTCAAATTTACAGAAAAATACTTGAAAGGCTAACGTTCAATGATATAGTCGTGCTCCCATTAAATCTTTACTGTTTCTCCCCACACTTCACCAAAAATGTTACTCATTGTTTTCCCTGAAAGACCCCCAATGAGGGCTGCCTTTCAGTCTGGGGAGACCCCTCCCAAGGAACAGCGAAACCACTCGTTCGGATGCAAACAGCAAGAGGCTTTTATTCACAGGTACCTGCGGGCAGCAAGTCTTTCGGAGGGCTTGCGCGCCTGCAGACTGGGGGAAAGTCTTTTTATAGGAAAGAGGGTAGCAGAAGCAGATTACAGAAGCAAATGCATGGTTATTGGTCAGCTGGAATGGGCAAGGGGCACAGGTGGTTCTTCCTTTCCCAGAATAGATGTATGGGGTTAAACATCCTGTTTTTCTTGGTTCTTCCTTTCCCAGCCCAGATGTATGGCAACAGGCTTCCTGTTAATTGATTCTATATTCTGCCTTGCAGCCAGGAACCCTGACCTCACTCTGCATTTACATTGTTCGTCAAAAGCCGCGTGGAATGACGTTACAGCAGCTAAGCTGGGATCTTCCGTAGGGGGAATTGTTTCTCCTGTGAATTGTTGATATATTCTAAGTTGGGCACATGTGCTGGCTATAGGCTTCCTGTTTCCCCTAGACAAACGGGATGTTCTCATGAGAGCCGGCTAGCTGCAGGTCCTGAGAGGGTCCTGAGGGTCTCAAGCGGACAGGATGTTTCTCATGAGAGCCGGCCAGCTGTGGGTTATGGGGGGGGGGCGGCTGGGCTTGTTATTGCTAACTTAATGCTACTAGGTAGGGGTCTGCTAACTTAATGCTACTAGGTAGGGGTCTTTTATTCTTTCATTTCCCCATTTTTTTTTTTTTTTTTTTTTTTAGATAGGGTAAAATCGCTTATTTAGCTAATGGGCACTTTCAGCATGTTCTGGATTATATTGTTTAAGCTGATGGTATTGTTGAGTGAGGACCAAGGCTTGTATGACTGAGAGTCTATCCTTTATGAATAGGACCAGGCGATTTAGGATACAAGGTCCAAAAAGTAGGATTAGGAGTATAACGATTAGGGGGCCCATGATGGAGGAAACTAAAGTGGTAAACCAAGGAGACCTGTTGAACCAGCCTTCAAACCATCCTTGTTCTGACTCGAATAACTGCTGTCTCTGCTTAAGTCTTTCTCTCAGTTTTGCCATATTGTCTCTAACTAGGCCAGTATGGTCTGCATAGAAGCAACATTCCTCTTTCAGGGCAGCGCATAGGCCTCCTTCTTGTAGGAACAGTATATCAAGCCCCCTACGGTTCTGTAGCACTACTTCTGATAAAGAGGTTAAGGACTTTTCAAGAGCGCTGACTGATTCCTCTAGGGCCTTAATGTCTGTATGTATTGCGACTTGAAGTTGTCTGAACTGGTTGGTGGCTATAAGGGCAGAGGCACCAGTTCCTACCCCCGCTGCTATGCCTCCCACAGTTAGCCCCCCCAGTAACAGTGCTAGAGTCAGGGACACTGGTTCTCGTTTAAATCGGGGTCCCCCTTTAAAATGACCATAGATATATTCAGGATCATGATACGTAACTTTAGGCCATAATTCAACTAAAACACAGTAATCAGAGGCCAGGTTAAGCACAGTTGTTGATAGACAAGAAGTGAGCCCAGTGCTACAAGCCCAGTAGGTACCGCTTGGTGCGGTTAAGTAATAACCGGATGGGACTGGCTGTATAATATCGCATAAAGCTTGATGAGAGCTTGGGACTGTTCCCATGCAGAGTCCTTTTCCTGATACCTCCGACAGGGTTAGTTTGTGCTGGGGAAGACCGGTGCACTGTGTGGGTGGCGAGGTATATACAGCATAGGCACCTGTCACCGCTATCCCTTCATAATAGGGGGGTCTGGAAATCAAGCATAACCAGCATTCTCGGGTTTTATTGGGGTCAGTAGCGTTGAGAATTAAATATGCTCCCTGCACCAGATTGAGCAGTCTGTCTCCAGTCCCGAGGTGCTGGGGAGGCTGCTGTTTGATTTCCCTAGTCGTGAGGGGCAGGTTTCCTGTATTAGGAGTGCTGGTATAAGCCAAATGTTTCTCCGTGATGTGTTGGGAGAAGCTTGGGGGGGATGCTGGTGCTAAGTGGGAAGGAGGATTCTGCTTGGGTAAGACTGGATTTGGTCCAATAGATAGCTGAGGACCAACGTTCGTTACCTGTCTGGTTAGGGAAAACATGGTGACAGGGTCATGTCCCTGTCGTCGATAGAGGCGTAATCCCCAGGACTTGGGCCCGTCCCAGGATGCCTTTCTCCCTTGTGTGGTGAAGTCAAGGACCAAGGGGTTACATCTGCCTCCCGGGGTGGCCCCTCGGACATTAGTAGCGGTGGTGGAGTCGTAACAAGGGCCACATGCCCTTCCTCCGCATGTCCATGGCCCCCTACCTTGATACCCAGGTGTGGTTCCTCGCCTAAGGGTGATTAGGTCCCAAGTTGAGGATGGTTTCCAGTAAGCATCCCCTGTTGTTTCACAACCCCATTGGGCGCAGTACCCCTCTGCTGGCCCCCCACAATTTCTTCTAGTATCCTGTCCAGGGCATACATAGAAATCTTTGCTTCTTGTCCCATGTCGGCCCCCTGGATGGTGACAGCCGTATCCAGGGAACGGCTCCTGGTCCGAGGGGTTCCATGACTCTCCCACTAAATCACAAAGGTCAAAGTATAGGGTTGGAAAAGCGTCTGTCGTTGTCCCTAGCAAGGAAGTGGTGTTGACAACCCTTCCCGTCATAAGGTTGGTGATTCTCCAGGTTATGTTAAAAACCCGGTGCGGACTATCCCCTCGGGCCATCATTCCCAGTCCCAACAGGGTCCATAAAATGGTTAATGGGGCCCCCGGATAAGTCTTATCTTTAGAGGGTTTTGAGAGCGCTGAACCCTCCATGATGGTTCTGCTGTATCCCTTTCCGTACGGGCTGCTTTCACGTGGGAAGTGTGGACCCAGGCCGCGATACCGTCAACTTTCAGTGCCGTTGGTGTGGTTAGCAGTACTGTGTAGGGCCCTTTCCAGCGGGGTTCCAAATTCTTAGTCTGATGTCTGCGGACCCACACTGTATCGCCAATCTGGTAGTTGTGAGGTACCGCTGGTCTGTCCAATTGTTCCTTATAGGCTGCAGCAAGTGGCTTCCAGACCTCTCTCTGCACGATCTGGAGCGCCTGGAAATGAGCTTCCAGAGAGGGGCTATTAGCAAAGTTTGAAATGTTGGAGTCAAAGAAATTAATGAAGGGCGGGGGCGCCCCATATAGTATCTCAAAAGGTGTGAGCCCGTGGGGTCCTGGTGTATTGCGAGCTCTATAGAGGGTTAGGGGCAGTAGGAGCACCCAGTTTCTAATGCCAGTTGCAAGCGTTAATTTGGTCAAAGTCTCCTTAATAGTTCTATTCATTCTCTCTACCTGTCCTGAACTCTGGGGTCTGTATGCACAATGTAATTTCCAATCAATCCCCAGTAGCTTGGCCACCAACTGACTTACCTGGGAGACGAAGGCGGGCCCATTGTCCGTGCCCAGCATTTGGGGCATGCCATACCTGGGGAAGATTTCTTCCAACAGCTTTTTGGTCACAATTTTTGCCGTTTCGTGCTTGGTTGGGAAGGCTTCCACCCATCCAGAGAAGGTGTCAACAAATACCAACAGATATTTGTATCCATATGATCCTGGTTTGATTTCAGTAAAGTCAATCTCCCAGTGAGTTCCAGGACGATGCCCTCGTACCCGCACTCCCAGTCCCAGCCGGGTTTTTCCTACATTAACTTGGGCGCAGGCTCGGCAGTTGTCTGCAATTTCCTGCAACATGCTGTCTCTGCCCAGCAAGTAAAGGTGGCTCTCCTCCCTGTCCAATAAGGTTTTCATCTTGCGGGGACTGAGGTGAGTCAGCTTGTGCAAGTAATTCAGCATCTCATGAGTGTATGCCATGGGCATCACAGTCTTTCCTTGCCAGGTCCATTTGCCTGTGCTTGGGTCATGGGAGGCCCCCAGGCGGGTTAAGAGTTCCAGGTCTCTTTCATCATATTTGAGGGGGTCCCGTGCCCTTTCTGTCCCTTTTTGTATGGGGAAAGCCGTCGAGGTGGTCTCTTGGGCCACTTGCTTAGCTGTTTCATCTGCCAAGCGGTTCCCCCTGGCTTCTGGGTTATTTCCCTTTTGGTGACCTGGGCAATGCATAATGCTTAATTTTTGAGGCAGGAACAAGGCCTTGAGTAGGGCTAGAATCTCAAGCTTGTTTTTGATTTCCTTGCCCTCAGAGGTTAGCAACCCTCGCCTCCGGTAGATTTCCCCGTGGATGTGGGCGGTGGCAAAAGCATACCGACTATCAGTATAGACGTTAAGCTTCTTACCTTCTGCCATCCTAAGTGCTTGCGTGAGGGCAATGAGTTCGGCTCGTTGGGCGGAGGTCCCTGCTGGAAGGGCTTTAGCCCAGATTACCTCGGTCTCGGTGGTTACTGCTGCCCCAGCCTTTCGTTCTCCGTCCTTTAGGAAACTGCTCCCGTCCGTATACCAGGTGAAATTGGCGTCTTTAAGAGGGCAATCCGTCAGATCCGGTCTAGTCCCGTGCGTTTCCGCAAGGATCTCGAGGCAATCATGTTCTGCCTCCCTCTCTGGCAGAGGGAGCAAGGTTGCAGGGTTCAGGGCTACCACAGGCCCGAAATGGACTCGGTCGGTATCCAGGAGCATGGCCTGATAGTGGGTCATGCGAGCGTTGGAGAGCCAGCGGTCCGGGGGTTGCTTGACCAGGGCCTCCACCGCATGAGGGGCCAGAATAGTCAATGGCTGTCCCAAAGTCAGTTTGCCCGCGTCTTTTGTCAAGACTGCTATTGCAGCTATCATTCTGAGGCAAGGGGGCCATCCGGAGGCCACCGGGTCTAATTTCTTTGATAGGTAGGCTACAGGGCGTCGCCAGGGTCCTAGCTTCTGTGTTAGGACCCCCTTGGCGTAACCCTGCTTTTCATCTACGAATAGTTCAAATGGCTTGGTCAGGTCTGGGAGTCCCAACGCAGGGGCTGTTAGCAGGGCCTGTTTTATTTTCTGATATGCCTCCTGTTGGTTCTTGCCCCATTCAAATAGAGTCCCTGGTTTAGTAAGAGAGTACAGGGGAGCCGCTATCTCAGCAAACCCCGGGATCCAGAGGCGACAGAATCCTGCCGTCCCTAGAAATTCCCTCAGTTGTCGAGGGGTTTGAGGCACTGGCATTTTCATGACAGTCTCCTTCCTGGCCTCTGTCAGCCATCTCTGTCCTTCTTTGATGGAATACCCCAGGTAAGTGACCTGCCTTTGACAAATTTGAGCCTTTTTAGCTGAGGCTCGGTAGCCAAGGTTCCCCAGGGTCTGTAACAGGGCCTTAGTTCCCTCCCTGCATTCCTGTTCGGAAGCGGCTGCCAGCAGGAGATCGTCTACATATTGAAGTAGCATCAGTGTTGGATGCTGGGTCCTAAAGCCAGCCAGATCTCTATGTAACGCTTCATCGAACAGGGTGGGGCTATTTTTGTACCCCTGTGGGAGCCTAGTCCAAGTTAACTGTCCCGAAATCCCCAATTCAGGGTCCTTCCATTCGAAGGCAAATATAGGCTGACTTCTAAGGTGAAGTCTCAGACAGAAGAATGCATCTTTCAAATCCAATACTGTATACCAGTTATAAGTTGGGGAGAGTCCGCTCAACAAATTATAGGGGTTAGGCACCGTGGGGTGTATGTCCTCTGTCCGTTTGTTGACCTCCCTTAAGTCTTGGACTGGCCTGTAATCCCCCGTTCCAGGCTTTTTGACAGGCAATAAGGGAGTATTCCAGGGGGATTGGCAGGGTATCAATATTCCCTGGTCCAAGAGTCTCCGTATGTGAGGTCTAATTCCCTCTCTGGCTTCATGTGACATGGGATATTGTTTGATCGAAATGGGGGTGGCTGTAGCCTTTAAAGATACGACTAAGGGGGCTTGTTGTTTGGCCAGTCCCATGCCCCCAGTCTCTGCCCATGCTTGAGGGAATTCTGTCAGCCAAAAGGTCTCCGTTAGGGGTCCAGATTCTGTGGGCGGTTCATGGAGCCGGTATTCATCTTCCAAATTTAGGGTCAGCACATGCAGGGGCTGCCCTTGGGGCCCGGTGATCTGCACCCCCGAATTTTCAAAGTATATTTGGGCTTTTAATTTTGTGAGCAAGTCTCTCCCTAATAGCGGGTATGGGCAGTCAGGGACATGAAGAAAAGAATGAGTCACCTTACCAGTGGCCAGATGAACTTTACGATTAGTTGTCCATTGATATCTCTTTCCACCGGTAGCTCCTTGGACCCAAGCAGACCTGTCACTCAGGGGTCCAGGGTTCTGGGTCAGCACAGAATGCTGAGCCCCAGTGTCCACTAGGAAGGTGACTGGCTGCCCCCCGACATTAAGGGTTATCCTGGGCTCAGGGGGGGGCTCCTGACCCCGACCTCCCTAGTCATTCAAGGTCAGGAGGGAGGTTTGGGGTTTTGGCTTTCGAGGTCCCCTGTGTCTCTGGGGGCAGTTTCTCATCCAATGACCTCTTTCTTTGCAGAAGGCACATTGATCCATGTCCACGAGGGGGCCCCTTCTGTCTCCCCTCCGTCTATCCTGTCTCTGTCCTGAAACTACAGTGGCCAAAAGCCTGCTAATTTCTCTATTCCTCTTCTCAGCTTCCCTCCTTAGCCTTTCGTCTCTCTCCTCAGCTTCCTTTCTTAGCCTCTCATCTCTCTCCTCAGCTTCCTTTCTTAGCCTCTCGTCTCTCTCCTCAGCTTCCTTTCTAAGTCGTTCTTCCCTCTCTTCTGGGGTCTCTCTCTTGTTAAAAATCCTCTCTGCCTCCTTTAGTAAGTCCTGGAGTGAACTTTCCTTTAGGTTATCTAATCGTTCCAATTTCCTCTTAATGTCCGGAGCTGACTGCCAAATAAAGGACATGGAAACATTTGTTTCTAGCCCTGGATCCTCTGGATCGTAAGGAGTATAAATGCGATAAGCCTCCTTAAGTCGTTCTAGGAAGGCAGAAGGGGTTTCCTCGAGGCCCTGGATAATCTGCTTTACCTGAGCCAAATTGGTTGGGCGTCTAGTGGCCCCTCGGAGACCCGCTACGAGCAACTGGCGATAGAGGACCAGGTGATTCCTACCTTCCTCCGTAGTGAAATCCCAATCCGGACGCTCTAGGGGGAATGCTGCCTCAATTTCATTAGGCAACTGGGTGGGCTGGCCATTGGCCCCCCTGACGTTCCTCCGTGCCTCTAGGAGGACTCTCTGCTTTTCTTCTGTAGTTAGAAGCGCCTGCAGGAGCTGCTGGCAATCATCCCAGGTAGGCTGATGGGTGACTAGAATAGACTCAATCAAGGAAGTTAACTTAGACGGATCCTTAGAAAAAGGAGGGTTATTATTTTTCCAGTTATAGAGATCTGACGCCGAAAATGGCCAATATTGAGTCTGGCCACTCGCGCCTGCTCTAAGTGGGAAAGCCTGGGAAGTGCTTGAGTCAGCGGGGTGTGGTTCCCTCCTTCCTCTCAGTCTAGCTGCCATTGGGGAGGGCTCCGGCGGTTTCTCATCGTCCCCCGGGGAGTCTGCCGACTCTGCCTCGCCAGGATCCCGGGGTGGTGACCCATGGTACGGGGGTGGCTCTTCTGAGAGCAGGTTCAGCAGGAGGTCGTCCCCTGGAGGCAAGACCCGTGGGGCTGGCTTTGTTTTAGTCTCTGGCGGTTTCTTTTCCTGCGAGGATTTGGTTAATACAGGGTAGAGGGAAGTGGAAGAGGGGGACCCGGCCGGGGTTGGAAGGATAGGTGGGGGGAGGGTAGGTGCAGAAGCAGAAAAGAGGTGTTTCTGAGGAACAAAAGGCTTGACCCAGGGGGGGGGTCATAAGCCAGGGCTTCCCAAGTGACGATGTAGGCGGTCTGATCAGGGTGCCCATGAGGGCTGGGACCCATCACTCTGGCTTTAACCTGTGAGATAACGTTAAGGTCAAAAGTCCCATCCCGTGGCCATCCGACATCGAAGGTGGGCCATTCCGATGTACAGAGTGTGACCCATCGCTTCTTGCGGACGTCCACGGACTAGCTTTTCGCGGTGGCTTGGACATCCCGCCAATGCTGCAAAGTCAAACTCAAAGGGGTGGCGATGGACTGTCCCATGGTTTCAAACACAGTTATTGACAGAACAAAGCTAACGAACAAAAGACAGACAGTGAGACCGCACAAACGCACAGCGCGGCTTCGGCGTAGAGCCAGAAGCAAGTGTTCGGATGGAGCCAATGAGAGCCCGGATCTCTCGTCTCCCAGAAAAATCACATACCCTTCAGACAGCGGGGGTGCCCCAAACAGTCCTATCCTAGTAGGACTCTCAGAATACGGACGGGCCACATACTTGGCCCCAGACACTTCTGGGACGTCTCCCAGAATGGCAGTCTGGAGAGCAAGCTCGTCAGCTTCTCCTTCTCCGCGACTCGCTTCAAATACCAGTCTAGCTAGCTAGCCAATACAGATACGGGAACTTCACTACAAACTCGGGCACTGCCGATACAGGCACTCTACTACAAACTCGGGCACTACCGATACAGGCACTCCGGATACAAGCGCAGGCGCAGAAACACAGAAACACAGATACTCAGGCACATGCACTGAAACACAGAAACACAGATATTCACAGATTGCTGGCCAGCTTACCTCCCTCCGGTGGGTCGGTGCTCCCTGGGCGAAGGGTCTCAAATTCCCGGCCAACGCACCAAATGAAAGACCCCCAATGAGGGCTGCCTTTCAGTCTGGGGAGACCCCTCCCAAGGAACAGCGAAACCACTCGTTCGGATGCAAACAGCAAGAGGCTTTTATTCACAGGTACCTGCGGGCAGCAAGTCTTTCGGAGGGCTTGCGCGCCTGCAGACTGGGGGAAAGTCTTTTTATAGGAAAGAGGGTAGCAGAAGCAGATTACAGAAGCAAATGCATGGTTATTGGTCAGCTGGAATGGGCAAGGGGCACAGGTGGTTCTTCCTTTCCCAGAATAGATGTATGGGGTTAAACATCCTGTTTTTCTTGGTTCTTCCTTTCCCAGCCCAGATGTATGGCAACAGGCTTCCTGTTAATTGATTCTATATTCTGCCTTGCAGCCAGGAACCCTGACCTCACTCTGCATTTACATTGTTCGTCAAAAGCCGCGTGGAATGACGTTACAGCAGCTAAGCTGGGATCTTCCGTAGGGGGAATTGTTTCTCCTGTGAATTGTTGATATATTCTAAGTTGGGCACATGTGCTGGCTATAGGCTTCCTGTTTCCCCTAGACAAACGGGATGTTCTCATGAGAGCCGGCTAGCTGCAGGTCCTGAGAGGGTCCTGAGGGTCTCAAGCGGACAGGATGTTTCTCATGAGAGCCGGCCAGCTGTGGGTTATGGGGGGGGGGCGGCTGGGCTTGTTATTGCTAACTTAATGCTACTAGGTAGGGGTCTGCTAACTTAATGCTACTAGGTAGGGGTCTTTTATTCTTTCATCCCAATGCCTCTTTCTAATATATCAAATACAGAGGATTTTTGGTCTACTTCACAATTAGCTATGTTATCTTATATATGAGGTCTACTAATACTAAAGATTAATATGCAAAATAACCATCCAACTGTGGCTCATGAATTCTCAGAAAAAAATATCTGGGTAATACAGTCTATTGTGATTTCTAACAAAATATTATGGAATTATACACTCTTGAAATGCATAAACTGAGGCAGACCCTTAGTTTTTCATGCTCACTTCTCTTAAGTTCCCTTATGAATCAGAAGGATATTCATTTCTTATTAACTCACTGTGAATTGAGCAGTCTATTGGATATTATCAACATTTATCTCATAATTTGTAGCGGGCAGAAACAATCAAAATATTAGGAGATTTGAGCAGTGGGAATCCTTTCAAAAGCAAATGTATAGGAAGACAGATGAACAGTCAGCCAGACAGAAAGATAGAAAGCATAAAGAACAAACTTATCCCATCCATCATAAATCATGAATAGAACTCATTAGACACAGTCTAAACAAGTGCCCCATCTTTAAATTCATTCCTTTTAAATGAACCCTTATTCTAGAGCTTATATTGGATGATGTCAAATTCATAGACAGAAAATGTCAAGTGAAGTTCAAAAGGCCATTTGAAAATATTCACAAAATTCATAATTCTAATTCAATTCAACTAGAAATTTCTCAAAATAGACAAATCCCTAACTGATTGGGAGGAATTCTCCCTGGAATTATTTTAATAAAAATAAAGATTTAGGTAGGCATGTGTTCCCTATTCATCCTTAACATTGGGAAAAGGAAATAGGCTTAAACTGAATCATGCCTGGAATGACTCACTTTTATTTCATTGCCAACAGAAGCTGAATATGTTTTCTGTTATTTGCATCCAAATCATTCTTGCTACATTAGAAACAGAATTGTGTTCAACTTCTTGAACAATGCAGTTATTCAATTTATTTAAATGACTTAAATAATAAATCATTCAATTATGTTTTGAAAAATACTAAGTAGTAGCAATGATAACTATTCATTTGAAATATTTACCCCTTCAATATTTTTCTGTTGTTAAAAAGATAGGGTCTCACTCTGTTGATTAGGCAACCTGGAAGTCATGGTATAACCTAAAATTCAAAGCAGTTCTCAAAGTTCAACCTCCTTGGTGATGAAATTACAAGTATGAGCCATCCATCATGTCAGGCAGCTACTTTATTTTTTTTTTTTTTTATAAACTGAGACAGAGACACAGTTTAAACACAGTAAAATGTACTCATGGTATTTTAAAAAAATCGGTGACATTTAACAGATACAAGCAATCTTTAAGAATTTGTGGAATTTGGTCATCACATCTAGGAAGTCCCATGTTGCACTTCTTGTTCAATCTCTGTGTTCTACCAGAAGTCTATACTACACTACTGTTACTCTTTTTAACACTACAAGTTACTTTTTATCAAAGGAAAAAAACAGTATTTATTGTTCTGTCTGGTTTCCTTCAAGGAATTTAATGTAGTTAAAATCCATACACATGGTTTCATGTATCTATAGTTGTAAGAAGTGTTTTATTGTATAGAAATGCCATAATTTGTTTATAATTTACTTGTTGTTGAACAATTGGTTGTTTGGTGTTTTTTCTTCTCTACTATAATGAGAGCTGTTTATAAATGTATAACAGTGTTTTGATTAAATTGTTTCTATTTTTCTTACATAAATTTCAAAGAGTGGAATGTTGATCAATATTAGTAGTGCTTGTCCACTTTCTAAGGTAACGATAAAATACCTTCAAACTTGATAATTATTTTAATCAGGCTATATTTCTCAATTCTCAGTTTTCTTAATTTCTTTTCTATTATCAATTACTAGAATGTTATCGATATTATTAATCATGTAGTGACTCTTTATCTTCTATATAATACATATTTCCCTTGTAAGATATCTTGAATACTTTCACATGTGATTATTGAAAACTGACAAATATTGTCTCCTGACCAATCTGATCAAGTCCTTTCACTGTATTTTACAATGTTTGTCTTATTATTATTAATACAGTGTAATCTATATATTCTATCAAAGAATTATTAATTGTATAAAAATGAACATCTACAGTCCTTAATGTATATCTTATATTTCTTCTCTTAAAGAAAATATTAATCATAGATAGACAAATAGATGAAAAATTGTTTAAAAATATTCATTAAGTTACCATTTGACAAATTTTTGTTCCTTGCTTACTTCCATTTAAGAAATAATTCATTAACCACATGTCAGTAAGTACATTCTAGAATTTAATGCTCTTAGCTTAACTTTGGTAAATTTTAGTAAGAAAAATAAATGGTTTCTATGTAATAAAGAATGTTATATGTATATAGTTATGCAAATTATCCAGCAGAGACTGTAGAAAAGACTTCCAATAACACATTGAATAATTTGCACATCTCTTTCAAATTCAGTTGACTAAGGTATAAGTTAATTGATCAGTGGATTTATTATCCAATTGTTTTTTTCTGTCATTATTAGCAAAATATTTTCTTTCATGCCTTGTTCTTAAAAATATTGAAATAGGATAATATGAATCCTTAAATGTTGATATTTGTTTTAGAACTTATTTTGACACTATAGCTTCTTTGCACATTCATGTAAATTTTAGAGAGATTTGGACAATTTCTCTCAAAACACTATTCTACACTTATTTGCATTTAAAATTTATAATCAATTTAGAGAAACTTGACTTTTTAATTTTTTTATTTTTTCTTGGAAAAAAAAATTCTGCCTCCTCCCATTTCCCTCCCCTTCTTCCCACTACACTCCTCTTCCCCCCACTCCTTTCCCCATCCCTCTCCAGACTGAAGAGCAGGAGAAACTTGACTTTTTAATATTTTTACTATTATAAACCATAGTAATGTTATATTTTGAACTTAAATATTTTATTTAAAATCTCTTAGACTCAGTATTCAGGTCTTTCACTATTTCAAAGTTTTTGTTTGATGTATCTGTATTCATTTCATGGTTTCCCCAGACTGGTATGAATCATTTCTTTTTCATTATCTTAACTGTGCTAAAATATAAGTTCAACTAAGATTTTCACATTTTCATTTATTCTAAAAAGTATGTGAAACTCATTTATTTTTTTCTAGTTGTTTGGGGAGATTATTTAAAATTTCTGCATACATATTCCAATTTTCCTTTCTGACCTCTGTGTTTTCTATTTAACTTAATTCCATTAGACATCAAGTGCAACATAAAAAGAGTTATAAAGATTGACTAACCATGTTTTTCCATAAATTTTTGAACTCTTCAGGAAAGACTCAAAGCATTCACCACTTATTTTATTGCTACCTCTGAGTTTTATATAAATACTCTTCTTCATTGTTTAAAATGTACTTGTATTACTAGTTTGCCAAGACTGTGCATTAAGATCATTGAATTTTTATTCTTTATTTGATGTCTATTGATATCAGCTTTAAAATGTTAAGTAAAATTTTATAGAATAGAGACAAGAAGAAAATTATCTTTATTATTTGCCTGTCAAATTATAATAGTTTATTTTAACCTTATAGAGATTCCAAGATCTTTAGCATCTAAATGGAAATTCACTGATAACTAAAAGCCTGATTTTGTATAATCTCCAAATTAGAATAAGAAAATCAGAATAATGAAATAATAAATTTAGTTTAATTAGAATATTAATTGGAATATTAATGACTCTTAAATAAACAAAATTCTCAGTTCTTAATTAATATCACTAATGGTCATTCATTTATTCATTGATTCAGTCACGAAAAATTTACCAACTACTACATATGAACACACACAGATGGACAGATACACACACACACACACAGAAAATACTTATGTGATTACAACAAAATGATAGCTACTGTTGTCACTAAGAGATATGACTCAAAATAACAATTTCTATTTAGAAAATGACCATTAAAATAACCGTTCATTTTTGATAACATGAAGAAGTTATTTTTTTATTTCAGTAACACAGAAAAATAGATTAGCCTCTAAATCCTATAGCACATAACAGATAGTGGGGTTCATATCATACATACTGTTAATTTGTCATGTACAGTTGCATAAACTCTGTAGCTGCTCCTTTAATTTCATGTTTATGCTACGTAGATACCTGTTTCTCTCCCACATGTATTATTAAAACTAGAAGTTGAGCCGGGCGGTGGTGGTGCACACCTTTAATCCCAGCACTCGGGAGGCAGAGGCAGGCTGATCTCTGTGAATTCAAGGCCAGCCTGGTCTAGAAGAGCTAGTTCCAGGACAGGAACTCAAAAAAAAAAAAAAAAAAGCTACAAAGAAACCCTGTCTCTAAAATAAAAAAAAGAAATAAAGCTAGAAGTAAATTAAAATTTTAGTATTTGACACATAATTAAGGAATTGATGTTTATAATGCCCAACAAAATTTCTGTTGCCTACTTGTAGCCAAGTATACACAGTTTTATATATTTGCAAATATTGGTAAATATTTGAAATATGAAAGAGATGTTGCAGTAGAAGCAACTCATAAGGACTGTTTCCTGCATCTGATTATTTACATTGATTGTTTCTAATTCTTAGAGTCTTGGTCATCGTTTCAGTCCACTGGAAGTTATAATGGCATTAGAAGTTTCAAGAATGTTTCACAAACCTTCTTTCTTTCAACAAGGAGTTAATTATTTTTCAGGAAATATTCTCAGTGTTGCATGTGCACTACTGAGAACCATAACCAAGACCCATATTTCCATAGAGTTTCTATTTGATTGGGAATAGAGTTATGAAATGCACAAAAGAATCAATTGCAATTCATGCCAATTGCTAAGAAGGAAAAAAAAATAGGTACTTGAAATTGTTATCCTCTCTAGATAGTTTGATCAATACTGGCCTGAGTGATAGAATTTAAGAAAAATAAGAAGAAAATTTAGGCATGGAAAACCTGCTGAAACATTCTAGGGGAAAGGAGCACCAAGTATATCAGTGTTAAGGTGAAAAAAAGGTCAATGTGTTAAGACACAGAAACAAGGCTAGTGAGTCTGAAACCTAATACATAATGAATATCCAATGGGGAAAGTATTCTAGGAGATAGACAGGAGTAGAATCCAAACAATTCTCAAAGCTACTGAAGTTAGTGGCAGATTTTCTTAGCAGATCACATACTTTCCTTGAAAATTCTTCAGAGAATTGATCCCTATCAATTCCTCTTAATGTAAACTCTTCTTAGCATTCATTTGGAAATTACTAATATAATAGTACAAAGAGATGACAGATGATTGTGATCATTCTTAGATTGAGTCCTTATGTATTCTAATGTGGATTAAAGGACAAGTAACACCTGGAATTCTGGGTGTTTGTATTGTTTCCCACTGCTCTTAGTTATGTACTGTTACCAAGAATAAATGTCTTGCAATTGACAGACCCTTAAGTACAATTACATGACTGTTGCTTACTCATAACATAGAAGCACCACTATTGTACCCCTGAGTATATCTTTTCATATTAGTAGTTGTTGTGGTTAGTAGGTCTACACATCTTGGAAAGACTAGTAATTGTTCTCCTTTTCTTTTTTGGAAGCTTGCTTAGATACTATGAGAGCTTGTTCTCAAAGAAGAAAATTCTAAGTTGAGCAAAACTTCATTGAAGAAATAAATTACTAATACAATTTTATAACTGATTTTATGAAAATTGCATCATTGTTTTCTTTCATAATTACTGCAAAGAATATAGGTCATTCCAGGTGACTAAAACCCAAGATGGAAACAGTCACAGAGGTGAGATCAGTCATGACTTTCTGAGAAAGAGTCAGAGATCATCCATTAGCATGGGTAAATGTATAACTTTTTACCACACAGTGGTAGTTTGATGTTTAAGTTTGTAAAAGGGTAAACAACTTGAACCAGGAGATGCCCTTTTGAGGAACATTCTGCTGAAATACAAAGAAGATCATTATGTTTCTGATGCACTATTATTTATTTTTATTATTAACACATCCACATATGTATATCAAAATTGGATCTAATATTATGTATGTGTACAATGTAATCAGGTTAGTTCATTAAATCATAAGCTTTTTGGGACAAAGGATGACATCATTTAATATGAAGCTTAACCATAAAATCAAAGTACTAAGGGAAGAAAATTGAATTTAATATATGAGTCAGTTTGCCTTAATAATGCTTCAGTTGAAAATTATAAAAACAATGTATTCTGAAGGCAATGTATTTCATTAAAATCTTTTTCTCTAATAAGAACATTTCAACAAATACCTGCAACATTGGAAGGGACTAGAGAACTATATTCTTAACATTGTCTTTAAGTTGGCTTCATGATACACTGCTTTCTTTTGGACTCCTTTTCCTGTTTTCCCTGTGCTGATATATGATGGAGGAAGGTCATGGGCTAATAAAGAAACTGCCTTGGCTCATTTGATTGGCCAGCCTTTAGGTGGGTGGAGTAAACAGAACAGAATGCTGGGAGGAAGAGGAAGTGAGCTTATATGCCTTAGCTCTGCTCTCTAGAGCAGACACGATGAAGCTCCTACCCAGGATGGATATAGGCTAGAATCTTCCCGGTAAGTGCACCTTGGGGTGCTACACATTTTAATAGAAATGGGTAATCAAGATGTAAGAATTAGCCAGTAAGAAGCTAGAGCTAAGGGGCCAAGCAGTGTTTAAAAGAATACAGTTTGTGTGTTGTTATTTCGGGGCATAAGCTAGCCAGGCGGCCAGGAGCTGGGTGGCAGGAACGCAGTCCATAGCTCTTTCTACAGATATAGGTTTGAATGTACATGTGAAAACCTCAAAAACTGCACTCAGCCCTGCTGGATTAGTTTTAGACAAGAAAGAAATATTGGCAAAAGAATGAATATCCAATGTTAATATTTGACACTGATTGGAAATATGAATAATAAATAGAACAATAGAAAGTAGAAAAAGAACATTAAACCACAGCTAATAACTCAGGGGTTTTTATTATTTCAAATTGAGTATAAAATTAATATATGTGGTACCTCTACTTAGTGCATATAAACATAAAATTACAAAAACAGTGACACACATTAATCATAATAGTTAAAATAGACATTCATTTTCCAGTTTAATATAAAGGCTCTAAGATTATATTCATAGATAAATTACAGTGTGATATAATACTTTCATACTGTATCTATATCACACTGCAAATTATGTCTGTTACTCAGGTATATATAATTTTGTGAAAAATAAAGCTATCAATTAGATTATGAAATTTTTACCAATTCTGCCTCAAAAAACTAGATTTGATAAATCTTAGAATCTCAAAGTCAACTATTAAAATACAGATACTTAAATATACTGACTTTTTTAAGACTTGTTTTCTTAAATAGATAAAATGCTGACAATTAGCTGAAAGCAAAGAAAATCTATCATCTATCTATCTATCTATCTATCTATCTATCTATCTATCTATATATGTATGTATACACACACACACACATGATATAGAGTATCAGATCACATCTGTACCTCAAATTTTGGATTTAAAATACCTTGCAGAATTTCTTTCCTAACCCATTACCACAAAAAAAAAAAAAGTGTTCTAATTAATCTCTTTAAAGCTCATTTTTTTTTTTTTTTAGAGACAAGGTTTCTCTGTAGTTTTGTTGCCTATCCTGGAGCTAGCTCTTGTAGACCAGGCTAGCTCCAAACTCACAGAGATACTTCTGCCTCTGCCTCCTGAGTGCTGGGATTAAAGGCATGCACCACCACTTGCCAGCTTCTCTAAATCTCATACGTTCTAAAAATAAAGTTGGAGTGATATAAAATGATGATGTTGGCAAAGATTAGAAAAGATAATAAATATAGAGTCCCAAATAATATGCCTTCCACCCAATATTTAAGAAATGATAACACTCTTTGTTTCTGGGATTACATAACAAAGCAACTTCAGTTCAATACTTTACTGCACTGAGAAAACTCACCGATAACTCCTCCAACATCTGTACCTACATTCTGTTCATTTGGATATTTCTGGTGTCACATTCATAGGCTTGGGCTGGATTGACTATTTCTGGTATCTTGTTTGAATGACTCTCAGTGCTACTCTGTCCCCTGAGCTAGGTCTGTAAATTAACCTTCCTCTATTGCTTAACCATTTCCTCTCATGTGACTTAAGCTTCCCCCAATATGTCTAAAGAGAGAGAATCTCAATGCACAATCAAGAAACTAAAGGCATTTTCCTTGAGGTTTATGAGCTTGTTACCTTCATATTCAATTCATTAAAGTCTTAATATCAGGGAATCTTAAGACTGTAAGAAATAATTTTATATTTCTAATGGAGAGGTGTGGTAATTTATACCTCTTTTAATATAACTTGATCACAAATTATTTAAATCCTTCTCAGAAACAAAAATAAACATAGCCTATGCCATTGATTAGGTCTTGTATTCTGTCTCCCAGCTCTTAAGGCTGAAAGGCAAATGAGTTTAGAAGGGCAAACTTCCACTCAAACCCAAAGGAGAATACCATGTTTTTGCCCTTTCCAAAGACTGGACTTTACAGAAATCTTCAGTACTTTTTATTGTATAGAAGCATCATGCCATCTGTCTTTTTCCTCACATAGCTATTATTTCCATACATTTTCATTGTCTTAAAGACAACCTAACTCTCCTCTTAATATGTCTGTAACTATCTTATTTTTAAATAGAGCCATACCCGAGATCTTACTGGCTAAGTACTCAATGTATCTTATAAAAATTCTGTACTACATCCCCAAAATTATGTCTTCCCAGGTCCTGTCTGAGTCTGATTCCATTCCTTCATTGGATATAGACTCTATATTGCAGATAATGTGTATCAGTGCTGAATTCTTCAGTTCACTTGAAATCTTTATGTGCCATTCTCTAAATGTGTTTCTGTTTGTTTTTTTTTAAGACAGTTCTAACTTCAGGACAGTATTCTATTGGTAATCTTGCCTAATGTCCTCAAGAATAATTGTAGAATATTCTTCTGATGCTGTATCCTTGGATGAGGAAGACACAGGCTATAATATCTCATGTTTTGTTCCAAAATACTTACTTCCAATCAACATTTTAGCTCAGTGATTCATAAAAGTCAAGGGTTTAAGCTCTTAATAGATTTCTTTATTCTACTTCATTTTATTTGATATATATATATATATATATATATATATATATATATATATATATTACAGAGAAGACTTTGTTCAGCTAAGGAATCCTTTCTTATTCAGAGCACTCACTGTTTTGCCATTAATCAAGGATTCCACTGTCTCTGCTGCACACAGATAGGTAATAAATTAAATTACAACAAGTTGTGGACATGAATGTTTTCTCTTGCAGAATTCAGATGCAGCAGCAACCAGTCACCAGGAAATCTATATTTTTATAACAGAAGATAAAGTGGACAAGAAGCAAATAGAGTTAGGATCATACAACAGACATGGCAGTTAAAGTAAGAGGAAATAAGAGACACTGGTTCACATCAATTATGACACCTGACTTGGCATTTCTAACATATTCCTCCTGCTTTGAGGCAGGAAATGTCCCTGAACTAGGGCCAGGTTTTTCACTGATGGTGTTTTTCTTTGATTCTTCATTTCAAATTCTGAATCATGTTTTAAATAAGTATCTTAGCATTCTTTCATTATCTGAAACTTTCACAGAGATTGATATAATACTTTTAAATTTGTATGAATTTTATATTCATAGTATCAGGTACACTCTGTTTGTCAAACTCAATTCTACAGAAGTTTCTCTTGATTCAGTTTCTCTTTGTATTTTAGCTGAGTCACAGTGTTCTGAGATGACATCCTTAAGTGACTTGGAAGCCTTTTTTGCTTTATGGAAAGTCTATGAGACTGTGCATAGAGATTACCAAATCTATCTATCTATCTATCTATCTATCTATCTATCTATCTATCTATCTATTAATTTATTGAGCTATATATTTTTCTTCGCTCCCCTCCCTTCTTACCCATCCCAACCTACAGAACTTATTCACTTTGAATTTTATTTTGTTTTGCTGTTGACTCACATTATCATAGATTACACCTTATATTTCAGGAATTATTTGGGAAAATTGATACAGTCCTGAGATTCTACCCCAGAATCTTGCCAGTTTCTTTATATTTTGGTCAATACTACATAGGTCTTTCTGTTTCTATTAAGATGAAAAAATAATCCAGTTGGGATTTCTAATATTCTGCCTCAAAACTGGTCTAATCTTATTCAAATACATTTTTTAATCATCCAAGCAGTCACATGGAACTTCTTTCATTCAGTGTATAACTGTTTCACTATGTACAGAGGATAGGAATATAAAGTAATTATATATCTAACATTTTATAAAATGTTGAGATGAGAACATGATTAGATTTCTACTAACCTATGTACCAACTTAGAAAATAAAAGCATCTTAGGAAAGGTTATTCTCCATTCCTACAGATTGATCATGAAGTCTAGGGGAATATTATATAAATTACCTTAGACTTTTTAAAGGTTTGGTTGTATTGAATAAATAAGGTACTTAGCAATGTTTTTCTAAAATCTGAAATTTTTAATTCCATAAGCATATAATAAAGTAAATAGTTAATTTCTGTTTTAATTCCTAGAGATTTAAAAGTACTTTCTCAAAAGTATATACAAGATAGCACAATATTCTTTCATCATAAAACTATAGGAAGATGATATTTGACATGAGAGGATTGCGTACCTACTTCTAGGAACTTTTCCTTGCAAGTTATGAGGTAGTCATTATTATTTTTAACTCTGCTTACCAGTGATAAAACTAAGTTTCCTTTTCCCTTCTGTGACAAAATGTTTGGTTAAAAAGCAACTTGGGAGTAAAGATTTATTTCAGCTTTCAATTACAGGTTACAGTCAATTGGAGAGATATCATAAACAGCAGCTGAAGACACCTAGACACATTATATCCACAGTACAGTGCAGAGAGAAATGAACCCATGTACACATGCCCACTTGTTTGCTTGCTGAGTTTTCTACTTTCATGTAATTCAGGACAGTTGCCTAGAAAATGGTGCCACCCACCAAGACTTTGCTAGATTTTCCTGCTTCAGTTGACATAATTAAGACAATCCCCCACAGACATGACTATGCTTGCCTACCAACCAAACATTGACACCACAGTTTAAGGTTTAATTTCCCTGGTGATTCTAAATAATGTCAAATTGACAATTAAAGCTACCTATCAAAACAAGAAATTTAAGGCATATTAAAACCTACTCAGATATTAAATGGCAAAACCAAGATTTCAGCACAAATAATTAGGTACACAGTTCGTAACTATAACAAATTTACTTAGTAAAATGTATGTGACAGTAAGCATTTTGAAACTTTCTTTAGAACTTTATGACTGAAGTAGTTTGAATGTAATTGACACTGACAAGCTTATAAGAGAAGCTGGAATTTCTTTATACCACCAACCTGCTCCCCAAAAATGGCATGGAAACTTATTAATTTTGAATGCTAGGCCTTAACGAAGGCTTGTCCTACTAGCTCCTTTAACTTAATTCAACTTGTTCATTTATGTTTTACCTTTAAGCTTTTGACCTTTTTTCATTCTGTATGTCCTTCTTCCCTGTTTCTTCATTATCTGTCTGTTTGTCCCCTGAAATCTCTTCTTTCTTCACCTGCATAGGTAGGGGTGTAGACAAGCCCCTTGACTGCTGTATTCAGTTCACCACTCATGCCTTATTTAACCGATGATAATAAAACATATTCACAGCATACAGAAGGAAATTCCACATTGTTCCCCAGCTTAACTCCCTCATCCTACTTACTCTCCCTGCCTGGAAGTCCTACCTATAACTTTTTCCTTACTATTGTCTGTTCAGCTTTTTATTAGGCAAATCAGGGGCCATAGTAGGCAAGGTAAAACAGCAACCCGTCTTTACATAATTAAACAAATGCAACACATCTTTGCATAGTTAAGCATATAATCCGCAACATATATGAAGGGCCAATATTAGAAAGTGTGTCTTTGTTGGAGTAAGTATAGCCTTGTTGGAAGAAGTGTGTCGCTGTGGAAATGGGCTTTGAGGTCTCATATATACTTAAGCCAAGCCCAGTACCTCAGTTCCTTTCCTGTTGCCTGTAGATCAATATGTATTAATTCTTACCTCCTTCTCCAGCACCATATATGTCTGTATTCTACCATGTTTGTCATGATGAACTAAAACTGAAACCATAAGCCACCAAATTAAATATTTCCTTTATAAGAGCTGTGGTGGATTTCATTTCTTTTCATAGCAGTAGAAAGTAAGACAATGACTATAGGAACTGTAAAAGAAAACACCAGTGCCTACTACATTGTGTATTTCCCATGCCTGTGCTTTGACAAAAAAAAAAAAAAAATAAATGTTACATATCTTTTCTGCTAGCTTCATGCAGTATCAACATGGGAGCATGCATTATCACTAAGAAAAAGCGGCTTGTGAAATTTTTCCCCAATATTGACTCTAAGAGAAAACTCTATGTTGTTTTTGGGTTATGAATAACTTTTGGGCTGTTCATCCAGTCGTCAGCATGTAATGGACTATATGCCAAAAGAAACGAAAGGAAGTTGCTGTCAGGCCCTTATTGCTGAGGTACCCAGAACCCCGCCTTCCTGACAATATGATTTACTACAGTAGTGCTGGAGGAATATTATTTTCACCCCTGTGCTATCACTTCCATTGGATAAAAGAACACATGTGAATGCCGGGCGGTGGTGGCGCACGCCTTTAATCCCAGCACTTGGGAGGCAGAAGCAGATGGATCTCTGTTGTGAGTTCGTGACCAGCATGGTCTACAAGAGCTAGTTCCAGGACAGGCTCCAAAGCCACAGAGAAATCCTGTCTCGGAAAACCAAAAAAAAAAAAAAAAAAAAAAAAAAAAAACAAAGAACACATGTGAAGAGCATAACTACAGTAGTCAGCACATTTTCCTGATTATCAGAGTTTCTCCACCCTTCATGATACCCAGAATGGATGATGAGTGGGTTTCTTTAAGTCTGCCTTGGTGCACATGGTATACAAAGCTATTCAGTAATAATAAAAGCTGTGGGAACTGTGATGCAAAGACAAAACAAATGTTATCCTTGCCTATGTAACCAATACCACAAAAATGTCCAAGAAAGACAATTCACTAAGAATAACTTCTCGAAAGTTATTTAGATGTTGGGTAGACCAAAACTCAAATCTCAATGTAGAATTACAATAAATATGAAAAAGAGTAAGTTAATGGAAAAAAAAAGAAGATAGCAAAATAAATTAAATATTTGAAAAGGAAAAAAAACAAGTAAAAGAATGAACACTAAAAATCAAGTATATAAAAAAATAAGTACAAGGTTTCAAGAGTACAGAAAATATATCATTGTGGTCCAAGAATAACTGGGGTTTGAAGTTAAGATAAAATTTATACAGATAAAATATTTTAGTTGTCTTCAAAAATTAAATTTGCATGGTACAAAGGTATAACTTTTAGATAAAAGTATAAGAAAACAGACGCTAATCAATTTCAACAGCACAATAATAGAAATAACCAAATATTATTGAATATATATCTATTTAAAATAAGTAACATAATGGTTTTAAATAAAGCCTTCCAAATGAAGAACATTTCAAGAATAATTATAATATATTTTACAAACTTTTAAAAGAATGTTGTAAAATTGAAATCTCATTAACTATATAAATTTTAAAATAGACTAAAAAATCATGAGATGTAATTTTATTTGTATTTTATTTATATCTTGTTATTAAATTTTATTAAAATTCACTATTACTTATGGATTCTTATTCTTAATTATACTAGTTCACTGATTGTTATAAAGCAATATTTTCATACACATCCTTTAAAATGAAATGTTTCTTACCTGTAACAGTGTGTATGAACTTAAAAATGTGAGAACCATAAAGATGATATGAAGCATGAATAGGTAGGAGAAAAAAATCACAACAGAGAGCTGTCAAGAGACTATATCATTTAAAAATGTATGAGCTATGATAAAGCATGGTAAGGTAATGAGGAAGAAACAGAAGTTTTCTTAAAGTCATGGAAACTGTAGTTTTAAACATAATATTTACACCATATTCGTGCATTTTCCATGGATCAAGCACTAAGCTCTAATGAATTCTAAGTATGATCTGTGAGTTTCTTTAAAGGTGGGAAGGTAAACAACATCACTCTTTTGGGCAAGATACTGAGAAATCTCATTTCAGGGATCCAAGAATGACAGCTCGAGGTTTATTTTGGATTAAGGTTCATTATTTTCTACAAAATAGTAATACTCAAATGCAAATATTTATGCAATGTTAAGATTATATCACGATAATTCTCTATGCAGTAGAGGGGAAAGTGAACAAAACAGATCTTTGACAGACATAAGAACTACAAAATAGAGAACAGATAATTACAGGAAAACAGCAAGCCAAATCAAGGACAACTGATGACGTGAGAAGTAGTTTTTTTAGCCATCTACATCTACATGCAGTTAATAAGAAAAGAGGATGATCTGGAACACATTAAAATGAGGCAAGTCTTTAAGCCAAGGACAATGGCACTGGGTTTTGATCCTACTGCATGTACTGACTTTGTGGGAGTCTAAACTGTTTGGATGCTCACCTTCCTAGACCTGGATGGAATGGGGAGGACCTTGGGCTTCCCACAGGGCAGGGAACCCTGACTGCTCTTTGGACTAAAGAGGGAGGGGGAAAGGAGTGGGGGGAAGGGGAGAAGTGTGGGAGGAGGGGGAGGGAAATGGGAGGCTGGGAGGAGGTGGAATTATTTTCAATAATAATTTAAAAAGAAAAGAAAACAAACAAACAAACAAAAACTCAGCTTTAAGCATTTTTAAAAGGCAAAGCAAAAATGTGTCTAAGATTTTAAACTCAAATGTATATTTACATTATCTTATGCTTGTTATATAGTTATCTTTTAAAGAATAAGATCTTAAATTTTAAAATCCACAGAAACCCAGCTAGAGAAAGATATAGGAATAAATTTTTAACAAATACCATACAATAGACAGTCTATATTCCAAATATCTTCTTAGGTTTTATAGTAATAATTTTATAAATTATTGTTGTTCTGAAGTGGGTTATTATTCTGAAACAGATTAATATGAGATAAAAATTATTAAAAAGACAATAGTCACATAATATTTGAAATCTATAAATAAGAATACCTGTCAGGTTCAAAAAATTTTCATGCTGTGTGTGGTGTATTTGTGAAATTACTGTAAAATCTACATAGCTGTATTATAGTTAATACTGACTTGAAGACAGTGCCAAACACAGAACTAAACATATCTAAAGCATATGGTCTTAATTCATTAAGGAATAGTCTCCTTGGAAATGTCACTTATTCCAAAGTAAAAAAAAAAAAAAATGTGCTCAAGTTGTGTATGTGCCATATTTTAGTAGCACTGGGACTTGGAAGGTGAGGTTGGAGGATTGGATCGAAAGACAGCTGGAGCTTAAAATATTATTGAAATATCTCTAGTAAAATTTTGCAGCAAAACAGTAATAAAGATTTTAAGAATATTTTAAGTATACTGAAGCCAAAATAATAAAGCTCTGTTTGGCACAAGGGAAGCATATTTACCATTGCTATAGTAGCAATCTTTTAAAACCTATGAAATCTATTCAATATGTCTACTTTTTAGGATATCAAATCTCTTATAACCTTGAAGTATTAGAAACCATATATTTATAACACAAGGGTAAAAACAAAATGATTAAAAACATTCGACAACACTTCTGCCAAAACTGCTATTAGGTAATCTAAAAGACTATGTAAAAGATAAGAAATATTTCTTTGTAAACTATCTAATGAAATAAATGAAAAAAAACCAAATTTGATGCATCATGATTTGATAGCACTTAGTAAATTGATAGGTCATATCATTGATACTCAATGATTTCTGAAAAACCCTATTAAATGAAATATCAGATATTAGGTCAGCATTGTCTTCCAGTAGCTGTTTCCTCAAGGACAAGACTGGAAATGACCAGCTAGGTCCTCTGGAAACCTGGGGTGTGGGCCCATATTTTGATATGGCACAAAAGCCATTAGCCCGGTCCGAGCTGACCACATAGCTCTGCAGACAAGCTGTCTCTGCCCCTAACAAAGGCCAGGATGCCTGCTCCTAGCTTCTTTTGTTAAGATGTGGATTACCTGAGAAGAGATGTTTGACTGAAGCTGATGACTTAAGAGTTCAGATATTTGGTGCTTCTTTCCTTTTGTAATTTGGAAGGATGTCTTATAGAGATGCTAATTCAGGGCCTACCTGACTGCTAGATGCGGATGTGACTTGAGCCAAGGCACCTGGTTGCCTACGTGATGGCGTAATTGGTTTTCCCCCTCCCAGCTCAATTTGGTGTGGGTATATAAAATGTTTGGAGAATAAACGGCGATCTGGCCATTTTCCATGATGACGGTGTAAGCTGTGTAGTCTCTTTTCCTCGCGACTCCGTTCCAGCCGGTTTGAGGAATTAGGGAATTTATGTTGGACCCTCACGGGCCATGACATAATTGGTGCCCGATAATGTGTAGCTAACCACTGAACCCTGAGATTAAAGACAAGTGGAGCTGACTACTGAACCCCGAGATGAATGCCGAAGGAAGAAGTACGAAAGGAACGCGGTGCTGAGGGCCGAACTCCATGACCCCAGAGAAGAGACAACACGAGAGAGATAGTGACTGCTGTCTACTGAACCCCAAGAGAAACCGCAGAATGGACAGAGGAAAATGTGAGGCTTATCGGCGCTCCCCCAAAAGCAAGAAAGAGGTGACCAGACGTGAGGAACCCGCGAGAAAAAAATCGGTGGATGCGTGAGTAGGGAGCACTCAGAACTAGAGATGTAAAATAGAGAAAGAAATGTAGAAAAGCGGGTCAAAATTTAAATCGGGAGTAAAAATTTGTAAATAAATTAAATATGGGATAAGAAAAAAATATTTGGGTAAATATGTTGGTAATTTAGAGTGGAACAGAACAATGGCAGAGTTATTGAGAATCTGTAAGTGTGATAGACGCAGAATTGTAACTTTTATTGCTTGCTAAATGAGTAGGAAAGGTAAAGAAAAAATGACTTTTGGCCTAAGAATCACCAAGTTGCAGAGATTGAGGTGCCACATGCTCACAGTAGCCAGTTAATCTAACTCACCTGTAAGTAAAAGGCAAGGAGGAGCAAAAGTAAGTTTAGAGAGCAAATTTAATCTCACACAGTCTATAGAACAGAGGAGAGGATTCAGAAATTCTCCTAATTTTATGATTTACAAGTTAAAAAAATAGTTAAAAATCCGCCCACCAGAGCCCAGAAAGGCAGTCTAACAAAGTGAGCCTGCGTCCTACCCCCTGCCATGCAGCGCAGCTTCAACTGAAAGAAAAAAGCCAGGTTTAAATTAAGGTAGCCTCTGAGATAAGCAGGTTAAAATGCTTTTTCATTTCACAATTTTGCCTTTTTGTCAAAAGTCTGCTGTTTGTAGGCAAGTGAATTTGTATCCAAGGTGGATTGATTTCAATACTGTGGCTCTACAGTAAAATTTAAAGTCAGAGATTGTGATACATTCAAAAATTCCTTAATTGTACAGGATTTTAAGATTGTTCAGGCTAGCCTGAGTTTTTGTCTTTTCTCACAAGGTTGAGGATTGTTTTTTCAGAGTCTGAAGAATTTTGTTACAAGTTTAATGGTCATTTACATTAGATCTGTAGATTGCTTTCAGTAACATTGTCAATTTTGCTATGTTGGTGCTATCTTTACAAGAGAATAGGAGATCTTTACATTTTCTAATGACTTAAATCTCTTCCTTCAGAGATTTAAAGTTCTTGTTGTACAGGTTTTCAATTTGTATAGTCAGAGTTACTCAAAGATATTAATGGTATTTGTGGCTATCTCATGATATGTGTAGAGGAGATACATTTGAGTTGTTTTCAGATTCTGTGTATGATAAAGTAATTAATTCTGCTGTAAACTTGGTTAAGCACATGTCCTTGTTGTATGGTTGAACATCTTTTGTTTATAGGCCCTAAAAAGGTATAGCTGAGTTTTAAAGTAGTTTGATGCCTAATTTTCTGAGAATTCAACAGCAGTGGACGAGTTTCTCTTAAGCATAAGTTGTGAGTAGTGAATTTTTGATCATGGTCATGTTACAGAGATAAGATGGAGTCTCAGAGTTGTTTAGATTTACAGTTTTCCAATGGTTATTGATGTTATATTTGAGCAGTTTTTAAATGTCTTTCAGTCACTTTAAGTTCATCTGTTGAGTTTTCGGTTTAGGTCTGTTGCATATATTTTTAGTGGATTAATTGTTCTTTTGGTGACTAATTTCCAGAGTTCTTTAAAGTGGATTAGTGATTGGTGAGGATATTTTCCAGTTGTATAGGCCGTTACATCTTGTTGATTATATTCGTTGCTATACAGAAGCTTCTCAGTTCAAGAGATCTTATTGTGTCTAAATGTGTATGCCACTGAGATTATGTTAGAGTTATGCCAATGCATTTAAGTGTTAATTCTAAATTTTTTTTCTTATGAGGTTAAGTATTGTTGGTTTTATGTGGAGGTCTTAAAAATAAAAGAGAGGAGAAGATAGATTTGGTTCATCTGATGCATTTTGGGTACAGACCATAGGTCCTCAGAGACCAGAACTCACTTTATTTATAAATGGAAAAAGATTTTCTGGCCTCCTGGACACTGGTGCGGATACTTCCGTCATAACCGCCAGTCAGTGGCCTTCTAAGTGGCCAAAAACAGAGACTATTACACAGTTACAGGGAATTGGTCAGAAATCCTGAGCAAAGTAGCAATGAACTGCCTTGGAAAGATGAGGAAGGACATGAAGGAACCTTTAAGCCATATATTATTCCCCATTTACCTGTGAGCTTATGGGGCAGAGATATCATGTCCAGAATGGGAGTATATTTATATTCTCCCAGCACGGCTGTTACTAATCAGATGTTACAACAAGGATTATTACCTAATCAAGGTCTAGGAAGAGAGAATAAGGGAAAGATTGATCCTGTCGTATCAGACAGTAGACCTTCTAGAGCAGGATTAGGGTATTTTTAGGAGAGGTCACTGAAAGACCTGCACTCCATGCAGACCCTATAATATGGAAAAGTGATGATCCTGTATGGGTGAGTCAGTGGCCTCTAACACAAGAAAAATTGCAAGCTGCCCAGCGGTTAGTGCAGGAACAGCTGGATAGTGGACATATTTCACCATCTTATTCTCCATGGAACTCTCCAATTTTTGTTATTAAAAAGAAATTGGGAAAGTGGAGATTGATTCAGGATTTAAGAGAGGTTAATGCAACCATGCAGCCAATGGGAGCATTGCAACCAGGATTGCCGTCCCCAGCAGTCATTCCAGAAGGCACACATAAGATTATCTTAGACTTGAAAGATTGTTTTTATACAATTCCTTTAGTGCCACAAGACTGTCAAAGATTTGCTTTTAGCATTCCTTCAGTTAATTTCAAAGAGCCAATGAGGAGGTATCAATGGAATGTCTTACCCCAGGGTATGTTAAATAGTGCTACATTATGCCAAAAATTTGTAGCCCAAGCTATACAGGAAGTTAGAAATCAATTTCCGCAGGTGTACGCAATTCATTACACAGACGACATCTTGTTGGCTCATAGAAATGAAGATACTTTACTAGAGACATATGGATTATTACAGCAGTGTCTAAGCCAAGCAGGTTTGGTTATTGCTCCTGAGTAAGTACAGAGGCACCCGCCTTTTCAATATCTAGGTCATATGTTATACCCCAAAGAAATTAAGCCTCAAAAGATAGAAATCAGGAAGGATGACTTAAAGACTCTTAATGACTTTCAAAGGCTATTAGGAAATATACAATGGCTAAGACCTTATTTGAGGTTTCCTACAGGAGACCTTGAGCCTTTAAGTGAGATACTTAAAGGAGACAGTGATCCAAATTCTAGCAGGCAGCTTTCAGAAGCTGCCAGACAGACTCTCTCACAGATAGAGAGAGCTATACAGGAACAGCAGGTGTGCTATATTGATTACAGCAAGACATGGCAATCGTGTATTTTACCTACAAGGCTGACTCTTACAGCAGTCTTATGGCAGAATGGACCACTCTTATGGATGCATCTGCCTGTATCACCAGCGAAAGTATTAAATCCTTATTTTGAAGCAGTAGCATGCTGAGCACAGAAGAGCAGAATGGAATCTAAAAAATACTTTGGCAAAGAACCAGCTGTAATCAATGTTCCTTACACTAAGCAGCAAGTTGAATGGTTATTTCAAAATAGTGACTCATGGGCAATTGCGTTTGCTCAATTTCAAGGTCAGATTAATAATCTTTTCCCAGGTGACCAGTTACTGCAGTTTGCGCAAAAGCATTCATTCATTTTTCCTAAAATAGTAGCAAAAATCCCTTAAAGGATGCTTTGTTGATTTTTACTGATGGCTCATCTAATGGAAAAGCTGCTTATGTTGTCAATGGCAAAGGACACGTGGTACAGACAGAAGCAGCTTCAGCTCAAATAGTTGAACTGCGGGCTGTATCTCTGGTATTTAAGAATTTTGATAATAAGGCCTTTAATTTATATACTGATAGCCGGTATATTTATGAAGCATTAAGAATCCTTGAAACAATGTCATATATAGCAACTAGCAATAAACAAGTTAAAATATTGTTTCAGCAGATTCAGAAAGCCACACAATGTAGAAAGTTACCATGTTTTGTGGGACATATCAGAGCACATTCAAGTCTTCCTGGTCCGTTAGCTGAAGGTAATGCTCTAGCTGACGAACATACAAAAGTAATTGCTGTATCTCAGGTTGAACTTGCACAGCAGTCACATGCTTTGCATCATCAAAACAGCTTAAGTTTAAGGAAACAGTTTAAGCTGACCAGAGAAGCTGCTCGACAAATTGTTAAACAATGTGAAAGATGCCCACAATATCTACCTGTGCCTCATTTGGGGGTAAGTCCTCGAGGGCTTCTTCCAAATCATATATGGCAAATGGAGGTAACTCACATTACTGAGTTTGGAAAATTGAGATATGTGCATGTGACAATTGATACTTACTCAGGGTTCATAATGGCCACAACACAAACTGGAGAAGCTTCCAAGCATGAAATAACTCATTGCTTAAAATGCTTTTCATGCATGGGAACCCCAAAGGTAATAAAGACGGACAATGGATCCGGATATGTTAACAAAGCTTTTCAAAGATTCTGTACTCAATGAAATATTGTTCATAAGACTGGTATTCCATATAATCCTCAAGGACAAGGAATTGTGGAGCGGGCGCACAGCTCCTTGAAAACACAACTCCAAAAAATAAAGACAGGGGAGTTGTATTCTCAGACGCCATACAATGCCTTAAATCATGCATTGTTTATGCTAAACATTCTAAATACAGATGTCCATGAGCTATCAGCTGCGGACAGATTGTGGCATAATGGTACAAAAACCACATTTGCTAAAGCCAAATGGAAAGATCCTTGCAATGGGACTTGGAAGGGACCCGACCCCATTTTAATTTGGGGTCGAGGGCATGTCTGTGTTTTCTCACAGGATGAAAACCAAGCGAGATGGCTTCCCGAACGTCTAATTCGATGCATTCAGCAGAAGGACAACAGACCTAAGGACAGTGTAGCTGACAACCGCACAACAAAAGGAACAGAAGGAAATCAGCTCCAGGAGGAATCCAGTAACCCAGCCCACAGAGAGGAGCCTGATCCGAACCTGCAACTCACAGCGCTACAAAGAGACTTCGCACAAAGAGATCCTGCTGAGACGAGCTGACTGCTGTGTCTGCTGCTGGCGGTGGTGTGAAACCTGTTGCTTCAGAACTAAGATTCAAACTGAACATTTGAGTGTTCTTGGTTTATGGGACAAAACTCATTTTGAATAAAGTATTAAACCTAAGAACTAAGACCTAAGCTTTCCCCTCAGAGAAAGAATGATGCAAAATAAAGTATGTCAAAAACCCCCCTTCACTTAACAAGGGGACAGACTGAGGTTTTAACAGCTACACAAAGACTGAAAATGAGATTTAATAACAGTGAATGGTATTATGCTCTTAACGGTAATGACCTGATATTTACAGCTGCATATAAGGTGATGGAAAAAATCTGGTAATGACCAATGGTGCTAAATACATCAGTAATGACTGAAAGAAATTTGAATTTATGGTAAAGAAAATTATAAAATTATAAATAATTGGAGAGCTGGTACTGACCGGCTAAACATGAAGTTATCAATAATTTAGAAAGCTGGTATTGACCGGCCAAACACGAAATTATAAAAATTGGGAGAGCTGGTTTTGACCGGCTAAACATAAAAATAAGGTATTAGAAATTTAAAGATCGGTATTGACCGATGATGTGTCTAAAGATCGGTATTGACCGATGATGTGGAAAAATCATGATTGTGAGTTGCTGCGATTGACAGTTGGCTGAAAGAGAGGTTGTGACGATAAATGTTGAGAGTTGATAGGCATGCTGAGAAAGTAAACTCTGAGTGATGTTCTGTACCAGCGGAAAAAACATTTTCAACTCAGGTGATTCTACTCTCCTTTAAGATAGAAGAATATAGTCTTTGGTAGCATAATTATACATAAAACATTGTGATACATCCTGACAAGAAATGGCTGATACACAGGGCCTGAAAAATATATTTCTCTCCCCTAAACTCTTCTCTTTACAGAGGTTGGCAGTCAATGACGGGTTTGAAGCTTCTTCTCCCCAGATGCCTAAGACAGGGGCTTGCATAAAAGATGCCTGTTCCAACAACAGGAAATTTTGGGTAAATGAAGAGGACTTTGCCCAAGCCAGGCGCGATGTATCTGTTCTGTTGCAGAAGCACAGGAGTTATTAAAATTAATAAGAGAGAGTGGATTGTGGGCCCACAAAAGCCATTAGCCCGGTCGGAGCTGACCACATAGCTCTGCAGACAAACTGTCTCTGCCCTTAACAAAGGCCAGGATGCCTGCTCCTAGCTTCTTTTGTTAAGATGTGGATTACCTGAGAAGAGATGTTTGACTGAAGCTGATGACTTAAGAGTTCAGATATTTGGTGCTTCCTTTCTTTTGTAATTTGGAAGGATGTCTTATAGAGATGCTAATTCAGGGCCTACCTGACTGCTAGATGCGGATGTGACTTGAGCCAAGGCACCTGGTTGCCTACGTGATGGCATAATTGGTTTTCCCCCTCCCAGCTCAATTTGGTGTGGGTATATAAAATGTTTGGAGAATAAACGGCGATCTGGCCATTTTCCATGATGACGGTGTAAGCTGTGTAGTCTCTTTTCCTCGTGACTCCGTTCCAGCCAGTTTGAGGAATTAGGGAATTTATGTTGGACCCTCACGGGCCACGACACTGGGGAATTTAGCATGTGGGTGGAAAAAGGTCAAGCTGGTCAGCTAAAGGCTGTCAAACAAAGAGGAAGAGATCTGGTCAGTAATTCTCATCAACTCAGACCTTGATACCCAATATGGACAAAATCAACATAAGTACCTGTGTTAAAGTCCAGAATCTGATAGTGTCCCAGTACTTCCGTGTCCTAAGTACAGGACAGATGGTGTTTCTCTCTTAAGTCAAAAGTGAGGAGGGGACTGATAGAAATGAACAAGAAAGACACTTCCTCATGTGAAAAAAAGTCACCACAATCGGGATCAGGAATGTGAGAACACTAAACACAGTCAGGGGAACTGGCTTGTTCATGAATGAGCTCAGTCACTTCAGGTGGGATGTCATTAGATTGGCACAAACACATTGGACAGGAAATCAAGAACTTGTACTAAATGGATGCAAGATTATGAACTTAGGTGGAAAGGGAAAACACACAGCAGGTATAGCTTTATTGCTATCCAGGTGGCCCCAAAACACATGCTCGGGTACAGACTTGTAAATGACCGAATTATATCAGTCAGATTTTAGTCAATGACACATCCAGTAACTATCACACAGGTGTGTGCTCCAAGAGTGGAAGCAGAAGATGGTGTCATCATCAGTCTCTACACATAGCTACAGAATGAGTCCAGCAGGGTGCATAAGAATGACATACAAATCATTATGAGTGACTTCAAATCCAGAGAAGAATCTGGAGAAAGAAGGAATGGACGATAGTGTCATGGGAACATATGGATTCAGACAAAGGAAACAGAGATGGGAATAACTGCTTAACCTTTGCTATGCAAATTATTTGTACATATCTAACACAAAATATCCATCCAAAGAGAATACATTCCCAAAACGGAAGTACAAACACTAGGTATAGATCTTTTTGCCTCTGCAAGTATCCCTACAGTCTGCTCCAGTCATACAACTGTCATCCAAAGTCAGAGGGTCTAGTTTGGTCCTATTGTAGTTCTTTCCCTGTCCCACTGGAGGTGGTGAGCTCTCATTAGATCAGGTGAACTGTTTCATTGGGTGTGCCCTGAGGACAGATAGGTGGTGTGTAAATCAATGACTTGTGTTTTGCCGAAAGAAGAGCACTACTTGCTGAAAGTCTAAATGAGCTGAAGGCCATGGTAAATAAAGTGGTGGAAGTAAGTGAAAACCTTAGTATAAAGGTTAACATCGAGAAGCCTGAGATAAAAATAGGAAGAGCACACAAGTTTAACCTTGTAATAAAGAATCAGAACCTCAAGCAAATAATAAATTTAATTTATCTGGGAGGAAACCTCACTTCAAAGGAGGGAACTATGTCAGATGTCAAGAGGCAGATGAGGATAGTGGGGCTGCATTCCAGGTACTAGCAAAGGTTTGGTTAGTAAGAGACATAATGACAGCAACACCATTACAAGTACATGAGACATATGTCTTAAGCAGCCATCTTTAAAACTTAAACCTAGACATTGAAACTGTCCTCAGAATAGCAGGTTTGAGACATTTGAGATGACATGTCTCAAAAGAATTCTGGGCATCACATGAAGAAATAGAGTGTACAACAATGACATTAAGAAACATCTTCATCTGCAGAAAGAAAAGCAAATTACAGGATACAGCAATGCACTTGAGATACTTTGGCCATGTTATGAAAATGAATGTTAACAGATAGCTGAAGATAGCACTGCTTGGAGGAGAGCATAGGATAAGTGGAAGGCCCCAAAAATGCTGGATAGACAACATAAAGGAAGACTGTGGAAACTTGGATATGATAATAATTTTAAGATTTTGGATTACAGTATAATGTTATGTAATTGTTCAATATGGTGGTTTCTATCACGTATGGAATAGTGAGTCCAGGAAATGTAAACTTATATGTGCTTTGCAATATATTAATATGCAGAATATATATAAGATTTTAAGGACTAATACATTATAAATTTGGTTACTAGATGATTTAAAATAACATATTATATATCTTCTTAACAATGCTGGCCTCATCATTATCATCATTTATGTCCCAGAAATGCTTAAGTATGCAGTCCTAGATGTTTATGTTCAGGTCTAAACTAGCTGGGCAGCCAGGAAGAACAAGTGACCTCCTTCCAACAATTGGTGTGCCAATGTGGTTGACTAAACCCATGGAAAATCTGAGAGAGCTTGAAAAGTAATTCTAGACACAAAAAATAGAGAATTGAACATAGATTCTTGCTGTTTGCTGGTAGCATCCTATAGCTTCTTTAAGAGAAGTTTTCTTGGTTTAGATTTAGCTGGAAAAAAACTGCATCATTTTGAAATGCCAGCTTTCTGGGCCTTGCTGCCAGTGTGACCTCTGGCTCTTTCGGGAGATGGTGCATTTGGATGGGGTTTGTGAGCAGACTGCTGCAGCTTGCTTAACGGGGACAGGCACTGTCTATGTGCCCAGAAATGGGGTGGTGTGTGTGATTCTTGGAAGCAGCTTGCAGCTCTGCCATGTTGGAATGGGCACAGCAAGTAGATAGTACTGTATGTACTTTATTAATGTTGCAGCTTAGAGTCTTAAGTGCTTAGCATGTTATGCAGCACTTCTGGTCAGAAAATAATTACAGATATACAAATAAAGGCAAATCCAGATTAACAAAAAGAGACCTATAATGAGTCACACCACAGAATAAATGTATGTAGGCTTGGGAGAGACATGAAAAAGGGTATAAGGAGTTTTAAAAAGTAAATAGTTTTTTAAAAAATTTAAAACAAAGTCTTCAAAGAGAGTCATAGATTAAAAGGAGTAAAAAAAATAAACCACATAAAGATGGACTATGCACAGAGAGTCTGGATTATGTATATCATTGTGTATTATTTGAATTTTTTGACTGTGAATGAGCTAAGCACAGAGAGACATTTTATTGTACGGACTGCTAAGCTAAATGAGCATGTATATTGTAAAGGTATCATGACTTCCAAATTTGGGTCTAAAGATACGTTGTTTTAGAAAAGGAATTTTCTTGTTTCCACAGAGGATGAAAACCTGTGAATTACTTCCAGACTGGTGTGGTTTGATAAAACAAGACCCCCCAAAAGCTGTCATGAACATCCATCAAAAACTTACTTTTACTTTGCTCGGAGACAGACTGGGGTGGAGGTTGGATAAGAACAAAGAGTAGCTCCCAGCTCAGCCTGCTTGGGCACTGGGACCGAACCCGAAGCGAAGGGCAAAGGGGAGGGAGGTAGCTCCTTTGTCCCCATAGCCTGCCTGCAGCAAGCAGGGTGGGCCCTTTGTTTGCGAGCTTACCAAGCAGCACCAAGTTTCAATCTGGGCACCAAGTGAAACATCATTGTGGTGAGTGAGTGCTGCGGCACCTGGGAACAGCCCGCCTACACTTCCTGGACATCCTACAGGGGCTATACTGCCCGATACCTCCTCTCTCTTCCTATCCCATCCAGCTTACATCCAGATCCCCCCACCCCCTGTCTCCCTCCCTCCATTCCTTATTTGGCAGCAGAGCGCCTCCCAGCTCAGCCTGCTTGGGCGCTGGGACCAAACCCGAAGCGGAGGGCAAAGGGGAGGGCGGTAGCTCCTTTGTCTCGCAGGCCTGCCTGCAGCAAGCAGGGTGGGCCCTTTGTTTTCGAGCTAACCAAGCAGCAAGGAGATCCGATCTGGACACCAGGAGAAACATCACTGGGGAGTGACATCACTGGAAAGGTACATCAGTGGGCAAGAAGACCTGATCCTGTAAAAGAAGATCCATAGGAGAGTATTGGGAGGAAGAGATGGGGAGATGCCAATGCAAGAATTCACCCAACAATCTGAAAAACAACACAAAACCACCAGAAGCCAGCGACCTCACAACAGGAGGACATGAACACCTTAATCAAGAAGAAGTAGAAAAAACTGATTTCATGAAAGTGATTGACACCCTTAAGCAGCATATAAAAAACGCCCTTATAGAAATGGATGAGAAGTATAACAGAAAGTTCGAGGAATTGAGTAAATCAGTGAATGATATCCTAGAAAACCAAGGAAAAACAATCAAGCAGATAATGGAAACAGTTCATGACTTGAAAACTGAAAGGAGGCAAAGAAGAAAACACAAACAGAGGGCCGGCTGGACATGGAAAATCTAGGTAAACGAATAGAGACTACAGAAACAAGCATAACCAGCAGAATACAAGAGATAGAAGAAATAATCTCAGATTCTGAGGATAACATAGAGAAAATAAACACACTAATGAAAGAAAACAGCAAGTCCAACAAACTCTCATCACAAAACATTCAGGAAATATGGGACACAATAAAAAGACCAAACCTAAGAATAATTGGAGTAGAAGAAGGAGAAGAAGTGCAGCTCAACGGTCCAGAAAATATACTTAATAAAATTATAGAAGAAAACTTTCCCAACCTGAAGAAAGATGTACCTATGAAGGTTCAAGAAGCATACAGAACACCAAATAGGCTGGATCAAAAAAAAAAAAAAAATCCCCTCACCATATAATAATCAAAACACAAAATATACAGAATAAAGAAAGAATATTAACAGCCGCAAAGGAAAAAGGCCAAGTTATTTATAAAGGTAAACCTATCAGACTTACACCTGACTTCTCTATAGAAACCATGAAAGCCAGAAGGTCCTGGATAGATGTACTACAAAAACTAAGAGACAATGGATGCAAGCCCAGACTACTATATCCAGCCAAGCTTTTGTTCACTATAAATGAAGAAAACAAAATTTTCCAGGATAAAAACAAATTTAAACAATACGTACCCACAAATCCAGCCTTACAGAAAATAATAGAAGAAAAATCACTAACCAAGGAGTGCAACAATGACCACAATAACTCAGACATCTAGAGACCCTTCACCAGCGCAACTCAAAGAAGGGAAACACACAAACCCTACTACTAAAAAAGTGACCGGAGATAACAACCACTGGTCATTAATATCACTTAATGTCAATGGGCTCAACTCACCTATAAAAAGGCATAGGCTAAGAGATTGGATACGAAAGCAGGATCCAACATTCTGCATTCTACAAGAAACACACCTCAACCACAAAGAGAGGCACCTACTCAGAGTAAAGGGCTGGGAAAGGGCCTATCAAGCAAATGGACCTAAGAAACAAGCAGGTGTGGCCATACTAATTTCTAACAAAGTTGACTTCAAACTTAAATCAATCAGAAGAGATGGAGAGGGACATTTTATACTGATAACAGGAACAAGTCATCAGGAAGAAGTCTCAATCCTGAATATCTATGCCCCTAATAAAAAAGCACCCACGAACATAAAAGAAACATTGCTAAAATTCAAGGCAGCCATCAAACCGCACACACTAATAGTAGGAGACTTCAACACTCCTCTCTCACCAATGGACAGGTCAATCAGACAGAAACCTAACAGAAAAATTAGAGAATTAATGAAGGTAATGAAGCAAATGGACTTAACTGACATCTATAGATTATTCCACCCAAAGAGGAAAGAATATACCTTCTTCTCTGCAGCTCATGGAACCTTCTCGAAAATTGACCACATACTTGGTAACAAAGCTAACTTAGACAGTTACAAAAAATATATTACTAACCACCTGTGTTTTATAAGATCACCATGGATTAAAGTTAGAATTCAACAACAATGCTACCCCCAGAAAGCCTACAAACTCATGGAAACTGAACAGTCAACTACTGAACCATACCTGGATTAAGGAAGAAATAAAGAAAGAAATTAATGTCTTCCTTGAATTCAATGAAAATAAAGAAACAAAATACTCGAACTTATGGGACACTATGAAATCAGTCAGAAGAGGAAAGTTCATAGCACTAAGTGCCCACTTATAGAAAACAGAGAAAGCACATATTGGAGACTTAACCGCCCACCTGAAAGCTCTAGAAAAAAAAAGAAGCAGACTCACCTAGGAGGAGTAGAAGACTGGAAATAATCAAACTGAGGGCTGAAATCAACAAAATAGAAACACAGAAAACAATCCAAAGAATCAATGAATCAAAAAGCTGGTTCCTGGAGAAAATCAACAAGATTGACAAACCCCTATCCAAACTAGTCAAAAGGCAGAAAGAAAATTTGCAAATTAATAAGATCAGAAATGAAAAGGGGGACATAACCACAAACACAGAGGAAATTCAGAGAGTCAATAGATCTTACTACAAAAGCCTGTATGCCACAAAACTGGAAAATGTAAAAGTAATGGAAACTTTTTAAGATAAATACCATTTACCAAAATTAAACCAGGACCAGATGAGCAATCTAAACAGACCTGTCAGTCGCGAAGAATTAGAAGCTGTTATCAAAAACCTCCCTACCAAAAAAAGCCCAGGGCCAGATGGTTTCAATGCGGAATTCTACCAGAACTTCCAAGAAGACCTAATACCTATACTCCTCAATGTATTCCACAATATAGAAACAGAAGGGTCATTACCAAATTCCTTTTATGAAGCTACAGTTACTCTGATACCAAAACCACACAAAGACTCAACCAAGAAAGAGAATTATAGACCAATGTCACTCATGAACATCGATGCAAAAATCCTCAACAAAATACTGGCAAACCGAGTCCAAGAACACATTAGAAAAATTATCCATTATGATCAAGTAGGCTTCATCCCAGGGATACAGGGCTGGTTCAACATAAGAAAAGCTATCCATGTAATGCATCATATAAATAACCTGAAAGAAAAAAAACCTATGAGCATCTCATTAGATGCAGAAAAAGCATTTGACAAAATTAAACATCCCTTTATGAGAAAAGTATTGGAGAGATTAGGGATACAAGGGTCATACCTAAATATAATAAAAGCTATATACAGCAAGCCGATGCCTGACATCAAATTAAACAGAGAGAAACTCAAAGCCATCCCGCTTAACTCAGGAACACAACAAGGCTGTCCACTCTCTCCATACCTCTTCAATATAGTGCTTGAAGTTCTAGCAATAGCAATAACCCAACATAATCGGATCAAGGGGATTCGAATTGGACAGGAAGAAGTTAAACTTTCGTTATTTGCAGATGATATGATAGTGTACATAAGCGACCCCCAAAACTCCACCAAAGAATTTTTATAGCTGATAAACACCTTTAGTAATGAGGCAGGATACAAGATCAACTCCAAAAAATCGGTCGACCTCTTATACACAAAGGATATGGAAGCAGAGAGGGAAATCAGAGAAGCTTCTCCATTCACGATAGCCACAAACAGCATAAAATATCTTGGGGTAACTCTAACCAAGGAAGTGAAAGATCTATTTGACAAGAACTTTAAGGCATTGAAGAAAGAAATTGAAGAGGATACCAAAAAACGGATGGACATCCCTTGCTCTTGGATTGGGAGGATCAACATAGTAAAAATGGCAATTCTACCAAAGGCAATTTATAGATTCAATGCAATCCCCATCAAGGTCACATCAAAATTCTTCACAGATCTTGAGAGGACAATAATCAACTTTATATGGAAAAACAAAAAACCCAGGATAGCCAAAACAATCCTATACAATAAAGGATCTTCTGGAGGCATTACCATCCCTGACTTCAAACCCTATTACAGAGCTACAGTAATGAAAACAGGGTGGTACTGGCATAAAAATGGAGAAGTCGACCAATGGAATCGTATAGAAGACCCGGATTTTACCCCACAAACCTATGAACACCTAATTTTCGGTAAAGGAGCTAAAAATATACAATGGAAGAAAGAAAGCATCTTCAACAAATGGTGCTGGCACAACTGGATGTCAACCTGTAGATGAATGAAAATAGATCCATATCTATCACCGTGCACAAAACTCAAGTCCAAATGGATTAAAGACCTCAATATCAGCCCCAAAACACTGAACCTGATAGAAGAGAAAGTGGGAAGTACCCTACAACAGATGGGCACAGGTGATTGCTTCTTATGTATAACCCCAGAAGCACAGGCATTAAGGGCAACATTGAATAAATGGGACCTACTAAAACTGAGAAGCTTCTGTAAAGCAAAGGACACTGTCACTAAGACACAAAGGCAACCTACTGACTGGGAGAAGATCTTCACCAACCCCGCAACAGACAAAGGTCTGATCTCCAAAATATATAGAGAACTCAGGAAACTAGACTTTAAAATGCTAATTAACCCAATTAAAAAATGGGGCACTGAACTGAATGGAGAATTCTCAACAGAAGAAGTTCAAATGGCCAAAAGACACTTAAGGTCGTGCTCAACTTCCTTAGCAATCAGGGAAAGACAAATCAAAACAACTTTGAGATATCATCTTACACCTGTCAGAATGGCTAAATTCAGAAACACCAAGGATAGCCTTTGCTGGAGAGGCTGTGGAGGAAGGGGTACCCTCATCCATTGCTGGTGGGAATGCAATCTTGTGCAACCACTGTGGAAGTCAGTGTTTCAGTTTCTCAGGAAATTCGGGATCAACCTACCCCTGGACCCAGCAATACCACTCTTGGGAATATACCCAAGAGATGCTCTATCATATGACAAAAGCATTTGTTCAACTATGTTCATAGCAGTATTATTTGTAATAGCCAGAACCTGGAAACAACCTAGATGTCCTTCAGTGGAAGAATGGATGAAGAAAGTATGGAATATATACACACTAGAGTACTACGCTGAGGTAAAAAAAAAAAAAAAAAAAAAAAAAAAAATGACTTCTCGAATTTTGCCTGCAAATGGATGGAAATAGAAAACACTATCCTGAGTGAGGTATCCCAGACCCAAAAAGATGAACATGGGATGTACTCACTCATAATTGGTTTCTAGCCATAAATAGGGGTCACGGAGTCTACAATAGGTAAACCTAAAGAAGCTAAGTAAGAAGGTGAACCCAAGGAAAAACATATAGTTATCCTCTTGCCTATAGGAAGTAGACAAAATTGCCGGGGAGAAAAGTGGGATCTTGGGGGTAGGGTGGGATGGTGGTAAGGGGAGATGGGGAGAGAAAAGGTAGAAGGGAAGGAGGGGGGGACTTGGGGTAACAGGATGATTGGGATAAAGAAGGCTGGATAGGGGAGCACAGAACCACAATTCTTAGTTAAGGGATCCACTTTAGGGTGGGCAAGAGACTTGACCCTAGAGGGGCTCCCAGGTGCACAAGCTGAGGTCCCCAGTTAGTTCCTTGTGCAGCTGAGGATAGGGAACCTGAAATGACCCTATCCTAGAGCAATACTGACGAATATCTTGCATATCATCATAGAACCTTCATCTGGTGATGGATGGAGATAGAGACAGAGACCCACACTGGAGCACTGGACTGAGCTCCCAAGGTCCCAAGGAGGAGCAGAAGGAGAGAGAACATGAGCATGAGCATGGTTGGGACCACGAGGGATGCACCCACCCACTGAGATAGTGGGGCTGATCTACTGGGAGCTCACCAAGGCCAGCTGGACTGTTACCGAAAAAGCATGGGATAAAACCGGACTCTCTGAACATGGCGAACAATGAGGGATGATGAGATGCCAAGGACAATGGTACGGGGTTTTGATCCTACTTAATGTGATGGCTTGGTGGGAGCCTAGCCAGTTTGGATATTCACCTTCCTAGATATGGACGGAGGGGGGAGGACCTAGGACTTACCACAGGTCAGGGAACCCTGACTGCTCTTTGGACTGGAGAGGGAGGGGGAGAGGAGTGGGGATAGGGGGAGAAGAGTGGGAGGAGGGGAAGGGAAATGGGAGGCTGGGAGGATGTGGAAATTTGTTGTTGTTTTTTTATTCTCCTTTTATCAATTAAAAAAAAACTTACTTTGCTCAATAAACAGCAGGAAGAAGTTTGGAGAAATGATGCCCATATTCCCAAATATTGTTTATTTATATTTAAAGGGGGATATGCTATAGAGATTTTCATTGGTATGGATCTTGGTTTATTAATGCAGATTTAATGTCAATTTTCTTATATGTATATTTCTACTCCTGATTAAGGTATTGTCATTGTGTATTTCATTTAAAAAGGTAATGTATAATTTAGAAATATAAGTTACTAGATATTCATCTATAATAGTCAAGCTTATAGTCATGATAGTTAGATTTTCTTGATGTACAGAGATATATTTCAGATAGATATGTATTTTTCTGTCAGTCAGCAATTAAAAATATGCCCAAAGCTGAGACTTATGTGGAGAAATTTTCTCAACTGAGTTTCACCTTTCAGATAATTTTATCTTGGGTCAACTTGAAGAAAGTTATCCACCACAGTTAGTAAGTTATCAACAGAGCTGTTATTAACATCCTGAAGACTTATATGTGTGAAAAACTGTATATTTAAACAGATCAAGAGTAATATAACATTATTATAGTAATTATTTCAATGCTTGCAGAATAGCTGATAATTACATAGAAATTAATGCTTCACTTGATTGTAGATACTATTTATATGTACAAACAAACCCCTTTAACATAATTACAGTGCAATCATTATATTTAGAAAAGAATACTTTAGGTATTCGGTCTTGATGGACATTAAAGTGAAGTGCTGATACTGCATTGTGCTATATATTGACACACAAATGGGGGTTATTTAGAGCCCTTAAATTAAATTAAGAGAAAATTTTATTCATAAATTTCTTAATTCAACTTACAAGTCCAAGTGTAATATTCAGTTTGGAATAAACCATATCATTCTATTACACATCATATAACAAAGATTCAGAAGTATTATGCTGAAATAATAAACAGACTCTTAATGAACTCACCATATGAGATAATACAATGTAGTGTTATTGTTAATGAGCATCCTTATGAATGTATTCATTTCTGTTTTGTATTTCTAAATCTTAGAGTATGTATTCACCTTATATTAGAGCACATACCACTGACCTTCATATAATAACAGGCTTTATATGAAGTTTCTATTCTCAGTTATAAGATTAATACTACATAACTTCAACATATAAATTGATGCAAAACATGGAATTAGGAGCTAGGAAGATTGATGACTAGGTAAAAAGACTTGTGAAAGAAAGAGTTCCTGAGGCTAAATCCTAAGCACATATGTAAAAGCCATGCTGTCCAGGAGTTTCCTGTAGCTTAGCATCACAGTTGAGCACATACTACCTATAGATGACCTATGGAGATGGCTGTCATTGAGGATCATATCAGTATATTTTCAGAAAGTTGAGTTAATTAAGAAATTACTAACAGTCAGAAATTAATTTTGTATTAACAATATAACCCTGTTACTTAGCCAAATAATAAAAAGGATAACACTATACCCCATATGTGGAGGCTAAAAGATTAGCTGACAATTAATGAAATTATAACTTGTATATTTAGTAACACTATCAACAATTTTATTTCTTCCTTATTTGAATTTGATAATATGAATTTGTACAGTATAAAATCATAAGATGAAGAGGAGAAAATAATATAGAATATAATGAATATATAGAATATAATGATAAAACAGGAAGATCAAAACTGCTTCAATTTTATCCTCTAATAAAATTTCCACACATATGTACTATTGAGCATTTCTGTTCTTAATGTTCAATTAGTACATATTGTATATTTATATATTTTAAAACTGTCTTTGTGGTGTTGAGAATTTAACCAAGGCCCTCAAGTGTTCTAGATAAGTGTTCTACCCTTTAGCAATATCCTTAGCCCAAGTTAAATACTTTCAATTTTTATTTGAAATCAATTTTGTTCATTTTTCAAAAAGATTAAAAGTGGAAGATAGAAGTGTATAAATTATAGAATGTCTAACCCCTCCTATTGCTTTGTTCATTATAACCAAAGTTTGAAATTTTAATCATAAAGACTTTTAGTCCTGTCTCATAAATTATTTTTTATGAAATAGCTCAGTCATATATAACACATGGAATCTAAGTAATTAAATTATAGAGCATACACATCCGTCTTCTATAGAAAATTGAAATAACTCGGGTTGTTCCATAAAACTCCTTCCAATGTTACGACTGCCTCGGCCAGCAAGGAAGACCATACACCGGACTCTTCTTTCAGCTGTTTATTCAGGAACCTTGAACAGTCTCCGAATACCGGGGAAAGCCAACCCACAGCTAAAGTAGACCCTGATCAGCCAGCCGCAGCAAGCTACGTGGGAAATGCAGATAGGACTAGGTACACGAAAGCAAGCCACATTCTCAGTTTAGGCCATTTATGGAATGGTATGCAACTTAGACCACGTATCAGTCTTAGCCATATATGGGAATAGTACGTGACTTAGAACACATTCTCAAGAGGGGGTGATGGGCAGAAAGCAGCGCCACCCTCATGGCACTGCACAATGCAGCTTTCTACATTCCAAGACAGAAAATTCCATCTCAGGAAATGGTTTGATAAGTTTTACTGTGTAAGGGACAAACAAGACATGAGGATAGCCTACATTTCCTGGATGGCACCATTGACTCGAGTCCAGGATTCTGTCAACTAGTGGACACTTATTCCAAAGAAGACAATACTGAAAAAATGGACTGGGTCTCATTTTATGCCTCATGGTTATTTTCTGTATCCTGTTTTGTGGTATTTTTCACAGTATATTCTTTCCCTAACACATGTAAAATATAACTTTACCCCATCCTGGTTCAATAAAGTGCTAAGAATTTGATACACATTTTCAAGGAAAAGTGCAATGGAACATTAAATAGATTTCTGGGATTGGGGAGAAAGATTGGACTATTTTCCATAAAATAGAAGGCAGGAGAATTTTACAGGCTAATTGAATTACTGGGAAGAATGGGACAGTGTTAAAAAATGAGGCAATCAGTAGAAAATGGTGGGCAAATAGCACTCAATTCATTAAAGATTCTTTATTAATGTGCACTCTGGTTTTGTAAATGGTCCCAACAGTGTTAAACTCTTACCCTCCTTCAGAAACTGGGGGTTGAGTGCACTAACTTTTCAGATAATTTTACCTCAATAGATATGGATTTCGGGCTCCAGATAAAGATATCCATGTTTTATGAAGTCAACAAGTAACTGTAAGATTCATACACAATTTGGTGAGGCTTAAAAAGAATTTACAAGTTTTAGGCCTCCTCTATAGCTTTGGAGCCTGTCCTGTAACTAGCTCTTGTATACCAGCTGGCCTTGAGCTCACAGAGATCCACTTCCTCTGCCTCTCAAGTGCTGCAATTAAAGGCCTACGCCAACAGAGCCCAGCTAGAATTTTTAAGTTTTAAAGCAATGTGGTCGAAGGAAAGTGGAAATGCTAGAGTTAGAATAGAGTTAAAAATAAGACTGCTGACTGTTAAGTCATGCTAATAATATTGAGGGAAAGAACAGATCCAGTAACCTATATTTAAAACTCCATGATGTAAAGTGTATATGTAACTGTCATATTGTGAAATAATTTTTATGTATATAAGCAGAAATAATTAAAAATATTTTCTACATTAATTAAATCATTCCTTTTTCTTTTTCAAAAATTCTGTTTTACTTCTATTTTTGTGTATTTATTGTCTATCAACACTTTATAAACTTTATTTTGATCATATTCTTTCCCCTCTTCCAATTTTTTCCAGATTGTCTTCACTTTCCCACCCTTTCCAGTCTCATGAAATAGCTAAATCCATCACAGAGAAGCTAAGATGTTGATGAAGTTCAAATAAAACTTACATGTTATTGAATTAAATATAGATTTACTAGTGTTCTTTTGGTATAGGATATACACAGCATTGTATCAGGTGTTTTAGTGGTTGGTTGTTTCCAGGTTTTCTTTTCTCTTTTTCTTTTCTATTCTTCTCCCCCTTGCTTTTGTTTTTAAAACTTCATTATAACCAGCAAAAGACTCCAACTGCTCAGGAAAATAACTGTTAGAACCAGTTATATGAGTCTAGGAACTCATTTTCAACAGAGCTCTCTCCAACAGTGTTGTTCTCAGAATGTGATGGATCTGACTCAGACTTTTTAAGAGCAAGATGGCTCTTTGGCACAGATGGTCCCAATTCACTTGATAGATTTTGTTTTGCTTACTGTTACATAATGTCTACTTTTATCATCACAATTAAAGCATTCCATACCCATTTTACAATAGTTAAAGAAACTCATAAGCATGGGTTAATTCTAACAAGGGGGAATTATAAAGAAGTTTTCAGAATTTTGGTATAAATTAAACTTAATACTGGTAGAATGAAATCAGAAAGGCCAGAGGTGCTGTTGTTATCTGGTTCATTTTGTTCAAAGTTTATTCATGGAATTGGACCCACATTGAGTTCTTCCTTAAAATAACCTTGCACAGACCAGATTTGACAAAGTAAATATTACATGAGAATGTGTATCCTGAACAAAATAAATTGGGGTTTATATGGTGATATTTGTAGGTTAATGTAATTTTACACCAACTTTTTCAAAGTAGCACTAAACTATCAAGACACCCCATGCCCTGCCATTAATCATTACAAGTGCTTTCCATGAAAAGCAAAATGTCTCTGTATCTAAAAATTCATGATGCGCAAATACACCACTGTGTTTATTTTTGTCTAAGGCTTATCTTAGATAAAATCTTAAATACTATAGTTTTTCTTCCAAAGTCATCAAATATTAAAGGGAACACTTATATTTATGTTTTTTCCCTTTTATTGACAAAAATACCAATTCTCTCTATGCTATGAATATGTTTTATTAAAATTGGTTAATAAAGAAGCTGCTTTGATCTATAGCAGGACAGAATATCCCCAGACTGGAAGAGATATATACAGAAAGTAGGTGCAATCAGAGAGACAGAACATAGCTACTGAAGGAGACAAATGCCCTGGAACCTTACTGGTAGGCCACAGATTTGTGGTAATACAAAGATAAATAAAAAATAGGTTAAGCTATAAGAAAGCTGGGCAGTAGTGGCATACTCCTTTAATTACAGCACTTGGGAGACAGAGTCAGGGTGAATTTCTGTGAATTTGAGGCCAACCTACTTTACAAGAGCTGATTCCAGGACAGGCTCCAAAGCTACAGAGAAACCCTGTCTCAAAAAAAAAATGATATAATACCTAGCCAGGAATATGTCTAAGCTGTTGGCTAAGCAGTATTGCAATTAATATAGTTTCTATGTGGTTATTTGTGTTAGAATTACTGGAAAACAAACAAGCTGTCTCCACCTACAAAATGTAACCCACCATCTGGGAAATGGGACCACAAAAGTCTTTAAAAAAAGAAGAAAAGTTAAAGAAAAAAAAGGTCTAATAGACCCTCAAGAAGGGGAGCCAAGAACAACTTCTTGGTAGCCTCATTTTTTCAGATAGACCCTATTTGCTGATGTCAAACAAAGGCATGCCTCCTTTTAGAAAAGTCCTTTTGAGTCAGTATTAGCAGCAAAATAATTGCATGGTATCTTTAGGATCCAGCTTTCTGGTTTGTGCTGGCAGAATGAATTTTGAATTTTTTAGGAGATCTTAAACTTAAGTGGGGTCTGTGAGCAATGTGTTACAAATTGTTGAATGGCATTATAGATGCACTGTGTCCCTGGATCTGGGGCAGTATGCATGGCTAGAAGAGGTGGTAAATATGCCTCTGTCATATTGTGCTGTAGGAAGTCTTAAAGCCAATAGTTGGCCACCCACTGGGGTGTGGCCTCTCATGGTATTTGTGCTGATGTAGAGCATGCACCAGGTCTCTTTTCTTTCTATAGGATTGTTTCTGATCTCTATTCCAGCAGAGGATCCTGACTTGTGAGTCTACCCCTAAATAAATAACCATCGACTTCTCAATTCTAAGCTAGTGTAGGATTTCTTTTAAGTATCCTTCATCTGGCACTCACATGGATTCAGAATCCATGCCTACCGGGTGGACAGCCTAAAGGACAAGCCGGTCCATGGCCCAGAGAGTCTCCCAACTTGGCTTGATTTACCTAAATGCTGTTTTTCTTTTTTTTTTTTTAGAACCCCCACCATAAAAGAGCTTACTGTGTGTGGCAACTTCGAAATTTCCAAAGTGCACTCACAATTGTTGCGTTCCCTGGCATGGTTCCCTGGAACAGTTCATTGCCATGTGGCCACTTGTGCAGCTTTCAGTTTCTGCTCCCTGCCCATGAGTTTTGGATTTCTTGCTCCATGTATGGAATTGATTAATTTCTTTTAATTTGTCAAGTAAAGCATATTTCTCAGTATTTAACCAGTACAAAGGCAGGAAACAAAAGCAGCTCGGAAACTAAAGAGGCTCAGGACCATTCTTGTCGCCACCACAACATTGTAACAACGACATTGGCTGGACAAAAATATTACACTTTACCTGACCACATAACAGGTAATTAATAAATCAATATAAAAGGCTACATTAATATTGAAACTTTTAGTAGATTTTTGCTAATATTATGGATTGTACTACGTGAGGCTTATATGGTCATGTGATACTTTGATTTATTGGATATTGGGACTCAGTTTTTTTCCTTCATATTCTATCATTAAGGAAGAATATGGCACTTTTAGGAATGATGCAGACTTTTCAGATTAATAATGAATAGCTTGTTGACAGGACTAATACCACCAAAAAACAAAAGTTACCTGAAAAAATTAATTCTATTAAAAAAGATGGCATTAATTGACAGACAAAATTAAATCTATATCTAAGGGTACAAAGAAGTTATCTGAAAGAAACCATACTGTTGAATTTGACAATCAAAATTTGTTAAAAAGTGATGATAAGTTAGCAGATAGAGTATCTCTCCAGGATGGCAGTCTGCACACTATTCAAGTAATGTCCAGGGATGAGAAGTTTTCTTTAAAGAAGAAACTTCAGACCTTGGAATTACAGATTCAAAATGAAGACCAGAGGCTAGGTGTCTCAATGAAATCCTTAGAAATATATAAGGACAGCAGATTCAGGCTTTACAAAACACAATAATAAAAAGATTTGAAATAATTGAAGAAATTATTGGAGCTGATGAATAGGCAAAGAAGGCACAAGGACAGGATTCGACATTGTCAGTAGCTGTCAGTGATGACTTACCCAGGGTTTTAGCTTCCTATGTTGTAATCTACTCTGACGAAGTATCAAGTTCTAAAGGCCAAAAAGGATCCAATGAAGGTTGATGGATGCCTATAGGAATAAATTATCTAAAAGAAATTAAGCAAGCCATTGTAACTTAGGGCTTGCATTTCTGCATTTGTTAGGGAGATGATAAAGACATGATCTTCTAGCATCAAAACAGTGCCACATGATTGGATTCAGTTAGTTTCAGCAGTCCTGGATGATGGGCTTCAATTAATGCTTAGAGTTTATTTCAGAAAAGAATCAAACATTTTGGAACAATAGAGAAAAGCTAAAGGCCTTGAGACTTCCAAAGATCAAATTCTTAGTAAAGGCATTTATGCTGACCCACAGGTTCAAGCTCTTTATGATGAACAAGTCAGGTCCCTTTGCCACAAAGCAGCCTTAAATGCTTGAGACCAGATTCTAGAGCCAGTAAAACATATTGAATTATGCACAAGGGTTAAACAGGGACAGAGAGAATCCTTTACTGATATTTTACAAAGATTAACTAAGGATGTACAAATAAGAGTAACAGAACCAGATGATAGATGAATACTTACTGAATCTCTGGCTTTTGAAAATGCCAACTTAGAATGCAAAAAAAAAAAAAACTTGGGCCTTTAAAGGTTAGATCAGCACTATGGATGAATGGATCCTGCATACTATGAACACTGAGAGTTTTGACTATAATACTGAATCTTGGGTAGGATGAGCAATTTCCAAAGGAATGAGGAGACATCAAAATATCAAATGTTTTAATTGTGGTAGAATAGGATATCTGAGAAGGGATTGTAGACAAGGAATTTCTAGAAATAATATCTCTCCTGGGAATGGCAAGAGGTATATGTAGAAGGTGTGGTAATGAATGAAGATCAACAAAGGACAGACAAGGCAACCCAACACTATTGGGAAACACCTTGAGGGGCATCTCACAGGTCCCCAAGCCAAAAGTGGCCCAGTCATTCCCAGTAACTGTGGAGGACATGTCTCACCAGAAAAATTAAAAAATCCAGAGCTTTCTGTAAAAGACCATACTGTTCTTTCTACTACAGTATCTTGGCATCAAAATTGGCCTCTTCAAGTTCAAATACTAGGAAGTGGAACCATATCTCAAGTTAAACAAAGTACTAGATAGGTTGGCTGTATTGGGCCAGAAGGTAAAGAGGAAAGCTAAGTCCATGTGTGACTAATATTGAAGTAAATTTATAGGGTCATGATCTGCTGTAGCAAGGTAATACCCAGATTAACATTCCTGCATTCCCAAGAATTCATAATTCTGAAGTTATAACAAGGTACTATACACAAAGGTGACTAGCAATTCAGGCTGTACAAGAACACAGAGCAAATAGCAAATATCTATATGTACCAACAGTCCTTCCTTTAAAATGGTTAACTGAATGGGTTAAGCAGTGGCCTGTAGCTGAAGATAAGTTGCAGGCTTTAGAACATCTAGTACAAGAACAATTTGATGCTCACCATATTGAAGAATCAACCAGACATTGGAATTCTCCTGTATCTGTTGTAAAAATAAAATCTGGTAAATGGAGAATGGTAACGTATCTAAGATAAGGTAATTCAAACTGTGGGCCCCCTAAAATCTGGAATTCCTCTTCCTTCTCTATTACCAGAAGGATGGCCTCTTATAGATAATGATTTGAAAGATTGTTTCTACTATAACTTTACAAGAAAAGGATAGAGAAAAATTTGCCTTCACAGTAACTACTTATAATTCTCAGCCCACTAGTAGATATCAATGGGCTGTCCTCCACAATGAATGTTCAATAGCCCCCACTCTGTGATAATACTTTGTAAGTCAGCCATTGCAAATAATATGTAAGCAATTTCCTCAGTCTATAATTTACCATTATATGAATGACATTTTGCTATCTGATTCAAGCATAGATATTTTAGAAAGAATGCTTGAAGAAGTAAAGACAGTTTTGCCAATATGGAGATTACAAATTACTCCTGAGAAAATACAGAGATAAGATTCTGTCAATTACCTAGGTAATAAAATAGGTTTTCAGAAAATTAGAACACAAAAGGCATAAATTAGGGGTGGCCAGTCACAGAATCTTAATTACTTTTAAAGATTGTAAACAGGTCTTCTATTCTATGATCAACTATTGTCTAACACTTGTCTAATAATTCATTTAAACAGAACATTATATGTTGATAAAGACTCAAATAGTCCCAGAGAATTAACAGCTGAAGCAGAAAAAAAAATGACAATTGTCAAGGAGAAATTACAGAAGGCACATGTGGATAGGGTGATTCCAAATCTTTACTGTATTCTAGTAATATTGCCTTCCAGAATTTCTTCTACAGGAAATTCATTTAAGAGAGATAATATTATCTTCAAACAGATAGTTTTACCACATAAACCAAGTAAAATATTTAAAACTTATGTGGAAAAAGTCTCTGAATTAATTATAAAAGGTAAATTGAGACTATGTCAATTAGCAAGTATATAGACAACAGAGATCATAGTGCCTTTCATTACTGATGAATTTAAAAAGTAATGAGAAGACAATGAACCATAGCAAAGAGCTTGTGCTAATTTTTTGGGAGATATTAATAACAATTATCCAAAAATTGATAGACTTGACCTTATAAAGAGAACTCCTTATATTATCCCCCAAATTGTACATGATGCTCCAATAACTGGAGCCTGTACATTTTATTCTGATGAAAATAAAACAGGGAGGCGGGACACAAATCAGAAGAATTAAGGAAGATGGAACAAAGCCCTTATAATTCTGTTCAGAAGGCAAAATTATATGCTATTCTCATGGTGCTAAGTGATTTTAAAGAACCTCTTAATATAGTTACTGATTCATAATATGCAGAAAGAGTTTAAGTTTTCCACAATGAACAGTGAATTTTCCTGCAGTAATCTTGAAGTTTTCAGGAAGAAGATGGGTCCCCACAACAACAACTCCACCTTGTTGATACGATGTCATGATGCTGATAGCCCTATTATAAGACCTGTTTTTGGGTACCAGTTGCTCAAGATGTTTTCAACTTGGTTAGCTGAAATGGTGCGTGTTTTTCTTACAACATTCAGGCCATAATTCCAAATAGGAACTTCAGAAAAATACTACCAAATACTCAGAGACTATTTGGAATTATATCAGACTATCAGACAGTAATCTTGGAACTTAACCATCATTTTACTTTCACAGGATCCCATACAAAGAACATTGTTCTCATGACAGCTGGAAGTAATTCTAGAAGACAACATCCCCTTTCTCAATAAAGTCTGCCCTCAGGGTTAGGGACATCATTTAGGGGTGATTATAACTGGTATAGAGTTGGGGGTTGGGGTGAAATTATGGAGGCTCAGGGATCTCTTTGAAAAAAAGGGGAAATTGGATGGGATAATAGATTAGTGTAAACTTACTAACACTAATAATAATGGTGAATAATTAAGTGAATAATTGTGAGTTATTTATAGGCAATTTACACTGGTATAGATTCTTGTATATTGATACTTAAATTATATTGATAATGTCTCCATTTTAATCTGCCATATTTGTATACCTAGGCAAAGTTATTTTGTCATATTGTATGCATGCATGCTTCTACCTTTGCTTAAAACATTTTTGTATATTGATACAATTTTTGGATATGTTTATCATTTTGCAATGTACATTTCTACCTCTGATCAAGATACTTCTATAGTGTTTACATTTTGAGTGTATTGTCCTCATTTGTTGCATAGTCGTTTATTGTATAATATTTTAATATGAAGTTTGAGTCTTTAAGTTATATAAGTATTAAGAATTATAGATCAATAGTCATCTATGTTTGTCATACTTAGACTAATTCGATTCTTTAGATACATAGAGATTATATTCTGCATAGATAAGTAATATTCAAACACTTCAACAAGCTGTAGAATATAAAATTTAAGTAATTTAGGGTTCTGTTGCTCTTGGCAGCACCAACCTATTCCCAAGAGAATATTGAGCACTGAAGACACTCCACTTGGATCTTGTTTTCTTCTTGGCAAAATTGGTCTTTGGGCAAAGAACTGCCCATGCCTCAACCACTGACAATGTACATAGTATCCAGAAATGGATAAGCAGGACTGTCAAAGATTTCCAAGACAAGACAAGATGGTTTTGAAAAAATTCCTGCTTCTGAAAATTGTCTGTCAGATATTCTAGGCCTTAGCCAAATTTGGTTGATTCAATGTTGCAAATGACACTTTGGGTGATTGCCCAGTTAGCCAGTTGTCTCTGTCATTTGTTACACATTTTGGAAATTGTTTGAATGCACTTCCTTCTTACACACATAATATTATTTCCCTTGTTGGATCTTTGATGGGTTTGAAGGGTAGATAGCTGTAGTTACTTTCCTCTCATGACTTGGCCAGTTATGTACTATAAAACACTTAAACTAGTTAGGATATGATAATTATTGAATATATTTTTCTCTTATTGTATATAATTTTGTTTTAGGCTTAGAACGTTCTTATTCAGACAAAAGGGGGAGGTGCTGTAGGAAATTTTCCAGCCAGTACTAACCTGCCCAGCGGGACATGGACTTTTATACTATTTATGACAATGTAGAGCATGCACTTGGTCTCTTTTCTGGCTTAGGGATTCAGTTTCTGATCTCCATTCCAGCAGAAAATTCTGATTTGTGAGTCTACCTCTAAATAAATAACCATCTATTTCTCAATTCTGAGCTGGTGTGGGATTTCTTTTAAGCATCCTTCTTCAATGTTAGACAAGGCAGAGCTGCTGAGCTGGTTCTAGCCATGTCCACTTAGCATTTTCAAAATAGTACTCCTGGTCAGAAAATGATTACAGATATGCAATAAAGACAATTCAGATGAAAAGACTTCTGAATTGGTCCCAGTGTTGGATCAATATAGATAGGCTTTGGAAAGAGAGGAAAAAAGAATATAGACAATTGCAATATTAAGCATACAAATAGTCATAGAAAATGGAGTAAATAAAAATAAGTAAATAAAAATAAAAAAACATGGGGAGTATGGATTATGCATATTATTGTTTATTCTTTGAACATTTTGCCTGCATAGAAATATTTGATTCTGGGGATTGCTAAATTATGCCAACATAAAAGTGTCCTAATTTTTATATCATACTTAGTTTGAATTTGAATTAAAATTGTCTGTCTATCCCTAAAAGTATAGTCAGCACAAGCTGTTTAAGATGGAACATGACTTTTAGGAATGTTGGATACATGATAAAATTGAAATATGAGTTTAATAATTGAACCCTTTGAACCTTCCTATAATTAAATCTTTTCTTCTCTTATATGTCCATGTACATTCAACTATAAAGAGAAAAATAATATTGGTAAAGATTTTCTGAGGCATTATCATAACTGGCCTTTCTGTCTATATTTTATATCTTTTTTTCCATTCCTCTAAATTCTAAAATTTCACAATCAATACCTTCTATATCATTACATGTGTGAGTTTTCATTATATTAGATAGTCTCCTAAGACATTATAGTTTATAATATATAAAACAATTATATATTATTGTTTTATTAACAGTATTTTATGAAAAAGATCTGTTTTTAAACATAATAAGCTTCTCTGATGAATTTCTTAAAAGAAATTTTTATAAATAACATTACTAAAAGAAAGGGTAGGCCTGATTTTGAGTCTCTTGGTGACAACCACAAGGTTGTACAAAGTGAGAACTATTACAAGTGATTTACATTTTACATGCTCACATATAAACAAACTTATTTAGTTGAAAAATATGTATTTTTTCTATATAGCATATCAACTCTTTAAATATAATTTGAACTTAAAGTATTTGTACTAGTCATTTTCACTAAACAAACAATAATCTTTTGAAAACTGAAAGTTAACAAAAGGGGTAATGAAATAGTCTAAAACTCCTTGCCTTTTTCTTGTCCCTTTCCATTCTGTGAATCTAGTTGGTGTGTGATTTGTAAGAAAACTGTTCAAACAAGGTATCCTCAGGAATTTGTTTGGACTCCTCAAGCTTATCTACACACACACTCACACACACACACACACACCGACACACACACACACACACTCCAAATCTTACTACAGCTATGTTAACAATTTCTAGCTGTCTTGAAATTAAGAGTTCCTATGGAACCATGTCCAAGAAAGGCTGAAACAATACAACACCCAGCCTTAGATCATGAGCTAGGAAACTATCGATTGGACTCACTACATTTGAGCATTGTTTATTACACAGTAATCATTAGCTGGTAAAAATTGTCTTTTTAAAGTTACTATGGTACAGTTACTTAAAATGGTTTTAAACTTCAAAATATGTAAATTTATAGTTTCAAAGTCATTTCAAAAATCTTTAAATCCTGTAAGACAGAGAAAACTGAACCCTCTTATTTTATTAGTTGTAACCTATATTTTCTAATTACTTATCTTAAGTGTATATTCTCTTGCTGTGATAAAACAAAATGATCAAAAGTTACTTGGGGAGGAAAAGGTTTATTATGCATTACATCTTGTAGTCCATTATCCAGGGAAATCAGGACAGAGACCGAAGGTAAAAACCTGGAAGCAAGAACTGAAAAATAGTTCTTTGAGACTGGTGGTTTACTGACTTGTTCTTCATGACTTGTTTAACTTGATTTTTCAACAAGTCAGAACTACCAGCCTAGGGGTAGTACTATCACTATCTCTAGAGACCTGGGTCCTCATTCATCAATAAAAACTGAAGAAAATGTCATAAAGACTTGATAGAGGCATTTTCTTAGCTAAAGTCTTTTCCTACTAAATGAAAAGTAGCTTGTGTTTGTTAACATAAAACGAATAAACACACATAGTAAACATAGTATACATTTCACTCAAAGATTTTTACAAATATCAATAATGTCATCACAGTTTTTTCAATGAAGTAAAGTGAAGTTATCAAGGCAATGTAAGAAAATATCTGCAAGGAATTCAAAACCATAATTGCTCTGGGAAGATTGTTGAGTGGGTAGAGATTTTGTCGGAAAGAAGATGGGAAGTTAAAATAGACTTCCAATGTTCTTTTCTGGCCTCCAGATGTGTACTCTAGCACAAAAACACTAACATTCATATGTAAGTGCAAATATAAGTAGATGTACATCAAATACATATGAAAAAAATTTATATACTATAATTAAAACATTTCTCTTTTACCTTTCCTCTCTGCAAACTTTCAAACATACTCCTCACGCTTTGTCATTCAAATTCATTGCCTCTTATTTTACTTATTCTTATGGTATGCATATCTATTCATATAAATATATGAATAGATATGCATTCCACAAAACAACATTATCAGTCCATGTATTGTTACTTGTATATATCTTTTCAGGGGATCTGACAGTTAATTGGTGTGCTCTTCCTTGCATAAAGTAATATGCAAATATGAGGAAATATCATTCCTGTATCAAGGAAATAGATATTTCCTGGATGCATGGATACATAAAGTTAAAGATTCAAGAAAAGCACAACCCCTAACTAAAAAGTAAATCTTTTTTTTCTTTGTTGTTATGAAATCCAGAGGTAATTTGTTTTGTACTCTGAAGAAATTTGGAAAAGTTCTACTGGTGCTCGCCAACTACTTTACAATCAATCTCACATTCTTTTTATTCATGATGGACAGTTTAAAAGGATGTAATTCCATGTCTGGATAGTGATTAAGATGGAATCCTTTGGCCTGAAGGGCTGTTTTCTGAATAATATGATTATTTTCTGTGACATTTCTCACATTGTCAATTCCTCAAAAATACAGATATGAGAAACGGTATAACAACATTTCTCACAGTAAAGATATCATATGGAATGTAGAGCAACATACCAAAGAAAGAGATGGATATAAACATAGAAAGGGATGGAGAACCAAGTGTACTGAACCAATATTTTTTCCAAATGCACTTTTGCCTTTATTCATTATTCTTAGATTTTTGTAACAGATGAAACTTTGACATTCACATCGGCTAGATTTTTATAAATTCCTTATTGAACTACTTACTTCAGAGAAATATTCTATAACTATATGTAGTAGTTTTATCTGGCCTGCAGTGTTGCTATACACTGAGCCAAAATGTTTATTCAACCTTTAATGAAAAGAATTCTCTAGGTATCTAGGGTAGTTTATAGTAGAATAAACAGTACATTAATCACTAAATTGCCATTAAGTATAAGGAATATGATTTCATATTCTGTTTCTCCCCTATTTCCTCCATCCCACTATTTCTTCTTTTTTCATCTTAATTGCCCCTGTTTTCTCTCCTCAACTTCCTCCAAGTCTCTCCTCTCATATCACTGACATTGAAAATAATCTGATCCCTTGAATTGAGCTATGTTTTATGGTAGCCAAAAGATATCACTTTAAACTAAATTGCACCCATGAATATTCAGAAAAAATAATATATTAATATACATTAATATTAATATATTGTAACAGGGCTTTAGTGAGGCTTGCTCAAAAGGCAGAAGGATTTTCTTTTGTATTTTGAATGACCTCAAAAACTTTATTATAGTTTATTGACTTGAGGACAGCCTTATGGAGACCTGTCAGAAGTAAGTCAAAAATTGATCCCTAGCTTATATTCCACCTAGAGTGTTATATTCCCAATATGGTTCCTGCTTGGGGACTGCCTCTGCCCCCAGGGTGTGTGTTGCTTGGGCATAGTGAAACTTGTCTGTATGTAGTCTGGCCTGCACCCAAACTTACCTGTGCTCTTCAGGAATTAGGTTATTAGATAGGATCATATAGATAGCATGGAAGGTGAGATTATAAGGCTGGAATTTGTAACTTAGATAGTAAAAGGCTTGAATATAAGGAAACTCTTTCCATTTGCCTGTGTGCTGACAGGAGTTAGAAAGCTCCCATAAAATATTGGGATCAAAGGTGCCATTAGGTGGCCACTTTAAATTGCTATCTAAATTATAATGAGGCCATTTTTTGAACAAGGATGGACAAGTGTGGGAATCTGTATGTAGGGAATTAAGGCCTGTGGTTTTAGGACCTCTAAAAGGTATCCTGGGGGGTGGGGCTGTATTCATGGTCTTGGATGGCTTGCTAACCATAGCTGAAACCATGGAAACCTCTGAAAATGACAACACCACAAGGCTCATAGTGGGACATCTTCCCTCTATAGGTGGAGTGTAACAGAGAACACTGCGGGGCTTGTACATGAGCATCCTCTACCTACAGGTGGGTGTTAAAGACTGACTGGATCCAGTCCAGGTAACTGAGAAGCCAGAGAGGCAAGAAATCAAGTGGAGAGAGAGAGGAGAGAGAGAGAGAGAGAGAGAGAGAGAGAGAGAGAGAGAGGAAGAAGATGTGTCCAGATTGTTTTTGATAATATGATTATTTGTACTATGTTAATCATGTCAGTCTATGAGCAAGGGAGATCTTCCCATCTTCTTTGTTCAAAGATAAAGTTAATACTTTGTTAGACTTATCACAGGATTCTCTATATTGTTGCTTCCATATTTTGTTTCTCACTCTGTTCTTTGCATGTAAGAGATCTACTAATTTTTGTGAGATAATTTTATATCCAGTTGTTTTGCTTAAAAGTATTTTTCAGCTATAGGAATTCAGTGTTATAAATTTTAGGGTAATTTATATATACTACAATATTATCTGCAAATGAAGCTACTTGACTTATATCTTTGCGTTTTATATACATTTGAATTTCTTCAGTTTTATTATTGATCTTATTAAGACTTCAATACTAGGTTAAATAAAAATTGAGAGAGTAGTCAACCTTATCTGGTTCCTGATTTTAGTGGAATTGCTTTTGTTTTCATTGAATTTGATGTTAGCTATGTTCTGGTGGTCAACTGCCTTTATTGTGTTTAGGTACATGCCTTTTATCACTGTTCTCTCTAGGACTTTCAGTATGGGGAGCACTTGATTTTTGTCAAAGACTTTCGGTACCTAAAGAAATGATCATGTGGTTTTGCCTTTTAGTTTGTTCATATAAATTGTACATTTATTGATTTCTTATATTGAACCTTTCCTGTAGGCTCTAGTATGAAGACAACTTGATGATAGTGATTTTTTTTATGTGTTGAATTTGATTTACAAGTATTTTGTGAGTGATATTGTATCTGTGTTCATAAAACTGGTGTCTACTACTCTTCCTTTGTTGGGTCTTTATGTGGCTTGGGTATCAGGGTACATGCATCCTCATAAAATCAGTTGAGCATTTTTTTTCTGTTTCTGTTTTGTGAAATAATTTGAGCATTATTGGCTTTAACCATTCTTTAAAAGTCTAGCAGAATTCTGCATTTGAACTGACTGGCACTGCCTTTTCTTGTTTTGGGTTTTAATTATTTCTATTTCCCTGGAGGCTATAGTCCTTTATAAATTGCTTAAGCGGTCTTAATTTAACTTTGGTAATTGGAATCTATTGTGAAAATTACCCATTTCTTTTAAATATCTTGATTTTGTTTTTTTCATATTTTTAAATGTATGTCCTTAGGATTCTCTGCATCTCCTAGGTATCTTCTATAAAGTTGCCCTCCTCATTTAGGGTTAATTCTCAATATTTGGTTAATTTGTATGTTCTCTCTGCAACTTTTAGTTAATTTGAATAAAAGTTTGTCAATTGTATTCAAATTTTCAAAGAAACAACTCTTTGAACTTTGGTAATTTTTATTTTTTTTTGTTTCTGTTATTTTGATTTTAGCCTCAAATTTGATTTTGTTCTTGCTGTCTGTTCCACATGGGTATATTTTTTAGTTTGGTTATAGGTTTTCCAGCTGTGCTTGTAAGTTACTAGTATGGGCTCTCAATTTTTTTCTTTCTTTCTTTTTATATACATACATTTTGCTATGAATTTGCCTTTTAGAAACAATTTTATTGTGTCCTATAAGTTTTAGTGTGCTGGGTACTCAGTTTCATTCCATTCTAGAAGATCATTGATTTTTTTATCTTCATTTTTGTCTTGACTAGTTTTATTCACTAGAGAGATATTCAGTTTGCGTGAGCTCATAGCATTCAGGTTTTTTTTTTTTTTCTGTTGCTGATATCCAACATTAATCTATGGTTATCTGAATGGATGCAGGGAGTGATTTCATTCTTCTATCTGTTGAGAATTGATTTGCAATCAAGCATGTGGTCAATTTAGGAGGAAATTTCATGTGGTGGAGCAAAGATATTTTGTGTTTGGTTGAAATGTTCTGTAAAAGTTTTGCAGTTCCATTATGTTTATAACTTCTGTTAGTCCCAGTGTTGGTCCTCTGTTTACTGTCTGTCTGGATTATCTGTTTATTGTTGTAGTTCTATATATAGTCACGGTGCTGTGCAACTAGTTTCTAATGAACTTTCTCATCTGGCAAAGTTGAACTCTAGGCTCCTCAGTAATGCCCAGGCTCCTGAAAGTCCTGCTTTTCTACCCATGATATTTTCCGAGTTTGCTAAAATAGAGATTAAGTCCACTAAGCTAAATCCCAATCTCACCTTGCAATTTAAACTGTAAAAGTGTTTTTGCTTTTGTTTTATTTTCTTCAAATCTTGATGTACTTATATTTGGGCATATATGAATTAAAATGTCATCTTAGTCCCATTTTTCATTTGATGAGTGTGTTGTGTTCTTTTTTATGTCTTCTAATTTGTTTTGGAATGAAATCTATATTGTTAGATATGGAAATATCATAAACCACCTTGATTCTTAGGTACATTTGTGTGAAATATCTTTTACAAACTCATTATTATAAGATAATGTTTACACTTGGTGCTGAGGTGTTTTCCTTGGATGGAGTACAGGGATAGATCTTGTTTTTAGTTGCATTCTGATAGTCTGTTTTGTTTTTAAATGGGAATCGCTGTGGGAACTTCTTCAGCCAATTGGCCATGGTCTCTTAAAGGCTATTGGCTAAAGGAGTTCCCACAACAGGGAATTAGACAATTGATATTGAGAAATGTCATTACCAATGATTGCTGTTTCCTGTTATCTTGGGGGTGGGGGTGGTAGTGGTGATGGTGATGTTATGTGTGTGTATGTTTCCATTCTTTTCTCTACTAGTCTGAGATTATTTCTTTCTAATATATTTGTGGGTGTAGTTATCCTCCTTAGGTTGGGGTTTTCCTTCTAGTTTCTTCTGTCAAACTGGATTTGTGGATAAATGTTGTTTAAATTTGGCTTTATCATAGAATATGTTTTCTCCAGCTATGGTGATTGAAAGTTTGGATGGGTGTAGTAGTCCAGACTGATATCTATGGTCTCTTATGACTTGTTTTACATATGGCCAAGTCCTTTTCCCTATTAGTGTCTCCATTGAATAGTCAATATTGTTCTAACAGATCTGAATTCATATTTTATTTGATTTGTTTACCTTTTGACATTTTGCTGTTCTTTATTCTGTACATTTAATATTTTAATTATTATGTGATGAGGATATTTTCTTTCCTGGTTCAATCTATTTGTTGTTCTGTATATTTCTTTTACATTTATAGTCATGTTCTTTTTTAGGTTAGGAGAGGTTTTTTTTGTGACTTTGTTGAAAATATTTTATGGGCCCTTTAACTGTGTTTCTTCACCTTCCCTTCTTCCTATAATACTTAGGTTTTATCTGCTAATAATGTTACATATTTTTTCAATGCTTAGTGCCAAGAGTTTTTTAGTTTAATTTTTTTTTGAGTAATGATTTTGCCTTTAGTGCCTGGGATTTTCTTGTCCATCTCTTTTATTCTGTTGATAAAGCTTGCATCTATATTTCCTATTCACTTCTCTCAATTTTTCATCTTCAATTTTTTTCCTCAATTATTATTTTCTTTTTATTGATTTCATTTCTATTTTCAGTTTTTGTTCACTTTTATTCATTTCCTCACACTGTTCCTTTGTGTTTGCCAAAAAAAATGCATAATAGAAGGTTAATCTGGGTCCGTTATGTATGAAACTCTCTTTCTTCTACCTTACTTTATTGTTATTAGCTATGACAGGCTAGGCATGCTCTAGTGCTGCTTTCCCACTCTTTTCAGATAAGATTGCTTTTGACCCTGTTTTTTGACATTCTTTCCTCTGTCTCTTTGCTTTTGCATATTTATTTTCATACTTTCCATTGAATTTGGCATATCTGATGTATGTATATTCCACAGAGATCTCATTTTTTTCTCTGAATGACATTTTAATGTCTGCACCAAAACATGGTCTTACTTCATAGCTGAACATTCTCCTCTCAAATGATACTAAATTTCTCCAAGTCCATCTATTACTCTTTGAAATTACACCTTACCATTCTTGGTGGCTTTGGTCTGTCTTAAAACTAGACATGTTTCTCAATGCTCTATGCTTCTTGATTGACAGCTTATATCTAAGATTGGGGATTGAAAAGTTAACTGGAAGCTGCAAGCTGCTTCTGAGGCTAGACAACTATGGTACTTTTGAGGGGTAATACAAAATTTATGTGAGAAAAGTATCACTGTAAATACCTTGAACACCTTTTTCTTGGCTTATTATTCCCACAACATAGGAATAAAAGAAAAAATTGCCTAGGACACATGATACGCTAAACAGTTTTAAGTCATTACATGATAATTTTATGCAATTACATTCTTCATGATTAAAAAATTTTCCAAAAAATCCACCTTTCCTGAAAGCCATGTTTGTAAATGGGGATAAAATCAATTATACTGCATCTCTTAGAAAACTAAACTCCCTGAAAATGAGAAAATCATACCAGGACATCTTTAGTTTATTTACAGAATTATGTTCAAAAGATAAATCTTCATCCTTAGGAAGCATACACTATTCATTATAACAATGAAGAGACTTATTAAACAATTCACACCAAGGAAAGAAAGCCCAATATTGAGTAAGATGGTAAGCAGGGAGAAGGACATTGCCTACGTCCTTTTAATAGGTATTCAGACTTGCTTCAAATAAAATACACTTAGTTATCTTTATAGTCAGGAATCATTCTGAAAAAGGTTTTGCAATAGTCCTCTGTGCCTCAATTTCACCAAAAGTGTAGTGAAGAGTATATTGCTGTGAGTTGCACCAATAGAGGGGACCATGACTCCCCTGTTCCAGGCTGCTGACAGCAAGGCTTCCTTTCCTCTTATAGTCACATTCTTCTCAACTAAACTTCAGATTTTTCAAAATTTCAATAGAGTTCTCTGGAGGATTAACATAGGAAAGAAAAATAAATAATGAAATAAATGGAAGCCAAGATCCACACTTGAGAAAAAGGTAGATCTATTTTATGTGACCTTGACTTTTCACACACTAGTTTTCTCTGGTATGACTACAGTGTCCTGTGTAGGGCAGCCAAGAATATCACAAATGACAGGTAAACAACAAGCATGATTCAAGAGTAAGGTATTTTATTTAACACTATAGTTCTATGTGACTAGTAATATTTTTATTGTAAGTTTATAAATAAGCATGTAAAGTAAAACAAGTACCTTATCTAAAGAAATATGGCTTAATGGCAAAGGGTATCCTGATTCCTCCAATATCTGGTTTATCCTACATCCTCTTACACAGCTATAAACCAAAGTCTACATTGGGGAACAGGGGCTACAATTTCATTCTTCAGCAAAGAGACAGGTTTTTTCACTTCATCTCTGGTTTTTATGAAGTTTCCTGCCTTCTCAGTACTTGGTGTTTCTTTTGTTAGTTACCGTGTTCATAGACTTTAGGTTTTGCCTGTTAAAGAATATGTACCTCTGAGGCTTCAGGAAAAGAACAGAGAGTTTATGTGCTGTTTGGAAAGAAAGGGCAACTTGAACTGAAAGTTTACATAAACACACTTCAATCATTGTTGTCCTTTCTAGTTGAGCTTAGGGACTTGGCTTTTAAGATTGCACATTTGTGTCTGCTCAACACACAGGGCTTCCAAGTGTAGTGTTCATCACTGTCAATTTAGTGTAGAGAATTTTATACAATATTTTAAAATAGATGAAGATATTCTACATGCTCCTTTGATTGAACGTTCTTCGTTTTTTATTTCTTGGCATCTCATCTCATTTACCTACTTGGGAATTTAGGGTTTTGTTGTTTTTAGTTGTTTTTCACTGTTTTTCTTTTGTTGTTGTTTGTTTTGTTTTCCTTCACCATTCTAATGGGTATTAGTAGAAAGAATAAGCAAGTTATAAATCAAATAACTTATGTCAAACTAGAACTTGTGAATGATTTCTTCATTCAAAAAACATTTCCAAGGTAAACACTGGAACTGAACGTATGTGTTTTACATTCTCATACTAGAATTGGAATAATTATTTGTTCAGAGGTCACATGTGTACCAGGAAATTTGATTCCCTTCACTAGCTGTTAATTTGTTCACTAAAAAAATATTTACATATCAAGCTATATACATAGATTCAAATTCAAATAAAGAGGTTTGCTTTCAGAGGGCACTTGACAATGCCTGAGGACCTGTTGGTCATAATAGGAAGTGAGGGGGGACTACTGTCATCTAGTTGGTGTAGATTTGATATGCTTCTGAGCAGTGTATTATCCACAGTAGACCCTACATCAAAGGATTCCCTAGGCATAATGTCAGTAGTATCAAGGCTGGTATGCTCTACAATAAATTCTTTTGAATATGGCACTAGTCTTAAATAAGAGAATAGATTTCATCCATTGAAACTGCTTCAACTCCTCTGTTATCTGGTCTCAGATCCCTTTAATTTGTTGTGAAAAGATGAGCTTAGCTTGCTTTGCTATTAGCTTGCTACTTTTTCTATAAGAGGCTTTGGCCTATGGAAAAGAAACTTAGTTGTATTTTTAATTTATTACAGTGTTCAGAGTAGATTATAACTCCATCTTTCTATATTTAGGGACCTGTACATCAGCTAAAATGAAAAGCCACAACCAGTAAGAAATGGCGGAGAAGTAACTGCAATAGGAACTCTTCTATTTGCCAACAGATGAGGAAGTTGTTTGTTTCTCTAAACAAGCTCAATCATCAGAGAATATAGATGCCTATACTATTTTGTGTGAATTAAAAAATTGATTTTACTGTGCCAAAACCCTAAAATACATCCTAAAACTGAAGGATACTAAAGTTGTTCTGCTTTTGGAAGAATATCTCTTATGACAATGTTTATTTAGAAAAAAACCATCACTTTCTAGAATCGTAAAAGATTTATTGTGTGAAGGAATTGGTATACCAGAGACCATATTCTGAAAGAGAATTCATCGCCATAGAATTGTACACCTACTTTCAACTAGTGATAAATTCCATATCTCAGTTTGTAAAAAAACCAATTGGTATCATTTTCAAGTAGAGTTAGAAGTCATGTTTCTGTATTGTTCTTAGTTTTAATGTTGAAAAGTAAAATTTGATGGAGGAAGGTCTTTGGTGATAAGTTAAAATTTAGATAGGTGGAGTAAACAGAACAGAATGCTGGGAGGAAGAGAAAGTGAGCTCATGCAGCTCTCTCCAGGGCAGACACGATGCAGCCAGCCACCAGGTCAGACATGCTGAATCTTTCCTGGTAAGTGCACATCATGGTGCTACATAGATGATTAGAAATGGGTTAAGAGACTGAAACTAATAGGCCAGGCAGTGTTTAAAAGAATACAATTTGTGTGTTGTTATTTCAGGGTATAAGCTAGCCAGGCAGCCAGGAGCTGGGATGTGGGAAGAGGCCCGCAGCTCCTACAACAGAATGGCGCCCAGACATGTGGACAACTGAATCCACTGAAAGCATGAGAAAGCTTGGGAAAGAGTAAAGCATGTTTTCTTGGTAGCAGCAATTTCTCGGGTCTGCTCTGCCTGCCAGAGGCAAGTAAATGCTCTCATCTAAGAGAGGCTTCCTGACTCGGCTTTAGCTGCAAAACCCTGCAGCTCTTAATAGGTCCTGCCCCGAAACATTTAAATGGTGTTGATAAAAGCTGACTGAATGCTTGTTTGTTTTCAGCTGTAGCAGGAGAAAAAGTTGTGCTGTTTTAAAATGCCAGCTTTCTGGGCCATCCTGCCAGGGCAAACTCTGACTCCTTGGGGCAGGAGGCCAGCTACAGAGAGAGCATTTGAGTGTTGTAGCTTGTTTGCTGATAAGGACCTTGAAACTAATACAATGAATTACATCATACAAGGTTTATATGATTATGGGGATACCTTAATTTGCTTGTTACTAGGCTTCAGTTTTCTTTTCCATATTCTATCATTAAGGAAGAATATGGCACTCCTAAGAACAATTGAATCTTTACGTACTAATAATGAACAGAAAAATATGGCACTCCTAAGAACGATAGAATCTTTACAAACTAATAATGAACAGAAGAATATGGCACTCCTAAGAATGATAGAATCTTTACAAACTAATAATGAACAACTAATTGACAGGATTAAAATTATTGAAAATCAGAGGTTATCTGAACAAGTGGATACTATGACAGACAAAATTGATTCCATATCCAAGGGTATTAGAAAGTTACCTGAAAGGGTTCAGGCTTTTGAATTTGACCTTCAGACTTTATCACAAAGTTTTGATAAGGTAACAGACAGAATGTACCTCCAAGATGGGAATCTACATGATATACAAGAAAAGTTTAAGGAGGACATGTTATCTTTGAAGGAAAAAATTGAAGCTTTGGAATCACAGGTGCAGAATGGGGACCAAAAAATTGATACCTCAGTGAAATCACTGGAAATATATACAGGTGAGGAGATTCAGGATTTAAGAGAGACAATGATAAAAAGACTTGAAAAGATTGGAGAAACTATTGCAGCTGGTGAACAGAGTAAGGAGGCAAAAGGACAGGATACAATGCCTCCACCAGCTATTAGAACTGGCTTACCCAGGGTTCTAGCAACATACCCTATACTTAATTCTGACAAAGCGTCAACATCTAAAGGCTCAAAGGGAGTCAGAGAAGCTAGATGGATGCCAATAGCAATGAATGATCTGAAAGAAATTAAGCAAGCTGTTGTTAATTTTGGCTTGCACAATGCATATGTAAAGGAAATGATAAGGACTTGGGCTTCTAATGCTAGAGCTACCCCCCCATGATTTCCATCAGTTAGTGTCTGCAGTTTTAGATAATGGACCTTCCTTGATGTTTGGAATTTATTTCAGAGAAGAATCCAAACATATGGAACAGCAAGGGAGAGCAAAAGGTGTTGAGGTATCCCAAGATCAAATTCTTGGTGCAGGAGAATATGCTGATCCACAGATCCAAGCTCTTTATGACGATGAAGTACTTTGTCAATGTCACCAAGCAGCTTTAAATGCTTGGAATAGGATACAAGATCCAGCAAAAAGGATTGAATCATATACCAGAATTAGGCAGGGACAGAGAGAACCCTTTATTGACTTTTTGCAAAGATTAATTAAGGCTCTGGACATAGGAGTAACAGACCCAGAAGCTAGACGAATACTTCTTGAATCTCTAGCCTTTGAGAATGCAAACATAAAATGCAAAAAGATAATTGGGCCTTTCAAGTCTAGATCAGCACCTATGGATGAATGGATTCAGCATACAATGAATGTTGAGACGTTTAGCTATAATGATGAATCTTGGGTAGGAGAAGCAATTTCCAAAGCAATGAGGAGACATCAAACTGCCAGGTGTTTTAATTGTGGTAAATTAGGACATTTGCAAAGGGATTGCAGGCAAAGAATTTCTAGGAATAATATCTCTTCTGGGAATGACAAAAATAGGAGACCTCGGCCTTCAGGTATATGTAGGAGATGTGGTAAAGGCAGGCATTGGTCCAACGAATGTAGGTCAACAAAAGACAGACGGGGCAATCCGATATCATCGGGAAACTCCTTGGGGGGCCTCTCGCAGGCCCCCAAGCCAACAGTGGCCCAGTCATTCCCAGTCACAGTGGAGAACGTGCCTCACCAAGAAAATTAAAAGCTCCAATTTCTGCTGTAAAAAGTAATAATGGTCTAAATGATGAATTACGTGTGGAGGATGAGCAAAAAAACCCAATAGGACAGAGTAAAAGTATATTTTGGCAGACTTCTATTAATGATCAAAGACCAAAGCTAAGAGTCTGTATAAATGGCACTTTTATTGAAGGCTTATTAGACACAGGTGCGGATGTAAGTATCATTACCCCAGAATCTTGGCATCCGAATTGGCCTCTTCAAGAGGTAGATGTTCAGTTCCTAGGAATTGGAACCCTATCTCGTGTAAAACAAAGCACAAGATGGGTTAAATGCATAGGGCCCGAAGGGCAAATAGGAAGACTAAGGCCATATATAGCCAATATTGCCATAAATTTATGGGGCCGTGACCTGCTACAGTAATGAAATACCCAGATTAACATTCCTGTATTTCCAGGAACTCATAATTCTGGGAAGGATATGATGAGGTATTATGGAAAAAGGTCACCAGCCATTCAGGCTGTACAAGAACATACAGCAAATACCAAACCTTTAGAGGTACCAACAGCCCTACCTTTAAAATGGCTAACTGAGAAGCCAATACGAATCAAACAGTGGCCTCTAGCTGAAGATAAACTACAGGCATTGGAACAGCTGGTGCAAGAGCAACTAGATGCTCACCATATTGAAGAATCAACCAGCCCTTGGAATTCTTCTGTGTTTGTTGTAAAAAAAGATATCTGGTAAATGGAGAATAGTGATAGATCTAAGAGCTGTCAACAAAGTAATTCAACCTATGGGCCCACTACAATCTGGAATTCCTTTGCCTTCTCTGTTACCAAAAGGATGGTCTCTTATAGTTATTGATTTGAAAGATTGTTTTTTCACTATACCGTTACAAGAAAAGGATAGAGAAAAATTTGCCTTCACAGTGCCTACTTATAATAATTCTCAGCCTAATAGATATCAATGGACTGTCCTCCCACAGGGTATGCTCAATAGTCCTACACTGTGCCAATATTTTGTAAGTAAGCCATTGGAAATAATTCGTAAACAATTCCCCAAGTCCATCATTTATCATTACATGGATGACATCTTGTTATCTGATTCAAATAATGATACTTTAGAAAGGATGTTTGAAGAAGTAAAGAAAGTCTTGCCTAGGTGGGGATTACAAATTGCCCCTGAAAAGATTCAAAGAGGAAATTCTATTAATTACCTAGGTTACAGAATAGGGTTAGAGAAAATTAAAATGCAAAAGGCACAAATTAGGAGAGACCGCTTAAAGACTCTTAATGACTTCCAAAGATTGTTAGGAGACATTTCCAGTCTACGACCAGCTGTTGGGATAACACCTGATCTAATAGTTCATTTAAACAAAACCTTAGATGGTGATAAAGATTTGAATAGTCCAAGAAAACTGACAGCTGAAGCAGAAAAGGAACTGACAATGATTGAGGAAAAATTACAGGAGGCACATGTGGATAGGGTGAACCCAAATCTTAGCTGCATCCTAGTCATATTGCGTTCTAGAATTTCTCCTACATGGATTCTAATGCAGAGGGAAGATATTATTTTAGAGTGGATATTTATACCTAATAAACCAAGTAAAAAATTAAAAACTTATGTGGAAAAAGTCTCTGAATTAATTATAAAACGTAAGCTGAGACTTCGTCAACTAGCAGGTATAGACCCAGCAAAAATTATAGTGCCTTTTACTACTGAAGAAATAAAAAAGTTATGGGAAGACAATGAACCGTGGCAAAGAGCTTGTGCTAACTTTTGGGAGAAATTAATAGCAACTATCCCAAAAGTGGTAGACTTAACCTCATAAAAAGAACTTCTTGGATTCTTCCTAGAATTGTACGTGATGCTCCAATAACTGGAGCCCGTACGTTCTATACTGATGCAAATAAATCAGGGAAAGCAGTTTACAAGTCAGATGAATTGAGTAAGGTGGAACAAAGCCCTTATAATTCTGTCCAGAAGGCAGAATTATATGCCATTCTTATGGTGCTAAGGGATTTTAAAGAACCTCTTAATATAGTTACAGATTCACGATATGCGGAAAGAGTTGTCTTGCATATTGAAACCGCTGAATTTATACCAGATGACACAGAGTTGACTTCATTGTTTATCCAGGTACAAGACATAATGAGGAACAGGCTTTGTCCGATGTACATAACACACATCAGGTCCCATACAGGTCTGCCTGGTCCTCTAGCCCAAGGCAACGCTGAGATTGATCAATTATTGATTGGAAGTGTGTTGCAGGCCTCAGAATTTCATAAGAAGCATCATGTCAATAGTAAAGGCCTAAAGAAAGAATTTTCCATTACTTGGCAACAAGCTAAGGACATTATAAAGAGATGTCCTACTTGTTCTTTCTATAATCAAACACCATTGTCTGCAGGGAGTAACCCAAAGTGTACTAAGAGAAATGAAATCTGGCAGATGGATGTGTTCCACTTTATGGAATTTGGTAAATTAAAATATGTACACCACACCATAGACACGTATTCAGGTTTTCAATGGGCTACTGCCCTGAGCTCAGAAAAGGCTGATTCAGTAATCACACATTTATTGGAAGTTATGGCCATCATGGGTATACCTGCACAAATAAAGACAGATAGTGGTCCAGCATATGTATCTAAGAAAATGAAACGCTATTTTGATTATTATAATATCAAACACATTACAGGTATACCAAAAAATCCTACAGGTCAGGCAGTTATAGAAAGATCAAATCTTACTATAAAGGATATGCTGAACAAACAGAAAGGGACCGAAAATACCCCCAGAAATAGATTATATAATGCTTTATTAACCTTGAATTTACTTAACGCTAATGAGAAAGGACCAAAAGCAGCAGAAAGACATTGGACAATGGAAAAGTCTGCTGAACTAAATCAACTGATTTATTTCAAAAATGTGCTGACCTCTCAATGGAAGCCAGGAGATGAGCTATGTTGGGGAAGGGGTTTTGCTCTTGTTTCCACAGGAGAAGAAAAATTGTGGATACCATCAAAATTAATAAAGTTTCGATTTGAAGAAGAGAAACCTCTTGGAAAGGAGAAATGACAACTCATCCACAATGATGATATTCATACAGGTGGTAAGAAAAACATATAGAATGGGGGCAGAGTTCTGTTCTTATCTCCACAGGAAAACACTCATCTTTGAAAAATTCAAGGGACCCTGGATGTTTGGATACTGGCAGATGGAAAAATACCTGCCCAATAGGAAATATCAAGAAAACTGAATGGGTTGTGTAAGTAATATTAAACCATGTTTCTAAATTTATAAAGCTGGTTTTGAAGTTGGACTCTGGCGCAGTCCCTCTCCAATTCCATGCCTGTTAGTAAGAGAAAAACCCAGAGTTTCTGGAGTTTCTGTCTCATTTCACGAGCCATGATATGGGACAGAAAGAAATATGAGTTTAGAAAACATCTTTGCTCTTCTTCATATCTATCATACTTTTCATTAAATATATCTATCATGCCTGTCTATATATGTCTATATGATTAATGTTTAAGTTTTTCACAATGAACAATGAGTTTTTCCTGAAGTGACATTTGAAGTTTCCAGGAAGAAGATGGGGCCCCATAACAACAACTCCATCTGGTTGATATGACGTCATATGATAGCGCTACTGCAAGACCTGCTTTGGGTACCAGCTGCACAAGACAGTTCCAACTTGGTTAGCTGAAATGGTGCATATCTTATACAACATTTTGGCCAGACCTGCACAAAATATTCAGAGACTATTGGCAATTTTAAAAGACATTGATCTTGAAATTTAACCATCATTTTACTTTCACAGGATCCCCCAGAAAGAACGTCACCCCTATGACAGCTGGAAGTAATTCTAGAGGACGACGTCCCCTCTCCCAGTAAAGTTTGCCCTTGGGTTTAGGGACATCATTTAGGGGTTGATTATAATTAGTATACGATTGAGGGTTGGGGGAGGAATTTTATAAGCTCAGGGATCATTTTGAAAAAAAAAGAGGGATGATGGGATAATAGATTTGTAATTGTGAGTTACTCTCTTTAGACAAATATATTGGTATAGATTCTTGTATATTGATACAAAGTTAAATTATATTGACTATTGTATGCATGCATGTTTCTACCTCTGTTTAAAACATTTTTTATGTATTGACATATATTGTATATATATATATATATATATATATATATATATATATATATATATATAGTATATATTTACCATATTGCAGTGTACATTTCTACCTCTGATTAAGATACTTATATAATGTTTGTGTATTGATATATATTTACCTACTGCAATGTATATTTGTACATTGTTTATTTTTGGAGGTCATTGTCCTCATTTGTTTCACAGTAGTTTATTTTCTTAGTCTTTAAGTTAGATAGATATTGAGAATTATATAGATTAATAGTCATCTAAGTTTGTCATTTATAATTAGACTAATCAGGTTCTTTAGATATATAGAGATTATACTCAGTATAGATAGATAATCTTCAACTTCTTCAAAGAGCTGTAGAAAATGGCCTTTAATCTAACTCAGAGTTTTGTGGTAGTGAGACACAATTGCTCCTGGCAACACTGCTCTATTCCCAAGAGAATGTTGAGCACCAAAGACACTCCACCTGGAGCCTTTCTTTTTAGCAGAACTGGCCTTTGGGCAAAGAAATGCCCATACCTCAACCACTGACAGAGATACAGAGCATGCATCAATGGATAAAACAGGACTGTTATATCCTGCCAAGACAGGGTAAGATAGTTTTGAAAAGTTGCTTGCCTTTGAAAATGGTATGTCAGTTATGTTAGGCCTTAGCCAAAGTTGGTTGCTTCAATGCTGCTAACGTGATTTTGGGTGATTGCCCAGGTAGCTAGGTGTCTCTGTGATTTGTTGCATGTTTTGGAAGTTGTTTTACTGAACTTCCTAATTACCCAGGTAACATTATTTCCCTTCTCAGATCTTCGATGGGGTTGAAGACTATATAAATGCAGTTACTTTCTCTCATGACTTGGCCAAGTTATTTATTGTACAAGACCTAAGCTAGTTAGAATAGGAATTTTGTACTTATTGTATATAATTTCATAGTAGGTTTAGAACTCTCTTACTTAAACAAAAGGGGGAGGTGTTGCGGGAGGTCCTTCCTCTCCTCCAGCCTATAGCTGCTGAGATACCAGCCCATTGGGGCGTGGTCTCTCTCCCTTTAAAAAAGCGGCCACTTCCCTCTCCTCTCTCTCTTCACTTCCTGCTCTGCTGGCGACTAGACTCCCTTCTTGTTTGTGCAGAGGGCTGTTGTTTGGGATAGTGATCTGTAAGTTTTTTTCCCCTTTAAATAAATACCACCCTATTAATCATAATTCCAAATTGGTGTGGCCTTGTTTGTGACTTACGCCTTCAATATTTGACAACGAAACAAAAAGTATCAAATGGAAAAAAAGCATATTTAACAAATGGTGCTAGTATAACTAGATATCAACATGTAGAAGAATGAAAACAGACCCGTATCTATCATCACCATGCACAAAACTCAACTCCAAATGGATCAAAGACCTCAACATAAAGCCAGCCACTCTAGACCTTGTAGAAGTGAAAGTGGTAAGTACACTTCACTGCATTGGCACAGGAGACCACTTCCTAAATATAACTCCAGCAGCACAGACACTGAGAGAAACAATTAATAAGTGGGACCTCCTGAAACTGAAAAGCTTCTCTAAAGCAAAGGATATGGTCAACAAAATGACAGCCTAAAGCGTGGGAAAAGATCTTTACTAACCCCACAACAGACAGAGGTCTGATCTCTAAAATATACAAAGAACTCAAGAAAGTGGTCATCAAAAGAATAAATAATCCAATAAAAAATGGAGTACAGACCTAAACAGAGAACTCTCAACAGAGGAATCTAAAATGTCTGAAAGACACTTAAGGAAATGTTCAACATCCTTAGTCATCAGCAAAATGCAAATGAAAACAACTTTGAGTTTCCATCTTACACCTATAAGAATGGTCAAGATCAAAAACACTGATGACAACTTATGCTGGAGAAGTTGTGGGGAAAATGGAGCACTAATGCATTGCTGGTGGGAATGCAAGGTGGTACAGCCCCTTTGGATGTCAGCGTGATGATTTCTCAGAAAATTAAGAAACAACTTTCTTCAAGACCCAGTAATACTACTTTGGGGTATTTATTGATAGGATGTTCAATCGTGCCACAATGACATGTGCTCACTTATATGCATAGTAGCATTGTTTGTCATAGCCAGAACCTGGAAACATCCTAAATGGCCCTCAACCAGAGAATGGATAAGGAAAATGTGTAACATTTACATAATAGAGTACTACACAGCAAAAAATTAACAACATCATGAATTGTACAGGAAAATGGATGGAGCTAGATAACATTTTGAATGTGGTTACCCAGACATAGAAAGACACTTATCACATGTACTCATTCATAAGTGGTTTTTAAACATAAAGTGAAGAAAACCAGCCACAAATCACAATCCCAGAGAACTTAGACAACAATGAGTACCCTAAGAGAGATATACATAGATATAATCTACATTGGAAGTAGAAAAAGACAAGATCTCCTGTGTAAGTTGGGAGCATAGGGACCTTGGGGGATGGTTTAAGAGGAGGGGAGAGGCAGGTGTTATGCCCAAATCCACAAAGTCCCCACAAAAGCCAACAAGGAGACTGAGTCCTGTATGTAAAAGCAAAGAGCCTTTATTTTAATCAAGCTTGCAAAGTCAGTCTCACCACATTTCCAACATAATGGAATAAACGGAGAGCCCCAAGTTCAATTAGAATAGGGTTTTAAAGTAGTAAAGGGTGAGAGTCCCTGAGGTTCAGGACTCCTGATTGGCTGACATTTGTCTAGGGGTTTCCTGGTGAGTGTGTTTTGCCAATTGTTCCTATCTACAGTGGTTAGAATGCCAGGCATTATTTTTGAATAGTCTGTTCTTAGATGGTGCTTGGTAATCTCTGTTTGTGGCACTTTCTGCAACCAGGTATTCCCTCAGGGTAAACTACTGAGACTAAGGCCTCTTATTAAATTTTTCGATGGCTGAGTTCTACTCTGGCAGGTGTTAATGGTTGGAAGTAAAGAACTTCCTTTGGGTGACCTGGCCATACTTAGCCTATCATTGCTGGCCTTCACACAGGGAGCGGAGCAAAGAAAACTGTAGAACTCAATAAAAATCAATAAAAAATAAAGATTGGAAAACTATTACATCATAATAGCCAGAATTAAATATATCTTGGAATAGCACTAACCATGTATATAGACTTCAACACTGAATGAAGGAGTTGAAGAAGACAAAAGAAGGTAAAAAGAAACTACCCTAATCGGAAAAAATGGTCATCCTACCAAAAGTCATCTACAGATCTAAAGCAATTACAATCCTGGAACTCACTATACAGACAAAGGAAGCCTAAACTCACAGGGAAGTGTTTGCATCTGCTCTGTAATGTTGGGTTTAAAAGCAGCTCGTGTCACACACATGACCTTAAATGATTTTTGTAACAAGAGGATGATGGGAAAAGTCAAATGGAAAGCTTCATGTGGGTTGCAGTGCTGAAACTGAGCAATGGGGGATCTTCCCTTCCTGCCTTTCTGAGTCCCTGGCTGTGTCTTGGCCCAGGCTTGGAGAAGAATTAAGTTTGATGAAGGCTGTGGAACTTATTTGGAGAATGCTTCGCTAGCCTGCCTTCTGGAAGGTTTCTGTGTCGGGGCATTCCTGCAGAGATAGAGCTGATTTGATTATGGACTGTTAATCTGTCTATTGTGATTGCTGCCATTCCTTTCAGGGTACCTTCTGTAGGAATCTGGTCTGAAAGTTTTCTAAAGGGGCAAAGCTGTGCAAACTCAGCTGAGGAACAACCTGGAAAACTACAGGTATCCTTAGCTGAGAATTTGCATTTTGGGCATTGCCTCTTTGGGGAGCTCAGATACAAGGTAGTGGGATATGGTAATTAACTTGCTAAGATGTAAATTGGAGAACAATAAAGAAAAGCTTTGCTAAGCAACAGAGAGTCAGCCCTGACAGACTGTTCCCCATGCAGCTGCAAAGGCTAATTTCACTGTAAAAATAAATAAATAAATAAATAAATGATATCCAAAAGGAAAGAAAAATAACATTTGACATGATGGTAGAAATTAGGGACTGGAATGTAAAAATGATTATTATTATGCCTATGCCTATTATCTATCTGTCCAATTTATTCTAAGTATTAATTACATAATTGCAAGTATAAATATATGCATCTGGAATTAGCAATTAAATTGTTAACATATGCCTCAGTTGCTGTTCTCACAGTAATGAAATGAACTGGGTATGACTGAGTTAGCTGCTAAAAGACATGACAATGATACCACAACAAAACCAACAGAGCCAGTGCTTGAACTAACTTCATTTAAGAAAAGAAATAGATAGCCAGATGAAGTAGTGTAAATCTTTATCTCAGTTTGACACAGGCTACAGTTGCTTCCCTCAGACTAGTTTCTAGCCATCTTGTACTACTTTGTGTTGATTGATTATTAACTATTATGAGAGGACTTAAGACACTGTGAGCAGTGCCACCCTTTGGGTGGTGGTCTTAGACTCTGTAAGCAAGCTGGGCAAGCCATGGGACACAACACAATAAATAGTGATGTTCCGTGACTTTTATTTTAGTTGCTTGAGTTGCTTCTCTAATTTCCCTTAATGATGTATTTTTATCAGAAAGCATAAATTAAATAAGCCCTTTCCTTACCAAGTGCCTTGTAGTCACAGTATTTTAACAATAATAATAGAAACCCAACTAAGACACTAAGTGAGCTGAAAGAAAATGTGCTTGTATCTACCATTTAACTGCAATCTTACACTAACTCTCCTATTCAATCAAGCTGAGCAAGTAGCACACACTCACATGCTGTCAGTTAAAGATCCGTCTGATCTAGAAGCTCATCTACGGTTATTTACCAATTTGATCTTTCATGGAGCTAAGGTTTATCTAATCCAGTCATATTCTGAAAGTGAATTCCCCAGGAACAAATACCAAAGATCAGAAAGTGATTTAGGATTCCCCTCTGTATGCTGTGAATACCATTGGTTAATAAAGAACTGTCTTTGCCTATGATAATGCAAAAGAGTAGAGCTAGGCAGGGAACACTAAACTAAATGCTGGGAGAAAGAAGGGCAGAGTCAGAGAGAAGCCATGTAGCTCCACTGGAGCCAGATGGAACTTTTTCCTGTAAGCCACAGCCACGTGGCAATACACAGATTACTAGAAATGAGTTAAATTGAAATGTAAGAACTAGCCAATAAGAAGTTAAAGCTAATACGCCGAACAATGTTTTAAATAATACAGTTAGTTCCTGTGTGTTTATTTTGGGGCTGAGTGGCCGAGAACCAACAAGTGGTCTTCTTACAACAAGGAGGCAAAAGGTGTCTGTACATTTAAGAAAAGGTACTATTCCACTTCCTCCAGTGCTGCATTTTGACATTCAGAAGCATTAAGCACTTTTCCTTCAAGAACTCTTCCTTTACAATGAATAAATAGACATAGTGCATTGGTTGGAAAAATCACAAATCTTAATCAATGAAGCAGGTATAGAAGTAAACTCTACTTTTAGTGAGAGAATTTCAAAGTAGTATTAAGAGAAAATCATATGGATGGGTGATACTGTTACATTCATCTTTGGAAAATAAACCTTGTCAAATACACTTTCAAGAAGTATGTTTTTTGATCCTTTCTTTAAATCTATGTGTATACTATTTTAACACCTACCATCCCAAAAGCACTCAAGCTTTTGGAAAAATGTGGTTCAGTAATACTGCACCAAAATTCATGATTTATATGTATGTATATATTTAAATCATAGATACATGTATGAATGATATACTACAGATACAAGAAATTGCTATAACAATCTCCATTTCACAAATATAACGTAATTTCCATATTTTTAAATTATTTCAAAAATAAACATTTTTCTTTTATGGGGAAATGCAAAAACACAATACTAAGGAAATTGATGTATTAGATAATTTTGATTTCAATGGAAGGTAGAGAGAGACCTAATTGAGTAAATATATATCCATACAATACCATCAGATAAATAATATCCATATGATACCATCACATAACTAATAAAACCAAGAGAGATCATCTGTTTTGGTTTAATGGATTTGGTTGTTTTCTAACTCAAGGAATGATATATCTTGGTGTGAAAGACAATATCTCTTAGGATCTCAGAAATTTGACAAAGAGAGGAAAAGACATACACTCAATCGCACACATACACATGCATATATACACTCAGGAAGAGGGGTGAAAAATATATTGTCTCATTGCTCTCTTTGTTACCTTCAATTAGAGTGTTAAAAATATATACTTATTAACTGTGTGACCTTTAAATAATAGACTTACCAGATATAGGTATAAATTCAAAACAGCAAAGGTTATATTTGTCTATCTCTACTGTAGAAACCTATAGGTAATTTTTATCCTTGCTGATATATATACTAGACTATGAAATTATAAGTCCATAAATTCAGGTCTTTTGCAAATGCCAAATATAGCAGAATAATACAATCTTTAAAGGGTAGAATGAACAGGATGTCTGGGTTTTGGAAGATTGATTTTATATATATAAACAAGACATCACTCTGAGACTCAAAAGAAGAGTCAAAATAATTTCACAAAAAAGAGTTGGTTCAAAAAATGGAACATAATAAGATGAATACTTTATAGAGAATTTTTAAAAAATATAGTGAATTGATATTTAAATATTATCCTTAAGATAGATAAAAAAATTCATGTGTAGATGAAATTAGATTTTTACTTCATTCACCATTTAATATGTTAGAGTTTCCTCAATGTTTTTGGGAAATTATCTTTGCTCAAACACTCTTGTGTATATGTTTTGAATTGAATGACCATCTTATAATTTGATCTCTGTTGACAGATCAATGTTCTGTTGAACATTAAAAGAGGATAATTATGGATTTTCTACATCAATTAATAAATTAAGAATGATAAAGGACATTTACCATATATACTTTACTTTGTGCTGAGTAAATTTTTTTTTTTTTTGGTTTTTTCGAGACAGGGTTTCTCTGTGGCTTTGGAGCCTGTCCTGGAACTAGCTCTGTAGATCAGGCTGGTCTCGAACTTACAGAGATCCGCCTGCCTCTGCCTCCCGAGTGCTGGGATTAAAGGCGTGCGCCATCACCGCCCGGCTGTGCTGAGTAATTTTAAATAAATTATCATGAACGAATTTACATGTGTGTTTTAAATTCCCAATAATACTCAAGAGTGATATCACCATTAGCCCCATTTATTGGAAGGGATAATGAAGTACTAGGATACAAGCAAGTTTTCAAAGGTTACAAAGCTAATAAGTATATATTTTTATTTACTTCTTGATGCTATGATAAAGCATTCTAACTGAAAGCAACTTGAGAGAGAAAAGCTTTTCTTAGGCTCATTGTTCCAAAAGGCTAAGAATACACAATGGAACAGAAGGCATCACAGTGGGTCTTCAGATCAGGAATCCTTCTGATCACATACCCATCAGTGAGAGCAAATAAGCTGGAATAAGGATATACACCTTCAAAATAATGTACTTTGTACATTATATTCAGTGATGTACTTCATCCAGCAAGACTGTACCCCTCAAACATTGCTTAACCTCTCTGAACACCAACAAGGAATGACCAAATAAATGAGCCTTTGTGGCACAATTTCCATTCAAACCACAATGAATCCTGACACATGAGCAGAAAGTCACTTGTCCAACTTTGAAAATTTGCACAGCTTGTAAAAATCTGAGCATAGTTTAATCATACAAAGCCTATTTCTAGAATCAAGGCAGTCTTTTAGGTATGGCCACTAAAACAATGTTTAAATAAAATCCGATATAAATATATAGATATAAATATATTCCCCGCCGGTCGTGGTGGCGCACGCCGGTAGGATTTGCTGAAGGAGGCAGAGGCAGGAGGATCACGAGTTCGAGGCCAGCCTGGGCTACACATTTAAAAGCCGGGCGGTGGTGGCACACGCCTTTAATCCCAGCACTCGGGAGGCAGAGGCAGGTGGATCTCTGTGAGTTCGAGACCAGCCTGGTCTACAAGAGCTAGTTCCAGGACAGGCTCCAAACCACAGAGAAACGCTGTCTCGAAAAACCAAAAATAAATAAATAAATAAATAAATAAATAAATAAAATAAAATAAAAAATATATTCCCTTTCTGAATAGAGCATTGTGGGGTTAGGAAAAATTAGTCAAAACCAATTCTAAACATGAGCTGGGCAAACACTAAATCCATAGCTCCCGGTTATGTTTCTGTAACTTTCAATTTCAAAAGACTTAGTTTTTCACACCTTTAGTTTTGCGGCCTACAACATACATTGCTAACCTGGTGTGTATTCATTCTTCATATTCAGCTCCTTTTTTAGGGTCTTCACTGTAACTAGAGCATCACTTTTGCATCTTCACACAATGGCCTCTCAGCGCCTCCTCATGACCCTGCCAGGCATTGTTTGGCCTTGGCAACCCTTTGAAACAACAATATTCAAACGTAATTATATGTTATGTTTTTCAATATTTTAGGTTCAAAGATAAGATAACATACAATTTTAAGGCATGTTTCCTATTTAGTTTCTGCATTTTCTTGGATTGTGGATATTCATTGAAACTTATGGCACATTTACTGTTTTATTATATGAATATCTATCAATTTACCTTTTCTACAAGAGTAAAACTCATTATCAAATAATTAAAAATGGAACCAGTGACTTGACATAGTAGATAAATGTACTAGTCACACAATTCAGATAACCTGAATCCAATTTCTAGAAACCAGGGTAGAAAGAAAGAACTCCCCAAAGAAATTGTCTGTGACATTCAAAAGTATGTTGTGTCCCAAATGTGCCCACACTCTCACCACTCTCTTTTTCTCCCTCTCTCTCTCTTTCACACACACACACACACACACACACACACAAATCACTTATGCATGCACAACAAATAAGTATTATATATAAAAAATAATAATGTAATTATTAAATCATCACAATTACAGATATAAATTTTATATCAGTTTTCCATTTATTTAATCAAATAATTTATCCACTTTTAAAAATATATTACAATGTGCATTTTGATGAACATTTTATGATTCATCTATGAAAATCACCTTTTCGTTTTCCAAAAGAGATAGTAGAAATCATTTTTTTCCTGCTGACTACATAGCTGCTTACTTAGAGGTAATGCAGCAGAGGAAGATTGTTCACCATATCTTAAGGCACATCCTCACCTAATTTCAGCTCTATCTAGATTCTAGGATCTAGCAGTAGATATACTCACTTGTTTTTAAGGTTTGTGAGAAGAACAAGAGACCACAATTGTTTTATCAATAAATCAAATGTTCCAGACTCTTGGGCTATCATTCGTAACCTTTTCTCACTTACTATGTTCACTTCAAAGGATAAATGAATAGGGCAATTCTAAAATGCTTCAACAAATGCAGAGAGTAGTGTTTTGTTTTGTTTGTTTTGAGTGGTAAACTTTTTGTTTCCTGTGTGTTACTTAGGTGCAAATAATAGAGCTCTAACTGTAATGTGTAAGGTTAACAGAGTCAATAGACCAAAGTTCCTTCTCTCTTTGAAATCAGCCCTAAAATTAAATCATTAAGTGAATGCATGAATAAAACCTTTAAACACTTTTTCAAGAAGTCTGATTATAGTATGCATTTTACACTCAACATGCATTCAGATCAACTTTCAGGATTACACATGAGCTACAAAAGTTCAGACTAAGTCAGGCAATGAGATAATTAAAATTTTCTCACTTGATTACTGTTCTAGAAAAATTGAACAAAAGGGAAGATTATTGCTATATAAATATAAAGATTGGTTAAAAAGAGCCTCTTCAATCTAGATAGGAGCTAAATGCCCCATTTCTTTCTGGCTGTAACACATGGACTCCTCATACTAACACAGAAGGAACACATTACTATAGTCCTACAAAGCAGATCAAAGCAGATGCATCATTTACCATCATCTTAGCTTTCAGTACACTAGCAGAATTGCATCTGCCTCTAAACATTTATTTCCCATCACTCTCAAAAGCTTCCCTGAAATTTTCCATGATTATTTTACTAATATCTGTTTGCTAACATCAACTGAACACTTACACTTCTAAGTATTAACATAGAGTAATAGTTTCTAAATTGTTTGCATTTTTGTATGTTATGGTCTTTCTGGGTCTGAATAATTATCCTTTCCAAGGACAACCAATTTCCCAGCCTTTGATATCAAACTGAAACTTCCAGATCCATGTTCACTGTATTGAAGAAGCAATGTTTTTCTTCTTAAATATTAAACTACCAGATGTCAGATATTAAATTACTGCCTCTATAATTTACAGCTTGGTGAAATTATTCAAACTAGCTAGAAAAATTTGTGTAATGTCCTGTTCTGATCCTCTTTTGGAATCTAGAAGAATGACTTGTTCTGCCAATGACTAGCCTTTGTGGTTTCTTTTGTGACATTCCATCAGTCCTGTTTTTAAGGTTTGTGAATATACTAGATTTTGTCCAACTATACCTTTACAATTTTATTATTTGCACTACATCTGAATGAATATTATGTAAAAACCCAGAACAGGGACATAGAAAGAACGTTTCATTTTCCAGGTTGTGGTGCATTACTTTAATCACAGGACTCGATGACAAAGGCAAGCCAATTTCTGTGACTGCTAGACCAGTCAAATCTATAGTGCAAGATCCAGAAAAGGTTCCATAAGTTACACAGAAAACCCCTTTCTCAAATAAACAAAAAATAAAGGAAAACAAAATAAACAAAAATGACAAAAATGAAGGGAGTGAAGGAAGAAGGGAGACATGGAGGAAGGAAGGAAGAGAGAGAGAAGAGGGAGAAGGAAGGAAGGAAAGAAGGAAGGAAGGAAGGAAGGAAGGAAGGAAGGAAGGGAGGAAGGAAACATTTTGATTGTGCTTCCTACGCAAACATGAAGACTTGAAACTTTATCTCCAGCATTCTCATGAAAAGGAGTTGGTGTGGTTTGATTTGATTTTTAATTTTCTTTTGGAAGGTACTACAGGGGTGAAAGGAAGATATGGAAGGACTGATTGGTGAAAGGAATTTGGGTGTGTGATTTTCAATTTCCAAAAATTTAATAAAAAAAATTGTGGTACACACTTGCTATCTCAGTGCTTGGGAAAAAGAGGTGGGAAGTTCTCTGAAACTTACTATCCAACCCAACTAGCTCAATTGGTGTAAGTCCAGATCCCAGTGAATGAGGAGCCAAGGTTAACCTCTGGCCTTCAAATGCTCATACCCATATGTAAACCCATAATCACACAAATGCACAATACACATACACTAGTATAAGCACATACAGACACACACATACACACATGTATACACATTTCACAGTGTTTAATGGATGGAAGACTCTAGTAATTGGAAAAGATGTCTCTTTAAAATAACAAACTAGCCAGCGGTGGTGATGCATATCTTTAATCCTAGCACTTGAAGGCAGACAGGTACATTCATGTCAGTCTGATTTCTAGTGCGAGATTGAGGACAACCAAGGCTACAGAGAGAAAACCTGTATTGGAAAAAGAAATGAAAAAGATGTTGTATAAAATAAAAACTATTCAAGTAAGAGAATTCCATTTCTGTTGTGAAGCAAAGAAAGCCTGTTGGAAAAGACATTATGCCACATTCAAACATTGGAAAGTTTCAATCTGTAAAGCATGCAGATGGACAGATAAATAACTTTGGATAAGAAACTAGGATAGTTTAAGAAAAAAGAGAGGGACTAAGTGGATCTTAGAATCTGGAGGTCATTCAAGTATTGTACTTCTCTCATAAAAATGACATGTTGTTTGACATATATATATATATATATATATATATATATATATATATATATATTCAATTATTTTCCTGTTCTCACATAGTAGGTAAGAGAGAACTGAAAGATAAAAATCTCTTGGGAATGTCTAAAACCATAGCTATGGTATGGTTTGGATTATGGAGATGACTTAGTCAATAAAAGATTACTTCCTATGAATTAAGAGCTGAGTTCAATTTTAAGCACCTATATAAAAGTTTAGTGTAATGAAAAAAATCCCTGTGATGCCAGAAGAGGAGAGGTGAAGATAAGAATAAACCTGGGGCTTGTTGGAAAACCAGGCTTTCAAAAACAGTGAGCTCCAGATTCAGAGAAACATTTTCCTCATTCCTATTAATATAGTTCTTGAAACCTTAAATATGGCAATTAGATAAGAAAAGGAAGAAAATGAGACACAAATAGGAAAAACAAAATATCCCTAATTCAGATATTATGATTCTGTACTTAAAACCCTGAAGGACTCTTCTAAAAATAATGTCAGGGATGGTAAACACTTTCAAAAACTAGCAAAATACAAAATTAACAAATAAATCAGTACCTTTCCTATACATAGAAATAATGATCATGAAGGCGTAAGTCACAAACAATGCCACACCAGTTTGGAATTATGATTAATAGGGTGGTATTTATTTAAAGGGGAAAAAACTTACAGATCACTGTCCCAGACAACAGCCCTCTGCACAACCAAGAAGGGAGTCTAGTCGCCAGCAGAGCAGGAAGTGAAGAGAGAGAGGAGAGGGAAGTGGCCGCTTTTTTAAAGGGAGAGAGACCACGCCCCAATGGGCTGGTATCTCAGCGGCTATAGGCTGGAGGAGAGGAAGGACCTCCCGCAACACCTCCCCCTTTTGTTTAAGTAAGAGAGTTCTAAACCTACTATGAAATTATATACAATAAGTACAAAATTCCTATTCTAACTAGCTTAGGTCTTGTACAATAAATAACTTGGCCAAGTCATGAGAGAAAGTAACTGCATTTATATAGTCTTCAACCCCATCGAAGATCTGAGAAGGGAAATAATGTTACCTGGGTAATTAGGAAGTTCAGTAAAACAACTTCCAAAACATGCAACAAATCACAGAGACACCTAGCTACCTGGGCAATCACCCAAAATCACGTTAGCAGCATTGAAGCAACCAACTTTGGCTAAGGCCTAACATAACTGACATACCATTTTCAAAGGCAAGCAACTTTTCAAAACTATCTTACCCTGTCTTGGCAGGATATAACAGTCCTGTTTTATCCATTGATGCATGCTCTGTATCTCTGTCAGTGGTTGAGGTATGGGCATTTCTTTGCCCAAAGGCCAGTTCTGCTAAAAAGAAAGGCTCCAGGTGGAGTGTCTTTGGTGCTCAACATTCTCATGGGAATAGAGCAGTGTTGCCAGGAGCAATTGTGTCTCACTACCACAAAACTCTGAGTTAGATTAAAGGCCATTTTCTACAGCTCTTTGAAGAAGTTGAAGATTATCTATCTATACTGAGTATAATCTCTATATATCTAAAGAACCTGATTAGTCTAATTATAAATGACAAACTTAGATGACTATTAATCTATATAATTCTCAATATCTATCTAACTTAAAGACTAAGAAAATAAACTACTGTGAAACAAATGAGGACAATGACCTCCAAAAATAAACAATGTACAAATATACATTGCAGTAGGTAAATATATATCAATACACAAACATTATATAAGTATCTTAATCAGAGGTAGAAATGTACACTGCAATATGGTAAATATATACAATATATATATATATATATATACAATATATGTCAATACATAAAAAATGTTTTAAACAGAGTTAGAAACATGCATGCATACAATAGTCAATATAATTTAACTTTGTATCAATATACAAGAATCTATACCAATAAAGACAGTAACTCACAATTACAAATCTATTATCCCATCATCCCTCTTTTTTTTTTCAAAATGATCCCTGAGCTTATAAAATTCCTCCCCCAACCCTCAATCGTATACTAATTATAATCAACCCCTAAATGATGTCCCTAAACCCAAGGGCAAACTTTACTGGGAGAGGGGACGTCGTCCTCTAGAATTACTTCCAGCTGTCATAGGGGTGACGTTCTTTCTGGGGGATCCTGTGAAAGTAAAATGATGGTTAAATTTCAAGATCAATGTCTTTTAAAATTGCCAATAGTCTCTGAATATTTTGTGCAGGTCTGGCCAAAATGTTGTATAAGATGTGTACCATTTCAGCTAACCAAGTTGGAACTGTCTTGTGCAGCTGGTACCCAAAGCAGGTCTTGCAGTAGCGCTATCATATGACATCATATCAACCAGATGGAGTTGTTGTTATGGGGCCCCATCTTCTTCCTGGAAACTTCAAATGTCACTTCAGGAAAAACTCATTGTTCATTGTGAAAAACTTAAACATTAATCATATAGACATATATAGACAGGCATGATAGATATATTTAATGAAAAGTATGATAGATATGAAGAAGAGCAAAGATGTTTTCTAAACTCATATTTCTTTCTGTCCCATATCATGGCTCGTGAAATGAGACAGAAACTCCAGAAACTCTGGGTTTTTCTCTTACTAACAGGCATGGAATTGGAGAGGGACTGCGCCAGAGTCCAACTTCAAAACCAGCTTTATAAATTTAGAAACATGGTTTAATATTACTTACACAACCCATTCAGTTTTCTTGATATTTCCTATTGGGCAGGTATTTTTCCATCTGCCAGTATCCAAACATCCAGGGTCCCTTGAATTTTTCAAAGATGAGTGTTTTCCTGTGGAGATAAGAACAGAACTCTGCCCCCATTCTATATGTTTTTCTTACCACCTGTATGAATATCATCATTGTGGATGAGTTGTCATTTCTCCTTTCCAAGAGGTTTCTCTTCTTCAAATCGAAACTTTATTAATTTTGATGGTATCCACAATTTTTCTTCTCCTGTGGAAACAAGAGCAAAACCCCTTCCCCAACATAGCACATCTCCTGGCTTCCATTGAGAGGTCAGCACATCTTTGAAATAAATCAGTTGATTTAGTTCAGCAGACTTTTCCATTGTCCAATGTCTTTCTGCTGCTTTTGGTCCTTTCTCATTAGCGTTAAGAAAATTCAAGGTTAATAAAGCATTATGTAATCTATTTCTGGGGGTATTTTCGGTCCCTTTCTGTTTGTTCAGCATATCCTTTATAGTAAGATTTGATCTTTCTATAATTGCCTGACCTGTAGGATTATTTGATATGCCTCTAATGTGTTTTATATTATAATAATCAAAAAAGTGTTTCATTTTTCTTAGATACATATGCAGGACCACTATCTGTCTTTATTTGTGCAGGTATACCCATGATGGCCATAACTTCCAATAAATGTGTGATTACTGAATCAGCCTTTTCTGAGCTCAGGGCAGTAGCCCATTGAAAACCTGAATACGTGTCTATGGTGTGGTGTACATATTTTAATTTACCAAATTCCATAAAGTGGAACACATCCATCTGCCAGATTTCATTTCTCTTAGTACACTTTGGGTTACTCCCTGCAATAAGAATCAGTTATGACATGGAAGATTGAATTTTCCAAGGGGGAACTGAAAGTCTAGCTTCCAATGGAGTAAAAAAGTAAAACAGAGATGAGTTTCAGCTGGTACTTGAAGAGATATTTAAATATAACTTTAAAATGAAACTTTTTTTTCCTTTTAAAATAATTTTGGCAACAGGTGGCAGTACCAACTTCTCCATCATTCCTTGTTTTGTTTGTCAACAAAATGCCAGAAATATCATCTTACCATAGAATTTCCTGACAATGCTACCATCCATAGTCGAGTCAACCAAATTTGCTTAAAAGGACAAGAAATTATATTCCACAAGAGTAATTATAAATGGAAATGTTACATTGTGTTTCAATTCAAATGAACGAAAAGATCTTGAAGTTGCTTTCTAAATGTTTGTCTGGGTACTAGTGGGTATAAAAGTGTAAATACTGTTTCCTACTAACTGCTAATTTGTGTTTTTTTTTCATGTTGTAGCTAATACTACTTTTACCTAGAATTAAGATTCATTAAGAAAACCTCTTTTTTACTAATCAAGATAAAGATTTCACAGGTCACCTTCTCTATTATGAAATCCCACAAAGTGAAAGCTGATAAAAAGGTTTCAACATAATTAATTGATCAGAAAAGAAACTGATTTCTGCTAGAGTAAACAGAAGAATATGAAAGTCTTTCTGCTTTAGCAGATGAACACATGGTATTAGAAACTAATTAGGAGACTCATCTATAGGGAAGACTAATTCTTCTTCTATCATTTATTAATTTCTTGTATGTAGTTTTTTTTTTCTTAAGGGGAAAGCCTCTAAGAAATCTCCCCTATCTACTTGTCTTGCCCACCAGTGTTTCTATTGCTTAGGACATGGAATCATATTTTTGAGATTACATGAGTGTAGCTTCCCTATTATATCTAGAAAATATAAGGGGTTAGAGGGAAAAATGAGTTATAAAATTTTATATTTAAATTTTAATTAAAATAAATATACTTTTTTCAAACTTTTTTTTCTTTTTCTTCTTTTTTTTTAAATTATTTTTTTATTGAGAAAAGGAAAAAAAAGTATCCACCTCCTTTCAGCCTCCCATTTCCCTCCCCCTCCTCCCAACCTTCTCCCCCTCCCCCAAACTCCTCTCCCCCTCCCTCTCCAGTCCATAGAGCAGTCAGGGTTCCCTGCCCTGTGGAAAGTCCAAGGTCCTCCCCCCTCTGTCCATATCTAGGAAGCTGAACAACCAAACTGGCTAGGCGCCCACAAAGCCAGAACATGAAGTAGGGTCAAAACCCCGTGCCATTGTCCTTGGCTTTTCATCAGCCCTCATTGTTCGCCATGTTCAGAGAGTCCGGTTTTATCCCATGCTTCAAGGAAGTCAGGACCACGAGGGACGCACCCACCCACTGAGACAAGGGGGCTGATCTAGTGGGAATAAATATACTTTTAAAAGAAAGAAAATACAACCAATATAAAATTCAGAGTAAACAATGCGTGAGACAGTTCAACTCTTAAGTCCTGAAGATCAGTGGCTCTCAGAAGTGTAAAATACTGTGAAACATTGGAGTGAGACTAGCATAACACTGAGAATAGGACTTGCTATGGAAAGCAAATCTATCACTTGGAATTAATTCAGCTTCATTTAAATTGCTCAAAATGATAGAAATAATTTCTCACAGCTGTCTTTCATGATGCAAAACAGCAACTCCAAAAATAGAATAAGCAGAACTGAACTGGCCTAGAGAAAAAGGAAGGGCCCATTGTCAATAACTGCAGGAATCTACAATGTGATGGGGCATTTGTTGTCCACATGCTCTGAGACAACAGCATCAACATACTAGACCTGCAAATGTAAACAAGCCCACAGACAGCTTTTTTTTTTTTCTGTTCCTTTTCTTGAATTTAAACAGACAAGTAAATGTCTTTAGATACTTAAGGAAAGATTTAAAAAAAACAAAGAGAAGAATGTATATTCTTCCAAAAAATATCAGGCAAAATATATAAAACATAAAAACAAGGCAGTGCATAGTAGAGTGATTCTGGGAGATAATAAAACCACAAATTAATATCCCACTGAAATATAAAACATGAGAAAATCAAGACCTGCTTCTGAAGAGGTAAAACTAGTAAACAAAGGATAGGACAAAATAGCTCAGCAGGCAAACCCAGTAATTGTGCAAAACTGGTGACCTGAGTTCAATTGCTAGGACCCTTAAAATGGTGGTAGGAAAGAATCAGCTCTACAAAGTAGCTCTCAGACCTCTGCATGTGTAATATAAATGTGCATGCACAAACTCACAAAGACATTATATACAACTAATTATAATAATAATTAATAGTAATAAAATACCAGAATACCAAACTCATCATCAGGGAAAGATTAAAATTAAAGATCAAAAAATTAAAACAAGGAAAATATAAATGTGTGTATGTGTATATATATATATATATATATATATATATATATATATATTAAGGTTAGGGAAACATTCTAAGATTTACAATTTCTATAAGGAAATTGAAAAAGAGCAGAGGAGAGAGAAAATCATGCCACTGAATAATGACAGACAGGCATTCTAGAGTTGAAAGGTTAGAAAATGAAACAGAAATAATGAATATAATTGTAAAAATGATGGCAAAATCTTTAGCATATGTACAGCAATGAAGGTCTCCTAACTAAGAGGTAACAGAGATTGAAGAGAGGGGATCCATTTCTTTAAAATAATATCACTAATTCTACCTGCTAGAAAACAATAAGACATAGAGTCATTCTATAATTTTTATGTAGCCAGTAAATGTTCTGTTATAATTCTGAGTTTTGGGATCAAGGTGATTTGATAAAGATTAGGACAGGAAACCCCAGAAAGAAAGAACTGGAATAAAGATATTCAGGATAATAAATAAAGAAAGAAAGGTATAATTTAAATTAAATAGAGTTATGGTTAAACACTCATAGGATGGAATACTAAAAATACCGAAAGTATAGTCTACCCAAAATATATTAAATTGTATAAACTTATACAACATATGCAAAATTGAAAAATGTAGCTATATCAAAAGTGTATTCTAATTATTTTTCATTTAGAATTATATCATCAGTATATAATTTTACTGTCACTTCAACAGAAGACATGTATTATAGTTTACAAAGCTAAAACTAGGGCTGCAAAGATGACTCAAAATCCAAGAGCATGCAGTCCTCTTAAGGAGAACATGTGTTTGGTTTGTAGCACCCATAATAGGTGGCTGCCAAGTACCTATGACTCTAGTTCTAGGAAACTTGATGGTCTCTGTAGGTACCTACAATCATCTGCACCTATCCACATACAGACAGACAAACATGCATACCCATATTAAAAAGTAACAGCAAATCTCATTTTAAAAGTGAAAATTAATCAATCTGTAATAACAAGAAGCCATGAAGACTATTATAATCCATGTAAGAGGCACAGATAACATTAGAGATTGGAGGAAAGTCCTTTGGTTTGGGAGATGGCTCTATAATAGGAAGAAATTCTATGTTTGAATTTCCTGTACGTTCTAGGCATAGACTTTCACTCTTATACCTCCAGCACTGATGAAAAAGGAAGCATGCAGCTTCCAGAAGCTCACTGGCCATCTGAGACAAAAAATAATAAGTTTGTCATTTAGTGACAGACTTTATCACAAATGGTATGATAGAGAATAGTCAAACTTGATCTCTGGTTTCTGGAAGTGCATACATATGCATATGTGCATAAAAATGCATATAAAAACACATGTATTCAGGCAAACACACACACGGAGATATTTGATGTTAATATTACAGGAGGTAAATTCTTATTTTTTCACTTTATTGTTGTTCTGAAACAAAGTCTCATACAGGCACTGGGAAAACAGGTATGTACCACCACACCTGCCTAAAATGTTGCCATTTGGAAACAGAACCTAGAGAATGGCTGAATTTTGGAAGAGGTTACTGATGATTAAAAAGAGAGTGTTTTCCAGGATCTGGCTATTACAAATAATACTGCTATGAACATAGTTGAACAAATGCTTTTGTCATATGATCAGGCATCTCTTGGGTATATTCCCAAGAGTGGTAATGCTGGGTCCAGGGGTAGGTTGATCCCGAATTTCCTGAGAAACCGAAACACTGATTTCCAAAGTGGTTGCACAAGATTGCATTCCCACCAGCAATGGATGAGTGTACCCCTACCTCCACAGCCTCTCTAGCAAGGCTATCATTGGTGGTTTTGACTTTAGCCATTCTGACAGGTGTAAGATGATATCTCAAAGTTGTTTTGATTTGCATTTCCCTGATTGCTAAGGAGGTTGAGCATCACCTTAAGTGTCTTTTAGCCATTTGAACTTCTTCTGTTGAGAATTTTCTGTTCAGTTCAGTGCCCCATTTTTTAATTGGGTTAATTAGCATTTTAAAGTCTAGTTTATTGAGTTCTCTATATATTTTGGAGATCAGACCTTTGTCTGTTGCAGGGTTGGTGAAGATCTTCTCCCAGTCAGTAGGTTGCCTTTGTGTCTTAGTGACAGTGTCCTTTGCTTTACAGAAGCTTCTCAGTTTTAGTAGGTCCCATTTATTCAATGTTGCCCTTAATGTCTGTGCTGCTGGGGTTATACATAGGAAGCGATCCCCTGTGCCCATCTGTTGTAGGGTACTTCCCACTTTCTCTTCTATCAGGTTCAGTGTGTTCGGACTGATATTGAGGTCTTTAATCCATTTGGACTTGAGTTTTGTGCATGGTGATAGATATGGATCTATTTTCATTCTTCTTGAGGTTGACATCAGTTGTCCCAGCACCATTTGTTAAAGATGCTTTCTTTCTTCCATTGTATACTTTTAGCTCCTTTATCGAAAATGAGGTGTTCATAGGTTTGTGGGCTAAAATCCGGGTCTTCTATATGATTCCATTGGTCGACTTCTCCGTTTTTATGCCAGTACCACACTGTTTTCATTACTGTAGCTCTGTAATAGAGTTTGAAGTGAGGGATGGTAATGCCTCCAGAATATCCTTTATTGTATAGGATTTTTTGGCTACCCTGGGTTTTTTCTTTTTCCATGTAAAGTTGATTATTGTCCTCTAGAGATCTGTGAAGAATTTTGATGTGACCTTGATGGGGATTTCATTGAATCTATAAATTGCCTTTGGTAGAATTGCCATTTTTACTATGTTGATCCTCCCAATCAAAGAGCAGGGGAGGTCCTTCCATTTTCTGGTATCCTCTTCAAATTCTTTCTTCAATGCCTTAAAGTTCTTGTCAAATAGATCTTTCACTTCCTTGGTTAGAGTTACCCCAAGATATATTATGCTGTTTGTGGCTATCGTGAAAGGTGAAGCTTCTCTGATTTTCCTCTCTGCTTCCATATCCTTTGTGTATAAGAGGGCAACTGATTTTTTGGAGTTGATCTTGTATCCTGCCACATTACTAAAGCTGTTTATCAGCTGTAAAATTTCTTTGGTGGAGTTTTTGGGGTCGCTTATGTACACTATCATATCATCTGCAAATAACAAAAGTTTAACTTCTTCCTTTCCAATTCGAATCCCCTTGATCCCATTATGTTGTCTTATTGCTATTGCAAGAACTTCAAGCACTATATTGAAGAGGTATGGCGAGAGTGGACAGCCTTGTCGTGTTCCTGAGTTTAGTGTGATGGCTTTGAGTTTCTCTCTGTTTAATTTGATGTTAGCTGTCGGCTTGCTGTATATAGCTTTTATTATATTTAGGTATGACCCTTGTATCCCTAATCTCTCCAATACTTTTATCATAAAGGGATGTTGGATTATGTCAAATGCTTTTTCAGCATCTAATGAAATGATCATATGGTTTTTTTCTTTCAGTTTATTTATATGGTGGATTACATTGGTAGATTTGCGTATGTTGAACCAGCCCTGCATCTCTTGGATGAAGCCTACTTGATCAAAATGGATAATTTTCCTAATGTGTTCTTGGATGTCCTTCAATGGAAGAATGGATGAAGAAAATGTGGAATATATACACAGTAGAGCACTACGCTGCGGTAAAAAAAACAATGACTTCTCGAATTTTGCATGCAAATGGATGGAAATAGAATACACTATCCTGAGTGAGGTAACCCACCCAAAAAGATGAACATGGGATGTACTCACTCATAATTTGTTTCTAGCCATAAATAAGGGTCACGGAGACTACAATTGGTGAACCTAAAGAAGCTAAATAAGAAGGTGAACCCAAGGAAAAACATATAGTTATCCTCTTGCCTATAGGAAGTAGACAAAATTGCCGGGGAGAAAAGTGGGATCTTGGGAGTGGGGTGGGTTGGGGGTAAGGAGAGATGGGGAGAGAAAAGTGAGAAGGGGAGGATGGGGGGAACTTGGGGGAAACACGATGATTGGGATAAAGGAAGGCTGGATAGGGGAGCACGGAAACACAATTCTTAGTTAAGGGAGCCACCTTAGGGCTGGCAAGAGACTTGAACCTAGAGTGGCTCCCAGGTGCCCAAGCCGAGGTCCTCAGTTAGTTCCTTGGGCAGATGAGGATAGGGAACCTGAAACGACCCTATCCTATAGCAATACTGACGAATATCGTGCATATCTCCATAGAACCTTCATCTGGTGATGGATGGAGATAGAGACAGAGACCCACACTGGAGCACTGGACTGAGCTCCCAAGGTCCCAATGAGGAGTGGAAAGAGGGAGAAGATAAGCAAGGAAGTCAGGACCACGAGGGCTGCACCCACCCACGGAGACAGTGGGGCTGATCTATTGGGAGCTCACCAAGGCCAGCTGGACTATGACTGAAAAAGCATGAGATAAAACCAGAATCTCTGAACATGGCGAACAATGAGGGCTGATGAGAAGCCAAGGACAATGGCATAGGGTTTTGATCCTACTTCATGTTCTGGCTGTTTGGGAGCCTAGCCATTTTGGATGTTCACCTTCCTAGATATGGACGGAGGGGGGAGGACCTTGGACTTTCCACAGGGTGGGGAACCCTGACTGCTCTTTGGACTGGAGAGGGAGGAGGAGAGGAGTGGGGGGAGGGGGAGAAGATTGGGAGGAGGGGGAGGGAAATGGGAGGCTGGGAGGAGGGGGAAACTTTTCCTTTTTCTCAATAAAAAAATAAATATAAATATAAAAATAAATAAAATAAAAAATAAATAAAATAAAAAAGAGTATTTTAGTGTTTTATCTCTATACATTTTGATTACAGTTTAAAACTACATTTCAAAACTATAACATGTCTGTAAAAGCTCAATAAGAGCAAAATTGTACAAATATATTAGTGAAAATCAAATAGTGTTTGTAGATTAAAATAGTTTAATTTTTACCTTTTTATGATGACATTGTGGTTGTATAATATGTTACTATTAACAAAAACTTCATGAAGAATATCTTAGAACTCTATTTTTTAGCATTTTGCTTTGCTTGTAAATCTTAAACTATTTTTAGGGAAGATTGAAAAGAAAGAAATAAATACATTCCATAGCTATACTAACAAGATATGTGCCACATAACATATCTCTAAAACATTTTCTTTGAAATATTTTATGAATGCTATTTAAATTCTGTTGATTCTTAATGCATGAGCCTCTGGAAGCCTTTGTATAATTTTCACTAATGTATTTTTCACTCAGTTTCAGGCACCACCCAAGTCCCCAACCACAGTCATGTTTCTTCTTGTTAATTAATACTGTCTCAGTCCAGGGTACTTTATGATCTTGAAGGATTTGAGAAGCCAGCTATTGTACAGAGTAACTCTAATTTTGGCTTGTATGATATTTCAAATGATTAGGTCATGGTTATGCATTTTCACAAGACTATCCCAAAATTATGCTGTCTAATTCTCCATGTTCAGATTGAGAAAAATATATTTGAGCATCCTGTCTTAAGGCTGTACTTAATTGTACTGGCATCTGTTAGACTTTTTCACAGTAAAATTATTTATTCCCTGCAGAATTATTAAATGCTTTTATATGGGTACAGGTCTTTGAAGTTTTTTTTATTGATTTTTATTAAGATCTACATTTTTCTCTGTTCCCCTCCCTACCTCTACCCTCCCCTTCAACCCTTCTTCCCAAGGCCCCATGCTCCCAATTTAATCAGAAGATCTTGTCTTTTTCTTCTTCCCATGTAGACTACATCTATGTATAACTCTCTTAGGGTCCTCATTGTTGTCTAAGTTCTCTGGGATTGTAATTTGTGCATTGGTTTTCTTCGCTTTATGTTTGAAAACCACTTATGAGTGAGTACACGTGATAATTGTAATTTTTTCTATTTGCTATTTTTTGCTTCATTGTCAAAAATCATGTGTTTGAAAGTTTGTAGATTAGTATCTGGGTCTTTGATTTGGTTCCATTGGTCCTCCTGTAGGTTCTTATGCCAATACCAGGCTGTTTTTAGTACTGTAGCTCTGTAGTAGATTTTGAGGCCAGGAATTGTGATTCCTCCATAAGTTCTTTTATTGTACAGGATTGTTATGGCTATACTGGCTTTTTTGTTGTTTTTTGTTTTGTTTTGTTTTGTTTTTGTTTTTCCATGTGAAGTTGAGTACCATTCTTTCGTGGTTTGTGAAGAATTTTGTGGAGATTTTGATGGACATTGCATTGAATCTATAGATTCCTTTTTTGAAGATTGCCATTTTTATTATGTTAATTCTACCTACCCAAGAACATGGGATATCTTTCCACTTTCTGATGTCTTCTTCAATTTCTTTCTTCAATGAATTAAAGTTCATGTCATACAAGTTCTCCACTTGTTTGGTTAGAGTTACTCTGAGATATTGTATGGTGTTTGTGACTATTGTGAAGGGCTATGTTTCTCCGATTTCTTTCTTGGTCCATTTATCATCTGTGTACAGGAGGGCTACTAATTTTTTGACTTAATCTTGTATCCTGCTACATTACTGAAAGTATTTATGAGTCATAGAAGTTCCTTGGTAGAATTTTTGAGGTTGCTTATATAAACTATCATAGCATCAGCAAATAATGAAAGTTTGTCCTTCTCTTTTCTGATTTGTGTCCCTTTTATCTCATTTTGTTGTCTTATTGCCCTGGCTAGGACTTCAAAAACTATATTGAATAGATATGGAGAGAGGGTGGACAACCTATATCACCTAAAAATTTCTCACAGCTTTGTTATCATTTTCATCAGTCTATTTGTGAATTTGAGCCTTACCTTGTAATACCACCCTTGTTTGGATTCTTAAAGGATACTTTCTCTGTCACTCCTTCCATCTCTTGACCTTTTCAGAATAGTCACATGCTGCAGAAAGCCCCATAACTCCAGCTGTGATCATCTAGCTCTAAGACTTTTCTTCAATACTTTGAATCACACATAAAAGGAGAATATAAGAATCTTTAAGAAAACTCATTGAGCACCATATTTTTCATTCAACTGTATTATGAATGGCAACATATTATGGCTGGAAACAAGATGACATTATGTCAGTCAAAAAAGAAAAGTACAGATAGTCAATCCTTTAACTGGCAAATGAATTCATTAAATGCTAGCATCTTTAGCTCTGAAAAAAAATTGCTAAATATTAAGAAAAACTGAAGCAGGCATTGAGGGCTGAAGAGATCAAGTTTCTGAAATGTTAGTGAATTATTTTCAGAGAAGATTTGAAACATTGAAAGACACCAGATAATCCCATGGTGAAAGAAAAAAAACACAGAAATTTCTCATATCAAAATGATGAGGAACCCACATATGATGGAATGAGTCAGATTGATTTCAATTTGTAGAGCCTGGATGTTAGTAAGTCACAGTTGTAGTCAGCTTGCCTTTGGCATATTGGTTCTAGGAAAACAAAAAGGAAAGAACTGTGTCAGTGGTATTCAACATCCATGTTATTTGAATTAACTAGCCATGAGTTGTCTTTTTCTAGAAAACTAAAGAATGAGACTGAATTTAGGATCTCATGAAAGGCAGGCAGACATGAGTAGAGATGAGGACTTTGATTAATTGAGTCATGCCCCGGAATGCTCTGGCTATACCCCTGAAGAACAACTGGAAGGTTACATTCTCACAGTAGTACAAATAAATTAAACACCAATATCAGCTAGAGAAGAGTTCTCTGGGCAGGGGCAGGAGTGCTTTCCTGATACAAGAAGTTGAGAAATGAGCCAGTCAGTGGTGGTGTATCCAAGCTCAGCAATTGGGAGGCAGTGACAGGCAGTTCTCTGTGAGTTTGAGGCCAGCCTGGGCTACAATAGCTAGTTCCAGAACAGGTTCCAAAGCTACAGAGAAATCCTGTCTCAAAAAAAGGTTGAGAAATGAGAACTTTGCAGTAACCTATTGATATATGTTTATAAAAAATCTCAAGAGGTAATGCTTCTGCATATTTTGCAACTAGCATGGCCACAATGATAACTTTTTATACTAATTTACAGTGTATTAAGTGCATAATGTTCCTAAGTATTGCACTTAAAACATCTTCTGGAAAATGATAAGACTTTAGTGTAATTGAACTATCCTCTTTTCACAACTAAACATGCAAGCCTATTTAACACTGTTGCAACAGAGAACTTCTGAGTTACTTATAAGAATTAGAAATTTGTTTCATGAGTCCTATTGAGAAGCCCAAGTTGGAATTATTATATGATCCCATCACTGAACAACAAGGTAGTAAAAGATGATGAACAAAGAACTTATGGCCTCTGTCCTTTACAAAAGTCACTTGATTCCATTCTCAAAATTGGAGAACTGAGAACCTAAACCCCACCTCCCTCCGCCAAAGCTGGCATTTCTGCATTGTTGAATTGGGTTTAAATTTTCAACACATAATTTGGATTAAGGAGTTTTCTTAAAAACATAAAGATGCCAAAAGTGGGGTTGAAATGTCCACTTATATACCCTAAACCTATAAACAACCTTTTGATTTATAACTTCATATTTTGTCAACAAATATTAACACTTCAACTGAGAGAGAAAATAGAACTAGCATCAATGCATACTCTATTAAAACATCTTGCTCCAATTGCTGATCTATTTCAAAGTACAGAATAAAGCCCAGATAATAATATTAATGCTGTGATAGAACCAAATCTAGACAGATTTAAAGTTATAAATTAACAACGATATTAATTAAGAATCTGAACATTTGTGAAACAGTCTCTCATACAAGTGGAAAATAAAGGAATCTGACATTGATCCAGAGTACAGGGTCAGACTATGCATTCAACTAGGTGATCTGGTATAGCTTATAATGTAAATGGATATTATTTTTAGACTTAAACTGCTTTTTTCATAATTACATTAAATAATACACGAAAATGAGAACATTCAAGATGAATTCACTTTATCCCCCATCTTCATTCTGTGCTGCTCCATGTCTAGTATATTGTTAAGCATATGTATAGGTATAAGTATATACTTGGCTGTATATACATATATGACATATATGTTTATATTGTAATAAAATATATAGAAATCATAGCATCCTTTTGTCATATATAAAAGCAATACATAATCTTCAAATACTTCTGTCATTAAAGATCTCATTTTTCATTTTCTATACAAGGCAGACGATGAGCATCCATTAAGTGTTTCAGATTAAGTAAATATTTCCAAATGTCTCTTAATTTATTTGTCAGAATAATTTAGCTGTATCGTGCTTACATAGAAGAGATTTACTGTCATTAAAATTAAGTCCAACTTCATAAATTCCTGTAGCATAATTTCCATTACAATACAAAGCTCATGCTGACAAATCAAAACAAATTATAAGTGTGAGCTTTGTTATGCTTCTGCACTAATGGCATTGTTTTCTGAATACAAATCAGAAAATGATTTGCAGGGTAACATTACAATGCATTCTTCTGATGAAAATATATTTAAATTTTGCTCTAGCTCATTGAATGTAGTTACATGCTATAATATGGGTAGAGCTGTTTCTGAGGACAATGAGGATTTAGCAGAGAAAATCTCATTTACAGTAAATAACTGGTACCAACAGATTTCAGCTACTAAGAATTACAGTATTTCTCACAAATGAAAAAATGTGTTTTAAGGAAAGGTGAATCCTGCATAAGTAATAAGTAGGGTCATTACATGTGAAAATTGTCTTTTATAACAAGTGGATTCAATGTGTCTGAGCTTTAAATAAGGCAGTTGCAATAAATGAGCACATGGAATAGACTGAAAACTAATCAGAGTGTAAGTTCTATGTTAATTAACAACAGTAAACCCATAAAATCCCTGCATGCCCAAACATCCTGACTTTTAGTTCAGGTATCAAAGTCTACCAGATGCCCTATATGACTACAAGAAAGAGTTCAGCAACCTTCTTTTTTGTTTGCTTATTCATATATTTTAATGATAGTTTTGTTTATACATTGAGAGTAGCATGAGTACATGAAGAATACGCATTAACCCTTTCCACCCTCTATTTTCCTGTCTTACCTATTCCTCATAATCACCACAATATATTTTTTGCTAAATTTTATGTGTGTGTATGTGTGCTTGTGTGTACATGTGTGTATATGTGTGTTGCTCTGTGTACATGAGTGTGTGGTCATACTAGACAATGAGCAATTCACCAGTTTTCACATCCTCAGAGAAAAAGGACTGTACCAACCCTCAAAGCCATTCTAGTTACTTTACAACTCATGGTGAGGAGAGAGCTCTGACATCTACCTAGGAAATTGTGTGGCATATCATCTTTTTTGTGAATAAATAAAATACTGAATACAATATGATACAAGCAATAAAGTAGGGAAAATATTAAAGTACAGTCATTCATAAAATGAGAACACTAGCCACAACTGTTAAAATTCTTGTGAAGTGAGATATGACTAAGGAACTTCAAAAGTCTCAGTGCATTCTTGGATATCTAGAAAGCTATGAGCATCAAAGGCTTTCTTATACAAACTTACAAAATAGGCCCTGAACAGTCAACTTCTGCTAACATTTAGGACCACACAGCAGGAAACAAAGTCTAAGCCAAGAATAGTGTATATCAGAGTATTGAAGGCATTTTCAACAGTAATGGCTCCCACTAAATCTATTCCCTATTATAAAAATCATGACATATGAAGCATGTTCCTGTTGTAAGAAAGCCACTTGTTGGTTCCCTGCTGCTCAGCCCTGATATGATCACACAGAAACTGTAGTAACTAAAACACTGCTTGGCCCATTAGCTCTAGCTTCTTATTGGCTAACACCTATATCTTAATTTAACCCATTTCTAGTAATCTGTGTATCACCAAGTAGCTGTAGCTTACTGGGAAAAGTTCAGGTGTCATGTCAAGCAGGGCTAAATGGCTTCCCTTGATTCTGCCTTCCTTCTCCCAGTATTCATTTTAGTTTTCCCTGACTTCCTAAGTTATGCTGTATCAATATGCTAACATGTTAAGATAAACAGATGAAAAAAAAAGAGTTCTAAGCAAATGAAACAAATGAAGAATCAAATGACACTATTTTATTATAATATAGAACAAAACAAATTCAGATTAAAATTAGATTAAAAAAGAAAGATATTTCACAATGGAAAAGGGAAAATCATCAAAAGAATATTATGGTTTTAAAATAGTATACAGTGAACTTGATTGCATCCAATTCAAAGAAAAATACTGAATATAAGATACATATTAACAGAACACAATAATAGTGGATAACCCAGAAATGTCTTTCATAGCTATGCCAATATTAATTTTTACAAAGATGGAAAGCCATACATGAAGAAAAGGTAGCTTCTTCAGCTAGAGGCACTAGCAAATTGGGTGAACACATAAACTAACTGCAAATGAACCAAGGCTATTGATCTTGGTGTGAATCTCTGAAGCTGTTAGAGACAATATGGACATAGGCATGGACTTTGAGAATAAGATTCTAATCTCTCAAGAAGTAACGCCTGGACTGTTGTTAAGAGCACTGACTACTCTTGCAGTGGACCTGAGTTCTGTTTCCAGTTTCCGCATGTTGGTTTACAAGCTCCAGGAACACTGAGCTCTTGTATATACAAGGTACACATATTCTAATACAGTCACCACAACATAGACAAAAATGAAAAATAAAAAGATAGTTAATTATAACAATTCAAAGATGGGATTGTGAGAATTTATAAATGTTATGCCCAAATAGTTGTACAAATGGTTAATCTAATAAAAAGACAGTATATAAGGTGGTTGGTAAATTTTGCTAGTTACACATCTGAAAGAATTTTAATATTACAACACAGGAATAATCATTAAACATAAGCAAAATAGCCATTTCATATATAGACATAAATTCAACAAACATGCTAATAAAATAGACAGTTTTCAAAAGGTCAGAGAGAAGTGGCTAAAATTAGAAAAAGACAGTTACTAGATTCCAGAGAAAGGCAAATAAAATCTCAACTGGGAGTCTATTGCACTCTAGCCAGAAATGCCATCAAGAAAGAAAGAAATAGATATGTTACTGGTGAGAATGTAAATTTATATTAGTACTATGAAAATCAGTGTGACCTTTCTCAAAAAACTTATGAAGATATATATTTTATGGTCCAGCTGCTAACACTTCTGGATACTAGCAACAACGATTTCAGATGAACATACCACTAGAAACTTGTACACCAATATTTGTTGCAGGGTTATTTATGTTAACTATGTTATGGAACCAAGCTAGGTTTTCAACAACAGTAGAATGGAAAAGGAAAAGTAATACATGCATACATTTAAACATTTCAGCCATAAAAAAATAGTATTATATTGTCTGCAAATAAATGGATTCAACTGAGAATACTGGTTTAAGTTAAACCAATCTCAGAAAGAAAATACCTTTAGTTTTTTTCATATATGGTTTATAAATTTTATAGAAATACAAGGACCATATATGTTTATATGTGAAAAAAAGTGTAAACATAGTCCAGGGAAACAAAAAGCTAATATTTTGGGGAAGAGAGGAAAGAGAAGAGTCTGTACTATATACAGGGATGTTCAAGAACATCAATTAATATTAGTAAAATGTCTTGATGCAACACAGTACCATGCACACTGTGTACTCATGAGGAAAATCAAAAGAAATTCAGGGTAAAATCTCTAAGTTACACCATTTTTTAATGTTAATATACTATATTCACTGATGTGTAAAACAGGTCAGATTAGGAATTTGAACAACAGTTCAAATCAACTTCATTTAGCTAACACCTGTAAAATATATCATAAAACCAAATATAATTAGGTTTTTACAAATATTTTAAAGTTGTAAAAATTAAACAATGCAATTAAATTGATCAAAGATAAAATATTTGGGAAAGTCAAATTATATTTTTAGATGAATAAAAATAAGATAAAACTCAGAAATTATGAAATGTAGCTAAAAATATCTGTCCATTTAGAGCCTTTGAGTATATCAAAAGTAAAAAAATAAATATAATAAACATGTTTTAAATATTAGCTACTTATAGTTCACAAGGTTTGATATATATATATATATATATATAATTTATGTAGATATAAAAATGGACACATATAGATACATGTGTATATGTGCGCATGTGTGCTGTAATCTTTCTTTTATCATGGGTCAGGACAATTTCTACACAATCACATAATATAATTTGAGAAACAGAGTTAAGAAATAGTAACACAAGGCTATCATCAAAGCACTGAAATGTTAGGTCCTCCTGCTCTGAGGGAAACCAAACAGAGTAAGCGGACCCACAAGTCATATAAGATGTATCATATACCAGAATGGGCATTTTCTTTCTGAGAATGATCTTTTTTTCCTGGATAAGGGGATGGAAAATAACTGACTGGACTTGTACTGAGATTTTGAAGCAAGGCAGTCTGGTTTTAGGTCACCCGTTCTGAGTTACGGCTTGAGAATATCGAACCTTTACCTAGGATTATAATTCTGACCCTCGGTTTTTCAGACAATTGAGAAGTGTAATTGGTGTCCCCACTCTTTCTTGTCTTTCCTATCTGAAAGGAAAAGCCATTTAAAGCCATTTGGATCTGGCATATGAGCAGTCTGTGACTGTCCCCAAGCAGTTCATTATTCTGATAACAGAATAGTTATAAATCTTTATCCCTGTTAAAACTCATGTAATTTTGATTATTAAGAACATTAATGTCCACAGCTTCATTTATATTTACATTGTTATTCTTGTGTAACAAATGCCCTGTGGATAATACATTTTCAAATGAGGAAAAAGTGTGATTGAATGGGCCATGGGTCCAAGAAATCCCCACTGCAGTTCCTGTCTTGAGATGAAGGACTCATCTGTGATATGACCATCCACTGACAGGCTAAATCAAATTCAGCTTCATATTCTCACCCTCTGGAAATGCTATTTTATGCTACATTTAGCAAATACTTTATGATAATTGAACTTCTATGGGACTACATATTATGTAAATAAATTAATTATCATTTGTAATATTAAAATGGAATCGTAAATCAGTTCTTAATTATATGACACGTAAAATAAATAGAATGACACTCCAAATTTCCCAGCTGAAGTACTAATGCATAATCTGTTCACGGTAGCCCAGCAGTAAAACAGGAAAATGCAAGGCAACACTGTATGGTGAATCACAAACACTGAGCATAAAACGAAGCCACTGTGATTCTTTGTTTTGTTTTGTTTTCTTTCCCCTTTACAAGTTTTTTTTTTTCAAGCGTTTACCACCTTTTTAATAAATATATGTACCGGTGTTTTACCTGCAGCGCATCTGTGTACCACGTGCATGTGTTGCTCACAGAGGAGAAAAGATGGCATTGGATCCCCCAGAACTAGAGTTACAGACAGTTGTGAGCCACCATGTGGCTGCTGGGAATTGAACCAAGGTCCTGGGAAAGAGCAGCCAGTGCTCTTAACCACAGAGCCATCTCTCCAGGCCCCTAAATTCGGGGTAGAGTTGTTTTGGTGTTTGTTTGTTTGAGACGGGGTCTCTCCTTTAGCCCTGGCTTTGCTGAAATTCACTAAGTAGACCAGGCTAGCCTTGAACTCTTGGAGATCCTCCTGCCTGTGCTTCCCAGTACTGGGATTGAAGGTGTGGCTACCACACCCATGCTTACCACCTTTGGTTCCAAAATGTTCAGTGTTTGAAGAAAAATTAATCCATGGCTGAATTTTAGTCAAGCATAGTCATATTTGTCACAGCTAACAGGGCATCGCGAATGTCTCCCCATGCCAATAAAATGGCTGTCAACGTCACTTCCCAGGACCTTGTGATACGAGCAGACACAGTTTGTTCAGCAATCATCCCTTGTTAGAAAGTAAGGCTGGGGCAAGATGGCTCTGCAGCTAAAGGTGCTTGCTGCCAAGCCTGAGTTCAATCCCGAGGAGGCAGAAATCTTTAATAAATAAATAAATGAAATAAAAAAAAACACACGTGGGTCTGTATACACAGATGCACACCTGAACACACTCCACCACACCCTACATTTATATTAATTAAAGCACAGTGCAGTCTTGATTTCTTATTTTCCATAGTTTAAAATTATATTAGTATATTTAGTTTGTGTGTATGTATGTGTGTGGGGGTGGGAAGGGGGGGGCACATGCTAGGGGAACTGAGCTCAGACATGGTTTTTTTTTTCCTTTGCAAGTTTTTTGAACATTGCAAACACCCTGAAAGACAGTCTATACATATGTGTACTATGTTTTTATTTTAATCATCAGTAATTAGAGGAGGCTATTTGTTGTGGAGAAAATGCCTTTCTGAGATTTATGTTGTTCTGATTTGTAATACTGATTCTTAGAAATCTCCTTCATTTAGGATGTTGTTTCATCAATCAATAATAAGTGGTAAGAGCAAAGCTAAAAACAATAACTGGAAGTGCTTACCATAATGTTTTTTCAGGTAGCAAACAGTTCAGCTATTAACATCCACCTAAGCATTCTAATAGAAAAAAAAAAAGAAATGCCAGCACTAAAGACAGTATATTTCTGAAGGCACACAGCAGGTTAATCTAGGGCCATGAATTAGCATAAAGCATTAATAAGAAAACATTCCTTATGTGTGTCATGTTTATTTGACCAATGAGAAGTAACTTTTGTAATTTCTTTATCACTTCAAGGCTCCTGAAGAAGAAGAGATTTTAGAAGAGAAGAAGAAGCTAGAGGAAGACACTAGGAGAATTTAGAATAAGGCAGGAGAATTAGAATAAAAGCAAAAGAATAAAGAGACTTGCTTGGAAAAACTTGTGTGAAAGTTTATTCATTCACCTTCAGATTTTTCTAAGTCTCCCTCCTTGATATAGCATCCTCTCTGAACCCTGAGGGGACATTGAGACTGGCACCCAATAACCCCTGATAAAATATCTCCCCTCTGAGTTCAGGGGATCCTTCAGAAAAGAAGGTGGAATGAGTATAAGAAGCAGAGGGAAAAGAGGACATCAGGAGAACAAGGCCCCATAAATCAATTGAATAAAACTCATATGAAAACATAAACATTGAAGAACCAAGCACAGGGCCAAAATGGGTCTGTACCATAAGTGGTATGATTCCCTGCACATATATTATAGGTTTTACTTTAGTACTTTTATAGGAGCCCCAAATGTTTGAATGAGTGGGTCTCTGGTTCTTTTCACTTGTCTTGGGGCTTTTTCCCCATTGGTTTGCTTTGGTCAGCTTCATTTTCATATTTCATTGTTTCATTTTATTATATTGTTATTAGCTTTATATGCTTGTTATCTCTTAGAAGCCTGTTCTCTTCTAGTAAAACACCTAATGGAACTAGATATGGATAGGAGGTGAGGTAGGGAGAAAATGGGAGGAGTAGGGGGAGTTGAAACAATAATCAGGATATACTTTAAAAAAATAAAAACAATAGCAAAAAAGATGGGTTGTATGCATATAAAGCACATAATTCTATGAGTAGCATAGAAAAGACAATTGTCATCGCTCTAATACAATTTTAATTGCATAAGCTTTCAAAGTCAGACTTATTTGCCTTTAATAAGCAATGCAACTAAAGCTTATTTGCATTTCTAACTTTCTTTAAGAATATTCCTTGGAAGGATTTATGGTAGAGAAAAGGAATTTGACAGACCTATGAGATCTCTTGATGTGTTAATGTAAATCATTTGTAGTTAAGCTAATGAAAGGCACAAAATTACTTATGAAAAAAGTACATCATGATTCTAATATCATTACCATACGTAACACACACACACATACACACACACACATATCACCTCTCTTCCTTTTGTTTTTACAGTTTATCATTCACTTTTTCATTATGTATTTATAATGTGTTTTTCAGCTTACAACAATAGGAGAGATTTGCTTATATTAGCATCTAAAAGGGAAATGGTATTACAAATCTAATATTTTGTTGAAACTAAATTTAATCACTTTATTCATCAAAATAGCTATTTACTACATAATGAAGTTCCACAAATGCCATAGCAACTGAATTATGATGAAAATAATAAATCAATAAAATAACTTCAAATCTATGCAGATATAATAATTCTTGAGAACATTTTAAAATGCTTTAAATATAGTGGAGCATAATGATGTTTCTCTCACAGATGTTATTTTATCAGACAGATGTCTAGAGGTCAACTTAGTCAACTTTTTGTCTCTGGCTATAATTCTAGAAAACACATTTCTTATGATTAAAATTCAAGAAACATACTTAGAACCTTGTTGAGAAGATGGAAAAGAACTTTGTTCTCTTACTTATTAACACACTAGAATAGTAAAGCCTCAGCATTCTAACTTTAGTGCTCATCACAGGAGTTTTGCTTTCTCAGGCTACTAGTGTCGTTTGGAAACTTCTAATTACTAGCATCATATCCAACCGCAAACTAGATATGGGTGAAAGATCTAAAACTTTAAATGTAAAATTAGAAATACGGAGAGGGGACTGAACTATAAGCATTTTTATAAAATCAACTACTACATCATTTTTGCAAAGGAAAAATTGAATATAGTAAGGTATTAAATTAATTAATCTACAAAGAAATGGTAAATGCAGTATAGATGACTTCTGTGCATTTAGTTAGCACCCAATAGCTTGTGTTAAGCTTTCTGTAATATTCTGCAGAATTATCTCAACATGGATAAATATGCTCAGTCACAGGCTCTCATTTAAATCATGTTTTACAAGAGAACTAAAAAAGTAAAGTTAGTCATTGTCTCAAAATCAATAATAGTCACACACACAAATATATATATACATATATATATATATATATATATGTATGTATGTATATTTATACTAAATGAGAAAAGTGGCAGGTAATTTTACTTTAATTTGTATTAATTTTAATTTGTAGACCATCTTAAAGCATCAATAACTTTGGTATAACAAAGGAAAGACAGAAAGGAATTAATGAACCATTCATGTTTTATGTTCCAGTTCTAGGATGTAGAAAGCCCAAATGATAATCAGGAACATTATTACTGAAGTTATTCAGAAAACTAACCTCCTGGCATTTAAACTAGACCCTGTTTTTTATTGTTACATAGTACAGATATCCTTCAATAATGCATTTTTATCTGTTATAATATCTTTAGTTGGATCAAGAGAAAATCTCAGTGTCATCCTGTAGTGCCATCATCAAGTGAAAGTTGGGGTGGGTGGAGTACATGCAGAGGTAGTAATTTTAATCACTGTACTAACTTAAGAATGTTTTTTCTCCCATGCCCACATGCTCACTTATTCTCTTTTTTGCTCTTTCTCTTGAAATCACTCTATCTCTTTCTGACATACACAGATACTCTCATGCATAAACAAATTAATATTCAAAAAACAAAACTAAAACAACATCAATTAGGCTATAAGGCTTCACATCAATATTAGAATACCACTCTGAACCTGGTCTTCAGGAAAATCAAATGGCATTGTGTTTTACCACATTTCTCTACAAGAACATGATAGACATGTGGCAATTCTTATCTCATCAGAAAGATGCATGATATTATGACCACATAACCCATACAATGTCCCACATATTCTTCCTAATTATTATAGTAGTAGAAGATAGAAAATACATGTTTCATGAGATAGGTCATGAAAAAATGCATAATGATCACAATGCTCACTTTTCAAAATTAATAAGTCAGTAGCCAGAAATCACATGTAACAAAATTAAAGCCACTGCTAGTAAATATCTGCTATAAGTTGGCTATCGAAATGAGATGGAAAGAAATCTCTACATTGGGAAGATTCTCTGTAAGCATATGTGATATTTTGGATTCAAGTATATTTTTCAATAAAATACCATCACTCAGTTTCAGCATAAAAAGTTTATGGGAAAATATAATCTAGTGGTAGCTGACAGAATAGAAGAACAAGTCAATTGGACTTCAGAGATAAAAGTCAAGAGACTTAAAGTAAAGATTACTTATTGCTGCTAGGTCACATGTATAGTCTCACATCTCAGTAATGGATTTCAAATAGTTCCTCCTCTGGGAGCTCCTTTCCTTCAGTTCTTCACTTTGTTACCAACAGACTAGTTTCACATAGTCTGGTGTGAAGATCTTTTACTTACTAACCCAGATTTTTATTTCTTTACTCCTTTATCCTTTGCCCAATTCTCCTTCTGAGAGAAATATTCTTTACTCTTATTCCTATAGTTCAGTATAGACAAAAAGGTTTCTGTGTAATGCATATTGCTTTAAAAAGTCATCAGAATAAAATGAAAAGAAATGAGTGTCCATTCCTCTGGATAACTACAGAGTCAGAATTCTTAGCACCTGACTCAAAATAATAGTACCCAGGTATCATAATTTGTTCCTATGGATACTTATTAAAAGTTAATGATAAAATCATCATGTTCACACCAAAAGTCTATGATATTCTTCCCCTATGGGATATCAATTTAATCCAGACTTACTGTAGCATCTTCGTATTTCTTGCTAAAATGTAAAATTCTATAAAAGGGAAAGGGACATTCCCCTTATCTCTTTGTGGTACTTTTTGATGAATTTCAACATCACTTGATCTTTCAGCCAATTAGTCTTGAGCATATACTAACACAATCCGTCTCTTCGTTATTATCATTATTTCCTTTTTACTTGAATTAAAACCCAATTGATGGAAGATAATTTATGTGTACCCCCCATGGCACCTTTCAGTATAAGGAAAAAGACATTAATATTGCTTATTAATATGCAATTTTATTCATTATTTTGTATCATTAAACTCTATTGTCTTACTCTTCATAATTTTACATATGCATCTTATATGAAAATCATTTTACCTGTCCATGTTGGTATTTCTGCTTGTATTGTCATTATTCAGTCAACATTGTCTTTTTTTGGCAAATATATTGTTGAGATTTCATAGACACATTATATATATATGAGACCAGGACATCTATTATCTTACTCTTATTCAACTTGGATTGTGGGTCATGCACAGAAATTTATAAGGATATATAAAGTAATCAACATGAATGAAATATATTTTTCCATCAGTTATAATCCTGTTCTTTTATATAGGACTTTTTTACATAAACATAATTGGCAAGTAGGACAATATTTTATTTTAATACACAACAAACTATGTTCAACTGAAAATAAGCTTCGCATCTAATAAGACTTCACCATACAATGACAAAAGAGATGAAATGTACCAATTTTAAAAGAACTGGTAGGAGAGAAAGAGTAATGGAGAGGGTTAATATAGTCAAATTATTTGATACCCATGTTTGGCAATGTCATAATAAACCCAAATTTACTTAAGGAATTTTCACTACTTTTTAACTATCACTCTCATCCAGCATAATTGTTCATTTGAAATGAATCAAAAATATCAATGCAAAATCAGAAACCCTAAAAAAGCTAAAGAAAAAAAGGAATACATCACAATATATATTCAAAAGCCATGACTTTTTAAATGTTTCTTTCCATAATGAGCTAAAGCAGGTGGAGATAACTGACTAAAGTACTGATCCTTCACGACAGTTGAGTGCTTATCCTAAAGTGTGATATTTGTATCCCTCCTTTCAATAACCAAGGAACATTATACAATAGTGGGAGGAAAGAATATAAAGGCTTACAGATGGGAAAGACCATAAAATATTATCTTCTACCTATGGGATGGCTCTCTACTCATCAGTTATACATATGTATGTACAAAATGAAGACAAAATGTACAAAATGGAAATAAGAGGAGACTAATTAGGAAGAAGTGAGTCATCAGTGTTGGAAGAGTTTTTAAAGAATGTGAAAAGGATAAACATGATTGAAACACACTGGACACACAAGAAACTGAAGGAATAAAAAGATGTTTTAGAGATGGTTTGTTGATAGACTTCCTGTCACACAAGCATGAGAACCTGAGTTTGTAGCCCTAGTACCCACATCAAAACAGGGCATAAAAATGTATTCCCATAGCCTTAGAACTATACTATAAGGTGAATCCTTGGCTGGTCAACCTAGCATAATGATATATGTGAGAGACTTTGTACAAAAAAGCAGAGGTGGAAAGCAATCCATTAAAGACACATAAGGTTGCTTCTAGTTTCCATATACATGCGCACATCCTAGCAAATATATATGACCATGCACATACATGAATGCACACATGAGTATACACACACATATACCATAACAAAGAAAAGAAAATGTGCTTAAACACACACACATATGTATGTATATATGTATGCATGCATGCATGCTGTGGGACAATGGTTTTACCCTGTAAAGATTCGTTTCTTATACTTGTTTAATAAAATGCTGATTGGCCAGTAGCCAGGCAGGAAGTCTAGGCAGGGCAATGAGAACAGTAGAATTCTGGGAAGAGGAAAAAGTCAATCTGCAATCATAACCCAGACACAGAGGAAGCCAGACACTGAGCAAGCAAGATATGACTGCCTTGCCAAAAAAGGTACCAAGCCATGTGGCTAGCAGACACAAAAAAATTATGGGCTAATAAAAGTTACAATAGTTAAGAAGAAACCTGAGCAAATAGAACAACCACTTTATGATATATACCTCTGTGTATTTCTTTGGGACTGAGTGATTGTGGGACTTGGTGGGACAGAAACCTCTGTCAACACATGTAGATATTTTCCAAGAGAATAGAATACTATTAGAACCTGATTCATGATTTATAAGGACTAAAGGTATAGAAAGTTCTATAACATCCACTGACAAGGCGTAATGAAGATAAGGAACAGATTCTTAACTTTATCACAGAAGACAGTACTCAAAAATACAACAAATTTATAGTTTTAATAATATTCACAATGATCTGATTCTTTTTTTAACTTCTTTATTGAATCTTTGGGGGTTTCACATCATGCACATAATTCTGTTCTCCTCCTGGACAACTGATATTCCCACTCATCCATGTTGCATTCCCACAACAACAGAAAACAAAACTAAGTTGATGGGGAACTTTCTCTCCACTCTCATACCTGGATGATTGATTCTGTTCCTGTTCCCCTTCATGCCGAGGACTGTGATCTATGAGGTCCCCAAAATAAAGAACCCCTTTGTTATACTCAATTCTGAGTTAGTATGGAATTACTTTTTCAATTTTGCCTTCATCTAGTCACCCAATTTAGGGATTGTAAGGACATGGAAAGCTTTAAAAAGCTTTGTTTGATCAGGAGTTAGTTAAGACACTGGGTTTGAGCTCTTTGCAGCATCCTAGGAGTTAGCTTGAAAACCCAACTGTTCCTGACAGCTAGCTGCCTAGCTTTGTGGTCTAGACAGGAGCAAAAATAACTGCTTGTGGGGGAGAGTGGGGGACATGCACAGAAGCAGAAGTAGCCAATGATGTGGGAGTGATTTCTTATTAATAAAGAAACTGCCTAGACCCATTTGATAGGCCAACCCTTAGGTAGGCGGAGTAAACAGAATGAAATGCTGGGAGAAAGAAGCTGAGTCAAGGAGTCGCCATGTTTCTCCCACTCCAGGCAGACGCAGGTTAAGATCATTCCTGGTAAGCCAGCTTGTGGGCTACACAGATTAATAGAAATGGGTTAGATCAATATGTAAAAGCTAGCCAATAAGAAACTGAAACTAATGGGTCAGGCAGTGTTTAAAAGAATACAGTTTCCGTGTAATTATTTCGGGAAAAGCTAGCCGTTCAGGCGGCCAGGTGCGGGGACTCAGCCCGCCGCTCCTACTACAACAGAGTGGCACCCAACGTGCTAATGAACTTCACGTAAAACCTGAGAGGGCTTAAAAAGGAGAGAGAGAGAGAGAGAGAGAGAGAGAGAGAGAGAGAGAGAGAGAATTTAAGACAGCTTTTTGCTGTTTGTGGGTTGCGCGCTGCAAAGAAATTGTCCTGACTCAGCAGCAGGAAAAAACTGGCTGTTTTAAAATGCCGGCTTTCTGGGCTGTGCTGCCATTGTGATCTCTGTCTGGCCCCTGTGGGAGACAGAGCTTTTGAATGGAGCATTTGGAGTAAAGCTCTACGGCTTGGTTGATGGCAATGTGGACTGCTGTGTGCCTGGAACTGTGTGTGGCTCAGGGGCACCAAATGGCTCTGAGGCAGGAGCTGCTTAGCTCTGCCATGCTGAACTGTGCTGGTCTCAGGTAGGAACTACCGTAATTACCATAAAAACAGCGCAGTTAAGGTTTAGATTGGGCAGGAAACAGGCTGTACCTTATTACCGTATTACCTGTACATGGTGCAACTTAAGTTTTTAAGAACTGCTTAACATTTTAAAAAATGCTCCTGGATAGTAAAAAAATGTTACAGATTCAGACATAAAAGACCATACTGTTGGATGAATGTACGTAGGCTTGAGAGAGAGAAGAAAAAGAATATAGAAAATAAAGTTAATGGTTTAAAAAAAAAAAGGTAAAGTCTTTAAAGAGACAGAGTACAGATAGTTAAGAGATTAAAAGAAATAAAGAAAAATAAGCCACGTAAAAATGGAAAATTCACAGAGAGTCTGGATTATGTACATTGTGCTTTCTTTAAAATTTTTGACTCTAAAGGAGCTAAGTACAGAGAGACATTTCATTACATGGGCTGCCAAGCTAAACCAGAATGGATATAAGGGTATTACGATTTCAAAATTTGGGTCTAAAAATATGATGCTTTGGAGAGGGTCTTCTTTTGTTTTCACAGAGGACCAGACCCTATGGATTTCTTCTATTACAATTTGGTATGATAGACCACGCCCTCCTGAAAGGTTGTTCTGACATCTTCAAAAAATTGCTTCGCTCAACTGCCAACTGAGATGAAACTAGCACACAGGTTATACCATGAAATACCTAATTAACGACGCCCCCATTCAGCAGGAAGCAGTTTGGAGAGAAAAAACTGCGCCCATATTCCCAAAAATTGTTTATAAATGTTCTTTTACATTTAAAGGGGGATATGATATAGGTATGAATAATTTGCATTGGTATGGATTTTAAGGTCAATTTTGTTATATGTATATGTATTTTTGATCTTGAATAAGGTGTGATTGTGTAGTTCATTTTTAAAATGTAATGTATAATTAGGAAATATAGGTTGTTGATGGATAATCATAAATAATAGTCAAGTTTATAGTCATGTTACTTAGATTTTTTAGATATATAGAGATATATTTCAGATAGGCATTCTTCATATCTCTCAAAGGCTACAAAATATGGCATTTAAAATATTTTAATAACTTAGGACTTTTCATGACAATGAGACATGTCTGCTCCTGGCAGCACCAATCTACTTCGAGAGAAAGATGGGCATCGAAGAGGATCCTTATGGAGTTTGATAGCCATTTGGGCAAGAAACTGCTCTTGCCTGGACTGTTGCATAAAATGGACACAGAGAACCCACAGAGAGAGGACTGCTGAACTTGCCTAAAGGTGAGACCGTCTTTTGGGGTTCATGACTCATGAAAGAGTCTGTGAGACATTCTGCAGGACACAACAGATAGTGACTGCCTTTGAAATTTCCTGCTTTATAAAAATGTCTGCTGGATACCATGGGCCTGAAGGCTAAAGATGGATGCCCCAACGGTACAGAGGAACTTTGGGTGACTGTCCAGGCAGCGAGATTTCTCTGTCATTTCTAGAGTTTTAAAAGTTGCTTTTTTCTTGTTTGCTTAGGTCATATTATATCTTTCTGGAGTCTTTGATGAAGTTAAAAATAGTTAGTTATAGTTTTCCTTAGTTGTGATAAAGATTATTGTAACTTTTACTTGATAACTGTTTTGTTATATGTAATTTTGCTATGTTAAGGTTAAAGCCTTCCTTTTTTTTGTTTAAACAGAAAAAGGGGAAGTGATGTGGGAGTGTCATATATCAATCTGTTGATTTCATTGGCTAAGCAATAAAGAAACTGCTAGGCCCATTGGATAGGCCCACCCTTAGGTGGGTGGAGTAAACAGAACAAAATACCGGGAGAAAGAGGAAGTGAGGTCAGACTCCACAGCTCCCCTCTCCGGAGCAGACGTAGGAGAGACGCCATGCTACCTGCTCCAGGGAAGACGCACGCTATGAAGCTCCAACCCAGGATGGACTTAGGCCAGAATCTTCCCGGTAAGCGCACCTAGGGGTGCTACACAGATGATTAGAAATGGGCTAAATTAATATGTGAGAATTAGCCAGTAAGGGCTAGAGCTAAGGGCCAAAGCAGTGTTTAAATGAATACAGTGTCTGTGTAATTATTTCGGGTAAAGCTAGCCGGGCAGGGCAGGTGGCTGGGGTGTTTGGGGACGCAACCCTGCCGCCGCCCCTATCTACACATTTAAAGGAGAAAGAGGGTATTCAGAAGAGTCCATACCCTGTACTCAGCCAAACTAACTCCCTAGACCCTAAATAAAGCTGGCTTGCAATTTTTGCCTATATATGTCAACACCCACTGCATTGTAAGTGGTGGCTTTGAGCTCCCAGCTAGCTCAACTATATGAGTGCAGAATAAACCTTGCTTTTTGCAAAATCTGGACTTGACTGTATTCTAGTGGTGCTGTCTCTCTGGGGGTCTCAACTTGGCCACAACATAAGTCCACAATTGCCGTGACTGACCTAAAAGGTCCACCCATGCCTTTTGCCAGCCCAGGCACATTTCTTGCCCATGTCTGTCAATTCTAGAGTTTTCAAAGTTGCTTACAATGCACTTCCTGCAAACTTAGGTAATATTATGTCCTTCTGGAGCCTTTGATGAAATTAAAGAATAGATAGTTATAGTTTTCCTTAGTTATAATAAAAAATCATGTAGATATAAATATTATAACTATAATTATTGCTTGATAATTTTTTGTATGTAATCTTGATGTATTGAACTTAAAACCTTCCTTTTTATTTAGACAGAAAATGGGAGGTGATATGGGATTCCCCTCTGTATGCTGTGAATACCATTGGTTAATAAAGAAGTTGCTTTGGGCGTATTGCAGTTCAGAAATAGGACAAGATGGGAATTCCAAGCAGATATAGGAGGACAGAGTAGGTGGAGTAGGCAGAGTCAAAGAGACAGACACCAGATGTTGAACAGAATCTTTCCACTAGGTCACAACCACATGGTGATAAGCAGGTTAATAGAAATGTGTTAATTTAATATATAAGAGCTAGCTAGAAATATGCTTAAGATATTGGCCAAACAGTATTGCAAATTAATATAGTTTTGTGTGATCATTTTAGGACTCAGCAGCCAAGAACCAACAAACAGTCTATGCATACACTAAGTAAGCAAGCAAACAAAAATGATAGCAAAAAAAAAAAAGAGGAAAGAAAGAAATCATTAAACCAAAACAGAAGAACAACAACAAAAAACCCACATCTGAAACAGCAAAATCTTTCTTTTTCTTTCTCTCCTGCCTCTCCATCACCTCTGCAAATATCCTGATAGCACTGAAGCCATCATGTGTCTCTGTGTAATATAGCATACCCTTTTGCCACGTCAACTGGTTCAAAGCCTATGATTTTTGTTATACCATCCTCAATGGATGATCACTGGAGTTCTTCTGGGGCATCTGTGTCCTGAACATCTTGAGGGTATTGTTCTGCAGGATCAATCCCTTTACAAGTTCCAGCAGTACCTAGATGGGGTAGATGCTGGGGTGGTTCAACCCAAGGTTCGTTTGTTGGACTGGGTATTAGCCAGTCAAGTCAGTCAGGTCAGATCAATCCACTGGAGCCATGCAATGATAGAACCAGTTCCCTTACAGGCATGTGCTCAAGGTAGGTTCATCCTCACCTGTCGAGAGGGGTAGGTATCCTCTCTACTGAGTGCAGGGGCCATCTCTCTTGCTGTAGTGGGCTGTAAGAGGTAAGGCCAACTCCCGCAGGGTAGTGAAGGGCAGGACTGGCTCAATATAGCCCTTTGATTTCATCTCACATAATTCCTAAAGCTTCTTGAAGTACCACTGGTCACAGACACCAACACAGGCCAAAGCTGTGGTTGGACCATGGTACCATTCATGGCCCTTGGCCACTGCTTAGGCCTGGATGATATCCTGGCTCTGGATGAAGGGAATGGCCACTCAGGTGAAAATGAATACAGCAATGATTTGATCCACAGACACCACCAAGGCCTCTGTTTGTGGTCCCAAACCTGGGCCTCTATATAACCATTAGTGGCAGTGCAGGGCCTGGACTTCACATCAATCTCCCAGCTGAGGTAGAACCATGGACCACAACATGGCCCTTAGTAGCAGTTGCATCTGGATATCACCAGTGTCCCCAGTGGCAATATGGTCCTGAGACTCTAACTTGGTCTAGATCTTGGGTGTCTCCATGGCCTTCGATGGTAACAGAAGCATCAGACATCAGCACAGACTCTGGCTGCAGCTGTGCCACACATTTTAACATGGCACTCAGTTGCAATTCCAGCTCAGACGTCAACATATCATTGAGTAGTAGCACAGACCACTCAGATATGGATGCATCCTCGTCCTCGGTCACCCACCCAGACTCAGGTTGCTGGTTTGGCCCAGGGCTTCTTCATGGCACTTGTTTCCAAATGGAGCCACATATGCCAATCTATAACCTAGCGGCTACAGGGCCATGAACCCAGACATGGCCTTTCGGGGGCAGCTTGGGCCTGAATGACAGCCTGGTACTGGGTGGTAACACAGGCTACCCTGTCTCTATCGCCCTCTTGTGTCGTCACTCCCTGAGTACACACAAGCCTCAGGCTCTGGTCCAGATACTGGGCCTCTGTATGGGCCTTAGTGGTAATCTATGCCACAGATTTCAATGCAGACCCCAAATGCAGGTGGCCTCAGCAGCTTGGTCTTGTTGATGTTTTTGTTCTGAGTGATAGCTTCAGGTACTCACATCAGGATGACCCTTAGCACAGCAGGTCCCTGGACACCAACAAGGCCAAAGGGTGTGGCTTCATGTGACCTTTGGTGGAACCACGGGGTCATAGGTATCAATATAGAACTCAGCTGTGGTAGAACAAAGGGCACAGATATGGTCCTCAGCAGCAGCCTAGGCCTGTATCTTACCATAACACCAGGTGACAGCAAAAGTCACCCAGATCAATACAGCCACAGTGGCAATATGGTTCATGAACCCAATCTCAACCACAGGAAGCAAACCAGCACACTGGAGAAAGCATAGGTCACAAATGCAACAGTTGTCATAGGTATTAACATAGACCCTGTGGGTTGTAGGACCAGAGACATACATATGGCTTTTGGTAGCCACCTGATCCAGATATCACCATGGTCCTGGATGGCAAGCAGAACTCTCTCCTTCGTCTAATTCTCACCACTGTCACCATGGACACAGGTGGCAAGCTAGCCTTTAATACCTGCCTAATCCACTACATCAATGTTTCTTCATTTATGTGTCTTTACACGGTATATGAACCATTCTATTTCTCTAAAACTCCCAGTACGTCTCCCAAAGGGTGCCAGGTAGGTCCCTGGTTGTCTTCCCACCAGTCTGGGCCCAGGAACCTGAGTTGGCTTTCTTCTTGCCTGTTGGTAAGATGGCTGTGTAGAAGGAGGGGGCCATCTTGTTCTTTCTAGCCACCCGGCTAGCTTATATCCGAAATAACCACACAGAAACTGTGTGATTCATTAAATCACTGCCTCTTATTGGCTAATTCTTACATCTTAACTTAACCCATTTCTAGTAATTTGTATGTCACCACATGGTAGTGGCTTACCAGCAAAGATTTAGCGTGTCTGACTCTGGCGGCTCTATAGTGTCTCTCTGGCTACACCCTTCTTTCTTCCAGTGTTTAATTCTGTCTTCCCTGCCTTCCTAAATTCTGTCTTATTAACAGGCCAAGGCAGTTTTCTTTTTTTTATTAATGGTAATGACAGCACACAGAGGGGACTCTCATATCATCTCCCCTTTTCTGTTTAAATAAAAAGCAAGGCTTTAACTTTAACATGGTAACATTACATATAGCAAAATAGGTATTCAATAAAAAATATTTACAATATTTATATCTATTTTATCTTTTATCATAACTAAGGAAAACTATAACTATCTATTCTTTAGTTCCATCAAAGTCTCTAGAAGGATATATTACTTAAGTAAACAGGAAGTGTATTATAAGCAACTTCTAAAGCTCTAGAAATGACAGAGACATCTCACTACCTGGACAGTCACTCAAAGTTCTTTTGTGCTGTTGGGTCAGCCATCTTTAGCATACAGGCCAGGAGACTTTTCCATGAAGCAAGAAATTTCAAAGACAGCTTCACCTATACTGGCAGTTTGTCAATCACATTTTTCTGTGTCCTGAAGAATGTCTAGCAGACTATTTCATAAAACAGGAACCCTGAAGGATCATCTCACCTTTAGGCAAGATTAGCAGTAATTTCTATATAGGTCCTGCATGTCCAGTGAAGCAATCCAGGCAAGAGCAGTTTCTTGCCCAAATGGCTAACCAACTCCATAAGGAGCCTCTTCAATGCCCATCATCCTTTAGAAGTAGCTTGGTGCTGCCAGGAGCAGATGTTTTTCATTGTAATGAAAAGTCCTAAATTTTTAAAACATTTAAATGCCCTATTCTGAAGGCATCTGAAAGATCTGAAGAATACCTAACTAACTGACACACATCTCTATAAATCTAGAAAACCTAATATGACTACAATCTTGATTATTATAGATATTTATAAACCTATATTTCTTAATTATACATTACATTTTTAAATGAGCTACACAAACACAATATCTTAATCAAGATCAGAAATACATATAACAAAATTGACCAAAAATTTATACCGGTAAACCAAGATCCCTGCCAATGCAAATTATTTATATCTATAACATATCCCCCTTTAACTATAAATAAACATTTAAAAATAGTATTTGTGAATATGGATGTAGTTATTTTTCTCATCTGCCTAATCCTCTACATCTCTGTTTCTTCCTTTATGTGTCTTTCCATAGTGTATGAACCATTCTACTCTAACTCTCTCAATACTCTTCCCAAAGGGTGTCAGGTGGATCCCTGGTTGTCTTTCAGCCAGTCTGGGCCCACTAACCTGAGTTGGCTTTCTTCTTGCCTGTTGGTAAGATGGCTGATCTAATTCATTATAAAATCTGATAGGACCTATGAGATAAAATGGTAATATAAGAGTATTAAAAAATGTGAAGATATGTTAAAGGGCAATATCATGTTTTCAAAATTAAAAATATCAGGACTACTCTGTTTCTCAAAGGAGGAAACTTAAAGTAACTTGTATTTGTTAAAAGAATTCTCCCTTTTCTGTCCTGCTTATAGATGTTCCAAGAGAATGCACTGTAAACAAAGAGATACCAGACCCATTTTATTTAATCGTCTGTTGGAATATTCCTTATTTGTGTGAAACCTGCAAGCTAAATAAATAGCCATTTCTTAATTTTTCTCTTAAAAAAGGATAAATTCTCCATTGAAAGAGATATCATTATTGATTTTTTTCAATTTAAAGACAGAGAATTAAGGTTGGCACCACTCAGTAAAAATTTCCAACAGTTTTTATTGAAATATAAAAAAATTATGTATTTTAGTCTTAAGGTAATATGTGTGACATAAGCCTGATGAAGAATAGTATTTTGTTACAATTAGTATTACTAGTTGATTTACAAAGTATTTTTAAGGGTTACTTGGGATCGTAAATATCTCAGGTATTTAAGATTTAATACCACTCGAACCCTATGACCCAGATAAAGTCACTGTGACTAAGTGGATACAGTTTAGAAACTGTGACATGCCCTGAAGAGACAATCACAGGAATGGCCTCATGGAATTTCTTGCAAAGTCAAACCTTCTTCAAATAACTTACTGGCTTTCAAGAAAGAGCTTTTGGTTTAGCACCAAAAAGGAGTACTACAGAATGGATTTAAGAGAGCACTTTGTGAAATCAGAATGTCTGAGTTCAAATCTTATATTTTTCCTTAGATGTGTGACCACAGATGTCATATTAAAACTACCACCAGTGCTATATTTTCTCTATGAAAATGTAAATGAATAGCAGTATAGATTGCATTGAGATAATGAAGTGTCATTGAGAGCATGAGAAAACTTAATATGCATAATGTCTAACATGCAGAAAGCACTACATTCACATTTTACTATTATCATGTCATCTAAATCTTGGTAGAAATGAATCACTGATAATAGAAAATCACATTTTCATACAGCCTGAATAATATTACATACACTAGACACTGTCTTACCCAACAATTGTGAGTTCTTTTCAAGGACACTCCCTCATCAAGTGTCTTTAGTGAATGTGAAATCACTCTTGGGAACTAAATATAAATATAACACAGACAAGAGTTTCAGACAAGTGGTGTACACCAATGCACCTGTTCTGCTCCATATTCTATGACTCTTTATATGTACTCAACTACAATCCATTAATGAAGAACATACCCAAGTCTTGTTTAGAGGTAGATCCTGTAAAATTCTGTCCAGAGCTCCAAGTAGAAGAATGAAATCTTTTTAACTAAAGGAAAGTAAGAGAAGTAGAAACAGTGAAAATGAAGATTTGATTTTAAAAAAAGAGAATATTAAAGAGGGAATTGTGGGTGACTCTCAAAGAACTAGAACATAGCATAAGACTATCTCCTTCTGATGTGGATGTTCATCAAAGACTATTATTGTCAGATGTTTTGGCAATTGGTAGAGTAGAACACCCATTCTATGAATGTATATCTCTTATATGGACACTGTTGTTATTATTAAAGGCTTGTAAACAAGAATCCATGGTGTTGGAAATAGAGGTTATGTAAGGTCTCAATAAAATACAATTCTTTCAACATGTGTTGATCTGACCTCTACTTGTGTGGCCCAGCTAGACCTCCACAATGGCATCAGTGGTGAAGGCAGACTTGGCATTATGGCTTAAGAGAACCTATTCATCATCCTTTGCCTTTGATGTCAACTATTCTGATCTCTTCTCACTGTGTAACATGAGGGCCTGCTTTTGGGGTTTCTTTCCTGTCCAGTTCCTAGAGCTGTTTAGCCCCAAAGAATCACACAGAAGTCTACATTAGATGTAAACTGATTGTCCTATTAGCTCAGGCTTCTTATTAGCTCCTATCACGTATATTAACCCATTTTTCTTATCTATGTTAGCCACATGGCTCAATACATTTTTCAGCAGGGCAGGTCACATCCAGCTTCTTCAGTGGTCTGGGCAGGACTCCCTTTTACCCAGAATACTCCTGTTCTCATCACCCCACCTCTATTTTTTGTCTGGTTGACCCACCTATACTTCCGGTCTGGCCAATCAGCATTTATGTAAAACATGATTGACAGAATACAGACAATTCTCCCATACCATCACTGGACTGCATGCTTATTGCCAGCATTTGTAAGACTTCCCTGCCTAGCACAATTCAGTCAAGCAGTGCTTCTAAAAACTTTTGTTATCTCAGTATTACCTCTAACCACAGAACTTAATAGCAAAGGAGGTAAAGAGTTTATATTCATGGCATTTATAGACTTTACCCTATTCTCAACCATTTCTTATACAAAAAAAAAAAAACAGAAAAAAAGCATCTCTAACATTTGTTTAAAAAAAAGTATTCACTTACAGAAACTCATCACAGAACAAACTATAGAAAAGTTCATGCTGTTAAGCTTAGCTCTTTTAGAGCTAGGATATTTGATGTAGGAATCAATGCACTTTTTTTACTGAGTTACTTTTGCCAAGAGAAACCACAACACTGAAAAATTACTAGAATTTTTTTTATGGAAAATTATTGAGTCTGGGCATAAATACAACTATCTTTTGTGTAATATAAAACAGTATTTTCCAAGCTATAAGTTTAAGATTTAAGTGAGCAGCATTGGGGCCCTCGCCATTATTAGGGTCAGTACAGGGTGAATAAAAAGATTGTGTTGCCTTAGTTGGGAGAAAATCTCTTGCATATCTTTGATTGCTATAGCACACTAAAAGCTCAGGAAGCAAAAGTACTGCTCACTTTTCCATGAATGTTTACTTTATTTCTTCATATTTCCCTATTATTCCTTAATTATTAAGAGTTTATGGAACAATGGCATCTATTTATTTGAAATCCTTTAATAATGATGGAATGTAGGCCACCCCTATATATCTTCACCAAAACTTCAAATTATGCATATGAAGATGTAATCTTAGCAGCATAAAGGTGCTATTATAGTGATGAATAAGTCATTATTGTAAAATTTTAATTGACTATTTTAGAAGAGATTGAACAAAAATTTTCCTTACTTTACTATTAAGCTTTACTTTTCATGGAAAATATACTAAAAAGAGAAGTAAAGTAGACATACACTAGGCAACCTTGTAGATATGCTCATCTGGTTTGAACAGAAATTGAGCAATGTTTTGGTATGGAAGCAATGAAAACACTGTGGTGGAGACAAAAATGCACTTGACTTTTCATAGGCAGCTTGCTAGAGAAAAAAACAACTACTTGTTTTCTTCTGAAATCTCTTTTATTAGATTATAAAATATGATGCTGCTCATTTGTCCAATCACTTCTGTGTTTAGAGTTCTGTATTGTCATCGATATCCTGGGATTCCTTCAGGAAAATATCTAATCAGAAAAACTTTTGCACCACTAATACAGCAACATTAGTGAAAATCATTTTCATCCACTTTATTCAATTTTGAGTCTATCTGTGTGTTTGTGTTTATATGTGGAAGAGGGAAAATCATTTTTGGTTTTCTTCTATGATGACAGAAAATATAGTTAGAAGAAACAGGGAAAGCATATTACAGAGCAGATAAAAATAATTAGGATTGTTATTACTTATATTACATGAGCTGTTTTTGATGAACTCTCCCTGACCAACAAGCCTCCTTTGTCTCAAAGAATTTTGAGTCTGTATTTTTGCATCATTTTGCTGTTCCTGGGAGAAACTGAGGAAGCAAATGGATATTTTATGATCAAAGATTGAACATTTATCTCTGTTCATATGCATTATGATTTATCTGGGTGAAGGATAATTGGTGCAGGAGGATTGTCTGTAATCTGTCAATCATGTTTTAAATAAACACTGATTGGCCAGGTAAGAAATATAGGCGAGAAAATCAAACAGGAAGTATAAATGATGTAATGAGAACAGGAGAATTCTGGGACTGAGGAAGTTGATTCCTCCCACTCCTGCCCTGACTACAGAAGCAGCAAGATGTAATCTAACCCACTGAAAAAAGGTACTGAGCCACATGGCTAACATAGATCAGAAAAATGGGTTAATCAAGATGTGAGAGTTAGCCAGTGAGAGGCGAGAGCTAATGAACCAATCAGCTTATAATTTATGGGGACCTATGTGTGATTTTCTTTGGGGCTAAACAGTTGTGGGGTACCAGGCAGGACAAAAACCCCAACAACAAGCAGGCACCCATTTATGTTACAGATAATCTCTTTCCTTTTAACTGACTCACACTGGAAAATGGAAACTACAACAGGAATACCAGATAAACAATATATCAGCCGGGCGGTGGTGGTGCACACCTTTAATCCCAGCACTCGGGAGGCAGAGGCAGGTGATCTCTGGGAGTTCGAGGCCAGCCTGGTCTACAAGAGCTAGTTCCAGGACAGGCACCAAAGCTACAGAGAAACCCTGTCTTGAAAAAAAAACAAAACAAACAAAAAAAACCAATATATCAAATCATCTTCCCTGAAGTGAGAAAACAAGTTCAATTCCATTAAATAGACTTTATATTATTTCTCAACCAGATGCTATTAAATAGTTCTCACATAAATAAAGAAAAACAGTAAAAATAAATCACCTGCTAGGATTTTATGATGTACATCTTTAGCCTGAGCACTACTGAAGAAGAGTCAGAAGGATCTCTGTGAGCTTGTGGCCAGCATAGACTACATAGGTTGATATAGGACAGCCAGGTATGTATAGACAGATCCTGTCTCAAAACAGCAACAACAACAACATAAATGAATCTACTAAACCAATAAATGCCTACTAAGAATGAAAAAGTGATGTTGCTATAATTTTTACATTCGAATTTAGAAGGTATGAATTCTAAAACTGGGTTGTCTCTAAAGCTCACCTGTATGAGAACCTAATAAGAAAACAGTTTAGCACTCACATTTTTCTCCTTCTTACAATAGTAAGTTCATAGGCAATATCAAAATGTGTGAGTTAGTGAAATCACTCAATAACAGTGAGCACAACAAACCAAGATGTAAAAACCAGAACAGAAAGGAAAAGAAATGTTACTGGTCCCTTACAGATATGCAATAGAAATGGCGATGGTGATAAAAATGTTGTTGTTTCATAAAATCAATATATGTGTCTTGCTGAAGACCAAGAATTATTTAAAACAGATTAAAAAGACAAATAAAAAACTTAATTTTACAAACACAGAAAGCAACTTGACCAAAGACATGAATGCCATATTCCAAACCAGTATTATTAAAGGCTATTCTCTACTGGTTTACTTGTGCACATCAGTCTATGCTTTACAGAGACAACTAAAAATCCTTAAATTCCTAAGCTACATTGTATCAGTTGCCTTGTATAGGCAAAGTTCACCCTCATTACCCCTGAATTTCATTTTCAGTAAAGCAGAATCAAATTTGTTATACTAGTGCATTTCCTAGAGGTTGCCAAATATTACACTAACTCTTCTTTCAAATATTTAATTTTATTATTCTTAATTGTGTGTGTTAATATTTGTCTTTGCCTGGGAACATGCACATGTGCTTTATGAGTTTGTGAACAAATGAGAAATGTATATTGGTACTTGAGGACTCTGAAAGAGAGTACCATATTCTCAGAAGCTGAAGTTCCAGGTGGCTGTAGGCTGTGAGCCATCAACATGGGAGGTGGAAACTGAATTTGAGTGTTGTGGAAGAGCAGCATTAAATAGCAGGACGTTGTAACTTCTAAGCCATTTCTACAGCTACTAAATCAGCTCTTGTTAAAATGCATGATTAACTTCTGTAGAAGAATTTGGTACATTTCTTTTCTTGAATTTATCCAGGACTATAACTACAATATAAGTGATCATATGTGAATTCTGCAAATAAATGATAAGGAAATAATTACCTTCTATGAATTTCTATGGAGGTGCTGGTTAACCTTGTAACCTAGTTGCCATACTTTGCAAAAACAAAGTATTCTTGTGTAAAGAACAATGTGTATGTGGTCTAGTTTGTGAAATCATTTGTCCTCGCTGATCGCAGTTTAAATTTCACATCATCTATTATGGTATTTAAGTGTGGGTTGCATACTACACAGCACTATCTGGCCACAGTACAAGTCTTAACTTTCAGTGTTATGTGTTCCAAATAATGAAATAAGTAAAAATAGATACTACAAAGAGATAAATAAGTGAAATGACTGTTTTTACTTTTATTATCATTAGTTGTAATTATATGCTGAACTTACTCTAAGCCATCATTATCCCAATATTCTCAAGTCTCACTATTGAAATAAACTGTTGTCCATAAACAAGGAGTTTCTGCAGCACGTGGATATTTTAGGAAATGAAGAATCTGAAGTTTCGTCCCAGACCTATTAAATTGACCCCTTATTTCAATAATACTAAGTACTTATTCCTATGTACACTAAAGTTTGAGAAGCAGTAGTATAGGCCACTAAAGAAATCTGCCATCGGATCACCGGGCGGCGGAAGGCGGCCGGATCACCGGGCGGCGGAAGGCGGCCGGATCACCGGGCGGCGGAAGGCGGCCGGATCACCGGGCGGCGGAAGGCGGCCGGATCACCGGGCGGCGGAAGGCGGCCGGATCACCGGGCGGCGGAAGGCGGCCGGATCACCGGGCGGCGGAAGGCGGCCGGATCACCGGGCGGCGGAAGGCGGCCGGATCACCGGGCGGCGGAAGGCGGCCGGATCACCGGGCGGCGGAAGGCGGCCGGAGGACGCCCAGCACAGCCGGCGGGGACCGACTGGGACAGCCTGGAACCAGCTGGGACTGGAGCAGCAGCAGAGGACACAGGCTGCTGGCAGCGGGAACCGTCCCAGCAGCAGAAGCAGGCAGCAGGGACCGCGCACAACACCGAGAACAGATTGCCCCACTACAATTAAACCAAAGAGGTAGGCCTTTGGTTGGGAAGGTCCCTGGCAAAGGAGGAGCCGGGTCCTATTACTGAAGACCCTTCTGAGGGGTGAGAGGGATCTTGGCCCCCGGCAGGAACCAGGAAACGGAGCAAGGGCATTTTGTAAGAGGAGCCCCTGGCCAGCAGGGAAACCTGAACTAGTTTTAACAGACCCCTTAGATAGCATCGATAGGAGGAGATGGGCAGGTGCCAAGGAAAGAATTCACCCAATAATCTGAAAAACAACATGAAAACACCAGAACCCAATGATCTTGCAACAGAAGATCTCCAACACCCTAACACAGAAGAAGTGGAAAAAAATGACTTTATGAAAGCAGTAGAATCCCTTAAACAACATGTGAAAAATGCCCTTATAGAAATGGATGAGAAGTATAACCAAAAATTTGAAGAAATGAGTAAATACGTACATAATACCCTGGGAAACCAAGAAAGAACGATCAAACAGGTAATGGAAACAGTTCAAGAATTGAAAAATGAAATGGAAGCAAGGAAGAAAATACAAACTGAGGACCAGCTGGATATGGAAAATCTAGGTCAATGAGCAGAGCCTACAGAAACAAGCATAATCAATAGAATACAAGAAATAGAAGAAAGAATCTCAGATTCTGAGGACACCATAGAGAAAATAAACGCTCTGATCAAAGAAAACTGCAAAACCAACAAATTCTCATCACAAAACATTCAGGAATTATGGGACACAATAAAAAGACCAAATCTAAGAATAATAGGAATAGAAGAAGGAGAAGAGTCACAGCTCAAAGGCCCAGAAAATATTTTGAACAAAATTATGGAAGAAAACTTTCCCAACATAAAGAAAAATATTCCTTTGAATATTCAAGAAGCATACAGAACACCAAACAGACTGGATCAAAGGAAAACATCCCCTCACCATATAATAATCAAAACACAAAATATACAGGTTAAAGAAAGAATACTAAGAGCTGCAAAGGAAAAAGGCCAAGTAACTTATAAAGGTAAACCGATCAGACTTACACCTGATTTCTCTATGGAAACAATGAAAGCCAGAAGGTCCTGGATAGAAGTACTGCAGAAGCTAAGAGACCAATGGATGCAAGCCCAGACTACTATACCCAGCCAAGCTTTCATTCACTATAAATGGAAAAATCAAGACATTCCAGGATAAGAACAAATTTAAACAATACGTAGCCACGAACCCAGCCCTACAGAAAGTAATAGAAGGAAAACCGCAACCCAAGGAATCCAACATTGACAACACTGTCTACAATAACTCGGGCATCTCGCGACCCTTCGCTAGCACAACTCAAAGAAGGGAGACACACAAATTCTACTTCCAAAAACAATAAGAATATCCGGCATAAACAACCACTGTTCATTAATATCACTTAATATTAATGGTCTCAATTCACCTATAAAACGGCACAGGCTAAGAGATTGGAAACAAAAACAGGATCCAACATTCTGCTGTTTGCAAGAAACTCATCTCAACCACAAAGACAGGCATCTACTCAGAGTAAAGGGTTGGGAAAAGGTCTTTCAAGCAAATGGTCCTAAGAAAAAAAGCAGGTGTGGCCATATTAATTTCTAACAAAACTGACTTCAAACTAAAATCAATCAGAAGAGATCGAGAGGGACACTTCATACTCATAACAGGAACAATTTGTCAGGATGACGTCTCAATCTTGGATATTTACACCCCTAATATAAAAGCACCCACGTATGTAAAAGAAATATTACTAGAACTCAAGGCAGATATGAAACCACACACACTAGTAGTAGGAGACTTCAATACACCTCTCACAGCAATAGACAGGTCAATCAGACAGAAACCTAATAGAGAAGTAAGAGAACTACAGGAGGTAATGAAGCAAATGGACTTAACAGACATCTATAGAACATTCCACACAAATAGGAAAGAATATACCTTCTTCTCTGCAGCCCATGGAACCTTCTCAAAAATTGACCACATACTCGGAAATAAAGGAAACCTCCACAGATACAAAAAAAATCAGTGTCCACCTGTGTCCTATCAGATCACCACGGATTAAAGTTAGAATTCAACAACAATCCTACCTCCAGAAAGCCGACAAACTCATGGAAACTGAACAGTCAACTACTGAACCACACCTGGGTAAAGGACGAAATCAAGAAAGAAATTAAAGTCTTCCTTGAATTTAATGAAAATAAAGGGACAACATACTCAAACCTATGGGACACTATGAAATCAGTGCTAACAGGAAAGTTCATAGCACTAAGTGCCCACTTAAAGAAAACAGAGAAAGCATACATCGGAGACTTAACAGCACACCTGAAAGCTTTAGGAAAAAAAAAGAAGCAGACACGCCCAGGCGGAGTAGAAGACTGGAAATAATCAAACTGAGGGCAGAAATCAACAAAATAGAAACGCAGAAAACAGTCCAAAGAATAAATGAAACAAAAAGTTGGTTCTTGGAGAAAATCAACAATATCGACAAACCCCTATCCAAACTAATTAAACGACAGAGAGAGAACACGCAAATAAATAAGATCAGAAATGAAAAGGGGGACATAACCACAGACACAGAGGAAATTCAGAGACTCATTAGATCTTACTACAAAAGCCTGTATGCCACAAAACTAGAAAATGCAAAAGAAATGGACATTTTTTTAGATAAGTGCCACATACCAAAGCTAAACCAAAACCAGGTGAACGATCTAAATAGATATATCTAAATAACCGTTATCAAAAATCTACCTTCCAAAAAAGGCCCAGGACCCTATGGTTTCAATGCAGAATTCTACCAGAACTTCCAAGGAGAGCTAATACCTATACTCCTCAATGTATTCCACAATATAGAAACAGAAGAGTCATTGCCAAATTCCTTTTATGAAGCTACAGTTACCCTGATACCAAAACCACACAAAGACCCAACCAAGAAAGAGAATTACAGGCCTATCTCACTCATGAATATCGACGCAAAAATTCTCAATAAAATACTGGCAAACCGAATCCAAGAACACATTAGAAAAATTATCCATTATGATCAAGTAGGCTTCATCCCAGAGATGCAGGGCTGGTTCAACATACACAAATCTATCAATGTAATCCAGCATATAAATAAACTGAAATTAAAAAACCATATGATCATCTCATTAGATGCTGAAAGAGCATTCGACAAAATTCAACACCCCTTTATGATAAAAGTCTTGGAGAGATTAGGGATACAAGGGTCATACCTAAATATAATAAAAGCTATTTACAGTAAGCCGTCGGCTAACATTAAATTAAATGGAGAAAAACTCAAAGCCATCCCACTAAAATCAGGAACACGACAAGGATGTCCACTCTCTCCATACTTCTTCAATATAGTGCTTGAAGTTTTAGCAATAGCAATAAGACAACATAAAGGGATCAAGGGGATTCGTATCGGAAAAGAAGTTAAGCTCTCGTTATTTGCAGATGATATGATAGTATACATAAGCGACCCGAAAAACTCTACCAAAGAACTCCTACAGCTGATAAACACCTTTAGTAATGTAGCAGGATACAAGATCAACTCCAAAAAATCAGTGGCCTTCCTATACACTAAGGATAAGGAAACAGAGAGGGAAATTAGAGAAGCATCACCTTTCACGATAGCCACAAATAGCATAAAATATCTCGGGGTAACTCTGACCAAGGATGTGAAAGATCTATTCAACAAGAACTTTAAGTCTTTGAAGAAAGAAATTGAAGAGGACACCAGAAAATGGAAAGATCTTCCTTGCTCCTGGATTGGGAGGATCAACATAGTAAAAATGGCAATTCTACAAAAAGCAATCTATAGATTCAATGCAATCCCCATCAAAATCCCATCAAAATTATACACAGATCTGAAGAAGACAATAATCAACTTTATATGGAAGAACAAAAAACCCAGGATAGCCAAAACAATCTTATACAACAAAGGATTGTCTGGAGGCATTACCATCCCTGACTTCAAACTCTACTACAAAGCTACAGTATTAAAAACAGCTTGGTATTGGCATAAAAACAGAGAAGTCGACCAATGGAATCGAATAGAAGACCCTGACATTAACCCTCAAACCTATGAGCACCTGATTTTCGATAAAGGAGCTAAAAGTATACAATGGAAAAAAGAGAGCATCTTCAACAAAATTGTGCTGGCAAAACTGGATGTCAACCTATAGAAGAATGAAAATAGATTCATATCTATCACCATGCACAAAACTCAAGTCCAAATGGATTAAAGACCTCAATATCAGTCCGAACACACTGAACCTGATAGAAGAGAAAGTGGGAAGTACTCTACAACACATAGGCACAGGAGACCACTTCTTACGTATAACCCCAGCTGCACAGACATTAAGGACCTCATTGAATAAATGGGACCTCCTGAGACCTAGAAGCTTCTGTAAAGCAAAGGACACTGTTGCTAATACACAAAGGCAACCCACCAACTGGGAGAAGATCTTCACCAACCCCGCAACTGACAAAGGTCTGATCTCCGAAATATATAAAGATCTCAGGAAACTAGACTGCAAAAGGCTGACCAACCCAATTATAAAATGGGGCATTGAGCTGAACAGAGAATTCTCAACAGAAGAACTTCAAATGGCCAAAAGACACTTATGGTCATGCTCAACTTCCTTAGCGATCAGGGAAATGCAAATCAAGACAACTTTAAGATACCATCTTACACCTGTCAGAATGGCTAAAATCAAAAACACCAATAATAGCCTTTGCTGGAGAGGTTGTGGAGAAAGGGGTACACTCATCCATTGCTGGTGGGAATGCAAACTTGTGCAACCACTTTGGAAAGCAGTGTTTCGGATTCTCAGGAAATTCGGGATCAACCTACCCCTGGATCCAGCAATTCCACTCTTGGGAATATACCCAAGAGAGGCTCTATCATACAACAAAAGTATATGCTCTACGATGTTCATAGCAGCATTGTTTGTGATAGCCAGAACCTGGAAACAACCTAGATGCCCTTCAATGGAAGAATGGATGAAGAAAGTATGGAATATATACATATTAGAGTACTACTCAGCAATAAAAAACAAGGACTTCTTGAATTTTGCATGCAAATGGATGGAAATAGAAAACATTATCCTGAGTGACGTAAGCCAGACCCAAAAAGAGCAACATGGGATGTACTCACTCATATTTGGTTTCTAGCCATAAACCAAGGACATTGAGCCTATAATTAGTGATACTAGAGAAGCTAAATAAGGAGAACCCAAGGAAAAACATATAGGCATCCCCCTGAATATTAACCTTCAGCAGGTGATGAAAGGAGACAGAGACAGAGACCCACATTGGAGCACCAGACTGAAATCTCAAGGTCCAAATCAGGAGCAGAAGGAGAGAGAGCATGAGCAAGGAACTCAGGACCGCAAGGGGTGCACCCACACACTGAGACAATGGGGATGTTCTACTGGGAACTTACCAAGGCCAGCTGGCCTGGGTCTGGAAAAGCCTGGGATAAAACCGGACTCTCTGAACATAGCAGACAATGAGGACTACTGAGAACTCAAGAACAATGGCAATGGGTTTCTGATCCTACTGCATGCACTGGCTTTGTGGGAGCCTAGGCAGTTTGGATGCTCAACTTACTAGACCTGGATGGAGGTGGGGGTTATTGGACTTCCCACAGGACAGGGAACCCTGATTGCTTTTTGTGCTGGGGGGGGACTTAGTTGTGGGAGGGGGAGGGAAATGGGAGTTATTGGCGGGGAAGAGACAGAAATCTTTAATAAATAAATAAATTTATAAAAAAAAAGAACTGTAAAAAAAAAAGAAAGAAATCTGCCATCACTATGCAGTAGAGGAACATCTTTAATTATATATGATACATGGCCTATAAAAACCATTAGCTTCTTTGTCATAGATAGGAACTACCTGGTTTTCCAGAGATGGAACTATTTATTCGGGAGTTTACTACTTGCATTTTCAAGGGGAAAGTCATGAAAAATACAAACTTCCCAAACCTCTGTGTCTCTTTCAAGAAGATTGGAAAGCTGACAGAGGTTGCCCAGCATGACCTGACTTATCGTATATGTCAGGTGGATGAGTGGCAAAGAACAAAAAGAACATTTGAAAGTACTTGACTGTAGTTTTATCAAAGAGCTGCCTTTAGATCAATTCTGCAGAGTCCTATTCCTTCCACATATTTTTGAATCAAGGGTTCAGCATTCCAAAATTTTGTGGGTAACTGGCTAGCTGGATCACCACCTGCGTGGATAAAAAAATGAGCACCATTGTCCATATTTGTCCCTAATTAAAATTGTTGATGTGAAAAATAAATATATGTCAGTGCTCAGTGTCTCTGTTAAGAAAATCAGCTCAAATTCAATTGAATTGGGCCTGTCTATGCTGAATTTCTTAACATATTTTAATTTTTAACAGTTTGGCTCTAAACTTCAATCCAAATATTGATCTATATAATATATAGCAAAAGCTTCTATCTGATCTACTATGTCATTAAAAACTTCAGAATGATAACTAGCCTTGCCAAGACTGTATGTTTATATCCAAAATGAATTAAAATATGCTGAGCCCATATTTTATATAATTATTGTGCATTTGTCAATTGTATAGGGTTTTTTTCTCTTGGGTCACCAACCAGCTCCCAAATCATGACACAGAAACTTAATATTAATTATGGATGCTTGCTCCAGTTTAGACTCATTTCTGGCTATGTCTTTTAATTCAATTTAACCATCTATTTCTCTTTGTGTACCTTTGGCCTAGGATTTTTTTTTTTTGGTTGGTTGCTGTTGTTTAAGACTGGGTTTCTTTGTAGCTTGGAAGCCTATCATGGTACTAGCTCTTAAAGACCAGGTGGATCTGAACTTACTAAGATCCACCTGTCTCTACATCCCAAGTGCTGGGATTAAAAGCATGCACAAGGACTGCCTGGCTAACCTAGGGCTTGTTAACTTTATTTCTTTTTTTTAACTTTTTATTATTATTATTATTATTATTATTTTTTGTTGAAGAAAAAAAATTCCGCCTCCTCCCACCAGCCTCCCATTTCTCTCCCCCTCCCCCACTCCTCTGCCCCTCCCCCCACTCCTCTCCCCCTCCCTCTCCAGTCTGAAGAGCAATCAGGGTTCCTTGCCCTGTGGAAAGTCCAAAGTCCTCCCCCCCTCCATCCTGGTCTAGGAAGGTGAACATCCAAACTGATTAGGCTCCCACAAAGCCAGGACATGAAGTAGGATCAAGACCCAGTGCCATTGTCCTTGGCTTCTCAGTAGCCCTCATTGTCCGCCATATTCAGAGAGTCCGGTTTTATCCCATGCTTTTTCAGTCACAGTCCATCTGGCTTTGGTGAGCTCCCAATAGATCAGCCCCACTGTCTCCATAGGTGGGTGCACCCCTTGTGGTCCTGACTTCTTTGCTCATGTTCTCCCTCCTTCTGCTCCTCATTGGGACCTTGGGAGCTCAGTCCAGTGCTCCAGTGTGGGTCTCTGTCTCTATCTCCATCTATCACCAGATGAAGGTTCTATGGTGATATGCAAGATATTCATCAGTATGGCTATAGGATAGGGTCATTTCAGGTTCCCTATGCTCAGCTGCCCCAGGAACTAACTGGGGACATCATCCTGGGCACCTGGGAGCCCCTCTAGGTCCAAGTCTCTTGCCAACCCTAAGATGGCTCCCTTAATTAAGATATGTGCTTCCCTGCTCCCCTATCCAACCTTCCTTTATCTCAATCAACCAGTTTCCCCAAGTTTCCCCCATCCTTTCCTTCTCACTTTCTCTCCCCATCTGCCCTTACCCCCTCCCACCCCACCCCAAAGATCCCAATTTTTTGCCCGGCAATCTTGTCTACTTCCCATAACCAGGAGGATAGCTATATGTTTTTCTTTGGGTTCAGACAGACCTAACAGAGAAATAAGAGAATTAATGGAGGTAATGGATCAAATGGACTTAACAGACATCTATAGAACATTCTACCCAAATAGGAAAGAATATACCTTCTTCTCTGCAGCTCATGGAACCTTCTCGAAAATTGAACACATACTCGGTAACAAAGCAAACTTCCACAGTTACAAAAAAAAAAATATTCGTAACCTCCTGTGTCTTATCAGATCACCATGGATTAAAGTTAGAATTCAATAACAATGCTACCCCCAGAAAGCCTACAAACTCATGGAAACTGAACAGTCAACTACTGAACCACACCTGGATCAGGCAAGAAATAAAGAAAGAAATTAAAGGCTTCCTTGAATTCAATGAAAATAAAGAAACAACCTACTCAAACTTATGGGATACTATGAAAGCAGTCCTAAGGGGAAAGTTCATAGCACTAAATGCCCACCTAAATAAAACAGAGAAAGCACACATTGGAGACTTAACAGCCCACCAGAAAGCTCTAGAAAAAAAAGAAGCAGACTCACCTAGGAGGAGTAGAAGACTGGAAATAATCAAACTGAGGGCTGAAATCAACAAAATAGAAAGACAGAAAACAATCCAAAGAATCAATGAAACAAAAAGCTGGTTCCTGGAGAAAATAAACAAGATTGATAAACCCCTCTCCAAACTAATCAAACGGCAGAGAGAGAATATGCAAATTAATAGGATCAGAAATGAAAAGGGGGACATAACCACAGACACAGAGGAAAGTCAGAGTTTCGTTAGATCTTACTACAAAAGCCTGTATGTCACAAAACTGGAAAATGTTAGATAAGTAACATATACCAAAGTTAAACCAGGACCAGGTGAACAATCTAAATAGACCTGTTAGTCGCGAAGAATTAGAAGCTCTTATCAAAAACCTCCCTACCAAAAAAAGCCCAGGACCAGATGGTTTCAATGCAGAATTCTACCAGAACTTCCAAGAAGAACTAATACCTATACTCCTCAATGTATTTCACAATGTTAACTTTATTTCTATCTTGCTTGCCTTCTGGCACCAGGAGTGTCCCCCTCTTTCTCCTAAGTTCTCTTCTCCTTCATATTCTTCTCAAGCCTAGATTCTATTTATTTTCTTTCTGCCATCTATCCTAGCCTATCCCTCTCCTGCCTAGCTATTGGCTGTTCAGCTTTTTATTAGACCAATCAGGTGCCTTGGGCAGGCAAGGTGAAACAAAAATACCTTCACATAAAGTAATATTCTGCAGCACAAACAAATGTAACACATCTTTGCCTAGTTAAAAAAATAATATACAAGAGTCTATCTGTGTGACTGCATGCCTATACCCATGTGTAAAAGCCAGAGGAGAGTCAGATTTTCTTGCCTGTAACTCTCCTCATATTCCTTTGAGGTCTCTCCAGGAACCTGTGCTTTCCTGTCTAAGTAGAAGCCTGAAAGGCCCAGTCATCCTCCTGTTCCCACCCTTATCTTGAACTAGATTGTTAGGTTTTAGGAGATATTTCCTTCTTGTCACTGAGGGATAAAATCTAAACTGAAGGGACCAGTATTCAGCACAAAACACCCTGATACCAAGGATTGAGCAAAAAGGATATTTATTTGCCCCAAAGTGGAAAAAGAAAAGAATAAGAGACAAGGACAGAAAATATAGCATGAGAGAGAGGGGAAGGAAACAAGGGAGAGAGATAAGGGATATTTGGCATGGTGGGACAAATGACTGCTATGGATAGAAAAGAGACAGACAAATGTCCACAGACAAATGGCAGTTTATAAAGAAAAAGAGGATACTCTCCAAGGTGTTTAATTTTGATTAGACAGATTAATTATGTCAGATGAAAGGGAGTTTTTGGCTGCTTAATTTCAATACTTTCATAAATGGACCTTGATAATTAGCCTTAGAAGAAGGAATTAGCCAAATAAGGGAATAAATCTTGTTGACTAATTTCAGAAATGCAATCTAATAGTTTTTAACAAGGAAAAGGGAATTGGGGAAGGACAATGCCTGCCAGGGCCATGTTTGTTATACTCTGGTTGGCAAGAGAACCTTCACAAACTTTGCTTTTCATGATGATGCATCAAGGGCTTTGAACCAGGATACTATCTTTCCAATCCTTCATGTTATTATAAAATAATTTTCAATTTTAGGAGGACCCATTTATTAGTTGTTCCTCTAAGTGTCTATGCTACTGGAGTTATCATTAGGAAGTGGTTTCCTGTGCCAATATGTTCAAGTGTACTTCTCAATTTCTCTTCTATGAAGCTCACTGTGGTTGGTTCTATGTTGTAGTGTTTGATCCATTTGGACGTAAGTTTTGTGCATGGTGATAGATATGAATCTATTTTCATTCTTCTACATGAGGATATTCAGTTATGCCAGTGCCATTTTTCAAATATGCTTTCTTTTTTCCATTTGATATTTTTGTTTCTTTGTCAAAAATCAGGTGTTCATAGGTGTGTGGATTAATATCTGGGTCTTCAATTCAGTTTCATTAGCCCTCCTGAATGTCTTTATGCCAATATCAGGCTGTTTTCAGTATTGTAGCTCTGTAGAAGAGTTTGAAGTCAAGGATTGTAATGCCTTCCAAAGTTCTTTTATTGTATAGGATTGTTTTGGCTATACTGTTTTTTTTTGTTTTTTTTTTTTTTTGCTTTTCCATATGAAGTTGATTACCTTTCTTTCAAGGTCTGTGAGGAATTTTGCTGGGATTTTGAGGGGCATTGCATTGAATGTAGATTGCTTTTGGTAAGAGTGCCATTTTTACTATGTTAATTCTACCTACCTAAAGAGTATGGAAGATCTTTCCATTTTCTGGTGTATTCTTCAATTTCTTTTTTCAAAGAAACGGCAACCTACAGAATGGGAAAAGATCTTCACTAACCCCACATCAGGCAGAGGACTGATCTCTAAAATATACAAAGGACTCAAAAAACTGGTCATCAAAAGAACAAATAATCCAGTAAAAAATTGGGGTACAGACCTAAACAGAGAACTCTCAACAGAGGAATCTAAAATGGCTGCAAAACACTTAAGGAAATGCTCAGCCTCCTTGGCCATCAGAGAATTGCAAATCAAAACAATTCTGAGATCCCATCTTACACCTGTATGAATGGACAAGTTCAAAAACACTGATGACAACTAATGCTGGAGAGAGTGTTGGGTAATGGGAACACTTCTGCATTGCTGGTGGGAATGGAAATTGGTACAGCTCCTTTTAATATCAGTATGGTGGTTTCTCAGAAAATTAGGAAACAACCTTCCTCAAGATCCAGCAATAAAACTTTTGGGTATATACCCACAGGATGCCCAATCATACCACAGGGATTTGTGCTCAGTTATATTCATAGCAGCATTGTTTGTCATAGCAGAACCTGTAGGCCACCAAAATGCCCCTGACCAAAGACTGAACAAAGGAAAGTGTGGTACATTTACACAATGGAGCACAGCAGAAGAAAAATAATGACATCTTGAAATTTGTAGGCAAATGGATGGATCTAGAAAACCTCATACTGAGTGAGGTAACCCAGACCCAGAGAGACAAATATCATATATACTCACTCATAAGAGGCTTTCAGACATAAATCAAAGAAAACCAGCCTATAATTTACAATCCCAGAGCACCTAGACAACAAAGAGAACCCTAAGAAAGATAATCATGGATCTAATCTATATGGGAAGTAGAAAAAGACAAGATCTCCTGAGTAAATTGGGAGCATGAGGACAATGGGGGAGGGTTGAAGGGGAGGGGAAAGAAAGGAGAGGGAAAAAGAAAAAAATGTATAGCTCAATAAAATCAATTAAAAAATTCAAAATGCTGCATCTTAATAATGATGAGGATGGTAACCACCCTAATTGTGCAGTAGATAAAGAGTATGGTCACCTCTTCATATAGTCTTATTTGTTTTTGTTTTTCAAGACAGGCTTTCTCTGTAGCTTTGGGGTTTGGAGTCTGTCCTGGATCTAGCTCTTGTAGACCAGGCTGGCCTCAAACTCACAGAGATTCACCTACCTCTGCCTCCAGAGTGTGTGGATTTAAGACGTGTCAACACCATCCAGCTGAAACAGTCATTTTTAGCTGTAACCTAATTCTCCATTTTTTTCTATTTTTTAAAAATTGTTTAAAAGTTTCATAAATTACTTTATACTTTTGAGATTATAATATAATTATTTTTCTCTCCTCCCTTCCATACCTCTAAACCCTCTGATATGTCATTTCCATGTTCTCTTTCAAATTCATAGCCCCTTTTTTCTCTAATTGTTTTTGCATGCATATATATTTACACATATATGTATATTTATGTATATATGTAAATACATTGTGCATATGTATATGTATGCATAGATGTACAATGTAAATGTATGAGATATATGTTCATAAATTTAACCTTTAGAGTTATATATGTGTATATATGTTTTCAGTGTTGAAAATTTGGCTCAGGACAACCAGTATTGCCTCTTGCACTGTCATTTGGCTGTACTTTGTTCTATAGGACTGAGTCCTCATGGGCTTTTTTAATGAGGAACTGAACTAATGGTATATTTGTTTTTATTGAAAATAAATATAACTTTCTTTCAAAGATTAGAAATGTAAAGGGCTGAAAACCAGGCCTTAGAAATCCACTTACCAACAGTGATTTGCAAGTGTCTCCTTGAACAGGGCACATTATTCTACTTTTAGAAACCTGGTTTTAAAAAAGGAAGTGATAGTCTAGCACCAACAAGCTAGGATTCTGAGCAGGAGGCTACTGTCTCAGACTTTGGTCTCTCATCTGAAAAATAAAGAAATTAAAGTTAAGTTCTAAAGCACTTTCCAATTATAAAATTAGGTGCTTTATAGCAAGTTCTCAATCTGCTTCTCATTGCCACTTTTCTATTGACTATTTATTTTCCTTTTGCTTTTTTCTTAACATCATCTTGACGTTCCTTATCCCTCACCAAGTTCAAAAACAGAATTTCCAGTCCACAATTTCATTTTCCTTCTCAGAAGCCAATTTAGGGCAATTTCCTTGAGGTATTATTTTCCACTTTAAATGAGCCAAGTAGCATACTTATCCAGCTGCTGAGACATGGTAGAGCAATTAATTCAACACCTGACTTTCGTCTTGCCATTCGCTTGTCCTTTCTGTCATAAATCACAGTTATGTGGGCTTGGTACTTATACTTGCTTTGCCTTAGGATGGTCCAATCTTTTCTTTTACAATGGTCTCTTCCACAACTATGCCAAATTGTGTGCTCTATACCTGAGGCAGCTCATCTTTCTCTTACTTCACATTAAATGCAAAGGGAAATAATGATATAAATCTTCCATTTCTAAACATGCCAACTGTTCAACATTTCTGTATTGAAATTTAACCCCAAAAGACATATTTTTAAAAGGCAAGCTTTGGGGGGAATATTATGTCATGAAGGATCTACCTCAACCCGTGGAGACGGGTTCCTGGAACTCTGATTATAGTTAGCAAGAAAATGAATAATGAATAGACACACATATGCAGGAAAGCCAGAATCAGGTGTGAGTATGGTCTGTCACTTTGATGGAAAGTGCCTAACACTGCCTGCAACCCAATGTCTCAGTGATTCTTCTTAGGATTGGTTAATCTCTGTGGGAGGTCTAACAGTCTCAGGCTGTAAATATCCTAGAGAAGTAAACTATAGTTGTTAGTTGTTTTTTTTTTTTTTTTTTTTTTTTTTTTTTTTTTTTTTGGTTTTGGTTTTTTGAGACAGGGTTTCTCTGTGGTTTTGGAGCCTGTCCCGGAACTAGCTCTTGTAGACCAGGCTGGTCTCGAACTCACAGAGATCCTCCTGCCTCTGCCTCCCAAGTGCTGGGATTAAAGGCGTGTGCCACCACCGCCCGGCATAGTTGTTAGTTTTTGTATGCACTGATCAAACACCCATAAACATTCAGACTCAGACCGTACAGTAATGATCTACCATCTCTCAGAGCCTCTACAGGGCAGAAGTACTGTAGTCTCTTCACGGTCAATGTCAACAATGCACATTCACTGAGAACTTGACTCACCATACACTTTCTCTATTCTCCCCAGGACTACTTCCTCATAAAAGGTGTTAGTATGCCTCTGAAAGTGGCCTGAGGGAGCTAGTTTGCCATGAAGAGCCTAGTCTGATTCTCATGCGACATCAATTATGCCAATCATGCCTCTGTGTTAGACTTCCTACCCTTTAACACTGTATAAAATGGTTTTACTGTTTATGATCTACATAGTCAATGTTATTCTGTTGCAGCATTTCAAAAGATTAAGAAATCCACAGAGTTTTTCAAAGGTCAGAATTGCCCTAATGCAGTTACAATCTAGAGGAAATATAAATTCACTTCTAGATAAAGCAACCCTCACAAGGCCTCTTCAAGAAACACACACACACATGCACATCCATATTTAGTCACAACCCCAAAAGCCTAGAGCTAAGGAAAACATTCCTGTACCCAAACTGGTTCTCAACAGAAATAGGGCAGCATTGACCCAATCCTCCAAATTTTCAATAATCCTCAGATTATTTTCCCACTCTTTCTTGACGAGCTCAGTCTTAGGTGATAAGAAATTGAGAGTCTCTCTGCTTACTGTGCTAAAATTGTGTAATTCATAGTCATGCATGTATTATCCTCTCTAGAACCCTAATGAGAATTCTTGGTACATCAGGTGTTTTATTAATCTTATTGTCCAAGTTATTTCTCTTCTTCCCCCAAAACCTACTAGTTATGGGGCCCTCATTATCGCTAAGCAATTAGAAGAACTGTAACATTTTCACATTCAAGTTTATTCACAACACTACATGCTGTCAGGCAGCTAATGGGAGCAGCTGTTTTAATTTTTAATTTAATTTACTTTATCATCCAAAAATTATAGTGTCCTTTTCACTCTTCCCACTTAACATTCATTTCACAAGCGTTATTTCTTCATAAGATGGTCATAGCCTGAATGTGGGATGACATTTCCTGCTGTGTCTTGAGTAAACTCCTTTATCACCTCACTGTATACAACACAAGACTGCAGATTTCAGGGCAGGTAGGACAGTCCATCCTCTTAAAATATCTTTGAGCTTTTGCCCCAGTCCCACTGTGTTGACTTTTCACTTCTCTTGCAAATATCTGCTATAGTTGATGAGTTTGCAAAATCTTAATTACGTACTAGTTTTAAGAACATCAGTCTGGCTTGCTCACGCTATTGCTTGTGAGACTAGTGAGAAGCAGAATATCATGGGGGCAATTCCCAGAAAAGCTGTTCATTTCAGGAGTGGGCCTTGAAAAGGAAGAAGAGACCTAAGGTCAATTACTCCTTCATCTGGGTACAAAGGAAACTCCAATTCTCTAAATCCAAAGAGAAAGTCCACATATCAAGAAACGAGCTCAACCAGGACTGTAGGAAGGTTTCTGGAATTTAGATTAAAAACTAGCATTCCTTAGAAACTTGTTAAACAAGCTGACCTCTGCCAAAATGAGTCATTCCTTTTACCTCTGACAGAGGGACCGAGGGACCGATGACTACCTATGGCTGCATATGAAATTACATGCTGGCATCCAGTACAAGGACCTGTTATATATTTCAAAATCCATGCTAGAAACCTCATCACTTCCCTGGGCTTTCATGTTCTCAGTTACGCCTTTGTTCTATTTATAACACCGAGGATTCTCTCCTCCCCTGATATTCTCATATACTCACTGTTTTCTCTCTCTTTCCTTTTCTATTACCACCACCCTCCAAGTGTTCTATTCTCTATCTCTTACTATCTCCCTATTTTCTTCACTAATCCATGGCCCTGTCTAATCAGCTGGCCATGTCCATTCTACTTTTATCTCTTTCTTTTCTGAATTCCTTCAGATTATCTGGCTGTTCTCAGACTCATATTTACAATAAAAGTCTTAATGAACCAAATCATGGAGTGATCATGTTAGCAGTTTCTATACCAAATCTCGTTGCATATGCTTCTAAGAACTTCATTCCCAGATAAATATTTTAAAATATTTATCAGATTAACTGTATATCTATCATGCACACAATTTCCAAACTTTACCTTAAAAGAAATAACTTCATTTCTGTAGTTTGATTTTCATTTTATTTTGTCTTTCTGTCTCAGGCCATCACATGGAAAGAATCACACTGCATATACTATTTTCAGTTTCTTTAATTTGGGATATGAAATTATATTAGGCTGATATCAGTACTTTATTCAACTTTATTGTTGAGTAGCATTCCAATTTATGAATAAATCTCTAATTTCTTTGTGCAGTTTTATGTCAATAACTCATTGGATTTTGATAGTGTATTAGCCTGGGCTTTCCAAAGAAAGAAAACTAATATGATATACCTCTCCCTCTCTTCCTCCCTCACTCTGTCTACCTCCACCTCTTCCCCTCTTTATATTATAAGAAAATACGCATAATTTGATACCATATCATAATGTTATGAGGCTGAAAATCCTTCTGAGTTGTAAGTTTGAGACTAGGGATAATAATTGATATGGTTGTGATGGTCTTTAGCTGCCCAAAGCTGCAGTCCACATACTGAAATTCGAGAGATGGAGGGTGTCTTTGAAAAAAATGATCAGATTATAAAGGAGTAATAAGAGCCCCTGAAGAAGTTTTAGCCTTTCCATTACGCAGCCAAACTTCTACATTATGCTTGAACAGTTGTACCAAATAAAACACAACTTACAACAACTTCTGTGTATGAAAGTGTGAGTCTTTACCAAACACCAAGTCAGCCAAGCCTGGAACTTAGATTTCACCATCTCTAGAGAATAATAATAATAATAAATTGTTGTGTGTGAGTTGGTTTGTTGTATTTTGTCATGAAAATTAAAATAAATAAAGTGAGCAATGGAATTATTAATCTTGATTCCAAAGAATTTAGCCCCCAAAAAGCAGATAACATGATCTCACAGCCAAGCCCAGAGGGAAAAGAATGATGGTTTTCTGCCTTGAAGTCATTTGAAAATAGAGAATAATCCCTTGTGGAGATTTTTGTCTTACTCAGGCTTCCAATTGATGGGATAATGCTTTTAACTCAGATTAATTCACTAATTTAGTATGTTCAAAAGTTAATAGTAGGAGACACAGTGAGTTTCTGCATAATCAGTTATCTGAATACTCCACATTCCAACCCAAAAGACACAATAAAATGATCCATGAAAGCCTAGTTGAAGACTCTCATGGATAAAGCTGCACAAAATCCTGGATACGTGTTTTTGTAAACAAAAACTTCCATTTTACTGTCATTCATATGCCATACTGTCCCTTTCCAATATCATTCTAATGGATACAGACTGCAACTTAATTGAAGTTTTAATTTTCATTTTATTAAATTTTATTTTACTAAGTAATAACATACACAGGACTTTTTCAAATGTAAACTGGTAGTTCAAATATGTAATTATGTAAGGTATTCTACCTCTTTTCATTTTATTTGATTTTTTTTAATCATTGAAAATGAATCCCTTTATAGTCTACTTATAAAATATAATAGATGTGTTTCACAAATACTCACATGATATGCTGAGCCAGCAGGAAGTTTCCTGTGGGTAGGCTCCCTCCACAGTGGGACAAAATCCTGGGCCCCTCTGCCAACTTCTTCAGTTTTTCTAGCCAGCCAGCAGGGAGATTCCTGCTGGTAGGCACCCCCAAAAACCAAACCCATCCACTAGTCTCTCCAAATTACTAGCCCTATCTCACCTCCAAACCCTCCTATCCTCCTGCAACTTCGGTGGAACTCTGAAACACAGTTTGCTCAAATACTGAGAAGACTTAAGATGTGAGCAAACAGCCACATGGTAGAACACCCTACTCACTAGGACCTCCAATCGAACAAAACCCCAGGTCCCTCTACCAACTCCCTCCGTTTTTCTAGCCAGCCAGAAGGGAGTTTCCTGCAGGTGGGCTCTGCAAAACCCAACTCCATCCATTCAACCCTCAAAATTACTAGCCCCATCCTGCCTAGGTGTTGAGAGCTTGCTATAATACTGAAGGAATAATGAGCTTGCTACAATACTGAAGGAACCAGGTTGTTACAACACTGTGGGGGACCAAGAGAGAGGACCAAGAGAGCAGGCTTATAGATTAACTATTAGCAGTGGATTAATTTACAAATGATGGTTCTGTTTACAAAACTGAAGCATCACTCTGCAAACTGGGGTTCAGCTCTGTAAACTGATTAACCACTTGATCACCCATAAACAACAATAGATATTAGTTAAGTTAACCTTTAGAGGGTGGGATATACTTTAGGTTGTGCATTTTCCCATGCACTGCTATATGAAGCTGCCAGTACCAGTGGGATGTTCAGAACTTTGGTAAACACTGTCAGGAAACAGCTGAGAAAAACAAAACTCTGTTAATAAAAATTGTAAACAAACAAAAAAAGAAAGAAAGAGAATTGGTATTTGAGTTTTACCTTGAAACTGTAAAAGGAGTTTGGAAATTGTCCTTTGTCAGAGTCTCAGAGGCCTGAACTCTAGCTGACAAGCTTTAGTTCCCCACAGTGTTTTATTTTTTATTTGCCTGGACTCATGAATTTTGTTCATATGGCATTGCTTAATTGATGCTGTAAATAATGTTGTCTATAGCATGGGATATTAGTCTGCATTATTTTGGAGCTCCACTATTTCATCTTTAGGTCACTAACTAGTGTGATAACATCATTTCCTGTTGTTTATAGCCTTCCCTCTTATTTATTGAGACTCATTTAGGCCAAGCGGATAAGTCCCTGCCCATAATCACAATGAACACATATATAGAACAGTTGTTATTTTACATCCTGAGTGAAATTACCAAGCACGGGCAAGAATGGATCACAAAACACACAATGAAACCCATTTTGAGAGTTTATTAAGAGAAAGACATGTGCGCAGGCCTGAGGAAGTTGGTGGAGGGACAGAGAGGGGATGGAAGATTGAGAGAGGGGGGGTGAAAGAGGGAGGCAGAAGTTACCTCTTCAGAAGAGGGATGGAAAGAAAGAACATGAAGTGGGCATGTCCAGCTTTTAAAGGCAACCTAGCACATGTGCTCAGGAGCTTACATAGCTGTAGCTGCATCATGCATAGATCATGTGATCAGGCAAGCCTTCTTCATAGATGCTCTAAAGATGTAAATATCATTTAGTCTTACCTATGTGATGGTGAAAGACCCAGATAAATCCAGACCCCTCTAGCAGGAAAAATAGAGGCAAAAATCTAGGTTAGCCAGTTCAGTGACTCTCTTTCATAAACTAGCAGAAGATAAAGTTAGATTATATTCTTGAGAATAATCTTGAGAAACAGGGAATTACCCCCTTGTGATTATCACTGGTATTTTCAGAATTTTTCAATGATCACTGGTATTTTCAGAATTTTCCAATGATGCCCTCCCTACCCCTTTTGGATTATTATGTTGTGGTTTCTTCTCTTAAATACCCCTTCTCCAAGCTACTTGGGGTTCAAACTCTCTACCCCTGCATGGGAAATGAGTGCACTGGTTCCTGTCCTGTCCATAAACCTCATGTCATTGCAGCAAGAACAGTCTCTCATGAGTTCCTGGGGGGTGGTGTTATTCTGAGACTTGAATGAGAGTCTCCCCTCTCTGGAGGTTTTTCAGTGGGCGACAGATATCATCACTTTTATCATGAATACAAAATTTGTTAGGGGGACATCTGCACTTTGCCAGTGATAATGTATGAATACATATTAATTTTGTCTTATAATTATTGTTACATAGATGATCAATGTAAAGTACACTTGAAATGCTAGTAGATGAGAGACAGTGGCAAAAGAATCATGGCAAGTTTGGCAGACTCAATTGACAAAGTGAGTTTGAGGCCAACCAAAGCTACTTAGAAAGACCATGTCTGACAATAAACAAATTAATTAATTAAAGGGTTATATATATTAATTTATATGATATCTTAATTTTTAGAAAAAGAAAGCTTTTCAAAGAAAGATGGGGAAAAATTGTGTATGAGAGAAAAGTTCTGAGACCATGACAGTGTCATAGGGTTTAGCAAACAGACATATTTATCCAGCACAATAACAAAACACTCTATTCATGTAACAGATAAATTATTGCCTGCATTTTACTTCAGTCTTTATTTACTGTACTATGTATTTTCTGCTTCTGACTTCTTTTCTTTCTTTTCCCTGTCATGGAGGTAGTTGTAATTTATAACCATTTTGCAAATTCCCTATAGCAGCAAGCATTTACTAGAGTGAAAATCTGGCTGATTGACAGTGTGTTTCCATAAAGTCATGGAACATTCGAATCTGGAGGGGTTAGAAACTAAAATCATTATCTGAACACATGTAGGTCTTTACAGACCTTTTCAAATAGCATATTGTTACCTAGCCTCAGGCATGGGATTTACCAGGGATAAAAACTTATACACAAATACACAGATATATTAGTCCTCTTAAAAAGCTTCAGTTTATAGGTTAACACCTTCTGTTTTCTCTGACACTCAAGGCAAGTCTAACACTTACAACTCATTTGAATTCACAAAGCCCATCTACTCGAGGTGTAGAACAGGAGCCAGAACACAAACTGTGTGAAAATTCCTCTATACAGGCCAGAAGAATTATTTTTAAGAAAAAGATTGGCATATGCCTTTGGAGAAGACAGTTCAGAGTGAGTAAATGGGAAAACTTTACAGGAAGTTTATGCATCTAGAAATGAGCTCAAATTGGACAATTAAACAGTTTCTGGTGCTTATATAAGAGCTAGCATTCCTCAGAAAATTGTGAAGAGAGTTTTTCAACCCCAACAGGTATCATTTCCAATGCCTCTATCAGAAGAAACAAATGACTGAATAGACATGCATATGTGGTTGTATATCAAAGTCTATTCTAACTTCCAGGCTCTCTCAATCCCTATTTGCAAGTACTTGTTACATAATTCAAAGCATGCTGGTCCTTCCCACCTACCCAAGATTGGCACCTCAATGTGGTCGACTAACTCCATGTAAAACCTGAGAGGGCTTAAAAAGGAATTCTAGACACAAATATAGAGTTTAGCACAGCTGGTGGCGTGCCATAGCTCCTTTAAGAGAGAATTTCCTGACTCAGCACACATAACAACAACAACAACAAAAAAAGCCATGCGGTTTTAAAACGCTGCTTCCTGGGCTGTGCACAAACTCTGGCTGCAAGCATCCCAATGGCATTTGTGGGCCTAGATGTTTCTGTGCCCACTCAGGGTAAGGAGAAAACTGACTGAGACCATGCCTGTGACTTCCTGCCTGGGCAGGCAGCATGATCAGGTTTACTAAGCATGTACAAGCAGGAGAGCATGGCAGATTTCTGACACCGTAAAGAGAGATGTTTCCAGGCTGGGCAATGCTCTTCATGGTAGATTGGGCTGTATGTGCCACATGCTCATTCTCAGAGTTGAAGTGCTGGGTGCAGCTCCTATCTGGCAGCTCCAGAGCTAGCAAAGATGGTATGTCCACCATTTTGACATCCAGAGCAGCTGCAATCTAGCTGCTAAGCATATTAAAAGCTCTTCAAGACAGTAGAGAGTTAAGGACAATGCAGTAAGACTGATTCAGACATAAAAGACCTCTAAATGGGTCACACTGTTAAATAAATGTATGTAGGCTTGGAAGAGAAAAGACAACAAGTATAGAGACTCATAAAATAAAATTAATGCTTTTAAAATGTCTTTAAAGAGACAGAGTGCAGATGGTCATTGTAGAACTTTAAGACAATTCTGAAGCCATTTCTGACAACGCTTTGTGCTCTCCCTCCTCCCCTGGGAACCAAGAACATAACAGCTATGCAAGCACATACTGAGATGTTGGGAACTTTCCAACACCCTTAGGTATTGACTCAGTTACTGATGTTTTGACTTACTCACTGGGAAGGGTCAAAGTGACCCCCAGAAGTTTCCCTTTACCTCATCTGATCTGGCAACCACTCTTCAGTCAATTATTGGTAATAGCCTTTTTGAATAAGGCAATCATAATAGTTAAAGAACAACCCCCAGACACCCCTTCCTTCTCTGTTTTTTCTTTTGTAAAAAAAGCCTGTACCAGCCATTCAGGGTCTTCTAGACTCCTGACTGCTGGAAGACCCTGTCATGACAGAAGTAATAAAATCCTCATGCTTTTACATCAGCTGTGATATGAGAGATAGTCTCTTGGGGAGACCCCTTCTCCTCCATGACAGAATTAATAAAATTCTCATGCTTTTACATCAGTTGTGATATGAGAGATAGTCTCTTGGGGAGACTTCTCCTCCTCGGTGATTGGATGCTAGGGTCCAACAGTCATAAATCAAAAAAGCCACAGCAAAATGGAAAATTCACAGAGAGTCTGGATTATGTACATTATGTTTTCTTTAAATTTTTTAACTGTAAAGGAACTAAATGCAGAGAGACATTTCATTATATGGACTGCCAAGCTAAACCTGCATGTATATTTAAAGATATCTTAGCTACAAAATTTAGGTCTAAGGTTATGATGCTGTGGGAAAAAAAAAGGTTCTTCTTTTGTTTTCACAGAGGATGAGACACTGTGGATTGCTTCTAGACCAATATGGTATGATAAACCATGCCCTCCTGAAAGGTTGCCATAAACACCCTCAGAAAATTAATTCATTCAAGTGGTGACTGAGAAGAACCAAGCACATGGGATATGCCATGAAGGATCTGATTAATCCCCCATACAACAGGAAGAAGTTTTGAGAGAAATAACTACGTCCCTATTCTCAATATTGTTTATAACTCTTTGTTTACATTTAAAGGGGGCTATGATGTAGATATGAATAATTTGCATTGGTATAGATTTTGCTTTATTGGTATAAATTTAAGGTCAATCTTGTTATAAGTATATTTCTGCTCTTGATTAAGGTATTGTGATTGTGTAGTTCATTTAAAAATGTAATGTATAATTAAGAAATATAGGTTAATAGATAATCATATATAATAGTCAAGTTTGTAGTCATGTTAGTTATATTTTCTAGATGTGCATTGATATATTTCAGATAGGCATTCTTCCTACTTTTCAAAGACTACAGAATATGGCATTTAAAATGTTTTAATAATTTAGGGCTTTTCATGGCAATGAGATCTCTGCTCTTGGCAGCACCAGCTACTTCAAGTGAAAGATGGACATCAAAGAGGCTCCTTATGTACTTTGATAGCCATTTCGGCAAGAAACTGTACTTGTCTGGACTGTTACATAAACTGGACATAAAAAAACCCTGCTTAACTTGTCTAAAGGTGAGATGATACTTTGGGGTTCCTGTTTCATGAAAGAGTCTGCAAGACATTCTGAAGGACACAGATGAAGATGACTGAACTGCCTTTGAAATTTCCAGCTTCATGGAAATGTCTGCTAGATACTATGAGCCTGTAGGCTGAAGATGGATGCCCCAACGGTACAAAAGAACTTTGGTTACTGTACAGGCAGCGAGATGTCTATCAATTCTAGAGTTTTGGAAGTTGCTTTCTTCTTGTTTACGTAAGTAATATTATTTCCTTCTGGAGTCTTTAATGGAGTTGAAGAATAGATAGGTAGTTATAGTTTTCCTTTGTTATGCTAAAAGATAATATATATCTAAATATTGTAACTGTAATTCTTGCTTTATAACTGTTTTGTTATATGTAATTTTACTATGTTAAAGTGAAAGACTTTCCCTTTTGTTTAAACAGAAAAAGGGGAAATGTGTAGGAGGTCCTTCTGTATTTGTGTTCCTTTCATTGTTTAAATAAAGAAACTCCCTTGGCCTTTTGATAGGGCAATACATAGGTAGGTGGGGAGACAGAACCAAATGCTTGGAGGAGGAAGGCAGACAGGGAGAGCCTTCATTTAGTTGCCAGGTCAGAGATGCCAAATCTTTCCTGGTAAGCCACGGCCTCATGGTGATACACAGATTAATGGAAATGGGTTAGATCAGCATGTGAGAGTTGGCCAAGAAGAGGCTAGATATTATGGGCTAGGCAGTAATTGAATTAATACAGTTTCTTTGTGGTTATTTCGGGGGTTAAGCTAGCTGGGTGGCTGGAACAAAGGGCCCCAGGTCCCTTCAACAAACCTCCAGGCTCTCTCAGTCCCTATTTGCAAGTACTTGTTACATATTTCAAAGCATGCTGGTCCATCCCACCTACCCAGGCTACCTGCTTCACAGATACCCATTCGTTTCTCTATGTAAGGTCAAAATAGTCTCTGCTATTCTAATTACTTTTTTTTTTTTTTGGTTTTTCGAGACAGGGTTTTTCTGTAGCTTTAGAGCCTGTTCTGTCCTGGAACTAGCTCTTGTAGACCAGGCTGGCCTTAAACTCAGTAATTTTCCTGTCCCTGCCTCCCAAGTGCTGGAATTAAAGGCATGTACCACCACTACCAAGCCTAACTTTTTGCTACTTCACTATCCCCACTATCACAACCCTCTTTCCACTATTCTCTCCCATTTACTAGCCTCTCACAAATATAGTTCTGGTTATATGACCTTGCTATATATTCATTCTGCTTTCTTTTATCTCTTCTTTGGACTTTTGCAGATGCCTCTGGATGTTCTTGATTTCTTATTCACAATAATCTCTCCCAAATAATGTACAAGCCATTTGAAGATTTTTATTTGTGTGTTTGTTTCTTACTGTGCCCTCTCTGAGTAAAACAACACCTCTATGCATAATTTAAAATATTGGAATTAAGATCATTATTATTCAAATTTAGAGAAAGAAAAAGCTTGGCCAAACAGGTGATATTGACCACAGCAGGAGCCAAAGGGCTTTTTGCTCCCTTCCTCCATAGCACAGTTTGATATCCAGCTAATAGCATTATATTACTTTGTACATTTACTTTGCATATAATGTTCAATTTGCATTCTGAACAAACATCCCAGTGTTATAAATCAAAAACTCCAATGCACAAAAATTCAGCTTAGACAGGAAACCTGGAGTGTTCCATTTCCTATCTCTCACACTGATGTGAATAAACTTGAAAAATTTCCTTGGACTGGGAAGAAAATGTGGTTCCCTTTTAAAAATATGTTGAATAAAACCGGTTTTATACTTCAGGTTGATCAAAAAATGAAGGATAATGGTATTTTCTTTTTTAGAACAAGAAGTGAAAATTGCAAGCAATTCCATAAATTTTCACAATTATAGCCTCATCAGAACTACCAACAATAGTTGCATTTCCTAATTGTTCATATCATAGATAAAAAAGGTTGTGCCAATCTCAAATCTTGTCTCCCCAAAACCAACTTTTTTATATATTTCATCAGAACTCTCCCCTCCAGAAATGTTACTTTCTGCAGGTAGATGCAGAATAAGTCCTTCTTTGATTACACAATGATTTCATTGCCTTTGCTAGTGATTAACACATAGGGGAAACAACATAGCTGCTAGCTTTTTATTGAGCTCTTCTGATGCACTCTGGAAAGTTTTATTTGATCTTAAAAGAGAACTAAAATGAAGGAATTTGTCTAACTTTTCCATTTTTTCTTGAAGATGACAGCCTTGGAATGATGTCTATTTAATGACTTGTTGGGAAAATCTGAGAAGAGTCAACTCCAAGTGTTTGAGCAATAGTATCCTTCCAGAACCTGAACCACAGATTATTTTCCTATATTTTTTTTGAGGTTTCCTTTGGCTATCTCATAAGTTGGCATTTTTTATTTTAGTGAAAAATATTTAATAAGAGTTGTTTTAGTTCTTGGAAAGGTAATGATAAACATAACTATATTATACAGTATTTCTTATAAAAAATGATGTTGCCAGAATTACAGTCATTAACTATAAAAGAACTTTAAACATTTTCTTTAACATTAATGCCTCTTTGTCAAATTCTATCCACTAAATACTTCTGTATATCTGACTCTAGGTCCCAGTTGTGAGTTATATTGAATTTTCTTTTAAGTACATTTTTATCAGCATTAGCAACAACATCATCAATATACTATTGTTCTTACTACTGTGTAGCCTGTGATTATTTCAATTATTTAGTAAACCCAGTGAAAAATGAAAAATTTCTTTTGGGATCTATGGCTTTCTGCTAATATGACATTTCATGACAAAAATATCTTTCTCTTAAAAAAAGACAGTAGCGTCATACTAAAGCCTCCTTCACACTTTATCCATAGTTCCCTTTTCCTTTTGAATACATGTTTCCATTTTTTCTTTACCCCTTTCCATGCCAGGTTGTTGCATGTTGATGTCTCACAAATATGCAACTTCATTACTCCTTACTCTTAACAACTACAAGACTAGTTAAGCAAATACTATTTAATATGCTTCTGTTTATTTCTCACATATTGTCAATATATACTAAATGACTCATGAGATGGTCAAACACCAGATTGGATTCTAAAACCAAGCAAAAGTCAATATAACTTTATGAATAGCATATGTGGCAATAACTATGGTTTTAAGTGTTTTCACTGTCAACAATTAATTCTTAGAATAACCTTTATAAAGTTGTAATTTATTTAACTGTGCCCCTTTTATAGAAACTGTGTCTATGGCTAAGTATGTTCTGAGGAATCTCCCAATTAGAAATAAGTGTAGGCAAAATTTGAGTGAAAGAAAACTTGCTTCAGTGATTAGGGAAATTAATGCTCTAAACTGTACTCAATGAGAAATCATCAACTACTCACATGAGATGAAATTTACTTTCCACTGTCAGTGGGCTCATGTATTTGAACCCTAATTTCTGAGTTACTCAGGCTGCTTTTGGGAGGTTCGAGAAAGTTTAAGGGTATAATCCTCACAGAAAGAAGTGGGCGGTCAAAGAACTAAGGGAATCTTGAGTTTTTATAGCAATGATTTTTTTATTTGCTTATTTTCAGCTACCTGACTTAAGACTTTTGATTCCATGCCTTCCTTATCATTATGGATTATATCCTTTGGTGAGCTCAAATAATCCAATCCTTCTTTACATTGCTTCTTATTAGGTATTAAACCATAAAAATGAGAAAGGCAGTTGCCAAATTTTATAGGATCTAAATCCCAGAACTATATGATATTTATACATACATGAATTTTGCTCCTTGTTTTACCCAGTATAATTCACAGTATTTTTTCCAACATTCTTAATGAGAGAGCTGCCTATCAGAAACACATTCTCTACCCTCCTCCTAGCTAACCTAGCCTTAAATGAGTTTTTTTTTTTTACTGATTTTTATTGAGCTCTACATTTTTCTCTACTCCCCTCCCTGCCTTTCCCTTCCCCACTTCAACCCTCCCCCAAGGTAACCATGCTCCCAATTTACTCAGGAGATCTTGTCTTTTTCTCATTCCTGTTCAGATTAGATCTTTGTAAGTCTCTCTTAGTGTCTGCATTGTTGTCTAAATTATTGGGGATTGTGGTTTGTAAGCTGGTTTTCTTTGCTTTATGTTTAAAAGCATATCATATATACCTATGAATGAGTACATATGATAATTGTCTTTCTGTGTCTGGGTTACCTCATTCAAAATAATGTTTTCTAACTTCATCCATTTTCTTGCAAAATTCAAGATGGCATTTATTTGTTCTTTTGATGACCAGTTTCTTGAGTTCTTTGTATATTTTGGAGATCAGACCTCTGTCTAATGTAGGGTTAGTGAAGATCTTTTCCCATTCTGTAGGCTGTCGTTTTGTTGTCTTGTTGACAGTGTCCTTTGCTTTATAGAAGCTTTTTCAGTTTCCGGAGGTCCCATTTATTAATTGTTTCTCTCAGTGTTTATGCTGCTGGGGTTACTTTTAGGAAGTGGTCTACTCTGACAATGCGTTCAAGTGTACCTCCTATTTTCTCTATAGGAGAGAAAATGTATTGCTGGCTTTATGTTGAGGTCTTTGATCCATTTTGACAAAGAAGCAAAAAAATATCAAATGGGAAAAAAGGATATTGAACAAATGGTGCTGGCATAACTGGGTATCAACATGTAGAAGAATGAAAATAGACCCATATCTATCACCATGCACAAAACTCAAGTCCAAATGGATCAAAGATCTCACCTTAAATGAGATTTTTACAACCATTAGTTATGGATCCCAATTGACTTAAGACAATCAGGACAAACTCCTCAATTCTTATACACTTTTCTTTTCCAACTAACAAGCTTTTGTATTTTGTAGAGATAAGAAGAATTGGTGCTTATCTAAATCTACTCTTTTGTAATCATAGAAGATACCAAAATAACATCACAGACAAGAAAAGTTTAATTCCAAGGATAAATTTCTTCTGAGTAAGTTGACCCACAATTTGGAGAGGACCAGACAAACTGTCTCCTAGCCAAGCCGGGTCAATTACATTGATAAATACAGCACCCGTAGTTGCAAGAATAAGGTATGTGCACTATCAAATAAGTTATAATTTCAGCAATCAACATGGATGAGGAAGGGACTTGTAAACCCTACCACAAGCAGTGGTTCTGTTGATAGTTGATGAATAATAGAGAAGGATAACCAGATTTTTTTAAAGGGTGTGACCACCGGTCTGTCAATCATGTTTTTTGATTTCCTTTTACCCATTACTCAAATGTTATAAGAAATTAAATGTTTAAGAATAAAAAAATACTAAATACATAGCACCTTCTCCCCCAAAATAGATTTATTACTAATAATATTTGCATGCCTTTTTTATATTGCAAATGTTTATACAACATAATAAAATGGAATTTTTACCTATTGTTCAATGTGTAGTTTAACTTTTGAAGGATGCTTCCAGAGTAGCTTCTTCAGAGTACTAAGTCAGTATGTCCTTCCCCACAAGATGAGTGATTCTATTCCACAGTACCTACAAGAGTTAATGTCATCTATTTTAAGTTATTCATAAGCCAGAGAATAAGAAGCAATTAATTTTTTTCTTTTCTTTAACTGACTACTAGCTAGATAATAATATTTGTTCTTTTTCTTAATATTTGTTCTTTTTCTATAAATTAATTATTCATAATTATTTTTCTATAGTAAACTTTATTTTTTTCTTGAGAAATTCATTTTTCTAATACTTTTACATTGCTATACAAGTCAGTGGTGGCAATGAGAAACAATCAGAATTTTGTTTCATCTGTTGATTTCTTCATTTTAACATTAAAATTAAGGGTAAAGATGATTTTCATGTATAAGATAATAATAATAGAAAATATATGGTATTACAGCACTATTTCTAAATACTTAGACTAATATATTATGGAGAATATTTCAAATTAGAATTACACACAATCTTATTCACATGCGGAAAACTAAAATTGGGGAGTTGCCTCATGTAAATTCACATGTTGAAAAGCTTCCTTCTTTCTGCAAAATAAATAAAAATAAATAAAATAAACTACAAAAGAGAAAAATGATCAAATTAGTTTATAGTCTGTTTCCAACAGTTTAAGGTATTCTATCAACTGTGAAGCTGATCTTCTATCCATTGGAAGAACTACTTTTTATATTTTTGTTTTAAAAGCAGAGAAGTATAACTTAAAAGAGACTGTAAGGTCATCTGAATTTTCTTTTGTTTGCTCCATTGAGGTTAGAATAACCTTTAACCTAACAGGATCAAATTTGGAATTAAAAGTAGTTTATACAAAGGACAAATATTCTCTGTAGACCTTGATTTTTTTTTCAAATTTGCACAAATTGACCTGGAAAATGGAAAAGAACAGAAAAGACAAATCTATAGGTAAGTGCATTGCACAAGGTTGTCTCTAATGCCTGAGGTATGTTTAATAAAACAAATTTCTTGAAATGAAGTCAAGTAAGAAATGAAATGCTTGTAGCCTTAAAGATGACCAGGATAAGGCTAAAGGCATGTAAAATACTTCAGGGGCCACAGATCCTAAATAATTTGAGGAAAAGACTAAAAATCAGAATTTTAACAATTACATAGAAGTTAAAGAAATGAGTCATAAAATGACTAAGCTTGAAAAAATTATCTACCACTATCACCTGTTTTTCACTTATTGGATATAAAGCCGGACCTTGAACATTCTATGCAATTGCCCTCCAAGATTTCTTTTAAACAATTATTTTAAATACTGGGTTTTATTAAGTTGTACAAGCTCACTTTGAACTTAGACTGTACTCAAGGCAAATTGTGAACTAGGTATAGCGTAGCTTTTTTTTTCTGTGCAGCTAGGTCACAGGACTTTGGTACTATTATCCTTGATTGACTAAAACTGTTTGCCCTTAAACTTCAACCTTTATTTTGCTCATTTTAGTAATTTATTATTTTTACTTATTTATTTACTTTGGGCATTAGGTTTCATGAAGTCTACACTGACTTCAGACTTGCAATATAGGTGGACTGTAAATTTTTGTGTAGTTTTTTTCCATCACATGGTCATGAGTGTACACTGCCACCCACAGTGGCAAGCAAGAAATTTATGTCTCTTCTTTTTGACATTGTTTTCTTTGACTAGAACCTGATATTTTAATCAAACCAAAAGTGACACTAAAGTTTCAAACTTCAATTTTTACAAATTATAAAGAGAAAACTCACCATACAACTATGTTGTTAGTTTTTTTAAGATGAATCCTTTATATTCTTCAATAAAATACTACTTACTTGCCCCACATTTGTTCTGCCATAGCTCATGGGTGAAAAGTTTTGACTAATTCTTAGAAGTCATACAATTGGATGTTAACTATTTATCTATTCTCTTGTGACCTAAGAAGCCCTTGGAAAATGTTGACTTACTCATCATTCTTTTATAGTGACTCACAATTGTCAACTTATATGATATACTTGAATTAAGAAGTAATTCAAGCCAGGCATGGTTGAATGCCTGCATCCCACCATTCAATAGACTGAGACAGGAAATGTGACAGTTTTGGATAACAAAACATATTCTAGGCAAACATATATTATATAGTGAGAGAGATCTTGTCTTAGTAACAATAACACTTCACAAATTACTTTGTTCTTCTATAAAAACACCTTAAGCATTATATTGTGCAGCTGCCTTTTAAATTTGGACTCCTTATTACACTATTAGTATTAAAATAGTATTAACAATTAGACTAAAAAAGACATATTTTTTTCCAATTCAAAGAAACATAATGCTTGTTCATTCCCTGCAGCTCAGACCCAAAGTAACCACACAGAAAACATTATTTGAAATACTGTTTGGTCAGTAGCTCAAGTATTTCTATCTAGCTCTTATATCTTTGGTAATCCCATTTCTATTATTTTATATTTTACCATGAGGCTTGTAGCCTACTGACAAGGTTCTCGTTGGTGGCTTGCATTTTTCTCCTCTGCCAGCTCCATGGTGTCTCTTGACTCTGCCTTCTTTCTCCTAGCATTCAGTTTAGTTTTCCCCACCTAGCTCCATGCTGCCCTGCTTTAGGCCCAAAGCAGATTTTTTTATTAATCAGTGGTAGTCACAGCATACAGAGGGAAATCCCACATCACATCCCTTTCTCTGTCTAAATGAAAAGGAAAATTTGAATTTTAACATAGTAAAATTACATATAACAAAACAGGTATCAAGCAAAAATTATAGTTATAATATTTATATCTACTTTATTTTTTCATAACTAAGGAAAACTTTAATTATAGCTATCTATTCTTCAACTCCATCAAAGACTCCAGAAAGACATACTATTACCTAATAAAACAGGAAGTACGTTGTAAGCAACTTCTAAAACTCTAGAATTGATAGAGACATTTTGGTATCTGGAGAGTCATTTAAAGTTCTTCGGTGTGATTGGGGCAACCATCTTCAGCCTACAAACCCATATTATCTGGTATACTTCCCCATGAAGCAGGAAATTTCAAAGACAAATTTGCCTCTATTGACAGTTTGCCAGTAATTTTATTGCCTTGCAGAATTTCTGACAGATTCTTTCATGAAGCAGTAAGCCCGAAGGATCATTTCACCTTTAACCAAGTTCAGCAATCATTTCTTTATGGGTCCTGCATATCTAGTCCATATAGCATAACATTAAACAATCTAGGAAGAACAGTTTTTGCCCATATTGCCAACAAACTCCAACAAGAGCCTCTTAAATGCCCATCTTCCTTTTGAAGTAATTGTGGCTGACAAGAGTGGATGTTTCTAATTGTCATGAAAAGTTTTATATTTTTTAAACATTTTAAATGTCATATTCCATAGGTCTTTGAAAGATTTGAAGATTATCTAACTGAAATATATTTCTAATATCTAGAAAACCTAAGATGACTACAAGCTTGACTATTATAGATATCTATCTATTAACCTTTATTTCTTACCTATACATTACATTTTAAAATGAGGTACACAAACACAATTTCTTAATCAAGAGCAGATACACATATAAAAAAATTGACCTTTATTTGTCAATAAACCAAGGTCCATACCATTTCTATATCAGATTCCCCTTTAAATGTAAACAAACATTTATAAACAATATTTGAATATTTGGGTATAGTTTTCTCCAAACTTCTTTCTACTTTTTATTGGTCAAAGTAATTTTGTTTGTGGTGAACATTTGGGGGTTTTGGTGTAGCAAACCAATTAGTGTGGAAGCAATCCTAAGGTTCTCATCTTCTGTAGAAAAAGAATCTCTTTTCCTAAGCAAAATATCATTAAACACAAATTCAGAAGTCATGATACCTTTAAAATATATAGGTTGGTTTAGCTTAGCAGCCCATACAATAAAATGTCTCTCTACTTTACAGTCATAAAATTTAAAGGAAACAAAATAAAATACATAATTCAGACTCACTGTGTATATTCCATCTTTATGTGCCTTATTTTCTTACTCTATTACTTTTTCTACAAGTTTAAAATTTATTTTATTATCCTTACTCTTTAATCTATGACTGTCTATACTCTTTTTATTACATTTATTGTATGTTTACTCTTTTTCTTCTTCTTCCAAGCCTACGTACATTTTTTTAAACACACTGTGTCTCTTTAGAGGTCTTTAATAGGTCTGTCCTATTGTGTGTCTGAAATTCTTTTATGTCCAGGGGAGCTTCTTAAAATGTTAAGCTGCAGCCTGACTAGGACTAAGACTTTTTTGCCTTTTTCTTTGCCCAGTCCAACATGTTGGAGGTTCATTCAGCATGACACATGCTCATTTTAGTATTAATTTTAAAAGAATGAAGGTCAGAAATCTAAGTATATTGTTTGAATATTATATATCAAATGTTGAAATTGAAGCTTGTACCTATACTAAAAAAAATTGTTTTCAGCTTGTCATCTCTTCTACAGGGCTTGAAAAATAAAACGAATCTTTATGAGATAATAGAACAAATCATATTTTCTGAGTTTACTTGCTCCTATAATGAACATCAACTCACATGTTTCTCTGATATGAGTTTATTTTGTTCTTTTGTTAGTTTGTTTTGGATTTCCTTTTTTATTTGCTGTTTTATTTTTCACCTTCAAATATTAGGTAGCCATAAATACAAGTATTTATGCTTGGGTCTTCTATTATATGACTTTTAAATACACATCATTTTTCTCAATCCTATGAAGTAGACAAAGATAATGATAGAAAGCTAACACTGGTCAAAATGTAGGGAACAACTGCCTGTAGGATGCTTGTCACCAACTGATTCATATACAACACAAACCCTATAAATCCATCCAACTGATCAATATGTAACACAATCCCTTCATCCAAAGCCAAGGGAATATCATGAAAAAGGGGCAGAAAAATATTAATAGACAAAGAAACCAAATATCTTCTAAAAAAGAAAAAAAGGAAAAAATGTATTTTATATGAAATTCCCAAAGAATTAACAAAATCACTATCTCAAAAACACATTATATACAAGTATGAAATTTTCAGTTGTTGGGACCAATTGGAGTCCTGGCCTTCAGCTGCTTTTCCTTTCTAGAACATTGTAATTGAAGTTACCTAAAGCTGTGCCTTCCCTAGAGGATCAGAGAATGGGATTTACACTTGTTTGCCATTGACTGCTGGGTATTTAAGCCTCCATGGTGCCATTAAAGAGGGGATTTGTACCAGTGATTGGAGGTTTGTGTGTCTGACTGTCTCTGTGTGTGTTTTCTCAACCTCCAACCCCTTGCCCGAAGCTCCCAAACTGTATATTAGTGAATAGAGCACAGACAGGGGCATGCAGAGCACTGCAATTGGAGGTCCCACCAAGATAAAGAGGTGAGCGAACAAGGTCGTTCCCAGCCAGCGGGAACATATTGAGGAATTAAGATGGGAATTGTAAGCAGTATGTTCTCTTCCTTGTTCAGAAAACAGTCAGTCACTTGGGAGGAGTTTGATGATTTAGAGTTTGTAAGGATAGTGAGGAATCATTGGATGATACGGAGGAAATTATACATAGGGAAATAAGAAATCTCTATTGAAAACTGGGAAAATGTAAAGTAAAAAAAAAAGATTTACACCCTACTCTCTCGGCCCCACCGGCTTATAATGATGAAGGTTGGTGGTAGCAGTTAAGTAGGGGCTCTAACACTGAACAAAACAAAAGAGTTTGCTTCTGTCCTACATACATGGTTGCACTAGTAATGGAGGTGCCGGACACCAACAACCCAGGGCAAATAATTCACCAACATTTTGCAATACAATTTAAAGAAATGAAGCAATTGAAGGAAGCTGTTGCTACATATGGGGCTCAAGCACCCTTCTCATTGGCCATGGTAGCATCTTTCTCTGCTCTGAATTCAACACCAAATGATTGGCAGCAATTATGTCGTGCTGTCTTATCTGGGGGAGATTATCTTCTATAGCAAGGGGAATATCAGGAAAATTGTATGAAAACGGCCCAATTAAATGCTCTAGCAGGTCAAGCTCAATGTAATCTAGATATGTTAAGTGGGGCTAGGGCTTATGCTGATTTGCAGCAACAAATTCTGTATGATCCAGGAGTATTCGCCCAAATAGCTGCAACTGCCACTAAATCTTGGAAGACCCTACCTAACAAAGCAGTTGGGGATCAATTATCAAAAATTTTACAAGGACCATCGGAACCACTCCAAGATTATGTAGATAGACTGTTACAATTAGCAGGCAAATTGACTAGAAAAGTGACAACAGCCACACCTATAATAAAGCAACTTGTATTTGAAAATGCCAACAAATATTGTAAGGAAGCCTTACACCCTCACAAAACAAAGTTTAAATGAATATATCAGGATATGCAGAGATATAGATAGGAATTTCATATAAGGCCAGGTTATAGCAGCAGCTATTCAACCTCAGAGAAACATACGAGGACTGGGAGAGAGGGCCAGAGGCTGTAATTGTTTTAATTGCTGAACCTCTGGTCATTTTCGAAAGGAATGCCCATAGCTGATAATGAAGGAAGGAGGAAACCTGGCAGGTGCCCTAGATGCAGAAGGGGAGCACATTGGGCTAATAATTGCCTCTCTAAAACAGATATAGATGGGAAACCCCTGCCACCTACCATTAGTCAACAGCAGGGAAACTGGTAGAGGATCCTGCTCCAGGATCCCAAAACCTCAGTGTATGGAGCAAAGACCACGGGACCGCAGGGACGGTACCCCAGAAGTGGCCATGTCCAGTTCCTTCCACAGAGAAATCCTTTTGCATTAGAGACGTTGTCAGAGCCACACCAGGGAGTGCAGGATTGGACCTCTGTGCCTCCACCAGAGCAGTCTTAACTCCACAAATGGGAGTGTAAGCACTCCCTATATGGGCTCTTGCCACCAGGTACTGTGGGATTTATATTAGGCAGAAGCAGTACCCTTTTAAAGGGGATCCAAATACATCCTGGGATAGTAGATGCAGACTATCAAGAGGAGATTAAGGTTATGACATCTGTCCAACAGGGGGTGGTGGTAATTCCTCAAGGCGAGTGGATAGCACAATTAGTGTTGATTCCCTATAAGAACAGATAATGGTCCTGTATGTACTAGTGGAAATTTTCAAACGTTTTGTGTAAATAATGATATTAAACATATTACAGATATTCCATATAACCCTACTGGACAAGCTATAGTAGAAAGAATGCATATGGTTTTAAAACAGTATTTCACAAAAATAAATAGGGGGGGGATATACTCTCTCCCAATACACAAATTGGCTTCTATTTTATTTGTTCTAAATTTATTAAATTGTGGATTGTGAAGGTCATTCAGCCATGGAAAGACATTGAAATAAAAGTTCTCAGTCCTTAGGATGGGTACAATGGAAAGACCTTATTACAGGACAGTGGAAGGAGCCCACGCCCCTGTTGGCTAGGGTGAGAAGAGCTTTTTGTGTTTTTCCTCCAGGAACAGACAAGCCCATTTGGGTACCAGAGCAATATGTTTGGGCTGTGGAAAATATGGGAAAGGATCCTATGATGAGACTGAGTGTGACAACTGTCATTCTCTTGGTGAGCCTCCTGGTGAGTCCCAATCAAACAGAAAGCACTGTGTGAAGCCTGGTAAGGAACCCCCTTGTATTGATCAGTGAGCCAAGCTAGTTCTTTGTATTCATCTTTTTATTCCTCAAACTATACTGCTGGAACTGCTTTAAGCAATACGGTGCTAGAACAGGCTTCAATTAATCAAATATTTCCTTTGTAAATGCTTTATGCTTTGTTACATTTTTTGGGTTATGGATGTTACTTTAAAGGAATCCTATACAAGTGAATGTAGTTCCTATCTTTCTTTTTGGAATATTTCTCTGAGAGCCCAGGCACTATTAATCCCATGTTTGTTTTAATTTTCTTTCTTTTTTTCTTTTCCTTTTTGTAGTATGGAATAGCACCTTTGGGGGAAAAGATATTCTTGGTTGTTCTTTCAGAAACTGTGGCCTGAGCGACTGCTGGGATGACCACTTCAGTGCTGTCTTGTTTGTTCGGGTACCAGCCATCATACCACTGCCAATTACCAAAAAGGCTAAGCAGACTGAGATGACCCTGTATCGAGAGAAACGAGATTCTGGAGAGACAGCTGCAGTGGTTGCTGTCATCGCGGTGTCTGCTGCTGCAGCCATGGTAGCAGGACTGGCAATGGCACAAACATCGTTGGTGTCGGACACCGTGGATAGACAGGTGAGACAAGTCAACGATGCTCTCCAGACTCAGAATGTCCTGAGTGTCCACATAAAATTTGGACTTTTGAATTTAAATCAACAGACTGCCCTATTGTAGGAGCAGGTGAACTTATGGCTAGTACAACAAATGTCTTGTTCACACTTTTATCATTCTATTTGTGTAACATCTGTTAATATTGCTAATGCCTCTTATGTGGTGAAACAACTCAATGGTTACTTGAATAGTCATTTAAATGTTACAATTAGCGCACCAGATTGCAACTGTTTTAGCCAAAGGGTTCGTTGAATACCATAGCCCTAATTGGAGGCTGGGTCCAGTGGTGATTGGAGACCCTGTTGCTGGCAATCTTAACACCTGTTGTCGTGGGCATTCATCTCTGAATTCTGTGTAAGATCAGACAACCCATGAGAATGCAGCATACGGTCACTTAGCAAGTCCTTCTGAGCCTGTTGGCCAGTAACTTGAATGTACTCCAGGTTTGGTTGTAAATACTGTACTAACAATGAAGATTCATCTGTAGATAGGCAACTTCTACAGAAGAGGGCCTGCCTAAGACAGGGAAGGGGCATCCCAAAGACAGGTAAGGGCTTACTCTTCTGAGATGACCTAAGACAGGAGGGTCTTCTGTTTTATAAAAAAATTAGGGGGGAGATGTTGGGACCAACTGGAGTCCTGGCCTTCAGCTGTGCTTCCCTACTAGAACCTCCTAATTGGAGTTACTAAAAGCTGTGCCTTCCCTAGAGGATCATGGGGTGGGATTTTCAACTTTTGGGACCAATTGGAGTCCTTCCCGTCAGCTGCACTTCCCTGCTAGAACCTTCTAATTGGAGTTACTAAAAGCTGTGCCTTCCCTAGAGGATCAGAGGATGGGATTTTCATCTGTTGGCCATTGACTGCTGGGTTATTTAAGCCCCCATGGTGCTATTAAAGAGGGGATTTGTACCAGTGATTGGAGGTTCGTGTGTCTGTCTGTCTCTGTGTGTGTTTTCTCAACCTCCAGCCCCTTGCCTGAAGCTCACGAACTGTGTTGTAGTGCATAGAGCGCAGACGGGGGCGTGAAGTGTGCTGCATTCAATAAATTAAAAAAAATTAAAAAGCTAAATAAATGAATTAAATGATGAGGCAAAAGCTGTAGAGATAGATATCAGGGACCCATAACTCTCTTCAATGGTACATTGCCAATGATGGGAGAACTCCCTCTAAACAGCCAAAAGAGGACTGGGTCTTTAACACATGGAGATTTAAGGGACATTCCAGTTCTAACTACAACAGAGACCCACTTGTGAATTTCCTATACCTGAGCCTAGCAATACATTTATTAAAATCAATAAACTTGTACACGTATTGGCATCTCATTTATTGCCAAAAGTCCAAAATTCATGTCATAGTATTGTATATTTTATGCAAATTAATATTGATTAGTTTTTAAAGAAAATTTAGTTTCTCACAAACATTAAACTGAAGGGACAGATTTTTCATATCTCCCTGTTTTTATACAGGTAACCCCTCTCCCAGTATCAAAATTCTTCACTATTCTGATAGTTATGATTTTTAAAATCATTTATTTAATTTTTTGAGAACATTGAGCATGATTTTATGTATATTATACATATTTAGAAACATTTTGTGACATTCTTGTTCATCTTTATTCAAATAGTTCAGTGAGCATTTTTCATAATAATTTGTAGAAATTACATGTACAACCTGGATATAAATCATTTTAGATGCGTGTATTGGAAAAAAATTTTCATGTTTATCCTATAACTCAAAACATCTGGATTATCTGTGGCTCATTTCTATTATATGTTGTTATTATTTTAATGATTTTCTACATCATCAGGTCCAGCTTTCTGGCACAGCTAATAATTCATTATCAAAAGCTGTATACTACATATAAAAACCATAATTACAATAGATTGTTGTTATCTTCCTCCAGGGAAGGTTTAATTTTCTTCTCTGTAGCAGATATAAAATGAACAGATCACTTTGATTCCGAGAAAGCTGGCCTACTTCTATCTGCTTGTTTTGTTTTGTTTTTTTTTTTTTTGTTTTGATGTTGCTGTTTTATTGTTTTGTCTTTCCCTCGAGCAGTTTAATTGACTGCCTGTGTTATTTGCCACGGCATTAACTCTAAGGATGGAGTCTTCTCCCATTTTTTTCTTCCTAATATTACAAGGCCAGTATTTTTCAGCTTACAGACTGCGATTCTCAGACATATCTGCTTTCCATTGCTTCTGTCATATCTCAAGCATGTACAACATAAAGGAAATAAAACTGATTTAAGAAGAAACTGCACATGAAAGCTGGTCTAACTTTTCACTTGTTTTATGCTTTGTGGTGCCTTGTTTTCTTAAGTCCCTGCTGTTTGATAGCCTTGTACTAATTCTGTCTTCCCAGATCAATGAAATATCTGCAATTCCTATGGACCTCTGTTCTATCCAGTCTCATACCATGTTCTAAAATCAACAAATATGGAGAATATGGTTGTAAGAATCTCCTGTCCTTGGGAATATACTAAAAAGATGCTGAATTATACTACAAAAGTATTTGTTCAACTATGTTCATTATAATAGCCAGAACCTGTAAACAACCTAGATGCCCCTCAATTGAAGAATGGATAAAGAAAGTGTGTCAGATTTACACATTAAGGTACTATTCAGCGTTAAAAAAACAATGACATCTTGAATTTTGCATGCAAATAGATGGAATTAGAAAACACTATCTTGAGTGAGATAACCCAGACCCCAAAAAAGAATATGGTATATACTCACTCATAAGTGTATACTAGCTATAAACAAAGGACATTCAGCCTATAATTCATGATCCTAGAGAAGCTAAGTAATAAGGTGAACCAAAAGAAAAACATATATAGACCCACCTGGAAATTGGAAACATGCAAGATTGCCTGAAAAATTGGGAGCACATGGATGTGGGTAGAAGGGAGCGGAGAAGGAAATAGGAGGGGAGAAGTGGAGGGTTGAGGAGAACTTGAGGGAATGGGATAGTCAAGATGGAGGAAAGATAGATATGAGAGCAAGGAAAGAGATATCTTGATTGAGCGAGTCATTATGGATTTAGCAAGAAACCTGGATCTAGAAAAACTCCCAGGAATCCACAAGGATGACCGCAGCTAAGACCCGAAGCAATAGAGGAGAGGTTTCCCAAACTGGCCTTGCCCTGTAATCAAACTGATGATTATCTTAAATATCACCATAAAACCATTGTCCAACAACAATTAGAAACAGGCAGAGACACACATAGAACCACTCAGTGGATTAAGCTTCAAAGGTCCAGTTGAAGAGCAGAAGAAATGAGAATATGAGCTATGAGCAAAGAGGTCAAGATCATGAATCCACTGAAAGAGTTTATGTGAGCTAATGGGCGCTGATCAACTCCAGCTGAACTGGGAAGGCACAAGCATAGGACCAAACTAGTCCCTCTGAATGAGGTTGACAGTCGTATGGCAGGAGCAGATTGAGGGGCCATTGGCAGTGGCACTGGGATTTCTCTCTACTACATGCAATGGGTTTTGGGAATCCTATTCTTTTTGGATGTATACCTTGCTCAGCCTAGATGTAGTAGGGAGGGTCTTGGACTTCCCAAAAAGCAAAGTGTCTTACCTCCTCTTAGGATTAGAACTTTGTGGAGTGGGAGGGTATGTGGAGGGAATGGAAGGAGGGGAAGAAGTGGGAATCTGGATTGGCATTTGATGGAGGAAGGTCATTGGTTAAATAAAAAGAAACTGCTTGGTCCTCATTGGTTAGAAGATAGGTGGGAGGAGTAAACAGAACAGAACACTGGGAGGAAGAGGAAGTGAGCTCAGACTCCACAGCTCTCCTCTCCGGAGCAGACGCCTCAGAGAGACGCCATGCCCCGCTCCCATGCAGACACACGCGTTGAAGCTCCAACCTAGAATCTTCCCTGTAAGACCGGTGCTCGCAGATTATTAGAGATGGGTTGATCGGTATATCAGAATTAGCCAGTAAGGGCAAAAGCTAAAGGGCCAAGCAGTGTTTAAATGAATACAGTTTGTGTGTTGTTATTTTGGGGCAAAAGCTAGCCGAGCAGGCGGGTGGGGTGTTGGGGACGCAGCCCTGCCTCCGCTCATATTACTACAGGCATTTTTAAAAAAATCTAATAAATTTAAAAAAAGAATCTCCTGTCCATTCTTATACTATTTGCTAAAACCTGTTAATCAGGAATAAAGATATAAGAATCTCTTGTGAAGGCTAAGCATCATTATTAACTTGTTTAAGTTTATAAACACTTAGGAGACACAAGTTTTTGCATGACAATGAGGAAATTCTCAGTGAAATTGAAATGTGGAGGAGAGTCCCTCTTTAAATATATGTGGCACCTGTCCATGAGAACCAGCATTCAATAAAGTGGAGAGGGGAGAAAGCCATGGGATATCTGTTTCCTGATCCCTCTCACGAACCAAACTACTACCCCATTTTTTATGCATTGATGGACGGTTTTCTTCTGAACTGCATACATTCAATAGACCTTGGGCTAGAAACCAATTATGAGTGAGTACATCCCATGTTCATCTTTTTGGGTCTGGGATATTTCACGCAGGATAGTGTTTTCTATTTCAATCCATTTGCATGCAAAATTCGAAAAGTCATTGTTTTTTACCGCAGCGTAGTACTCTAGTGTGTATATATTCCATACTTTCTTCATCCATTCTTCCATTGAAGGGCATCTAGGTTGTTTCCAGGTTCTGGCTATTACAAATAATACTGCTATGAACATAGTTGAACAAATGCTTTTGACATGTGATAGGGCATCTCTTGGGTATATGCCCAAGAGTGGTGTTGCTGGGTCCAGGGGTAGGTTGATCCCGAATTTCCTGAGAAACTGAAACACTGACTTCCACAGTGGTTGCACAAGATTGCATTCCCACCAGCAATGGATGAGGGTACCCCTTCCTCCACAGCCTCTCCAGCAAAGGCTATCCTTGGTGTTTTTAGTTTAGCCATTCTGACAGGTGTAAGATGATATCTCAAAGTTGTTTTGATTTGCTTTTCGCTGATTGCTAAGGAAATTGAGCACGACCTTAAGTGTCTTTTGGCCATTTGAACTTCTTCTGTTGAGAATTCTCTGTTCAGTTCAGTGCCCCATTTTTTAATTGGGTTAATTAGCATTTTAAAGTCTAGTTTCTTGAGTTCTCTATATATTTTGGAGATCAGACCTTTGTCTGTTGCGGGGTTGGTGAAGATCTTCTCCCAGTCAGTAGGTTGCCTTTGTGTCTTAGTGACAGTGTCCTTTGCTTTACAGAAGCTTCTCAGTTTTAGTAGGTCCCATTTATTCAATGTTGCCCTTAATGTCTGTGCTTCTGGGGTTATACCCATCTGTTGTAGGGTATTTCCCACTTTCTCTTCTATCATTTTCAGTGTTTTCTGGCTGATATTGAGGTCTTTAATCCATTTAGACTTGAGTTTTGTGCACGGTGATAGATATGGGTCTATTTTCATGCTTCTACAGGTTGACATCCAGTTGTGCCAGCACCATTTGTTGAAGATGCTTTCTTTCTTCCATTGTACACTTTTAGCTCCTTTATCGAAAATGAGGTGTTCATAGGTTAGTGGGCTAAAATCCGGGTCTTCTATATGATTCCATTGGTCAACTTCTCTGTTTTTATGCCAGTACCACACTGTTTTCATTACTGTAGCTCTGTAATACAGTTTGAAGTCAGGGATGGTAATGCCTCCAGAAGATCCTTTATTGTATAGGATTGTTTTGGCTATCCTGGGTTTTTTTGTTTTTCCATATAAAGTTGATTATTGTCCTCTCGAGATCTGTGAAGAATTTTGATGGGATCTTGATGGGGATTGCATTGAATCTATAAATTGCCTTTGGTAGAATTGCCATTTTTACTATGTTGATCCTCCCAATCCAAGAGCAAGGGAGGTCCATCCATTTTTTGGTATCCTCCTCAATTTCTTTCTTCAATGCCTTAAAGTTCTTGTCAAATAGATCTTTCACTTCCTTGGTTAGATTTACCCCAAGATATTTTATGCTGTTTGTGGCTATCGTGAATGGAGAAGCTTCTCTGATTTCCCTCTCTGCTTCCATATCCTTTGTGTATAAAAGGGCGACTGATTTTTTGGAGTTGATCTTGTATCCTGCCACATTACTAAAGCTGTTTATCAGCTGTAAGAGTTCTTTGGTGGAGTTTTGGGGTGGCTTATGTACACTATCATATCATCTGCGAATAACGAAAGTTTAACTTCTTCCTTTCCAATTCGAATCCCCTTGATCCTATAATGTTGTCTTATTGCTATTGCTAGAACTTCCAGCACTATATTGAAGAGGTATGGAGAAAGTGGACAGCCTTGTCGTGTTCCTGAGTTAAGCGGGATGGCTTTGAGTTTCTCTCTGTTTAATTTGATGTTAGCTGTCGGCTTGCTGTATATAGCTTTTATTATATTTAGGTATGACCCTTGTATCCCTAATCTCTCCAAGACTTTTAACATAAATGGATGTTGAATTTTGTCAAATGCTTCTTCAGCATCTAATGAAATGATCATATGTTTTTTTTTCTTTCAGTTTATTTATATGCTGGATTACATTGATAGATTTTCATATGTTGAACCAGCCCTGCATCTCAGGAATGAAGCCTACTTGATCATAATGGATAATTTTTCGGATGTGTTCTTGGATTCGGTTTACCAGTATTTTGTTGAGGACTTTTGCATCGATATTCATGAGTGAGATCGGCCTGTAATTCTCTTTCCTGGTTGAGTCTTTGTGTAGTTTTGGTATCAGAGTAACTGTAGCTTCATAAAAGGAATTTGGTAATGACCCTTCTGTTTCTATATTGTGGAATACATTGAGGAGTATAGGTATTAGGTCTTCTTGGAAGTTCTGGTAGAATTCTACATTGAAATCATCTGGCCCTGGGCTTTTTTTAGTAGGGACGTTTTTGATAACAGCTTCTAATTCTTCGTGACTGACAGGTCTGTTTAGATTGTTCACCTGGTCCTGATTTAATTTTGGTAAATGGTATTTATCTAAAAAAATGTGTCCATTTCTTTTACATTTTCCAGTTTAGTGGCATACAGGCTTTTGTAGTAAGATCTAATGACTCTGTGAATTTCCTCTGTGTTTGTGGTTATGTCCCCCTTTTCATTTCTGATCTTATTAATTTGCAAATTTTCTCTTTGCCGTTTGACTAGTTTGGATAGGGGTTTGTCAATCTTGTTGATTTTCTCCAGGAACCAACTTCTTGATTCATTGATTCTTTGGATTGTTTTCTGTGTTTCTATTTTGTTGATTTCAGCCCTCAGTTTGATTATTTCCAGTCTTCTACTCCTCCTAGGTGAATCTGCTTCTTTTTTTTCTAGAGCTTTCAGGTGTGCTGTTAAGTCTCCAATGTGAGCTTTCTCTGTTATCTTTAAGTGGGCACTTAGTGCTATGAACTTTCCTCTTAGGACTGCTTTCATAGTGTCCCATAAGTTCGAGTATGTTGTTTCTTTATTTTCATTGAATTCAAGGAAGACTTTAATTTCTTTCTTTATTTCTTCCTTAATCCAGGTATGGTTCAGTAGTTGACTTTTCAGTTTCCATGAGTTTGTAGGCTTTCTGGGGGTAGCATTGTTGTTGAATTCTAACTTTAATCCATGGTGGTCTGATAAGACACAGGTGGTTAGTAATATTTTTTTGTAGCTGTGTAAGTTAGCTTTGTTACCGAGTATGTGGTCAATTTTCGAGAAGGTTCCATGAGCTGCAGAGAAAAAGGTATATTCTTTCCTCTTTGGGTGGAATAATCTATAGATGTCTGTTAAGTCCTTTTGCTTCATTACCTCCATTAATTCTCTAATTTCTCTGTCAGGTTTCTGTCTGATTGACCTGTCCATTGGTGAGAGAGGAGTGTTGAAGTCTCCTACTATTAGTGTGTGCAGTTTGATGGCTGCCTTGAATTTTAGCAATGTTTCTTTTACGTACGTGGGTGCTTTTATATTAGGGGCATAGATATTCAGGATTGAGACTTCTTCCTGATGAATTGTTCCTGTTAGGAATATAAAATGTCCCTCTCCATCTCTTTTGATTGATTTAAGTTTGAAGTCAACTTTGTTAGAAATTAGTATGGCCACACCTGCTTGTTTCTTAGGTCCATTTGCTTGATAAGCCTTTTCCCAACCCTTTACTCTGAGTAGGTGCCTGTCTTTGTGGTTGAGGTGTGTTTCTTGTAGACAGCAGAATGTTGGATCCTGTTTTCGTATCCAATCTCTTAGCCTGTGCCGTTTTATAGGTGAGTTGAGCCCATTGACCTTAAGTGATATTAATGACCAGTGGTTGTTAACTCCGGTCACTTTTTTAGTAGTAGGGTTTGTGTGTTTCCCTTCTTTGAGTTGCGCTGGTGAAGGGTCTCTAGATGTCTGAGTTATTGAGTCTTTGTTGGACTCCTTGGTTAGTGATTTTCCTTCTATTATTTTCTGTAAGGCTGGATTTGTGGCTACGTATTGCTTAAATTTGTTTTTATCCTGGAAAATTTTGTTTTCTCCATTTATAGTGAACGAAAGCTTGGCTGAATATAGTAGTCTGGGCTTGCATCTATGGTCTCTTAGTTTTTGCAGTACATCTATCCAGGACCTTCTGGCTTTCATGGTTTCCATAGAGAAGTCAGGTGTAATTCTGATAGGTTTACCTTTATAAGTAAGTTGGCCTTTTTCCTTTGAGGCTCTTAATATTCTTTCTTTATTCTGTATATTTTGTGTTTTGATTATTATATGGCGAGGGGATGTTTTTTTGATCCAGCCTATTTGGTGTTCTGTATGCTTCTTGAACCTTCATAGGTACATCCTTCTTCAGGTTGGGAAAGTTTTCTTCTATAATTTTATTAAGTATATTTTCTGGACCGTTGAGCTGCACTTCTTCTCCTACTCCAATTATTCTTAGGTTTGGTCTTTTTATTGCGTCCCATATTTCCTTAATGTTTTGTGATGAGAGTTTGTTGGACTTGCTGTTTTCTTTGATCAGTGCGTTTATTTTCTCTATGTTATCCTCAGAATCTGAGATTCTTTCTTCTATCTCTTGTATTCTGCTGGTTATGCTTGTTTCTGTAGTCTCTATTCATTTACCTAGATTTTCCATGTCCAGCCGGCCCTCTGTTTGTGTTTTCTTCTTTGCCTCCATTTCAGTTTTCAAGTCTTGAACTGTTTCCATTATCTGCTTGATTGTTTTTCCTTGCTTTCCTAGGGTATCATTCACTGATTTACTCAATTCCTCGAACTTTCTGTTATACTTCTCATCCATTTCTATAAGGGCGTTTTTTATATGCTGTTTAAGGGTGTCAATCACTGTCATGAAGTCAGTTTTTTCTACTTCTTCTTGATTAAGGTGTTCATGTCCTCCTGTTGTGAGGTCGCTGTCTTCTGGTGGTTCCGTGTTGTTTTTCAGATTGTTGGGTGAATTCCTGCATTGGCGTCTCCCCATCTCTTCCTCCCAATATTCTCCTGTGGATCTTCTTTTACAGGATCAGGTCTTCTTGCCGACTGATGTACCTTCCCAATGATGTCATTCCCCAGTGATGTTTCTCCTGGAGTCTAGTTCGGATCTCCTTGCTGCTTGGTTAGTCAAGTAAATTCTTAACACAAAACATCCCAGAAATCTGGGACACCATGAAAAGACCAAACTGAAGAATATTAGGGGTAGAAGAAGGAGAAGAATTTGAGTTCAAAGGCCTAGAAAAATATATTCAACAAAATTATAGAAGAAAACTTTCCCAACCTAAAGAAGGACATTCCTATGAAAGTACAAGAAGTTTATAGAACACCAAATGGACTGGATTTTAAAAAAAAATCCCCTCACCATATAATAATCAAAACACAAAATGTACAGAATAAAGAAAGAATACTAAGAGCTGCAAAGAAAAAATGTCTAGTAATATATAAAGGTAAGCCTATCAGAATTACACCTGACTTCTCATTGGAAACAATGAAAGCCGGAAGGTCTTGGATAGATGTGCTGCAGACACTAAGAGACCATGGATGCAAGCCCAGACTACTAAACCCAGCAAAGCTTTCTTTCACCATCAATGAACCAAACAAGATATTCTATGACAAAAATCAGACTTAAATAATATGTATATACAAATCCAGCCTTATAGAAAGTACTAGAAGGGAAACCCCAACCCAAGGAAACCAACAACACCCACAATACCACAGATATTTGACAACCCTCCACCAACACAACTCAAAGAAGGTAAACACATAAACACTACTACCCAAAAAATAACCAGAGTTAACAACCACTCGTCATTAATATCACTTAATATCAATAGACTCAATTCACCTATAAAAATTAACAGGTTAAGAGAATGGATATGAAAACAGGATCCAACATTCTTTTGTTTACAAGAAACACAACTCAACCTTAAAGACAGACAGTAAAGGGTTGGGAAAAGAATTTCCAAGCAAACAGACCTAAGAATCAAGCTGGTCTGGCTATACGAATATCTAACAAAATTGATTTCAAACAGAATGTCAAATGGCCAAAAGGTACTAAAGGACATGGTCAATTTCCTTAGATATCACGGAAATGAAAATCAAAACAGCTTTGAGATTCTATCTTACACCTGTATGGCTAAAAGCAAAAGCGCCAATGATAACCTATGCTGGAGAGGATGTGGAGTACTCATCCATTGCTGGTGGGAATACAAACTTGTGCAAACACTTTGGAAATCAGTGTGGTGGTTTCTCAGGAAATTGGGAGTCATCTTACCTCAGGATCCAGCAATACTACCCTTGGGAATATATCCAAGAGATGCCCAACCATACTATAAAAGCATTTGTTCAACTATGTTCATAGCAGCATTATTTGTAATAGCCAAAACCTGGAAACAACCTAGATGCCCCTCAATGGAAGAATGGATAAAGAAAGTGTGGCACATCTACACATTAGAGTACTACTCGGTGTAAACAAAAAACACAAACAATGACATCTTGAATTTGGCATGCAAATGGATAGTAATAGAAAACACTATCCTGGGTGAAATAACCCAGACCCAAAAATATGAATATGGTATGTACTCACTTATTAGTGGATTCTAGCCATAAACAAAGGACATTGAGCCTATAGTTAGAGATCCTAGAGAACATAAGTAATAAGGTGAATCCAAAGAAAAACATATATAGATCCTCCTGGAAATTGGAAGGAGACAAGATAGCTAGGCAAAAGTTGGGAGCATGGAGGTGGGGGTGTGGTGGGGGGAAGGGTAGAGAGGGAGAGATAAGGGAAAAGGGGAAGATTGGGGAGAGCTTGGGGGAGTGGGATGGTTGGGGAGAGCTTGGGGGAGTGGGATGTTTGGGGAGAGCTTGGGGGTGTGGGATGGTTAAGATGAAAGAAGGATAGATTTGGGAGCAGGGAAGAAGATATCTTAATTAAGGGAGGCATTGTGGAGTTGGCAAGAGGCTTGAAACTAGAGGGGTTCCCAGATGTCCACAGGGATGTCCCCAGCTAGGACCCTGGGCAGTGGAGGAGAGGTTGCCTGAACTAGCCATGTCCCATGGTCGGATTGATGACTATCTTGAATATCACCATAGAAACTTTGTCAGGTGAAAGATGGAGATATTAACGGAGACCCACATGGGAGCACTCGACAGAGCTCCCACGGTCCAGTTGAAGAGCAGAAGGAGGAAGAACATGAGCAAGGAAGTCAGGACCATGAGGTGTTGGTCCACCCACTGAGACAGTGTGCCTGATCTAATGGGAGGTCACCAAAGCCAGCTGGACTGGGACTGAATGAGAAGGGGGTCAATTGAGGCAGACTGAGAAGCCAATGATAATGACAATGGGATTTGTCTCTACTGCATGTACTGGCTTTTTGGGATCCTATTGTATTTGCATGCATACCTTCCTAAGCCTGCATGGAGAGTGGAGGGCCTTGGACTTCCCACAGGGCAAGGTACCCTGCCCTCTCTTAGGACTGGATAGGGAGAAAGGAGGGTGGTTAGACAATTGGGAGGGACGTGGGAGGAGAAGAGGAAGTGGAAATTTTGATTCCCATTATTTATAAAGTAATAAAATATTATCAGATAAAAAGAAAACATTCAAGAAATCTGGTGTCTCAAAATAAGTCTTTTCCTTGATTTCTCTTTAGCTGCAACATTCCATTATATCTGACAAGGTCCAGAAAATCCTGCATTCCACAGTGATGAAAATCAATGAGCCAAGGCTCATAGCAATGAAGTAGTGTTTGAGTAAAGGAACTAGGCTAGAGAGTAAATGGCCTGGCCTCATCAATAGAGGAGAGTAGGCCAGGTCCTTTGTTCACTGTAAATTCATTCCACCAAGGTCTCTGTCTGCATTATGAATATCAGAGCTTTCATTATGCCACCAGGTTTAAATATGACTTAGAAAAGCAGAGCACCCTTGGGCCTCTTTTTTTTTCAGAATATATAAATTTCTAATGTCAAAAAGACCTCAATTATAATATGTGGCATAAGTACAAAATAATACGTTTAAGTTCATGCTTCTTCTTTCACAGAAATTGATGGGATGTAAAAGCTAAAGTGTGAAGTCAGGCAGGACTATTGTAGCTAAAATTTAGGTTTTAAAATCACTTATGTTCAAGAAATTAATATTTTAAAATTTAAGACTACAAGAATGGTCTTGGTATATGTGAGGATTCTTTACAGGAACAGAATCAAAACATATATCTCTGTTTGATTACAGGGGAAAATGTGTCAGATTGGCTGACCCACTCAGAAGCTGAATCCCACAATGACCATCTTTGTAATGGCGTAAATGAAGGCAGATAGATTGTAAAAATATATACAGCTTTAATGAGGAAATAGACTTACAGAACCACTGTTCCTGCGGAGACCAGGAAAGCGAGGCTGGGAGCATGCTCGCCAGATTTATAGGTAAACATTAGCCCGAGGTGAACACGCCCCCTAAGGGGCGGGACTTATCCCTACACATCTTCAAGAAGAAGAGCCAAGGAAACCAGTGTTTACTCAGTACAGAACCTGGAAGCCTTAGAGTAAGAGACATCAATGGTTCTGCCCCATCTAGCCAGAAAACAGCTGGAGAGGAAACTGTGCAAGTCCAGATGTAAAACATTGAGAATTCTGCAGTCTTATCTACATGGAAAATACAATCATGAACAAAAGAGGGGCTACTCATTTAAAGAAGAGTAGAACAAAGGTACATGAAAAAACATCTTTCCTCTTCTTCCAATTATTATTAAAGCCAAGTCCCAGTCTCATAGAAATAGCTGCCCATATTAGGAGCTATCTTCTGCACTCAGTTTTCTGTGCTGTATGTGAAACTTTTGTGAATGTACTCTCAGCGAAATATGCTCAGAGAAGACTGTCCTATGGCAAAGAAGATGTACACACCCAAGAAAGTGCTTTATTAGTTTTCATTGGCATCACACCCTTGGCGATCCTCCTGCCTCTGCCTCCTATGTACTGGGATTGGAGGCATGTGCCGTGATCTCCCTGCAGCTTTGTTTGTGACCTCAGCATCCTTCTACAAAATCAGTTTGAAAGGAAAAATAATTGTTTCATGCTATATCACGAACATAAGACATTCAAAAAGCTGTAAATATCAGTGTAAATCATAAACATAACCAAAAATATTTTCTAACTGTGTAAATGATTTCCCTAGCTGCAAGTATTTTTTCCAGTACTAATATTCATATGTATTTTCCCACATAGTTTTCTTTTTAAATTCATTTTCTTCTAAAAGAAATCAGTGATACTTCATGAGTTGTTTAGGTATATTTATAAGGCAAAATATTCTGATTGTCCTGGAACAATTTTGTGATTTCATAAGTCAACAAAATGTGTAAGGTCTAATACTACTTAAAATATATCAAAAGAAGAAAATAAAATAAATAAACTTTCATCTTCTAACCAACTTACCAATTTAAAGATATATTATTAGAGCAGTTATTTGGGTAAAACACAAAAGACAACATGCCATAACATCATAAGCATAGCATATAATGTGGTAAATGTTATACATTCATGAAAACAGTACAGATTAAATATTCCAAAATAAATACACACAAAGATAAATTATATTCAATTCAAATCATAGCCCAACTTCTCATCTAGAAACAATTGCTCCAAGAATTTCAGCAGTACTTAGTTCTACACTCCTATAGATTCCCTATGATAAAGTGCATAACATTTGCATGTAAGAGGTACACTCTCTCATGTTTAAAACTGTTTCTAGATCATTTATAATACCCAACACTAATTACTATGTAAGTAGTTTCAATAGTGTAACATTTATAGAATGATTACAGGAAAAACAACTATATATGATCAATATTACGTTTCCCATTTATTTTCAATCAGCACTTGATTTAATCCATGTATTAAACCAATATATACATAAGTAAGAACACATGCCAGTTAGTTTGTGGCTGATACTTTAAAAAAATCTTTAGGGATTAACTGAGATCAGGAAGCCCCAGGAAAGCAAAATATTCTTGATTTAAAATTATCCAGTGTTAGATACAGATAACTCTATCCTCCCGGGGATTAGTAACATTTCAGTGATAGTAAATGTATATATACATGCAAAACCATTCAATGACAATAATATTTACATTTCAAATCTACTTGAGATAAATAAAACAATACATTTATGAATTTCATATGACTATTGTAGAATATATTTTATAAATAAGATACTAATTACAAACTACATGTAAATATTTATACATTTCATTAATAGTTTTACAAATTGTTCATTTTCAAGAGTTTTTAAATTAAAAAAAGTTTATGACATACTTGAAAGTTTAGCAAAGTGTGAGTTAATTAATTTACTTAATACTAAAGCATAAATGTAATAGAAAAATGACTCATAGGCTAAAAAATCATATTTAAAAAAATATTACTTATTGCTTATTGATATTTGGACACTTGATGGTTTAGAAGGCACCTGTAGAATTTCCTTCTCTGTGAACTGAAAACTTTAAGGCAAACAAGAGCTATGGAAAGACATAAACAATAAAGAAGAGCTTTATATCCCTATAGCTGCTATTTCAAAGAGGTTAAGAAATAAAACATGATTTTTTAAAAAAAAATAATTCCTAGAAAAAGAAATCAAAGCAGATTTGTGGACTCTAAAGAGGTATATGTCCATTATTGAAAAATGCTTGATTATGAAATACTTTGTGCCCTATAACATGGTATTAACTTCGGTTATGGAATCACCTTATAATTTTGTATTCTTAATGAGTCTGTGCATCTGAAATGATTAAAATGCTTCTATACCATTTTCCAGAACTATTCTGGATTTACAAACAATGTCTATGGATTCTGAAAAACACCAGTCTTTCTACTGAAAAGAAAATATATTCTCCTTCTTGTAAAATCATTTTGCTCCAATAACCTCACTTTAAAGATGTAGCAAAATGCAATGAGATAAGGAAAGTTGAGTTGTTTCTCCATGCTTTTATAGCCAGTTGCTAAAGAACATCTGACCACCATAGAACTCCCAATCTGTTGATCAGGCTTCATCAAAAGGTCTTGTATTATTTTCTGTACTGCTTTCATTTTAGTTGAGATACTTCTCTCTACTGATCAAAGAAAATAACTTGCACTGTGAGGAAATTTACATTGTCTAAGAGATTGGAAATCTTCAGTTGGTTATAAACATCCTAGAACCAGGTCTGATTTTCCTAATTTCATGTTTAAACTTATTTAAAAGAGTGATGTAATCGTCACAGTAATAAAAGTAATGATGACTCTCAGGCTCTTGTATCACCCATTGGGTTATAGTCACATAGTCATGTTTCTGGCATAATTTTAATTTTAACTTCCAAACCATTTCAAAAGATAACAGAAAAAAGCCTCATCACCTATTTTTATAAGAAACAGAAGTCAGTGAGCTTTCAGTATGGAAACTCCAGATTTAAATACCTACGGGGACACAAAAACAAAAATAAATATCCAGTAATGCCGACTGAAAGACAGGAGAACATGTTGAAACCTTCACACCTAATGAATTCCTAAGAATATAGAAAAATGTATCTTTATTAAATAAGGTTAAGTGTATGTTTGCATGTCTATACACAATTATATAATTCATTAAATACATTATTTGTTTAAATTAAAATAAGTAAATAGACACTGTTCTGGCTAAATTCAGTTTTGCAGAGATTATCTTTCTGTGTGTCAGAGAAGACCATACTTAAATACAATTTTTATTTATTTATTTATTTTTTTTAGCTAGAATGTTATTCACTGAGCAAGCAAGATGTTTGAGTGGATTAATGCCAAGCCTGACAACCTGTGTTCTATCCTTGGAATCGTCCTGGTGGGAGGGACAAAATGAGGACTCCAAACTTGACACTTATGCCACAGCACGCATGAACGTACACATACATACCCATACGCGCACACACACACACTCCAGATAAATAAATAATTATAATGAAGTTCTTTTGAAATATTGGAGATGCCATAAATCTTAAAATGTACTGAAAACCCCAAAGTGCTTTGGTTTATATGGGTTAAAGCTGTTGATAATTTATGATAATAAAATATAAGCTGAGACTGTATATATTGAAGATGAATAATTAACTAAATTCATTTACATTTTATGAAAAGTGACAGTATTGTTTAAAAAAGAAAAATTTCATGCTTAATAATTTTGAATGTATCATAATTTTTTTCAACATGATTAGGTTAAATTTCACGTTTGCTTCTAATACAGTCTGATTTTTGTTTGCTTGTTTATTTGATTGATATATATGAACAATTGTTCTCATATAATAGTTGTTCAAAGGAAAACTTAACTGAACCCAAAACATATCTCTTGGACCTTTTGAAAGTTCTCTGCAATCCTCAGAAATTCTCAGATCACATGAGTAGAGCTAAAGTAAAGGAAAACTTCCTGTTAACTCAGACCGGATTTGGGTACTCGACCTGAAGTTTTGAAATGGTTCAGCAGAAAATTCTGAACATTTAACTGATTTGGAGGTAGTCAGCTACAAGACAGGATCTTCAAATAACTTTCTGCCACATTCGAGTCTCTGATAACCTACAGTTACTGCTGTTTGCCTGTTGTCATTATCTGCAAGAGCATCTCAGTATCTCTAAGTCCACAACTGCCCCTGTCTCTTTATAACCATCTACCTTCAAAGAGTGCTTCAAAGAGTGGACTGTAAACTAGGGTGGGGTTTTGCATACTTTTTATGTAGAATGCCTCTATATCACGCACTTTGTCTTCATTGATGATAGCTCTGCTAAAGTGAAGATGTAACAAAATGAACTACTGAAGTGACAGTTTAAATGCATATTACAATGAATGTAATTAGTTTTTTATCATCAAAATCCATATTTCTGTTAAAGATGATGGAGCAAGTCTATGAATACAGTACAGAGAATGGGCTACCATATCAAAAGTCAGGCAGTCTCATAGTCTTTCTTTTTCAGTTAAAGCTTTATTATGACAGCCACAATTATGCACTTCCTAGATCTCAGTCAAGGAGGTAAGCCTGCCTGTAAAGATGAGCTCTAAGAAAAATCAAACCTGTTCAGAGATGGCAATAGCTTGTTTCAATTAATTTTCATGTGGATAGATCATGCTTGGCAAAGAAATCAGATATTTGTCTACATTCTGACTAAGCACACACACACACACACACACACACACACACACACACACACATATCCACATCACATTTAAACGACCTTCTGTATTTTTTATCATAGGCTGAAATATAAATTCCTTAAAATAAAAATTGTCTCTAAACCTAAATCTGTAAGTTTTATACAGCCAGGGTTAACCAACATTTCAACAAACTGAAATTGTTATTGTTAAACCTGTTTGAATAAATCAAGTAGCAATACTGCTGCAGAAGAGCTGTTATCTTTATTTCCCCTCCTTCTCCCATTACTGTTTTGTACCTTTCTTCTGTCTTAGAAGAATATGTGTTTTTTGTTGGGTTGTTTTGCCAAAGTGTATGGCATTTAATCACATCACCCAGCTGTCACACTCTTGGTCTTGTAACGAGCAGAATGTGCCCGTGTACACAGGTAGGCAATACGGAGCATGTTTGGAAAAAATGATGCATTTTTTTTGTTCTGCTGAGATGACACTTCTTATTTTTATTTTTCTTTGTGCTTCTTTTTAAATATGTACATAATTGCAACTAACTAATACATGCAGATGTTGCAAGCTACTACTAAGTAAAGATTATCATTTTATTTTGTTTGATGGGGGAAAATTTCTCAGCTGGTTTGAGAGATGTATTAGGTCTACTTATCATATACTATTTCTCTGGAATTTTGTATTATCTGAAATAATTACCAAAAATGTTCAAAACACATTTGCCAACCATAAAATGTGACTGTTTTTCTTAAAGTATGCAAAGTGACAATTATTAAACTCAAGGAAACATACCAGAATTTATTATCATTTTAGATAAATTTGTGTCTGACATAAATTAAAGATATAATTGTATATAGAAATAATACTTTGCATTATATTATTTTTGAGAGAGAGTGTTTTGGTCCACAATGTATCTTGAATATTAATTTATTTCAAGTAAACTAGACATTCATAACAATAATTAGTTCTTTCTTCAAGCAATCTAATTGTGTTGAGGTAAATATTTGTAACCCCCAGGTATGTTACTTATGCTTCTAAGTAGATACTTGACTTTAGACAATAATAATAGATTAAACAACTGTAATAATGTGTTTATGGCATAGAAATTCTTTTGCATTCATTATTTTTGCCTATTTGCATATTTTATTTTCTATTGTCAGATGAAATACATTTAAATTTGAATTTCATGTGAACCATCTTTTCAGTATTCATGCCCCAAGCATATTTTTATTTGCCACACCAAACAATTCTATTTTGGAGACAATTTTGACTGAAAATCCAGTGAAATCTTCCAATGTTACAATTATATTAGTGATCTCAAAATTTCAGGATTCAATTCCTAAAATAAAATAAAATAAATACAGTAGTAAGGGCTTAGTTATGGGAGTCTTCCATTTACTAGAAAAGCAGTCTGATGAGCGTGACATGAACAAGTTCTATAACACTTAGAAAAAACATTTCAGTCATGATCTTTGGTGGTCATCAACAGAATACATCATACTTAGTTGGCTAAGCAGGAAAAAAATGCAAAGATAGCTTACAGGAAATTTTCAGGAATCAAAAATAAAACTTTGAAACTACAAAACCAGGAATAGATCTCACATTCATTTTGTGACTACACTGTGAAGTTTGTAGTGGTGCTGCCACTGAGAAGATGCTCTGCAGCCTGTAAGGTCAACACCAGCACAAGACATCCCTACAGACATGGCCATAAATTAGATACCACTGAAAGTGTTTTGCTTTCCCACTATCTCTTAATTATTCAGAAGAATGAATTCTGTAACAACATCCTTCTATGTAGCATGGTTCTCTAAACTGAAATCTCCTGTTATACCTAAATGTTAGTGCTAAGATTTTACTCTTATGTCTGAACTCAGAGAAAACCTAGACAAGTGAGTGTCTGTCTTTTATGTTACACACACAGAATTTACACTGTGAGAAATTCTCAACTTAGAAAAGGTGTTCTGTAAGCTTCAGTAAACTGAGAAAGTATGCCCCAGGATGACCATAGAGATATTTCAAGGTTGTTAATTGCCTGACAAGAATCATCGTGTTCATTGTCACAACAACAAACCATACTCATTCAAATCACATACTGGAAAAGAACAGCTACTCAAACCCAAGCATTGAGAGACATTTCTTTTCATCTCAAATCCTCAGAAAGATTATTGATATTTTATTACACAATAAATTCTTATCTGTATAGAGCCACCTAGTTGTTTCAAATTACTATCCATTCTATTCCAATAGCAGCAAAAATCCCTAGATGTGGAGAACTACCTCTTGGATTTCCAAATCTTACTTCTATAAAGAGAAAGAATATCCTGTCCTTGAAAAATTCTAATCATTATAAATTTCAATATCCCATGCAAGCTATTTGCTTTTTATTCAGTATCAAAACACTATTTAAAGAACTAAAATTTGGAAACTTTGTTAAGAAATTATGAATAAAATATATATTTTAAATATAAGACAAGTAATTTTTTTCTATCTAAAATCTATTCTGAAAGTGTCTGTGGTTTTATTGTGACTAATGCTGATATCATAAGAGCTGCAGATAGATTAGAAGAACAGAAACGTACACATTTATTTGTTTCTGAAGAAAAAAAATTGCAAAGAAACAAAGACTGCCTGCTTCCTTTATAAACCACCCAGTCACGTTCCACTTGATTTCAACCTGTTGCTCCACAATAACCCCAAACTTCTTTTGATTTGGATGTAAAATGTAGAATACTTTCATTCAATATTTTTGAGGATGAGTATATTTTATCTATGGATAAAAGAAAAAAATTACTTATTTAGTAAATCATTTCTTTTAGTATCTCTAATTCAATGGAAGACTATCCACGTGATTCCTCCCACATAAGTGATGTGGGAGTGTCATATATCAATCTGTTTATTTCATTGTTTAAGTAATAAAGAAACTGCTTGGCCCTGATAGGTTAAAACATAGGTGGGTGGAGTAAACAGAACAGAATGCTGGGAGGAAGAGGAAGTGAGCTCAGACGCCTTGCTCCCCTCTCCAGGGCAGATGCAATGAAGCAAGCCGCCAGGTCAGACATGCTGAATCTTTCCCGGTAAGCACACCTTGGGGTGCTACACCCATTACTAGAAATGGGCTAGTCCAGGTGCGAGAGTTAGCCGAGAAGAGGCTAGATATAATGGGCCAAGCAGTGTTTAGAAGAATACAATTTGCGTGTTGTTATTTCGGGGCATAAGGTAGCTAGTGGCTGGGAGCTGGGGCAGCAGGAACGCAACCCACAGCTCCCACAACACATAAGTCTTCTTTTAACAGCATTTCTATTCTCAAGTCATGGAAAACTATAAGTAAATAATGCAACACATAACCATGCCCCATAATACATGCAGATTTGTCATGTTTGTTTTCTTTTTCAAGTGTAAAATATAATTCTAAAAATTATTTTTTGCTTTTGGAAAATTCATTTAGACCATGTAATCATTTAGGACTAGAAAGTTCACAAAAATTTCATGGAAGTGATTTTTTTTAATTTATTTATTTATTAAGGATTTCTGCCTCTTCCCCGCCACTGCCTCCCATTTCCCTCTCCCTCCCCCGATCAAGTCCCCCTCCCTCATCAGCTCGAAGAGCAATCAGGGTTCCCTGACCTGTGGGAACCCTGACCTCCATCCAGGTCTAGTAAGGTGAGCATGCAAACTGCCTAGGCTCCCCCAAAGCCAGTATATGCAGTAGGATCAAAAACCCATTGCCATGTTCTTGAGTTCTCAGTAGTCCTCATTGTCCGCTATGTTCAGCAAGTCTGGTTTTATCCCATGCTTTTTCAGACCCAGGCCAGCTGGCCTTGGTGAGTTCCCGATAGAACATCCCCATTGTCTCAGTGTGTGGGTACACCCCTCGTGGTCCTGAGTTCCTTGCTCGTGCTCCCTCTCCTTCTGCTCGTGATTTGGACCTTGAGATTTCTGTCCGGTGCTCCAATGTGGGTCTCTGTCTCTGTCTCCTTTCATCGCCTGATGAAGGTTAATATTCAGGAGGATGCCTATATGTTTGTCTTTGGATTCACCTTATTATTTAGCTTCTCTAGGATCGCAAATTTTTATTCCTCAAGATCATCTTGAATTTAAAAATTTCAAGTAAGTTTTGAAAATGTTTCAGAAATAAGTCAACAGTCTTATTTTATTTGGTAAAATATCAATTTTGTCTTAGGTCAGCATTTTAAGAATATTTCTGTTTTCACTTTTTTCTTTTACTTTCAAGATTATAACATAATTACATCATTTCTGCCTTCTCTTTTCTTCTTACAAACTCTCTCATACATCTCTCCTTTCTCTATTTTTAAAGTTATGGCCTCTTTTGATTAATTCTTGCTGCACACACACACATATAACTGTCTCATTATAATTTTATTGTACATATATTTTCAGGGCTGAGAATTTGGTTATTAGATAAACAATTGATGTGTTTATCTAATATCCCAAGAGAAAGCTATTTCTCCATTCAGTTAAGAGTTTCTTAATTGGTTTTTTTTTATGGTCTGTCTTCATGGTGCTTCAGGACTAGAGCCATCTAGGGTGACTGGATACGGACTCCAAAAATGAGAAGTGTCTAGATGGGCACAAAGGTGATAGACAGCTATGGTACTGAGAGTTGCCCCATGAATAGGAATGCCTGCCCAATTACTGAGACTTGAGATATGGATGAAGATCAGTTAATGAAAGAAGTCTTGCATAAGTTTATTAATTGTCCTGAGCAAACATATGAAGAATTTCTGAGCACTTTTTCTCATCTTTTAAAGGAGACATTGTCAACATTGTGCATAAAGATAATTACTAACAAGCCTGAGGCAGCTACTTCACAAGAGCAGGACAGATCCAGCAACCTGGGCTGGAGCGGGCCTGGGACAGTGAACTTCACCAAAGCAGGAGTGGATCTATACTAGGGACATTTGTGGAAACTGGACCGAGCATGCAAACTAGGCTGGAGCAGACCTGAGACAGCAAACTCCACAGGAGCAGGTACAGGGGAGCAACCACTGAGGGAGTGGGCCAGAGCCAGAGACCTCTGCAGATTCAGGCATGGATCTGGGAGCTATGAGGCTGTGGCAAAACCCAGAAACCTCTGGTGGTGTGGGCATAAGTCTGGGACCTTGGAAGGGGTAGACCTGAGCCAAGAACCAGCAGGTCCAGGCATCTGAGACAGGTCTGGGACATCTGAGGTACTAGGCCTAAACCAGGACCTCTGAGGGTCCAGGTGTGAGTGTGGGAACTCTGGTGGAGTAGGCCTGAGCCAGGACTTCTGCAAGTCCAATCCCAAACTGGAGACCTCTGCAGGAGCAGAATCAGACCAAGAACATTTACAGAAAGAGGTTTGAGCCAGCAACATAGGCCAGAGCTGACCTAGAACAGCAAACTCTACAGGAACAGAGAAAACCCTGGAAACACTAAGCAATCACTGGGAACACAGAGTGACCAGTTGGGTGACTGGAACTATGGCATTGACTGCAACATGAGGAGCAACCATCTGAGCTTTGGATCTACTGGTACCTTGAAGATTGATCACCAGAGTCACAGACAGCCCCAACTACACCAATTAGAGGAAAAGAGGGGTAAACAAGATAAGAACACACACAAGACCACAAAGAGTAACACAACACCAGTAAAATCTAGTGACTGAATAACAGCAAGACTTGAAAAACCAAATATTCATGAAGCAGAAAAAAAATGACCTAAAAATAACTTCAGGAGAATGTTTGAGGCCTTAAAGAGAAAATGAGAAATTCCCTCATAGAATTGAAGAAAAAGACAAATAAAAAATTGGAAGACATCAACAAATCCCTTAAAGAAAACCAAGAAAAAGCAATGAAACATATGAAAGAAACTATTCAAGGCTTGAAAACTGAAATAGAGACAATAAAGAAAACACAAACTGAGGGAATTATAGGAACAGAAACCATGAGAAAACAATCAGGAACCACAAACATGAGCATAAACAGCAGAATAAAGGAAAAAGACTCATCAGTCAAAGCAAATGTTAAATCAACCAAAAGTGGAACACAAAATATCCAGGAAATATGGGACACCATGAAAAGACCAAACCTAAGAATAATAGGTATAGAAGAAGGAGAAGAAATTCAACTCAAAACCACAGAAAATATATTTAATAAAATCATGGAAGAAAACTTTCCCAACCTAAAAAAAGATATGCCTATGAAGATACATACAGGAAGCTTACAGAACACCAAACAGACTGGATTAAAAAAAAATCCCCTTGCCACATAATAATCAAAAGACCAAACATACAGAATAAAGAAAGAATATTAAGAGCTGCAAAGGAAAAAAGCCAAGTAACATACAAAGACAGACCTCTCAGATTTACACCTGAATTCTCGATGGAGACAATGAAAGCCAGAAGGTCCTGGTCAAGCATTATACAGACATTAAGGGACCACAGATGCCAGCCCAGACTACTCTACATTGCAAAAGTTTCAATCACCATAAAAGGACATAACAAAATATTCCATGACAAAACCAGATTTAACCAATGCCTAGCTACAAACTCAGCCCTATGCAATGTACTCGAACAAAACTCCAACCCAAGGAAGTTGGCTATATCAACAAAAACATGGTCAATTGATGATCTCACAGCAGTAAATCTCAAAGAAGGGGAAAACACATGAATTAACATCACCAAAAATGAAAACTAAATTAACAGGGGATAGCAAAATCACTGGTCATTAATATTCCTTAAAATAAATGGACTCAACTCACCTATAAAAAGACAGAGAGTAACAGATTGGATACAAAAACAGAATCCATCCTTCTGATGCATACATGAAACACATCTAAACCTCATAGACAGAAATTGCCTCAGAGAAAAAGGGTTGGGAAAATTTTTTTCCAAACAAATGGAACTAAGAAACAGGCTGGTGTAGCTATCCTATTATCTAACAAGGTAGACTTTAAATTAAAATCAATCAAAAGAGACAAAGAAGAACACTCATATTAGTCACAAGAAAAATTCATCAAGAGGAATTCTCATTAATGAACATCTATGCCCCAAATACAAGGGCACACATGAAAAAGAAATACTGCTAAAGCATAAATCATACATTAAACCCCACACACTAATAATGGGAGACTTCAAAACTCCACTCTCACCACTGTAAAGGTCAGTCAGACAAAAAATTAACAGAGAAATAAAGGAACTAACAGATGTTATGATTCAAATAGACTTAATAGACATATATAGAATATTCCATTTAAACAAAAAAAGAATACAAAAGTCAATTTTAAAAAGTTATAATTTAACCTAAAAAAAGGAATATACCTTCTTCTCAGCAACTCATGGAACCTTTTCAAAAGTTGACCACATATTCAGTAACAATACAACCCTCAAGAGATACAAAAAATTTAAGTAACCCCATGTATTTTTTCAGACTACCATGTCTTAAAACTAGAACTCAACAACAACACTAATTCCAGAAAGCTCACAAACACATAAAAGTTGAACAATGCTCACCTGAATCATCAATGGGTCAAGGAAGAAATAGAGAAATTAAAGACTTCCTAAAATTAAATGAAAATGAGCATACAACATACCTGAATTTATGGGATACAATGAAAGCAGTGTTAAGAGTAAAGTTCAAAGCACTAGATGCCTACATAAAGAATCTGGGAATATCCCACACTAGTGAATTAACAGAACATTTGAAAACCTTAGAACAAAAAGAAGCAAACTTACCCAAGAGAATTACATGGCAGGAAATAATCAAATTGAGAGCTGAAATCAATAAAATAGAAACAAACAACACAAAAAAAATCAATGAGACAAAGAGATGGTTGTTCGAGAAAATCAACAGAATAGATAAACTAAATAAAAGACAGAGAGAAAATATTCAAATTAACACAATCAGAAATAAAAAGGGGGACATAACAACAGATACTGTGGAAATCCAGAGAATCATCAGGTCATATTTTAAAAACCTGTACTCCACAAAATTGGAAAACTTAAAGGAAATGGACAACTTTCTGGATAAATATCACTTACCAAAATTAAATCAAGAACATATAAGCAAATTAAATAGATATATAACTGATGAAGAAATAAAAATGGTCATCAAAGTCTCCCAACAAAAAGAAAAAACAAACAAACAAAAAGCCCAAGACCAGAGGTTTTCAGCCCAGAATTCTACAAGCTTTTCAAAGAAGAACTAATACCAATGCTCTTCAAATTGTTCCACAGAAAAGAAACAAAAGGAATAATGCCAGACTCTTTTTATGAGGCAACTTTTACCCTGATACCTAAACCACATAAAGATATTTACTAAGAGAGTGAATTACAAATGTTGTCTGTTGGATTGGTGTATATTGCCTTTATTATATTTAGGCATGTTCCTTATATCCCTGCTGTCTCCAAGACCTTCATCATGAAGGGATGTTGTATTTTCTCAAAACCTTGTTAAGAATCTAATGAGATTATCATGTGGTTTTTATTTTTCAGTTTGTTTATATGATGGATTGCATTGACAGATTTTCATATGTTGAACCATCCGCGCAACTCTGGGATGAAGCCAACTTGATCATGGTGGATGATAGGTCTGATATGCTATTGGATTTAGTTTGCCAGTATTTTATTGAGTATTTATGCAAATGTTAATGAGTGAGTGTGGTGTGTTTCCCCTGTGGTGACACATGTAGGGACCCCCATGACTGACTGGAATAACAGTCATCTGATCTCTCAATAATTCATGTTATTATTTGTATAACTCGAACCTTGTGTCATTTCCTGTCTTTTTATTTTTTCTTTTAATTATTTCTGAGGCTTATGCCTTTTAATTTTTCCTCAAAATATCTACCAATACAATACCATGTTATTCAAGATAATTGAAATTATTATCAGCAAGCATATAGTATGTTCTAGGCATTGACCTAGGATAAAACTGTTTACATAGCAAAATATTATAATTCTTTATTTCATTGTTTGCCACATAATAATTCAATAACAATTCATTGAATGATTGGTTGTTGTTAATTATGTTTCAAATATAATAGCTTTTCATTATAGGAGGATGAGAACCTGAGATAATTATAAAAATTTAACAGGTAAGAAAACATTAGGAAGATAATGAGTAGTAGAAAATGTGGCTTGAGAGTTATAAACACAGCTTCACACATACACACAAATATATACATGTTCTATAAGATCCCAACTATTGAAAAGCAGCAATAGTAAATATGGACCATGATCTTTACCTCAAAATTAAGATAATTATAAGTGAGAGTGTCTTCAGAAAATTTTGCTTTCTTCATAAAACATATAAACTAAATAAAATCAGAATCAACTGTTATGCAAAATTATCATGATTTCTTTTGCAACTAGATGGTCAATTTCATTGTCTTCCTACAAAATGAGGCTAGGACTATTTCCAGTGTCCAAGTTCATGGGCCAAATTAGAGAACAGGCAAGAATAAAAACTGTCAACCCTGAAACATACATACAAATAACAGTATGTGGACTCAACTGATTCAATTTAGGAATATATTTATATACTTATGCAGCATGAATGCAATAATGATTACTAACAAAAGATTATATGAATATGAAGAACAGTGGCAAGAGGTATATGGGAGGGTTTGGGGGAAGAAAAAGAAAGGAACAGAGCTTGTAACTAAGTTATAATCTCAAAACTAAAATACAATGTTAAGGGCTTATCCTGTCATCAGAATGTCTGGACACAGTAGATGAGATTTGTGGAGAAAGCAGAACATTGCCAAAGAAAACTCTTATTACAGACTGTCCCTGATGTGGGATTTCCCTCTGTATGCTGTGAATGCCATTGGTTAATAAAAGAAACTATCTTAGGTTTGTAATAGGGTAGAGTAGAGCTAGGCAGGGAAAACTAAAATGAATGCTGGGAGAAGGAAGGCAGAGTTTAGAGAAGCCATGGAGTGGCTGCTGGATACAGACTTGCCAGAATCTTGCTGGTAGGCCATGAGCCTCATGGTAAATTTAAATAATGGAAATGGGTTAAATTAATATGTAAAAGCTAGTCAATAAGAAGTTAGAGCTAATAGGCCAAGCGGTGATTTAATTAATACAGTTTCTGTGTGGTTATTTCAGGATTCTGGCTGACCAGGAAATGAACAAATGGTCTTCTACAGCATGTCCTTACCTGTTGTTACCAAGCAATGGACTTTATGATGTTACCTTCTATATTTCTTATGTTTCCCAGGTTTATAAGGGCCTCTCACTGTGGATAGAAATCAATTACAAGCTTCTAATAATTTATGGAAGCTTATGTACAATTTCTCAGTGTCCACTCAATTTGGATAAATGTATGCTAAAGCACAGCAATGAATATAGCAAATATTTATAGTGTATTGCCTCGATGCCATATGCAGTTCAATATTCTTTCAATAGAGAAAGAAGTAAGATACTTGCTCTCTAGACTGTAATGTGTGGACATTAGGAGACAGGTCTTACATGTCTTAAAACACGTGAAGTGAGAAAAATAAAATGGAAATGTTAAGTAGAAAAAATAAGAATAAAATGATAAAATGGTGAAGAAGAAAATGCTTGCTTAAGCTGAGAAAGTCAGGAGAAGTGACTCTGACAAGTTCAAATGCTATGGAGAATTAGTGGAGAATGGGGAAGCAGCCATATGTGAAAGGTCACAGAAGGAGCAGAGTTCCTAAGGATAGAATGAACTTGTAGTAGGGCTAGGTCACAGCAAGGAACAGATAAGAGAGTAATGTGCTTAAGAAAGAGTGAACAAGATCAAAAGGAGTGCTAGATAAAGGCAAAGAAAGACTGGAAATCATTTTTGAAAGGCTGTTCAGTCTGTAATAAATGGTCTGAATATTGTCCTACCAAAACAGGAAGTTGCTAAAGAATTTTTTACTGGAGAGGAGCCTAAGTACAGAGAGACATTTCATTGTATGGGTTGTTAAGCTAAACCAACTGTCAAGTATTTTATGACCTAACCTCTCTACCAATGTAATAATACCAGTCAGATCAAATCAGACTGAATTAGAAGATGCCCAGGTTTAATGGGTGGCAATTTTCCTGTGTAGCCCCAGGAAAATCATGGAGGGGGGAGAAGGAGAACCATAATAACCACCGGAGAGAGAAAAGTGGAGACCACTTGTTCATTTGTTGGGGGGCAGTTTAAATAGCGTGTGGGAGTCATCTTGACTTTCCCTAGGGGAGGGTCATCATTTGGCGAACTTTCTCGAAGGTAGAGTTTGGAATGAGGCAACTCCCAGTGGAGGGAGCTTGAAATGAAGTTTTCTGCCCAACATTTCAAAAATAGATGCCAGGGGGCTGGAATGAAACCCCCAATTAAATATTCCAGACTCTTTATATAAAGGGGTGCCAGGGAGCTGAGGTGATATTTCTGACCAAACATTCCAGACTCTCTTTGGATAAAGGGGCACCAGCTAAAGTCTGACTACTTCCTGCAGTCATGGGGTGACATGATAGAGGGGAGAGCTGGGAGTTGGTGGGCTCACACTCAGTGAGAGATGTGGCTGGAGAAGAATCCAGTTACTGCCATCCTGGAAATGTTAGGCACCCGTTCCTTGAGTGAGATGAGAAGGCAATTGGCTAGAAGAAAAAAACATTGTTATTAACCATCTTGTTTATACCAACAAAGATGAGTGTACTAGGACCAGAAGCAGACAGGCCCTTTATTGTGGCATCTTGGAAAACCAGAAGGTGGAAGGTCCTAACAGCTGGGCAGACCAAGTATCCTGAGTAGGGGCCCCCACTTGTGCCTGGATAGATGGTAAGAATCAGCATGGGTATTCAAGAAGCCTGACAGCCGAGGGGGTGGTGAGGATTACTGTGTGAGAGACATTTGAGACCACTGGTATGGAGGCAGGGAAACAGCTGTCAGCATGAGAAAAGAGAAGGGGTCTCAGAAGAAAGAGGTAGGGTAGGTACCCCACCACTGCAGGAGTTTGGGCTGGGAGATGGTGATTAAGGAGAAAGGGCCTGCCATAAAAAAAGCTCAAAAGGGCTCAGGCTCATAAGAGAACATGGGGTGACCTGCAGAGAGGTAAGGGCAATTGGAAGAAGGGAGGGCCAAGATAACCTGAGTTCAATCTAGAGTTTGGTTAGCTGTTGTTTGATGAGTCCATTAGCCTTCACCACCTTTCCCAAAAATTGTGTGTGGTAGTGGATGTGGAATTTCCAGGAAATGTTGAGAGCTTCTGATGTAAACTCCATGGTTCATGGGATGCCAAATGGAGGAATGATGTGATCCAGGAGTACTTGAGCCACCACATTTGCTGTTTCCCTAGAGGCCAGAAAAACTTCTATTCACCCTGTAAATGTGTCTACAAGTATTGAGAGATAACAAAGTTTTTTTTTTTCAGTAGGCATATGGGTAAAATAAACCTGCCAACCTTGCCTAGTTACTGTCCATGTATCAGATACAGGGACTGACATATATGGAAAGCACCCTGTTTACTGGCCTGGGCACACGTCTGGCAGAAGGAGTGAACATGTGAAATATGATCTCGGAGATGGGTAAGGTCAGAGAAGGACTCTAAGAAATGGAACAAAGCTTTGGGCTCTATTGTAAGGTCTGGTGGATGTCTGAAATAATTGACAATGCCTAGTCTTGAGGAAGGATAAGACAGTTATTTAAGTAGAACCATCTATCCTTTCTTTTTGTGGTCCATTTTTATGCATTTGTCCCTCTCTTCTGATTGGTAACAGGGCTGGTAGGAACAAGTCAAAAACAAAATATGTTCTGTGGAATCAAAGCAGGTGAGGCCAGCCTTCAGGCCACTGATTCAGGCTTGGCATTGCCTAAGGCCACTGGGTCCTTGGAAGATTGGTGTTCTCAACAGTGATTTATGGATACTTCTGGAGGGATCTGGACGACCTGCAAGAGGTTGTATATAAGGGGTCTATTAACTATGGGAGAACGTTTGGTAGTAAAAAAAAAAAAAAAAAAAGCCCCTTTCCTTCCAGAGTGCAAAATGGGTATGGGCTATTAAAAAGGCATATTCAGAGTCAGTATAAATATTAGCCTGTTGGCCCTTGGCTATCTGGAGTGCTCTAGTCAAGGCAATTAATTTGGTCATTTATGAGGAGGTTCCCATTGGCAAGCAAGAGGGTGGCTTTAACTATGTTAGTGGACATGACCACTGCATATGTTGATTGGTAGTTTCCTAATGTGTTTATAACAAAAACTGGCTTGGCCTATAGCATGGGAGGAGGAAGGCAGAGTTAAAAGAGAAGCAATGGAGCTGCCAGAGTCAGATATGCTGAAGCTTTGCAGGTAAGCCACTGTCATGTGGTGATACATAGATTAATAGAAATGGGTTAAATTAATATGTAAAAGTTAGCCAATAAGAAACTAGAGTTAATGGGCCAAGCAGTGATTTAATGAATACAGTTTCTGTGTGATAATTTCAGAGGTAAGTGAGGGAAGGATGACCCAGAAGGTCTGAGAGGCAGTGGGTAGAATATACCATGTTTGGCATTGACAAAATGATCAGAGAGCCTCCTGAGTGAGTTCAGCTGCTGCTGCCAGAGCTCTTAAACATGGCTGCTATCCACAGACAGTGAAGTCCAGCTATTTGGATAAAAAATGACAGCCCAATTTTAAGGCCCAACCTGTTGGGTTAGAACTGCCATGGCCACTCCTGACCTCTCATCTGTATAAAGGTCTTAAGGTCTCATAGTGTCTGGAAGAGCAAGAGCAGCAGCTATTATGAGGGCATCTTTCAGTAGAGAGAAGTGGTGGTAGACAATGGCCAGGTGGATGAGAGGACACATGGGGGTCTCTCTGGATGCCCAGTACAAAGGTTTGGCTGTAATGGCAAAGTTAGGAATCCAATGAAGGAAGAACCCTAGCAGGCCCCCAAATGAGAGCATACTAGCCCCTGTGGTTGGGTTTTGTAAATCCCGCAAGATCTGGACCCTGTCAGAGGTGAGGATATTAGACCCCATCCTGAGTTGAACACCTAAATACACCACCATGTGAGAGCACAGCTGATGAGGCTCAGTATCCCAAGGATCTGAGGAAGTTCAGGAGCACAAAGGTGGCCTTTTGGGACAGAGACAATGGAGGACTGCAGAGAAGGAGATCTTCAAAATCCTGGAGAAGCATGCTAGGAGTAGGGTCAAAGTTTGAGAGATCCTGAGCCAGAACTTGGCAAAAGAAATGGGGCTGTCTCAAAAGCCCTGAGGGCGAATAGTCCATGTAAGCTGTATTGAGGACCAGGGGTCAGGGTCCTCCCAAGTGAAGACAAAGAGTAAGCATGAGTCAGAGTGTAAAATGACAGTAAAAAAGGCATCCTTTAGGTCCAGAACAGTAAAGTAGAGGTAGAAGGAGGGACATTAGAGAGGAGATTGTATGGATTGTTAACCAGCAGGTGAATTAGAAAAACTGCCTCATTTATGAGGCAGAAGTCTTTAACCAAAAGGTAAGTGCCATAGGGCTTACACATTCGAAAGATGGGAGTGTTGCAGAGTGAGTTGATAGGAATTAAAAGTCCTTGAGATAGGAGGTGGGTAATAATAGGCTTAAGACCTCCACAGTGTGTTTCAGAAATAGGAAACTGGCGTCTGAAAGAAAAGGAGGAAGGGTCTTTAAGGCAAACTAGTACTGTCTGGTGGTGAGTAGTAACTACAGGAGTGGAAGTATTCCATACCTGGGAATCTACTGGATCAGGGAGTGTAGGAACAGGATAGTCTGGGATAGGAACCTGTGAGGCTTCTAAGGTGAGAAGAAAGTGTGACTAAGAAGAAGGTGTGGGAGCCAAATTGAGTGTGGTCCCAAAGCTGCTGAGAATATCTTGACCAAGTAGAGGTACAGGGCAAGCAGGTATGACTAGGAAAGAATGAGAAAAGAATTGTCGGGTAAGAATGTAGAGCAGTAGCAGAGTCTTAAGTGGGAAGGAGTAGGTCCTGTTTACTCCCATGACTGCAATTAGTGACAGAAATGCAGGTGGCTGAGTGGGATGTTAAAACAGAGCAGGTAGCTTCCATTTCTAAAAGAAACATAATAGACATACCTGCTACTTGTAGGCTCAGAGAGGGCACTGAGAGTTACTTAGACTGGACCTTGTCAAATCTCGACCGGGCTGAGTAGTTAGAAGGCTGGTACAGTCTTACCAATGTTGGTGAGGCTGGACCTCCATAGCATTGCATAGAGGACAAGCTCACATGGGTGCATTGTGATTTCCAGTGTCCAGGCTACTGGCAGATAGGGCATGGCTCATGGGCATTAGAGGCCCAGGGCAATATTCTTCCAAATGGTCATTTAGGCCACATTTGTAACAGGCTCCTGGTGAGGGTGACTTAGGCTGAGATCTGGGTGGATGGAGGCTCATGGATGACTTCCTTTATCCCCCTTCTGGGGGTCCTGGTGGCCTCAAGGAAGCTGTTAGGGCTTGGGCATGGAGACTTCCTACCAGCTGCAGCCTCATCTGTCAGGAGGACTCAGCTACCTCTTCTTGGGTGTTAAAAACTTTAAAGGCCATTTTTACCAATTCCTTTATGGGGGTTTGGGAGACAATCCTCTATAGTAGGAGAGGCAAGCCGCTTTCCGCCACCCGGCACCTTGCCACCAGTTAGCTTTACCCAAAATAATTACACAGAAACTGTATTCTTTTAAATACTGCCCGGCCCGTTATCTATAGCCTCTTATTGGCTAATTCTCACATCTTGCTTTAACCCATATTTAGTAATCTGTGTAGCACCACAAGGTGGCTTACCAGTAAAGGTCCTAACCTGCGTCTGTCTCAGGTGGGAGAATCATGTCGACTGCCTGACTTGGCTTCATTCTCCCAGCATTCTGTTCTGTCTACTCTGCCTACCTAATTTTCTGTCCTATTAAAGGGCCAAGGCAGTTTCTTTATTAACCAATGAAATCAACACAAAATAGAAGACTCTCCCACATCAATCCTCAGTTTTTAAATTTTTTTCTAATATCTGGTACTGACTGAGAAATTAAATGGGTAGACAGGACCATGGCTCCAGCTGGGGAGGCTGGGTCCAGTCTAGAATACTGAACCATGGTATCTTGTAATTGATTTTTATGAGGGGGGGCATATCTCTGGCAGCATAGTCATGGCAGAACTTTCAGAGTCCCAATTCCCAGACAGTTAGGAATCTGGAGGCTCCATGACCCTGACAACCGAAACCACTGCTGTAAAACACTGGCTACTGAGGCAGGGATGGGAGCACAGCACCCATAAAACATGGACATATGAGATTTCTGTCCACTTATCTTTACACTGGTAAAAATTTTTGTGGTCACAGAGGATGGAAAATTTAAGAGTTCCTCTGGTGGTCATCATGTCCCATTGTCAAGCTCATATTGAGGCCAGATCTTAGTGCATAGAAAAATTAGCCATTGAGAGCACATGGTATTGGACAGTCCCAATTTATAGATATTTGATAGAAGGCAGCCAAGGGGCCATAGAAGATGTGGCTTCAAATTGCAAGAGCCCATTTTACAAGTTTATTCCAAATCTCAGGACACAATGCCTATCACAATGTGCCCACTGTGATAAGACTCTTGAATCAAAAACAGAAGGATCATGAGAAATGAGTGGGCAGATATCTATATCCACTCAATCCCACCTCAACAAACAAAACTGCCTTGCTGCTTGTGAAGTTGGGGCACCTGGCACAGACTGTGACTTATACAGATGCCTGGACAAACAACAAACATAAACATAAATGGGCCCTGGACAATACAGGCATATACATGAAAAGGGGGAAATCACCAAGACAAGCCGATTTTAGCCTTGCAGAGAGCACGCTGAGAAGGGTGTTTTCTAACATGGAGCCCTGGGCCAGTGGGAAAGACAGCTCCCTCCATTCCATGGGACCTCCAAATGTTAAGTATTTTCTGATGGGCAAGCCTCTCCACCAACACAGTAACTCCAATCAAACCAAATCAAACTGAATTAGAAGATGTTCAGATTTAATGGGTGCCAGCACTTCCGGGTGGCCCTTAGGAAAATGGGGGGGGGGGCAGGGAGATCTGAATTGAGCACCAGATAGAGATAAACAAAGATCATGAGTTCATTCTCTGGGGGGCAGGTTAAATAGCCTGTGGGAAGAGTCACCGTTTGGCTGGCTTTCTCAGAGGTGGAGTTTGGGCTGTGGCCACTCCCAGGAAAGGGAGCTTGGAATGGAGTTTTCTGTCCAACATTTCAAAAGTGGTTGCCAGGGGGCTGGAGTGAAGCCCTAGAGTAAATATATGTTTTAAAGGCATCTCTGCTTCAGAATTTGGGTCTAAGGATATGTTGCTTTGGAAAAGAGGTTCTTCTTTTGTTTCCACAAAGGATAAGAATCTGTGGATTCTTTCCAGAATAATGTTGTTTAATGGACCACAACCCCACAAAAGATCACCATGAATGCTCCCAAAAATTACTTTGCCCAACAAAGAGCAGAAAGCAGTTTGGAAAGGACTATGCCCAAATTCTCAAATATTGTGTACTAATGTTTGTTTATATTTAAACGGGGATATGCTATACAGATAAATACTTTGCATTGGTATGGATATTGGTTTATTGATACAAAGTTAAGGCCAATTTTGTTATATGTATATTTATTCTCTTGATTAAGGTATTGTATTTGTGATGCTCATTTAAAATAATGTGTAATTAAAGCTGTGGGTTAGTAGACACTCATCTCTAACATTCAAGCTTGTAATCATGTTAGCTAGGTTTTCTAGATTAACAGAGATATATTTCAAATGGATAGTACTTCTTCAAAACTCTCAAGGAATTACAGAATGTGGCATTTAAAATGTTTTGATAACTTAGGACTTTTCATGACACTGAGACACATCTTCTCCTGGCAGCACCAATTACTTCAAGAAGAAAATGTGCATCGATCAAAGAGGCTCCTTGTGGAGTTGGTTAACCATTTTGGGAAGAAACTTCTCTTGCCTGGATTGCTTGATGTTATGCCGTATGGACTGGACATGCAGGTCCCAAAGAAAAATAAATGATTGCTGAACTTGCTTAAAGGTGAAATGGTCCTTCAGGCTTACTGCTTCATGAAAGAAACTGCCAGACACTCTGCAGGACACAGAAGAGAGTAACTTACAAATTGCCAATGTAGGTTGAACTATCTTAGAAATTTCCTGCATCATGGGAAAGTCTGGCAAATACTATGGCCTGTAGGCTGAAGAGGGATGTTCCAATGGTACAGAGGAATATGGGTGACTGTTCAGACAGTGAGATGTCTCTTTCAATTCTAGAGTTTTGGAAGTGAAGCAAATAATACTTAGGTAGTATTATTTCCCTCTGGAGTCTTTAATGGAGTTGAAAACTAGATAGTTATGATTATAATTTTCCTTAGTTTTGAGAAAGATAAAGTAGATATAAATGTCATAACCATAATTCTCGCTTAATACCTTTTATGTTATATGGAATTTTACTATGTTAAAGTTAATACCTTCCTTTTTATTTAAACAGAAAAAAGGAAATGGTGTGGGAATTCCTTCTGTCAAGGTTTTGCTTTTATTGGTTAATGAATAAAGCTTTTTCAGCCAATGGCTTAGCAGAATGGGGCAAGGAGGGAGTTCCAAGCAGATAGAGGAGAGCAAAGGTGGAGTAAGTGAGAAGCCATGGAGTTGCCAGAGGAGAAAGACATGACCCATCAGCTGAAAACTTGCCAGTAGGCCATGAACCTTGTAAAATATAAAATATTAGAAATGGGTTAATTTAAGATGAAAAAGCTAGCCAGTAGGAAACTAGAGATAATAAGCTGAGCAATGATTTAATTAATACAGTTTCTGTATAGTTATTTTAGTTCTGGGTATCTAAGAACAAACAAGCAGTCTCAACAGAGAGTGAGCTGTGATAAATATGTAAAATGAGAGAAGATTTATTTTAAGAAATAGATTAAAAAAGAGAAAAGAAAGTAAAAGTTGAAATCAAATACAAAAATAACAAAGATTCATGTATAATAATTGAAAGCTTACATTTCTTCAACATCCAGATAGATAGTATTTGTGATGAAGACAAAACCAGTGGAAGAAGTTTAAAACCTGCATTTTCTATTTGTACATTACAACTACATGACATGAACAAGGATAATATAGATATCAATACAGATACAGGGATGGAAATAAACAAATTGAAGCAGAGAAAGATTTCCTGTAACTGTGGACACAAATATAGATGCAGATACAGATATAAATGTACATAAATTACAGGCACCTTTTTTAGATGTGGCTATGGATATAGATATACATGCACATACGGATTGACTGAGGCTGATGTATCATTGTAATTTAGATGTGAACACTATTAGCCCAACAGAGAGACAGAAATTTTGGAAGAAAAGCCTTAATAATACATAATTTTTGATGCATCAAATATTTGCATGCTTTTCCCTAAGCAAAATAGCCCCTTCTTCAGTAGATTATGTGGACTATTGCCGTGCTTCTCTTAATCTTGTTGAGATACTCTTCATAGACATTTTCATGCAATTCTTCCCTTATTTCCCTTGGCCTCAGAGTCTCAGATAAATGCTAGATTAAAGGTTTTAGGATGGTAATGGAGAGAGTATTCCTCTATAGGTACATGCAGGAGTCATGGCATTTATGATGAGTACAGATTTTAAGATACTTTAGGCTCACTCATGTTTCTGCCAGAAATACTCAACCATGCTTTTAAAGTAAACTCAACGAACTCAATGGGACACTAGGATAAACTTTAATAGAATTATGCTTCATTTTGGTAGACATTGTTTACATCTCACCATAAAGGAATTCTCACAACAGAAAAGCTTAGAAGAAAAAGAGAATAAATAAAACCAAATATTTATAAAGCATAACAAACACAAGCAAGATAAAGGTAACAGAAAATCTAAGGAATATACAAGATTAAAATGAAATGCAAATAGAATACAAAAATATGATCTGACATTTTTAAATAGAGAAGAAAAACACAGAAAAAAGGAGAGTAAGTAGCATTCTCAGTGAGAAATAACTCTTCTCAATTTTGGAGGAGATTTTGATTAAAATGGGTACTCTGTTCCTTGCTTCATGAGGAGCCAGCATTAATAAAAGAAGTACAATCTTTATTAGCAAGTAGTGCAGGAGTCAGCTGCCATTCCATACATGTTAACCCTTAATCTCCAACTGAAAGCACTTTAGATTGAAGGACTAGTAAGCAAGAATCAATGAGTGCACATCTCTCAAGAGCAACTCAGAAGGATGAATCTTGCAGAATCTAATCATTTCTTAATCTCAGAATGTAGTAATCAGGATCTGTTCTCTGACAGATTTTTCCACAGTTCCAATGGTTGCAAATCTTCAATTCCTAATAGCTTTGACTCTACAGTCTTTCTTAAAGACCCAAGGTCATTGGAGATTTTCATAATTAGCAATTCTAATTTACTTTCTCTTCAATAATCAGAATTGTGATTAAAAAATAGGCATATAATATTATTTTTCTTCAAATAGTTTAGTTTTTTTTTTCTGGCTTGAAATTGTTTTTAAGTGGTAGAAGAGTGCAATAATTAGGATCCATTATCAAAATAATTGGAACACTGAATCACCACAAGGCCCTTTGTCTAAATATATCATGATGGTACATTCATATAAATGATAGTCTTATAGCAATTTCTGCAGTATAAACTCAAGGAAGCCAAATAATGTTGTCTTGCTGAGACAGCATCCATCTCTAAGAATATTAAGTAAAACTGGCTTCTTGGGTGAGAAGTTTCAAATAATTTCTTTCAGAGTGGCAAATGCAATGATCATAAATACACAGGCTCCACACATATAGGAGCCACCCTATCAAATGTTCCAATTTTCTGCCCTGGTCATTCACTCATCTTATTTCAATGTTTGCCACAGACCTTTATTTTGGAATTTATTAGAGATAAAATCCCCATAGGACAGTTGGGAAACATAAATAAAGATGGGCAGAACTGCCCACTATACAATTCCACCTGATGTCATTGTTCTTTACAGAATTCCACTCATTTCCTTCTATGCTAGTCAGAGTTTAGAATAGATATTCAAAGTCCTCTCAAACAGCATACTAATGTGACAAGGTTTTGGCAAGGCTAGGACTCCTCTAAACAGACTGTCCTCATTTGCAGGAACTTCATGCACATAATTAGCCTGAAGCAAAGTAGATTTTAGCGGTTCTTCTGAATATTTATTAATTAAGTGTCTTCACTATGTTAAAGTGTTTCTGTCTAGATGGTAAACTACAGAGGCCCCTACTGTATTCTTTCTCATTTCAAAGTCATCTCTAAGGTGGATCTTCAAAATCATTTAGCATATGTCTTGTGATATCGGATATTGCTGATATATTGGGAGAAATTTAAAAGAAAACGATAAAAATTAAAGAACTCAAGTGAGATCCTACATATAATTTCCCTTATGTTACATAGGGAAAACACTGAATTAGTTTGGAGATGAGGCTATTTTTAACATTGTCTTTAAGCTCTTAAAAGAACACTGGTTAGCTCAAACAGTGACTCTGTCCATGCATGTGGTATGGTATTCATGCAGGGTTGGGTCAGTCTCCACCAACTTCTTTCTTTCTTTCTTTTTTTCTTTCTTTCTTTCTTTCTTTCTTTCTTTCTTTCTTTCTTTCTTTCTTTCTTCTTTCTTTCTTTCTCTCTCTATCTCTTTCTTTCTTTCTTCCCTTCTCTCTCTCTTTCTCTTGTTTGTTTTGTTTTATTCTTGAGAGTATAATATAATTTCAGCATTTTGTCATTCCCTTTCTTCCATCTAAACACTCCTATTTACCCTTATATACTTCCTTACTCCGTTTCCAATTCATAGTGTCTTTCTTCATTAATCTTCATTTCTTGAACATGTATATATGTATAAACATACACATTCATAAATGTAACTTGCTTTGTCTATATAATGACAACAATTTCTTTTATAAATATATAAACAATAATAATGCAATAGCTGACTTACCATTTATGAAAAATATAAAAGGATTTATTACTGATTTCCCTGGCTCTTCAAATGCATTGCATAATGTGATCTTACCATATAGAAACTCTATACCCTCTACTTTCCATATCCCTTCTTATTGCCAAATTCCATAAATCTATGTATTAGAAAGAGTTTCATCAGGTTTTATTTTTCTACTCCCTATACTCAATCAATACCAGGATATTTAGGAATTTCTCTACTTTCACAAGAGTGATTTTCTTTAATATATATTTAAAAAATTACCTCTTGAGAGTAAAGGATTTTATACACATTATGGAGGCACCAATTGATTAGTCCAGCATAGATCTCACTATATTAAGTTCTGCTTCTTTGAAAGCTTATTTCCACTGTGAATTTACGTTCTTAATTTTGGAATGTAGCAGAAAATCATTATTAGGATACATATCCAAAGACATATTCACAGAAAACCATCTCAAGACAGTAGTCAGTTTTCAGAAGCAATACATTGTAAATTCAAAAGGAGAAAAAGAATATGTTTCCAACTGCCATAAAATTTGTGAGATTTCTGAATGTCCATTGTGAATAAAGAATACTATATATCTTATACTGAGTGATATTGCTTATAATTTGCTGGAACTTCAGCCATCATTTGAAACTTTGCTGAGTAATGGTTGATTGGATTTAAGCTTGTTTATCTATTTGCTTCTTGATCTCTGCAGATTTAAAATGGACACACTTCAAAACTGAGCAATACAGCAAATTATTATATTAAGTGAGGAAAAATATTTCAAGTGTTTCCTTTGCTTTAGCTAGTTTTGTTCTTTGGATTCCATCTAAACCATGTGCACTTTTTTACACATCTGTGTTGCATAGGAACTTACGCGTAGTCATCAAACAGTAGCATGAAACAAAGCTTTCTGAGTTAGTGAGGAAACTGTGCAAAAATATAATACATAAAGTATACATCCAGTTAGGTGAGGATGCCAACATATTAAGCATATACTTTCATTCCAAAGTGGGAAAAGTATTAAAAATGTGAAAAAAAAATAAAAAAGATAGGAATTAGTATCTTGGGTCAATTTCTTCTCTGTAACACAGGCCAAAAATAATATGCCTGTTAACTTTATTTCAACACACTTTTGCTTGGGAAAAAATTGTTGACAGATCAATCTTTGTTTCTTCTCTGTTGCATTGCATAGTGTTAATCACTGAGTCTTTTGAGGAGCAGAAGAATTAATGAATACCCCCCAAAATCTTTCTTTTTTCTTTCTCTCTGGGTTTCCATGGATACAACCTGAGCTCTGAGCCAGAACATCTCTTCTGTATTACAGCAATTATCACTGGCCTTCTTGCCCTGTTTCTTCCAGCCTACAGTTAATTTTTCAGATTTCCCAAATTGATGCTTTAGTACATAAAAACAACCATCTATTCTCACATTGAATTTATTCACTGGCTTTCTCTTGCTAAAAAAAAATGATTTCTAGCTCTTTGTATGATTACAAGAATATTTGTTGTCTCTATTCAATCCATATTTTTTCTATTTCTTCTCCACAGAATTTAACAAAACTCTCAAGAAAGCTAACAGTTCTTGCCACCTGCCTGTATCACACTTGCTCAAGTCTTTAATCCCTTTATGCAAGCTATTTGCATTTGAAAAAAAATTCACTTTTGGTTATTCAACCATTGATCTTAAATTTTCTTTCAAGTTCAGCAGGGAAGATTATATCAGAGTTTATTGCCCAGTTCCTCATAATAATTAACCATATAATAAATAAATTAACTTAACCAATATGTAATGATCTATTTAAGTATTTTTCCTCACAGAGTAAATATTTTGTTTTCCCATCCTCTTGCACAGCACCTGGCTCCTCTCTAGCCATGCTGCATTTTCTAGATGAACACTTGAGTGAATGAGCAGTTGGGAATGGAAACATTCAATTTACATGAACTGACATGTCACAGGCATCACTGTAAAAATGAGGCTGATGTAGAAAAAGTGCTATGGACAATTAAACCTAAAAAAAAAGAATCATAACTACCATACCATAACACAAATATTAAAATCAGTTTGTTGTATTTATTTTAAGTGTGATCAATTTGTTTGGCTCTGGAAAAATTTATTGCTGAATTTTTTTTTAATATTTATTTATTATGTATACAATGGTCTGTCTGTATGCCATTACAGATGGTTGTGAGCCACCATATGGTTGCTGGGAATTGAACTCAGGACCTTTGGAAGAAGAGGCAATGCTCTCAACCTCTGAGCCATGTCTCCAGCCCCTGCTGAGTTTTTTTAATCATATGTCTATCAAAGGACACACAGGACTGCTACTCTTTGGCTGACTTTGGCTACTCTTCTATAAACCCATGCTAGTGAGTTGAATACCAGTGACCCAAAAGTCAAGATGATCATCATTCAACAAATATGTATTTGAGAACCCAAAGATATCAGATATTTTTTCTCTAAAAATATGCTATGTTGCACAGAATTACTAATCATCAATATATGGCTACAAAGTAAATTATCTCAAAGCAACATATCTACTAATTATTGGCATACTTACATTATTTATGAATTAATTTCCTCATTGATCTGAGTATAAAACATCTCATTGGGGAAGATGATATGGCAAGACTGCCTTCTATTTAGTCTTCAAACACAAAGGAAACACATTACATCAGGGTGTTATTTAGTTTATGGTCTTGAAGATGAACCACTACATCAATGCCTTAGTAGCATCTTCTCTCCTTTTAGTGATAAATACATTTAATAAGAATATACCTATATATGAACTGGCTATTAGGCATCAGTCACAATAGATAAGGATCCTCTGTAGGCAAACTCTCATACTGTAGCAGAAGTAAACAAGCTATGGCTTAAGATCAAATATATCCCAATGCCTCTTTTTATAAATAAAGTTTTATTGAACTTTAATGAATTCCCAATTGTTCACATATCATCAATGTTGCCCCCCTCTCCCAACAGAAAAAGTGAACAATTATACTCTCGGAACCAGGTTGAGCTTTTGTTTAGAACACCATTTAATAGCACAAAATATATCTATATATAATATAAATAGATAAAATTATAAGTATGCATTACAAGTATTATACACCTTACTTAGTACATAAACCTTTAATACAATATAAAAGTGACAACAAAACCTCCCCCTTTGAGGTAAAACATTTCTGAAGGAGCAGAAAAAGCCTAGGATCTGTGTAAGTGAGCAATTGCTGTGTCGTATGCCTATCTTCCAACCAAATCATTATTATGGTTCCAAGAAATGGCAAATATTTTGAGAATGTATAATGGATTTGATATCTATTTTTAAAATACTAACTTATAGGCAGACATGACTTCCCTTGTCTTTTCTAATTAACTTATATTAAGCATAACAGTAAACTACACTGGGGTAACCAAGTTCCTGGACAAATACAATCTTTTTGTTGACCCTACTGTGTTACTGGTAGTTTCTTGAAGTTTCTTCAGTAAGTATGATTTTTCTAAGAATTCCAAGAAACAAATAAAGGCATGTGGTGGAGGTAGAGGGGTTCTCATTCATAAGTCCCTTTGTCAGGCTTGCTGCTTATTGTGAGTATCAGAATCCAGGGAGCTATGCTTGGGACTCAGATTCTCCCATCTACATCAAACTTTCAGGTCTGTCTTCTGTAGCTTTTTAGTTTTATTGTAATCATTATACATCAAAATGTGGCATCAAAAAAGCAAGAGAAAATACTTCCCACATTAAACCAAAGCTCAGAAGTTCTGCTCACATATTTTTGGCATCATCACACTATTCTAGCCTGCCCTAAATTTAGCTGCAGGAGAATGAGATCTTATGTTAATCTTCCCACAACTTCCACACTGCTGCCATAGCTCCCCACTGGCATGTCTTGGTTGGCAGTTTTCTCTAGGATTTATACAACTTGATAGGTGATACAGGACTCCTCTCTGTACACTGTGAATGAGTTGTATTGCTATTGGTTAATAAAGAAGCTGCTTTGGCCTATGCCAGGGCAGGATATAGCAAAGTAGGAAATCTAAACAGTGATAGACAAGGAAAAAGGTTGGAGTCAGGCAGACACCATGTAGCTGCAGAAAAGAAAGATGCCAAAACCTTATTAGTAAGCCAGAGCCTCATGTCAATATGCAGATTAATAGAAATGGCTTAATTTAAGATGCAAGAGCTAGCTAGAAATATGCCTAAGACACTTTCTAGTGTTGTAATTACTAAAGTTTCTGTGTGTTTGTTTGGGACTCAACAGTTGTGGGACCAGACAGAACAGAAACTTCTTTCCACAGAGAGGCCCCTTCACATGAGTATAAGCAAACAGCCACTTTGCTTCACACATACAGTGTGGAGTGGCTTGATCATGCCTCAAAGCAATGTGCCAGACTTTGTTGATTCCCCTTGGGAAATCTTACCTTCTCTGAGGAGTAGATGAGGAGTCTAAAAGTGGGAGGATCAGGAGGTTGGGAGATAGTGGGAACTGGAATTGGTATGTAAAATGAGAAGAGACTGTTTATAAATAAATAGATAAATAAATAAATAGAAAAAAGTATAGTTAATGTTAGATTCTAATCAACATCAAGAACTCCATTTTATTCTTTTTTTTCTACTCTGAACTAAAACCCAAAATTTTCTCAGGCTTGGTTACAACCTCTACCCTCATTACATAGGTATCAATCCTTTTCTTAGAATTAGGCCAAACCATAAAATACAATCATTTTCTGAGTTATCTGTGCCACTAAACTGCCCAGCTTCCTGATAGGCTGAAAGTGTACCACTTTGGGAAGTCTTTAACTACTTTTGTCCATGATGACATGCTTCGTCAGCGTGGGCTGGAACCAAGAATCTCGGCGGAGGGTGTCCAGGTTGAATGAATGCACAGAGCACAAGGTTGAGGTGGAACAGCTTGCTTCTTTACTTTCTTGCTGGGGCTGGCTTTATACCATGGCACCAAATGAGGAGGGGGCTGTGAAGGGACTGTAACCTGACCCTGGCAGGGATCAAGGAAAGGTCACCATGCACTCAAAATTCCTTCCCCCTCTCCAGGAACAGAGGGAATTTATTATGTTTTCCTTGCAGATAAGCACCTCAGATTGGGGCAGGGATATCAACTCAGGGCTGCAGCTCCCACAATGATATGGGGCACAAGGACTGTAATTTGTGATTTTTCCCATTAAAACTGGCTGCTGCCTAACCTCAGGGGTATGGTCTGGAGCCCAATTCCTGCCACCTTCCTAATACCAGTTTTTCTATATAAAATTTTAGCCTGCTTCAACCCAGTCTTTTCTGATGGATTATTCTTGGATCTTGAACCCTAATATTTGTATGTAGAATACAACTACTGTTAATTCAACCAATAAAGAAATAGAAAACTGCCACAGTTTAAAGCAAAATTTAAATCAAGCTTTAATTAAATACTAGCCAGATGGATGGGCTGTGTCAAGGTCCATACACAGGTTCTAGAGTATGGCCCAGAATCACAGATTTTTAGCAGCTTAATAAAGAAATCCCATAATTTATTGTATATCCCATCATATCCAATCAGTGACATACATACATCTTGATGTACCTTCAGTCTGTGAACCTCCCACCCACATGTGATCAAGTGCACTGATGAAGATGGGTCAAACAAATGTGTTTAGGGGAGTGAAAACATGTGACTTCTTATCTTCTATAAGCAATATCTGCCAGCATTTCAGAAACTGTCTGTCCTTGGGCAAAGGACTTTCAGATCAGAGACATTTTTGTTTCGTGGAACTCTTAGACACAGTAATTAAAATTTAAAATGTACTTTTGACTCTCACACTACCAAAAGCCTATATAAAAATTTTTCATGAATGCATTCTGTTTCATCACTACAACTAAAACAATTATGTATGTTCAGAGTTATTTTTAAAAAGACATTGGAAAGAGCCAATTTGGAAACCTGTAGGAGAAGAATAAATTTGGGGGAGACTCAAAAATCAATAATTCAACCTCTCAATAGCAGCTTTCACTTAGCATAGAAAAGGAAAAGTATATATACATATATAAACAATACTACATGTTTGAAATGCAAAATATTAAAGAAACAAACCAAAAAATAGAAAACATATATTAAAATTAATTAGAGAATCAAGAGTAGATTAGACAGATTGAATATTTTTGATTCAATCCATTCTCTTTACTTTTCTTGACAGGGTTAAAAAATCTCTTAACAGAGTGGGAAATATTTGGATATGCTGAACAAGCATTATTTATGGAAGCTCTCAACCTTTGGTCAGGGACCACAATTCTGTTAATACAAGAATTATAAAGTAAAAAATTCAGTGATGGTCATATTAAAGAATAGGATGAATGATCTTGGATCCAGAATCTGGATACTGTATGTTATTGAACTATTTGAATGCTGAGGAAGGAGCAAGAGCTATGAAAAATATTTGTTTATAAGTGCTGCTGGATTAATCCAAAATAAGTATTTTGAAAAGACCTTGACTTCAAAATTGAAGTCTAATGGTATGTTATAGAAGAGGTTTTGCATCCATCCACAGGAAATTAGAGGCTGTGGATTCATTCTGGGTTAAGGAAAATCAAGTTTGATCAACAAAGATCCACTGAGAAATTTCCGATAGGAGTGGATGGCCCAAATGTCTGAGTTCCACATCTAGAACAGATTCAAGACTTCTGGCTGAGATGATCAAATCCTTGACTGGAGTATTCTGTGAGGCTTGATCATAATTCTAAATATTCTTAACATCCCCATAAGATTATCAGCAAGATATGACTACCTTGCCAAAAAAGGTACCAAGCCATGTGGCTAACATAGACAAGAATAGTAATAATTTAAGATGTAATAATTTGTTATGAAGAAGCCTGAGCCAGTGGGCCACTCAGTTTATAACTAAGGTAGACCTCTGTTTATTTCTTTGGGACTTAATGACTGCGGGAACTGGGCAGGACAGAAAACCAGTCAACAAACCACAATTCCTTTTTCACAGGAATTATAAAGTAGAAAATTCAGTGAAGGTCATATTAAAGAACAGGATGAATTGTCTTGGAATTCATCACTACTGAATTACATATTGCCTTCATGTTACTAAGAATGGTATAGTCAAGAACTGAAAAGCAACATTAAGATCTCATGTAGCTGTAAGTCAGATTAAGGATTCCTGCTGCTATGTTAGCATGTTGATTCAGATTTGGTATGAGGGATTGAAAGAAAGATGAAGAGATGCCATGACTTTAGGATGAGGAAATTTCCTAGAAACAGGCTTCAGTGAAGATTCTGGTTCCCAAAGAGGATGTGTAAAGTTGGTAGGGAGTGTGTGTGTGTGTGTGTGTGTGTGTGTGTGTGTTTGTATGTTGTATATGGGTGTGTAGAGAGATGAGATGACTGCCAGCAGCATTTAATTGAAGAAAGAAGTAGGATAAAAACCCAGTGCCATTGTCCTTGGCTTCTCATCAGCCCTCATTGTCCGCCATGTTCAGAGAGTCCTGTTTTATCCCATGTTTTTTCAGTCCCAGTCCAGCTGGCCTTGGTGAGCTCCCAATATATCAGCCCCACTGTCTCAGTGGATGGGTGCACCCCTCGTGGTCCTGACTTCCTTGCTCGTGTTCTCCCGCCTTCTGCTCCTCATTGGGACCTTGGAAGCACATTCCGGTGCTCCAATGTGGTTCTCTGTTTCTATCTCCATCCATCACCAGATGAAGGTTCTATGGTGATATGCAAGATATTCATCAGTATGGCTATAGGATAGATCCTACTTCATGTTCTGGCTTTGTGGGAGCCTAGCCAGTTTGGATGCTCACCTTTCTAGACCTGGATGGAGGGGGGAGGACGTTGGACTCTCCACAGGCCATGGAACCCTGACTGCTCTTTGGACTGGAGAGGGAGGGGGAGGGAAATGGGAGGCTGGGAGGAAGCGAAAATTTTTTTCAATGAAAAAAAAGAAAAAGAGTACATCTTTTATACTCTATATTTGCACATAGAATTAAATGTGAGAAAGGGGGGCATGTGAGATGGAGTGTGGCTTGAAATCAGAGGTTGAGGAATTGACCCATAGGCACCAGCCATATGTTAATGAAAGGCCCATAAGTCCCTCTTGCCAGAGATAAAGAGAAAAAAACTGCTTTATCAAGCAGGAACTTTCCTCAAGACCCAAGAGAATGAAAACTTTTATCCAAATGCCTGACCTTAGGATAAGTACTTCTGAGAACCAAACCCTATACTATAATTTCTTAGTCTTACTGTATCGTCCTCTTTCCTTCATAATGCTCTCAAAAAGAAGGGTCCTGGGGATTTGAGGAAAGTTCCTGCCTGCTAAAGCACTCATAATCCTTATTTCTTGCAAGAGGTATCTGTGGACGTTTCATTAACATATGGCTAATGCCTGCTATCATGTTCAATGCTAGACTTCTCAATTCTTGATGTCAAGCTACTCTCCAGCTCACATCCCCCCTTCCTTCCATTTAATTGTATGTGCAGTTACAGAGTATAAAAGGTATATTCGTTTTCCATTTTGCTGTACCATTTTGACTTGTCTATATTTATTAATTGAATTAAAGAACTGAACTGTAGGATTTCATCCTTGGGATCAGGTGTGTCTAGTAAATCTTTAATTTTCCTGTTCTTGGTATAATTAGGAGGATACAGTGTAATTCCTGGGCCACAGTGGCAGAAAATTTTTTTGCAAGAAATTATTTTGTTTGAAGAGGCTACCATTGTACACATTTTTATCCTTTACCAAAACCCACACAAAATTGCCAAAGGGAAAGACATTAATAGCATCAAACATTAAATGTGAAAATAAAAAGATGTTAGAGAAGTATGGTCTGCAATGTAAAAATACTGAAACTTTGTCAAGCAACAATGGTCACCATGCGGTCCATGCCAGTAGTTTCTTTCTTTGGTCATTTTTAATAAGTTTTTATTTGTTATTAGTTTTTGGAAAATTGTATATTTTTATCATATTCTCTCTCCTTCTAGTCTTCCCTTGTCCAGTTCCTCTTTGCTACCCAACCATCTTTGTGTCCTTTCTAAAAGCAATAAATGAATAAGTCTAAAAAGTCATAACCAAAAAAATCATCTAGACCAATCTGTGATGTCTAAATATTCCTGAATGTGTGGTCTTCTTTTGAAACATGATTGACTTACCAGAAGTTATGCTCTTAGGGAAAAGCATCTCTCCCTCATCTAACCGATAGTAATTGTCAATAACTCCACAGCTAGTTGGGATTGCGTGCCCACTTCTCACCTCTATGCTGAGATTTACTCTGGCTTTGGTTAACACAGGGTTTGTACATACTGTTGACCAAATTTGTATATTGCAAATAGATAAAAACCACATAGTAGCTTTAGTATCTATAGGAAAACAATAACAAAATAGCAGAGAATTTGTGGAACTTTGAATATTTAAGGACCTTTTAATCTATATCTACAATACATATTCATGTTTCTTGATCTGAAAAAAGGACAATTACCTACTGTATGACACACATATACATCCAGGTGTTACATAATGTTTTATTAAGCCTCAAGCTTTCCAATTTTCACTTGAAAGAATTCATTAAAATTCCAAAATTTTACTATCAAGAATTTCAAATTAGTCCTCCGTGGTGATTTTCCTTTATATTAGAGTTGCTCTACTTTATGGAGTATCTACAATGTGACTCAATAAGATGCCAAAGAATACCCCGAAACAAATCAACTACTAGAGTTGCTGCTCCCTGTGTTTTCCAGATTTTCTGAGCTATCCTGCCATACTCCCCAGTCAACACTACATCCGCTGTAAGTCTGTTTTGGAATTATTTTCCCTTTGCTTCTCTCTCTCTCTCTCTCTCTCTCCCTTTAAGGCTCCTCTTGGTATCCATTTGTAACTACCAATTACCTAGATAACTAGGTCATAGATATCCCAACAGAAACACATCTGGCCCACACACATCTCCATGGCAACCCACAAAAGGAAATATGATAGTTTCATTATTCAAGAAAATATTTTCTAATGTCAAGTACACCCTTTTGAAAATGACTTAAACATATATTCTCAAAGCAAGAGTTATAAGAATAAATGATGATTAAAGGTGTGAAACTTTCTGTTTATGCATAGGAGTTACACTATACCTTCCGGGATACACATTGTAAAAATAGTTTATATGTTTCAACTGTTTAAAGTAAAAGTAAGAGGCTTCTTCATGACATTTCAATTTCTGGAGAGCTTCAAAACTTAGGAAAAGCTTTAGGGGATTCATGTTCTGACAAATAAGAATCCTCTATCTGTCTCTTATCCCCTTCAAATTGATTCTTCAGAGAGGTAAAAGAGGAGAAATGTGATGCATTTAAAGTAAAAACATACTATCACTTTTTACTTTGTGCAATTGGATTTTGTAATATATATATATATATATATATATATATATATATATATATATATATATATATAGTTTTCGTATGAGAAGAAGACAGATAGAAAATAGAATGCATCAGAAGTAAGATGTGCTGTAGTCCGGATATTGCATGAGTATAAGAATTCATGTGTCACCAGGTGGTGGTGGCGTGCGCCTTTAATCCCAGCACTCAGGAGGCAGAGGCAAGTGGATTTCTATGAGTTCAAGGCTACCTGGTCTACAAGAGTTAGTTCCAGGACAGGATCCAAAGCTACAGAGAAACCCTGTCTCAAAAAAATAAAAGAATTAAAAAAGAATTCATGTGTCAATTTTAGGTCCTCAGTGTAATGATGTGAGAGTCACTGTAGTGTATAAGAGGTATCATTCAGGAGAAACCAATAGGTTTCGAGAATGTGTCTTAATAAAGCATGCAGAGTTATTAAGGAAGCCATTGATTAGATCTCAAGAAAATAGACTATGATAAAGGCCAAAATTTTTGCCCCTGCAGAACTGTGAGTAAAGAAACCACTTTTCTTTTCACAGATTGAGCCTCTAACTTTTGTCTACAATAATTCACAATAATGCAAACTGAAGTATTACTGCAGGTCTCCAAATTATCCTGGCCTTCCTAGTGATAAGAAGAATTTTGGATGAAGAGATTTTTATAGAATCATTTCTAAAAATAAAAATAAAATAAGAATTGAAAATTAAAGCACAATAAAATGGTTCACCAACTCAAGATGGAAGATTCATAATATATATATTCTCCTTCTATGTTTATGCCAAACCTTAGGACATATGAAATTTGTTTACTCCCACATGTATTAATAGATAGCAATGGAGAAATGAGCCAGAGACTTTGAAAAACTTCTAAATGACACAAAGCACATAGATGAAGGAACACGAAACTGGTAATGGTATCCTAAATATATACAGTGGAAATGCCTAAAATGGTGAATGCTAAAATCAAGGTGCTAGATAGTGTGCTAGGAAAAAAACCAAAGAGCAAATTAACGAGCTTAGAACACATGATAGCAAAGTGACAAACACATGGAAAATCTATAGGAACAATAATATAGGAAACTGAGGATGAACCTGTAACTTCCAAGTATACTGGCAAAGTTTTTACAGGAAATTTAGGAGAAAATTGTGAGGGAAAACTCTGATAGTAAACTGAGAAGATGGGATCACTGATATGTATTAAGTGACACAGCTAGTTACAACACATCTACAGTTAACAACTTCAAGACACAGAAAAATATTTAAAAAATTATTTAAATTTAACATATACCAAAAACCATGAAAATAAACATGTTTATAGATTGCTGTGTGATTTTTGGATATACATATAAATTTCATAATGTACAAATCAAATTGAATAGTATCTGTCTTTCAGATTTTAAAAAGGATAAATTTGAAAAATTCATACATTTTTATCAATTAAGTTTTTCCTCGCTGATTCCTCCCACACTCTTTTCTCCTCCATACCCACTGAATTTTATTTCTTTTGTCTCTAAGACAAAAAAAAGCATACACACATGCAAACACAAAAATCAGAATCAAAATAAGCAAATAGAAGATCAACATGACAATAAATAAATAAATGTACAAACAAAGAAAAAAAGCTGAGACAAATATCTCAGGTCCCTGTCCAATATATCAGTTTTGGGTAGGGATACCATCTCATGGTTTGGGCCTTAAATTAAATCAGAAAGTGGTTGGTTACTGCCAGAATATTTGTGCCACTATTGTAACAGTATATCTTGCCTGAAAATCACTGTTGTAGATTGCAGCATTTGTAGTTTGAGATATTAATAATTACACTTTTCTTTTGGGAACATTCAAAGTACCTTCCAAGATCATAAACATTCATCAATAGGGTAAAGTTTCTAGTTAAACACCAGCTTGATTCATTCTTGTTCAACGACATATGTAAATGTTTTCTTCAGCAATAGCGTCTTACCATAAAGTTGTGGTCAGAATTTGACTTATTTATGAATATTTTTATCCCTCACTCCCCATTGCAATTAAAAGTGTCTTTAACCTAGATTCAGAGCAACACAGATCTACAGATATAAACATAAATATCTAGAAAAGAGTTAGACATGGCCAATTTACATAACAAGAAGAACAGGATCCTTCATGCTTCTGACTTCCCAAGCCATGGTTTTTTGATTGCTTGTTATGTTTTTTAGAGTCCAATTTACAAATATCAATTCTGAATTCCCTTCTGGGGAGTAGGCCTCAAATCCATTCAAGAAGTGGTTGGTTACCTACATAACAGCTGTGACATTATTGTACTTATGGACATATTTTACCAGCAAGTCAGATTCTGAAGGCGGTGAGAGGGTAAAACTGACTACTATGCTCAGAAGCGATTAGTGATCCAAGACAAAAATAAATACAACACACCCAAATACAGAATGATAGTTCGTGTAACTAACAGAGACATCATCTTCCAGATTGCCTATGCTCATATAGAAGGGGATATAATAGTCTGTGCCGCGTATTTACACGAACTGCTGAAATACGGTGTGAAAGTTAGCCTGGCAAACTACACTACCACCTATTGTACTGGCCTGCTGCTGGCCCGCAGGCTTCTCAGTAGGTTTGGTATGGACAAGATCTATGAAGGCCAAATGGAGGTGTCTGGAGATGAATACAATGTGGAAAGCATCAGTGGTCAGCCTGGGGCCTTCACTTGCTATTTGGATGCAGGTCTTGCTCAAACTACAACTGGCAATAAAGTTTTTGGGGCCCTGAAGGGAGCTGTGGATGGAGGCTTGTCTATTCCTCATAGTACCAAATGATTCACTGGTTATGATTCTGAAAGCAAGGAGTTCAACACAGAGGTACATCATAACAAGATTCTGGGTCAGAATGTTGCAGACTACATGAGCTACCTAATGGAGAAAAATGAAGATGCTTACAAAAAACAGTTCTCTCGTACATAGAGAACAACGTTACTCCAGACATGATGGAGGAGATGTATAAGAAAGCCCATGCTGCTATAGGAGAGAATCCAATCTATGAAAAGAAGCCCAAGAGAGAAGTGAAGAAGAAGAGGTGGAAGAGACCCAAAATGTCTCTTGCCCAGAAGAAAGATTGAGTTGCTCAAAAGGAGGCAAGCTTCCTCAGAGCTCAGCAGTGGGCTGCTGACAGCTAAAGCAATTTTCTATGAAGAGTTTTTCATAAAGATAATAAACTTATTGACCAAGCAAAAAACGAAAAAGAAAAAAAAAAAGAATGGTTGATGACTTACAAAAGCTACATAACTAGAACTCTCTGCCTAAATTTCATGCAGCTCCATATGTGTTTTCTCCCCAGCAATTGCTTATTGCTATTTTACCCTCTAGCTGGGGCTTTAGGCATCTTGTTGCTTTCTTGACATCCTGAAATACCTAAGTTGCGTTTACTTCCTGGGTCATTTGAATCTTTTTTTTTTTTCCCTCCAGTAGAAAATGTTTCAGTTTTACACACAACCAAGTTTTGGCAGTAGAACATGCATAATAAAAAGGCACATTCAAGTGATGATTGTAAAATAGCATTTCTTCACTCCATATTAGATTCTCTTATCAAAATTTATGACAACTGTTTCTTACCAGTAGGACAGCAAAATCTTTTCCTTTACTCTGTAATACTTTTTCATTACTGATGATAACTGTGAATTCACTCGTTTCTAGTTTGTATAAGGAAAAAATAACAAAATGCATTATTCTCTCCAATAAGGGTTCTTCAAACAACAGTTTTCTAATCCCTCACCATCCTGTTACATTCTGATTATAACTTAGGGTTCATCATTCATGAAAGCCAAACAACATAGATATAATTGTACAGTTTCCTATGCTCATACAGATATTCTTACTCAGTAACTTATTCAAGAAATATAAAAGTTCCAAATAATTTTATCTCAAATGGCTCACATATCTACATTCTCTGCCACAATGGACATATGGAAGACATAAAATGTTTTTTCCTGGAGTGAAGAAGGACACTTAAAAGAAATCCCACACTAACTCAGAATTGAGAAATAGGTGGTTATTTATTTAGGAATAAACTCACAAATCAGAATCCTCTGATGGAATGGAGATCAGAAAACAAAATCTGCAACCAGAACAGAGAGGTGGACGCAGGCTCAGCATCAGCATAAGAGGCCATGACCTAGTAGGCAGGGAACTACTAGCTATAAGACTTCCTAAAGCACCTCCCCCTTTTGTCTTAATAAGAGTGTTCTAATCCTAATACAAAAGTATATACAATAAGAACAAATGTAGTCAATAATTATCCTATCCTAACTAGTTTAAGTCTTATAGTAAATAACTTGGCCAAGTCATGAGAGGAAAGTAACTACAACTATCTAGTCTTCAGCCCCATGGAAGATCCAACTTATTATAGTAAGCAGGAAGTGCAATCAAGCAACTTCTAAAATGTGCAAAAGATGACAGAGACAACTGGCTACCTGGGCAATCACCTAAAGTATCATTTGCAACACTGAAGCAACCAACTTAGGCTAAGGAATAGAATAACTGATAAACCATTTTCAAAGGCAGGAAAGTTTTCAAAACTGCCTTACACTGTCTTGGCAAGATTTGACAGTGCTGCTTATCCATTTCCAGATACTATATATCTTGTCAGTTATTGAGGCATGGGCAGGCATTTATTTGCGCAAAAAGCCAGTTATGCCAAGAAGAAAACAAGCTCCAAGTGGAGTGTCTTCTGTGCTCAACATTCTCTCAGTAATAGACCGGTGCTGAAAGGAGTTATCCTGTCTCACTTCAACAGAACCCTAAGTTATTTTAATGCCATATTCTACAGCTCTTTGAAGAGGTTGAAGATTACCTATCCATGCAGAATATAATCTCTATGTATCCCATTAGATAGTTAACCGAATTATATCATTTGCTAAAAGCCAATAATGCTAATTCAATAAGAATATCCTAAGAGAAGTCTGCTAGATTTCCGATTTTAATATTTCACTTTTAAATGTTTTAAATAGATAGTGTTATTTGAAGGTACAATGACCACAATCCAGTTGTTTCAAGCACAATACTTTTATTTGTGATTGTGAAATGAAGGATTACAGGAATAATGTTCCATTCATTTAGAATTACTTAGCATGCTGTGCATTTGACAGAACTAGTACAAATTTTCTCAAAATGAATATTTGGCTTGATTCTTAGGTTGATAGTTAAGATCATAATTCTTTTTATCATTTAGTACCAAGTACTAAGATATAAAGCTTTCAGTGATATTCACTTAATGCCAAAAGATTAGAATATTTTTGAATATACATATATATGACCTTGCTGAGAGAAATTATCTGAATGCCTAATGTTATAATGTTTGTACAACTATCTCTCTGGTATGGTAGGTTATAGTATAATAAGTGACTTTGAGTTTTCCATATAGTCCAATTCCAATTCATTGTAACACTACTCCTTATCTCTTTCTCCTAATTTAACATTGCATGCCTTTACTACTATGTTACTATTCAATCGTGAAAAAAAGCAAGCAAGAATAAAACAAAGAACATTATAATACGTGAATGTTATTTTCATATGTTATGGAATTCTATATTGGTGGGAACATTGTAATACAATGTGAAAACATCATGTCTGATGCAGAAATTCCTCACTTAATGTGACATATATATATATATATATATATATATATATGAATTTAATATAATATATAATGTAAATAGTTATTATGTTATATTGCTAGGGAATCCTGACAAGAAAATGATGACAAACCTAGGCATTTTCAAAGTAGAGCATTACTTGTAAAGTTATATCTTAATAAATTCTACCATTATTAACAGTTCTGTCCTGGTTCTTTTCTCATTATTACTTAGTTGTGTCATAATGAATTTAGTATTCCTATGAAAATTAAAATTCTAATTTTCTTATCATTATTTTAATATAATTTATTTAAACTTTAATTTTCATTAAAATAATAACTGACACATAGTTAGATAGAAAGTGTATGTGGATGTGTACAGAGACTTTCCCCCCCTAACTAGTCAAGACTTATTTTATGGTAAAATATTTTTTATAAAAAACAGCAGCAATTGTTATTAGATCTTTGGTGGTATTGAGTCCAGAAAGCCTATTATTTCTCCATTGAGAATTAATTTGACAAACTGATTTGTAGGAATTTACTTTAATTTAAAGAGCTTCACTAAATCTTGTCCTTGATTAAGGAAGTAATTTGTGTTTATACTTTGAGAAATTTTTTCTCTTAAATGCTAACAAATTCCTTATTTACTTTGTTGATTTATCTGTAGATTTGGCTACTTAAAATCAAAATAATTCTTGTAGAGGCTTAATTCTTATTTTCAATCAGTATTTATGAAGTATTTTCTGCTAGGAATGTATTCTAATCTGGAATAAAACTAGAAATCAAAGTGCTAATCAAATCAAGAATTATGAAATTAAAAATCATGTTAAAAAGTCAAGCATTCAGATGCTTCTAGGAAACTAGACTTTTAAATAATTTCTGAATGAGTTAGCAACATAAACCTCTCAGGAAATGGGTATAACATTGGTACTTTTGAAAAGGATAGTTCATCCCAAGCAAATACAAAGAGATTCCTGAGTAACACAATGAAAGGAAACCAGAATAAAATTCATATTCTAGATTACTTGTCCCAGATTAGTTCTGGTCCTAAATAAAATTATATTACATGAACAAAAATTAAATAGTTTCATCTAATATAACAAGCACTATAACTACTCAGGAATAGACCCAGGTAATGATTTAACCAGCAGATCCTATCTAATAGTGACTTATAACTTCTTTGAATTTGAGAATATATTGAAATTGTGGTAAAGACAGATTTTCCCTCGAGGTAACCTGCCATTCTAAGGATAGATATGACAGTTTGCCCTCATAAATTTTAGGTATTGACTTTTCCAGTTTTGTTTTGGTTCCATTAAGATGATTTAGAAAACAAAATAAAAGTGACTTCAAAACCACGACAAAAAATAGATCCCATAAATGTGTCAAGCATAAGTACTATAGTGCCATTTCTATGTTAACTGATAAATTGTAGGTATTTTGTTTCTCTGGTCCAACAATGAAAGAAATGTATGCTTTACTTTCTGACTTCTTATGCACTGATTACCTATGACCCAACGCTTTAACTTTACAGTTTTTCTCCATGATGATCTTCAGTTTATCCATACAACTTTGACCAGTGGAATACTGCAAATTGAGCCAAGTTTGAAAAGTCCATGCTCAGTCCTTGTCACCATCAATATGTTGAAGATAATCTTAAACACTCTCAACTAATAACATTGTTCACAGAATCAGACTTGTTAAAATATGAAAACCTCAACAAATTTATTTTTGTAGATATCAGTTGTCTTGATTTTCTACTATACAATCATCTGTGTATCACCACAAGTTTATGGCCTACCAGACAAGTTTCAGCACATCTGTCTCCAGTTGTGGCTCCATGGCTTCTCTCTGACTTTACCTCCTTTCTCCCAGCACACAGCTTAGTTTTCCCTGCCTAGTTCTGTTTTACTATAGCTCTGCTATAGGCCCAAAGCAGTTCCTTTATTTATCAGTGGTAATCACAGCGTACAGAGGGAAATCCCAAATCATGTTGACATGAAACTATCACCATGGTATATAAAGTATAGAGACAAATATTGTATATTCCTTTTCAAATAATCAGTTGCAATGTGGAAAAGGAGCATCAGAAGCATCTATGAATCCTTTAAAGAAATACAACTTTATTCTTTTATACAACTGGATTGAGAAATCTTTCTGATCTTTAAATAAATATAAAAAGTTTCTTACTTTCTGTGAAACACTGGACAGATGTTTATATAATAATGGTTCCCTGGGAAAGAGGGAATGGATTATATAGAATGAAAAGAGGAGACAAGAAACAAATAACACCAAGGTTGAATGAAAAATATTTTGATGAATCATATTATTTTATAATTTTATAATTATAAAATAATATACTATATATATATATATATATATATATATATATATATATATAACACTTGTGCCATAGGATAATCCTTCTTACACTGTGAATAAATATTATGCTCATTGGTTGATATTAAAGTTGATTTGACATATAGCAAGACATTTTAAGGCTACATAGAAAAGCCAAACTGAAAATGCAGAGAGTTTAAAGAGTAAAATCAGAAAGAGATGTGAGCCAGTTGCCAGAGGTAGAAGAGGTACTAGAAGACATGTAAAGTCATGAGCCATTTGGCAAAAATATAGATTAATGGAAATGTATTAATTTATCTTATAAGAAGAGCTAGTTAGTAATAATCCTGAGGTATAGGCTGAGCATTTTGTAATTAATACAAACTTCTATGTGCTGTTTTTGAGACTGTGAGATCAGAACAAAAGAAAAACTTCACCTCCATTCACACACGTGTATGTATGTATGTATGTATTAAAGGGAAGTATTTATTAAAGGAAATATGAAACCTGTGCTGGCAATGTTCCCTACAAGAACAACAACAACAATAACAAAAGACTTACAAAAATTCCAGTGCCAGGCTTGAGAAATCTCCTTTTGAATTGTTGATCAGGGTAATCCAAATAACGCTCAAAATTATCTAGATTATTGGCGTAGACTTTGTTGACCCTCCCAGGTTGATGTGAGCCCTTATTGCAGAAGACACTGCACACTTAGATCATATTTGGACAAACTTAAAACACAGTTCAATTTGGAACTTGACTTGAAAGACTTATTTCTGCTGTCTAGTTGGCACCAGATAATACTATGCAAGCTTCCAAGGGAGGAAAATAATTAAGCTATCCTATACAGCTGCAGCACTTATGAACCATGACAATGATTACTATAGCAAGACATCTGCAAAAGTGCAATAAGAGGCCCTCTTACTGTGCTTAAGCCTACTTGAACTTAAGAACTACTCAATAAAAGAAAAAATCATTAGTGGAAACCTAATCAACTTTCTTGAGGATAGTGTGGTCTTGGTTCTTAGAAAAAAAAAATCTACTCATGACATTAGACCAGCATAACTCCTTCCTACACTCTAAATATTATCCTTATAACCACAGATAAATATAGCTGCAACTCCTCATAGGAGAAGCCTTTCTTTACAAAGTGAATGAAGACTATCAGAGAAAACCACACTGGCAAAATAAAGTCAATTGTTGACATGACAACACATGAACTAGAAAAGGTAATAGGTCTGAATACAGATAGTTCATTTATCTATGATAATCCATTTTTGAGACATGCCTATGCTTACTATAATTTGACATCCACATTTTAATTGCTAGATATCTATTTTAACAATATTTATGGAATGGGTATTTATTATTTTTATTAAATAATGATATTAGACCTGTTCACCTGCAAGCTCAGTGGAATCCTAGAATAGAGATTGCTCCAATACTGTGGTAAGTCAGCAGCCACAGGTCAGGACACCCAGATACCTCACTCTCTGGGACCTTCCCAGTGGGACAAAACCCAGGGGCCCTCTCCAACTCCCTCAGCTATTCTAGCCAGCCAGCAGGGAGTATTCCTGGGCTATATCCCAAGCCACCCTTTCCCCATACCCACTTGTCTGCCTGGGAGCTCAGTGGAACCCTGAAAAACAGATTACTCCAAAACTGAGTGGAGCTGAGAGCCAACAGGGAGTTACCCGGCAGTGAGGCTATCTGCCAACTCACCCTACCCACAAACCCACCTATTCACCTGCCAGCTCCATGGAAACCTGAAACCCCGCTTGTTGCAATACTGAGGAGAACTAAGAGAAAGCCACAGCAAGGATTTGACCAAGAGGCCAAGGCACTGCCAACCTCAATTGAAGGAAGAAATGGGTAGTCACCAATGCAAGAATTTCTCCAGCATCCTAAAAAGCGGCATAAAAACACCAGAACCCAGTGGACATGCAAAAGGAAGATTTGATCATCCTAACCCAGAAGAAGTAGAAGAAAACGACTTTAAATGTAACTTTATGAAAATGATAAAGGAAGAAATGAAAAACACCCTTGAAGAAATGAAAAAGAAGCAAACAAAAAGTTGGATGAAACTAATAAATCCCTCAAAGATACCCAAGAAAATCAAGAAAAAGCAAACAAATAAGTGAAGGAAACAGTTCAAGACTTGAGGACTAAAATAGAGGAAATAAGAATTCCAAATTTCGAAAATCTGGGTAAATGAACAGGAACTACAGAGATAAGTATAACCAACATAATACAAGAGCTAGAAGAAAGAATCTCAGGCACTGAAAATACTATACAGGAAATAGACTAATTGTTCAAAGAATCCAACAAATTCTTAACAAAAAACATTCAGAAAATCAGGGACACTATGGAAAGACCAAACAAAAATAATAGGGGCAGAAGAAGGAGAGGAAATCTAGCTCAAAGGCACAGAAAATATATTCAACAAAATTATAGATGAAAACTTTACCCACCTAAAGAAGGATATCCCTATGAAGGTACAAAAAGCTTATAGAACACTGAATAGACTGTATAAAAAAAAAACCCTTACCATATAATAATCAAAACATACAAACCAAAGAAAGAATATTAAGAGCCAGATGGTTTTAGTGCAGAATTTTATCAGAACTTTCAGGAAGAGCTAATATCTATACTCCTCAAAGAACTCCACATAATATAAACAGAAGGGTAACTGCCAAACTCTTTTTATGGGGCTACAGTAATCCTGATACCAAAACCACACAAAGAGTCAACCAAGAAAAAAAATTACAGATTAATCTCACTCATGAATATCAATGCAAAAATTCTCAATAAAATATTGGCAAACCAAATCCAAGAACATATTAAAAAAAATCATCCGCCGGGCAGTGGTGGCGCACGCCTTTAATCCCAGCACTCGGGAGGCAGAAGCAGGTGGATCTCTGTGAGTTCGAGGCCAGCCTGGTCTACAAGAGCTAGTGCCAGGACAGGTTCCAAAGCTACAGAGAAACCCTGTCTCGGAAAACCAAAAAAAAAAAAAACAACAACAACAAATAAAAAAAATCATCCATCATGATCAAGTAGGCTTCATCCCAGAGAGACAGGGCTGGTTCAATATAAGAAAATCTAACATGTAATCCATTATATAAATAAACTGAAAGAAAAAAAAACATATTATCACCTCATTAGATGCTAAAAAAAAACAACACTCGATAAAATTCAACACCCCTTTATGATAAAGGTCTTAGAGAGATTAGGGATAATAAAATCATATCTAAATATAATAAAAGCAATATACAGCAAGCTGACAGCTAACATCAAATTAAATGGAGAGAAACTTAAAGTAATTTCACTAAAATCAAGAACAAGACAAGGCTGTTCACTCTCTCCATATCTCTTCAATATAGTGCCTGAAGTTTTAGTAATAGCAAAAAGACAACATAAGAAAATTAAGAGAAATCAAATTGAAAAGGAAGAAGTCAAACTTTCATTTTTTGCAGATGACATGATAATGTACATTATGACTCCAAAAGCTCTGCCAGAAAACTCCTATAGCTGATAAATACCTTCAGTGATGTGGCAGGATATAAGATCAACTAAAAAAAATCAGTAGCCATCCTATACACAAAAGATAGAGAAGCTGAGAGGGAACTCAGAGAAATATCACCTTTAACAATAGGCACAAATAACATAAAATATCTTGGGATAGCACTAACCAAGGACATGAAAGACTTATTTGACAAGAACTTTAAGTCTTTGAAGAAAGAAATTGAAGAAGAGAACAGAGAATTGAAGGATTTTTCATGCTCTTGGATAGGAAGGATCAACATAGTAAAAATGGCAATCTCAACACAATTCTTCACATACCTTGAAAGAACAATGATCAACTTTATATGGAAAAACAAAAAACTCAGAATAGCCAAAAGAATCCTATACAATAATTGAACTTCCAGAGGCTTTACTATCCCTGACATTAAGCTCTATTACAGAGCTACGGTAATCAAAAAGCCTGGTATTGTGTAACATGAAGGGGGCCTGTTTGTTGGGGTTTCTGTCCCACCCAGTACCCCACAGCTGGCAAGCCCCAAAGAAAATCACACAGAGTTCTCTATAAGTTATAAAGCTGATTGGCCCATTAGGTCAGGCTACTTATTAGTTCTTATGACTTATATTAACCCATTATTCTGATCTATTTTAGCCATATGGCTCAGTACCTTTTTCAGTGGGGTATGTCACATGTTGCTTCTTCAGTGTTCTGGGGTGGACTGGGGGGAATCAACTTCCTTCTTCCCAGAACTTTTCTGTTCTCATTACATTATTTTTACTTCTTGTCTGGTTTTCCCACCTATACTTCCTGCCTGGCCATCAGTGTTAATTTAAAACATGATTGACAGAATACAGACAATTCTCCCACACCAGTATTGGCTAAAAGACAGAGATGTTGACCAATGGAATTGAATTGAAGACCTGAATATTAATCCACATACCTATGAACACCTGATTTTTCACAAAGAAGGAAAATTATACAATGGAAGAAAGAAAGCATCTTCAACAAATGGTGCTGGCATAACTGGATGTCAACCTGTAGAAGAATGAATATAGATCCATATCTATCACCATGCACAAAACTCAAGTCCAAATGAATCAGAGACCTCAATATAAATCTGACCACACTGAACCTATCTCTCCTGCAGGCCACTAAGATCTCCAAGGTATTTCAGAGCAAAACGTAAAGAACTCTTAAGGGATGCTTGCCATATTATGTTTCTTTAGCCATCACAGGGGACCTCTGCAAACTATTACTAAGATCTGAACATGCTAATGATTGGGATAGAATAATTAAATTTCTGGCAGGCAAAAACACAGGGCAGTTAGGTAATGGCTGTCATGTGAGGACATTATCATTTTAAATAAAGGACAGAATATTCAATTTCTAGAATAAATTTTTCTTGTCAATTATATAGGGATAATTGCCATAACAAGTAAGTAGAGCACACTAGCATAATGGCTAATTAAAACAAAAGCAGAAAAGTATTTGGGTTAAGGCTTCACCCCAGCCCCTGGCATATATCCAAAGAGTCTGGAATGTTTGGGTGGAAAGTTCCCCCAAGTTCCCTCTTTTGGGAGTTGCCTCAGTCCAGACTCTATCTCTGAGAAATCCCACGACTCCCACAGGGTATTTAAACTGCCCCTCAGGGAACAAACATGTGGTTTTCGGGTCTCCCTTACCCCCATCTCCTCTATGAGAGCCTGGAAGGCTACTCTGGAGCATTGGTATCCATTAAACTTGGACTTTTTCTAATTCTGTTTGATTTGATATGATTTGGATTATTGCATCAGTGGAGAGGTTTTGGGGGTGCAAACCTTTTCATCTGGAGGCCCCACTGAGGAGGATGTTTTTAACACCAGCCAAGAACCACATGTTGGGAAAATACCCTTCTCTGCGAGGCTAAGATCAGATTCATCTGGGTAAGTTCTGAGTTCCATTAGGGACTAGGGCCTCATATTATTTGGGATATCCTGTGAAAGAAACGGTCATGCCAGGCTCCCAACCTGACCTGGAAAATAGCCTGCTTAGTTCTGGGAAACAAGGGTCTGGCTTGTCCCTGTGGGTTTCTTTATCAGGAGATATCTTTTAAAGAAATTTTTCATACCCCTCTCCTTTTTGACCCAGTATTTACCACAGTGGACACATTGCACCAGTCTTTGAGTCCTGAGTCCTGGCATGGACTTAAAAAAATCGAGGCCTGATCTCCAAACACCTTTGGGCAGGCTTTTATGCAATATTTTTTTTTAATTGGGGCTTTCTGACACCTTACATGCCTAAAACAGTTTCCCAGCACAGAACAAAGAAGCCCCCTATATGCCCTTTGTTTCTGGATGCTGTGCTCCTGCTCCCCCTCCCTAACCTCCCTCTCCCCTTCCCAGCTGTTTACTGTTTGTCTGCATCTCTTGCATGTAATCTGGTCACTCTGGGATTCTCTCTACAATGGATTCATTCCCCCTGCTTTTCCACTTTAAAACTGCATAAGTGTTCCATCCTTATGTTTCTGTTATCCCTTACAGCATTTACTGATCTGTCCCTTAATGGTATCAACTGTGTGCTTGCCTAGCTTATGCAGACTACACCAAAATTTTAAGTTGGTTAACTGACAAAGTTTCAAAAAAATGTTTTGTTTGTCTGTCTGCTAATATAAGTGTATAAATAGTGTGGCCACATTTTGTGTCTGTGTGTACATGTGTGCTTTTTAAAAAAGCTATATAACTTAAAACTCAAGAAAATAACAGCTCTGGAAAATTCAAACATGAATAGTCATCATTTTTGGTTGAAATTAAAGTAAAAATGTCAGAGTCATCTTTGGTAAAAGTTCCCATATGCCCTAGACCTACACAAGAGACATTCCACCTCCAATATACTTTGACTTACTAAAATATTCTTTCTAATCTTCTTGTCTCTACTAGCATCGGTAAGCTATAACTAATTGGGTAAACTATACATATAATTTAACTTATATGTCTAATTTGGATATACCTGACAAGTAATGGTACACTGATTCTCAAGTTCTTTATGGATCTAAGAATATGGCATTGAGAGTATGGCATTTAACAAAAGAGTTGTTTATGACAGAGAGACATGCCAGCTACTGCAACTTCCTGTCGATTGCCTTGGCGGGCTACTTAGTCTAGGGTTAGTAACCCGCCTGGCAGTCAGTTATTCCAGGGTCACGGAGAGGCACTACCTGGAAGATATGGGCTAGGAGACAGGAAGAAGGCTATGCAAAGTTTGTCAAAGCCTCCGTTTATTAGGGACGAGATACAACCTTTTATAGGGTAAGGAGTTGGGGGGATGGGGCACAGAGTTCTGGGCTCTTGCCACGTGGTTCACGTTGGTCACATGGTCCGAGTTGGTCACGTAGGCAGGAGGTTATCTTTGGTCAAGTCACAGTAGGCCTGGCTCACCTAGCTCCCTAGATAGTTTGGAATGTGGGGTGGGTTCCGCTAACAGATAGCTCTCACTAACAGCCAATTTGGGTGTGGGGTAGGCTCTGTCAATAGAACCATTCTTAACACAATTAGGGGTGTGGGGTTCTCTGCAGACTCCCCAGGGTGATGGTTCCTGTAATGATTTTAGGAGGAAATTGGCTCCTGACAGATCCCCCTTTCTTTTATAAAGACAGGCAGCTATTAAGTGAAGGGCATCAGGTCAGAGTCCAACCAAGGTGTCAGATCTAAAAGAGAAGTGACTGGGACAAGGGAAGACCCTCCTCTCGAATGGTGAAGCAATTTACCACTCCTGGGAACAGAGGGGTGCCTTATGATTCTTAGGTCGAGTGGGGACCAGGTCTTTATCCCCCTTACCCGTCTTAGGATTCCCAGTATCCTGTCTTAGGTTGGGGGATTTCCTGCCACAGGTCACCCATCCTTGGAGCTCCTCAAATGAAAGGAATCTAGCGAGATTTAAAATAAACAGATCACAGGGAGTCCTGTCTTAGGCTATGTGGAGGGCATTCCTCGTGCCTGGCACCATGCCATTGTTGAGCCGGCCAGTACAGCCTCTGTATGGTGTGCTGTTCAGGCAAGGATCCACACTAACTCCCGTCATTGGGCCCCTGTGTCTATCACTAATGAAAAGACTGTGAGTAGCTCCTCAAACAAAATATAATGATATAATTTTGGGCACCAATAACTCCATCTTCCAGACAAGAAGAAAGGGCATTTTCCAAACCCAGTATTCACCTTTTAATCTGGCCTTAGGTATCCTCCTTCCTAAATGCCTACTCCACAATAAGATTATGAGTGCTGCCTGCCAACAATTAGGGCAGTATAAAAGGGATCTAAATCTAAATTTTTTAACATATGCATTAAACCCAAACACTTTACAGCGTGTGTCAGACTTTTCCCAACATCTATAAGCAGTTATAAGTATCATTAGATCAATTGCAGTAAGAGTACAATGACATACATTGTTGTTATCAAATACCACCAGTTCCAGTCTCTGAGCAACAGTGACAAGAACCCTAATCTTCCCCCTTCTTAAGTGAAGAAGCATTAGTATTTTAATTAAAATCAGTTTTGTGTCCCAAAAATTAAAACTGTCTGATGTTTAGTACGCATCAGAAGCATCTCAGCATTTGTGCTTTAGGGCAGGTGGGATTCCTGAGTGAGGTGAGCTGGATTCAGCTATCTGAAGCACATCCTGGCACTTCTCAGGTGGGTCTCCCTGGACTCTCTAGGGGCAGAATTGACACCCTGCAGAGTGGTGTAGCAGGTTGTATTATCAGTCACTCCTCTCCTTGGGGGCAGGAAAGGCCGGACCAAGGACCTCTCCCCAATCTCCTCTGGAACTCCTCTGTGGGATGTCCGCAGCCTCAACAGCATCAGATCCAGCTTTTATTTTCTTTCTGTGAAAAGAGCATAAACATATCCTCGACCCCAAATATAAATAGGTCGGGTTTTTTCATAATGCATTGCAAGGGCTTTTTCACCTTGCCTTAGCAAAGGTCAGCTTGGTGTTATCACGCCAGATCCGTTTGCATCAAGATCTGCTTGCAACTTTTTATGAGTTGCTTTCAAGGAGCCTTGTTACGCTCCACAATTTCTTTTTTATTAGCCATATATGCAGCTCTTCCATTGGAAAAGCCATTTGTAAAATTTAGCATAAAATCCTTTAAGGTTTTTTGCTATAACATTAGCAAAATACAGTTGTGTGAATTGTAGCAATGATCTTGGAAAAATAATACATTATTGTTTTTGCTTTTGAATTGAGCAAACATAATTATATTTTTTACCTGCTTGAGTACCTGTTAGGCAGCTTTAAGCTCTCTATTGGAAACTGTTTTTTGTAAGAATTTTACCTAGCGGCTCAAGGTCTTCCATAAGAATATTATAACTAGGGCTTTAACCATTGGACATACAACCAAAAGTTTTTAAGCTATCCTCCTCTTAAGTTTTAAGTCTGCCTTGCAGATAGGAAAATGGAAAAATGAAGCATTTTTTGACTAATAATGCTGGCCTCATTAGACACCAACATGTAGAAGAATGAAAATAAATCTATATCCATCTCCATGTACAAAACTTAAGTTTAAATGAGCCTAAGGCCTCAGCATATAAAAATTATGTTGAACCTCACAGAGAAAAATTTTTTGAAGCACACTTTGCCACATCTCAAACACAGCCTCAGTGGCATAAACATTTGGAGAAACCATAAATCTCCTGAACTGAGAAACTTTTGTATAACAAGACTATATAGTGGGAAAAGATCTTTACTTATCATAAATCCATTCCAAAAATATATGAAGAACTCAGGAAATTAGTTATTAAAAATTTTAATCCCAAAAAATATTTGTTATAGACCTAAACTGAAAACTCTCAGACGAACTTAAAAATGACTGAGACACTTAAAAATGCTCAAACATAACAACCTTTAGAACTCAGAGAAATGTAAACTAAAACTCCGAGATTTTATCTTATCCTTGTAGAAATGACCAAGATTAAAAATTATTGCTAACAATTTATGCTTAAGAAAATGTGGGTAAAGGAAAAACTTTTATTGCTGGAAGTGTAAACTGGTGCTGGAAGTGCATACTGACAGTCACCTTTGGATCACACAAGTATTGAAAAACCTGGATGAACCTGACTCTCCCAGCAGGAAGAGAAGAATCAAAAATCCAGGGCTAGCTGCTTCAGCCCTAGGAATTGCCCTAGGAACCAGCTGAAGACAAAGCCAGACCTTAACCTGGAAAAACAGGTTTTTCAGCTGCAACTATCACAGTACTGTTTTAGGAACTAGGGGATTACAACCTTGGGAGTGGTCCCGAGGCAGGAGAGCTGTCCTCCTGCAACCACCACAGGATTTTTGGAATTTATGACCCTCCCGGACCACTGGGGTGTGGCCCCTTTCCTAAAAAAATTCTTTCTCCTGGTCACTGGGGGTCGAACTCCTCCCCCACCAACCAAGGCCACGTGTGTGACCTCAGCAAGGATGGTCTCCGGGCCCGCACCATCCAGAGACCCAAGTGAGAGTCTCCCCAGCATTGAGGGACCCTCATTTTGTCTATTTTTTAAAATTAGGCAAATATCTACCTCAAAACTTAGCAATACCCCTTTTGGGCCTAAATACAAAGATGTTTGACCAAACCACAAGGACACGTGCTCAGCCATGCCCATAGCAGAACCATTTTATCATAGCAAGAATCTGAAAATAACCCAGATGTACCTCTTTTACATCTAGGATAAATGAGACATCATCCCTTTAAATATTCATGAATACCACAAAATATCTTGGAGTAACTCCAAGCAAGCAGGACAGAAGTTTTTGGGTCCTGTCATCTCTGCCTGTGAAGGCGGAAATGTTTTTTATTTTTAACCATTATCATTTGTTAGAGTATAACTCTGGCCCTTGATAAATTTAATTAAGAGGCCTGAGTCTCAGCAGACCACCTTGAAGCCACACCTAGCAGCAGGAAAGGACCTCAAGCTGAAACAATACGACTCCCACCCAAGAGCGGGCCGTACAAATGGAAAAACTTGTAGGATAAGAACTTTAAATCTTGAAAGATCCCCTACTTTCTTGCGAAAGCAGAAGAAACACAGCAAAAATGACAATTTCACTGAAAGCAGTTTACAGATTTAGTGTAAATGTCCATTAAAAATTATAGCAACATTCCTCACAGAACTCACAGATTTAATGTAAATGTTCATTAAAATTATAGCAAAACTTTCACAGAACTCAAAAGAACAATATAGAACTCAAAAGAACAATCCTCAACCTTATACGAAAGAAATAAAAACTCAGGATAGCCTAAAGAATTCTAAAAATCCTCTGAATGTATCACAATCTTTGATTTTAAAACTTTTTTACAGAAACACAGTACTGAAATTAATCTACCTTAGATATAAACTTATATATCTACAAACTAAAGATTTTTGACCAAGAAGCAAGATTTTTAAAATGGAAAAGAAGCATATTTACTGTCCTGAATGAAGCTGCAGCTTTTTGAGTCTAGATTCCTGTGTAGCAAACCTGCCTGTCAGCTTTCGCTCCATATGGCAGGGGTTCAAAGACATAGGCTCTCTAGCCCTAGCAGCCAGCCTGCTTGGCAGGCGTAGCTGTGTGGATTGTACCCTAACTTCTCACATCTCAAGGGACTCCCTTTTAAGTCCACAAGCAAACACATAAGGCAAACACATGAAGCAAACACATGAATCTCTGTTTTTGACTCTTACTCCTCTCTCCCTGAGTGATTGATTAAATTCCTGTATAAATTTCTCTTCCCTTGAAAGTCCCATATCTTTTTGGACGACGGTGAGCTTGCGCCTACCTTGTCCTGCAGATCTGTCCGAGTTCTACAGCCGCAGAACCTTCTCTTTTCTTCTTGTTGTCCCGGGACTGCGCGTTGTCGTCCGATAGTTGACCGTGCTCCGAGTCGCTGGTTCGGGCGCCACTGTCGATTGCCTTGGCGGGCTACTTAGTCTAGGGTTAGTAACCCGCCTGGCAGTCAGTTATTCCAGGGTCACGGAGAGGCACTACCTGGAAGATATGGGCTAGGAGACAGGAAGAAGGCTATGCAAAGTTTGTCAAAGCCTCCGTTTATTAGGGACGAGATACAACCTTTTATAGGGTAAGGAGTTGGGGGGATGGGGCACAGGGTTCTGGGCTCTTGCCACGTGGTTCACGTTGGTCACATGGTCCGAGTTGGTCACGTAGGCAGGAGGTTATCTTTGGTCAAGTCACAGTAGGCCTGGCTCACCTAGCTCCCTAGATGGTTTGGAATGTGGGGTGGGTTCCGCTAACAGATAGCTCTCATTAACAGCCAATTTGGGTGTGGGGTAGGCTCTGTCAATAGAACTATTCTTAACACAATTAGGGGTGTGGGGTTCTCTGCAGACTCCCCAGGGTGATGGTTCCTGTAATGATTTTAGGAAGAAATTGGCTCCTGACAACTTCCTATAGCTTCTCCAAGAAGATGCACTGTTTCAGAAGACCTTCCACCTGGAGGCTTGCCTTTTGGTATAGCAAAGCCATCCACACAGCAAAAATCTGCCTTTTACTTCATCAAATTCCTGGACACTACACTGGGGGATCAATTGTCTCATCCTGCCAAGACATGAGACAGAACCCCACCCCCATAGGAAAATCATTGGGCCTCCTGGACTCAGAAGCTAATGGTAAGTACTACTTCTAAGACTGGAGTCTGCCAAAGACCAAGGAGTCTTGAAATTGCCTGTGTAGCTGAATAAATTCTGTCTCATTTCTGCTCATTGATCCCTCTGTCTAATGGTCCTTGATGACTTAAGGTGCTGGTAGTTCATTACTTCATTTGTTAAGTTTCCTGTTAAAAAGACAGACAGATATTACTCTTTCACAGGCTTCATCGTACAGGATTAACAGTATTCAGGTATCTTCAAAGGTTTAGAGTTTTCAGTTTCCTTTATCTGATCTGGTAAAAACTAACAGTCTCCAGACCCTATTTTAACCCCACCCATTTTGAAGCATGTTTTACAGTTCACTCCTGCTGTCTTGTCCAAGACCAACTTGTAGAGGGACTTCCAGATAACGCCAGCATCTGTACCAGCTCCTGGGACTTTACTCCCTCTCCTTGCTCAAATGGACACCTATTCAACAACTAAAATCTGGTTTTAAAGGGCATATCTACTCTCATGTCTCACCTATTTATCTGTGCCTCTCCTGTACAACCATTCTTTCTGGCAGTTAATCACCCTTTCCATGGTTGGTGCCAATGATAGGACCAGTAATAACAATCTATTTTTCCCTAGCCACTTGCCTTCTCATCTCTCTCAAGGAACAGATGCCTAAGGTCTCCAGGATGACAGGTCACAAGATACTTCTCCAGCCACACCTTCTGCTGAGTGTGAGCCCACCATGTTCCAACTCTACCCTCTCCCATATTACCCCACAGAATATAGCCAGACTTGAGCCTGCACCCCTATACCCAAAGAATCTGGAATGTTTATGTTAAGGTTTCAGTCCAGCTCCTGGAATCCATATATCCATGGAGTCTGGAAAGTTAGGGTGGAAGGTCCATCCCAAGCCCCCCCCCCAGGAGTTGCCTCAGTCTAGATTTCACCTCTCAGAAAGCCCTCTTAACAATGATTTGAGGTGTATGACTCATCCAAATATGGATGATAATATTCATTCAACAGATTAGAGTCATAGACTAAGTAGGTATGAGAAAGTGAGCTAAGCACATTCTTCACTCTTTTTCTTGATTATATATGCAACATTACAGACAGTCCCCTTCCCGTAGACATATCTCTACCATAAACTTTAAAGTCACCTGAACTATAAGTCAAACACTTTTTTCATTGCTGTTGTCAGGTATTTTGTATACCAAAGTCACTAATGTAGCAGCAACAGGAGGAGGAGGAGCAGGGAAGAATGGAAAGAGGAGGAGGAACAAAAGAAGAATAATGGGAAAAATGAGGAGTGACTAATTTGAGACTAATTGGAGAACTGGATGATACTAGACAATGTTTTGTAAAATAAAATTACATCCCACACCCAACCCCACCCCACCCCAGTTCACTGTCCTTTCTCTAATGCCTTGAATGCACTGTCCCTTGCTCTAATTCAAATTCATGTACTCTAATTTTTGTTGTTTTGGCATATATATATGCATATTCATATGTTTGTATATTTCTAAATATATAAATTCAAATAGGTCTTTCCATAATATTGCTTGTATGTATTTTTTTCAGGGCTGACCATTTGGTATTAGATAACCAATCGATACTTTCTTCCCCAGAGAAGAATGCTAGTCACATTCTCAGCATCCCTTAGTAGTCTATAGTTCTATTGCTAAAATGAGGCTCCCTAAGCTTTTTCTCTTCTACATTAGCATGTCTATTGATGTCATTCTTGTTTAGGCAGCTGTGTTGATAATCAATCTCACAGCAAACTTCCTATTCCTCTGGCTTTTATAATCATTCTGCTTCTTCTACTACAGGACTTCTGAGGTCCAGGATAGGTGAATCAGTAGAGACTGTGATGCACAGCTCTGTGTCTTGATTAGTTGTCATTTTCTGGATTTTTCTCTATCCATTACAAACATTTGTTGTTTAAGAATAAATGTTTAGAATGTATTTAAGAATTATGTAAAGTCGTGGCTATAGGTTCTTCTGCATGATTCAGGAATCCAGTAGCCCCAGTTAGTTGTTGAGATCTCCAGTACCAGGTATACTTTCCTTTTTGTTGAGCAAACTTAAGATAGTGAACCTAGTGATGAAAGAACATGAAGAGAGAATCACGTAAAGTTTCATTTAGGTAAGTACATCATCAAAATTGGACCTCTTTTCTATTTATCAATTACCTTCAATTGTGTCTTAATAGTCAACTTGCAATTACAGCTCAAATGAAATTTACCAACAAATTAAAGCAATATGATTCATAGAGGATTAAAACAATTAATAACTGGTATAGGTACATTGCAAGAGAACAAAATGCAAACATCTTGAAGTTGGGAAACTAAGATTTATTGAGATAAAGGAATATTTTGAATCTACTTTAAAAATAGAAATTTAAATGAGAACATGTTCTTTCCCTTTATTTACCCTCAAATCAAATTTAACATCAAAATGATAGACAGTTATTGTTGAGAGCCACACTGATTTATGTCTTTCTCAGAGGTCCTGAAGAAAGAACATAGGAAACACTAGTTCTGTGTCCTTGTTCAGCAGACTCAGGCTGGAATGTGACTGGAGAAATTAAGGTGTGGTTTCTTTTTATATAACTCTTTCACTGGCTTGTAGTTTTTAATCTTAAAGCAGCTGTGTCTGAGGCATAACTGAAGCAGGCTACCTCCATAATGGGCTTGAACACCTTTTTATAGTAAAGACAAACTAGGTTTATATCTCCTTATGACTAAATATCTGTTTCTCAAGGACAGATTATACCCCACCTGTCATCTTAACTGCAAATTGTTCTGCACTGCCTATTCCAGGAAGTATGCCTTTCTTTCAAAAGTTGTTCTGAACATCTTGCAACCCTACCCTTCTTTCTAATAGTCTTATAATCACCTGATGTTATGACTACCTTGTTATGATCACCTAGTTATGCTTATGTTATGCTTTTATAAGCCCCACCTATTTATGCAAGAAATCCCATCACTTCCGAGCTTTAAAAAAAAAATTTTCCCTCACATCCAATGTTGACCACGTGAACCTTGTCTTTAGGGGGAAAGAGCCTATGTAGGTGAATAAAAAATGCTTGTTTTAATTAGTTCCTTAGTTTAATTAATTTGGTCATGGTGGTTTGGGTTAGTAATCTTTCTTCTTGTATCTTTGGGATTAGCATTATCCAGTATTCTTTGTCATCATTGTCTGATTTAGTTTTCTGCTTATGTTAACCATTTCCCCACTGCAAATAGTTGAGAGATGCTGTACTTTTTAAGAAACTTTCATGGAGTAAGTCATCACCTTCTGCAAGACCTGCTGGTTCCATTTTCCTGTTTTATTTATCATCTTCTCTTCTCCCCCTTGACACATTGCCATTTGGGACCTTTATTCCTGGAAGTTAGATTCAGAGTCCAGTTAATATAGCATATTGTAAAGCAGTCTAAGCAAGAGCAGTTTCTTGATCAAATGGCTGGTCTCACCACATCAAAAGAAAACTCCACATGGCTTCTTCCATTCCCATAATCCTCATGAAATAATTTATGCTGTCAGGAACAAATGTGTCTCACTGTCAAGAAAAATCTAATTTCTTAAAATATTTTAAATGACATATTGTGTAGATTTTCAAAGTCTTTGAATATTGCCTATCTATTTGAAACATATATAGAAAACCTAACATGAATATGTTTGATTATTATAAATGACTATTTGTATTTTTAATTATACATTAAATTTTTAAATTAGGTGCATAAGCATAATACTTTAATAAGAGTAGAAATATAAATATGTCATAACAAATTGACCTGAAATATTTGTATCAATAAACCAAAATTTTTATCAATGTAAAGTATTTTGAGATTAAAAGTTGTTTTTTGAATTAAAATAAATTTAATAATTTACCTTTTTAATTATTTCAATATCATAGCCCCCCATTCATTTAGAAAGAGATTGACTATGAACATTAACCATTTGTAACTAACCCCCTTAAATTTAAAAAAAAAATTATAAACAATATTTTGGAAAATTGGGCATAGTTTTCTATACTACTTTCTGCTGATTGGGGGCAATGGTAATCTTATGGGGATACTGAGAAAATTTAGAATTATGGTAAAACATTGGCTGTAGTAGTCTATGGGGCTGCACAGTCTCAGCTTCAACATTCATCAGAAGCTCTTCTGGACATTGGATCTCCAGGTTCATTGCTCCCTTGGAGACCTCTCACGGTGTCTGACTGGATCAAATTATATTAGCCTGGAAGGAATCCACAGTTTCTCATCTTCTATAGAAAGAAAGACAGAACTTCTTTTACAAAGCAACGTATACATAGACCAAATATTGAAGTTAAGATAACTTTATGTTTGTTTAGCTTAGAAGCCTACACAATCAAATGTCTTTCTGCAATTAGGTCATTAACAGTCAAGAAAGTGAAAAAAAAAACCAATAGTGTATATAATCCAGACTCTCTGTGTATTTTTTATCTCTACATGACCTATTTCTTTTATATTATTTTTACTGTCTCTTTAATGACTTTATTTTATTTTTAGACATTTCTATAACACTTTATACCCATTTTCTTTTTTTCTTAAGCCTATATACATTGTTTAAACACACTGTGATCCATTTAGATATTAATTTTTGACTGAATTTGACATTATTGTGTATTTGAAATCCTTTTTTGATTACTTCTTTAAACTGTAAAATAGGCATGACTAGGACCAGAGTGGCTGTTTTGGCTGCTTTTTTATGACCCACGCAGCTTTGCAACATGGCAGAGGTAGCAATGAGTGCCATGCTTATCACCATCCCCAATGCTGCCATCAAGTAGTGTGCAGAAGGTACTCAAACCTTTTTTGTATCTATGAGCAAACTAATCAGTCTGATTAGTCTCTCTGTACCAAGGCCTCTGTGAGAGTATGGAAACACTCCATACTGCTTAGCACATGGTGGCAGGTGGCCGGCTCCATCTTGCAGGCACCTGTTTGGAGACACATCTTTGTACTGCTGCTGGCATAAGACTGTGAGACTAAGAAGCTTTATGCAGCTCCATTTCTGTACATTTAGAACTTTCTCAGGCCCTATGAAAATTTGAGAACCTCACACTGTTATGTCATCTATAGTTGAAGGTTTCTGGTCCTGCCATATATTTAGACACAACTCAGAGGCTTAATATTAACTACAAGCTCAGGCTTAGTATTACCTAGCTCTTAAAATTTAAATTAAAACATTTTTATTTGTCTGTATTATACCATGTGGCTCATGGCTTTTACCTTACATCTTGCTTCCCTGGTGGCTGCTGCCATGTCACTTACTCCACCTTCTTTTTCCCTGTACCTTTGCTTGGATTTCCCACCTGGTTCTCTTCTGTCTGACTATTGGTCCAATCAGCTTCTTTATTAATCAATCGTAATAAAACATATTGACAACATACAGAAAGTTATCCCACATCAGTATCTTCCCTCAGTGTCTCTAGCTCTCAATTCCCCTTCTAGTTAAACACTTTAGTGTCTTACTGTAGATCATGTCATTTCAGAGACCAGAAATATTGTTTAAAAATGGGAGTAATGGAAGAGATTATGGCATTTTTGCTTACAGGTCACTTCATAGAACTCAGGATCCTCATCAACTGTACAGAAGTCTGAAAGTTATTATTCATATATGGAAGTAGAAGCAAAACATGACTTAGTAAGGAACTTTTCCATTTCTGCCACACAAATCCCCTACACACTTTAGTTTCTTTACTTTTTACTACAATGTTCTTAAAGGTAAGAAAAGTTGGACCAATCATTGATGATGCTCCTCCTGAGTGTCACTGTGACATTTTTAGATGTATCTTGAGAGCTAGGGAGGAGAATCAGAACTGACTTTGTTGCACCCACCTACCTTCTTACCCATGCGCACAGTATTTCTTCTTCTATGCTAAGTAGTTTTTGTTTAATCAGTGAAGACTTGAACCAAAAGCTAAACCAACAACTTGTTGCCCACCAAAGAATCAGAGGAAATTGTTCTTTCGCATTAGGACTGCAGTTAGGTTATGAAGCCTGTGGATGGAGTGTAAATATCAGATGTAAATCTGGAACTTGACTTTTTATCTCATAATAGAATGACTGCAACTATCTTAAGTATTTCAAAATCTTCATGTGGAAGGAAAGGCAGTGCTATTCTAGATGTCGCAATTAAAAAGAACCACAAACAAATGGCTGCGTTCCTGCCTGGCTGTCTTTATTGACCCATAATTCAAACAAGCCTCAATCTTCTTTTAAATCTTGGGCTTAAAAAAAAAAAAACTGTCTCCTGTCACTTTAGCTCCAGAAACAGTAAAGTTTAACATTTTTCAATGTGGCCCCAGGGACACAGATACTTTTGAAAGTCAGATAAACTAATAGCTCCCATCATTCATTTGGAACCCAATGAAGAATAATAGCTATTCGAATCAGGATACATCTGTGTGGTGGATTGAAAGAAAATGCACTCAAAGGTAGTGCCACTATTAAGAGATCTGACCTTCTTGTAGTAGGTGTGGTCTCATTGGAGAAGGTGTGTCACTGTGGAAGCAGTCTCCAGGTCATTGTAACGAATTATTAAAAACTGCTGCAAGATCTCCAGCAGACAGGGGCAGTGGGTTACAAGAGCAGCCAGTCCTGGGCAGGGCCAGGGCTTGAGACCATGCAGGAGGTCTCCAAAGGTGGCTGGTCCCCTGGGTGTTTCCGGTGGCTAACTATGTGGGTGGTGGGCCGGTAAAAGACAGGCACACCATGTAGAGTAAAGTTGGACATTTATTAGGTGGGTTATGAAGGGGAAAGGAAAAGGAGAGAAGAGGGGAGAGAGAGAAGTGGGGAGAGGCAGAAACTGCCTCTTCAGTGGAAGATGGAGAAGAGAAGACCAAGGCTGCAAGCAGTGAGGGAGTCAGCATGGCTTGTCTCTTAAAAGGACAGAACAGATCATTATAGTCATATTATATATGCTAAAGAAACTGCACACTGTCTTAATTCACTTCCTTTTGTCTGCCTGATGTAGATATAAGGTTATTTCTCCAGTATCATGTCTTCCTTCATGCCAATATGTCACAACATGATGACAACGGTCTAAACATTTGAGAAGGTAAGCTACCTCAATTAAATGATTTTCTTTTATAAGAGTTTCTAAGGTCATGGTGTCACTTCACAGCAGTAGAAACCCTAAGACAATGTGAAAGACGTTCAAGTGGTAAAGTATCAGACCTTCTGTGTAAAGTATATGAATGAGTTCACAGTTCCTGTGATCTTTCAAAGATAAGTTTGAAATACTTTCTTAAATCAAAACCCCGAGTCAAAGATCTTGTAGTAGTAACAGAAGCAAACAAATGGGTTCATTCTAGATTTCTCTATTCCCTTTCTAAAGCTTATTCCATCTATTTATCCAAAAACAGAAGGTTACCAGGAACAGGGAACTTGGAAAAATAGGGCTTAAACCTAGTATTAGCTGTCATTTCCTACCTTCTTCTAGTGTCTGCTTTCAGAATGTCTACCAACATAAAGGCAGCAACAATATTTGGAAATACACTGTGGGCAGTGTAGGATAGGTTGTATGATTGTCTACTGTTGAGTTCATCTTTCTCTTGTGATATAATTGTGCATACTTATCCATTCTCAGTTGAAGATGTTATGTATCTCAATAGATCTAGCTGATAGCCTCATTTACATCACTTGATCAATTTCAGATGCAAGATTTGATATTCTTTGGCATGTGGACATATTCTCCTTTAATAAAATTCAATAAAAGAAAACCAAGGAGAAGATAGCTATGAATAAAATGTTTATTTTTGTTAGCAAATAGAATTGAGAAGGACATTTACAACACTTTTTAAAGCTAATATAGGATCTCACTAGCCAATCATCTAACAAATAGTGAATATTTAACATATAATTTGCTAGATGGCACATAACAACTGTAATAATAAAAAATATCATGGTTCCATTCAGGTATACACAACAATAAGAGCTCTTTCAAATGGCTTTGTTCCTCTTCCATAATTGTTCTCATCCCTGAAAGAAAACTAAGTGTGGTAGTCAAATCTGTATACAATGCCCTCTGATCCCTAGAGTGTCTATTTGTCAAAATTATAAAAAAGAATAAGAAGGCAGACTATTCTTCATGAATAGCTTACTAGTGGCTGCTATGTATGTTGGATGCTTCCAGGTTCGTTGTCTCTTATTCAATGATGAAATAGGTGCAAAGCAACACTGAATACAAAACAAATGGATAAATCTGGTCAGATGACCTTTAACAGCAGCAGTAAGTGAGGACACTCCAGAGTTCCAATTGTTGTTGTTATTGTTTGTTTGTTTGTTTTAATGGGGTTCAAAAGGAAGAATTGCTTATTTCTAGGAATATATTTAATTGGGTTTCTATCTTCACTGACTAATTGACAAGCTTGGATTATGCATCCTTTGCTAACTGTGTATATCCTTTCCTGTAATACTTCTGATATTAATCATTTACACATATGCACTGGCATAAATAAGATGCTACAAAAGGGAAGTCACATAGGAGTTCAATTCTAACACACAGTATATATTATTGCATGTGTATTCAAAATAATTCTAGGTTAGCCTAGATTAGTCTTTTTTCTTCTTTTAGACCTGGACATAAGTGGAGTATAATTAAGTAGTAGAACTAAGTTTAATAGTTGTTTAGGGAAACAGAAACTATCCTATTATTCAGAGTAATATATGTAGGTAGTTCAGTGCTGGCAGGGGTACCACATTGATATAGTGTTGTTAGATGCATGCCTGGAAACGTGGTTTTTGGGCATAGAGCATGCTGGTACAACTCCAGGATATTAACCAAAATCTCTACACTAAGTGTTACTGCTTCAGCTGTTTTATACATGAAAAGGTAATTTACCGGTAAAATTTAAGTATTTAATTGGTCTTAAGGAAATCATCTTAGCTAATCTACTCATTAAAGCTTTTTAAAAGTTGAGAGATTTTTCTCACTGGAAAGTAAAATTAATAGTGATACATGACAGAACCACAGCTGATATTGATAAACAACAAAACCATAGCTGCTTTATGACAAAAGGTGCCATCTGACTCACTACGGTCTCTGAAAACTAACAGCAATCTAAATAACAGTCAGCAAGAAATTAGAAGACTCAGTCCTACAACCTCCATTTCCCTGACCCCCACTAAATGAGTTCTGTTTACAGTAAGCAAGAGTCCTCACCAAGAAGTGTAGTTTGGCCAACAATTTGATTTCGATCATTTAAGAACCTAAGCAGATCTCCTAAGGTGAGCATCTGTGGGCCCATATTTCGATATGGCACAAAAGCCATTAGCCCGGTCAGAGCTGACCACATAGCTCTGCAGACAAACTGTCTCTGCCCCTAACAAAGGCCAGGATGCCTGCTCCTAGCTTCTTTTGTTAAGATGTGGATTACCTGAGAAGAGATGTTTGACTGAAGCTGATGACTTAAGAGTTCAGATATTTGGTGCTTCTTTCGTTTTGTAATTTGGAAGGATGTCTTATAGAGATGCTAATACAGGGCCTACCTGACTGCTAGATGCGGATGTGATTTGAGTCCAGGCACTTGGCTGCCTAAGGAATGGCGTAATGTGTTTTCCCCCTTCCCCGCTCAATTTGGTGTGGGCATATAAAATGTTTGGAGAATAAAAGGTGAGCTGGCCATTTTCCATGATGACGGTGTAAGCTGTGTCGATTCTTTTCCTCGCGACTCCGTTCCAGCCGGTTTGAGGAATTAGGGAATTTATGTTGGACCCTCAGGGGCCACGACAAGCATCCAAACTGCCTAGGCTCCCCCAAAGCCAGTACGTGCAGTAGGATCAAAAACCCTCTGCGATTGTTCTTGAGTTCTCAGTATTCCTCATTGTCCTCTATGTTCAGCCAGTCCGGATTTATCCCATGCTTTTTCAGGCCCAGGCCAGCTGGCCTTGGTGAGTTCCAGATAGAACATCCCCATTGTCTCAGTGTGTGGGTGCACCCCTCGCTGTCCTGAGTTCCTTGCTCGTGCTCCGTCTCCTTCTGCTCCTGATTTGGACCTTGAGATTTCTGTCCCGTGCTCCTCTGTCTCTGTCTCCTTTCATCGCCTGATGAAGGTTAATATTCATGAGGATGCCTATGTGTTTGTCTTTGGGTTCACCTTCTTACTTAGCTTCTCTAGGAACATGCATTATAAGCCCAATGTCCTTTATTTATGGCTAGAAACCAAATATGAGTGAGTACATCCCATGTTCCTCTTTTTGGGTCTGGCTTACCTCACTCAGGATAGTGTTTTCTATTTCCATCCATTTGTATGCAAAATTCAAGAAGTCCTTGTTTTTTACTGCTGAGTAATACTCTAATATGTATATATTCCATACTTTCTTCATCCATTCTTCCGTTGAAGGGCATCTAGGTTGTTTCCAGGTTCTGGCTATTACAAACAATGCTGCCATGAACATAGTTGAGCATATACTTTTGTTGTATGATAGGGCCTCTCTTGGGTATATTCCCAAGAGTGGTATTGCTGGATCCTTGGGCTTCCCACAGGTCAGGGAACCCTGATTGCTCTTCAAGCAGATGAGGGAGGGTGACTTGATCGGGGGAGGGGGAGGGAAATGGGAGGCGGTTGCGGGGAGGAGGCAGAAATCCTTAATAAATAAATAAATTAAAAAAAATTAAAAAAAAGAAAAAGAGCAATGTCAGGGAAGTGAGAAATTGCTAAAAGAGGTGTGCAGGTTAATAAAGAGGTTGAATGTAAATTATTTTAAAAGAAGTAGTGACTAAAACATCAAAGTACTATTGGAGGAATCTTGGGCAGTGTTTTTTTTTTTACATAACTTGAATAAAATAAAATTGAGAATAAAATATTTCCATAACATGCCACAAAAAAAAATAAATCCCTCACCCCAACCTTAACTACGTCAAAAACCCAACTCTGAGTTCGGGGCTCTCCAATTACTGCAATATGTAGGACACACAGAGAGACGGAGTTTGCAAAGTTGTATAAAATAAAGGCTCTTTGCTTTAAAAAAAAAAGAACCTAAGCAGAAAATATAAATTAGCTCATAACACACTTTGCCCCTACCATGTTTTATTTCTAACAACAAAGTTTGTAATAAGTATTTACATAACAATAAAAGACTAATGCAATGATTCAATTTACTTTTAGTCTTCTGTGACTGTCATAGTTCAAGCTACCATGCACTGCCAACCATCTATATAAGTAGACTAGGTAGCCATCAATAAAGTCAGCCACCCAATTGTTATGACTCCTAGGGTATTGAGATGATAGCTTTAATCCTAAACATCCCTGATTTGTATGTCAGTGCCTAAAATCCCTTGAATTGTGGGCAAAGCCTTTCTTATAACACATAGTTTCAACTGGTTATCTTCAGAAAGGAACTTTAATGTCTTAAAGTTATTCACACTAAATTTGAAAGGGAACCTAGAGTGAAAGAAAGTGCTGTCTCCAGAGTTGGCACAAGCAAGGTCAGTCATGAGGGGTGACAGAGCAGAGATATAATGGTAGAACAATAACACCATCTTGTCACAGCTAAGTGGAGAATGGTCCCACTTTCTTCCTTGATGAATTTAAATATGTCCATAAAGTTCTCTTTCCTGCTTCTCCATGTTTGTTTTTATTTCATAAAGCAAAGTTTCTAATTTACCATAATACTAAATCCTTTTTTCTTTATTTTAGCTTGCTACAAAAGTGTCATATTACTCAATGAAATCTCCAACTCCAAGCAAAAGATACTGGATGAATTAGACTAATCACAATACATTTGTTGCATTCCCTTTCTGAATTCACAGTGACTGTCAAAGAGATTCAACCTGAGATGTTTCTTCCTGGTTTGTGACTCTGCTTATTCAGGACTTCTAGCAATGTATACTAGCTTGTAATCCTTTATCTCGTCTTTGAAGTGTTATAGGGACCTTTCTGGAAAAAAGCACTTCAACACCAATGAGAGTAGAAAAGAATAGATGTTAAAGTGGACGAAATCCAGAACAGCTGCTGAAACACTTTGATACCAGGTACAGTATGAATTTTTATTTTATATCCTAAACCCACAAGGGATGGTAGGCAAGCAAGCAACTTTTTACAGATAGTTATACATAGTAGTCAACAAGTTGTTAAGAACAATGACCCATTATTTCAGCTATTCTTCCAGGTTATTCTTTCCTAGGTAACAAGTGAAATAATGCTTAGCAAACAAGCAGTAGAACCAGCATTTTAACTAAATTACAAAATAAATCAATATCTAATAACTGACTTTTTCTACCTTGTTCATTTTCATTTCCTCTTCACCTTCATAATACCTTACGAATTTATCTTGAAGAAATGGGTTGGTTCTCCCAATGTATTATCTGCACTGTTCTCTGTTGGCTCATTTGCACCCCTAACCTGAACCCGAACCCAAACCCAAACCTGAACCCGAACCCTAACCATAGCATTTGAGAGGACCACTGTTGTCAAAAAATCTATTCCATTGATAAAAGTGACAAAACTTTCCTGAACAATAATTAAGTTTTTCATGATCTGAGTAGAGACAAGGCTATATTGGTTGTGTTGACTGCCTATTACAGCAGGACTGGTGGTTATAGATTTTGTCAGGGACATTCCTAACAGGAATTATAAAACTAAAATAGGTAATATTATTATTATTATTATTATTATTTATTATCTCTTGAATATAAAGCACAGTTTGTAGGACTATACAAATCTCCTATCAGGACTGTGAGAGTTTCCTAACCAGTAGTTGGAGCAATTTATATGTTCATAGTCCTATGTGGTACATAGGGTATGGTGAATGTGACCAACATCAAGCAGGTCCCTGTCTGCCTTGCTGCCTTGTAGTGACTTAAAAAATCTTACCTTGGAGCCAAACATATATTCCCATTTGTCACCTCCTATTATAGGACATTAGTGCCCACTTAGGTGAAAGAACCTTAGCAAAACTATAGGTTAGGGCCCACTCATATCCTGTAGTCACAGAGCTTAGAGACCCTTACAAGTATTCATATATTCATTCACCATTCCTTCAGAAATTATCCATTTACATTTTCAATTTCTGGTCTATATATTTCTCCACAGACCAATACCAGTGCCTCAGTATCCCTTCAAGTCTTTATCTTGGAGACTACTGCCACCCTGTAACCCACTGAGGTTTCAGTTGCAGTCTTCAGCAGGGTGACCAAACCCGTGCTGGTTCTTTCTGCCTATATCCCAGTGGTCCTCCACTGGTCTGGACATCCAACCTAGGGTTCTCTTCTTCTATGTGGAGACTCCAGTCCTGGGTCCTATAGTCCCCTTGGTTACTAAAATGAGCCTTGAGGATCCCATTAAAAATATCAGCTTCCTATTAAATCTGAGGGAACACCAGACTTTCACATCACACCTGTGCAATTAAAGTGCTGCCACTGAGAGCTCCTTGTCAGTCAATGTGAAAATGCAGCTGCAATGCCTGAGAAACCCAGCTGACAGGAAGCTGAATGGCAACCTCTTATTTGTTCCCCATTTCTCCTGATTTATACAGCAACATAATTGATAGAGCTATAGCTATATATAATTGATAGAGATATCTTCTTATTGACTCATTTATATATATAATTGATAGAGATATCTTCTTATTGACTCATTTATCACATGATCAAAGCCTTGCCTAGCTGGCAAAGCACCTCTTATTTCAGATACACTTAATGGAGGTTTTGCCTCTGCCATTAGCAAAATAGTTGTACAAGAAGCTCAGTGCTACAACAATTCCCTTATTCAGGACTATAGAGATTCACTCTAAATCCTATTAGGGGAAAAGAAAAGATGGCTGTGTTGTATTTTCAGTGGATCCAAAATTGGAAAGAACCACCGCACATTTCCGTCAATGACTGAATAAACAAATGCCAAGTATTATTTTTTATCAATCGGATAATTATATAAGCATGTTCATTCCTGTATAACCATAAAAAAATCACCATAGACTTGGATACTTGAAGAATTATTAACAAATAATAGTTCCATGAAACCCTTGCTGCTTTCAAGCCAAGATTCATTTTAAATGCTTTCAATGACCTTTCTCAGATTATGTCCAGTACACTGCATAACACATCAACATTTATATTACTTTGGCATGTTAGGTGACCATTTTCTTTTCTCTCCTGCCATACGGTCTTCTGATTAGGGCACTTGCTATGAATTTGGAAACACTATTACCATCAAGATAGAAGTGGCTAATTGCTTTTTATCAAAATGCCATAGATATACTATAAGGCTAGAAAGGTCAGAGCATTTTATCAATTTCTTAGTTCCTGGAAGGATCAATAAACGTCTGTGAGTGATCACTGCTCTGTCAGTGCTTTCTTCTAAAATAAAAAAATACCCTTTTTGAAAAAGCAGAAAGTCTTTTTTTTTTTTTTTTTTTGCTATAATAGGAATTGATAAGAAAAATACCCAATTGATTGTCCCAATTGACAGACCCTTCTGCTCCTGACATCTCAATATACAGGTCATATAACCTATATTTCTTAAAGGTTTATTAGGAAATAGAATTTTACACATTTAGATCTATCCTTATCATATTTGTTATGTCAGATGCTAAAGCAAATCAACACCCATATGAAGGCTTAAGTTACAAAACAATCCCACATAAGTTCAGAATTATGGATAATAAAAGGGTTATTTATTCAAGGGGAAAACTTACAGATCACTGTCCTAGACAACCATCCTCTGAGTGAACAGGAATAGAGTGTAGCAACTGGAAGCGGGAGCCAGAAACAAGAAAGCAGTCACATGGTTACCGTTTCTTTTTATAGTATAAGAGACCTCACCCAAGTTTGCTGGTATCTTAAAGGCTATTGTCTGAAGGAGCAGAATGTGCTCCCACAGCACCTCCCTTTTTTGTTTAAAAAAGAAAATTCCAAACCCAATAAAAAACTATATACACTAGGAACAGATATTAAGTATAATGAGAATTACAACCAGCATAAACAATATTAAGCAAGGAACATATGCTAAATGTTTTAATAAACATTTTATTCTATGGAGTCTAAGTCTACTATAGGAAATGGCTTGGCTAGACCATAAGAGTACAGTAACTATGACTATCTAATCTTCAACCCCATTGAAGGCCTGAAAAGGGAGATAATATTACTTGAGCAGGCAGGAAGTACAATGAAGTAGCTTCCAAAGTGAGCAATATATGACAGAGGAAATTAGCTAACTGAACAATCACCCAAAGTCTTGTTTTGCAATGTTGAAGCAACCAACTTTGGCTAAGGCCTAGCATAACTGATAGACCATTTTTAGAGACAGAAAATATTTCAAAACCATCTTACCCTGTCGTGGCAAGATTTGACAGTCCTGCTTATCCATTTCTGGATACTATATAACTTGTCAGTGGTTGAGGCATTGTCAGTTCCTTGCTCAAAAGCCAGTTGTGCCAAGAAGAAACAAGCTCCAAGTGAAATGTCTTTGGTGCTCAACATTCTCTCAGGAATAGATCGGTGGTGTCAGAAGCAATCATGTCTCATGTCAACAGAACCCTAAATTATGTAAATTCCATGTTCCACAGATACTTGAAGTGGATGAAGATTACTCTCTAGACAGAATACAATCTCTATGTATCTAAAGAACTTAATTCATCTGACTGTATGTACAACAAATATGAAAAATATTGACCTATAAGATTTAATACATGTATAACTTAAAGAGTAAAACTTCATGTCAGAATATTAAATAATCTGTAAACAAATGTGCAAAAATGAGGACAATGACCTCAAAATGTAAACAATATATAAGTATCTTGATCAGAGTTAGGAGTAATATATAATACAATATTAAAATATATCCTAAAAGTTGAATCAATATACAAATGACCTAAATCAAGCATACATATATACAATCTGACAAAATAACATTGCATAGTTGTATAAATGCAAACAAAGATAACAAATATAATTTGAACTTTTATCAATATACAAAAACTATACCAATGTAAATTATCCATAAGTAATAGTTTACAGGTTTTCACTTTATTACCCCCTTTTTCTAGAACAAACATAGTTTTCACCCCAACCATCTATCTAGTACAAGTAATAATCAACAACTTCTAAACAGTGCTCCAAACCCTATGGACAAACTTTTCTGGGATAGGAGGCATAATCTTCTAGAATTACTTCCTGCTGTCATAGAGGTCATGTTTTCTTAATGGGATCCTGCAAAGTTCCAAAATTACTGTCTAGTATAGTGGCAAACAATCTCTGAGAAGTCAATAGTTTTTATTGTTGTTGTTGTTGTTTTCCAAAGTTCTCATTTGGAGTTCAAATCCAACGTGGTCAACTATATCCACATAAAACCTGAGAAAGCTTAAAAAGTAATTCTAGATTTAAAAAAAACAAAACAGAACTTGACACAGCTTTTTACTGTTTGCTGATAGCTTGCTGAAGCTCCTTTAAAGGAGATTTTTCTGAATTAGTTGAAGCAGAAAAAAAGCAATGGTTTTAAAATGCCTGCTTCTTGGGCTTTGCTGTGAACATGACCTCTGGCTCTGGAGACAGAGCATTTGGATAGGGTTTTTGAACAGATTGCTGCAGCTTGATTAAGGGTGGCACACACTGGCTGTGTGCCTAGAAGTGGGGCAATGTGCACGGCTCAGAGGCGACACCTAAGCAATGATAAAGTTTAAGTTTTTAAGAAGCACTTAGCATTTTAACAAGTGTTCCCAAAATTCCCCACCCCATCTCCTTTTCCCACTCCCCTCCTTCTCCATTCACAGACGCTCCCACCCCACCCGCTTTAGTCTTAAGGGGGGGCCATGTACCCCGCCCTGTGTAAAGTCCCAGGCTCTCCCTACTACATCTAGGTTGAGCAAGGTTCACATCCATAGGGAATAGAATCTCAAGAAGCTGGTAAATGCACTAAAGACAAATCCCAGTGTCACTATCAGTGGCCCCACAGTCTGCTCCTACTGTCAACCCTCTTCAAAGGGGCTTTGTTGTTCCCATGCTCATTCATTCCTAATCCAGTTGGAGTTGATAAGCTACCATTAGCTCAAGCAAACTGTCTTAGTGGATAAACCCCTCATGGTCTTGACTTCCTTGCTCATACTCTCACTCATTCCACTCTTCAACTGGAGCTTAGTGAAGTGCTCTGATGTGGGTCATTGCCTCTGTTCCCATCTGTTGTTGGATGAAGGTTCTATGGTGAAATTTAACTTAATCATCAGTCTGACCACAGGGTAAAGCCAGTTCAGACACACTCTCCTCTATTGCTTAGGGTTGTAGCTGGGTCATCCCTTTGGGTTTTGGGCATTTTCTAGAGCTGGAATTCTTGCTAACTCTATAATGGCTTCCTCACTCAAGATATCTCTTTCCTTTGTCTCATATCTCTTTCCTTCGTGTCAACTATCGCATTCCTTCAAGTTCTTTTCAACCCCTCCTTTTTTCTCCTCTTCTTTCTATCCACTGCCTCCCTGCTATTAAATTTTTGTCTGATTCCAATTTCCAGGTGGATCTATATATGTTTTTATGGGAGGAGTGTACCTTATTACTTAGTTTCTCTAGGATCATGAACTATAGGCTCGATGCCCTTTGTTTATGGCTAGAATACACTAATGAGTGAGAACATATCATATTCAGTTTTTTTTGGGGGGGTTGGGTTACCTCACTCAGGATAGTGTTTTTTAATTCCATCCATTTGCTCGCAAAATTTACTGTTGTGGGTGCTCTTATATTAGGGGCATAAATATTCAGGATTGAGACTTCATCTTGCTGAATTGTTCCGGTAATGAGTATAAAATGTAATGAGTATAAATGTCCTTCACCATCCTTTCTGATTTATTTTATTTTGAAATCATTTTTGTTAGATATTAGGATAGCCATACCCTCTTGTTTCTTAGGTCCATTTGATTGGAAACCCAACCTTTTACTCTGAGGTAGTGTCTGTTTTTGAGGTTGAGATGTGTTTCTCCTTCTCAAATTTATGACCTGCCATTATTTCAGGGACATCCCCCGAAAAGACAACAATGCCCTTGGGTGAGTAAAGGACATAGGGATAAACAGTTCTGTGAGATGGTTTCAAGGAACAGTGTCTACTTTGCTGCACATAAGCAACCACTTATGTAGTAAAAGCCTATCTGCTATGATTGGTTAGCACATTACCTCAGATTGGACAGTGAGTGCTCAAACCAGCAGGGTGTCTATGCAAGAGAAACACATAAAAGAAGACATGGGGGCATATAGATTAATGAGGAGTCTAGCCAACAACTACTCATACCACTTCAGAACTCAGTGTTCTGACTTCAGGAACAAGGCATGCCACTTTTATTTAGAAGTGCAGTGTGCAATTAGGCTGGCTCTGAGGTCATTCCTGCACTCTCTTCTCCAATGAGCTTTTTAAAAAATGATTACACACACACACATACACAAACAACGCTGTCCATTCTTATTGCTTATATATGGATGTAATCATTTAGCATTAGATAACCGAACGGGGGAATTGTGCCTGGAGAAAACTGAGTCTCATGTAGTACACCATATTAATAAACTGAATTTAAAAACCACATGGCTGCCTTAGTTTTATTTGATGCAGTAAAGGTCTTTGATGAAAATCCAAAAATTCTTCATGAAAAAGTTACAAAAAATTAGAGATACTAGAAACATACCTCCACAGAATGAAGACAGTTTACAGAAAATCCACTGCCACCATCAACATAAATGGAGAGGTTCTCATCACAACTTTTAACCACTTATCTAATTCTTTTATGTATTATTTTAATTATTTTATTTATTTAAAGTAATAATTTAAAGGACTCACATAACAAACTGAAACTTGCTTGTTTTATTTTTTTATTTTTTGTTTTACATTTTATTTACTTATTTTTGTGGGAGGGGCACACTTGTGCCACAATACATGGATGGAGATCAGAAAACCGTTGCCTTCAGATCATCAACTTATGTAGGAAGGGACAATTTTTTTTTTAGCCACTGAATAAATGACTCAAGTTTATCTCTTCTTTAGAATAGTTATTGGAAGACTGCTTTCCATAGTTCAGATCTGCCTCCTGTCTGTTTTAGTTCAGCCCATTACAAATAGACATGTAAAAATATTTATTTTTCTTATGTGAGTGACTTTATTATATTTTGAATTTGCTTTCTGACTAAAAATCCTAAGTAGTATGTTACCATGCCGGGCGGTGGTGGTGCACGCCTTTAATCCCAGCACTCGGGAGGCAGAGGCAGGCGGATCTCTGTGAGTTCGAGGCCAGCCTGGTCTACAAAGGGAGTTCCAGGACAGGCTCCAAAGCTACAGAGAAACCCTGTCTCGAAAAACCAAAAAAAAAAAAAGAAGTATGTTACCTTCATGGCCCTTTTATGTTGAATTTTTCTAATCCTTGCTTTGGGGTTACTCTACCAGTGATTAATACTTTTTGAGGATGGTAATAGTTATATTGAAATGAAGATTACTACACCATTCCAGGGCTCTAAGTTACAGTCTGCATTAGTGGCAGAGGAGATCAGCACTTTCCAAACAGAGTTACTGAACTTAGCCTCAATTATTTTTTAATGTAATTAGCACAATCCAAAGCCAAGATTTGGCTTTTCTGTTCTTTTTCTCAGGCCCTGACTAGACTTTCTATATGCAGCAGGCGTTGCTTGTTACATAATCAGGGAAATGGAAACAAAAGACAGTCAGAAGGTCATCCGATTTCACTAGTAAGAATTTCATCTTTTGTGACCTTAGTAGAGTGAGTCCTGAGACATAACACCTTTGTCTTGACATTTACCATACCAATGCTGTCCTTCAGGATGTCAGAAAACAACAATGCAGGTCAGTTTCCCTGCTGTCAGAATAAACAGCTATGGCAAATACAGCTGGAGGGGTAAGAGCCTGCCCTCTCTTCCCTGTCAGCTCATAACCCAACATTTTATCTTGTTGACAGGGCTCAAAACTCACAGTTAGCTTTCATTTCTTTCTGCCAAAGTAGTCTCCCTTCTGAGGAAGTAGATGAGCATGTGAAGCAGTTGTCAACATTGAATTTCTTGCCTGATAGCTTTGTTTACACCATTCACTCAGCACAGGAAGGTTTATACATACTTCAAGACTCAGCTCAAAGACAAATTCTTCATAAAATCAACCCTAATTTTCCTATTAGGAAAATAATTATGTGCATTTCAGCCATTACATCTCCTATGTTGGATGTTTTGGGTAAATAACACCCTATTATGTATGTGTTGTTATTCACTCTACGTGTCATGTTTTGTCTTACTAACAAACCCTCTCCTTACTCACCATCACAAGTGGATAGGCATCCAGAATCTGTGTGTATGTGTGTTTATTCACATATGCACACATATCTGTTCATGTGTATACAGATGTGTACATGTGTGTGAGGATAAAGAGCAACCTCAGGTGTCACTTTAAGTACTACTACTTTTTCCCTGTGAGACATGCTTGTTCAGTGCCTAGGGTTCACTAAGTAGGCTTGGCTGGTTTGCCCACAAACCCCAGGAATCCATATTGGACTTCTCATGTCGGTACTCGGGTTCAAGTTTAGATTCTTGTGCTTCATTAAACACTTTATTGGTGTGACTATTTCCCTAGACACAATGCCACGTACTTCACTAGCATAGCCAAATCATTCATAAAACAGCTTGTCCATTCTTAGAATGCATTTTATTTCAAAGTCAGCTGATGTGTTTGATATAGAAACTTCTGGAACACTCCACATTTGTTTCAGATGTATTTTCTTTTTATGCCTAGGAGAACCAGTCCTTGGATGTCTTACTTGATCAGCATATGATGATGTCATCTCCGTTGAGACCAATTTTGACCGGTTTCATTTTCGTCCATGTTTCTTTTATTACTTGAAGTGATCTTGTTTGTTTATTTATGTAGGTACTATTTTGATCCCCACAAACTGTAATCTACATATCAGAGTGACTGTCCACCTGCATTTCAAAGGCTTAGTCCTCAGTCTAGAATACAATATTTTGAAGAGTCAGTGAGTATCTTCTTTTCACTGTTTTCAGTTGACTTACTTGAAGTTCTATGAGAAGTAGAAGATGACCAGTTGTCCCTTCCATTTAATATTTCCTATAGGGACCTAGATCAAAGTGATTTGTACCTAGTTTATCATTTGAAATTGTACATTGATTGATTATTGGAGAAATTATTACTATTTATATTGAAGAACCTTACTGACATTCTCTAACTCACTTATGTATCTCAGGAATGAGAGAATTAGTTATTGTCACTTCGTTCAAAGATTAAAGGCTTATAGGTCTTTGTACCACTTTTCTGGCCCTTCATTAAAAATCACCCACTGTTTATTATTGTTAGTTTGCCTGATTATCACAGAAATTAGCCAGTCTTTCTCAAAGACAAGCAACTGCATGCTAACAGAGGGATAGAAAATATCTCACAGTTTTGGCAATGACATCGAATAGGTCATGATGCTTTATCTGTGAAAACAAAATATTTGAGGCAAAATAAATTCATGATGGTATTAAGACCTGTAATTCATCATTTCCCCATTCACTTTGTACGTCACATTGAATGATTCTTCCAAGTTTCAGAAAGCCTGAAAAATGATTTCTGTTTAGAACACACTCATACCTCCCAGAGGCACAGCTCTTTATTTCCATGTCCTTTTCTCATTGAGGCCATTCTTCAAACTTATAGAAACTTAAAATGGTATCTAAATACACAACTAGGGAAATCACAGTCATAGATTGTTGCCATACTTCTCTTTTTTTTATTTCAGTTTTTAAATTAGCAAAATTTTCACATGCAATAAGCAATGGATTTTGTTACAGCCGAAAATAAACCTTCTAACCTAGCAAGTAGCACCATTCTTACGGTTCACACACAAAATAGAAATTGTTTTTCAATCTTCCAGCATCTTCTTAGTTTCCTTGGTAAGTTTTACTCCTAAGGGCCATACTTCTCTTTAAGAAAACTCTTGTATAATATTATTGAAGCTCTCTTCTCTTGCCTCCAGTTGGTGAAAAAGCTGACCCCATTATCAGATGCAACATGTGAGAAAGTTGGCCCTGCACCTAATCTGGGATGCACAGCAGAATAGACACTATGAATGAGGGCACAAGAGAGTCAACTCTGAAGATGAGCATGGGAAACATGACCAGCCCTCATCTGCCATATAGTGGCAAGGGCAAGGCAAAGACACCCCCTCCTACCTCTCAATGCCCATATGGGAAAGATAGCATGGAGTTGATAAGAGTGAGAAGATTATTCCTACTTTCCACCAGCTGCAACAATTGGGAAAGCAGGCCCTGCACCTCACCTGGGAAGCACATTAGAGCAAATCCTTTTGGCAAAAAAAAAAAAAAAAAAATAGGTGAGCCATCTTTGAAGCGTATGAGCATATAGAGAACTGCCCCCACTACTTCTTTGCCATGACAGTGGTGTAGGCAAGGGAGAGATGTTCTTCTTATTCCTCATCACTTGTAACAGACAAGGGAGCTAACACTTCCCCTTACCATCTGAAGCACTCAGGAAAGCAGATTACACCCCCATGTTGTGTCTATCATGTGCTGATGAGTGTGAAGAATGAGGCCTTCCCCTTGTCTTTGTCATCTGTGTTGGACAAAGAAGCTGACCTTCCCCCTTACCACCATTAGCATTGGGGAAAGTGGACCCCACATCTCACCAGAGGAGTACAATAGAGCCAACCCTGTTAGCAGATGTGTAGGTAAGCCAGTCATAAAGTATTGAGCATGGAAGAACTCACCCTGGTTACAAAGACATGGGACTGCTGGCCAGATAACTAATCCTGCAACTGCCCAGGTCCCAATGAGGGTTATGTGTTGCCCCACCCCAATATTGATCCAATCTGTGATCTTCTGGAGCATGGTAGAAGGGGTTGGGAGGAGGCCAGTCCTGTGGACCAAGGCTTACTGAGTCTTGATGACACAGAGTAGCAATGGGATGTCTAGGAAGAGTTTCGGTGAGTGTTCAGCATTGATGGTGTGGCAGAGACCAGGGGCCTCAAAATAGACCAATGATTCTTTGGAATGCATGCCTGAATATAAAAATATATAGACAGTTGGGCCTAATGCATGACTTATAGCTCCCATGAAGAGATTTGTAGTGAGGAGACGGCTTGTTTCCCGGCTTCCCAAACTCCCAAAATAGTCACACAGAAACTGTATATAAACAAACAAAAAAGTGTATATAAAACACTGTTTGGCCCATTAGCTCTAGCTTCTTATTGGTTAACTCTTACATTTTAATTTAACCCATTTCTAGTAATCTGTGTATTGCAACGTGACTGTGGCTTACCAGCAAGATTCCAACCAACATCTGTCTCCGGCAGCTCTATTGCTTGTCTCTGCCTCCACCTCCTTTCTCCCGGGATTCAGCTTAGTTTTTCTCACCTAGTTCTGGTCCCCTATAGCTCTGCTATAAGCCCAAAGCAGTTCCTTTATTTATCAATGATAATCACAGTATATAGAGGGAAATCCCATATCAGAGATTTTCCTTTGTTTTTTTCTTTATCCTCTTAAACTGTATTTTGTTTTACTTTGTGGGGGTTGCTGGTAGAGAAGATTATGAGATATTATGCGGATATATGATATGAAAGAAACAAAGAAACAAAAAAAGAAAGTATAAAAGTTTTTTTTTCATTTATTTATTTATTTATGAAAAATTTCCCCCTCCTCCCCCTCCTCCCAATCCCTTCCCACTCCCCCCACTGTCCCTCCCTCTTCCTCTCCAGTCCTAGGAGCAGTCAGGGTTCCCTGATCTGTGGGAAGTCCAAGGATCCCCCCCCCTCCATCCAGGTCTAGGAAGGTGAGCATCCAGACAGACTAGGCCAGTTCACGCAGTAGAATCAAAACCCAGTGCCATTGTCTTTGGCTTCTCAGTCAGCCCTCAATGTCAGCCACATTCAGAGAGTCCAGTTTAATCATATGCTCATTCAATTCCAGTCCAGCTGGCCTTGGTGAACTCCCATTATATCATTCTCACCATCTCCATGGGTGGATGCACCCCTCACGGTCCTGACTTCCTTGCTCATGTTCTCCCTCCTGCTGCTCTTCATTTGGGTGATGTGGGAGTGTCATATATCAATCTATTGATTTCATTGGTTAAGCAATAAAGAAACTGCTTGGCCCTCAAAGGTTAAAACATAGGTAGGCAGAGTAAACAGAACAGAAGGCTGGGACAAAGAAACTGAGTCAAGGAGTCGCCATGATTCTCCCACTCCAGGCAGACGCAGGTTAAGATCATTCCTGGTAAGCCACCTCATGGGCTACAGCAGATTATTAGAAATGGGCTAGTCCAGGTGCGAGAGCTAGCCTAGAAGAGGCTTGATAGAAATGGGCCAAGCTATGTTTAAAAGAATATAGTTTCCATGTAATTATTTCGGGTAAAGCTAGAGCTAGCCATGTGGGTGGCCAGGTGCCAGGGATGCAGCTCCACTGCTCTTATTACTACAATTGGGAGCTCAGTCCAGTGCTCCAACGTGGTTCTCTGTTTCTATCTCCATCCATCACCAGATGAAGGTTCTATGATGATATGCAAGCTATTCATCAGTGTGGCTATGGTATAAGGCCAGTTCAGGCATCTTCTCCTCTGCTGCCCAACGAGCAAACTGGGGACATCTCCTTGGACACCTTGTAACCCCTCTAGAGTCAAGTCTCGTGCCAACCCTAAAATGGCTCCCTTAATTAAGGTATCCACTTCCCTGTTAAAATATCTACCCTTCCTCCATTTCAACCATCCCATTCCCACAAGCTCTCCCCATCCTCCCCTTCTCCCTTCTCTCTCCCCATCAGCCTTACCCCCACCCCACCCCCACTTCCGTACTCCCAAATTTGCCTGGCAATCTTGTCTACTTCCAATATCCAGGAGGATAAATATATGCTTTTCTTTGGGTTCACCTTCTTCTTTAGCTTCTCTAGAATCACGAATTATAGGCTCAATGTCCTTTATATATGGCTAGAATCCACTTATGAGTGAGTACATACCATATTCATCTTTTTGGGTCTAGGTTAACTCACTCGGTAAAGTGGTTTCTATTTCTATCCATTTGCATGAAAAATTCAAGACGTCATTGTTTTTTACCGCTGAGTAAAACTCTAAAGGGTATATGTGCTACACCTTCTTTATCCATTCTTCTATGGAGGGGCACCGAGGTGGTTTCCAGGTTCTGGCTACTACAAATAGTGCTGCAATGAATATGGTTGAACAAATGCTTTTGTAGTATGATTGGGCATCTCTTGGGTAAATTCCTAAGGGTAGAATTGCTGGATCCTGAGGTAGGTTGACTCCCAGTTTCCTGAGAAACTGCCACACTGATTTCCAAAGTTTGTATTCCCACCAACAATGGATGAATCTTCCCCTTACTCCACATCCTCTCCAGCATAGGCTATCATTGGTGTTTTTGATTTTAGCTATTCTGACAGGTGCAATATGGTTTCTCAAAGTTGTTTTGATTCAAATTTCCCTGATCGCTAAGGAGGTTGAGCATGACCTTATATGTCTTTTGGCCATTTGAACTTCTTCTGTTGAGAATTCTCTGTTCAGTTCAGTACCCCATTTTTTTAAATTGGGTTAATTAGAGTTTGAATGTCTAGTTTCTTGAGTTCTTTATATATTTTAGAGATCAGAACTTTGTCTGATGCAAGGTTGGTAAAGATCTTCTCCCACTCAGTAGGTTGCCTTGTAGACTTAATGATAGTGTCCTTTGCATTAGGGAAGCTTATCAGTTTCAGGAGGTCCCATTTCTTAATTGTTGCTTTTATTGTCCGTGCTACTGGGATTATATGTAGGAAGTGGTCTCCTGTGCCCATGTGTTGCAAACTACTTCCCACTTTCTTTTCTGTCAGGTTCAGTGTGGTCAGATTAATATTGAGGTCTTTAATCCATTTGGACTTGAGTTTTGTTCATGGTGATAGATATGGATCTATTTTCATTCTTCTACAGGTTGACATCCAGTTTTACCAGCACCATTTGTTGAAGATAGTTTCTTTCTTATATTGTATATTTTTAGCTTCTTTGTTGAAAATCAGGTGTTCATAGGTTTGTGGATTAATATCTGGTTCTTCAATTCGATTCCATTGGTCAACATCTCTGTTTTTGTGCCAATACCAAGCTGTTTTCATTACTGTAGCTCTGTAATAGAGTTTGAAGTCAGGGATGGTAATGCCTCTGGAAGGACTTTTATTGTATAGGATTGTTTTTGCTATCCTGGGTATTTGTTTTTCCATACAAAGTGTATTATTGTTCTTTCAAGATCTTTGAAGAATTTTGTTGGGATTTTGATGGAGATTGCATTGAATCTATAGGTAGAATCTTTTGGTAGAATTGCCATTTTTACTATGTTGAGCCTCCCAATCCAAGAGCATGGGAGATCCTTCCATTTTCTGGTATCCTCTTCAATTTCTTTCTTCAAAGTCTTAAAGTTCTTGCCAAATAGATTTTTCACTTCCTTGGTTAGAGTTACCCCAAGATACTTTATGCTATTTGTGGCTATCATGAAAAGTGATGTTTCTCTGATTTTCCTCTCTGCTTCTTTGTTCTTAGTGTATAGGAGGGCAACTGGTTTTTTGGAGTAGATCTTTTATCCTGCCACACTACTAAAGGTGTTTATCAGCTGTAGGAGTTCTTTGATAAAGTTTTTGGGGTCGCTTATGTACACTACCATATCATATGCAAATAACAAAAGTTTGATTACTTCCTTTCCAATTTGAATCCCCTTAATCTCCTTTGGCTCTCTTATTGTTATTGCTAGAACTTCAAGCACTATTTTGAAGAGGTATGTAGAGAGTGGGCAGCCTTGTCCTGTTCCTGAGTTTCGTGGAATGGCTTTGAGTTTCTATCCATTTAATTCAATGTTAGCTGCCAGCTTGCTGTATATTGCTTTTATTATATTTAGGAATGAAACTTGTATCCCAAAACTCTCCAAGACATTTATTGTTAAGGGGTGTGAATTTTGTTAAATGGTTTTTCGGCATCTTATGAAATGATCATATGTTTTTCTTTTCCTTCAGTTTATTTATATGATGGATTACATTGATAGATTTCTGTATATTGAAGCAGCCCAGCCTCCCTGGGATGATGCCTACTTGATCATAATGTATAATTTCTTGAATGTGTTCTTGGATTCAGTTTTCCAGTATTTTATTGAAAATTTTTGCATAGATGTTCATGAGTGAGATTGGTCTGTAATTCTCTTTCTTGGTTAAGTCTTTGTGTGGTTTTGTTATCAAGGTAACTGTAGTTTCATAAAAGGAGTTTGGCAATGACTCTTCTGTCCCTATTTTGTGAAACACATTAAGGAGTATATGTATTAGCTCTCCTTGGAAGTTCTGGTATAATTTTGTATTGAAACCATCTGGTTTTGTGCTTTTTTGGTAGGGAGGTTTCTGATGACAACTTCTAATTCCCCGTGACTTACAGGTCTATTTAAATTGTTCACCTGGTCTTGATTTAATTTTGGTATATGGTACTTATCTTTAAAAAATGTCCATTTTATTCACATTTTCCAATTTTGTGACATACAGGCTTTTGTAGTAAGATGTAATGATTCTCTGAATTTCCTTAGTGTCTGTGGTTATGTCCTCCTTTTCATTTCTGATCTTGTTAATTTGTGTGTTCTCTCTCTGCTGTTTAATTAGTTTGGATAGGGTTTTGTCAATCTTGTTGATTTTCTCCAAGAATCAGCTTTTTGTATCATTGGTTCTTTGGATTGTTTTCTGTGTTTCTATTTTGTTTATGTCAGCGCTCAGTTTGATTATTTCCAGTCTCCTACTTCTCCTGGGTGAATCCACCACATGTTTTTTTTAGAGCTTTCAAGGGTGCTGTTAAGTCTCTAATGTGTGCTTTCTCCATTTCCTTTATGTGGGCACTTAGTGCTATAAACTTTCCTCTTAGCACTGCTTTCATAGTGTCCCATTGGTTTGGGTATGTTATGTCTTTATTTTCATTGAATTCAAGGAAGACTTTTCTTTCTTTTTTTTATTTCTTTCTTGACCCAGGGGTGATTCAGTAGTTGACTGTTCAGTTTCCATGAGATTGTAGGCTTTCTGGGGTTAGAATTGTTGTTGAATTCTAACTTTATTCCATGATGATCTGATAGTACACAGGTGGTTACTACAATTACTTTGTATCTATGGAGGTTTGTTTTGTTACCAATTATGTGATCAATTTTTGAGAAGGTTCCATGAGATGCTGAGAAGAAAGTATATTCTTTTTTGTTTGGGTGGGATGTTCTATAGATGTCTGTTAAGTCTATTTGGTTCATTACATCTGTTAGTTCTATTATTTCTCTGTTAAATTTCTATCTGTTTGACCTGTCCATTAGTGAGAGATGAGTGCTGAAATCTCCTACTTTTAGAGTGTAGGGTTTGATGTTTGCTTTCAGTTATAGTAATTTTTTTTTACGTACGTGGGTGCTTTTATATTAGGGGCATAGATATTCAGGATTGAGACTTCCTCCTGAAGAATTGTTCCTGTCATGAGTATAAAGTGTCCATCTCCATCTCTTCTGATTGATTTTAGTTTGAAATCAATTTTGTTAGATACTAGTATAGCCACACCTGCTTGGTTTTTTGGCCCATTTGATTAGAAAACCTTTTCCCAACTCTTTACTCTGAGGTAGTGCCTGTCTTTGAGGTTTAGGTGTGTTTCTTGTAAACAGAAGAAAGTTGGATCCTGTTTTGTATCTATTCTCTTAACCTGTGTCTTTTTATAGGTAAATTGAGTCCATTGATATTAAGTGATATTAATGACCAGTCGTTGTTAATTTCAGTTATTTTTTCTGGTGGTAGTGTTTGTGTGTTTCTCTTCTTTGAGTTGTGCTGGTGGAGGGTTGTCAGATGCTTTTGTTATTATGGGTGTTGTTGGCTTCCTTGGTTTGTGATTTTTCTTCTAGTATATTCTGTTAGGCTGGGTTCGTGGCCACGTATTGTTTAAATCTGTTTTTGTCCTGGAATATCTTGTTTTCTCCACCAATGGTAAATGCAAGCTTTGCTGGGTATAGTAGTCTGGGCTTGCATCCATGGTCTCTTAGTCTCTGCAGCACATCTATCCAAGACCTTCTGGCTTCCATGGTTTCCATTGAGAAGTCAAGTGTAATTCTGATAGGTTTCCCTTTATATGTTACTTTGCATTTTTCCCTTGCAGCTCTTAAAAGTCGTTCTTTATTCTGTATGTTCTGTGTTTTGGTTATCTGGCTACAGGATGCTTTTTTATGATCCAGTCTATTTGGTGTTCTGTATACTTCTTGTACCTTCATAAGAATACCCTTCTTTAGGTTGGGAAAGTTTTCTTCTATAATTTTGTTGAATATATTTTCTGGGCCTTTGATCTGTGAGTCTTCTCATTCTTCTACCCCTGTTGTTCTTAGGTTTGGTCTTTTCATGGTGTCCCAGGTTTCCTGGATCTTTTGTGTTAAGAATTTGTTTTGTTTTTTAGTCAATAAGTTTATTTACTCTGTAGTTTCTTCAGTGTATGAGATTCTTTCTTCTATCTCTTGTATTCTATAGGTAATACTTGTGTCTCTAGTTCCTGTTCATTTACCCAGATTTTCCATATCCAACCTTTCCTTGGTTTGTGTTTTCTTCATTACCTTCTTTCATTTTTCAAGTCTTGAACTGTTTCCATTAACTGTTTGATTGATTTATTTTGGCTTTCTTGGGTATCTTGAGATATTTATTCATTTCCTCTTCCTTTTTGTTTGTTATCTCCATTTCTTTACAGCAATTTTTCACATCCTGTTCAAGGTCCTCTATTATTTTCATAATGTTCCCTTTAAAAGTTGATTTCTTCTAGAGTAAGGTGTTCAATTCTTCTTGTTGTGTGATCCGTGGATTCTGGTGATGTCATGTTGCCTTTCATATTGTTGGAGGAATCATTGCATTGGCAGCTGCCCATCTCTTCCTTCAAATGCAGCCAGGCAAGTCTTGGCATATTGGTCCAATCTTTGCTGTGACTGACTCTCTGGGTGGATCTTCTCGGTGCAGGAGCAGGAACTGTTCCTGGGCCAAGGACCAGTCTGGATGGATCTCCTCAGCACAGAAACGGGTACACCTGGTAGTCCAAGGAACACCACAGACAAAACAGCAAACTTAGGGGAAGGGCAGAGTTGAGTGGAATACAGAAGACCCTGCAGCAGAAGCTGAAGGTTCCCTAAACTCCCTTGTGGGAACCTTCTGGCCTGCCAGGCTGGCAGATACTCACCCCTCTGGGTGGATAACGTTAGTGCAGGAGCAGGAACTGTTCCTGGGCCAAGGACCTTGCAAACAATCTAAAAGGTAATTTTTTTTTTAAAAAAAGTATTGAAGTTATTTCTTCTCAACTGGTATCATTTTTTTCTACTTACACTTAAAATAGTATTTAGACACTCTCTACTGGGTAGCATGATCCATAATGATATAGAATAAATAGCAAGCAATGTCTTTTCTCTATAAATCTGCTATAAGTTGGCATCCAAAGTCCTGCAGACACTGAGCTATGTAAGAGACACTCAAGTCTTTTATATGATGACTCAAAATTTTCATACAACTAATGCATATGGTTCTGTATATTCTAAGCATTCTTTATTTAAAATATTTATTTAACTGTAAATGCTATATGACATGTATTAATGTCTATTTCTTCAATAATAAAAACTGAAATGCTCTATACATATTCTATACATATACATGTATGGTTGGTTAAACCTACAGTGTGTAACTCATAAAGAGAGATCAATTCTACATGCTGCTACTTCAACAAGACTAAGATGGTCAGGATAGAACCAGCATTGTAAGAACAGAGTCATAGTGACACTAGAGAGTTCTATTCACTTGTTCTCTACCCTCTAACATCCATGTGGTAGCCAGGTGAGAAAAGTCAACTCTCAATCACAATTTCTGATTATGAGAAGCAAAGGTACGCTCATTAATATGAATATATTAAATAGTTACTTATGATCAAAAAGAAATTGGTCTTAACCTAAAATAACTTGTTTGATCACTCTTATCTCTAAAAACATAAAAAAAATAATAAAAGGTTATATGGTGATACTGCCAAAGTTTGAGTTCCAACTGAGAACTTACCTCTATTCTACACATGTTACATGTTTCTGATATTGCATTTACTTTAGTGCACTAGATTCATTCATGTGTGCTACTACTCCATTAAAGTGAATCTCTGATGATAAGAATGTCCATTTATTGTTCTCTGTAGATAAGATATTTGGTGAGGGTAGATTGGTAGTTAAAATAAGCTTTCTCTAGCGTCTTCAATGAATATGTAGATTAATTAAAACTGTGTCCAAGTCACACAAGTTACTAGACTCTTTCAGTACAATGAAATTCAGTGTTTTCATTTCCAGTGAGAAGTGAATTGAAACACTTCTATAACCTTTTCCTGTTCATCCATCTTGAGAGTGTTCAGATCAAGAATGTTACTAGTACAGAGATGAATGTCAGAGCAGGTGTCACTGTTCAAATAACTCATTAAAATAGGGATCTTTGGAATGAGAACAATTAGTGATTCACATGTAGGGTATGTTTGTGATTGCCTCTGCATCTTAGATCCATAATTTTTTAGTATATGAAAAAATAAAAAAATAAATAAAATAAAATTTTAGTAGATAAAAAAATACTTGAAGAGATGGGAGAAGCATTAGCTATTTTATCTGAACCAGTAATTATAGTGTTTTAAGTGCCTGTTGTCCTGTTGAGGTTCCTAAATATTCCTACTCTGAAGAATATAAGTCTTCTGACATTACAGTGCAAAAATATCAGTAATTTAAGCTAAGCAGTATCGGACAGAACAATGGACTGAAATTATAATTTGAATCGATTAGTTTCTTGTGAACATGCTCCTCTAGATGTGAATGAAGACTGAGCACATGACTGAGAGTGAGGAGTCCATTATGGGCAAGAATAACAAGGGCTTCTAAGATCCCTCTGTGAAAATGAGAAAGCGAACACCTTGGCAGACACCTCAGAAGAATTCTGTAGAGTCCCACTTGCAACATCAGTATAGCTGTACTACAGATACAACTGCATTTCCAGAGCTTTTTCTTCTTTGAAAATAGAAGTTAATATAGAAGGAAATAGAATAGTGGGATATTTTAACAAAGCCAATAATTTCACAAGTTTCCGAACATAGTATCTTATTATCAAATGAAGTCTGCTTTTAAAAAGTGGATAATTTAAAAGTTTTAAAGCAAGAAGGTTGAAGGGGAAATACACTGGAGGCTCAGGGATATGTTTCTGGGTATCCATACGCTTATGTTAGTTTTTCTCTATTTCATTTCTGTACAATTATTGTAGGGTACTCTCTATGATAAAAACATGTGGATAAAGCTGTAACCACTGTTCTTTCTGACAGAAGTATTTTAACTGCATAGAACAAAAAGCATACAGTTTTATCTTCTTTGATCTCTCTCTCTCTCCCTTCCTTCCTTCCTTCCTTCCTTCCTTCCTTCCTTCCTTTCTTTTATTTTGTTTTCTTTTGATTTTTTTTTTTGTGACAGGGCTTGTCTGTGTATCTTTGGCTGTCTTAGAACTCATTTTGTAGACCAAAATGTCCGTGAGCTCATAGAGGTCCACCTCCCTCTGCCTCCCACATGCTGTGATTAAAGCTCTGCACTACCATGCCTGGTTTCCCCTTTGTTCTTAATAAAGATTTTACATCACTATGTTTCATATCATTTCCTCCTTCCAGAGAAATAAAATAAAAATACCAAGCACTTTTGAATGGCCCTTGGTTAGCTCACTGAATAACCTCGATTACTATTTCACTTTGTGTTCCAATATTCAGAAATTATATTAATCTCTATGTCCTACTCATTAGACAGACACAAATGCTTCATTCAAGTAACATCACAAGTTTTTTCTTCTTCATGAAATTATCTATCTCTTAGAACTCAAAGTTCTCCTCTGTCAAGAGCTATACAGTATTTCAATTGCATGGTAGTCAATTAGCAATTATATTATATATTTTACTACCTATTTTTTCAAACACACTTTTATTGATTCTTTGGAAATTTCACATCATGCACCTCATCACATTCACTTCTCATCCTTCCCCTTCCATACCCCTGCCCTTGCAATCTCCCCACAACCAGAAAATAAAAGTTTAATGTGTGTTCTATATACTCACTGGAGCTAGTTCAAATTCTTAGTGACCTGGCTGTTAAGTAGGATTACGTCCACCTTCCCCTATTGTACCACTGTTGGAAGCCATCTACTGTGGAGAGCAATACTTTAGCATCTTATCACATTTTTTTTAAAAATTTCTCTTCCATGACTTTCTATTATTGGGGAGAGCAGATCAGGGTAGAGGTAGGGGTTGTCACAGAAGCCTTCCATGCCATTCTTTCTCAATTGCACATCTGCAGTTATGGATATCACTGCCAAAATAGCTTATTTGAACTCTTACAGTCTATGGGAGCATGGATCATGGGCTTCTACATGGCTTCTGACATTAGACAGACCATGAACAGGGATCCTGGTTGGAACCAGACAAGGTTGTCTGGTGCAGATGGGATCATGGACATCAACATGGATTCAAGCCAGAGCATAGACAACAGATATCCACTCTACCTTTCATGGCAAAACAAACCACATGCATCAGCTCAGATTTGGCAGCAGTAATGTCATGAACCTAGACATGGTGTTAGGTGGCAGCAGAGACAAACTACATCACAATGGCACTAGGTCACACATATTAACATGGCTGGTAGTGACAAGACAGCCCATGAACATCAATATAGCTTCAGGTTGCAGCACAGACAAAGATTTCTGGCCTTCAGTGGTAGCACAAACCACTGACATCAACTCAGAACTGACTGCATTAAGACCATGGAACCCAGACATGGAGATCTGCAGCAGCACAATTCTGGACTTCACCAGGGCCTTAGATGTCAGCACAGGTATCTCACATTATTATGGTCCCTTGGCAGGGGCAACACACCCTATCGACTTCTAAATGGATATAGGCCACAGAACAGGTACAGGTCATGAACATCTGCATTTTGTTTTGTAATATAACGGGCCTTGGACATCGACCCAGAGGCAGGCGACACAAGGACACTCAGAGGCATCATAGGACATGGTGATCCTACAGTCTAGAAAGTGGATGTTTCTTATCCTTGTCCTCTTTCGTTGCCCAGAGCTAGGGTGATCCTGCATCTGCTAAAAGGCGAGTTTGCATCTCCTGAATTTCCAGGCTTCTATATACCATCCCTTTGATGCTCTGGTCAATGACATGATCCACCATTGCTTTTCACTGCTGTCATGTCACCAGTTCCACCTCTGCTAATAGTGCAAGCACTGCTTGGCTCCTCTAACACTCCCATCTTTCCAACACCTGTTCCCTCCTCAAAGTGACACCTGCTGCGTTCCACCATACCTGCGTGAGCCTATTAATTATTTGTATTTCAATTTGAACGTATGGGGAATGTTGGATAAATATCATGAAAAACATCTAGATTGGGCTGCACAGAGAAAAGGAGTGAGGAAAGTGATGTAATTCTACTTCAATTAAAACTACTTTAAAACTTTAAACCCAGCATACAGGAGACAGAAACAAGAGGAACTCTGTGAGTTCAAGGCCAGCCTGGTCTACAGAGCAAGAAAACTGCAAAACTACAAAGAAACCTTGTCCCCAAAACCAGTAAATAAGTACAAGATAAAATGAATTAATAATATTTAATTTATTGTTTTTATAATTTTGTTGTATACAAAATATATTTTTATATTTTATAATAGATACATATTTAAATAAGACATTGAGCAGTCCTGTGAATTTGAGTACTTTTTGGATTAAATTTTATATTTTAACACAATTATATATTTAAATATATCACTGCTTTATGATTTATTATTTGCCACCAGTGAAAGCCGAGATTAGAATATTTTAGTATCCAACAAAAGACTGACCCATACCTACAATGATTCTTTTAAAAGGTGATAATCAGCCACTTTTGTTTCACTTATTAATACAAAGCTAGTTTTCACATTTACTATATTGTAGTAAGATTACTATAAAGAGCGATAAAAGCAGTCAACTAGACACCTACTGTACTATACTGAGATCGGAAAAGTGGTACCTGATAATGAAGAACAAATGGAAATTATAGGTGAATGGGCTGATGTTAGGATAATGAAACACAACCCATGGAGAGAATGTGCTATTCATTCTGTTAAGAGGTGATTATGTGCTTTTTATTCATTTCTAAGTAAGAGAAAATAATTGCACATATTTATATTATACAATGCGATGTTTTGATGTAGCAAGATTAATTAACATACCCATAACTCTATCAACCTACTTTTTTTGTGGTGAGAATGTAAAAATATATGTTTTTTTTTAATTTTGAAATATACAGCACATTATCCATCCTTTAAAAAGAAAGTGAGTATGAATCTTTCAAAGTGGCACATCATCTTTACCTGGGAAAATCATTCTAATCCTAGTTTCCTTTTATTTAACATAAAAACAGCTTCAGATACTGTTATTTCTGGACAGTGAAATTATTCAGGTCAAATTTATCTCCTTGGACAGCACTTCAGCCTTTACTCCTTTGTGGCCTGGTCTACTAGTTTAAAAAAAAACTTTCTAGAATGAGGAAAAGGTTGCTATTGATTTCTCTTACTCCTCGGCCTTTGTTAGCTTTTAGCAACACTTTCTGATACTTTTGTGCATATACGTTCTTCCTTTTTATTTTTGGTCTAAATGTGTTGACTTTGAAAACTGCATCAAAGTATGAAACACAAAGGCACATTGATGGTGCCTTGTGAGTGGGGATATTTTAACAGTCTTTCTATTGATCTTTTCTTTGTCTTCCTCATCTGATTACTCTCTCTGTCTCTGTCTCTGTCTCTGTCTCTGTCTCTCTCTCTCTCTCTCTCTCTCTCTCTCTCTCTCTCTCTCTCTCTCTCTCTCTGACACACACACACACACACACACACGCATTATTTTCTTCTGATGTTCTATTTTCTCTGTCCATAAATAGGCATGTGCTTATTAATTCATCAGGAGTACAAGGAACAGACATGGCTGAAGAGTCAGAAGGTCACATGCAAGCTGTTCCAACAGTTAGTAAAATGACCTTAAGTAAATCAGTAGGTCTTACTTTATTCAATAAATCGATCTCTCCTTGTGGCCAGATACAGTGCTAGACCCCCAGGATGATCAAGAAATGAAACCTTGAAAATCTTCATTGTATTTTTCTAACTATTAGGAGAAGATAACTGTGTAACAGAGAATTAAAATAACCAAATCTAAGCTTCTGGTTAACAAATGAGTTTCTACATGAATGGGTTATCCACTTACTAGGTTTTTTTTTTTTCTTTTGGCCATGGTGAAAATTTAAAATGAAAAATTTCAGTTTTATTCATGATTCTTTTCTTTGTTTTCAAATGACATGATATTTTTAAAAATGTGTAATAGATTGTTTAGCTATTCCACCTATTCTCCGATGTTCCTTGAGGAAGTGGTGGCAACTATACTTCCAACCTAACACATAGCACATTTAGCACTGGCTTAGGTGAAATGTAAGCAGAAATCATGTATGGTACTTTTTCACCAGGTATTTTAAAGCCCTTGAAATCCTGCAACTTCATTATTTTTCTCTCTTGCTCTATTTCTCTCCCCTCCTCTCTTTCCCCTTCACTCCCTCCTTCCCCCTCTCTGTTATATATGTATGTATGCAAATTGGAATATGTTAAGTTTCACATATGAGCTCTTATGTGGAAATCATAAGTCAGTCTTGAATGTCATTTCTCAGGATACTAGGTATCATGCATTTCAGAAATGGTCCCTTAGATATCCAGAAGCTAGAAAGTACTTTATGCTTGCTAGTCACCAACCTACAGTGCATATCTTTGTCCAGTTCTGGACTTATAAGTCCATTTATCAATATACCTGATTATTACAATTGATTTTTTAAGTGGTATCCAGTGATCATATTTCTGTTCTCATTATTTTAGGACAAGCAATTTAATGACTGAGGTATTTAACCAGACTCTCATCAGATTGTTTTCTTTTAACTAGATTATGAAAGGAAAAAAGCAAAAACAAAGAAAGAAACAAACAAACCCACTGTACTTTTAAGCCGTAAAGTTTAGTGCTACTGAAAACAATATTATTAAGTGGAGAGTAGATATTACATCTCTACACAAAACAGAGAAATATATATTTGAATGAACATAGCAGAATAAATGCTGAGAATGATGTATAAATTGGCAAAGCTGCAAGATTCACTAAATTGTAACTGTAACCTACCCTTGTTCCCCAGAAGCTCTACTTAACATCTTAAGGCAAGGCTCTCCATGATCTCTTGATTGTGTTCAGTTGTAATTTCCTGTGCTGCTATCCATTTTCTGCAAAGAGAGGCTTCTTTGATGAGGAGTAGCTTCCTACACATAAATGTGGGTCTAAGGATAAGGCTTGGAATATAGTGAGAAATTATTCTGCCCTAGCATTGTTTATTCATAAAATGGACTTGGGATCTAAACAGAGGATATTCAATAGAAGAAATAAAAATGGCTAATAAATACCTCAAAAAGTTTTCATCCTTATTGGCAACTAGAAACATGTAAATGAACACAACTTTGAGATGTTTATCTTACTCTAGTTAAAAGGCTAAGCTAAAAGAACAACTGCCAAGAAATGTTTGCAAGGCTGTGGAGAAAAAGAAACCTTCCTTCAGTGTTGGTGGTAATGCAAATTGGTTCGACTACTCTGTAAATCAGTATGGAGAATACCTATAAATCTAAAAGTAGTTCTATCAGATTACCCAGGCTAGTAATCCAAGATATTAATCACTATGCAAATGACAATCTGGAATGCTATCTGCACATCTAAACTTCTGTGCTGTTTCCTGTACTTTGGTTTTTCCCTATACAGTCTCTGTACCTGATTGTCAGTCATTAGAGGTATCTGTAATGCCAGCACTGAAGAGTTAAGACTATCAAGAGATTTGTTGGCATATTTTAAAGATTCCATGATCAGTAAATGCTTAATTTATAGAATTGTTTCAACTTCTGCCCTCTTATCTTATTCCCATTGCTATTATTAAAAATATTTCGTAGGTAAAAAATTAGCAGCTAAAAATTTGGTTCTAATGTTTGGCATATTTTTATGGAATTATGTAAGAAAAATTGGGGGCCAAGGAAACAGTATGATTTATTCTTTTAAGAAAGTACTTAAGGAATTGTTTTTTATATTATCCCAGTCCCATTTCATACATTTTTCAATGATATCTAATGCACTACTAATTTGCTTTTTTAAAGAAATAATTCTTTATTAATCACAGCCAACTATAAACTTTCCCCAAATATAATCCAGCCTGTAGAAAATTGTAGCAATTGAAAAGCATTAATTTTTCATTTGAGTAACATAGGCATTTTCCAAACCAAAAACTGTTTTTCAAGGAGAGTTTATTTTGAGAAAAGAGGAGAATTGTAATTTCTACCTGTGAAAATTACCTGTCATTGGCATGAAGAAATATGATACCTGAACAGAAAGCATTTATTTTAACATTTTTCCCAGTTAGACGAAATTTACTTCTACCCCCTTATCCCATTCTTTAAACACTTCATCCACATAGAAAGGCATAGGCAGGTAAAAAAAAAATCTTTTGAATGCTCCCTCCTTCATTGCTTTTGGATAAGCAGGTTACCAAATTTGTTCTGCAGACTAATGGTGTACCTTCATACCAAAAAGGGTTATTGAAATCTCAAAACAAAGGTAAGCACACATAGCAACACACAATGAAAGAGGTTATTTACTGCCAAATACTAAATATTAAATGTGCCATAAAATTTGATATTAGAGCATTTTTCCAAATTCCAAGAGAGTTTTGGGTGTGATAGTAAGAGGACAGTTTGTTATAAAGTGATGTGGGATTTCCCTCTGTGTGTTGTGATTACAATTAATGAATAAAGAAACTGCTTTGGACTTATAGCAAGGCAGAACTTAGGTAGTCAGGGAAGATGGAACTGAATGATGGGAGAAAGAAGGGAAGAGTCAGAGAGAAACAATGGAGTCCCTTGAGAAGGATGCTGGGAACTTTAGCAGGTAAGCCATTGTCATGTGGTGATACACAGAGTAATAGGCGAAACAGTTATTTAATTTATAAGGTTTCTGTTTGATTATTTAGGGTCTATGCTAGGTGGGCGGCCTGGAACCAACAAGCAAACCTCCTCCAACAATAAAGAAATGAAGATAGTGATGAATATCCAATTTGTACAGTTCTCAGAAATTTTAATGAAACAAATTTATTCAATGATTAGTGTTCAGGAAAGAATAAATAGAATCAAAACCTAAGTAACAGAGGGAAAATCCTTTTATATTCCTTTTCATATTTCCTCAAATAAAAGAAGATAAGGAAGAAAAGAAGGAAAGAAGGAAGGAAGGAAGGAAAAATGGAGAGAGAGAGAAAGACGGAGACAGAGATATGATACAGAGAGATAGAGAATACCTGGAAATCTATTTTTACTTTCACTGTAGATCAGAATAGAGGGTCATTGTTGTGAAGTGTCAAGTGTTGCTTACAGGACGTCTTTATCTCTTGCTGGTTCAGTCCTGAGAGTGCTGAAGGTAGCTCAACATTTCACTCCTCTCCTGGTTTTACCAGTGCTTCTGAGCAACTAGCCTCTCAATAGATTCCTTTAAATATCAAAAATTCCAGAGAATCCTACAATGCATACATATGACGGCATACCTGGAATTCTGTACCATATGCCCTGAAGATAAATCTTTAGATTCAACTTTGTTCAACTTGTCTTACATAAGGGCCAAAGGATAGCTTTGCAGAAAGCTCATCTATGATCCTACTGCCCTCTAGGGTCCATTAGGTGAATTCCTTGGGAAGTTGTTAGCTTTCCTTAGGTTGATTAGAAAATAGTAAGCATGAGCGAGAAAGGACTCTGAACTTGAGCAACTAGTTACTTACAAAGAAAAGTAAAACAATATTTGCCTTTAAATGCCCCAAATGCTCTCAAATGTGAAAGGTGGCTGCCAAAATTATCAAAGTATAGAATCTAACTCCTCTTTACACACAAAGTTTGGAAAGTTTAAAAAGCATTCATTTTTTTTTCAAGATTTCAACTATAATATAAATTACGGAAAAATTTCTGCCATGCATTTCTCAAAAAAAAATGTCAAGTTTCATGTTTGGAAAAGTTCTCTGCCAACAGGGTTCTCATCAAGCGGCTAGCTTGAATGTGCAGCCTAGGGTTTCAGCCTGTAGAAGGACTATTACAGATACAGATAGTATACTACTTTATGGCATCTTCTAGAGTCTGAAATCTTGAATGTTTAAATATAAAATAAATAACATGCTCTTTATTTTTAGCTTAAATTAATTTATCAATCAAATATATATATTTCAACTTACTGATAAAAAATATATTAGGTACAGAATTTATTTCAGTATAATATAAAGGCTGTTCCAGCAGGGCAGTGTGGTGGTAAGGCACACCTTTAATCCCAGCACTTGGGAGGCAGAGGAAGGTGGATCTCTGTAAGTTCAACTCCAGCCTGGTCTTCAAGGACAGGCTGTAAAGCTACAGAGAAACCCTGTCCCCCACCCCCACCCCCCAAAAAAAATCTATTCCAAAATATTGGTTGCTAAAAGTAGATGTTGATCTAGGAATGTAAACAATTGGTGAAAAGAGAAAATGTATTCAATCTCCTTTACATCTATATTTGTGTTCTGGTTCTATCATTGCTAGGGAATATTTCTCAGGAAATGTTTTTTATCCTTACTTACCATCAATTTCCTCATCTCTAAACTGACCTCAGAAAATTGTGCTTAAATATAAATGGAATTTCTACATGTCAAGTACCTGGCTGGAAATTGATAATGTAAAAACAGAAGAGGAAACCTTGACTTTGACTTGTGTGTCTATTGACAGGCCTTAGAAACATTTATTTGTCTACTCATCTTAAGGTTTCATTTGAAAAATCTACATCAGGACATGTTGCAAACCTATGTTACCCCTCTACTGCCATCTGACAACCTCAGAGTCTTTTGTTCTGATGTGACAGATATGTCTGAAGAACACTGCACCACACCACTCTACTAACTAGAAAAAGCAGAGAACATAAATCTGTGACAGCAAAATAAATGATCACATAGCTGGAAATGTACCTTTCACAAAAAACAGAGAACCACATAGAAGGACATTCAGTTCTGGAAGCATTTATAAAGAGGATAATTAGTAGCCTTTCTTTCAGTGCCTTCAAATATTTAGCTAAGACGACAAGTCATTTTCTAAGAAACTTCATGGCTGATACTGTGTTCTAGATAGGGTGGTGGCCATTAAATATCCATTCTGATAGCCTCTGATATTTATTAATTATAATTTGATTAATTATAATTTGATTATTATAATTTGATATCAGTGACAAGTCTCTTTCTTTATTCTTCCTGTCTATCTCACAAAAAAAAAAAAAAACCCAACACGATTTGACCTTTTTCCTTTGTGCAATTCAAAATGCCTCAAAGGTTTAAAAGGAAGCATTATTTTGAAAAGCTTGTTTTCCATACCGAGGAGAAAATTGGGATCTTGGGGGTGGGGTGGGATGGGAGTAAGGGGAGATGGGGAGAGAAAAGGGAGAAGGGGAGGATGGGGGGAACTTGGGGGAAAAGGAGGATTGGGATAAAGGAAGGTTGGATAGGGGAGCACGGAAACACAATTCTCAGTTAAGGAAGCCACCTTAGGGTTGGCAAGAGACTTGAACCTAGAGTGGCTCCCAGGAGCCCAAGGCAATGTCCCCAGTTAGTTCCTTGGGCAGATGAGGATAGGGAACCTGAAATGACCCTATCCTATAGCAATACTGACGAATATCTTGCATATCACCATAGAACCTTCATCTGGTGATGGATGGAGATAGAGACAGAGACCCACACTGGAGCACTGGACTGAGCTCCCAAGGTCCCAATGAGGAGCAGAAGGAGGGAGAACATGAGCAAAGAAGTCGGGACCACGAGGGGTGCACCCACCCACTGAGACAGTGGAGCTGATCTATTGGGAGCTCACCAAGGCCAGCTGGACTGAGACTGAAAAAGCAGGGGATAAAACCGGACTCTCTGAACCTGGCGAACAATGAGGGCTGATGTAAAGCCAAGGACAATGGCAAGAGGTTTTGATCCTACTTAATGTGCTGGCTTTGTGAGAACCTAGCCAATTTGGATATTCACCTTCCTAGATATGGACGGAGTGGGGAGGACCTAAGACTTACCACAGGGCAGAGAACCCTGACTGCTCTTTGGACTGGAGAGGGAGGGGGAGAGGAGTGGGGGGAGGGGAGAAGGGTGGGAGGAGGGGGAGGGAAATGGGAGGCTGGGAGGAGGTGGAAACTTGTTTTTTTTTTCTTTTTCTCAATAAAAAAATATGAAATAAATAAATAAATAAAAATTCCAGTTCCTTCTCAAAGTCATGTAGTATCTCTCTTTTTCGCTGTTTATCTCACCCTGTCTGTCTGTCTGTCTGTCTGTCTGTCTGTCTCTCTCTCTCTCTCTCTCTCTCTCTCACACACACACACACACACACACACACACACACACACACACACAGATACACAGATACACATGATAGGGGGAGTAAGGTATTAGTTGATTTTATAGCCATCAGACAGACTAAAAGTCAGTATTTTATTCCAACCTCCTTCAAATTCCAGGCACTTTAAAGATCAAATTTGAAAATGATCTTTATTTTAAGGCCACATTGTTACAAAAGTCAGTTTCTCCCAGTCACTAGCTAAATTTATAAACTCTGTCTTGTACTCAGTAAGCCAACAATGAGTTAAATTTGTGCCTTCTAACAGATGTTCTAAGCTGAAAAAGCACTGATGCACTTTATAAAATCTTTTCCAAAGCAAAGCACATACTGTTTTCAAGCTCTAATCCATATTCACAGGCTCACTGACTAAAATGTGAACAAAAAACAGAATCAGAAAGAAAAGCCCATTATGCATGTAATGCTGCGTGTCATGGTCTGAAGTCATCCAGAAAAGTCAAAAGTCAGACTTCTCTGTCTTTCATTTCTCAGTAAGGTGCTGGGTTTTGCTTTTTGATTTCTTTGTTTGTTCATTGGTTGTTTGATTGACTTTGCATCCAAGCATAGATGGGGAAGAGTAAGCCTGTCTTGCAACAAAATCAGATAAGTTTACTGAAATGGCTTAGGACAGAATTGCTACCATTAATTTCTATAAGAATTGGAAACATTTTTTAGTATCCCTTAAGTCTGAAAAATAAAGAATACTAAGAGAAATTAGAAAATTCCGGTGTTCATAATTTTGAAAAAGGTTTGGAGTTTGTGGTGTGATCTGGCAACAACTAGAAAGCCCACAAAATGATGTTGATCCCCAAGGCAAAATCCAGTGATACAATCATTTTCTCATGGTCTGCATTCTCCATTGAGGTCCCCTAAAGTTCCCTGTCGATGAAACAGCATGCAAGAAACATTATTGTGCCTGGTGACTAATAAGTGAGAGCAAATATTCACATGGCAGTATGGTCTGCAATTTTCAGGTAGTAAAATAAAGCTGAAAAAAATACCTACAATGTGCTGATTGCAAAAATCTCAAGGAATTTAAAATAACTTTTTAAATTACTTCATCAGTCTCCAGAAAATCCTAAAGAAATGTCCATTTTATAGAGAATTACAGTAAAACACATAGGTGCGAACAGATTGGTGTTGAATCAGCAGAGTTGCTAGAATTTTTGTCAGTTTTAAATTCTGAATCTTAGATCTACCTTCATTTACCATATCTTCCAGTTCAATCTGATATTATGACATGTATATAAGCAAATAAGAGATACTTGATAAGAAGCTTTTAATAAACTCATGTATATGAGAATATTATAGAGTATGTCAGATTTTCACACCTTTTTCTAAAGAGATTATAGAGATTTGTGTCTTCTCCATTCTTTTTTAACACTCATTTTGTTTCCTGAAAGAACTTTGCAAAATGTAAAGCAAAGGAAACAGCTACCTACATTATCATACTAATGAACATAAACTACACTGTGTGCATTGTATCCTCCTTTTATTCTCATTACCTAGATATTGGGAAAATGCCAAAATAGAGGCAATATTTCTAAGCAGTAAGGAGATAGAATTTAAAAACTCAGCTGGAAAGAAAATCTGTTTTCAATAATTGTTATCATATGATCATAGGGAAGTGCCACAGAACAGCTGTTGTTGCTAAGATTTATATTCATGTGTCATGTGTGTCTGTATATCTGTGTGCATGTCACATGTGTGTGCGCACCATGTGTGAGAATACCTGGGGATGCTAGAACAGGATGTCAGATTCCCTGGAGCTGAAGTTCTAGGAAGTTGTGAGTTTCCTAAGATGGGTACTGAGAATAGGACTCAGGTCAGAAGAACAGAAAATATTGTTAATCAATAGTCTATCTCCCAAGCTCAACAGAGAATGGGGTTTATGATGATAGTTTCTTTAGATCATAGGCACCCTTCTACTGAGTTTCAGCTTGAGTTTTGCTTAGCTGGTTATTTACAAAATAATTAAGGAAAAGTCTGTTTGTTGACTATTACAAGCAAGTAAAAACATAAATTCTCGAATTCCTTCGTATATATTTTTTATTCCTGTTTTGACCAGGGTAGATATGGTGTTCATAACTCTCACAGAGGATGGCCCCATTGAATAGAGCCTCCATTGTAAATCCCAGGAAAACCAGGAGAAGGGGACTGTGTTTTCTGTGTTCATAGAAAGAGAACAGAATTTGCTTCTTTGTGAGCATGTCCTTCCTAATTGTTATAAACCATAAATTGAACCATGTTGATAAGTGCATTACCTACTCTCACCTAGGAACTGAGAGGAAATTAAGAGATGGAGAATGACTGACCAATTTTCAGATTGTTTCACAATTTAACTGGTGGAACTACTTGGGTAAATAGTAGTATGAGAATATTCTTCTTGCTAGGTTTAGGTAGCTAAAATTATTTATATTTTACTATATATTGAACCAAAGTATACATCGAGATATAGACATATACTTCTTTTTGTTTGTTTGTTTGCTTGTTCAAAGGGAAATAATCTAGATGAAAGTTGTTCTTGTATGGACTTAGACAAGTCCTGAATTTTATGTGCAATAGCTGTTTCTATGGAAAAGAGTAATCAAAAACATAATGTATATATAACAATTAATCTATCAACTCCAGTTTCTTTACCCCTGAAATTGTGAAATTGTTAGAGCAATACTTATCAGTGCTTTTCTGAGGATTAAGCCAATGACTATCAGGGTTTATCACCAAGAATAGTCAGTGAGAAGATATTTTGTATTAACCTGTCACTCCGGCATTAATCCATTCATGTAATTCATTTGTTGTGCATCTATAGGTCTAGTTTCAACTTTGAGCAGTATATCTTTTGATTTCAGTGACTGGCTGTGTCTTCTGGCTTCAAATTTGATATTATCATTAGGTAACTCGAAGATTAGAGATTTTTACTTTGTATACCACTAAAAATGGACTCCTTCTGAATAATTCTAATTTGACTATGCCACCTGCTTCGTTAATGGAACTCTGAGTGAAACATCTACTTTATAATAATTATATTCACTAGAAAGCATAACACTATAAAAGAAAAATTGCATGGATAATTATTTAAATTTATAAGTTTTCATCCACATGTATCATTTGAAGGCAGATTCTAACTGAGTAAAATGTGTTTCCATTTAGACTCAATTATCACATATGTCTAAATGATGGCTTCAGCCAAGCAAGAAATAAAGGTACTTTAGCTGATGTTCAGGAAGATACAATTTTCATAGGTGTTGAAAGCAAGATTTAATACATGTCCTTAATCTACTTATCATTCTTCATTGATGGTGCCTTTTCAGTTGTTAAATGTGGATATTTGCACTGTTCATTTTAGACTGTGAAAACAATAACAATCCATCCTCTCCATAGGACAATCAAAAAAATAATTCTATATGCCTTCTAAGTTCAGGATTTTACTCTTTTGTATTCTGAATATTCCATTTTATGTAAAAATTTTCTAATGTTCTATCAATTCAGTGTTCTGTATTATATATCACATGACAAGAAAGATCAAAGATAAAGAATCAAAATGCATAATTTCCAGCTTTAACTTCCAGTTTACTGACTATTGATACACAGATACTATCTTTAGCTGGTTTTCTTACCACACTGTTTATAAACAACCTTATCTTTTAAAGAACAATATTTTAATGCATGCTCATCTCTTTGAACTTTTAAAAATTAATATTGCATGAGAAAGTATTTTGAACCAGTTTAACATTATGTACAATGTCGCCAGATTTCAGAAATACATGAACTTTATCAAGTGAAGTCAATTTACTTTATGTTATAAAAATAATTGAAAGTAATTCTTTGTTTCAATGCATATGATGCATTTTTATTTCAGGACAAAAACATAATACAGGAACCTGTAACAGGCATCTCTCATGAGTGTTGTCTAGTTTATCTCTGTTCACTTGAGTTTTTCAGGGAGTTATGAATTATAGCTAAAACACTAGAGCATACACTATAAATATTGATTTCTAAGTGAAATCAGAGATCTCAACACATTTGTCTGAAAAACAAGAAAATGGTTTAAATGATAGTTTAATTGGACAGAGCTAAGAATATTTTTACCTACAGTTACTCAACCTGAATTTTTAGCAGAGAATATAGTACATTCAATAAACAGAATCAGCAGATATTGAATAAAATAACCAGAGAATTCTGTATAATTTGATCTTTCAATAGTACATAAAATAAACATATACCCATACTTACGAACCCACAGAATATAAACTTAATATTTATTTGTCATAATATCATCATAAATATATATTTTTACTTCTATAAGCCATGGTTTCTTCATTTATTCATAATAAGCATATTCATTATAAGCCATGTATAGTTAGACACTGTCTTTGGAGCTAGAAAACACGTAATACATTTTTGTTTTATATAGTCCTAAACATGTGGAAATTGTATTCTTGTAGTAGAAACAGAAAATAATTAATGGTACAAGTAATTTTAGGTAGTGTTTAGGACATAAAGAAAGCCTGTGGGTTGTGATCAAAAACACCTAGCTACAGGAATTAATTAAGATGAAGTGACAATCTAGGAAGCTTTCTCTTAGGAAGTGACATTTGATTTCAGATAACAATAAAAAGACTGTGCCAACAAGAGAGAAAACAGAAAATTAAGAATCCAAAATAAGTAAATTTCCAAAACAAACAAGCAAACACTACAAAGCCTTGGGATGTGGACTACACATAATATGTTTGAGGAAAGGAGACTATAAAAATAACAGGGGAAAGTATAATTTTGTACCTACATGGGTGCAATACTAAAAGCTGTTAAGTGCTCCTAACTAATGGCAAGTCTTGGTGATGGTTGGACTGTAGTGCAAGAGGGGCAATCTTATTTAAACACAACTTTCCTGGGAATGTTATATTATTTAAAATCATGCTATAATCTCTGAACTATCTATAAATATTAGCATGTTTAAATATAAAATGTAGCTCATAGGTTCACATTCTGAAACTTGTTCCTCACTTGTTAATGATATTTGGAAGTCTGTGGAAGTATGTAATTTGGAGAAGCAGGCATTGAGGCTTATTATCACCTCTTTCTGCTTCATCATCTACCAGTAACAGCCTTTGCCACATGTTTCTGCCACCTCACACAGAATAGTTCCACTAACCCTTACCCCTGTAATAGCCTACATCCCCCATGAAACCATGCATTTAAATACACCATTAATTTGTTACTGTTATATAGCAATTATTAATGTTACAGAGCACCAGAGGGGATAATTTCAGATTCTACATTGTGAGTGAAAGAAATGATCACATGTACTAAAAAGAACTCTATTACCAATAGAGACTGTATGACCAGAATCAAACAGGAACTCACCACAGGAAATCTTTATACTTAAATGGGAATTTATGAATGCTATTCATTTTTCTCAGAGGAGCAATAACAACATGATGTAGAATTGAAAATGACATAAAAACTAGAGTAATTATGATTAATAATGGCAGTCCTAAGATGACTTCAGACATTGAAGAAATTATCCAATCAATTCTAAACTATTTAGGAAAATACAATGTTAGTTAAATTTTGATTTGCATTGAATCTTTATTTGGTGATGTAAACACAGATACACATATGCAGACACACATCCACAAGTAAACATCATCTTAAATCACTTCAAGTACCTTTCAGCTGTTGTCAGCACCTTGAAATGCTCTAGCACAGATGCCCTAAGATGGGACTCATGTAGCTTAAACACCAGCAGCACTGCAAAGCAAAGTAAAAACATCACACACTGATGTTTATCTCATCATCAAATTTCATCCTATCACTGTAAAGGTGACTGTTAGCAGATTATTGAAAGTTAACACTCAGTTAAAATCCATCATGCTATGAGCTGACTTTTTGGTGGTCATTCCCTATGGAGAGATACCTTGCTCAGCCTAGATACCGGGTGGAGGGCCTTGGTCCTGCCTAAATGTGGCAAATTTTGTTGACTCCCCATAGGAGGCCTTACCTTCTTTGAGGCATGGATTGGGGTGGGCTGAGGAGAAGGTAGGGGGAGTAGGAAGAGAAGAGGGAGAGGGAACTAGGTTTGGTATGTAAAATTAAAAAAGATTGTTTTAAAAATATATTCTTTATTTTTATTTATTTTTAATATATATATAAAGGATACATATATACATCCTTTAAAATCTGACATGATATTTTGAAGTTAAATTTCTTCTTACATTAGTGTCATAATTCCTTAATATGTGATTATATTAAAAGTTATGAAATGATGACTGATTACTTTTAGTTTTATTGTGCCTTCTGTATACAACTGTTATATTAACAAAGACTATGTTTTTGCGTTAATCTACAAAAATATCCCAATATATTGAATTTCCGAAATAATTTTCCTTATTCTTTTAAATACTTACATCAATAATATTATCATTTTATCCACCCCACTTTCTCCCTCCAATTCTATCTGGCACCCAGAGACTACTTTTCCTTCTGAATTCATGTCATTTTGTACTATTATTAATGATGTACCCCTGAGTCCAACTGTTGTTGACCATGTGTGAATGGGTGTGGTACCATTCACAGAGATATAATAAATTTACTGGTAGCTATATTCTCAAAGAATGATTTTCTCTCCCTCAATTACAGTGAACTACCAGTAGATGCTCAACAGACTCTTTTCCATTCATGCTGGAACCCTTACTGGCTTAATCTTCAGGTCTTATGCACACCACCATAGTTGTGAAAGAATGTATACATCCAAAAGGTAAAATTTCACAGCTCTATTCATTCCCTAGCTCTTATATTCTTTCTCTTCATGCTTCCAAGATGTTTTCTGTAACATGAGCAGGATCTGTTTGTTGGGGTTTTCTGTCCTGCTCAGTTCCCACAGCTGTTTAGCCCCAAAGAAAATCACACAGAGGACTCCATAAGATTATAAAGCTGATTGGCCCATTAGGTCAGGCTACTTATTAGCTCTTGTAGCTTTTATTAACCTATTATTCTGATCTATGATAGCCATATGTTTCAGTACCTTTTTCAGAGGGGCAGATCACATCCTACTGCTTAAGTGGTCTGGGCAGGAGTGGGAGAAATCAACTTCCTCCTTCCCAGAATTCTCCTGTTCTCATTGCATCATTTTTACTTCCTGTCTAGTTTTCCTGCCTATACTTTCTGCCTGGCAACTCAGCGTTTACTTAAAAGATGATAGACAGAATACAGACAGTTATCCTGCACCAGTTTTCTGAATTTTGATTGAGGTCGAGTTAATATTAATGTTACATCTAAGGCTAAGTTATTTAATCTGAGCACTTAGCCTAGTTATGGGTCTCTAGTTAATTCCTACTGACTGCCAAAGCAAACTTTTCTGACAAATATTGTGAAGAGAACAGATATCTGTGTGTAAATATTGAGTATGTAGTTTGTCAACATGACCATTTGTTGAAGCAATACCAGTAGATAACTACAGGAGCCTATTATCTCCCAGTCATGAGGAAATGTTAATCAAAGAAACAGCACTCTACATATTCAGAGACAATCTTTGTAAGATATATATACAAGAGTAAATTGTTGTTTAGAATATATAAAGAATTCAAAAACCCAAATATGTAGAAAACAGCTGAATTAAAATGGGCTCTAGAATGGAATAAAAAGTTCTCAAAAGAAGAAATGCAAAATGGCTAGCAGACACCTTCAAAATTGTTAAACATCATTGATTATTACAGAAACATAGACTAAAGTTATTTGTAAGATTCTATATACTTGCTCATGATCCTCAATACAATTCACATCAAACATTGATGGGAATATATGAGTAAGTCATTCATATTTGTGATAGTATAAACTAGTGAGACTGCTGGGGGAATCAATGTGGAGTCCTCTCAATAAAAGAGAAACAGAATTACCATATTATTCAGCTATATAACTCCTGGTCATATATTATAAGAACATTATTTCATACTTGGAAATTCATTCTTAATGTGGCTCTATTCCCAATAAGTAAGTGGAGCCAATGTAGATGTTAACCAGCTGATGAAAATTTGCTCTATATATACAATGCAACATTTATCTGATGTGAAGAAATGAATCCTGAAATTTGCAGGTAAATGGAATAAATTTTTAAAAATTATACTCTGAGAGATTTATCAGGTCTGTTAGAAATGCCCCTCAGCCTGTGCTTATTTGTATCTCTATTTCCATCTGTCTCTGCCTCATCTATATTAGCTTTGAGTCTTTTGCTTTGTCTGTTTGTCTTGGAGTACATGTGGAAGCCAGGGAAGAAGAAACAAGACACTGGAAATAAATGCTATAAGTAGAGAGGAGAATAAAATATAGGTAAGATAATACAAAACATTGAAAGTAGAAAGGGAGAGAAAGGTTCACACATAAAAGGAGAGGTGCATGTAAAATGAAAGGATTGAATGTAGACTCAAATAAAATGAAGGATTCTGAAATGTTAAATGAAACCTATGACCCTGCAACACAAATAAAATTATAATGCCGGTGACATGAAAGTTGGGTTAGAGAGAAGAAACTGTCTATAGGATAGTGTTCATAGTATTGGATGGTACTATGCAGGCTTTTGATGGAGAAAAGACCTCAGTGGTCTAACCCAGCATTAGACACTGCATAGTACAATAAGTTGGAAAGATGACTTAGAGTTTAGGAGTACGGCTTGCTCTGCCAATGGTCCTGACTTTAATTCCCAGGAACTACATGGTAGCTCACAATCATCTGTAATGAAATCTGGTTCCCTCCGGTCAGTTATCCTCATCAATTTAGACCATAAAACTCGATATAGACTAGGTCAACAGAACCTCAATATAAGGCTGCCCTTGCATGCATGCTTCAGCAAAAAATAAAAAGTACACTTGCCTCACCAGCCAGTTGTACCTGTTGGTACAAAAGTCCTTTCTGATTGGAGATGAGGCTCGGCTCAACATTAAGGATTTCATGTCTGGTACTGTAAATCTTGCTAGATTTATTTTGAATGTCAAGACTAGTTACAGAAATAACTGTGACTGAATTTTCTATCACAGAAGTAAGTTTCTTGTATTCAGCATTATTAGTTTATCCTGCTCAATATACCTTTTTTTCTTCAGGTAACACAAACCCAATTTTTTCTTATAAGGACCACACCATCCTGTGCCTATAAATTAAAGAGGAGATTCTCTTTCCAAATAAGGGGAGAGAAACATAACCATTGTTTGATTAACTAGAGAATTATTTTCCAATGGTTCAGTTCAGTCAAGTATTAATTTCAGGATTTTTAAAGAACTACTAAAAAATAGATCTTTCCTTTTCCTGACACAGAAATATACAGAATAAGAATGTCTTCAATCTCAAAATCACTGTATGCAAACAGCTAGAAAGATGCAAGAGGAAGGCACTAGAGAGGCAGGAGAGTGGGGCTTGAATATTGAAGTCAAGTCCTAGTTTCAGTTGTGCAGAACATGCAAACAGCTTTGCCTTGGGATCAATCAAAGCCTTGGGCACAAATATTCCTGGTATCAGTCTATGTCCAGGTCTTCAGTCAGTATAACTGGATGTTCTTTATAGGAAGAAATGCTGGGCTGAAGTCCTGTCTTTCCTAATGGAATCAGTTTAGTTAAGAATGCACTATTTCTTCCCAGTGTTAAGGACTTAACCCATACTTTGCACACACAAGTTAATCACTCTACCACAGAGCTATATCCCCACACCTAAATTTTTAATAATGACATGGTCTGGGAAAACTCAAGTTTTGATTCAACTTCTATATCAGTCAAAAATTCCCAAAGATATTCTAGAAATTAGAAATTATGTAACTAGTGAATTGGAGAGCTAGGAGTAAAAATCATGCTACTGCACCTTATATTCAGTATTCTTTTGTACCTTTTGTAATTTTTCTGACAGGTTTATTTTATGTATAAGTCATGTAGGTCTATACTGACTAGTTAGATTTTTATCAATATTTGTGTAAGCAAAACCAAACCAAGACAAAACCCTAAAAACAATGTAGCATTTTTTCTTTTAAAGATAATAATCTAGTGTTGACTTTGAGGCTAATTCTTATAATTAATAGAGTCTTTAATATCTTAGTAACAACCATGTTCAAAACCCTTGAAGGAAAGTATAAATTTGATAACAATGCTGCTTCTATTTCTGCTTTTCCTTGGAGATGAAATAACCTTAAAGTAAATTGACTATCTTTTAATGATTGATATCGGTAAACATATTTCAGTCTATAGGGACTTGTAACTTGATTTGATATTGCATTATTACCTTTTAACAATATAAATGATCCAGGTATTTGTTCCTCTGAGAAGAAAGATTAAAGTGCATTTTAAAGTGCCTTTCAATATTATTAAAAACCATCTGTGATTTTTCAGTTTTAATTACCCAAATATATTTATATATTTTTTCTTTGTAACTTCAATAGCTTATTTGAAGCATATAGTTTTTTGCATCCCAAAGTCATTCTCCTTTGTTAATTTCACTAAGAACATTGCAAAAACATCAAGTCTTGAAATATACAAGCAATCTGGAAATCCAGTTTTTCTATCAGAATCAAGAAATAACACCATACCTTTCGATGGCACTAGGGAACAATTAAAAAAAAAACTGCCACTTATTTTATTTTGTCATTTCTCGGAGTAAGCTACCCACAGGGTACTTAAATGGTTGAATTTCTCTTTTCTCTGGGTTTACAACAAAAATATACTCAGCAACAAAGAAACTAAATCAGTTATTTATGTTTCAGTTGTCAGATCTCTATTTTCTGAATATCCTTGAGCCAGATTGGAGGAGGAGATAAAGATGGGGTAGGTATATTTCATACATAGTTAATTTGTAATTGTAAAACAGTTAAGCTTTCTTTTCTTTTGCCTTGTCTTTTCCTGCTAGTTCTTCTGGGTGACTACAACATCAACAATGGAGGCATCAGTGTGCTTAGAATGCTGTTAATGGAATTCCACAGCATCAAATGAATAAACCCAATGATTTTAATTCTCAAACAGGAGATTGTGGCACATTGACTGATGCAGAAGATAACAAGTTTTCAACATTTTGTCAACTGGTCTGCATTTCCAAGTCACAAGACACATGAAATAGTTACATGAATGATAAGAATCAACTAATCTTTATCTTAATGTTTTTATTTATTTGTTCATGTGCTTAATTTTCACCATTTCAAAAAGCTACACACCTATCCAAAATTTCTTTATATATCAAAAGTAATAGCATATTAAAGTCACTTTAAATATGTCTTACTAATAAACAATAAAACCATTAGTGGTTTTCCATTTCATCTTCACTTTTAACGTATACTAACACTCCTACATTGTATACATTTTCTTCTTATTTATAATACAAATTTGCCATTCTAATATCTATTAATTAAAGAAAGGGAAATGATATTTTAATCAATAATATTTATCAGATACTGATGCATTTAAAGGAATGAGAACTCTCAGAATGTCAACTTTACCAAAACAAGAGAAGTCAATTACATATATACAATGAAAAATCAACAGTAAGTATGGGCAGGATTAGAAATGCCCCCCTAGTAACGATCCAGTGGAACTAAAAATGTGCTGAGTGATATATTTTAAGGTAAATTTTTAACTTCACTCTTTGCTGGAAAGAAATCAAGGCTTCTGTGTGACCAAAATTCAGTGATACTGAGTACCCTGTTACCTGCTTCTAAGCAAATAGAATATAGAAACTGACTTTGCTTTTCTTGAATCTTCAGCAAGTTCACATACCTGTGAGCTTTTTTATATTTACCTGAGGAGTTAGATGGAAGCTATTTGGAAGAAATTTGACCTAGGAATCTTCCAATGGGATATAGATCATCAGTTGAATAAGAATCAATCCAGAAGCCAATATTATACTTTCTGTTGAGAATTAGGGCAGTTAGTCAGATTAAAGGGATATACATGTATTACTCTCTTCTAATGTGTTCTAAGTCTTCTTTCAACAACTACATAGATTCATGTTCATAATCTGTTTGTTTTTTTCGGTTTTAATTTTCACGAGCAGAAGCAAGTATCTCTCTCTATCTCTGTCCGTCTGTCTCTCTCTCTCTCATGCACGCACACACACACAGACTCTCACACACAGATTTTCCACTATGGGCTACAAGGAGTAGTCCACCAGAAATTGGATGACATATAAAAGAAGATATAACCCTTGTTCTAAATACTTACTTATTTAGATGAATAGGCAGAATGTAGATATATTCAGAAGGTACCACTTACAAAACATAATCAAGCACACAGGCAAAGTAGCATTTCACTATTTAATAGCATATATTTCTCCTTTGATTTTTAATTCTGCTGAAAAGAAGAAAAAAATAATCAGAGTTAATTCTGGTAAATCCAATTCACCTTACTCGGAATCAGATATGAATAGCAAAAGTCTATGTAATTTTTCTTCTTCCAGATAAGGACTGCTCTTGAGGAATGGCTCATTGAGTCAATTAAGTCCAATTATATATCATATCACCTCTTGTTTTCTTTTGTTCTCATGCTGGAAGTTTGTTGGAGGAAAAGGGAGGGGGCACTCAGGAGACAGAAGCAGGCAGATCTCTGAGTTCAAGGCCAGCCTGGTTGAAGGACAGGTTCCAAAGAAACAGAGAAACCCTGTCTCAAAAAAAAAGAAAAAATTAAATGGGTTAAAGAGATAGATGTGACAAAAGAAAAACAAAAACAAAATATACCCAAATACTGAAGTAATGTTTTGGAGAATATTTAAAGTCTTCAGACTTCCCCTAGTTGATTTACCTTTAGTTTTCTAAGCAGCTCAGTGCAAACACAGGGGTTTGATGCAGGAACAGACTATATTTTTCTTCCATATTGACTCAGGATCATTCAGTAGCCTAGGCTACTTCTTCAAGTCCTGATGGGGGAGTGTCATATATCAATCTGTTGATTTCATTGGTTAATAAACAAACTGCTTGGCCTCATAGCTTAGAACATAGGTGGGTGGAGTAAACAGAACAGAATGCTGGGAGGAAGAGGAAATGAGCTGAGAGACTCGACAGCTCTCCTCTCGGGAGCAGACACCTCAGAGAGACGCCATGCTCCCCGCACCTGGGCAGACACATGCGATTCAGCTCCGACCCAGGATGGACATAGGCTAGAATCTTCCAGTAAGCGCACCTTGGGGTGCTACACACAGATGATTAGAAATGGGCTAAATTAATATGTGAGAATTAGCCTAGAAGAGGCTAGATAGAAATGGGCCAAGCAGTGTTTAAAAGAATACAGTTTCCATGTAATTATATCAGGGCATAGAGCTAGCCATGTAGGCGGCTGGGGTGCTGGGGATGCAGCCCCGCCGCTCTTATTACTACAAAGTCCCAGCTTTTAACCATGTATTTTACCACCAAGAAACAATATCTCCCAGTATTTCCTGCAATGGCTTTTATTGGCAAAATTAAAGTTGGGCTATTGAGGTATAAAAAATGCCTGGTAGCCTAATGTGGTATGCAACATAAGTTCTATCAATTGGGAGACAGGCAGGATGATCTTAAGTTTGAGATTGACTGATGTTATGTAATTAGATTCTTTTTTATAATTTTCATTGCTTTTATTGAGCTATATAAACCATTCTTTGGTTGGGGACATTTAAGTTGTTTCCAGGTTCTGGCTATGACAAATAATGCTGTTATGGACATACAGTTGAGCACATATTATTTTGGTGTGATTGAACATTCCTTGGGTATATATCCAAAAGTGGTGTTGCTGGGTCTTGAGGTAGGTTGTTTCATAATTTTCTGAGAAATTACCATATGGATTTCCAAAGAAGCCGTACAAGCTTCCACTACCATCAGCAATGGATGAGTGTTCCTTTTACCCCACATCATCTCCAGCATAAGCTATCATCAGTGTTTTTGAACTTGGCCATTCTTATAGATGCAAGATGGAATCTCAGAGTTGTTTTTATTATTTATTATTTATTTATTTGTTAAAGATTTCTGTCTCTTCCCCGCCACCACCTCCCATTCCCTTCCCCCTCCCCCAGTCAAGTCCCCCTCCCTAATCAGCCCAAAGAGCAATCAAGGTTCCCTGCCCTGTGGGAAGTCCAAGGACCACCCACCTCCATCTAGGTCTAGTAAGGTGAGCATCCAAACTGCCTAGGCTCCCACAAAGCCAGTACATGCAGTAGGATCAAAAACCATTGCCATCGTTCTCAGGTTCTCAGTAGTCCTCATTGTCTGCTATGTTCAGCGAGTCCGGTTTTATCCCAGGCTTTTTCAGACCCAGGCCAGATGGCCTTGGTGAGTTCCCAATAGAACATCCCCATTTTCTCAGTGTGTGGGTGCACCCCTTGTGGTCCTGAGTTCCTTGCTCGTGCTCTCTCTCCTTCTGCTCCTGATTTGGACCTTGAGATTTCTGTCCGGTGCTCCAATGTGTTTTGATCGTATTTCTGTGATAGCTAAGGATGTTGAACATTTCCTTGAGTGTCTTTCAGTCATTTAGATTCATCTGTTTAGTTCTCTGTTTAGATATATACCCCATTCTTTCATTGAATTATTTGTTCTTCTGAAGACCAATTTCTTGAGTTGTTCATTTATTTTGGAGATCAACCCCCTGCCTGATGTGGGGTTGGTGAACATATTTTACCATTATGTAGGCTATGTTTTTGTCTTGTTGACCATGTCCTTTGCTTTACAGAAGCTTCTCTCAGTTTCAGGAGCTCTGTATTTTGTTTATAGCCATCTTAATCCACAAAGTAAGATATTCACCTTTGCAGGCAAGTTCCACACCTAGGACATTGACCTAGTGAGACCTGCAGGCACCAAGCTTTTAGAAAACATTAGAATTTTTCTTTGTTAGTCAACAGTCACAGACCCTCAGCATTTACTTACCAGCTAGGGATGTCTCCAGGCCTGATTTTCAGCAGACCTGACACATCTCCCCTCCCCCTTGCCTGTTTGCTATATAACAGCTTCTGAGGATATAATAAAGAGCAGTTTTATCAGAAATACTGTCTTGATGTCATTTCTCATGTCTCTTGCTGTTCCATTCCTCTGCCATTTGTTTATCAGCGACCACAATTCACATCCCACTGGCTGGGATAGAACTCAAAATTCTTCTTTATATTAATGAATATATAATACAATTATATTGTATATATTATATTGTATACAATATGACATGCATATATTGTATTATATCCTCATTAAATTCTTCATGTTTGATTATTTTACTATGAAGATTTAACTATTATTTAACAGCTATGTTGAGATGTTAATGTGTATAAAAGAGATTGTGATGTACCATGCAGCTCTTCAAACATATCATTTCTTTCCTCCTAATTCCCCAAATCTAAATTTCTCCAAATGAATGTGTGGTCAGGAATATCACAGCAGTCCTGCAGGCCCTGGTACCATCTTCTGTCTTGGGGTTCCATTCCTCTGGAAAGACACAATGACCAGAGCATTTTTTATAAAGGGAAATATTTAACAGGGGATGGCTTTTCACTTCAGAGATTTTTATGGTGGTGTACAAGCAGGAATGGTAATGGAAATGAGCTAATAATTCTATATCTTGATCCATAGGAAGTAGGAAGTAAAATGGCATAAAATTTGGAGAACTCAAAGTCCATCCCACTGGTGACACACCTTCTCAAACAAGCCATGCCTACTCCATAAAGGTTACTCCCTAATATTTCCCCTCACTGTGGGCTTATGAAGCCATTTTATTTCAAACCATCAATGACTGCAAAATCAGGCAAGAGACAAATACCTTTGTGAATGATGAGCATGTAGAGAGATGTCTTGGTGTTCATAAACAAAGAGAGGACAAAGTTAACAATAGCAAGTTCCCATGTAAAGTCCTAATAAAAGTAAACTAAAGACAGGGAACATGCCTGTCTCTTCTCCAGCTTAAGGAACCCTTGGTCCCTTATGTCCCTGTTCTTTCTCTTATCCATGCTTTCCACTATGGCAAAGAAACAACTCCCCTACCAGGTTGTGACACATGGAGTTTCTCTTTTTTACCTTGTTGGAATTAGGACCAGGAATTCCTCTCTTGATTTCTCATTTCCTGATAATTCTCCCTGGCAGAATACTGCAGTTCTCCTCCTCAAGTGGAACAGTGAAGAACAATGGTTAACAATGAGTGTTTTACCAGCAATTGTTTAACCTCAATACCATTGAATAAGTAAATTAAACATAGAGAGTTTTTAATGAAGAAAATTTGAAAGCTGATATATTATATGAGGCTGAAAACTGTTCATTCTTTGACAAAACTAGACATTTATTCTCAGCTGGCATTAGTCAATGTCTGCAGTAAGATGTAGCATAGGCTGTTCATATGATAACCATTTTCACAATAAGTGTAAGTAGTTTGATTAAGAACACATATACTTTTCCTCACAGTTACTTCAAAGAGGATATAATTTTTTTTTTTTTTTTTTTTTTTTTGGTTTTTCGAGACAGGGTTTCTCTGTGGCTTTTGGAGCCTGTCCTGGAACTAGCTCTGTAGACCAGGTTGGTCTCGAACTCACAGAGATCCGCCTGCCTCTGCCTCCCAAGTGCTGGGATTAAAGGCGTGCGCCACCATCACCCGGCGAGGATATAATTTTTTAGGATGGTATACAGTATTTTATCAGTTACTAGACAGTCCCTTTTGGGTAGCATGTTGCAAGCAGCAACCTCAAATGTCAACTGACTACTGTAAGAAGAAGCCAAAGAGAATTACAACAAACCAGCTAGGCAACTGTTGTTGCCAAGGCCTTAGTGAGTCAAGAAAAACTCAATTTCTAGAAATATCTTTTTACTTTGTTTTCTTCTTTATGGGCACATTTTTATTGATTAAAGGTAATAAAATATTTATAATTTTAGATTGAGAAGAATTATCAATTCATTAGAGTGCATGTTTATTGCATAAAACTTATACTAATGATACATGCTTTCTAATTAGAAAGATATTTTCAAGGCAAGACAAAATTACTTTCTCAATAAAAATATTTTAGACCAAAGATATGCATTCTTAAAATTTTTAATGAGTTCTGAAGCTGACATCATACCAATTAAAATATGAGTAAAAAAAAATAATTCTGCCTTATTGGACTATCTGATTTTTTGGAGATATTACCCTTATCATGTGGAACATGAGTCACATTTTTTATTATTTGAAAAAAATCTGCCACTTATGACAAGGAAAAAATAAAGCTAATTTTCCTAATATAACAATGGGCCTCTGTAGCTCTGGCTGATTTACAAATACTCTATGCACTTAGTAAGTGGACATTTCTTGCAGTGGGTTAATAGAGGTTCTGCAGAAGGCCCATGAATTATGGTGAGGCAATTTTGTAATTTAGAGTACAGGTCATTATGTCTATTTAGTGATTAATGGAGTAGAATTGACCTTTTCTAAAAGCTGACAGCAGGATTCCAGAGTCAATCAGCCCAGCCACTCTCGGTGGATGACATCAGCTGAGTTTTAAAGAAATATGGTAAGTACTTAGCCATCTCCAAATGACAATCAAATAAAAAAATGTTAAAAACCACCTCTTTAAAACATGTATGCATAGGTGGGTACCAGTTTAAAGAAACCTCATTCATTCTGTTAGGAATATTTCCTAACACGAGCTCCCTGTCGATACAAAATTCCCAATCAAGCCAAATCAAAACAAGCCAAATTAAGAAATATCCAGGTTTAATGGGAGTTCTGCCCTCTCAGGTGGCCCCAGGGGGAACCTGGAAGCAGCACAATAGCGCCCACTGGGAGGAAGGAAAAGGGACCACAGGTTCCTCTTTTGGGGGCTCATTAAAATACCCTGGGGAGTGGTCCTGACCCCACCTCCAGGGAGGGGTCAGGACCTAGCCTTCTGGGATTTGGAGTCCAGACCAGGTCTGGAGGCTGGGATAGGTGCGAGGGGCTGGAGTCTACACTCCCAACTTGACATATTACAACTTGCTCAATGTAATGTCAATTTCATCTCCTCAGCCACTGTGTTCGAAACTGCAGAATTTACTTAATTCACAAATGGATACAGAAAATGTGGTTTATAAACACAATAATATTTTATATAAGCATAAAGAAAGCGAATTTATTACACTGTAGATATCACAAGAAATATTGTACCAAATGAAGTTAAAATAAAAAAAAAGACAAATAGCATGTTTTCTTTCACTTGAATGACCTATTTTATTCACATACTTATAAATGTGTATATTTATATAACTGTGTATATGAGTAACATAATATAGATCTTCTGTGTGACAAAACAGTCCTAATTCTGGATATACATCCAAACCAAATAGCTTTGCTTTCAATCACATCAGCATACCAAAGAGAAACACAGTAATGCTTATTGTAGCATTATTTATAATAACTAAAGAATGCAAACAACTAATGAATGGATAAAGAATATACAAATATGTATAAATAATGTTGAATACTACTCAGCTACAAAGAATAATTAAATCATGTCTTATCATTTGGAACATAAACAGGTGAATTTGAAGATATTACATTAGGTGAATTAAGCAACATAGACATAGATATGCACCACATAAACTTCCTTATACACAGAACAATAAAAAATTCAACCTGAATATTTAGTGGTTACTGAAAATTTCAAAAAGGATAGATAAAAAGATGATGAATTTGAGCACGACTGCTTGGGCATTTATAATTTTATATATTCATTTAATATTATATATTAAAAGAATGTCATTAAGATGTCTAATTAATTAAAATTAACAAAACATAAAAAGATCTATAGTATTTTAGAGAAAGGGGTTTGTAGGAGGAACAGGCCATGTGTTTGTCCCTGCTACTTGGCTAGCTTACACTCAAAATAACCAAACAGAAACTGTATTAAATAAATAACTTCTTGGCTATTAGCTCTAACTTCTTATTGACTAACTCTTACACATTAGTTTAACCCATCTCTATTAATCTGTGTATCACCACATGGCAGTGGCTTACTGGAGATTCTAACCAGTGTCCATCACTGGTGGAAGATCCATGACTCTGACTCTGCTTTCTTCCTCCCAGCATTCAGTTCTGCCCTATCCACCTACCTAAGTTCTGCCCTATCAGACCCAAAGCAGTTTCTTTATTCATTAACTAATGAAAGCAACACAAAAACAGAAGAACCTCCTATACCATTTCCCCTTTTCTGTTTAAATAAAAAGGAAGGCTTTAACTTTAACATAATAAAATTACATATAACAAAACAGTTATTTAGCAAGATTACAGTTAAAATACTTGTATGTACTTTATCTCTTATCATAACTAAGGAAAACTGTATTATTACTATCTATTCTTCAACTCTATCAAAGACCTCAGAAGGATATAATAATACCTAAGTAAACAGGAAGTGCATTGTAACTTCCAAAACTCTAGAATTTACAGAGACATGTTGCTGCCTGGACAGTTACCCAAAGTTCTTCTATACCATTGGGGCATCCATCTTCGGCCTTCAGGCCCATAGTATCCAGCAAACTTTTCCATGGAGCAGGAAATTTCAAAGACAGTTCTGCCTATATTGGCAGTTTTTAGTTACTTTCTTCTGTTCCTGCAGAATGTCTTGCAGATTCTTTCATGAAGCAGAAACCACAAAGGACCATCTCACCTTCAGGTAAGTTCAGCAGTCAGCAGTCATCTCTCTGTGGGTACTGCATGTCCAGTGAAGCAGTCCAGGCAAGAGCAGTTTTTTGCCCAAATGGGAAGCAAACTCCTAAGGAACCTCTTCGATGCCCATTTTCCTTTTGAAGTGCTGCCAGAAGCAGATGTGTCTCATTGTCATAAAAAGTCCTAAGTTATTAAAACATTTAAATGCCATATTCTGAAGGTCTCTGAAAGACTTGAATAATACCTATCTAACTGAAATATATCTCTATACATCTAGAAAATCTAATTAACATGACTACAAGCTTGACGATTATAGATGATTATCCATTAACAACCTATATTTTTTAATTATACATTACATTTTTTAAATGAACTACACAATCACAACACCTCAGTTAAAAGGAGAAATATACATATAACAAGAATGACCTTAAATTTATATCAATAAACCACAATCCATATAAATGTAGAAGTTGTGTTAAACTCTGTATTTTTTTCTTGAATTTCTTTTTAAGCCCTCTTAGGTTTTACATTGAGTTAGTTGGCCACATTCAGCCACCAATTGTTGCAAGGTGAGGGCCTCTTGTTTCTTCTAGCTGCCTGTCTAGCTTACACCCAAAATAACCACACAGAAACTGTATTATTTAAAATGCTGCTTGGCCATTAGCTCTAACTTCTTATTGACTAACTCTTACACATTAGTTTAAACCATCTCCATTAATCTGTGTATCACCATGTGGCAGTGGATTACCAGAGGTTCTAACCAGCATCCATCTCTGGCAGAGGATCCATGGCTTCTCTCTGACTCTGCTTTCTTCCTCCCAGCATTTAGTTCTCTCCTCTATGTTTACCTAAGTTCTGCTCTATCAGGCCCAAAGCAGTTTCTTTATTCATTAACCAATGAAAGCAACACGTGAACAGAAGAACCTCCTACAGGGGTAAACATTTATGCCTAGTTCTGACCCTTACTGGTTGTTGATCTTAAGAAATTCTCAACTCAATTTTCTCATTTGTAATAAAGAGATATTCTTTAATTACATCATTGAGAACTAGTAAAACTTGCATCATATAAAACATGTTATATAAAATTTAACATTCAGAGACATAAGTAAAAGTATTTTACTTTAATTTTCTTACTATTATTTGTAAATGGAGACTGTGCTTTCATTTCTCAGCCACCCAGACACAAATAATCATACAAAAACTATATAAATTACAACACTTTTTAGCCATTGTCTCAATCATATTCCAAGCTAGCTCTTACATCTTAAATTAACCATTTCTATTATTTTATATTTTACCACAAGGCTTGTGGTTTATTACTTCACATCTTGCTTCATAGGTTGTTACATAATTTCTGCCTGATACTGCCTTCTTTTTCCCTGCATTCACTTCAGTTTTCCTGCCTAGGCCAAAGCAACTTCTTTCTTAACCAATGGTAATAAAATATATTCACAGCGTACAGAGATGAATCCCATATGATCTCCCCTTTTCTGTCTAAATAAAAAAAAAGGTTTTATCTTTAACACAGTAGAATTACATGTAAAAAATGTATCAAACAAGTCTTACAGCTATAATATTTAGTCTATTTGTATTTAGAAAAAATAAAGAAAATATTCTGTCATCTATTTTATCTTTGTGAGTCTAAAGTTTCAAGTCTAATTTATCTTTTATTATACCTAAGAAAAACTCTATCTTCAACCCCATCAAAGACTCCAGAAGAATATGATATTACTTTAGTAAGCAGGAAGTGCATTGTAAGCAACTTCCAAAACTCTAGAATTGACAGATACATCCTGCTACCTGGAAAATTACTCACAGTTTCTCTGTAGCATTGGGGCATCCATCTTCATCCTATAGGCACATAGTATCTGGAAAACTTTTTCATTAAGCAGGAAATTTGAAAGACTGTTTTGCCTGTATTGGTAGTTTGTCAGTCACTACTCTCTCTGTCCTACAGAATGTCTGGCAGATGCTATCATGAAGCAGGAACACTGTCTCACCTTTTGGCAACTCCAGTTTATACTCTATACTGTCAAGAAACTTGCCCACATGACTAGCCTTGTCAAATTGAATGCAAACTACACAATGAGTTTTTCAATACCCATCAAGCTTTCTGAATTGGTGCTGCCAGAAGCAGACCTGTCTCATTGTCAAGAAAAGAACAAGTTCTTAAAACATTTTAAATGCCATATTCTGTAGGTCTTTAAAGTGTTGAAGATCATCTATCTAACTGAAACATACCTCTGTATATCTAGAAAATTTAATATGACTAAAAGTTTAATCAATATAGATGACTATCTATTAATCAATATTTCTTAATTATATATTTCTTTTGGGTTTTTTTTTTGAGACAGGGTTTCTCTGTAGCTTTGAAGAGCTATAAGAGCTCCTAGAGGCCAAGAGCTCTTATAGACCAGACTGGCCTCAGACTCACAGAGATCTGTCTGCCTCTGCCTCCCAAATGCTGGGATTGAAGGTATGCACCACCATTGCCTGGCTTTCTACATTACATTTCTAAATGAGCTGCATAAACATAATACCTTAAACAAAAGCAGATATATTGATGTATTTATATCTATATATTAGTTTATAAATTTGTGTCAATAATTCAGTCTATACCAATGTAAGGTATTTATCTCTATATCATATCCCTCTTATTATTTCTTCTTTAGAAATTGACAGTGACCATTCACCATTATAACCAAGCTTTTTTAAAATGAAAATAAAGATTTATAAACAATCATTTTGGGAATTTGGGTGTTGTTTTCTCCAACTGCTACCTGCTGTTTGTTGAGTAAGGTTTTATTTAAGGTTTATGGAGACCTTTCAGGAGGTCTTAGTCCATCAAAGAACATTAGCATGTAAGGGACCAACACATTCTCATCTCCTGTATAAACAAACATGGTGTAGAAGGCCCTTTTGTATTTGTGTTGCTTTCATTGGTTATTAAAGAAACTGCCTTGGCCTAGTTGATAGGGCAGAATTCGGCTAGGCATGGAAGACAGAACAGAATTCTGGGAGGGAGAAAGCAGAGAAAGGCAGATGCCATGGTTCTCCTGCCCAAGATGGATATTGGTTAGACTCATGCCGGTAAGTCACAGTCAAGTGGTAATACACATTAATGGAGATGGGTTAAACTAATATGTGAGAGTTAGCCAATAACAGGCTAGAGATAATGGGCCAGGCAGTGTTTAAAAGAATACAGTTTCTGTGTGATTATTTTGGGTGTAAGTAGCAGGGTGGCCAGGACAAACAAGGGGCCCAGCTCCTCCTACAACACAAACAGAATCCCTTTTCCAAAGTAACATATCCTCAGACTCAAATTTTCAAGTCAAGATACCTTTAATATATATATATATATATATATATATATATAATATATATATATATATAATATATATACTATTTTAACTTAGCATCACCAAGAGATAAAAGTTTTAGCAGTTAACTCATTAACAGTCAAAATATCCAAAGAAAACACAATATCACACTTAATTCAGATTCTCTATGTCATATTCATTTTCTACTCTATTAGCTTTTAATATTTATTATCTTTACTTTTTTATCTGTGACTCTTTGCACTCTTTCTTCTCTGTCTCATAAGCCCATGTATTTATCCAACCCTGTGACTGGTTCAAGGGTTTTTTATTACTATTTTTATCTGAGTCTGTCTTATTGTGATTCTGTAATCATTTTCTGACCAGGAGAGTTGTTTTATTTTTTACAAGTGCTAAGCAGGTGTGGGTAGGACTAATCTGTGGCAGAGGTGTATTCACAGCATCTGTAAGCCAAGCTCACTGCCTCAGCTGCAGCGATGCAGTACCTCTATGTCAACAATAAGCAACTTTTAGTACACTGCTCACAAACACCATACAATTGCTCTGTATCAGTATCTCTCAAAAGAACCAGAGCCATTCAAGCTGCCTGTACAAACCAGGAAGCAAGAAAACCAGGTTGTAGTCTATCTGAAAAAATGTTGCTACCAAGCAGCTCCAATTGACTCCCATTTTTGTGGATCTAAAAGTAATTTTTTAATCTTTCATTGGCTTTATGTGGATTACATTGTCAAATGTTGGGCACCATTATGTAAGTAGAGACTGTGCTTTCACTTCCCAGACACTCAGACCTGAATAATTAATCCACAAAACTATGTTAATTACAGCACTATTTTGCCAATGGCTGTCGCATATTCCTAACTTGCTCTTTCAACTTAAATTACCCCATTTCTCTTATTTTATACATTTACCATGAGACTTGTGGTTTTTACCTCACATCTTGTTTTTAGGTGGTTATATGATGTCTGCCTGACTCTACCTTCTTTCTCCCTGCATTCAGTTTAGTTTTCCCACTTAGCTATAGTCTCCCTTTCAAAGGCCAAAGCAGTTTCCTTATTAATTGATGGAAATAAAACAGAGGGGAATCCCACATAAATTATTACTAATATTATTACTGTTATTTCACTTTTTATACAAGACAATGCTGAGTAATCTATAAATGTCTATTATGTAAGGACTGATAGGATGATTGTTATTAGGTTGGAATCCAGAAGTCCTTTTCTGGAGCTTGTATGTTGAACATATGGTCTAGGTTGTGCCACAAGTGGGAGATGGAAGAATCTTTAGAACCTGTGGTATGGAGTAAGTTTATAAGTTATTAAAAATATACTCTTGACTTCAGTAGGAATGTAATTATTTCCTGTCTGTCATTGTTTTTAATCTACTACCACATAGTAAGCAAATTCATCTGCCACCATATGAATTTATCATGGACTGACACATCCCAACATTTGAGCACAATTAAACCTTTCTACTATTTTTCAACAATTTTTAAATTTAACTATATTTTGCTCATATTTTAAGCCTTCCTCTGATCCTTCTATATTCTATCCCTCTCCCTACCCAATCAACTTTAAGTTCTTTGTAAAAAAAAAAAAACAAACAAAAAACAAAAACAAAAAAAACACCAGAAAACCAATACAACAACTCCACCACTACAGCAAGTGAACTGTCATTTATATCTGTTGGGAGAAAGGAAATAAATTTTCTCTAATACAGTGACCATAACAAACCTCTTGTTCAGGAGTGTTTCACCAACAATAGATTCCACGGTAATATTGTATGTTTTTGCTTCTTTATATATTGTTAGCTTTTTTAAAATTGTTGCTGTTGTTTAGGTTTTTTTTTTTTTTTGTATTGGTGTGATTTTAATTTGTTTTCTTCTCTTTAAGCTAGCCGTCAGACACATTGTGACTGTGAGAGAAAGCTAGTGGGCAATGATAAACAGGATGACTATGACAGAAGTTCAAAGAAAGCATTGGAAAGGCCTGAGATTCTGTTTCAGAAACAACTGTCAACTTTAAGAAATCTATGAAGGCAGCAGCTCTCTTCTTTGTTTAAAGGAGTTTCAAATAAACCTGCCGAAGACTGGGTGTCTGTATTTTCTTATTCACACACTGAAGGAAATCATTTTCTGTTACCTCTGTCTTTGGATAGTTGACAGCTATTTGTATAGAGTTTTTAGTGAAGCAATCAGAGATAAACACACTTTGTGGTTCAGGCAGCAATCCCAAACATACACAGAGATGGGTGAGGAAAGGCAACCAACTGAGGAAATAATCAAGTTTTATTTAATATGGAAAAATGAAATAAATAACATAGCAACAAACGACAATAATAGTAACAATAATAGAAAACTGGAGGCTTTGGGTTTTAAAGATTCGATTTGTTGCCTGTAAGAATTTTTTTTTTTTTATGAATCGGTCATAACTACTTGCTTTAGTACATCTTTAGGAGGAGCCAGTGCTATGGTTTGTTAAAGCTGTAGCTTCCACAGAGAATCTATAACCTGAGAGACATGGTGGACAAAGACTCTCAAAGCTTAGTTGCCTCACATATGATAGGGAATGGATTTCAAACTCTCACATTGCAAAACCAAGTAAAGACTATACTTTTCTAATCAAAATGGCTTCTAAATTTTCATTTTAGTTGAATATGATCAAAGTCCTATGTGCTTTTTTAGAAATCATGTTTCTAGTGCACCAGCATTTGTGTATAACTAACTAAAGATAACACTATCAATTTCTGGGATGTGGACACACTGATAGGTTCCCAGAACTAAGGAAACAATGTACCATTTAAATTAAGATTTGTTTAAGCTTAATATTTTTTTAGCAATCCAGATAGAGGTTACTAAAATAAAAGAAAAATGGTTATACAGATGCTTCCAAATAACAGATTATGCTCTTGCATGTAAAAAAATAAAAACCTTGAAAAAAATTATCTTAGAAGACTTATGGATTCCCTTTTAGTCTAATAAAGAGATTGTCTTAGGAAAATGGTTTGATTTTATTCTTTCAGGTATTCTAAATTTAGAAGCACATATTCCAGCTCTCTACCATGATTTCTATCATCCTTTAGTTGTATATCAGCCATAGACTGCATAGCCTTATTAACATATGAAAAAAGATAGTCGCTATGCTCAAATTATTGATCTTTGGGTGGCAATAAGGAATATCTTATTCATTTTAAGCAAAAAAATCATCCATCTATTATTTAAATAAAATTAATCACTCAAACAGTGCTTATTTATGAGTTACCTACTTGGTACTAGGCACTGGGATTTGTCCTTGGCATTGGTATATGAAGACTTTATTCTTTCCTTGAAGTTATATATAGTTGATAGTAGAAATGGATAAATATTAGAATAACAGCTTTCTACAATGGTGGGTGAAATGAAGGCAGGAGGGAGTCACTGGAAATATAGTTAGGATGACCATTTGCCTGAAGAAAATAATCTGGCAAATGGATAAACAGGCAATAGAATTTCATAAAAAAACATAAGTTCTCAGTCTAGGAAATCAATGAAACTAAAGGAGGGTGATGGGAGAAGCAGAGTTCATGTTCCAGGGGTCTGAGTTAACCCAAGTATAGGTAGTATGGAACAGGTAATGGAGAATTTCTCTATAAACCTTGGGAGGATTTAAGAAGTGAAGTGATTGGAATTATCTCTTTTCAGTTATTGAAGAGGGAAACAATATGGAAAATGAATTGGAGAAGTGAAAAGTTAAAGCTGCCTTCTGAGACATTAATTTTTATAACAGTCTATGTGAAGGGTTTTAAGTGGGGATTAAGAAGAGAAGATAAAACAGGAAATACCAAAGAAAAGCAATTGACAAATAGGTACTGGGAGTGATGAAAAGGGAAGTAAGGCAGTGATATCTTCATTCAATGCTTAGTGTTTTGGTGTTGTAGATCTACACTTGAAGAATGCTCATGAATTCATTTTGGACAAATTACACTTAAAAACCTGAGACTAAGAATAAATTCCTTATATCAGTAGAAAAGTTTGATCTATAGTCACAAATATGAATGTTAGAATTGTAATTTATCCTGAGCTCCAGAGAGATTCTGCAATGCAAGAAGTAAAAACTATGGATTGGAAAAGGAAATAAGAAATCTAGTTTAATGAGTGAGGAATATAAGCTAATTTTCACAAACAGGGTATTTCACCTCACTCTCAAATTGTTAGTAATTGTGATCAATATGTGTCCCCTCATATTCCCCCCACTGAAAACACTACAAACAGTATGTGGATTTGCAACCCAAAAAGGCAAGCATGATTTAAGGCTCAGCCTTGCATTACAGGTCTGAAATTTCACTAAATTAGGAGGCTAATGGTTTAAAATTTTTGAGTCAATATTACATATTTGGTAGACTGGTAGGTTGTTAATATGGGCACCTAAATTCTAGCTTTCTCATGACATAAAATAATTTTATACTAATGTTTATTGGCTATCTATGTTCTCCGGGGACTACTTTCTATTCTTTAGATGTAATGGAAAATGCACTAATGGTGACTTGTCAAGAAATGTAATTATTATCTAAAGGCAGAACAATATATTAAGGATCATTTGAATTTTGTGGCTGATAGATACCATTTGATCAGGCTTATTTACTGATAAATTGGTGCATAATTGGACCATCTCAAAAATTCTTTTTTACATAAAAATACATTAATTGTAATAATTAAAATAAAAAGTATTATAAGTAAATAGTGAAATAAATAAATAATAAAAAGTAAGAAACCATCATCACAAGAACAATATATTAAGTTACTAGAAATAGTTTATGTTACACACACAAATGCACACAAACACACATCTTTTCTTACTTTTTGCTTCTTATTGTTTCTTTTAAAGACAGGATTTTGCCTTGAACTCCCTATGTAGCCTAAGTTGGACTGAAATTTCTAATACTCCTACCTGTTTCCATATTCTTGGATTACAGATGATCAATACTCTTTCCAGTTAAAAGAGCATATTATAAATAAGTAGAAGCATTCAGTTCAATTCAATAATGTATATAAATGGAAGAGGCATGTAGAATACATACAGATGGCAGTTGAAAATATTTTGACCTCAAAAAACAGAAACAGTACTTTGAGTCTAGTAATATTTATACTATTAAGATATTAAAGATTAAAGCATATCAGAATGGCAAATTCATCTGGAAGAAACTATTAGAGTGTTGAGCATGCATACCACATAATTCTAGCTTAATAAAAGAATAGACAAGCACAGGTTTATCCATACAATATTAGACAAAACTTGGTAGGTTTGTCTCAATTACTTTTCATGGATCATAAATAATGTACTTTATTATTATCCACAAGTACATGGATATATATAATGTACATATTTTGCTTCATCTCACAATAGCTTAAACCAAGTAAGCTTTTAAAAAATTACTTGAATTCTTATTCTTTATTTTTTATATTGCACCTACAAATAAAAAGAGCTACAGTTACTATTTTTATATCTTTCTTCTTGTATTTTTGTGAGTTCTATTTGTATATTCTGGAATTCACTTTACCATGTAAAGTACAAATTTTAATTTTATTTAAATAAAACCATATCTGTTATTTGTCTAACAATTTGACTCATGTTCATCATAAAATAAATATGATACACATTTTTAAATAGTCATAATTTTTATTCTATTTTTAAAATCTGAATTTACATGCAAGTATTATCTTATATCATGTTAAAATTTGCTACATCAAATCTCAGAATTTTTGAAAAAAGTATTATTGTATTGCATTTTTATTTATACAAAGTGTAATTGTTCAGCCACAGATAAGGCTGCACTTCTGGATTCTAAAAGGCACATGTGGGTGGACCCTTGGGAACAAAGAGCCTCGCATCACCCATGTGTGCACATACATGGTTACCTCCATGTGTGACTCAACTAAAACCCTTGCGTGCATGCGTGGGTCACCCGTCATCTACATCATCATCAGTGTGTGCATGTGCTAGGCAGCTTTTAAAAGCTGGATGTGCCATTTTTGCTCTCTCTCTCTCTCTCTCTCTCTCTCTCTCTCTCTCTCTCTCTCTCTGCACACTGTTTCTCAGGCCTGTGTGCACACTGCCCTCTAATAAACTCCTAAATGGGTTTGTTTGCATCTTGTGCTTTTTCTCACTCACATCAGATCATTACATTGGTGCCAAGACTCGAGAGACTCTCCTGCCTCAGGCTCCTCTCCTAGGGTTAGAATCCACCCCAGGCCTCTCTCCTGGGGTCTGAGTCAAAACCATGGATCTTCTCGAAAACAACCCATGTGTTCCATATGCCTGAGCGTAATCTCTCTGAACAACACCAGCTTCAATTAGTGAGTCTTCCCATTATGGTTAGCTTAACCATTTCTCCAAACCCAAGCAATTGATAGGTGAGCTCTGGCAAAACTTTGATGTTTCCAGAGATGGGAGAACTGCCCCCAACCACAGTCTTCAGAGACCATGGTTGTGCTCTTCGCTGACAATCATCTCCAGATTGCTTCCCTTAGTTAAAGTTGTGTTTGAAATGGCCCAGGTCCAATCCACCCAAACAAAAATGAGAAGAGTTTATGTGTGAATCTGAAAAGTATGACTGCCAGTCAAATGGAACATTCCAGATGACAGAGACACTATATTCATGCATAAAATAGAGGTCTCCTTCCCACATCATCTGTACTAATATCAATAATGTATAATTAAAGAAAGTATAGTTTTCTTATATTTCACTATTGATGTCACAGTTAGTTTGTTGAGCTTGCCTCACTGAGCCTATCCTGTTTGTTTGGGAAGGAAATTACATCATTTCTGTGCAGAGTGCACTGACTGTTATGATTTGTGTATATCTGCGTGTCTGCAAAAGGAGTGAGAAATATAGAAGTTAATGAGGTAGTCAGTGAGTATACTGAACTGTCCCTAGCCTGTTAACAGTCATAATGACAGTTAAAGCCACCAAAGCTCTTTGTGTAGTTTATAACATTACATAATGTTTCTTGTAATGTTTCTAATGACAACCTTCCAGTGTGGACATTATTGTGTATTGTCAAAGATAAAAGGTGAGGCCAAAATAAATCAAGTTAAGTGACTCTTGTCAAAATGCCCACAGTACACCTTTCCATCAGTCAATGAGGGTCCCCAGGAAGACGTGTGACTTCCCTGATCTTAACTGATTTTCATAACTGTCTTTTAGAACTTAGTGTTGACCATTTTTCCCTCTTTACCCATGATATTCCTTTACTTATCTTCTCCATAATGGTGCAACTTATTTCTCCACTGAATATGCGCTTTGGCTTTAGTGGTAAATTATGAATCAAGTTCTCTAATGAACTTCTTTAAATTTTGAGGGAAATGAAACCCAAGGTGGATATTTTACCAAAATCTTGGAGTGATAAGTGTTATTATGAACTAGTTCCTATCAGTACATATTTTTCTCACACATTTATTTTTGTTGGAGTTGGCTACACAGTTTCCATGCCTTTCATCACAGCTATTTTCTCATTATGATATACATCATATCAATTTTAAAAACCATGTACTGTCTCAGTGTCCCTACTCCATTTCTGACTTTCCTTTCCTTATATTTTATACTTTTAAAACATGGTATAAATGTGTGTTTGTATATGTGCATATATGTGTGTGTTGATAAGTTGAGCATTAAAGTTTAATTATTAGTCCTGTTGCCTGACCTTAACTTAAGATAAGTTGTTAAAGATTTCTCAAACTTGAACAGCAAATCTAAACTGAATGTGGATCATACTTCAAATATTTCCTAAATTATACAAGAAACTTCAATTTCATTTGTCTATTTCTCCTTAAATATACCTGACTTTTCTCTGTTGTAGGCTATTTCTCTTACTGTATGAATATCACTTGCCATCAACCCCTCTTATTTTTACAATTAATACTTTATCTTCCACCAGTTTCCCAGGATCTTCTAGTAATTTATCTCAGTCCCATACTTCTTGTGATTCTATAATTATATACATCTCTAATAAACAAAACTTAAGATACCCTTCTAAATTTTGAAAATATTTATCTTGAGTTTAGTTTGTATTTGTGACTCTCTCATCTACTCACAACTGAATCAGGTAGAAGTATTCTCTCTCAAAATGAGCTCATTATAATTTTGTCCTAATAACCAGTGTGAAACTCAGAAGCAGATAATCACTAGAAAATATGGGTAGAGATATAAGTCAGTGAAGAAGATAAACACTTGGATTCATGTGTAAATAGCAGGGTGTATATATTGGAGGTATTGACTGTACTGCCATGGATTGCTCTGTGAGTGGGAGATAACTGGAAGAGAAAGCCTAGGAGGGATTTGAAAATATTGGGAAAATTAAAAATGATAAAATTGTAAATAATTAGTGTTATTCTTTTTTAAAGATGTAAGGGTGGTGGGATAAGGCTGGTCCCACGAGGGGCAGCGGTCCCATGAAAAGTAGTGGCAGGTGACCTGAGTCTTCAGCAGGTCTCCAAGACCTTGGTGAGTCCCCTGAGGTCACCTTGGCTGGTGAGAAACCGCAGCATGTGAGAAACAGACAGATACATTATGCAGAGAGAGTTGGGTATAGAGTTTACTTAGTGGGTTATGGAGTGAAAAGAAAAGGGAGAATGGGAGAAGGGAGACAGGAGAAAAAGAGAGAAATAAACAGAGAGGGGAAAGAGAGGGAGAGAGAGACAGAGAACAGAAGTTACCTTTTCAGGAGAGAGATGGAAAGAAAGAGCGAATGAGCTGGAGAAGGCAGGATATCTGCTTCCCTTGGTAAAAAGGGTGGGGAAAGGATGGGGTAGAGCTTGTCTCTTAAAGTGACAGAGTACACAGGTGGCAGGCCAGGCCAGCAGGTCTTAACACAGGAACCTAATCAGCACCTAAGGGTAGAGTCAGGAGATGCAAGGGCTTATTCCCCAGGGACCACTAGAACATAGACCTAGACAGCATTATAGCCATTCTGCCTTCAGTCCACAGTGTGGACAAGAACAGGGTAGGTGATCCCAGGCAGCTCTTACTCCAGCCTTACCCAGCTTCTGCACCATTCTCAGTGTGGGTTTTTCTCCAGCTGTTTTCTTTTTATATCTGAAGTTCAAAAGAACAACAAATATAGAAGTGGCAGCCACAGGAAACAAAGCTGGCAGACTAGGCCCTCTCTGCTCAGCCACAGGGTTGTGGGGGTACTTCTTACCTCTCCCTGCTGGGTCCCAGGAAGAGAACATTCTGGTTCTCATGGTACTGAGTAATTTTCTTCTCTACTTCATGTATAAAAAAATTTGTGAATGGTGTGGCCACACAGATGTAATTCTGTTTCAAATGTATGTTTTACACAGCCTCTATGTCTCTCTTGTTATATTTAAAACTCCCATGACTCTAAAACCATGGTTTCTCCATACAACATGTGAACACTGCCATGTTGATTAAGGTCATGTGACTTTACTGCCATATTAATTGAGGGCCACATCAGGTGGCCAAGTCCTGCTATCTTTACTAAGGTATTCCCTGCCTGGTCCTCCAGTGCTCACTCTGTTACATGTGTGTTTTGTGCAGTGACACACCTTTCGTAGGGCCCAACAAGAGCATACAATTCACCCAATTCCTGTTCACTGTGTGTGCGCGCATGTATGTGACTTAAATGCACATATGTTTACTGTTAAATGTTATAATTGTCTTCCCATTTTATCTCATTCCAGACTAACAAAGCAATAAGTCTCATGTTTTAAATTGGTATGTACTTTTAAGTCTCTTATAAAAAATACAGTATATTTAATCCAACCCTGCTTTAAATTTTTTTTTTTGCGGGTCCAGAGTTTTTATTTTTTTTTTATTTTTTTTTATATTAGACATTTTTATTGACTTCTTTCTGACATTCTATTCTTTTTTTTCTTTCTTTTTTTTAATTTATTTATTTATTAAAGATTTCTGTCTCTTCCCCGCCACTGCCTCCCATTTCCCTCCCCCTCCCCCAATTAAGTCTCTCCCCAGCCCGAAAAGCAATCAGGGTTCCCTGTCCTGTGGGAAGTCCAAGGAACCCCCACCTCCATCCATGCTCAACTTACTAGACCTGCTTTAAAATTTATTAAGCTATTTTCTACTATAGTCAGCTCTGCCATTAACCTTCTATTGCAAGCAGTTTTTTTCTTCTTTTTGTCTTTTACAAGTATAAACATTACCTGCTAAATTAAGAGCCAGTACCATTAAGCACAGACCCAGTTCTCCAGGTAGATTCTATACTGTAGTTATACTCATCTAAGCCCAGTAAATAGCCCTCAACTGCTCAGAGATCTGGGGAATATGACATTTAAATGCTTAATTATTAAGACTTTTAATAACAAAAACAGACATGTTGGTTCCTAGTGACAGCACTCTACTTCCTCCAGAAAAGAAAGAAGACAGTGGGGTACAAAATAACATCAATCTGCAATTTATTTCAACTGCCAAGCACTGACCACTGGGAAAAGCTGCCTTTCACGTAAACTGAAAATCTCCAAACAGTGGACGGAATCATGGGAATCAACAGCCTAGCTGCTCAGATCAAGGTAGGCTTGTCTTCCTACAGATTTCTTAATCCACAGGATCTTTTGGAGCCTTGCAGGCCCTTCACTAAACAGCAAAATGTAAATACGACCCTCAGTGACCATGAGGAACCTGAGGAGTAGCTCTAGGTGCCATCCAAGTAAGTTCTCCATCGTTTTTTAATCAATAACTCCTCAAGTAAAATTTTATTCTTCTCAAAGTTCTCTGATGTAGTTTGGCAACTGAGAGGTTTTGTCAGTTTAAAAGAACCTCACCAAACATATTTCAGTAAAATACAAATAAATACAAGTTATTATGTTGTGTACCTCCAAATTATAAAAGTATGAAGACAAATACAGGTTATCAAATCTTTCTCTCATGCTGCTTTCCACAGTTTTAAAAATATTTTTTATTACACAAAAAAAAATCTGTCACAGTCATTCTGAAAACTTATGTTTTCACAAATCCAAAAAAAAATTCATGTGTTTTCATGAGTTTCAGGGAGCCAAATTACAAAATCTACTTTAAACAGGTCAGATACACCCCTCTCAATTCCCTGGTCCTAATTTTTTTTTCCTAGACTTAACTTTGTCCTTTGTTCTGCCAATACCTTAAACAGGTCTTCGAAGAGACACCAGACATATCCCTACCACAAACGCCAGACAAGAACAAAGAGATCAGCTCCTCCAGTATGTGACCAGTAGCCAGCTTTCTCAGGTCCCCCTCCACACAAGACCACACACACAAATAAGAAGGAAAGAGTCTTGAGAATCTGTCCTGTTGTTCCTAACTTCCTGGTTTTTTATTACAAGAAAGAGATGGGAATGTTATGACCTGCTACTGACTTGTCCTGCCCCTTTAAGACACAAGCTCCACTTACCTCCTCCTTTTACTGAGGTAAGGGAAACTTCCTTCCACTTCTAGCCTTGTTCTCTCTCTCTGCCCCACTCTCTTTGGAAGAGATGGCTGAGGCCTCTTCTCCTCTTCTCCCTCCTTTCTCTCTCTCTCTCTCTCTCTCTCTCTATCTCTATCTCTCTCTCTCTCTCTTCCTTTTTGCTAAATAAACTATACTCAAACTCACTCTGCATGGTGTGACTATCCATCTCCCACCCCCATTGGCTCCTTGTGTGACAAGCTGTGCTACCATCCAGACCTTACAAGATCGCTCATTAGCCACCTCACACCCACCTGGTTCCCACAGTGGCAGTGGGCCCTAGCTGCCCCTGGGAGATCTGTGACATTTTATTTAAACCATTACAATTCGGAAAGCCATTTTTAGTCCTGTGTATGTGAATTAGTAAACTCTACATGAACAAAAGTTAAAAGACAGTAAGTAAGCAGAGGAGTGAGAAAATGAGACATAAAGTTTATAACCAGCCAGTCAATAGGTTCTCTGTCTCTGATGATATTTAGTAGCACACCTACCAAGGGCAAGCCTATTCTGATGCCTTTCTTGGTCTTTTTTTTTTCTTCATGGTACAAGTGATTTTCTAATACTTTGAGCACAAATAAATGTAACCAAATCATCCACTCTTTTATCCAACATAAATTTCCATGGGCTACACTAATTGTTTCCATGATTAACACTGAAAATGTCCGGCAAAAATGAGAAGACATGAGATGCAAACGAACCCAATTAGGAGTTTATTAACAGAGATTGTGCTCAGGGGCCAAAGGAAATGGTGTGGAAAGAAGGAGAGAGCGTACAAATGGCACATCCAGCTTTTAAAGGCTTCCTAGCACATGCGCATGAGGGGAAAGACGTGTCTACTTCAGACGCTGATGACGGGCAATGCTACACCTTGCACCTGTGTACAGAGCATATAAGACGCTGATGACGCAGATGGCGGGCAACCCACACATGTGTACACGGGGGGGGGGGTACATGTGCCTGCTTTAGAACCTGGAAGTGCAGCCTTACGGGTGGCTAAAAGAATTACATTTCACCCTTTAGTTTATTATAAAAATTTGGGGGGTTGGGGATCTTAATGGGTGGGAATGAGGCATAACAAGGTCTTTCATAACTACTTCATGCTGACTTTGTGGGTGTCGAGGAGTTTGGGATGTCTAATAGCATCCTGGGATGGCTGATTAAGACTGTATTTTCTGGACTCTGAGGAATTGGGTCATCTGGCAGTTTGAACCTCGTAAGATGCTGGAAAAACAAAAATTACACTTGGGAGAAAAAATTTAGATCCTAGTGATTAATAGAGGGGAGGTTTAAGATGGAATATGGGGGATTAGGGGTTCCTGAGACCAGGAATGACAAAGAAAGAATTAAATGATACTTACTTTTAAAATGGAAGATGGGGGGGGGGGGGTTAGGGGTTCCTGTGACCAGGAATGACAAAGAAAGAATTAAATGATACTTATTCCATGCAGGTCTGGTCCATTTAAGTGGGTCAAACTGGCTCCCTGGAGCTTATAAAAATGTTTGAAAAGAAATAAATTTTAGACATATTAACAGTGTATGATTATAACAATAAAGTGCATCATGGCATTACCTCAACATCTAGGAGGCACTGCTTCAGTCAGTGATGAGTCTGTTAAGGTTTGTTTTATGAGAGTTTTTGGAGTTTGGGGCTATAAATTTATTATTGTTTAGTAGCATCTGGGTTTTTGACAGTCCTTGTATCTCTGGCTCTATGTTTGATGATGGTTCCTATAATAACAGCTGTTTGGTTATTTGGACATTTAAGCATGACATTGGAAGTATATGGAAAAGTTGTATATAGGAAAAAGAGAAGAAGGCAGAGTATATTGGCACAAGAGAGTTGAATAAGGATGTGACCTTTATTTTTATTTTTATTTTTTTTGACTGGAGTAAGAGAGGCTGAACTTGGTGTCCTCTGGAACCTAAGGGAACAAGGTCTTGTCTGAGTGTGTATGAGGGGTCATCTTGAGCTGGAAGAGTAAATGGTTTAAGATGCAACAGGTGAATCCAATGAGGAATTCCCTCGAGTTTGGCAGCTGTGGGAGTCAAAAGAATTACTCTTACAGGACCCTGCTATTTAAGGGAAAACAGTCAGGGATGTTGGCCTGGGGGAGAAAATAATACCTGATCTCCTATTTTAATCGGTGGTGGGCATGGGTTAGCAAATGGTTGAGGTAATGAGTGGTCAGTAAAATCCCACAATAGGGAGCATAGATGAGATAGCAGAGGAGTAAGCAGGTGATCAGGAAGGGGAGAAGTTTTAGTTGAGAGGCTGGGGGGACACCCATACATGAGTTCAAAGGATGAGATGAAAAGGGGGCTTTTGGGAAGGGTCCTAAGATTAAAGAGGGCCAGAGGCAAGAGGTTTACTCAGTCAAGGTGAAGTTTCTGTGACATTTTAACAAGAACATTTTTTAAGTAATGGTTAGTTTGTTCTACCTTCCCTGAAGACTGAGGGGGGTATGAAATATGAAAATGCCAATGGATATTAAGAGCCTTACACAAGTTTTGGGAAATCTGGGAAGTGAACTCAGGGCCATTATCTGACTGAAAAGAGGTTGGAATTCCAAACTAGGGGATGATTTCTCAGAGAAGAATATCGGAGACTATCTGGGCCCTCTTATTAATGGTGGGAAATGCTTCAATCCACCCAGACATTGTATCCACCAAAACCAGGAGATATTTAACTCTTTTGGCTGTGGGCATATGAGTAAAATCCAGCTGCCAGTCAGATCCTGGAAGAAAGACCCTGGCCTGATGGGTGGGAAAAGGAAAGCTATGATATTTGGTCTTGGGATCTGACTTTTGACAAATTTGAAAAGAGGCAGTGATAGCTTTTAGGAACTCACCCCTTTCCTCAGGGGTGGGTTGGAGGTGAGCCTTACAAAATGAAGCACAGCTTTGTTATTAGGATGAAAGAGCTGATGTAGGTAGGACAAAATTTGTTGAATGTCAGGGGGTGTCTGTGAGAGTGTGGGCTGTACTGTAGGAATCCCCTGAGGTGATTGAGGTAGGTTTGGGCTATGGAATGCTGCTGTTTTAGCTGCTCAGTCAGCCCAATTATTTCCCTTAGTAATGGAACTGTTGGTCTGATGAGATTGACAGTGAATAATTCCTATAGCTTTGGGGAGATGGGAGGCTTTTAACAGGTCCATAATGTAACCTGAGTTAGTTATGGATCCTCCGTTCATTGTAAGAAGCCCACGCTCCTTCCAGATAGCCATGTGGAACAGGAGGATATGAAAGGCATATTTGGAGTCTGTGTAAACATTTAAAGATTGTCCCTTTGCTAACTGAAAGGCACAGGTAAGAGCGATCAACTCAACCTATTGATTAGTGGTATGGGCAGGGAGTGCCCAGGTCTCCACTATCTCAGTACTAGATACTATTGCATATCCTGCTCTGTGGGTCCCATCACATAAAAAGAGCTGCCATCTGTATACCAGGTATAAGTGGCCTGGGACAGTTTGCCCTCCTATATATGTGAGGGGTGGAGCAGTAGATCCTCTAGGATCTCTATGCAGGAGTGAGATGGGGAATCACTAACATTAGGTTGAGGTAGGAGATTTGAGATATTCAGGGCTGGGCAGCATTGGAAAGTGAGTGTGGCATCTTCTACTAGTGCCACCTGGAGGGAAAGAACTTGGGAAGCAGGTAGGGTTTGTAAGCATTTGTAAAATAAGAGGTGGGACAGATTATGGTGGGAGAAGACAGTGGTGGGTGACCCAAAGGTAAGGCACATATGCAGAGTGCCCAGCCCTGTGTGGTGAGGTCCATCTTCTTTGACAGGTATGCTACAGGTTCAAAAGAAGGTCCCAGTTGATGTCCTAAGACCTGCAAGGGCATATCCCTCCTTCTATGCTACATAAAGCAAAAAGAGGCAAGTTAAATCTGGAAGATGAAGACCTGGAGCCTGGATTAGGGCCTGCTGGAGTCTCAGGAAGGCTTTAGTAACAGGATGGGGAAGGGGCTCATGCGGAGAGCCAAGAGCTGCCTCATATAAGGGGAGAGTGAGGAGAGAAAAAGACGGGATTCAGGAACACAGGAAGCCAACCACTCCTAGGAACAATAAAAACCTCTTCTTTGGTGAAATGAACTGCACGAGTTTGAATTATATTTTTTTTTCTGTCTAGATTGATAGCCTTTTGGGTTGGGGTTAAACGACCTGGGTGGTAGACAGTTGGGCCTTAGAAGGTGAGACTCTATAGCCCCTTTTGGACAGGATATTTTAAAGGGTGGAGGTATCAGTTTTGATGATCTCCAATGATGGGCTGCAAAGTAAAATGTCATCCACATACTGTATGAGCTTAGATTTAGGGAGAGACAGTGAGAGCAGATCAGAAGCTAACGCCTGGCCAAACAGGTATGGACTGTCCCCGAATCCCTGGGGAAGACAGTCCAGGTGAGCTGTGTGGAAAAATGAGTGTCAGGATCAGTCCAGGTGAAGGCAAAGATGTTTTGGGATTAAGGGCCATGAGGAATAGAGAAAAAAAAAGCATCCTTGAGATCTAGAACTGAGAAGTTGGGGGGTTCTTGGAGGAATATTGGACAGAAGGGTGAGAGGATTAGGGACTACTGGGTAGAGAGGGACTACTCAAAGTTAATGAGCCAGAGGTCTTGAACCAGATGATAAGTTCCATTAGATTTTTTTTAACAGCAAGTATAGGGGTGTTAAAGGGAGAAGAGGTGGGGTGAAGTAGCTTTTTCCTTAAAAGGTCAGAAATAATAGGCTTAAGTCCCATAAGGCTCTGGAGAGAGAGAGGGTACTGACCTTGGATGATGTACTTAGTAGGGTCCTGTATTTGGATAACAATGGGGGAATGGTGTTTAGCAATGGAAGGGTTTGGGGTGTTCCAGACTTGGTGGGGTCTACCTGGGAGGCTGGTAGAGGAAAAGATGTGTTAGGGTTGGAAGGTTGGGGAGCTAGAAGAAGGAGGGGTAGGGCTGCTGGTGGGTCTGGGGTAAGGTAAATGGGAGGAGCGAAAGAAATGGAGGCTCCTACCTTTGTTAAAAAATCTCTTCCCATGAGAGGTACTGGACAGGTTGGCAAAACTAAAAATGAATGAGTGAGATGAATGTCCCTAAACACACAGTTAAGTGGCAGTCTGCTGAGGTAAAAAGCTGTCTTCCTACCCAGACAATAGGGAAACAAGAAGGAAAAGTAGGCCCCCAGAATTCCTTCAGTGCTGAGTATGTGGCTCTAGTATCTAAGAGAAAGGAGATGGGCTATCCTGATACCATGATGATTATCCGTGGCTCCTTATTACAGATGATGGTAGTGGTCAGGTTAAAGGAGCCTGGGCAGCCTCACTTATCTATGGCCAGACCTAGAAAGTCAACTTGGGAATTTTCTGGGTTCGATGTCTCCATGCCACTATGTACACAAGGACAATCTACTGACCAATGACCTTCCCTGTGACACCTTGGACTAGGTCTCCTAGGACTAAGATGAGGATTAGGGCCTGCTCAGGCCCAGTGACTGGTTTTACCACATTTGAAACACAGACCCTGTGGGGCAGGTCAGCAGCAGGGACAGCATGGATCAGGCAGTCTGCCACCTCGGCCGGTCAAGGGGCCATGGCTACCACGTGACAGTAATTGCAGTCTTTGTCATTTTTCTCATGGTGCACCTTAAAAGCCACCTCTAGGACTTCTGCCTGTGGGGTCAAGGGGCCTTTCTCTAAGCTTAGCCCTAATGTCAGAATAGCACTGGGTCATAAGTAACTGCCTGCCTTTCGTAGTTTTTGGATCTAAGTTAGTATACTGTAAAAGAGCCTTTGTGAGGCATTGCAAAAATGCAGAAGGATTTTCCATTGTATCCTGAATAATCTCTGAAAGTTTAGTATAATCTACTGATTTGAGGACAGCCTTACAGAGACCTGCCAGGAGGCAAGTCAAAAACCAGTCCCTAGGTAAAATCCCACCTGGAGTATTCTAATCCCAGTGTGGCTCTTGCTCTGTGACTGCCTCTGCCCCCATAGGGTGAGAGGCAAGGGTTTGGTGAATCTCATCTGCCTGGTGCCTGGCCTGCTCCCAAACTCACTTATGTTCTTCAGGAAGTAGGTTATTAGATAGGATCATATAGAAGTCATGAAAGGTGAGATTATAAGATTAGGTAAGATGTTGGAATTGTTTTATGAAAGTGGTACAATTATACGTATAGAAACCCAGTAATTTTTCTATATGGGACAGCTCTGAGAGAGAGAACGAAACAAGTACCCTAATCAATTCATCTATGCCAGCCACCTCTCACAATGGGAGAACTGTAGTAGCAGGCTTGGCTTGGTTAGGGTTAGATTCCGTTGTTGCATGCAAACATGTGAGAGGAGGGGGAAAGGTGGGTGCCAGCGCAGGGTGGCTGCCACAGCAAGGCACCAGAGAGGAAGAGGAATTTAGTGAGGCTGTCGGAGACCAAACAGGTGGTGAGGGGAGAGAGGGAACTGCAGAGCAAGCAGCAGAAGGTGGTGAGGCAGCTGAAGCAGCTACAGAGGTGTTCTTAATGTATTTGATAATCTCATATTTGAGCTAAACCAGATTCCCATATACATTCTTTTCAATATTCTTTTTTCATCTTAAAAATATAAATAAGAAGATGAAATAAGAAATATATATAGATAGAGACAGGAAACATTTTTAAAATAGGATTCTAATAAGAAATATCCTTGCCAACTCTTTTTATGTTCTATTTTCTTCTTTGCTAGCATGCTTGCAATCTCCAAAGGAGCTGGTAGTTGTGGATGATACTGAAATAATCAAAGCACAGATATCTTGACCAAGATAACTCTATTTTTGATCCACTGAAGAACTCAATAATTACAACAAAATCTATTTATAACAGCACTCAGTGTAAATAGGCTAGGATTAGAATGTTGGACTGGATACTTGTTTTTGCTCTGTTATTAATTGATTCATGATCTTGGAATAAGCTATTTAAATTTTGGTACCAAAGTTTCCTCAGCTATCAATTGACAATCTGTATTATACTATGAATGTCACATGAAAATGTAAACCTGGAAGGAGACAATACATTTAAAATCTTCTAAAAACTCAAATGAGGTCAAAGAAAGTCTAAAGTTATGTAGAGGCTGATAAAAAATGAGCCTATTTCCACCTTGACCAACGGTCAGAGAGTTGAATTTACCTCTATCCCTTCAAGGCTATTCTTTCTAACTAAAACAGAAATGTCACCTAGATTTAGATTAGGGAGTTCTGCTCTCTCAAAGTTATTGTCAACAAATGTTGACAATAATATCCAGATCTTGTATTTCAGGAACAGAGAAGTAGATATTGTTTCTACTCTAAACAAAATATAAGGATCTAACCAAGTTCCTACTCCCTAAAGGAGGTAATAATTGATTTCTCCCAGGGAGTGTTTTGCCTACAGAATGTTTTGTTCTAGGATGTGAGTATTATCTGTCTTGTTCTAGCAACAAAATGTTTACCAAAGAATGTAGCCTACAACTTTCAATTGGTATGTTCATTTCCTTGTGTCATGTTAATGCAGTATTTTATCTAATTCCTATCTTTTGGGGTCAGGGGTATTTTAAGCAATCAGAAATTAAATGTGAGCAATTTCAGTATTTACTGGAACTCCCTCCCAGTACTATTCTATGTTTTCTGTTTTATTATTTTTGCATCTACATACTCATTCCTTATATTTCTAATCCCCAGGCCATTACTCTGGCAAGTGGTATTTTTGTCAAATCCTGACTCAATGGCTAGTCATGAGATGAAAAACCTGGAGCCTGGAAACTCCTAATGTCAATTCTTAGGTAGCACTTATCACCCCACTATTTGTAAAAAAGGCCTTGAAACAAGAAATAACACCCTTGTATTGGAAGACAGGTCTAACAGATCAAATGTTGTGAATGATCATTGTTGTCACTGTAAGGCTTCTAACCTTAAGCTTTGGCTCATGTTTAAGAGAAATAAAGTTGAATAGATGCTCAGGGACTTGTCTTAAAATAATCTTAAAAATATAATAAATTAAACATTATGTAAAATTGATGGGGACTTTTGAAGGATTTTAGTCAAGCAACAACATAATTAGATTTGGGTCTTAAGAGACCACTTCAGATGCCATGTAGGGAAGGTATTAGGGAGAAATGAATTTATTATTCATTAAGCTATAGAAATTGATTAGGAAGGAATTTCAAACACATGACATCTCTTTAAAAGGTTTAAAACGGAGTGTTAAACTCTCTTTTTGTGACTTAGAAGAGCAACATTAAAAAATATAGAATTTTAGCTCAGTCACATTTGTTCTTTTTTTTTTTTTTTTTTGGTTTTTTGAGACTGGGTTTCTCTGTAGCTTTGAAACATGTCCTGGAATTAGTTCCTGTAACCCTGGCTGGCCTCAGACTCACAGAGATCCACATGACTCTGCCTCCACAGTGCTGGAATTAAAGGTGTGGACCACTACCTTCCAGCTTAGCTCTATCCTGTTTGTATTTAGTGCTATTATGCTTGTCTGTGTGTAGTGTTATTCTGTTTGTCTGTATGTACTGTATTATGTGTGAATATACAGTGCTATTCTGTTTTTTGTGTATGTAGCTTAGTGTGAAAAAATCACAACTCACACATAGGATAGAGACAGGAATTTATAACAAATCATCTAAAGATGTCTTTTTTTTTCAAGACTGAATACTTAGAAAAAACACTCTAAGGGGAAAGAGGAATTACCCTTAAAGGAACAAAGATTGGAAAAGAGCATTGTGTTACTAGAATGTATCTACCTACTCCAGAATAAATCCTACTTCAATGCCTCAACTGGTTTAGAACTAACCAGACAAAAGTATTAATCCTGCTTTGTTGAATTTGTAGGCTCTAAGATTAAGTATAACATTAAATGCAACCCTAAAATGTCTTCTGAGTCAGTGCCCTTGGAAATCAACTTTTAAGAAAACAATTCCCTCAACTTTGTATATGCAAATGTTCTTTATTAAATCAGTTGTATAAAATACATATGAAATTAAATTTGATTATTTTGTTGATTTTTCACTTCTTCACATTCTGTACATGTTTACAGGTATTCTTCAGAAGAAACAGATTTACTGCAGAAGATATGACTTGCACGGTATCATCTCATGCTGATATTTTTGTTGGCCTGTACATTGTAGTCACATGTAGCTATGCTGAGGCAGAATGTCTTATATTTCACAAAGTCAAGGTAGAAGTGTCATTTATGTGAGTGCACTACAAAACACTAAGTCAAAATATGGATCCAAATTCATCAAAGCATATAAGAAATAGCATAGAATCTTCACAGAATAAAAATTAAGATTTTTCACCCAACAGAATTATCTAATCATTGCAAGTCCCAGTTTTATAAACACAGTATAACTGTAAAGACATTGAGAGTTCATAAAAACTCAAGTCCCAGAGGTGAGAAGCAAGCATTATAAAGTAGAGATACCAAAATAGTAGCTGAACAATAGAATTAAAGTTCTATTGTAAATTAAGTCACTTTCTCCCTGGTTAAACCTGATACAAGTTCAAATATGCAAACCTAGGACCAAACAAAAGTGATATTTTCTATTGATGTTTTATTTATTTAATATTTCCTTGTCTCTCCTTTTAGCATCACTTTCAGCATTATTTATTTTTAAAAAATGGGATTCAGAGATATGATTTCATTGGTAAAGATGTTTGTCAGGAAGCCTGATGACCCCAAAATCCTTCTGGTAGAAGTAAAGAACAGACTTTTACAGAGTGTACTTCCATCTCCACATGTGTAATATGGTACTCAAGTGTACATATCACACACACACACACAAACACATACCTACATAAAATTAAACAAATACAATGTTTTAAGGGAGCTGCTTTTAATTTTATTTTGAATTTAAATTTATTCAAGAGTTAGAAGTTACAGAAGTAATATTAATTCTCTCTCTGGTCTTCTATACTTTGGTCATAAGCATCCACCAGATGGATCTAGACAGAGTTTTCCCATGACCTTTGTGAAACTTCAAAATTTCATTTCCCTACTTACTATAAAAATTACCTACTAATATAACTGAACTATGACAATTCTGTTTCTTTGATCAATTTCAAGTTTTAAATCAAATCATTTTTATTATTAATTTGTAATTTTATAGTATGATGTAAAATTTTTAAACTTGGAGTGGCTAAAATTACTGGTAGCTCTTATAGGAGACACAGGTTCAATTTTCAGCACCCATATGGCAGCTCACCATCTTCTGTACCTTTATTTCCAAGGGATTTGATACCCTCTTCTCACTCTGTGGACACTGTAGATACTTGATACAGAGTCATCTATGCAGACAAATTAGGATACAAATAAGTAAATAAAAACATTTTTTCAGAGAAAATACTAAAAATATTAAAGGAGTAAAACACACAGAGAAATTGCATGTCCAATAGAAAACCATTAGATATACATGCCACTACTGTACCCTTAGAGTTATCATGCTATGCTGGGATGATCATTGCTGTTGTTAAAAGGCATCATAGCTGAATAAGGCAGTTGGTTGCTAATGTATAATGAAAACAGAGGACATGAGTTTGAAACAAAGGAAAGGCATATGGAAAGCTTGGGAAAGATAAAGGAAAGGGGGAAATAATATAATAATCATGCTTTTACAAAAAAGAAATAAATGCTGATGAATGATGATTCTTAAAGAAATAGATTACAGACACAAATTTCCCATTTAAGCATTTGCTTGCTATATGGTGCTAAAGAAACAGTAAAATGTGTTTTATCAGGACTGAACTCCTGAAAGGGTCATCAATATATAACACTTCCTGTTACTCTGTGGTTGTGCATCTAATAAAATAAAAAAGCAAAGAACTCACAACAAATTAAACTTAGGTAGAACAAATGAAATATAACATAGGTCACTCACAAAACAACCTCAGTCACCAGAGAAACAACATAGCTGTAGAATGACTTATATCTTCACATCAAGAAATAGGAATTGCTGAGGATAAATGAAAAGTACTTAAGGAATTAAAAACCTTAGAATACCCACCTAAAATTTTTGTTGTATTTTTTATTTTTGATGTTTTTATTTAATTACATAATTTTATCCATCTCTTTCCTACCTCTAAATGCTCACACATATCCTTCCATGTTCTCCTTCAAATTTTTGAACTCTTTTTTTAAAAATTTTTGAACTCTTTTGTTTAATATTATATTTAAGAATATCATTGAGATAACTACTTCTTCAACAATAAGTCCTTATTTTTCAACTTTGATGTCAGTAACTTGCTTAATTAGTATTCTAAGTTATCCCCTTTTCACAAAAAAATGTAAGAAATAGATTTTCCTAACCTATATTTTAAAAGAAAGAAAGAGAAGAAAAACAAAACAACCACAAAAAAATTATCACTCAATACATGTTGCTACTCGGTGACTACCTGATGAGAAATTTTGTGTCTTGCTTATATTTTCTTATATTATAATTAGACATAATTGCAGAGAGATTACATTATGCAGCTTATGCCTGCAATTTCCCTTTTTCTTTTAAATTTCAAGGGTTACCTTTTTATTTATTTGTAAACTTTGTCAGTTTTGATCTATCCGTTGTTATAAGTGAAGTGTCAGTTTTCTATCTGCCTCATGTGCAAGAATGTATTCAAAACTGTTTAGCAAAATAAGCACAAAATAAAGACTGTGGCTATATGAAGCCTTTGCATAATTCTAGTCAAAACAAAAAACATTTTCATTGTTGAATTGTAGTGAGGAGATATAACAGTCTTATTTAATAGATGTCTTGAACTAATGAGAACAATTCATGGACTTTCTATTTTAAAAAAGCACATAAATTTGAGAGCCTTCTGCCTTTATCCATGGATCAGAAATAATTTATATACACTCATTCATGTATACATATATGCATTTCTAGAGAGTCTTTTTCTGACCAACTAGTTGACTTTCAAGTAACCACATGGAGACTTATTATTTATAAAGCTCAGCCAATAGGTTAGGATTGTTTCTAACTAGCTTGTATAGCTTAAATTAACCCTGTTCTGTTAATTTACATGATGCCAAATTGCTCATGGCTTTTTACCTCATCTCCTACATGCTTGCTTCATGTCTCCTCTTGCCTCTAGTCTTCTTCTTCCAAGAATCTTCTGTACCAAGAAATGCTGCCTAGGTATTGGTCATTCAACTTTTAAAAAAGTGTACAAAATATTATTCCATGATGTGTATTTATCACATTGGTTACTATAGATACAGGAAAAATTCATGTCAGAAAATCTGAGCAAGCACAATACTCTTTTCAATTTTGAGATAAAGGATACAGGAAAAAAATTTGTATGCAGTGTTTTCCTTGCCTTCTTGCAGAACATGACTTCATAAATAACAATAAAATGTTAATCATAAACTGGGTCTAATATTAACATCAATTAGTACTTCAATGACTTGTGATAAAACATTAAGACATTACTGACATCAAAAATTATTATCAAGTGAGTTTTATTGATGCTATAATAAAAAGTACTAGGTTCTACAAAGGTCCCTATAATTGCCAGCATCATTTCAGGAAGCCTCTGGAATATGCTGACAAAGCATATGGATATGAAAAACTAGCAAGTCAAAATAATGGCTCTGAGCCGGGCGGTGGTGGCGCACGCCTTTAATCCCAGCACTCGGGAGGCAAAGGCAGGCGGATCTCTGTGAGTTCGAGACCAGCCTGGTCTACAAGAGCTAGTTCCAGGACAGGCTCCAAAGCCACAGAGAAACCCTGTCTCGAAAAACCAAAAAAAAAAAAAAATAATAATAATAAAAAAAAATGGCTCTGATATGACTGAGAAAAACATATAAAATGTTTTCCAAGGATCAACAATGAATCTAGCTCTTACTAGAATTTATAAGGAATAAAACATAAATGGCACTTATGACTTTCATCTCAATATAAGTGAGATAAGACAGAAAGGTCAGGATAAAATAGAACAATGCCATGCTAATATTTTTTTCATAATTAGCCCTATAATCTTTTGCCTAGTGCTTATCCCTGTATCTGTTTATGATATCTTTCTCTATATATTACCTTTGTTGAAGACATTCCATTATTTTGTTTTCTTGGTTTTTCTAAGAAAGGTTTTCTCTAAAGCTTTGGAGCCTTTCCTGGAACTAGCTCTTGCAGAACAGGCTGGCCACAAACTCACAGAGATCCCCTTGCCTCTGCCTCCCAAGTCCTGGGGTTAAAGGTGTGCACCACCACTGTCTCTACAGCTTGAAGACTTTTCTATACCAATGTCTTTGACTTCTTATGTATTTGTTCCTAGTGTAGTTAACCTCAAACTCAGATCAAATTATGTCATTCTCTTGCCTGAAACATTTCAGTGCCTTCAAGTTGGTTTTTACTCAAGTCTTCTTCTTCCCAGAAGAAGGTTGCCATTGGCCATAGAGTAAATTCTTCTCTACTGAGTATAAAATTATTTTATGAGTCCTCTCTTCCTTTTTAGATTAGTGTTATAATCTTCATTATTCTTAGTTTGTTGCTAGTTATTTAGCTTTGAAACCCACTTATCTACATCACAGTTCCTTTTAAACGTTTGAGTTGTATATTGTTGTATTGTGTATTCTGATGAACAAGAAGTACATTGACTAAATCATCTCTTATGGCACAACCTGACACTTTTGAAAGCCTGGAGCTTTAGAATACATTTAAAAACTTTCCCACTGTGTTATGTGTTATAACAAACAAACAAAAACCTCAATGGGTAAAAGAGAGAGATACCCTCATAGGACAGGGATGATATGAAGAGTATTTTATTGAAGGAAGGCAATGGGAAAGGGGGAGAGAAGAGGGGAGACTGGGTCTCTGGAGATAGGTGTAAAAGAATAGAGGAAGAGAAAAGAGAAAGAGAGAGATAATGACTCAGAGACAGAGACAGAGGGACAAGCAAAAAGAGAATAGGAAGGCAGAACTTGTCTCTTAATGAGGGTCTTAGTATATACACACAGAGACCAAGTAGTCAGGATTCTGAGCAGAATACTACCCGAGTACTGGCAAGCACATGTGCATATCCTGTTAGGTCCCCAGGGGAAGGCTGATGCAGGTGCCTGAATCCTAACACACTGTCATGAAAACCAATGAATAACCTATTTTGTTCTAAAAATGGTCTATAAAATATCTGCATGTATCTTAGTCCTTGAAATAACACTTTTTATAATTATGGGAGGAAGGAAAAAATGTGAATTGTTTGCTTCAAAATCATTTTGAAATTGAGAACACTGAGTCTCAAAAGGTTAATTCACCTTGTTTATTCTTGGAATCCTAACAACTGGGAGGCAAAAGAGAATAAAAAACACAGCAAGTATGAATATAAGCTGTTCTATATAATGAATTCCAGGATATTCACAGCTAGGAAAAGTAAGACATTGTCCCAAAAGAATAGCGGAAAAAAGTTAATTGACTAGTCAAGAGTAGGCGTTACTTACCAGTAAGACTGAGAAAACTAGTGTCTATTATTATATAGGATTACTTAATGACACGATGAATCATATTAGTTTGGATTTTTGTTACAAAAGGTAGGATACTCAGAAAACAAGAAGATAGTACTACTTAAGGACAATTCTAATCACGTAACTAAACAATGCATATATTCAAAACCATTATTTGTTACTTTTGTTATTTTTTTGGTCTGTGGTCCCGTTAAGGGACAAGCCACGCCCACTTCCAGTGACCTCTGACCCCTGCCCTGCCATCTTGAATCTCACTCTTTCTGTCCCCTCTTGGCATGCACACATGTGTCTCTCTGTCCCCCCCTCTCCTTTCTCCTCTCTCTCTCTCTCTCTCTCTCTCTCTCTCTCTCTCTCTCTCTCTCCCTTTCTCTTCCCTCTAGTAATAAATGTTCAGTTTTATGCCTATTTACTGTGTCTTGTAAGCCTTTTACCCACCACCTGCACACCAGCTCACTTGGGTGGCTCTCCTGCCCCCCCCATGGGCCACTGCTCATAAACCCCCTGGGGATCTTGCAGGGACCCATAACTGTCTCTGCTGGGCTAGCGGCTGTTCTGCGAGCCCACAGGGGGCACACCAGGATTTTAAAATCATAAAAACTTTGATTTTGGAGATACTATTCACATGGAGTAAAATGTAATAAAATTGCAGTGTTACTGAAGTAAGAATTTAATACATTAATTTACTATTTCATGTTTTGAATATCTTCTTTCATTTAATCTTAGATGTTAGCTAATACTTTAGTTCTGCAAAGGAGCTTCTATATGAACAGTCATGGCCTCCACTGTCACTCTTACACCAGCACAAACTACATGTAAACTCCCTTAAAGAACTGACAATAGGCAATTGACTGGCAGAGATCTCGTGTAATAACCTCCAGATGTGAGCATGGGAAATTGACATTAAAGAAAAAAATACAAAGCAGATGAGCTACCCTTGCCATGCACTTGCACTGAGAGATAGAAATGGAGAAGCAAACCTTTGGTTAGAAATTCCAAATTGATGGCTTTTTTTTTTTTCATCTTAATAGGGAAAGGGTCATTGCTTAGCTCTGGGAGATAGCTCACAACAATGATGATGCCTAAGGCTCACAGGAGTTCTAAAGTGCAGAGCAACTAGGGAACAGCTCCAAGAAGAATATTCAAACACAGTCATTGTTTCTTAGAAGTCTAGGGCAAGAGGCCCAAGAACTCCATGCAAATGTCATTTACATATTGATTTCAGGGACCAACCAGACTTCAAAAGAAAATCTCTCTTTTAAAAAGAATATGTCATTCCAATTCTAGGAAAGAAAAAAAAAAAAGCTTCCAGAAGACCCACAATGACTGTCACTGAAACCAGAATCTTGAAGATATCCACTCCCACATCAAAATAGTACTACTCATTTCAATGAAGGAAACAGCATAAATGCTGATTTTGAAAGACCTGGGTAAATCCAGACCTTCCCAGCAGGAAGAAAATAGCCAAAAATCCAAGCAGGAAGAGAAGAATCAAAAATCTAGGATTAGCCAGTTTAGTGACCTGAAATTGTGGGAGTGTATGGACTAACCTAAGACTTCTGCATGTGTGTGACAGTTGTATATCTTTGTCTGTTTGTAAGTCTCTTAGCAGTGAGGGCTGGTTTCTGGCACTTAACTGGCTCTTGGGAACATGTCCTTGCCTCCCCCACTGGATTACCTCACACCTCAAACTGCCTTGATGGGGGGGGGGTTCTCAGTCTGGCCTCAATTTAATTTCCATACTTTGTTCCAGTCCATGGGAGGCCTACCCTTTTCTTAATGGAGATGGAGGATGAGCAGATTGAGAAAGAGGTAGATGGGAGGTGTTGTGGGGACTATAATCAGTGTTTAAGATAAATGAAAAATAAAGTTAATTAAATGAAAAATTAGCTTAAAGCAAAAAGAAAATGAAATTTTTACTTTTATTTATTTTTTTTAAAGAATGTTTCCAAGCAAAGCCTTTGGCCCAGTATCATATTGATCTTTCTTTTTTTTTTTTTTTTTTTTTTTTTTTTTTGGTATTTTTTTTATTGATAAAAGGAGAATAAAGAAAAGAAAGAAAAAAAAAAACAAATTTCCACCTCCTCCCAGCCTCCCATTTCCCTCCCCCTCCTCCCATTCTTCTCCCCCTCCTCCCACCCCTCTCCCCTTCCCCCCACTTTTCTCCCCCTCCCTCTCCAGTCCAAAGAGCAGTCAGGGTTCCCTGACCTGTGGTAAGTCCTAGGTCCTCCCCCCTCCGTCCATATCTAGGAAGGTGAACATCCAAACTGGCTAGGCTCCCACCAAGCCAGCACATTGCGTTGGATCAAAACCGCGTGCCATTGTCCTTGGCGTCTCATCAGCCCTCATTGTTCGTCATGTTCAGAGAGTCCAGTTTTATCCCATGCTTTTTTTGGTAAAAGTCCAGCTGGCCTTGGTGAGCTCCCAGTAGATCAGCTCCATTGTCTCAGTGGGTGGGTGCACCCCTCGTGGTCCCGACTTCTTTGCTCATGTTCTCCCTCCTTCTGCTCCTCCTTGGGACCTTGGGAGCTCTATCCAGTGTTCCAGTGTGGGTCTCTGTCTCTATCTCCATCCGTCGCCAGATGAAAGTTCTAGGATGATATGCATGATATTCGTCAGTATTGCTCTAGGATAGGGTCATTTCAGGTTCCCTATCCTCAGCTGCCCAAGGAACTAACTGGGGGCCTCAGCTTGGGCACCTGTGATCCCCTATAGGGTCAAGTCTCCTGCCCATCCTAAAGTGGGTCCTTTAACTAAGAAATGGGGTTCCGTGCTCCCCTATCCAACCTTCCTTTATCCCGATCTTCCTGTTTCCCCAAGTCCCCCCTCCTTTCCTTCTACCTTTTCTCTCCCCATCTCCCCTTACCCCCATCCCACCCCACCCCCAACATCCTCCCCGGCAATTTTGTATACTTCCCTTATCCAAGAGGATAACTATATGTTTTTCCTTGAGTTCACCTTCTTACTTAGCTTCTTTAGATTCGCCTATTGTAGACTCCGTGGTCCCTATTTATGGCTAGAAACCAATTATGAGTGAGTACATCCCATGTTCATCTTTTTGGGTCTGGGATACCTCACTCAGGATAGTGTTTTCTATTTCCATCCATTTGCATGCAAAATTCGAGAAGTCATTGTTTTTTACCGCAGCGTAGTACTCTAATGTGTATATATTCCATACTTTCTTCATCCATTCTTCCATTGAAGGGCATCTAGGTTGTTTCCAGGTTCTGGCTATTACAAATAATACTGCTATGAACATAGTTGAACAAATGCTTTTGACATATGATAGAGCATCTCTTGGGTAAATTCCCAAGAGTGGTATTGCTGGGTCGTGGGGTAGGTTGATCCCGAATTTCCTGAGAAACCGAAACACTGACTTCCACAGTGGTTGCACAAGATTGCATTCCCACCAGCAATGGATGAGTGTACCCCTTCCTCCACAGCCTCTCCAGCAAAGGCTATCCTTGGTGTTTTTGACTTTAGCCATTCTGACAGGTGTAAGATGATATCTCAAAGTTGTTTTGATTTGCATTTCCCTGATCGCTAAGGAGGTTGAACATGACCTTAAGTGTCTTTTGGTCATTTGAACTTCTTCTGTTGAGAATTCTCTGTTCAGTTCAGTGCCCCATTTTTTAATTGGGTTAATTAGCCTTTTAAAGTCTAGTTTCTTGAGTTCTCTATATATTTTGGAGATCAGACCTTTGTCTGTTGTGGGGTTGGTGAAGATCTTCTCCCAGTCAGTAGGTTGCCTTTGTGTCTTAGTGACAGTGTCCTTTGCTTTACAGAAGCTTCTCAGTTTTAGTAGGTCCCATTTATTCAATGTTGCCCTTAATGTCTGTGCTTCTGGGGTTATACCTAAGAAGCGATCACCGGTGCCCATCTGTTGTAGGGTATTTCCCACTTTCTCTTCTATCAGGTTCAGTGTTATCGGGCTGATATTGAGGTCTTTAATCCATTTGGACTTGAGTTTTGTGCACGGTGATAGATATGGGTCTATTTTCATTCTTCTACAGGTTGACATCCAGTTGTGCCAGCACCATTTGTTGAAGATGCTTTCTTTCTTCCATTGTATACTTTTAGCTCCTTTATCGAATATGAGGTGTTCATAGGTTTGTGGGATTAAATCCGGGTCTTCTATACGATTCCATTGGTCGACTTCTCTGTTTTTATGCCAGTACCACCCTGTTTTCATTACTGTAGCTCTGTAATAGAGTTTGAAGTCAGGGATGGTAATGCCTCCAGACAATCCTTTATTGTATAGGATTGTTTTGGCTATCCTGGGTTTTTTGTTTTTCCATATAAAGTTGATTATTGTCCTCTCCAGATCTGTGAAGAATTTTGATGGGATCTTGATGGGGATTGCATTGAATCTATAAATTGCCTTTGGTAGAATTGCCATTTTTACTATGTTGATCCTCCCAATCCAAGAGCAGGGGATGTCCATCCATTTTTTGGTATCCTCCTCAATTTCTTTCTTCAATGCCTTAAAGTTCTTATCAAATAGATCTTTCACTTCCTTGGTTAGATTTACCCCAAGATATTTTATGCTATTTGTGGCTATCGTGAATGGAGAAGCTTCTCTGATTTCCCTCTCTGCTTCCATATCCTTTGTGTATAAGAGGGCGACTGATTTTTTGGAGTTGATCTTGTATCCTGCCACATTACTAAAGGTGTTTATCAGCTGTAAAAGTTCTTTGGTGGAGTTTTGGGGGTCGCTTATGTACACTATCATATCATCTGCGAATAACGAAAGTTTAACTTCTTCCTTTCCAATTCGAATCCCCTTGATCCCATTATGTTGTCTTATTGCTATTGCTAGAACTTCCAGCACTATATTGAAGAGGTATGGTGAAAGTGGACAGCCTTGTCGTGTTCCTGAGTTAAGCGGGATGGCTTTGAGTTTCTCTCTGTTTAATTTGATGTTAGCTGTCGGCTTGCTGTATATAGCTTTTATTATATTTAGGTATGACCCTTGTATCCCTAATCTCTCCAAGACTTTTAACATAAATGGATGTTGAATTTTGTCAAATGCTTTTTCAGCATCTAATGAAATGATCATATGGTTTTTTTCTTTCAGTTTGTTTATATGCTGGATTACATTGATAGATTTTCGTATGTTGAACCAGCCCTGCATCTCAGGAATGAAGCCTACTTGATCATAATGTATAATTTTTCGGATGTGTTCTTGGATTCGGTTTGCCAGTATTTTGTTGAGGATTTTTGCGTCGATATTCATGAGTGAGATCGGCCTGTAATTCTCTTTCCTGGTTGAGTCTTTGTGTGGTTTTGGTATCAGAGTAACTGTAGCTTCATAAAAGGAATTTGGTAGTGACCCTTCTGTTTCTATATTGTGGAATACATTGAGGAGAATAGGAATTAGGTCTTCTTGGAAGTTCTGGTAGAATTCCGCATTGAACCCATCTGGCCCTGGGCTTTTTTTGGTAGGGAGGTTTTTGATAACAGCTTCTAATTCTTCGCGACTTACAGGTCTGTTTAGATTGTTCACCTGGTCCTGGTTTAATTTTGGTAGATGGTATTTATCTAAAAAAGTGTCCATTTCTTTTACATTTTCCAGTTTAGTGGCATACAGGCTTTTGTAGTAAGATCTAATGACTCTCTGAATTTCCTCTGTGTTTGTGGTTATGTCCCCCTTTTCATTCCTGATCTTATTAATTTGCGTGTTCTCTCTCTGCCGTTTGATTAGTTTGGAAAGGGGTTTATCAATCTTGTTGATTTTTTCCAGGAACCAGCTTTTTGTTTCATTGATTCTTTGGACTGTTTTCTGTGTTTCTATTTTGTTGATTTCAGCCCTCAGTTTTATTATTTCCAGTCTTCTGCTTCTTCTGGGTGCGTCTGCTTCTTTTTTTTCTAGAGCTTTCAGGTGGGCTGTTAAGTCTTCAATATGTGCTTTCTCTGTTTTCTTTAAGTGGGCACTTAGTGCGATGAACTTTCCTCTTAGCACTGCTTTCATAGTGTCCCATAAGTTTGAGTATGTTGTTTCTTTATTTTCATTGAATTCAAGGAAGACTTTAATTTCTTTCTTTATTTCTTCCTTAATCCAGGTATGGTTCAGTAGTTGACTGTTCAGTTTCCATGAGTTTGTAGGCTTTCTGGGGGTAGCATTGTTGTTGAATTCTAACTTTAATCCATGGTGGTCTGATAAGATGCAGGTGGTTACTAATATTTTTTTGTAACTGTGTAAGTTAGCTTTGCTACCGAGTATGTGGTCAATTTTCGAGAAGGTTCCATGAGCTGCAGAGAAGAAGGTATATTCTTTCCTGTTCGGGTGGAATAATCTATAGATGTCTGTTAAGTCCATTTGCTTCATTACCTCCATTAATTCTCTAATTTCTCTGTTAGGTTTCTGTTTGATTGACCTGTCCATTGGTGAGAGAGGAGTGTTGAAGTCTCCTACTATTAGTGTGTGTGGTTTGATGGCTGCCTTGAGTTTTAGTAATGTTTCTTTTACATACGTGGGTGCTTTTATATTAGGGGCGTAGATATTCAGAATTGAGACTTCATCCTGATGAATTGTTCCTGTTATGAGTATAAAATGTCCCTCTCCATCTCTTCTGATTGATTTAAGTTTGAAGTCCACTTTGTTAGAAATTAGTATGGCCACACCTGCTTGTTTCTTAGGTCCATTTGCTTGATAGGCCTTTTCCCAGCCCTTTACTCTGAGTAGGTGCCTGTCTTTGTGGTTGAGGTGTGTTTCTTGTAGACAGCAGAATGTTGGATCCTGTTTTCGAATCCAATCCCTTAGTCTGTGCCTTTTTATAGGTGAGTTGAGCCCATTGACATTAAGTGATATTAATGACCAGTGGTTGTTAACTCCGGTCACTTTTTTAGTAGTAGGGTTTGTGTGTTTCCCTTCTTTGAGATGCGCTGGTGAAAGGTCTCTAGATGACTGAGTTATTGTGGGCATTGTTGGACTCCTTGGTTAGTGATTTTCCTTCTATAATTTTCTGTAAGGCTGGATTTGTGGCTACGTATTGTTTAAATTTGTTTTTATCCTGGAAAGTTTTGTTTTCTCCATTTATAGTGAACGAAAGCTTGGCTGGATATAGTAGTCTGGGCTTGCATCCATGATCTCTTAGTTTTTGCAGTACATCTATCCAGGACCTTCTGGCTTTCATGGTTTCCATAGAGAAGTCAGGTGTAAGTCTGATAGGTTTACCTTTATAAGTAACTTGGCCTTTTTCCTTTGCGGCTCTTAATATTCTTTCTTTATTCTGTATATTTTGTGTTTTGATTATTATATGGCGAGGGGATGTTTTCTTTTGATCCAGCCTATTTGGTGTTCTGTATGCTTCTTGAACCTTCATAGGTACCTCTTTCTTCAGGTTGGGAAAGTTTTCTTCTATAATTTTATTAAGTATATTTTCTGTACCGTTGAGCTGCACTTCTTCTCCTTCTTCTACTCCAATTATTCTTATGTTTGGTCTTTTTATTGTGTCCCAAATTTCCTGAATGTTTTGTGATGAGAATTTGTTGGTTTTGCTGTTTTCTTTGATCAGTGTGTTTATTTTCTCTATGGTATCTTCAGTGTCTGAGATTCTTTCTTCAATCTCTTGTAATCTGTTGTTAGTACCTGTCTCTGTCGTTCCTGTTCGTTTACCCAGATTTTCCATCTCCATTCTTCCCTCGGTTTGTGCTTTCTTCAATGCTTCCATTTCATTCTTCATGTCTTGAACCGCTTCCCTAACCTGTTTGATTGCTTTTTCTTGTTTCTCTTGGTTTTCTTGCGTGTCTTTGAGCGATTTATTCATTTCCTCTACCTTTTTGTTTGTAATCTCTAATTGTTTATGGCAGTTTTTCACCTCCTGTTTAAGGTCCTCTATTATTTTCATATAGTTAACTTTTGAGTCGATTTCTTCTATTTCTTCAGGAGTAGGGTGTACAATTCTTCTTATTTCGGGATCCCTGGTTTCTGGTGGTGTCATGTTGCCTTTCAGGTTGTTGGAGGAATTCTTGTATTGGCGCCTTCCCATCTCTTCCTTCAAATGGAGCCAGGAGAGGCCTGGTCTCTTGGTCCAGTCTTTGCTGTGATTGACTCTCTGGGTATATCTCTTCAGTGTAGAAGTAGGAACCGTTCCCGCCCCTGGATAGCACACACTCACCCGTCCTGATGGGGTTCCTCAGCAACTAAACAGGGCCGCCAGTAGCCCAATGATCCAGGGCCAACAGGATGAATGGAGCAAGGGGGGGATGGTATCCAGGAGCGCGCAGGAAGTCTGGCGCCAGAGCTGAAGGTGCCCGGCTCCCTTACAGGGGACCCTGAGGTCTGCCCGGTAGGCAGGCACTCACCGCTCTGGGTGGGTCGCCTTGGCTTAGGAGCTTAAAACTGTACTTGAGCACTGGTCCTAGCATACAGCAGGGCAGGGTTGGGGAGGGGTGCAGGGGGGGCTGGATCGTGGGAAAGAGAGACAGCCCTGCAGAAGGAGCTGGGGGAGGGGGTTTGTGCTCTCTTCCGGGACAGTCCGCCCCTGGATAGCACACACTCACCCGTCCTGATGAGATTCCTCAGCAACTAAACAGGGCCGCCAGTAGCCCAATGATCCAGGGCCAACAGGATGAATGGAGCAAGGGGGGGGGATGGTATCCAGGAGCGCGCAGGAAGCCTGGCGCCAGAGCTGAAGGTGCCCGGCTCCCTTACAGGGGATCCTGAGGTCTGCCCAGTAGGCAGGCACTCACCGCTCTGGGTGGGTCGCCTTGGCTTAGGAGCTTAAAACTGTACTTGAGCACTGGTCCTAGCATACAGCAGGGCAGGGTTGGGGAGGGGTGCAGGGGGGGGCTGGATAGTGGGAAAGAGAGACAGCCTTGCAGAAGGAGCTGGGGGAGGGGGTTTGTGCTCTCTTCCGGGACAGTCCGCCCCTGGATAGCACACACTCACCCGTCCTGATGAGATTCCTCAGCAACTAAACAGGGCCGCCAGTAGCCCAATGATCCAGCTCATATTGATCTTTCTATGAACCAGTAGCCTGATACACAAAATGTCGTCTTCAACGACACTCCATCTCAGTCTTTGGTGCATTTTTTCTGTGGTCTAGTAGAAAGCATTGATACTGCATTGCCTGTGGATCTAGGTATTCCTCCCTTTGTATTTATTAGCTGTAGTGGAGAGGTTGTATTCTATTTCAATATCTCCTGTACTGTCTGAGAATTTTGGTTTTAGTATTTTAACTGTATATGAAAAACTTTTTACCTGCTATCTCTCTTTCCAAAGGCACTTCAAAGTCATGACCTTTACCATGTTTTTCTTTCAAATATGTTCCTTAATTTTTAATATGTCCTTTACTAAATATTAGGTTGGGAGCCTAGGCCCTAGTCCCTTGCATCTATCCCAGGTCTGGTCTGGACTTCAAATTCCAGCAGGCCAGGTCCTGAACCCTCCCTGGGGGTTGGGGTCAGGACCACTCCCCAGGGTACTTAAGTGATCCCCCAAAAGAAAAACACGAGGTCTCCCTTTCTTCCTCCTGGGGGTCACGTTCCTGCGGCTTCCCATTTCCCCATCGGGGCCACCCGAGAGCTCAGATCTCCCATTAAACCTGGATATTTCTTAATTTGGTTTGTTTTGATTTGGCTTGATTGGGAATTTTTGCATCATCAGAGAGCTCACTAAGGAAATATTCCTAACACTAATCTCGTTTGTCATTGTTGAAAGTACCATCTGCTGATAATGTATTATTGATGGAATTGCACCAGCTTATTACTAGCCCTTTACAAATCTTTTCCTGAGCAATAAAAGGATTCATGATATCCTTCCTGGAATACATTACACTCAATCTAAAATGTAATTTCTCTTAAATTTTCTATTAGTTACTTCCATTAAATTTAAAAGTGTCTTTCCTTAACTGCTTATACAAATAATAAAAATCATAATTTGTAGTATTTCATATGAATATTTTGCTTTGTGCTTTTATTTCAATGAACTTTTCAAAATTATTATCTTAAGCATTACTAAAAGTTATTCTTTGCTCTCTCTTGATTTGGATTTCATATTTTCTATCATATCTTCCATTTTAGTGGATTGAATGGCATTAGTCATTCAATTCCACAAGCAATATGCTAATATATTATTATACTTTTTTGTCATTACTGCAACAGTAATATTTGTTTTTATTCAAGTGCATAATCAGCAATTGTAATGGTAAAAATAAAATAGTGCTGTTCCCTGATTGGCAGCAGTGGGAAGTGTGCCATGAGTAGCAGTGGGTCCCAGGCAGGGAGCCACCTGGCAGGTGAGAGAAAGAGATGGATAGATATGCCATGCAAAGTGAGGTTGGATATTTATTTAATGCAAAGAGAGAGAGAGGGGGGGGAGAGGGAGAGAAAGAGAAACAGGGAGAGAGAAAAACAGAGAAAGGGAGAGGAGAGGAAAAGATAAGGTAACTCTTCAGTATAGATACAGAAAAGAAGAAGCTCAGGCTGGAAGTGGAAGGAAGATCCACTTGTCTCAGTGGATGGGGAATGGAGTAGATAGGGTTTGTCTCTTAAAGGGACAGGACAGATCATTACAATCCCATCTTTTTTATATAATAAAAGGTGGGAGGTTAGGCACAACAGGTTAAAGGAATTAGAACAGCAAATTCTCAAGACTGCTTCCTGTTTATTAGTGGGTGTCATTTGGGTGGGTTACCTGAGAAATCTGGGTGTTGGTCACATACTGGGGTAACTGGTTTCTTTGTTCCTGTCCAGTATTTGTGGTATGGAAATTTCTGGTGTCTATTAGATCTATTTAAGTTATTGGCAGAACAAAGGACAAAGTTAAGTTGAAAAAAAAATTAGGACCAGGGAATTGAGAGGGGAGTATATGACCTGTTTAAGGTGAATCCTTCAATTCAGCCTCCTGAACTTACAAGATTTTTTTGGGTTTATGAAAACATAGGTTTTAAAGAGCAGCATATTTGTATCAGAAAGACTGTGACAGATATTTTTTGCATAATGAAAGTATTTTTAAGACAATGAAAGGCAGCATGAAAGGGAAATTTGTTAACTTGTACTTTTCCTACTACCTTTATACCTTGCAGGTATACATATTAACTTTTGTTTGTATAGTACGAAAAATTTTTTGAAAAAAAAAAATTTGGTGAGGTTGTTTTTTTTTTTTTTTAAATTGACAAAACCTCTCAGCTATCAAACTGCAACAGAAATTTTTGAGAAGGATAAAATTTTACTGGATGAGTTATTGATTAAAAACTGACAGAGAACTTACTTGGTTGGCACCTGGAGCTATTCCTCAGGGTCCTCCATGGTCACTGAAGTTTGTGTTTGCCTTTTGCTGTTTAGTATAGGCCTACCAGGCTCCAGATGATCCTGTGGGTTAAGAAATCTGTAGGAAGACAAGCCTACCTTGACCTGAGCATCTAGGCTGTTGATTCCAGTAGTTCTTTCCACAACTGAACATCTTCAGTTTAGATGAAAGACAGTTTTTCCCAGTGGTCAGCACTTGGCAGTTAAAGTGAGTTGTAGGTTGACATTATTTTGTGCCCATTTGTTATCTGTCTTCTTTGGAGGAAGTAGAATGCTGTTGCTAGGAACCAACCTGTCTCTTTTTTATATAAAGTTTTTTAATAATTAAATATTTAAATACCATATTTTCCAGATCTCTGAGCAGTTGAGGGCTGATTATCGGGGATAACTACAGTATAGAATGTACCTGGAGAACTGGGTCTGAGCCTGACTATACTGGCTCTCAACTTAACAGTTAAGATTTACACACATAAAAGGATAGAAAGAAGAAAAAAACTGCTTGCAATAGAAAGTTAATGGCAAACTTGACAATAGAAGAGAACTGCTTAATATATTTTATACAATATTTTTGTAAGAGACTTAAAAGTACATACCAATTTAAAACATGAAACTTTGTTTTTTTTTCTAGTCTGAAATGAGATACAATGAACAGACACTTATAACACTTAACAGTAAACATAGTTGCACTTAAGTTACACACACACACACACACATATACAGTGAACAGGAATTGGTTAAAGTGGGTGCTCTAGGTGGGCCCTACCGAAAGAATGCCACTGTACAAAACATACATGTAACAGAATCAGCAAGAGGAATTTAGAGACAAAAACATGTAAAGTGGGGGGCCAGGCAGGTGTACCTCAGTGAGATGGTGGGAATTGGTCACATGACCTGGCCATCAGCTAAGATGGTTATGAAATGATATGACCTATATTGAGATGGCAGTAGGCTAACTTGACCTCAGTCAAAATGATGGTGGTTACATGTTGCATGAAGTCATATTTTTTGAGCCACGGGAGTTTTAAATATAATAAGAGAGACCTAGCAGAATGATCCATCCTGTTGCTGAGAACCTGTACCATAAGTAATTTCAGGGAGCAAGGCTAGATTTGAAAACAGCTGCCTAGTGGAGCTGACTAATCTTGTTGGTTTCTGCAGGACCAGTGGTAATGGTGGCAGGGACAGTGTGAGGAAAAGCAGAGCCAGCAGGACACTGGCAGAGCATTTAGAGGTGGGTGGCTGATAGCTTGAAGGTATATATTCCAAAGTTGAAAACATAAAAACAAAGAATGAACACCACAAGGAATATAGCAAAATATCTTCTCTCGATAGGCTGGGTGTTAATGAAGCTTACTGGCACTAGTTTAGGCAGTTTGGAAGCCAGAGAGGCTTCTTCAAGCAGTCTCTCATAGCAGGGACCACTTACAAGTGGTCCAAAATAAAAGAAAAGAAGGAAATATCCCAAGGACCCTGGACCCCAGAGCAAACACACTGCACAACATGTGTAGTGCTAATGTGGGTGGACTCACCCTGCTAGTCCCAGTCATGTTTTTAGTTATGGGAAGCAACTGTGGGGGCCAGCCATGATTAGCTAAGTATGGGCAGGTCACCCAAAGGAAGTTCTTTAATTCCAGCCATTATCACCTGCCAGAGTAGAACTTGGCCATCAATAAATTTAATAAGAGGCCTGAGTCTTAGTAGTTTACACTGAGGTTGCAGAAAGATCCACAAGCTAAGATTGTCTGGCCTCCACCCAAGAACAGACCATTCAAAGGAAATGTCTGACATTCCAACCACTGTAGAGAGAAACACCTGCCAGAACACACTCAACAGGATACCCCTCGACAAATTCCAGCCAATCAGGGGTCTTAAAAACTTCAGAAACCCCTCACCCCCACCTTTACTACTATAAAAACCTATTCTAATTGAGCTTGGGGCTCTCTGGTTATTCCAATATGTTGGATATGCAGTGAGACGAAGTTTGCAAACTTGATTAAAATAAATGCTCTTTGCTTTTACACAAGAGACTCAGTCTTCATGTTGGCTTTGGCAGGGACTTTGCAGATTTTGGCATTACACAACCAGAGATGAATATCAGTGAAAGGCTCAACCCTAGCCATGAAGGCTGTGGTTGGCTGACTAGAAACGGAAAACTCACCATCAAAGCCACTGGTGTGCATAGAGTTGGCAGGTCAGACAGATAGAACACAGGGATGTCATAAAGAAACCCAGTTCCTAAGCTCAGAGTTCCATATGACTGCAGGAGGCCCACCTGCAGGCAGGAGGGAATTTAAAGAGAGACTAGCCAAGTCATGAGCACCAAATGTTATGGTAAAAATAAAATGCTGCAGGTCCTTGAGGGGCAGCAGTGGGCAGCGGGCAATGAGTGAGCCTCACACAGACTGCGAGCTGTGTGAAGGGTGAGAGACCTCAGTGGGTCAGCTGGTCCCATGAGGAGCTGCAGCAGGTGAGAGACAGAGACCAATAGCCACACCATGCAGAGAAAGTGGGTATTTATTTAGTGGGTTATAGAAGGGAAGGGGAAAGGGCAGAAGGAGGGAGAAGGAGGACAAGGAAAGAGAGGCAGAGAGAGAGAGAAAGAAGGAGAATCAGGGAGATGGGAGGGGAAAATGGAGAGAGGCAGAATCTGTCTCTTTGGGAGAGAGATGGAAAAGAAGGAGCTCAGGCTGCAAGTGGAAGAAAAATCTATTTGCCTTGGTGGATGGGGGAGGGAATGGGTAGGGCTTGTCTCTTGAAGGGACAGGAGAGACCATTACAGCAATGATGTCAAGATTTCTTGTTTGCATTATTTTTACTCTTGCTCTTTTTAAATCAAATCAGGCTAACAATTCTACATTTACAAAGTAAAGCAAAATATTAAAATTTTAATGCTAAGTTTTGAATCTCAGGTAATGAAAATAATTTCAGTAAAAATTCCTGGATGACCCTCAAAAGGCTGGGAAAAATATCACATGGAAAATATGGTGATGAGGTCTTAAGTGGCCTATAGGAATAGTCTTGAGCAGCCCCAAGGAGGGACTGATTTTTGATGGGCTTTTTCAGGGGGTGGAGTTGGCAGAGGGAAACACCAGGGTAAGGGTCAATGCTTAATGCAGTGAGAATGGGGTTTTAAATGGATGAAGTAAGATGTGAGCATGGAATGGAACCCCAAGTTAAAAATCCCAAATATTCCAGTCTTTTTTGATAATATGGTTACCAACAGGGACTTCCAACTAAACATGTAATTGCATAAGAGATACTCAAAAGTAGTCTTTCTATTGGAGAGTAGCTCTTAATTTCTAGTTCTAATAGAGACTCTGTTACAGAGCCAATGTGATGGCTCAGCAGGTAAAGGTGCTTGCTGCCATGCCTGATGACCTGATTTCAATTCCCATAAGTGACATGATGGAAGAAGAGGAAGATTACTGCAAGTCTGCCTCCAACACCTATACATATACTATGGCAAACAAAAGTAAATGTATTATAATTTTTAGAGAGAACCTGTTACCAACCAAATACACCTGTGACATTCTTTCTATTGTCTTCCCTTCCTTAAGCCAAGCTACTGATAGTGATATATACATTCAGTTTTATTTATAATTCAAAACTCTGTATAGTGTTGAATAGTATACAGTTGAATAAAATTACCTGAGAAACTGGTACTAAATCTGAATCTATATAATCTCTCTCTCTCTCTCTCTCTCTCTCTCTCTCTCTCTCTCTCTGCCTTTCTTCAAATGTACAAATATAAATAAAGTTAATTTAAATTTAAATAACTAGTTTTCTTATCCATGAGGTATGTGGTGATAATGCCTGTTATAGAATTGTTAAAAGGTTTAAACAAAAAGTGATAAAATTAACATTTACGCATACCAAGAAAGATACACAGAGATACTATGTTATATTTCTAAATAAATAAAAAATTATCACTTCCTAAGCATTAAAAAATCTGTACTGAAAGTTAGTAATTTAAGGCTTTGTTTCATAATTTTCCTTTTTAAGAAGCCCAATGGCAAGGTTAGCATGATGGCCATTTGGTATTATGTTGTTTTCTACTTGACCTAATGTGAAAGATGACATTTTTGGTTTTCAGAAATTTTTATTGAAAACCACCAGACTTAAAATATTCAAAACAACTTCTACTCTCACCAATTGCATATTTAGTGGCTTAGCATAAATTATACATAACTTTAGTAATCTAATTAAGTAAATATGGTATCATTTTAAAATCCAAAATGGATTGCTTGATAATTTTAAACATATTCACTCCATGTGCTTAAAGCTCAAGGATATATAATTATTATCATTGCAATAATTCATACTTCTAGAAACATTTATACAAATTTACTGTCAATAATTTTTCCCTCTGCACCACCATGGGGAAATGATGAATGTTTTGGAATTTACTTGCTTCTCATAGGATCTTATCCAAACAAAAGGATATACAAGTAAATATATATAGTTTTAAAAATGATATATCAAATAAATGAAAATTAACTCCACAATGGTCAATAAATGCTACATAAGTGAACACAAGCTCCCATCCCTAACCAAGAAGCTCTCTGTGATTAATAGCTGCTGGGAAAGAAAAAAATAGCTCCCTCCAAACCCAAACCACTGTTATGGGTAGGTCTTATACACATCGTTAGAAGGCCAACACAAAACAATCTCAACAGTATTTTTGTCCTTTCTTTGTCTCATGTTCTTTTGTTTGGGCATTTTCTATCTTTTTATCTTTTTGTTTTCAGTCTTTGTATATCATTGTTTTTGATTATATGATGTGTGTATGTTTGTACTGGTCTTTCTTTTTAAAATTATTATTCTGTTTTCTTAGATTTTAGTTGCCTGCTTGTTTTCTAAAGAGAGAGACAGACAGACAGACAGAAGCTATGGTGTAAGATGGGTGGGAAAATGATGAGTATCTGGAAGGAGATGAGGGTAAAATCCATTATCAGAATATACTGAATAAAAAAATATTCTAAATTTAAAAAATGAAAAGAGGAAAGAAAAAAATGTAAAACACATAATCCTAAAAATAAATATATTTGTAATACTAAATATTGGTGAGGATGTAAGTGGAAATTTTACTCTTTGCTAGGAAGGATGCAAAAGATACCACATAACTTTATGTGCAGTTTAATATGCAATTTAATAACATTTTAATTTAAAAAATACATTTTAGTACAATATAAGACCCTGCAGCCACATTTTTCAGTAATAAATCAAATAAAGAAAACATATATTTAAAGATCTACACTCTAGAGACTATAAAGATAGATCAGTGATTAAGAGTAGTGATCGTTTTTTCAGAGGATGCAGGTTCTATTCCCAGCACCTTCATGGAAACTTACGATGACCCTTCAATACATTTTCAGTGGATCTGATATGCTCTTCTGAATTCTGTGGGCATTAGGCACATACTTGTTGCACAGAAATAGGTGCAGACAAATAAATGTAGAAAGAAATTAAATAAATAAATGTAAAATTATATATTTAAAAGTTTATACTCAAATTTCCCTGGTAGTATATTTGTTATAATCCTAAACTGAAAATATGCAAAATGCTCTTCTTCATTTCAGTGTTTAATTTATAACTTAGCAATAAAATTCTATTCAGAAACATAAATGGTTTCTACAAAACAGAAATATTTTAATAAAAACTTAAAACATAACCTAAAAATACTGCATTAAATGTCACTCAGGTAGCACAGCAGAGCTGACACTGTAAAGGAGTGTTGTTGGGGTTTTTGTCCTGCCAGGTTCCCATAATCGTTAAGTCCCAAAGAAATCACAGAGAGGTCTACATTAGTTATAAACTGATTGGCCCATTAGCTCAGGCTTCTTATTAGCTCTTATAGTCTATATTAACCCATTTTTCTTGTCTATGCTAGCCATGTGGCTCGGTACCTTACTCACCAAGTCAGTCACATCTTACTTCCTTTGTGACTGGGTTACAAATTCCCAGAATTCTCCTGCTCTTGTCACTCTGTCTCTACTTCCTGCCTTGTTGTACCACCTATACTTCCTGCCTGGCTACTGACCAAACAGCATTTTATTAAAATACAATTGACAGGGTACAAACCATTGTCCCACAGCACTTCCGCCCCTTTTTTTTAAATAAATAAATAAATAAATAAATAAATAAATAAATAAATAAAACCAAGAACTCTGAATCTAATATCTTTTGTTTAGCTTTTCTCCTAACCATTATCCATAACAACATAATTTTGTATTAGGCTTATAACTCTCTTATTTAAACAAAATGGGGAGGTGCTGTAGGAAGTCTTACAGCCAGTGGTTTTCCACCCAATGGGGCATGGCCTCTTATACCATATATGCTGATGTAGAGCTTACGTCCCGCCTCTTTTCCGGCCGCTATTTCCAGTTGCTAGATTCAGTTTCTGTTTTCATTCAAGCAGAGGATTCTGATTTATGAGTTTACCCATAAATAGCCATCTATTTCTCAATTCTGAGCTAGCGTGGGATTTCTTTTAAGCATCCTTCCACAGAGGAGGGCACAGATGATAAATTGGGAAAAAGGTGAGTAGGACATCTGGCCCCACACTTCATCTGCTATATGTTGGAATGGGAAAGAGAGAGATGACTCCAAACCTTGCTGCTTGTAGTGGGTGGATAAGCTGGCTCTGAAGTCATCAGAGTTGGAGATTTGGCACTGACCCATGGGCAGCATCACTCAGGAGAGCAGGCCCTGTACCTCACCTTGACAGTACAATGTAGGGATAAGTCCCGCCCCTTAGGGGGCGTGTTTGCCTCAGGCTAATGTCTGCCTATAAATTTGGCCAGCATGCTCCCAGCATTGCTTTTGCTTTCCTGGTCTCCACTGGAATGGTGGTTCTGTAAGTCTCTTTCGACATTAAAGCTATATATATTGTTACAATCTGTCTGCATTCGTTTACACCACTAAATTTTGGCATCCAACATCGGGCTATTTTGCCCCCAACTCAAGCGGGTAGCCTGCTAGCTAACACAGCACCCTCCTGGGTGCTGTTTTTTAGTTCGTGACTCCGGCCCCAGTGCCGAGTCCGAGACATACTCGGCCACACAGGCCCATTCTGCCTGCCTTGGCTAAGTTTTGCAGCGGAACCCCACTGCCTGAATTAGCAGAAGCTCAAGTACCTGTGGTTTTGCAACAAAAGCTGCCACAGCAGCAGATTTGGTCTGATACAGAGTGACTTGGCCGGGCAGTGGTGGCACACGCTTTTGATACCAGCACTTTGGAGGCAAGGGCAGGTGGATATCTGTGAGTTTGAGGCCGGCCAGGCAGTGGTAGCGCACGCCTTTAATCCCAGCACTTGGGAGGCAGAGGCAGGAGGATCTTTGTGAGTTTGAGGCCAGCCTGGTCTACAAGAGCTAGTTCCAGGACAGGCTCCAAAAACACAGAGACCACCACTGGCAGGAACCTATCATTGCAGGTAAAAAATTTTCTTTTATAAATAAAATGTCTGAACACATTAGTATTCAAGAATTTAACAGTTTTTTTAATTGTACCATGTGGGAGATTTTACAAGAGGTGTCTATCACCCCACATCTATGGATCCTTCTGGGATTTGTAGTTTTCATTGGCACCAAATGATTTGATAATAGAAATATGATAAAGTCTTTACGAGATGAATCCAGGATTCATAAGGCAGAGATTGAACGCTTAAAAACAATTGAGAATGACAACAATCTTCTAAAGAATCAGTTTGAAGTTCTCCAGGCTGATAACAATCTTCTCAAGAATCAGTTTGAAGTTCTCCAGGCTGATGTTAAGGAGAAATTCATTACTATGGAAGAGGGAACAGCTGATTTGGACCATAAGATTCAGTCCCTTTCTGTAGGAAATGAAACATTAACTGAGAGAATCAAAACTGCTGAATGTGACAATCGGATTTTGTCTAAAGCTTATGACAGATTGACGGAAAGATTGTCAATACAAGAAGGCAGGGTTTATGCCATAAAAATTATGTCCAAAGATGAGATGTTATCTCTAACTGACAAACTTCATACTTTAGAATCCTCAATGAAGGCTTTAGAACAGCTGGTACAAGAACAATTAGATGCTGGACATATAGAAGAATCTACCAGCCCTTGAAATTCTCCTGTATTTGTGGTTAAGAAAAAAATCAGGTAAATGGAGAATGGTGACAGGTCTCAGGGCCATCAACAAGGTTATTCAACCTATGGGCCCTCTGCAATCTGGAATTCCTTTGCCTTCTTTATTACCAAAAGGATGGCCTCTCATAGTTATTGATTTAAAGGATTGTTTTTTCACTATACCTTTGCAAAAAGAAGATAGAGAAAAATTTGCCTTCACAGTGCCTATTTATAACAATTCTCAAACTTTGAGGAGATACCACTGGACCATTCTCCCCCAGGGTATGTTAAATAGCCCCTCCCTGTGCCAATATTTTGTGAACCAACCATTGCAAATAATACGCAAGAAATTTGCCAAATCTATAGCATATCATTACATGGACAACATCTTGTTATTCGATTCAAACATGGATACCTTGAACAGACTGTTTGAAGAAATAAAGATACTTTTACCTAAATGGGGATTGCAAATCGCTCCTGAAAAGATTCAGAAGGGAGATTCTGTTAATTATTTAGGTTATAAAATAGGTTTGCAAAAAATTAAGACACAAAAAACACAAATTAGGAGAGATCGCCTACGGACTCTTAATGACTTTCAAAGACTGTTAGGAGACATTTCCAGTCTACTACCAGCTATTGGAATAACACCTGATCTAATAATTCATTTGAACAAAGCCTTGGATGGTGATAAAGATTTAAACAGTCCCAGAGAATTAACAGCTGAAGCAGAAAAGGAACTGACAACGATTGAGGAAAAATTACAACAGGCACATGTGGACAGGGTGAATCCAGAGCTCGATTGTATTCTCGTCATACTACCATCAAAAATTTCTCCTACAGGAATTTTAATGCAGAGAGATGATATTATTTTGGAATGGATCTTTTTACCACATAAACAAAGTAAGAAACTGAAAACTTATGTGGAAAAAGTCTCTGAGTTAATTATAAAAGGCAAGCTGAGACTTCGTCAACTAGCAGGCATAGACCCAGCAGAAATTATAGTGCCTTTCACTGCTGATGAACTAAAGAAATTATGGGAAGATAATGAACCATGGCAAAGAGCTTGTGCTAATTTTTTGGGAGACATTAATAACAACTATCCAAAAAGCAAGCGGTTTAACTTCATAAAGAGAACTTCTTGGATCCTTCCTCGAATCGTCCGTGATGCTCCAATAACTGGAACCCATACATTTTATACTGATGCCAATAAATCAGGGAAGGCAGGTTACAAATCAGAAGACTTGGATAAGGTGGAACAAAGTCCGTATAATTCTGTCCAGAAGGCGGAATTATATGCCATTCTTATGGTGCTAAGGGGTTTTAAAGAACCTATTAATATAGTTACAGATTCACAATACATAGAAAGAGTTATTTTACATATTGAAACTGCTGAATTTATACTTGATGATACTGAACTAACCTCATTGTTTCTCCAGGTTCAAGATTTGATCAGGAACAGGCTTTGCCCTATGTACATAACACACTTCCGATCCCATACGTGTCTGCCAGGTCCTCTAGCACAAGGTAATGCAGAAATTGATCAATTATTGATTGGTAGTGTGCTACAAGCCTCTGAATTTCATAAAAAACATCATGTTAATAGCAAAGGTTTGAAGAAAGAGTTTTCAATTACATGACAACAAGCTAAGGAGATTGTAAAGAAATGCCCTACTTGCTCTTTCTATAACCAAACGCCACTGCCTGCAGGAGCTAATCCAAAGGGCACCCAAAGAAATGAAATCTGGCAGATGGATGTGTTCCACTTTGCAGAATTTGGCAAATTAAAATATGTTCATCACACCATTGACACTTATTCAGGCTTTCAGTGGGCAACTGCTTTAAGTTCAGAAAAAGCTGATTCAGTAATCACTCATTTATTAGAAGTCATGGTTATCATGGGTATACCTACACAAATAAAGACGGATAATGGTCCTGCTTATGTCTCTAGGAAAATGAAACGGTTTTTTGATTATTACAATATCAAGCATGTTACAGGTATACCATACAATCCTACAGGTCAAGCAGTCATAGAAAGATCAAATCGAACTATAAAGGATATATTGAACAAACAGAAAGGGGTGGAAAACACCCCCAGAAATAGGTTACATAATGCTTTGTTAACCTTGAATTTTCTCAACGCTAATGAGAAGGGAACAACGGCTGCAGAAAGACATTGGATAATGGAAAAGTCTACTGAACTAAATAAACCAGTTTATTTCAAGGATGTGCTGACCTCACAATGGAAGCCAGAAGATGTGCTACGTTGGGGAAGGGGTTTTGCTCTTATCTCCACAGGTGAGGAAAAATTGTAGATACCATCAAAATTAATAAAGGTTCGGTTTGAAGAAGAGAAGCCACTTGGAAAAGATAAATAACAATTCTTTCATAAGGATGGCGAACATACTGATGGTAAGAAATACAGATAGGTTGGAGGCAGGGTTCTTTTCTTATTTCCACAGGAAAATACTCATCTTCAAAGAAATGGAGGGACCCTGAATATTTAATTACTGATGGATGGGCACATTTTGTAAGTATTAATTTATATATATATATGTCTTATTGAACATTTCTTTATAAATATATAGAGTTGGTTTTGAAGTTGGACTCTGGCTCAGTCCCTCTCCAATTCCAAGCCTGTTAGTAAGAGAAAAACCCAGAGTTTCTGGAGTTTCTGTCTCATGTCAAGAGCAATGATATGGGACAGAAAGAAATATGAGTTTAGAAAACATCTTTGCTTTTCTCCATATCTATCATACTTTTCATTGGATATATCTATCATGCCTTTCATTGAATATATATATATGTATGTATATATATGTCTATATGATTAATGTTTAAGTTTTTCACAACGAACAATGAGTTTTTCCCGAAGTGACATTTGAAGTTTCCAGGAAGAAGATGGGGCCCCACAACAACAACTCTACCTGGTTGATATGACGTCATGATACTGATAGCGCTACTACAAGACCTGTTTTGGATACCAGCTGCACAAGACGATCCCAGCTTGGTTAGATGAAATGGTGCACATCTTGTACAACATTCTGGCCAGACCTCCACAAAATACTCAGAGACTATTTGCAATTTTAAAAGACATTGATCTTGAAATTTAACCATCATTTTACTTTCACAGGATCCCCCAGAAAGAACGTCGCCCCCATGACAGCTGGAAGTAATTCTAGAGGACGACGTCCCCTCTCCCAGTAAAGTTTACCCCTGGGTTTAGGGACATCATTTAGGGGTTGGGAGGTTGGGGGAGGAATTTTATAAGCTCAGGGATCATTTTGAAAAAAAAAGGGGGGGGAATGATGGGATAATAGTTTTATAATTGTGAGTTACTGCTTTTAGACAAATATATTGGTATCGATTCTTGTATATTGATACAAAGTTAAATTATATTGACTATTGTATGCATGCATGTTTCTGTCTGTTTAAAACCTTTTTATGTATTGACATATATTGTATTGATATATATATTGTATATATTTACCATATTGCAGTGTATATTTTTACCTCTGATTAAGATATTTATATAATGCTTGTGTATTGATATATATTTACCATATTGCAATGTATATTTGTACAGTGTTTATAGTTGGAGGTCATTATCCTCATTTTTTACACAGTTGTTTATTGTCTTAGTCTTTAAGTTAGATAGATATTGAGAATTATATAGATAGTCATCTAAGTTTGTCATTTATAATTAGACTAATCAGGTTCTCTAGATATATAGAGATTATACTCAGTATAGATAGATAATCTTCGACCTCTTCAAAGAGCTGTAGAAAATGGCCTTTAATCTAACTCAGAGTTTCGTGATAGTGAGACACAATTGCTCCTGGCCTCACTGCTCTATTCCCGAGAGAATGTTGAGCACCAAAGACACTCCACCTGGAGCCTTTCTATTTGGCAGAACTGGCCTTTGGGCAAAGAAATGCCCATACCTCAACCACTGACACAGATACAGAGCGTGCATCAATGGATAAAACAGGACTGTCATATCCTGCCAAGACAGGGTAAGATAGTTTTGAAAAGTTCCTTGCCTTTAATAATGGTATGTCAGTTATGTTAGGCCTTAGCCAAAATTGGTTGACTCAACGTTGCAAACGAGACTTTGGGTGATTGCCCAGGTAGTCAGTTGTCTCTGTCAATTGTTGCACATTTTGGATATATCTCGTTTGTTGAGTAGTGTTTATTCCCTTCTCAGATCTTTGACGGAGTTGAAGATTATATAATTGTAGTTACTCTTTACATTATTTGGACTCCTTGAGATAGAATGTTTAGCAAAGCTTTTGTTCTCAATATTGTTTGTTATATTTATTATTTGTTGTTATTGTATGTAGTTGTATTTGGTTTAGTTCCGTCTTATTTAGACAAAAAGGGGAGATGTAGGGATAAGTCCCGCCCCTTAGGGGGCGTGGTCGCCTCGGGCTAATGTCTGCCTATAAATTTGGCCAGTGTGCTCCCAGCATTGCTTCTGCTTTCCTGGTCTCCACTGGAATGGTGGTTCTGTAAGTCTCTTTTCGACATTAAAGCTATATATATTGTACAATCTGTCTGCATTCGTTTACGCCGCTACAGTACAATACAGTTGACCCTCTTGATAGGGGTCTAGGATATTTGGTCGCAGAAGCATGAGGTCAGGAACACTGACCCTAATCTTGCCTGTCATGTGGTGGCATGGGTAAGGAATAGACGTCCTTCCCTTCCCTTCCCCCTTGCCACTTGTTGCATGTGAGAGAGCTGGCCCTGGTTGTGAAAATAGAAGAACTTGTCTTGCTCTTCACCAGCAACAGCACACAAAAGAGGAGTCACGGCACCTTTCCCGGGCAGCAACCTAGAACTGATTCTGATGGAGGGAGTGTGAGTGAGCCAGGCCTGTGAGAATGAAAACAAGAGAGACGCCCCACCCCTTCTCTTGTATGCCAGGGGTGTCAAAGGTAACCCCATCCTTACTACCTGAGACAGGCTAGAGAACTGGCATTGGAGACATGAAAATGGAAAAGTTGTTCCTGTCCCTTACCAAGTGCATCAATCTGGAGAAAAACCTCTGCACTTCAATTGGGCAGAGCTTGTGCTGGTGGTAGGAGTTCAGGTAACCTGGACTTTAGGGTGTGAAAGCAGGAAGACTGGCCTTACTTCTTGCTATCATCTACATTAGGTGAGTTAGGTGGAGCAGTGCTGGAGAACTTGGGTTGGTGATGATGAGGAAAATCTGGCACAGGATGACCAACCCAAATACTACCTGTTGGACCTCATAAAGCCCAGGCATGAGGCCAGCGTAACTTCCTGAGCCTAGCTTGAATTTGGAGTCCTGTCTTTGGCCATGACTTCCACATATGAGTGATTCAGCACAAACTGACCTAAACCCATCTCTGACCAGCCACTGCTAATGTGGCAGGGTATTCCTTACTTCACTTCCCCCTATACCAAGACTGCCACCCCTATCACAACCCTATATAAGTTCCTACCTGATTCAATAATATGAGATCCTGCTTTGACAGACTCCTCATTCAGTGTGTATGTTTTTTTTCCTGGTGGATTTGATCTGGGTTGTCAACACTCACCATCCTACTTAGCCCCTGGAAAAATCCAGCAAATCCAGCTCTGCTCTCACCTTTTCTGCCAGAGAACCTGGCAGACTGGTTCTCCATGTGAGGAATTTGGAAGGTTTCACTGATGGGTCAATTGGTCTGCAGGTGAGTGTACCCTCATTAAATATGTGGAAGTCTGCTTTTTAACAAAGTGCTGCCTTAGAGTCTCTGCAGGTCCTACTTAAAAGCAGGGACTTTAATCTTTCTGAACAGTCAACCCTCCAGACATATACTAACTTACTCAGGATCATCCCATGTCTGCTGTGATGATTCAGCCACACAATATGGCTGGCACTTCCAGGTTCCAGGGCTACCCATGCATGGACAAGCCCTCAGGCAGAAGTGCCTAATGGCCTCTCGAATCTTAAAGGAACCCATGTGTAGCATGGTTGCATCATCTACATATGACTCAGCTGCGTGAGCTCCACCATCTGCATATGAAGTAACCACACTACCCGCCCTGTGTGCTAGGCAGCCCTTAAAAGCTGGAGGCACCATCTTCAGCTATCTTTGTATCTCTGCACAGCAACCTCACCATACCCATATGCCGCCCCTCCCCCCCAATAAATCCTAAGTGGGTTTGTTGCATGTTCTGTGTTTCCTTCTCACTCATGCCAGGTAATTTCAGCTGCCCAGTCTTTGATTAGGACACCTGGAACTGGGTAGAAATCCTAATTCATGGGGCTCAGGTAGAGAAAGGGAAAATTCCCCCTCTGGGAACCATTGCAACTGTCACTGCCTTAAATGCCCTCCAAACAGAAAGACCTTGTGAAAGCCACACTCCTGAATTCACAGTTCCTAAAATGGAATGCCTTCTTTAGGGAGGAGTGCCAGGTTCAGGCTGAAAGAAATGAGGCTGCTAACAACCCAAATCCATTCAAATGCAGGATGTCTTCCTGCACTTCCAACCAGTCAGTATTCTACAGGCCTTCAGCAGGCCACCATTCACACCCACTATCTGGATCAGGTGTGGGTGCTGGGGCTGGCTACTTGGAAGAAATTGGAGGACAACTTGAACTTGTTTTGGCTCAATGCCCAGAACTTAATTACCATCCTACTGCTCTCCTTGAGAGTTGGGATGACATTGTCCTTGACCTCTACATAGAATCTCTTCTCCTTATGTTTTTTTTTCTTTTGTACCTAATTAGACACTGGCTTTGCCTCCAAAATAGAAGAGAGATAGACCTAATAACTGCCAAAAAGGGAGGTATCTGCTTATTCTTACAGGAAAAAGCTGCTTTTATGTCAACAAATCAGGGATCATTCAAGATGAGATAAAAATAAATTTAGGAATACCTAGAGAGGAGATGATGAGACTTTTACGATAACACCCTGTGGATGGGCCTTCATGGATTCTTACCCTACTTCCTTCCCCTATTCAGATTCTTTCATTTCCTTATTCTCCTTCTTACCATTGGGCCTTGTGTGTTCAATAAGCTCACACAATTTATTCACCAAAGACTAGAGACAATTAAATTAAATCAGTTTGAATACACTATCATAGGCTGGCCACTTGGGAATCTGGCCCTTCTTATGACTAGTTATCCTCTAATGAATGCTTCTCCTCCATCCTCTATTTGACCAATGATGGGTAAGATCTCAGACAGGCTGGGATGACATAAGAAAGGTCAAGGAGTGGGTTCTTCATAAGTGAGATACATGATACTAAATAATGGGTAAGATCTCCTCCATACGGGAAACAACCCAAGACAGGGGCCATGTCTTCCGTCATCCTAATAAAAACAAAAGGGTGAGATGATGGGCCACATAAAGCCTGGGTGTGAGTCACACTGTAACTTTCTGAAACTAGCTCGAGTTTGGAGACCTGTCTTTGGCTATCACTTCCACATATGAGTGACTCAGCACAGACCAACCTAAACCTGCTTCTTCCCAGCCACTGCTAACATGGCAGGATATTATTGGCCCTTATTCCTGACTCCACCTCAAACCATTCCAATACTCCCAACCCTATATATAACCATATATATATATATATATATATATATATATATATATATATCCCTATATATATATATAACCCTATATAAGTTCCTACCTGAAACAACAAAATGAGATCCTCAACAGACTTCCAACTTATTATGTGTGTGTTTTCCCTGGGAGCCAGGGGGAATGTTTGGATCATTGACACTTACCATACTGCTCAGCCCCATTGAAAGTCTGGCAGGTCCAGTTCTGCCTACACCCTTTCTGACATAGAGCCCAACACCACCCATTCCCAGAACTGGATTACAAGGTAGTCTAATCCAATGTCCAGTTATCTGTTACCTGTTGGAGTATGTGAAGGGACCAGCCCTCACAACCAAAGTTCCAGGATTTCCATGACACATGGCAACAAGAGAATATCCAAGAGAAGTCCCACTGAGGGCCCAGTATCTATAGTGTTCAAGTCAGAAGCCTTGAACTATACTAAAATCTTATTGTAATGAGCACTTACAAGTAAAGATGTATGTACTAAAGGATATATTGTGTAATTTACTGGATCACACTACAGCTTCCATGCCAAGATTATTTTATGTGTTGTTTTGTTTGTTGTTTCTTTTGTTCTTTACTTAATTATTTTGTTTTGCTTTTTAATTTTATTTTGGGAAGGAGGTTGCAAGAACAGAGGGTGGAAGCAAGGGGTTGGTGCGATGAGTGTGATTGAGAGGCATGCAGTGAAATCCACAAAGAATCAATAAAAAAGTTTTTAACAACTACATTATGTGAATATGTCAGAAAAAAATCATATCATGTGATCCTATATATATGAAATTTGAATAACTTCAGCTAACTGAGGAATACAGAGCAGATATGCTGAGAAGAATCATAGATAGAGTATGATTCTTAATGGTCATAAATTGTTGTGTATTTGTTTGAGTTGATAAATTCCTTTTATCTAAATTCCTATCAACATCTAAAGTTATTTGAGAGGAATATTATGTTTGATATAATTTTATGTCAACCATATGTAAAAAATATACATTGATTATGAAAGAGTTTAGTATGCATTGTTGCTTAATGATGTAGCTTTTACAGTAATTGATATTCCTTGCCACTTTACTCTGTGCAGATTTATTTCTAGCCCTTACTTTTTTAGGTGTGATTGCATATATTTCATGTACTTATTTTAAATATCTAAAACACTGATGTCTGTTACAAACAACTGACAACTGACTTCAGTATTCATATTTTTGTTCCTAGTCTAGCAATTCATGAAAATAATTGGCATGCTAGTTCAAAGCAGTCAAATTTATCAGAACTTCTCCTGCGACAATATCATATTTAACCACTAATTCTTTACATTAATATGCAAGTGTCTACTGAGTTAGAAAAAACTCAGACTATCTGGATTGGTAACCCACATCCCCAGTACCACTCATTTCATATTGAGTTTCGTCTTTGATGCCAATCCTGTCTCTATTCTAATATGACAATTATGGGGAACTTATCTGGAAATGATCATAATTTTGAGTGACTCTAACCATGATTTCCAATGACTCATATAAGGAAATCTATCAGGGAATGATACTTCTTTTGTAAACTCTGATGTTGTGGACTTTGACTCTATGAGGAATAGATAACGTTATTCAGTTGTTCTACTTCCACAGTATGCTGACTAATGTTATCTGTCCCCTTCAAGAAGAGCTTCATAATCAAGGATATGAGAGGCTCTCTCAATTCTCAACTTCATGGCAAAATGAAACAAAAATCTGTGCAGTTGTTTTATAACCATATTTACCCCCAAACTGTACATAATCCCTTCATATACCACCAGCAATATCCTATACCCAGAGGACATATTTGCTATAATTAGTGGATCAATACTGAGAAATAGTTATCAAAGTTCATAATCAACACTGGAATTCACTCTTTCAGTGAGTTTTGAGAAAGTTTAATGACATGTTCTTACCATTATAATATAAAGCTATTTCATTGCCTTAAAATCTATTGTTCTTAGTTAGCCTATCTATTCCTGCCTACAAGTTCTTCTGTAAGCTGCTAATATTTTCATTATCTCTATAGTTTTGTTTTTTCCCAGAATGAGATACATGTAGGATCATATGGTACACAAACTTTTCATATTTGCTGATTCTACTTAACAAGTGCATTTAAAATTTTACTGTACTTTTGCATAGCTTAATATGCAATTTCTTTTTAGTATCAAACAATGCTAGATATGCTAGACCTTATATATCCTTTTATCTATCTAAAGGACATTATGGTTGTTTCTCAAACTTGATAATCATAAGAAAATTGGCAATAAATATCCACTCATTTTTTATAAACCATTTCAATTTAATTGGGTAAATACCAAAAACCACACTTGCTTATGTATAATGTAAATGTAGGCTTAGTTTTGTAAGTTTTTCTTCTAATTTTTCCTATTATTTCTTATTTTGCATTTACAATTAAATATTATTTTAAAATCCTAAGAAATATTTCAATTAGAATTTTATCACTCTGAAAAATGATTCAAGATTTTTATTAAAACATGTACTTGTTTCCCTTATCTGTTACCTAATTTTCCTAATGGGTAAAAATCATTCCATAATTTTCCTGAACAATTGTATTTGGTGGTAATTTTATAAACAATGGTACATGGAAAATTTGGGAGTCTACACTAAGAATCCTTTTAAAACTAGAGTATTTCTAAATAGTCAAACAAATTATTATCCAGTTTATGTGAGCTCAAGTGATTCTTTTCTCAGAAGAGTTCCTTAGAATGGCTTATTTACCATGCATTAACCACATCCCCTGTTATTGCCCATTTTTCAAAATTAAAGAAAATGTTGCCTGCCTGCTATTTCATACGATTAATATTTATAACCCAGGACCCTGGATGTCCATTATCTTAAATCTCAGAGACCAGAATTTGCTTAATGATCTGAGTAATGTCTTCTTTCATTTATCTCCAAAAGTGTTTCTAGGCTATCTACAGGTACGAAGAAAACAGTGTCGTCAGAATCCCACAGTTCTTAGAAAAAAAGAAGACAAGATGACTCAGAAACACTATGAGTAATGAGTTAAAAAATATTTTGTTCAATGATTAGCTTCTTTACTCACAAAGAAATCTTCAATAGATAGATATATATGCTTTGGACACTGAGATATTTCATTTAATAAAATACTCTATTTCTAACTGCATAAAGGTAATTTGCAGTTTGTCTAATTTTAGTCTTTAAACAAACTTATTTACTTATAAAGAACAGACTTCCTTTTTAACACAAGAAAGACTTTACTTCATGTTGAATAAATATTTTGGAATATCCATTTGAAGAAGGTGACTAGCCGCAGGGAAAGGAAGTAAAGAAACAACATGTATCCAGTTTTACTATGAAGATACTCTTGTAACAATAACAACAAAGTCTTGAGCAAACCCTTTGAATGAACATTTGCATTCTCATTACTTGCTGATTTATCTATTCATCTACCTTGATTGATTTCATGACACTGACAATATGGGCTGGGGAAATGACTCAGATAAAAACAAACAAGCAAAACTCTAGGGACCTTAGTTCAGATCCCTAGAACTCATATAAGTATTTGATTGTGGTGTAATTGAGGAAGACGTACAATATTAAATTTTGGCCTCCATTTGAAACACACGCACACACTCATAAACACCCACCCTCACCACAGAGTATTTTAAAAATTAAGCTTTTTAGTAGTGGAGTCCTTTGGTTATTTTAGATAACCCTCCTTGTCATATCCTGAGGGATAACCTAATGTTTTATCTTAACTTTCAGGTTTTTAATAGAGAATGTATTTTCAGATGGATCAGTTTTAAGAATATGTACCACAAATCTGGTATGTCCTATAACACCAGTGCTGAGGCATCACAAAGAAAAGGATCCCTGGGACTTGCTAGCATACCAGTTTTACCCTAATCAGCAAATTCCAGGTCAGTGAGAGACCCTGTCTCATAGAAGAAGGTAGACAGTGCATATGGAGAAATGACTCCCTAGGTCTTCATCTCACCTTTACATGAACATGTACATGAGCTCAGGCAGCCACCGACCACACACACAAGCACACATAAATAATGTGTACTTTTTACCTTAAACTACGAATGGTAGTAAATTCTTGACTGGAATTTAAGTACCTTACTTGTTGGTCCCACAAAAGACTTGTGTATCATAATGTGTAGTTATTAGAAATTTTCTCCTTGTTTTACTTTTCTAAACACTTTTCTAATACAATCATTGACATTTTAAAATTCCTATTGAATTTTATGGATTTGTTCCATCTACCTCATGCTCCCCACCATGAAACTGTATCTCTATTCACAGCATCTAAGCAGACCGGGAAAACATTTCTCTTTCACATTTTAAATTCTTGTTTGTTTGTTTTTCGAGACAGGGTTTCTCTGTGTAACAGCCCTAGCTGTCCTGGAACTAGCTCTTGTAGACCAGGCCAGCTTCAAACTCACAGGTAATGACAGTCTTTCACTTTCTTTATCTTTCTGTCTCTGTGAGACAGCTCATCAAAACTATATTAGAAGGATTTGTTACAACTTGAAGCCTAAGCAAGTGACTGAAGTTAGCCCAATAATTTTGATAAAGAACCAAATCATTTAATACCAATTTTAAAGGCATTTGTAAAATAAAGAGACAATACATGAAACAATAGTTGTAGTCATGAGAAATAAATACAGCATTATTTAGGTTAATATAACAGCATTATTTAGTTACAATACCCACCCATATCTTATTTATTTGAATGTTAAGGCACTGTAAAGATTTAAGTTTCTATATATTCATAATTTCAAAGAAGTCATTTACACAAGATTCTTTTTAAAAGCTAAAGATATCTCACAACATTTATGTCTAATTGTCCCTAAACAAAACATTTGAAAATGTCTATGGTATCAAAACCACATAAACTGGAACTAGTTGGAAAGTATTATTTGGGGTATTTTGACTCACCACACCTAAATAATATTTTTTCATGTTACTGTTCAGGTTATATAGTTGTCCACTATTGGCTTGTTTGTTTTACTAATCCATTGATATAATTAATCATCCCAGAAAACAAAATGCAAAATTGATTAATTCCCCCTTATATCACCATGTTTCATTTTTATAAAACAAGGAAATTGAATTTGGAGGGTTTATAGACATATAAATAGAGTCTCTTCCTAAAATATTTAAGTAAAATATTAAAACTTAATCAGTTACATTTTTTTTCAATACAAAAACTGTTAGGCAGAAAGACCTAAAAGAGCCCAAGGCAAATACTAGACAGCAATGACAAAGATGCTAAATCCCTAATCTGGGCTTGGTCACGCAGCTATTGTTCGCCACTGCTCAGAAAACTTCTGCCTTGGGAGGAGAATCTCATCTGCTCAAACCAATGACCAAGATGCAGCCTCCTCATTCCTCTCCCTCTAGAATAAGTGGAGCAGGTTTTTTGTTTCTAATTTCCCATATTACCTCACTGTGGTAGAAAGAAAGTAGCAATTTACCCTGATAAATTATACTGATTAATATGAGTTAATCAGAGTGAATTCTTACTTTACTTTAGTTCAACACATTCTTCTTCGTTTTGCTAAATAAATACCTGACAGTATCCCAGATCTGGTGTAATGATTACAGAAACAAAATTGACACAAAACCAAAAACATGCACTTCACTAAACACTTACCCTATTTTCTAAAATAGTAATTTAAAATTTGATGTTTTGCTAACATAGTCTGGGTCACAGAGGCTAAATATTAATACTCATACAAAATAAATCTACGTCCTTAATGTAGGGTTTATAATCCCACAAAATATAGCAATGTATATTCTATAACCAAGTATTTTTAAAAAGGTGGGTTATAACTTAAAAATATCCATTGTATTAGCTTGAGAACCACAAATGTATTTCTTCATGAATCACAGGATATTTTAAAAAAACAAGGACATACATATGTTTAAAAATATAAACATTCATCCTTAAACTATTCCTGTTTCCAAAAATACTTTAACATCTTAAGATAAAGTAGTTTTCAGTACTGTTTTATATTATGAATTAATTTAATTTACTTCTTTTTTAATTTTAATATATTTTAATTAAAATGTGATTAAATAATTTTTTCTCTCCCTATAATATGCTCACAGGTACATTCCCTCCAAGCTTTCCCATGCCCCCTTCATTCTGTAATTGGCAATTTTATGCCCAGGTTGTGAGGACTCCCTCCAAAGACCACCATGGAGACTGAATCAGTATGCAAAAACAAAGAACCTTTATTTAAGCCGGACGTTAGTCTCTTCATCTGTCTGATCCAGCAGTTGAGAGCAGAGAATTTCCAGCCTGGGAAGGATAGGGATTTTACTATAGTAGAGGTTGGAAGTGAGGTGATTTTCGGGGCTTAAGACAGTGATTGGTTGGTATTTGTCTAGCAGAATATTGGCAAAGGGGAATAGATGAGTTCTGGGCTCTGGGATATATGGTGACCTTATCTAACAGTTGGAATGTTCGAAATGACCAGCATTTCTTCACAGATGCTAATCCTCTGGCCCTCTCTTTATTGTGTCAGGTTACTGATTTTCCTGGATTCCTGTGCTGCCTGCCAGTAAATTGTGTGGCAGCAGTGTGGTTAAGCAGTTCTGGGCCCCAAAGATAACAGATTTTCTTTAAATGAATATGTGTGTGGTGTGTGTGTGTATTTATAAGCATACACAAATAAATAAATACAATCTGCTAACTCTTGTTACTTGTACTTGTGTGTACATTTTTTCAGGCTGACTACCTTGAGTTAAGTGACAAAGTCCCATCCCTGTGAGAAACGAATTCTTCCTCTCCCAGCAATATTGTTGTTCTTTGTCTAAGAATATAACTCAATGAAATGATTCAGCGTATGCTGACACACACCTATATTCATCTTATTCAAGGGGCTGAGTAGGAGGATTGCCATGAATTTGAAGTCAGTCTTATCTACAGAGCTAGTACCAAGCCAGAAGGAACTAAAGAATATTTTTTCACAAACTTCTACAGAAAGTTAAAATAAATATTAATATTGGCGAAACAAGATCCCACAACCTTCATTCTCTATCTATTAGCACATGAGTAGTGGAGCTTTCTTAAACATACTAATAAAAAATTTATGATATACTGGACAAAAGTTAAATATATCTGACTTTACCCTGACTTATTGACTGAGAACTTTAGGAGGCATTCTGAAAGTCTTTGTTTTTATCAGGAAACCTGTGCTATCCATTGCAGGAAGCAGATTTAAGAAACTCTCCCAAGCATTTCTACTTAAAGCTCATTATTGCTCTACCAAAAAAGAGTTATAACACTTAGAAATATATACACACATAGTTATACATCATACACATACACACACATACAAACACACACACACACACACACACACACACACACACACACACTCTGAATCCTACACCTGTGGTCCTAACCCAGTTTCAGGGCAGTAGTCCCCAGATATGTAAACTTTTCCATAGAAAGTGCTTCTCATATTGAAGAGAACTTTCACTTTTGCCAAACTATCAGATCAATCAGTTCTCAGCACTGGCAAATTATTTTCAAACACTCAAACACTTTCCATAGTATGATTTCCAGAACCTTCATCATTCTAAAATGGTCTATGCCCTTTCCCTTTACCACCTCTCCCTTAGCCTAGAGCAAATCCTAATCCACAGGACACTCTGTAATGGATTAAGTACAAATGCTGCAGGCCATAAGACAATGCCACAGGTCTCCACAGGTCTCCAAAGGTGGCTGGTGATGGGCAAGGGGTCATGTGGTGGGTGAGAAACAGACTTATAGGCATGCCATGCAGAGTGAGGTTGGATATTTATTTAGTGGGTTATAGAAGGGAAGGGAAGAGGGGATAAGGGGGAAGAAAATAGAGAGAGAAACAGAGAGAGGGGGAGGGGAGAAGTGGAGAACAGAGTGAAGTAGAAGCTGCCTCTTCAGGGGAGAGAAAAAAAAGGAAGATAATCAGGCTGGAAACTGAAGATCAGCTTGCCTCAGCAGATGGGAAAGGGAGTGGACATGGCTTGTCTCTTAAATGCACAAGAAAGATCATTACATTCCCATATCATTTTGATAATAAAAAGGTGCGACTTTAGGCACAACAAGTGAAAGGAATTGGGGTGGCAGAGTCTCAAGATTGCTTCCTGCTTATTTGTGGGTGTCATCTAGGGGGTGCTGAGAAAGCTGGGTGCTGGTCACATCCTGGCATAGTTGGTCTTTTTGTTCCTGTCCAGTGATTTGTTATGGAAATGTTTGGTGTCTCTTACACCTGTTTAAGGTAGTGGCAGAACAGAAAATAAAGTTAAGTTTAAGAAAAAAAATTAGGACTAGGAAATTAAGGGGGGTATATCTGTATCTGACCTGTTTAAGATGGATCCTTCAATTTGGTTCCCTGGAACTCACAAGAATTTTGGGGGGTTGTTGGAGGACATTCTGCTCCTTCAGCAAATAACCTTTAAGATACCAGTCCACTTGGACGTGGTCTCTTATACTGTAAAAGCAGCCATAAACATGTGACTGCTCTCTTGCTTCTAGCTCCTGCTTCCAGCTGCTAGACTCTGTTCCTGTTTATGCAGAGGACTGTTGTCTAGAACAGTGATTTTTAAGTTTTCCTCTTAAATAAATAACCCTTTTATTATTCATAATTCCAAACTTCTGTGGGATTGTTTTGTGACTTATGTCATCATCTGGCACCTGAACATTTGGTTTTAGAACCCCTTAGCTCTGCTGCACACCAGCTCAGGATGTGCCCGACTTAGTTAGTGTGGGCCTTCCCTCAGCCAGCCACGGCCTGTGAGTGGAGCCAGCAGTTCATATAAAATTTTCACACAGCAGATTTTCTTGCTGTGGATAAGCCATGGTTCTTTATGTTTTCTTTTTACACACCTTGGCTTGGCTTCAAGTCCCCATGTATCTTATCGTTTGCCTCCAACCAGTGTGTACCACATTCAGGTGAGATGTGGGCTTCCCCAGTTTGAGCCAGCTGTCCCGTGGCTTTCTAATAATTTGGTTGCATTTTCCTATTCCAGTGCTCTAGAAACATCTGCATAGCATACTGTCTGTGATTTATCTTTTGGCATTTCACTCTAAAATCATATTTCAGATCATCCACGTGAACTCAAGTACACCACTATGCCCCGCTGGATTTGTTTTTGTAAATTGTCTGCGACACCTATTGGCAGGTAACAGTTATTGCACCTAATCCAGCTAATTAATCTGCAGGTAAGATTTAATATCCAATATATATCATAAATTGAAAATTTAAGAGGGAAATATGCCAGACAAACTAACCATCCAATGTTTTTAATGCCTCTTTGCTTACACCATGTGTGAAGTTTTACAAAACTTATATGATGTCCCTTCTACATCACTATTTTTGATTCTGATGATTAGTCTTGTCCTTCATAATTTTTTCTTAAAAACATGGTTTGATAATAGGGCTATGAATGAAGCATTTTTAGAAATGGTACAGTCTTTACAAACTGATACTAAGTTTATTGAAAAGAGACCAGAAATCTGAAGGAGGATACAAATAATTTAACAAAAAAAAAAAAAAAAAAAAAACTCAGTCAACTGAGGAACTTTTAGAAATGGTACAGACTGGAACAAAGCTTCTCAAAAAAAGAGGTCAGGAATCTGAAGGAAATTACAAACAATTTAACTAAAGAATCTTGGTCAACTGAGGTACTTTTGGAAATAGTAGAGACTGATAGTAATTTATTTAAAGGAAGATTCAACACTCTGGAGAAGGGAATAGACAATTTGGCACATAAAACCCAATCAATGACAGTGAGTATTGAAACATTATTTGAGAGAATTCTCACTTTTGAATATATTAATCAGACTCTGTCAAAGGGGTATGAAAGATTGACTGATAGAATATCTCTCCAGGAAGGTAATATGCATGCTATAAAGATTATGTCCAAGGATGAGTCATTATCCTACTGGATAGACTTTATACCTTGGAGTCCTCATTGAGGGCATTAGAGCAGAACACTGGACAGGAGATCCAGACATTACAAAAGGCAGTGGTAATTATCAAATTTGATGAGCAGAAACAAAAGGTAATAAGGCAAATTTTAACCTCGCTGGTAAGTAAAAATCTCCAGGATAGCTTCCCCAGAGTTTTGCCTGCCTTTACAGTAATAACATCAGAAATAGTATCTGGCCCCAAGTACCCTAAGTTTTTCAAAACATGTACATGGAAACCAATGCATATGACCGATCTAAAGGAAATTAAACAAAAATTTTAGCTTACAGACAACATTTGTCATTTGTTAGGGAAATGGTCAAAATGTGAGGTTTCAGTAACAAAGCAACACCTCAAGATTGGATTCAGTTAATCTCAGCAGTCCTAGAATTGTGAACCACAATTACTTTGGGGGTGCTTTTCTAAAGAAGAGGCAAGAATTTTAGAGAAACAAGAAAAAGAAACATGACTTGAGATTTTTCCTAGATCAAATTTTAGATGAAGGACTTTACTCTGATACTCAGGATCAGGCTGTTTTCAATGACCATACCTTGTCCCTATGTAGTACAGCAGCTTTAAAGGCTTGGGACAGAATTCAGGAACTAGAAAAGAGAGTTGAATCATATCTTATGGTTAAACGGGGTCAGAGAGACCCTTTTAGTGACTTTTTGTAAAGACTAAAGCTGTACAAATAGGGGTAACTGACCCAGAAGCTAGATGTATAATAATTGAATCTTTGGCTTATAAGAATGCCAACATAGAATGCAAAAGGATCCCTGGGCTTTTAAAGATGAGACCAGCACCCATGGATCTTGCATACAATAAATGTTGAGACACTTGACTATGATACTGATGCTTGGGTAGGAGAAGCAATTTCCAATGGTAAGAAAAGACATCAAAATACCAAATGTTTTAATTGTGGTAGAATGGGACATCTGAGAAGGGACTGTAGAAAACGGATACCTATGAGTGATGGGAGGAGCTGAAGAAGTAGGACATTATGGCCTGGAGTTTTAGGGCCTCTAAAATGCATCCCAGGGGGAGGTTGGATTTATGGACATGGATAATTTGCTACCCATAGCTGAAACCATAAAAACCCATGCAATGGTGACACCACAAGGGCTATAATGACACATCTTCCCCTATAGCTGGGGTGTAATTTGGCTGTGGACATCATAGGACATATGGGAGTACATCCACTGTCCAGAGATAGGGTACTACAGCCTGACTGGATCCAGTTTGGGCAACTTGGAAGCCAGAGAGGCCAGAGGCCACTCTGAGTGGCCTCTCATGTTTGGGACAGAAAATAAAAGGAAAGGAAAGGAAAATAAAAAAGAGAAAGAAGAATCTGGGGGACCCAGGATGCCCAGTCACAGGAGAACCAGCCCCAGGCTATCCAAACACAATTTTACCTAAGGGAAGCAATCAAGAGATGCAGCCTTATAAACCATGGATAGGGGCTGTTCCCTTATTTCTTTGAAGACCAGATTTCTGGTAGCTCATCAGTCAAATCTTTGTGTTCAGGGAAATGGTTAAGCTGACCAGAATGGGGAAAAGTCACCAATTAAAGCTGGTGGTTGTTGTGCAAGTTCCACCACCCAGCTCCCACCACCTGCTAGCTTTACCTGAAATCACAATACACAAACTGTATTCTTTTAAACACTGGTTGGCCCACTGTATCTAGCTTCTTCTTGGCTAACTCTTGCACCTGGACTAGCCCATTTCTAATAATGTGTGTAGCACCCCAAGATGCGCTTACCGGGAATATTCTAGCCTACGTCTATCCTGGGTAGGAGCTTCATCGCGCGTCTACCCAGGAGAGGGGAGCATGGCCTCTCTGAGCTCACTTCCTCTTTCTCCCAGAATTCTGTTCTGTTTACTCCACTTACCTATGTTCTAACCAATAAAATGGGCCAAGGCAGTTTCTTTATTTTTTACCCAATGACCTTCCTCCATCAGGTGGTGTGCATAGAAATCATGCCCAGGCATATGGACATGTGGTTGTTGTCGAAAATATACTCAGTTCTGGATCTCGACACCAGGGGAGGGCTCAGGACAGGAGAGCATTCTGAGTCTCACAATACCAATGTAATGGATTAAAGAAAATTCTGTGGATCCCAGAGAAGCTGCAGTGCCAGAAACATTGCATGTTCTCCAGCAACAGCACTGAGCCATGTGTGGCAGGTAGCAGCTAGCAGGTCCAGAGAGCAGCCAATCCCAGGCATGGATGGTGTGGTTCCCTGAGTGGCTGCAGCAGGTCATAAGTCCTGGCAGGGAACCACTTGCTGTGTAAGAGACCACGATTGGGCAGCCAGTCCCACAAGAAGAGACAGACAAATGAGCATGCCATGAGACCATGCCACATGTCTCTGAAGGTGGCTGGTCAGGGGCAGAGAGCCATGTGGCAGGTGAGAGACAGAGACATGGATTGGCACACCATGCAGAGTGAGGTTGGATATTCATTTGGTGGTTGGGAGGGAAGAGGAGAGGGGGTAAGGTGAGAAGGAGGAAGAGCAGAGAGAAACAGAGAGAGATAGAGAGAGACAGAGAGAGAAGTGGGATGAGGAGAAATGGGGAGAATAGAACGAGGAAGAAGCTGTCTCTTAAAGAGGGAGGTGGAAAAAGAAGATATTCAGGCTGGGAGCTGAAGATCAGCTTGCCTCAGTGGACAGGGGAGGGAATGTGTAGCATGGCTTGTCTCTTAAAGGAACAGGACAGATCACTACACTTAGACCATAACTACTCTCATCACAAGGATGACACCATGTCATATATCCCATTAACTCTCTTCCATTGAGTTGTCAAACATTTTTACTGTCAAGATTCAGTAAGTCTATAAATTCAGAAATGAGCTTAAGTTTATCAAAGATTTATGGTGGTAAGATAAAATCCAGCACTCCTTAGGAATTAAAAAAAAAAACAGTTCTCATCTGTGGAAAGAATTCTATTCCCTTACCTCTGGAAGAGGAATGAATAGTTAAATGTGATTTTTATCAACATATGAAAACCCATGCTGGCTCCCTTTGTCCCTATTCACAAGAATGTGTTATACATTTCAAAGCCCACACTTCCCTCTGGACCCTGCCCTACTCACCATCTCCTCTGCTATTAATAGGCTCTATCTCTTTCTCTCTTATACTTCACTATGTTTTACTTTTTCTCACTATGTTCTATTCTTTATTTCTTACTATCTCCCTATTTTTACTATTCTCCCCCACTGTGTCATTTCTGTGTTCAGTCTGTGTTCTTTTCTCTCTGTTTTGGAGTCTTCCAGATGACACTGAATTTTTTTCCTTTTCTTGTTCATAGTAAATACATCCAAGCTAATAATGGAGCACTCATTTTGGCAGTTTCTTTATGACTTCTTCCTCTATACTTATAACTCTTATAAACTTAGAGAACTTAGTGTTAGTGTAAAGACATCTATCTTTCTGAGATGAAACTCCTCCAGAGTAAACATTATTTTCTCTGCCTTGTCACACTTGCTAATTGATTTTAGAGAAGCAGAAATTTTTTATGGAATTTCACATTTTTTTCATTACTGAAATCTTGTATTCAGAAAAACGTAAAACAAAAATGATAAAAGGTTTTGTGAACACACAAGGAATAGGTATGGGGAGGAGGAGATATCTATTCATCAAACCCTGGTCCTCATAGATTCCCAAAAAGAAGGAAATTGTGTAAGGCCCTCCATCCCCCAAATGAATAGTGTGTATGTATACTAAGGAGAAGGTGTAAGAGCTGAAGAGAGTAGTAGGAGAAGGGACAGATGATAAAGTCAGTACTAGGGACACTACAGGTAAGAGGTCATTTCATAAAATCTTTTACTAATTAATATCTCAGGGATAACTTTCTTGCCTTTCAGCAGCATTTGTATCTTGGCAGTCATGGTGATAGTGACATTGGATGTAGGGATCATTCAATGCTCCTGGTCACAAAGAGTCATTGTAAAGTCTCATTCTCCAGAAATGAGTTCATGATTAATTTTTATTGGGAATACTTTTTAACTTTTCATTAGTATGGGATTTTCAAAACTCTGAAATTCTGAAGTATGTATTTAACAACTTTTAAACATTCAGGTTTGTTTCTTTGAAAAGCCAATGGTGTTAAGACAGGTCCTTTCCTTTTCTTCCTTTTTTTTCTTTGCTCAAAGTTTCAGAATTCTAAATGTTTTGGTTAATAATTTGCCTTTCACTTAATATATTTTCACATTGTTTTACATATTCTATATTTCAGATAATAAGTGTGAAGAACAAATTGATTTAGAGAATTAAGAACCCATAAAATAAATAAGAACTTGTAGACAGAGACTGCTCATTTATTTTCCAATTGTTCAGACCCAAATAATCACACAGAATCTTTAATAATTATAACTATGTATGACCCATTAGCTCAGGTTTCTCATTAATTTACTCTTACATCTTATATTAACCCATTCCTATTAATATGTCTATCTCCACAACGCTGAAGCTTACCAGTAGAGGTTCTGGTTGAGTCTTTCTTCTTCAACAGCTAGACGGCATCTCTTTGACTTCGCCTACTTTCCCTATATATCTCTGTTTGGATTTTCTACCTGACTCTATCCTGCTGAGCTATTAGTCCAAACAACTTTATTCATCAGCCAATAAAAGCAACACATATATAGAATGACATGCCACATCATCTTCTTTTTTGTCTAAATGAAAAAGAAGTTTTTAATTATAACATAGTAAAATTGCATATACAAAACAGGTACCAAGCAAGAATTATATTTACAATATTTAGTATATTTACATTTGGCAAATTAAGGAAAATATTCTATTATCTATTTTATCTTTGTGAGTCTAAAGTTTTATATCTGATTTTTTATTATAGTTATAGAAAACTATAACTATCTGTCTTTAACTCTTTAAAGACCCCAACAAGATATATTATCTAAGTAAACAGGAAGTGCGCTTAGATAAGCAACTTCTAAACTTTTAGGATTGACAGAGACATCTTGCTGTCTGGACAGTCACCCAAAGTTTTTTTGTATCTTTGGAGCTTCCATCTTCAGCCTATAGGTCCAAAGGACATGACAAACCTTTTCATGAAGTAGGAAATTTGAAAAACAGTTTTGACTCTATTGGCAGTTTGTCAGTAACTTTTTTCTTTGTTTTATAGAATGTCTGGAATATGCTTTCATAAAGCAGGAATTTGATAAAACCGTTCTGTCACTTGGAAAGTTTAGCACTCATATTATGTTTTTGAGGGTCCCGAATCTCCAGTTTATACATTATACCATCAAACAGTCTAGGAAAGAGTAGTTTCTTGCCCACATGGTTAGCCTTGTCACCTTGAAGAGAAACTTCATAATGAGTTTCTCCAATGGCCATTAACCTCTTTAAAGTAATTGATGCTGTCAGAAGCAGACATATCTTATTGTTGAGAAAACTCTTAAGTTTTTCAAACATTTTAAACACCATATTTTGTAGTCTTTCAAGTGATGATTATGTATCTAATTGAAATATATCTTTGCATATCTAGACAATCTAACTAAAATGACTATGAGTTTGACTGTTATAAATGACTATTAATCTGTAATTTTTAATTATAGATTACATTTATAAATGAGATGCACAAACACAATACCTTAAACAAGAACAGAAATACATATGCACAGTGTAGCAAATTATATTTGTATTCATAGATCAAGATCCATACCAATACAAAATATTTATCTCTATATAATATCTCCCTTATTTTATTTTATTTCAGAAATTGACTTGGAACATTAATTACTTATAATCAAGCTTTTTAAATTGAAAATAAGTATTTATAAACAATCATCTTGGGAAAGTTGTATACCAGTTACCCTAGTCCTTAGATAAAGTTGGTCACCTAAACATTACAAATGAGACTTTAAGTGATTGCCCAGGTAGTTGGTTGTCTGTGTAATTTATTGCATTTTTTGGAAGTTGCTTGATTATACTTCCTTTTTCCTCAAGTAATTTTATTTCCTTGTTCAAGTCTTTGATGGGATTAAATACTATAGTCATAGTTACTTTCCTTTCATGACTTAGTCATTTCTAATATAAGACTTGAATCTTCAGGATAGGATATCAATTAAAACATTTAACATATGTTTCTTGCTTGGTGATTTTATGCTGGTTGCAATCCTAATTTTTATACTAGATATTTGTTCTTATTGTATATAGTTTTTTATTAGGCTTAGAATACTTATTTAGATAAAAGTGGATATTCTTTGGGAATTCCTTCAGGCAATAGTTTTTTAAGATTCTGGTCCACTTATTATGTGGTGTGCAGATCCCTTGGTGGTTGGGTTTTGTTACAGTTCTGCACACATAAACTGGACTGTGAATTGCTACTCTTTCTCTGAGTTTATCCCCGAAAAAAAATTGTGCATTTGGTCCCTAATAAATAATCCTTTATTCTATTCTCTTCTAGGCTAGTATGAAAATTTTTCATACTGTAACAAAAACTTCACAGAAAATTTCACTTTTCTGGTTAGTTTATATGCTTCACCAAATTATACATTAAAAAAAAACAGCAATAACAAAAACATTGAATAAATAGTCATAAACATTTTCAAACCACCATGTTAAATGATATGATTTTTAATAGTTTATTGTTCACTACTTCCTGATTTTCTACTCTCTCACAGGTAAACTGTAAAAAATTATTTTAAGCCCCTTACCTAAGTTTATGAATCTTTAACATAATTGGATAATGGAGGAATTAGGGACTTGAGGACTCTTGAATGGAACATTAGGACTCTGATATTCCTCTCCTTTCTGTTTTATTCCTACCCATCAAGATGTTAACAGACTTTTGCTGCCACAATCTTTCACCATGACATAGAATCTTTATATGAACCCAGAAGCAATGGATCAAACAATTATGGATGAAAATCTCATGGCAAAATAACTTTCTATTTGTTACAACAACTGAAAGTTGATTAACATTGGCAGAGATGTTTATAATAAAAGTGTGATAGATTTGTTTGGTTAGACAAATATGATTAAAATGAAATTTTCCATGAGATTCCTTTTGTTGGTATTTTGGAGGATAATGTTGTTGGGGTTTCTGTCCTGGCCAGTTCTCACAGTCGTTAAGTCCCAAAGAAATCACACAGAGTTCTACATTAGTTATAAACTGATTGGACCATTAGCTCTGGCTTCTTATTAACTCTTATAGCATATATTGGCCCATTATTCTTGTCTATTGCTAGCCACATGGTTCAGTACTATTTTCAGCAAGGCAGTAACATCTTGCTTCTTCTGTGGCTGGGCCAGGACTGCAGAAGAAACTTTTTTCTTCTCAGAAATCTCCTGCTCTCTTTGATTCACCTCTATTTCATGTCTGGTTGTCCTGCCTATACTTCCTGCCTGGCTACTGACCAATCAGGGTTTATTTATAATGTAATTGACAGAATATAGACCATGGTCCCACACCACTTCCCTCTCTCTCTTTAAAAAAAAAAGAACAAGAACATCCATAGTCCACACTTTGGGAATGTGGGCATAGTTTTCCAGGCTAATTTCTGCTGGTTGGGGGTGCTGATAATCTTATGGGGACCTAAAGAAAATTTAGAATTATGATCAAGTCCTGACTGGAGTATCCTGTGAGGCTTGATCTTCTCATGCAGCATCTTGAAACTGTTCTGGATGTAGAACTCTGACATCTGGGCCATCTATTTCTACTGGAGATTTCTCAGGTTGTCTTCCTTGATAAAAGCTGGTATTTCTTCACTCAGAATGAATCTAGAGCCTCTCATTTTCTGTGGAAACAAAAGCAAAACCTCTTCTCCAAAGTAACATACTTTTAACTTCAATTTTAAAGTAAAGGTATTTTTAAAATGCTATCTTGGATTAATTCAACAGCACTTATAAACATATATCTTTTAGCAACTGTTGCTCCTTCCCCAGCATTCAACCAAATTAAAGAGAACATAATAACATACAGTATCCAGACTCTCTGTGTATTTTTTATCTTTATGTGGCTTTATTTTAACCTCTATTTCTTTTATTTTTACTTTAAATTTTTGGCTTTTTGAGACAAGTTTTCTGTGTCTCTTTGTTTGTTCTGGAACTCCTTCTGTAGACCAGACTGTCCTTGAACTCACAGAGACCTACCTGACTCTGTCTCTCAAGTGCTGGGATTAAACGAGTGTGCCACCATACCTTGAATTCACAGAGGTCAGTCTACCTCTGACTCCCAAGTGTTGGGATTGAAGGTATATGCCACCATAGCCAACTACTCTCTTTTGTTCTTTTTTATTATTATTTTCAAGACAGGGTTTCTCTGTAGCTTTTTGGTTCCTGTCCTGGCACTAGCGCTTCTAGACCAGGCTGGCCTTGAACTCACAGAGATCCACCTGCCTCTGCCTCCCGGTTCCGAGTGCTCGGATTAAAGGCATGTGCTACCACTGCCCGGCTCTTTTTTCTTTTCTTGAAAGTCTACATATATTTTTAAACACATAGTAAACCATTTAGAGGTTTTTTTTTTGTCTTTCAATCTATCTTTACAGTATCTCTCTCTTTTTCTGATAACATGAGTCTTTAATTTGATAAGCAATATGCAGCTTTGATGGCTGGATCCACCCCATTCCTTAGCTTTCTGAAATTCCAGCCTCATGGTGGAGGTCCCGGCTCTAGTCCTGTTTATTGTCACAACTCTATGGTGTTTCAAAGTCCTTGCCAGCAAGCAAACTTCAGCAGTCTTCTCACAAACCACACTCAAATGCTTTGTAGCCAGACTTCCTGCTTGCATGAGTCAGAGTTTGTACTGGCAGGACAACACAGAAAACTAGTATTTTAAAATGGCATGGCTTTTTTTTTCCTATGGCTAAAAACCAAAAAGCATGTAGTCAGCTTTTCATCAACACCGTTTAAGTGTTTTGTGGCAGGACCTCTTAGAAAATCTGTAATGTTTTGCAGCTAAAGCTGAGTCAAAAGCCTCTTTTAAATGAAAACACTTGCTCCTAGCTAGCAGAGTCTACCTGACAAAATGCTGCTATCAATAAGCTGTGCTTCACTCTATTCTTTTTTGTCTAGAATTACTTCCCAAGCTCTGTCACGCTTTATGTAGATGCAGTCATACACACATTGGGCACCATTTGTTGTCTGAGTTTCTGTCTTGCCCAGTTCCCATAGTCATTAAGTCCCAAAGAAATCACACAGAGGTCTACATTAGTTATAAACTAATTGGCCCATTAGCTCTGGCTTCTTTTTAACTCTTATTAACATATTAGCCCATTTTTCTAGTATAAGTTAGCAGCATGGCTCTGTACCTTTTTCAGTGAGGCAGTCACATGTTGCTTCTTCTGTGGCTAGGGCAGGACACCAGAGGAATAAGCTTTCCTCTTCCCAGAATTATTCTGTTCTCATTGACCCTACCCTACTTCCTGTCTGGTTGTCTTGCCTGTACTTCCTACCTGGCTACTGGCCAATCAGCGTTTATTTAAATATATCTGACAGAATATAGGCCAATGTCCCTCAGCATGATAATATAACCATATGTGTATAAACAGCATCAGTTTAAACTGCATAAAAAATAATTGAGAACTATATAGTTCCTAATTCATCTCGTATATATTTACTTATATGAATGTTTATAAAAAAGAGTAATTATACAAAATTTAACATTAAATAACAAAATTGATTTTTAGGTAAATAATATCATAGTAGTTTATCTTGGAAATTACTGAGTAATCTGGAGTATGATGGATAAATCTTAGTAAACTATGCATTTATACACTGGAATGGAGATAATAAATTTCATTGGTAGAAAATTATTTTTGAGGCTGGCACAACATAAGCCTGAGAGAAAGGGTTGTTGTTTAGATTATTTGAATAATTTTAAATAGTCAGGAAACTTTATAGGACGAGGCATGATTCTGGGACCTCCCCAGGACCAGGCCTGAGTCTGGAACCTCTGAGAGTGCAGGCCTGGGCCAGTAACCTTGCCTAAGAAGGCTCTTACAAGTGATATCCACAGGAGCAGGTATGAGGGAGCAATTGTCAAGAGAGCAGGCCCAAGCTGGAGACCTCTACAGATCCAGGCACAAGATACTGAACTCTTCAGGAGCAGGCCTGAACAACGGACATTTGGTTAAATAGGTCTAAACCAGCAACCTCCACTGGAGAAAGCCTGAGGCAGTGATCTCCACAGGATGAGGTATAAGGGAGTGACCACCAAAGGATCAAATCTAAGCTAGGAATCTCTGTGGGAGCAGGCCTGAACCAGGGACATCTGTGGAAACAGGTTCAAGCCAGTGACTTCTGGTGGAGAAGACCTGAGCCAGTGACCTCTGCCTGAGCAGAACTAAGACAGTGACCTCCACAGGAGCAGGTACAAGGGAGTGACTGCTGAAAGAGTAGGCCTGAGTCAGCAAATTCTTCATGACCTAGCTTGAGCCAGGGACCTCCAGGAAAACAGACCGAAAGAGCAACCTCTGTGGGAGTAGACCTGAATGACCTCTGTGATTGCAGAACAACCCCAGTAGCAACAAATACCTCTGGGAACATTGAGTAACTGCAATAGCAGAATCAAAACTCTGAGTTTTGGATCCATTGACACCTGAACGATTGGTTATTAGAGATACAGAAACAACTAGACCAATCAGAGGAAAATATGGGTAGATAATTTAAGAAAACATTCATCACCAAAATGAGCAACACAACCCCAACAAAAAACTAGTGGGCCTACAACAGCAAGACTTGAACACCCCAATATAGATAAAACAGAATGAAATGACCTAACATTTGAGGCCCTTAATGAGGAAATGAAAACTTATCTCATAGAAATGAAGGAAAAGAGAAACAAAATATAGGAAGAAATTCACAAATTCCTTAAGGAAAATCAAGAAAAAGCCAACAAACAGGTGAAAGAAACAACTCAAGTCTTTAAAACCAAAATAAAGACAATAAAGAACACACAGAATGAAGGAATTCTGGAAACAGATTATGAGAAAATGAACCACAAATATAAGCATAAACAGCAGATACGAGAGATGGAAGAGAGAACCTCAAGTACTGAAGAGACAATAGAGTAAATAAACTCATCAGTCAAAGAAAATATTAAATCTAACAAAAGCTTATCACAAAGTATCCAGGAAACATAAGGCAGCATAAAAAGACCAAACCTAAGAATAATAGGGACAATAGAAGGAAAAGAAGTCTAACTCAAAAACACAGAATATATATTAAACAAAATCATAGAAGGAAACTTTCCCAACCAAAAGAAAGACAAACCTATGAAGATACAAGATGTTTACAGAAAACAAAATATACTGTGCAAAAAAGTGTCCCCTCGCCACATAATATTCAAAAAACTAAGCACGTAGAATAAAGAAAGAATATTAACAGCTGCAAAGGTAAAAGGCCAAGTAACATATAAAGGCAGACCTATAAGAATTACTTCTAACTTCTCAGGAGAAACAATGAAAGCCAGATGGTTCTGGTAAAGTGTTATGAAGACTTCTAATTCTACTGCAGAGCTACAGTACTGAAAACAGCCTGGTTTTGCCATAAAAACTGCCAGGAGGACCAGTGGAACCAAATTGAAGACTCAGATATCAATGCACATACTTACAAACACCCGATTTTTGACAAAGGAAAAAATATAAAATGGAAAAACGAAAGAAAATTCAGCAAATGGTGCTGGCATAAAGGGATGTCAACAGGTAGAAGAATGAATGCCGATCCATATCTATCACCATGCACAAAACTCAAGTCCAAATTGATAAAAGACCTCAACATAAAACAAACCACTGAAATCCATAGAAGATAAAGTGGGAAATACAATTGAAAGCATTGGGACAAGAAACCACTTCCTAAATATAACCCCAGTAGCACAGACATTGAGAGAAACAATTTAAAATGGGACCTCCTCAAACTGAGAAGCTTATGTAAAGCAAAGGACACAGTCAACAAAACAAAACAGAAGCCTGCAGAATAGGAAAAGATCTTCACAAAGCCCACATAAGATATACGACCGATCTCTAAAATATACAAGAATTTGAAGAAATTGATCATCAAAAAAACAAATAGCCCAATTAGAATGGAGTACAGTTGTAAACAGAGAAATCTCAATAGATGAATGTAAAATGGTGAAAGATACTTAAAGAAATGCTCAACATCCTTAACCATCAGAGAAATGCAAATCAAAACAACTCCGATATTTCATCTTGTATCTCTAAGAAAGGCTAACATAAAAAACACTGATAATGACTTATGCTAGAAAGAACATGGCTTATCAAGAACACTGTTCCATTTCTGTTGGGAGTGCAAACTAACTGCTTTGGATATCAGTATGGTGATTTCTCAGAATATTAGGAAACAGCCTACCTCAAGTCCCAGCAATAACAATTTTGGTTATACCCAAAGAATGCTCAATCATACTATAAGGACATGTGGTCAACTATGTTCATAACAGCATTAATTGTCACAGCCAGAACCTGGAAACTTCCTAAATTCCCCTTGATTGAAGAATGACTAAGGTAAATGTAGTACATTTACACAAAGGAATACTTCACAGTGGACAGAAAAAAATGACATCTTGAAATCTCTGGGCAAATGGATGGATCTAGAAAACATTATATTGAATGAGTTATTACAAACCCAGAAAGAAAAATATAATATGTATTCACTCATAAGTGGCTTTCAGACATAAAGGAAAGAAAAATAGCCTATAATTCACAATCCCAAAGTACCTCTACAACAAAGAAGAGGCATATTTGGAACTAATCTACATGGGAAGTAGAAAAAGATAAGATCTCCTGAGGAAATGGGAACATAGGCATCATGGGAGAGGGTAGAATTGGAGTGGAGAAGAAAAGAAGGGAGTGAAGAAAAAATATAACTCAATAAAATAATATAAAAACCAAAAAGAAAGATAGGACTTGAAGTGCCTAATGGCTAAAGTCATTTTCTTTTACGTTAAGACTTCTTAAGTAGGGTTGATGGGATGGTTTAGTGGCTAAAGCCACCTGCTTCCAAAACTGACATCCTGATTTAGATCCCACGAATGGAGGTGGTGAAAGAAGAGCACTGATTTTTACAAGTTACCTTTTGAGCTACACAGACACAGTAAACAACAGTTATGAAAAAGGCAAAAGCGATGTAATGGCACAGGTCTTTTATCAGGAGCCTCTTAACCCAGCACTTGCGAGCCAGAGGTAGGCAGATTTCTGTGATTTCAAAAGCAGCTAGGGCTCCATAGCCCCACCAAAAGAAAGAAAGAAAAAAAAAAGAAAGAAAGAAAGAAAGAAAGAGAGAGAGAGAAATAAAGAAAGAAAAGAAGAAAACAAAAACCAAAACCAAAAACCAAAATAACAAAACAAATAAAAAGTTAAAGTTGTGCATGTTGACTCCTTAGAACATGTTTCACCTATCATATGTAAGTGAAAGTTGCCTGATATTTTTCTTGATAGTCCTAAGGATGGTCCTCATATTACTTAAAAGAAATGAAATCTAAAAGTTTTAAGAAAAAGAAATAAAAGAAAATTATTTTCATATATTATTGTACCAGCGCAAAGTTATAAAACAGTAATATAGCAATGTAGAGGGAGTAAACAATATATTCTACAATTTTTTAGTTGTTTCATAAATTCTCTAACAGAGAAAATCAGAGTTACAAAGTTTGATAAGATTAGCTTCTCTTTGTGGGTGGTATTTTCCCTTAGGAGAAATGAATGCCAAAAATAAGAATACATATGGCTCATTCTTGATCCAGGCTAAGATGATCAGTAAGATGACTGAGCAGATGGAAACTGAGCTAACATATGAAGAGAGCTAAAACTGACCTCAGAAGGTAAGAACCAGTAGTTGCCAGTAGACTGAAGTCTCTAAACATGAATATCCATGGAATTGATCAAATAAAGGATACCTCTCATACCTATTATAGGAAGTAATAAAACAAATTTAAACCAAATTTTCTTTAACCCATTAAATAAAAATTGAATAATTTTCAAAAGAAATGCTTCATATGACAACTGACATCTCTGCCTAGAGAACATATCATTTAGTCAGTCCTTCTTTAGTCTTTTTATGTTTTTTTTAGCTTATAATTGAATTACAACATTTCTTCTTCCCTGTTTTCTATCCAATACCTCATATATATTCCTCCAGGTCTTGAAATTCTTGGCTTCATTGTTTGTACTAATTGCTATTGCATGCATTTCTCTCTCTCTCTCTCTCTCTCTCTCTCTCTCTCTCTCTCTCTCTCTCTCTCTTCTAGATACTCCTATATATAACCTGTTCAATCCATATAATGCTACTGATATGTATGTTTTCAGGGCTGGCCAATTGGCACTAAACAACCAATTACCCAGTCCCAATGTATACATGTATTTTAATCTTTTACTTATTTTTAAACTAAGAAATACTTACATTGATGAGGTAAAATGTTGTGCTTACATCTATAAGCACAATTTGAAATGACAAAATCAGAGTAATTAGAATTTCACTCAACTTCAAATTTTATCATTCTTTTGTATTAAAAATACTTAAAAATTCTCTTAATTGTTTTGAAATATACAATATAATAATGAACTGGTACCCAAGATTAAGTACATGTCAAGGACTTAATCTCTTATTTAACAGAGCCCTTTGCCATTTAAATAGAGTCTCTTTTACTGGTTTACCCCTTTTCTTCATTTACTTCCTCTCTTACTAACTTCAAGAACTCGGTCATTTTATTCTCTACTACAATGTTTGAATTTTTAATTCACACACACACATATGAGATTACACTATCTGTGCTTGACTTATCTCACTCATCACAATGTGTTCCTGTTTTTTTTTTTTATCTGTGGTGTTACAGACGTCTTTACTTTGCTTTGTTGAGATTGAATCATATTACTGTGTCTATATGCATGTACAAAAATTTAAAAATCTGTTAATGTACACATAGATTGTTTTTAACTTTTGCATATTATAGATAATAATTGCATAAACATGAGACTGTGGAAATAGCTTTAACATACTGTGGTGCTTATTTTTTCAACAACTTTATAAAAATACAAGAGTCATCTTGGAAGAGGAATGTTCAGTTGAGAAAATATTTATGTAAGATTGTCTGGTAGATAAGAGACTGTCTGGTATTTTCTTATTAATGATTGATGAGGTAGGCCCAGGCCATTGTTGGCAATACCACCTTTGGGCAGGTGGTATAAGATATCAGACTGCATGAGATATTAAATAGTTGTCTCCTTTCAAACATTTTTGTTCATTTATTAAGTTCCTATCCAGGTCCTCTACACTTATTTAACTACATGAATTTTTTTCAGTCTTGATTAATTTCAGTTTTAAACTTTAAAAACATTTTTGTTTCATTTTATATTTTTCCTATAGATTGTTTTAGTTTTTTTGAAGAATTTTACACATGACATCTTTATTTACATCACTTCGAATTCCCATTCCTAAAGCAACTCCCCCTATGTTCTACAACTTCCTCAAAAATCCATGACCTCTTCTTTAACTGCTGTAATGAATATATAAACACACGCACACACACACACACACACACACACATACCATACACACATGCACACACATGTGTATATATGAATACAACCTACTGGGTGCATTTAGTGTTCCTCATATAAGTATTTATTTAGGGCTGCCCACTTGTATTTAGATAATCTGTCCTTTTCACAGTGTGTGTTTGGCACTTTTCCCAAAAAATTATTGAACTTATATATATGGATATATTTGAGAAACTCTCTATTCTGTTTTATTAGTTGATCTTCCTGTCTTTATTTCATTACCACATATGTTTATCATTATTACAGTTATGAAACATTTTTGAAAAACAGTAGTGCAATTGTTTTACTCTTTTGGTTAAATTGTTTCAGTAATTTACCTTTTTAAATGGTCTTGTGTGAATTTTATGATTTTTTATTCCTATGAAAATGACATTGCAAATTTGACAGAAATTGAATTGACTATGAAGATGGCATTGTATGAGTTGTGTGGACCTTTTAAAAATAGATTTCTTTCCAATCCACTAAAACAAGAAAATTATTTTAATTTCTCTAATTTTAAATTTCTGACAATAAAGAAGAAAAGGAGATTCTAAGTGTTTTTCAAGGAAAAACTAAAATCTAAAGGTATTGTGCTAAATTTTACCAAATATTTAAAGAGCCAATACTCCTCAGACTGCTTGAGGACAAAGTAATATGTACTTTTTGTATGGTTCTGCAAATGTCACATACACTGCCAGCAAGGCACAGTCATTATAGGAATGGGTAGCTCTCTCTAAAGATTGTGAACAACAGAATGGTACCCCATTTATACTATTTTCATGCAACACAAAACTTGATAAATTAGCTAGAGAAAAAGTGCAAGAAAATGAAGTGAGAATCTGTTTTGTGATGTTTTACAATTTTTGGCTTCTTGAGGGGCCCACCACCCAGCTCCTCAATAAACCACACACATAGGCTTATTCTTTGTTATAAATGTCCAAACTTGGCTTCTTTTTGGCACATTTTTTTTAACTATAAATTATCCCAACTACTTCTTGCTTCTGGGCTTTTATCTTTCTCTATTTCTACATACCTTTTTTTTACTTCTTTCTCTGTGGTTTGTTGTGTAGCTGGGTGTCTGTCCTTTGATGTCCTCCTCTGTCTCTTGCTTCTCTTTTTCCTCTTTCTCTTTCTATTTATACTCTCTGCCTGCCAGCCCTAATATCCTTTCTCCTGCCTAGGTATTAGCTATTCAGCTCATTATGAAGACTCTCGGGTGTCTTAGACAGACACAGTAACACAGCTTCACAGAGTTAAACAAATGCAACATAAGCAAAAGTAACCTCTTAAAATAATATTCCCCAACTCTAAGATCCTAAGACAGGTAACAATGACTTTGTTTACATGTATTATTTCAAGTGGAAGAATTTTGAAAACCTTCATCAAGAAGTTTTTAAAATCTAGGAAACAAATTTAGTGGTGTCAGTAAATCAAAAGGCAACAAGAAAATGAGAAGAGGCACAGAGGTGGAGCTGCACGGTGGCCAGATGCACAGAGGTGGAGCGGCACGGCGGCCAGACGTGGCGGAGCGGCATTCAGGAAGAGGCTTTGGGGGACCTGCGCGGCAGCAGACACAAGCGGCTGGGACAGGCTTTCAATAAGGAGAGCAGATTGCCCTACTACAATTAAATCAAAGAGGTAGGCCTTTGGTTGGCCAGTTCCCTGGCAAACGCGGAGCCTGGTCCTGTCCTGAAGACCCTTCGGAGGGGTGAGAGGGTTCTTGGCCTGAGGCAGGAACCAGGAAACAGAGTGAGGGCATTTCGTAAGTGGAGCCCTTGGCCAGCAGGGAAACCTGATCCGTTTTTTAAAAGACCCATTACATAGGATCAATAGGAGGAGGTGGGCAGGCGCCAAGGCAAGAATTCACCCAATAATCTGAAAAACAACATGAAAACACCAGAACCCAATGATATTACAACAGAAGTATTTGAACAACCTAACACAGAAGAAGTGGAAAAAATTGACTTTATGAAGGCAATAGAGTCCCTAAAACAACATGTAAAAAATGCCCTTATATAAATGGATGAGAAGTATAACAAAAAGTTTGAAGAAATGAGTAAATACGTACATGATACCCTGGGAAACCAAGAAAAAAATGATCAAACAGGTAATGGAAACAGTTCACGAATTGAAAACTGAAATGAAGGCAAGAAAGAAAATACAAACTGAGGACCAGCTGGATATGGAAAATCTAGGTCAACGAGCAGAGCCTACAGAAACAAGCATAATCAATAGAATACAAGAGATAGAAGAAAGAATCTCAGATGCTGAGGACACCATAGAGAAAATAAACGAACAGATCAAAGAAATCAGCAAAGCCAACAAATTCTCAACACAAAACATTCAGGAAATGTGGGACACAATAAAAAGACAAAACCTAAGAATAATCGGAATAGAAGAAGGAGAAGAGTCACAGCTCAAGGCCCAGAAAATATTTTCAGTGAAATTATGGAAGAAAACTTTCCCAACATAAAGAAAGATATTCATTTAAATATTCAAAAAGCTTACAGAACACCAAACAGACTGGATCAAAGAAAAACATCTCCTCGCCATATAGTAATCAAAACACAAAACATACAGGTAAAAGAAAGAATATTAAGAGCTGCAAAGGAAAAAAGGCCAAGTAACTTATAAAGGTAAACCAATCAGACATACACCTGACTTCTCTATGGAAACCATGAAAGCCAGAAGGTCCTGGATAGATGTACTACAGAAGCTAAGAGACCATGGATGCAAACCCAAACTACTATACCCAGCCAAGCTATCATTCATTATCAATGGAGAAAACAAGACATTCCAGGATAAGAACAAATTTAAACAATACGTAGCCACAAATCCAGCCCTACAAAAAATAATAGAAGGAAAATCGCAACCCAAGGAATCCAACACTGCCAACACTGCCTACAATAACTCAGGCATCTAGCGACCCTTCACCAGCACATCTCAAAGAAGGGAGACACACAATCTCTACTACCAAAAGCAATAAGAATAACCAGAGTAAACAACCACTGGTCATTAATATCACTTAATATTAATGGGCTCAATTCACCTATAAAAAGGCACAGGCTAAAAGACTGGATACGAAAACAGGATCCAACATTCTTCTGTTTGCAAGAAACACATCTCAACCACAAAGACAGGCACCTACTCAGAGTAAAGGGCTGGGAAAAGGTGTTTCAAGCAAATGGTCCTAAGAAAAAAGCAGGTGTGGCCATACTAATTTCTAACAAAACTGACATCAAACTAAAATCAATCAGAAGAGACCGAAATGGTCACTTTATACTCATAACAGGAATAATTCATCAGGATGACATCTCAATCCTGAATATCTACGCCCCCAATATAAAAGCACCTACTTATGTAAAAGAAATATTACTAGAACTCAAGGCAGACATCAAACCACACACACTAGTAGTAGGAGACTTCAACACACCTCTCTCTCCAAGGGACAGGTCAATCAGACAGAAACCTAATAGAGAATTAAAAGAATTATTGGAGGTAATGAAGCAAATGGACGTAACAGACATCTATAGAACATTCCACCCAAATAGGAAAGAATATACCTTCTTCTATGCAGCTCATGGAACCTTCTCAAAAATTGACCACATTCTTGGAAACAAAGGAAACCTCCACAGATACAAAAAAATATCAGTGACCACCTGTGTCCTATCTGATCACCACAGATTAAAGTTAGAAGGCAACAACAATGCTACCCACAGAAATCCTACAAACTCATTAAAACTGAAAAGTCAACTACTGAACCACACCTGGGTCAAGGAAGAAATTAAGAAAGAAATTAAAGTCTTCCTTGAATTTAATGAAAATAAAGAGACAACATACTCAAACCTATGGGACACAATGAAAGCAGTGCTAAGAGGAAAGTTCATAGCACTAAGTGCCCACTTAAAGAAAATGGAGAATGCTTACATTGGGGACTTAACAACACACCTGAAAGCTCTAGAAAAAAAAGAAGCAGACGCACCCAGAAGAAGCAGAAGACTGGAAATAATAAAACTGAGGGCTGAAATCAACAAAATAGAAACACAGAAAACAGTCCAAAGAATCAATGAAACAAAAAGCTGGTTCTTGGAGAAAATCAACAAGATCGACAAACCCCTATCCAAACTAATTAAACAACAGAGAGGGAACACGCAAATAAATAAGATCAGAAATGAAAAGGGGGACATAACCACAGACACAGAGGAAATTCAGAGAATCATTAGATCTTACTACAAAAGCCTGTATAACACAAAACTGGAAAATGTAAAAGAAATGGACACGTTTTTAGATAAATACTATATACCAAAGTTAAACCAGGACCAGGTGAACAATCTAAACCGACTTGTCCGTCGCGAAGAATTAGAAGCTGTTATCAAAAACCTCCCTACCAAAAAAAGCCCAGGACCATATGGTTTCAATGCAGAATTCTACCAGAACTTCCAAGAAGACCTAATACCTATACTCCTTAATGTATTACACAATATAGAAACAGAAGGGTCATTACCAAATTCCTTTTATGAAGCTACAGTTACTCTGATACCAATACCACACAAAGACTCAACCAGGAAAGAGAATTATAGGCCAATCTCACTCATGAACATCGACGCAAAAATCCTCAACAAAATACTGGCAAACCGAATCCAAGAACATATTAGAAAAATTATCCATTATGATCAAGTAGGCTTCATCCCAGAGATGCAGGGCTGGTTCAACATACGAAAATCTATCAATGTAATCCACCATATAAATAAACTGAAAGAAAAAAAAACCATATGATCATTTCATTAGATGCTGAAAAAGCATTCGACAAAATTCAACACCCCTTTATGATAAAGATCTTGGAGAGAATAGGGTTACAAGGATCCTACCTAAATATAATAAAAGCTATTTACAGCAAGCCAACAGCTAACATTAAATTGAACGGAGAAAAACTCAAAGCCATCCCACTAAAATCAGGAACATGACAAGGCTGTCCACTCTCTCTATACCTCTTCAATATAGTGCCTGAAGTTCTAGCAATAGCAATAAGACAACATAAGTAGATCAAGGGGGTTCATATTGGAAAGGAAGAAGTTAAGCTTTCGTTATTTGGAGATGATATGATAGTATACATAAGTGACCCCAAAAATTCTACCAAAGAACTCCTACAGCTGATAAACACCTTTAGTAATGTGGCAGGATACAATATCAACTCCAAAAAATCAGTTGCCTTCCTTTACACTAAGGATAAGGAAGCAGAGAGGGAAATCAGAGATGCTTCACCTTTCACGATAGCCACAAACAGCATAAAATATCTTGGGGTAACTCTAACCAAGGAAGTGAAAGATCTATTTGACAAGAACTATAAGTCTTTGAAGAAAGAAATTGAAAAAGACACCTGAAAATGGAAGGACCTCCCTTGCTCTTGGATTGGGAGGATCAACATATGGCAATTCTACCAAAAGCAATCTATAGATTCAATGCAATCCCCATCAAAATTCTTCACAGATCTTGAGAAGACAATAATCAACTTTATATGGAAGAACAAAAAACCCAGGATAGCCCGAAAAATCTTATACAATAAAGGATCTTCTGGAGGCATTACCATCCCTGACTTCAAACTCTATTACAAAGCTACAGTATTGAAAACAGCTTGGTATTGGCATAAAAACAGAGAAGTCGACCAATGGAATCGAATAGAAGACCCTGACTTTAACCCACAAACCTATGAACACCTGATTTTCGATAAAGGAGCTAAAAGTATACAATGGAAAAAAGAGAGCATCTTCACAAATTGTGCTGGCAAAACTGGATGTCAATCTGTAGAAGAATGAAAATAGACCCATATCTATCACCATGCACAAAACTCAAGTCCAAATGGATTAAAGACCTCAATATCAGGCTGAACACACTGAACCTGATAGAAGAAAAAGTGGGAAGTACTCTACAACACATGGGCACAGGAGACCACTTCCTATGTATAACCCCAGCAGCACAGACACTAAGGGCATCATTGAATAAATGGGACCTCCTGAGACTGAGAAGCTTCTGTAAAGCAAAGGACACTGTCACTAAGACATAAAGGCAACCCACTTACTGGGAGAAGATTTTCACCAACCCCGCAACTGACAAAGGTCTGATCTCCAAAATATATAAAGAAATCAAGAAACTAGACCGTAAAAGGCTAATCAACCCAATTATAAAATGGGGCACTAAGCTGAACAGAGAATTCTCAACAGAAGAACTTCAAATGGCCAAAAGACACTTAAGGTCATGCTCAAATTCCTTAGCGATCAGGGAAATGCAAATCAAGACAACTTTAAGATACCATCTTACACCTGTCAGAATGGCTAAAATAAAGAACACCAATGATAGCCTTTGCTGGAGAGGTTGTGGAGGAAGGGGTACACTCACCCATTGCTGGTGGGAATGCAAACTTGTGCAACCACTCTGGAAAGCAGTGTGGCGGTTTCTCAGGAAATTCGGGATCAACCTACCCTTGGATCCAGCAATACCACTCTTGGGAATATACCCAAGAGAGGCCCTATCATACAACAAAAGTATATGCTCAGCTATGTTCATAGCATCATTGTGTGTAATAGCCAGAACCTGGAAACAACCTAGATGCCCTTCAACGGAAGAATGGATGAAGAAAGTATGGAATATATACATATTAGAGTATTACTCAGCAGCAAAAAACAAGGACTTCTTGAATTTTGCATACAAATGGATGGAAATAGAAAACACTATCCTGAGTGAGATAAGCCAGACCCAAAAAGAGGAACATGGGATGTACTCACTCATAATTGGTTTCTAGCCATAAATAAAGGACATTGAGCTTATAATTCATGTTCCTAGAGAAGCTAAATAAGAAGGTGAACCCAAAGAAAAACATATAGGCATCCTCCTGAATATTAACCTTCATCAGGCGATAAAAGGAGACAGAGACCCACATTGGAGTACTGGACAGAAATCTCAACGTCCAAATCAGGAGCAGAAGGAGACGAAACACGAGCAAGGAACTCAGGACCGCGAGGGGTGCACCCACACACTGAGACAATGGGGATGTTTTATCGGGAACTCACCAAGGCCAGCTGGCCTGGGTCTGAAAATGCATGGGATAAATTTGGACTAGCTGAACATAGCGGACAATGAGGAAGAATGGGAACTCTTGAACAATCGCAGTGGGTTTTTGATCCTACTGCACGTACTGGCTTTGGGGTAGCCTACGCAGTTTGGATGCTCACCTTATGAGACCTAGATAGAGGTGGGCGGTTCTTGGGCTTTCCACAGGTCAGGGAACCCTGATTGCTCTTTGAGCAGATGAGAGAGGGTGACTTGATCGGGGGAGGGGGAGTGAAATGGGAGGCGGTGGCAGGGAGGAGGCAGAAATCCTTAATAAATAAATAAATTAAAAAAAAAGAAAATGAGAAGAGTTTCCATACATTTAAAAACAAGGTGCAGTTCCTATACATTTAAAGTCAAGCCATAAAAAATAAATTGAGAAAATAAATAATTCTTCAATACCATCTAACAATAAAGTATTTAAAAATAGATTTAACCACAGAGATCAAAGGACAGATGCTGAAAATTCTAGGCCATTGGCAAAGGGAATAAAAGTTAACAGTAGATATAGCTCTTCTGTTTTGGTCACACTTTAGGAGTTCTTTTTCTGTCTGGTGACTAGAAGATTGTTAAGTACAGTTATTTCAGCTAAGGGGTTTGGTCATATCCACAAAGAAATGTTCAAGAAGTTCACAAATTTCCAAATAAGGATTGCTAATGATGTTGAAAGCAGAGTGAAACCATATAGAATGGTCAGAGGCTTTAAGATAATAAAGAATCAGCCTTAAACTTACTCTAGGTTTCTGCCACAGCTTTGTAGCCCATATTAACTTTGAATGAATTCAAAGGTGGAAAAGGTAAGATGGGCTAGAAAATATTCATTATGTATGACAATTTTATTATGTGCCTTCACTGTTGACATCTTTGGTAGTTCTCTGGAATATCTCCCTATTAATAAGGCATGGGAAGGATACCTTTAAATAACAGGATTTGCCAGGCAGTTAAAAATGTTATCAGAGAGCAGGAAGCATGAGGCTTAAAAATAATTTTAACTGCTTAACTTGAAGCTGCTTCATTAGCTCAACTAAATCAGCACTCTGTTATCTCACTTTTGAGATGTCAGTGCAAAGAATAATGGACTGAATGTTAGCACCCTGTACCAGACTCTGAACATGGTGGAGAGAGGCAAAGAACAAGATATATTCTGATTACTTTATGTTGAAAAAATGTGCATAGATATAAATATCTTTTGAGGAGCATTCACTCACAAGTAATATATATTATAATTCGTGAAACTGGCCAAGAGGAAGCAACAGGAGAGAAAAATGAAAGATTGCCAATACTCAGAAAAATATAAAATACATGTGTGGCTCATTGAATGATGAAAGAATGTAAGAAGACAAATTACTTTTCTTTCTTCTTAAAATGTGTGTGTGTGTGTGTGCGTGTGCATGTGCGTGTGCGTGTGCGTGTGTGTGTGTGTGTGTGCCATGTATGCATAGGTACCCACAGAGGCCACAAGAGGGCACTGAATCCACAGTTAGAGTCATTAGCTGTTTCAAGCCACCAAGCATTAGTGCTGGAAACCAAATATTTCTTTCCTAAAATAGCAAGCAACTACAGAGCTTTAGCTACAGCTTCATCAGTTTTTCATATGTGTGCCAATTTAGATTATTGGAAAAGTCTTGTGATTCTGAGTATACGGTTCAAGAATGTGGCTTAGTGACTGTCAAACACGTGCAAGGCCCTCAAGACACTCTTCATAACAAAGAAAAATAGTGGTAAATTAAGCAACCAGATTTTATAGATTGAAAGATCCCAAACTGATCATAAGATTAGCTATTGTTTTTCAAAATGTTAAGTCAAATTTTCATATTTTATCACATATTAAAATATATTTCTGTCTCAAAAATTTCAGGAAAAAATAACAGTATTTCCAAATTTCTAAAATCTAATTGAGAGGAACAACTTTGTCAGTCAAAATGTAATAGAAAAATTGTAGCAAAAATCAAACATTAAGCATATGAAACTAAAAATATTCTCTGCCAGCATAACAGCAAACAAAATTCTATAAAACAGCATTGCATGTAATATTGAAATTTGAAATTTATAAAATCTCAAAATACATATCAAAGTACTTTTTTATATAAGTTATTTTATTTTAAATTGGGATATATGTAGCTAATGAAAGTCAAGCACTTTTCTGCTCCACTGCATCCTTCCATCTTGCCCATCCTCTCTCCTCTTAGGTTCCTTTATTATTAAAATTGCATTTGTACTTTCAAGTCAAATATGCAAACATGAACTTATGAAAGTATACACGGTGTAAGAACCATAAATGAGAGAAAACATGATGTCTGTTTTTTCTGAGACTAAATTAATTCACTTCCTGTGACTACATACAGCTGCATCCATTTTCTTGAAAATGACATATTTCTGTCGTACATATATATCATATTGTCCTTGTCCGAGTTCTCTGGCAGAAAGGGTTGGGGCAGAGCCAGACCTGCTGGACTTTCCCTGGAGATGAGCAGGACGATGAGTGTTGGCAAACCAGACCCTCCCCCTGGCCACCAGGGAAAAGCACACACACTGAGTTAGGAGTCTGTCAAAGCAGGATCTCATTTTATTGCATCAGGCAGGAACTTATATAGGGCTGAGAGATGTGGGGCTGAGAAATGGGATGGAAATCTTGAAAAGGGTTGAAGCAGAGTAAGGAATAAGGGCCAATAATATTCTGCCATGTTAGTGGTGGCTGGACAGAGGCAGGTTTAGAAAGGGTTGTGCAGAGCCACTCAAATGCGGAAGTCATGGTCAAAGACAGGTCTCCAAACTTGAGCTAGGTTCAGAAAGTTACACTGGGGCTCTTGCCCCCGGTTTTAAGAGGTCCAACATTTCCCCATTTTGTTTTATTAGGATGATGGAAGACATGGCTCTTGTCCTAGGTTGTCTCCCACATGGAGATCTTATCCGTTATAGAGTACCATGTATCTCATTTATGAAGAACCCACTCTATGACTGTCTTCAGTTGTCCCAATCTGTCTGACATTTTATCCATCACTGGTCAAGCGGAGGACGGAGGAGGGGCACTCATAGGAAGATAACCAGTCATAAAAGGGGCCAGACTCCTTAGTGGTCAACTATATGATAGTATATTTGATCTGATGTAATTTAATTGCCTCTAATCATTGGTGAATAAATTGTATGATGTTACTGAATGTAAAAGACCCAATGGTATTAAGGAAAATAAGAAAAAGAAAGGGTCTGAGTAGGGGAAGGAAGTAGGGTAAGAATCCATGAAGCCCATCCACAGGGAGTTATGTTCAAGGTCTGGCAATCTCCTCTCAAGGTGTTCCTGAAGTTTTTTAATTTTATTTCAGATGATCCCTGACTTGTTGGCACAAAAGCAGCACCTTTTCTGTAAGAACAAGCAGATGCCTTCCTTTCAGGCAATTAGTAGGTGTAACCCTCTTCTGTTTTGGAGGCAAAGCCAGTGTCTGATTAAGCACAGGAAAAAAAAAAGATATAGAGAAGAAATTCCATGTGGAGGTCAAGGACAAGGTCACCCTGACTCGCAGAGAGAGCAATAGGGTGATAATTAAGCTCTGGGTATTGAGCCAAGACAAGTTGTCCTCCAATTTCTTCTAAGCATCCAGCCCCAGCACCTACACTTGATCCTAATGGGGGTGGGCCTGCTGAAGGCTTGTGGAATACTGGACAGAAGTGCTGGAAAGCATTCCACAGGAACAGAGGATTGGGGGCTAGAGGACTAATTTCTTTCAGCTTGAACCTGGCACTCCTCCTTCAAGAAGGCATTCCATTTTAGGAACTGTGAACTCAGGAGTACGGCTTTCACAAGGTCTTTCTCTTTGGGGGCATTGGTGGAAAAGAGCCCTTTAAGGCAGTGACAGTTGAAATGGCTCCCAGAGGAGGAATTTCCCATTTCTTTCCCTGAGCTCTGTGAATTAAGATTCTACCCTGTTTCAGTTATTCAAACTGCCCATGGGGCAATTCTGAGTAGGTAAGGCCATATCTGGAGGTCTTGACTGTCAGAAAATTAAAGCCCCTGATTTTAACTAAAACCATCAGGGACTCCAAGGAAGAATTTTGTTTAAAAGAAGACTTACCCATATTTAATGAGGGTACACTCATCCAAAGATCCATTGACCTGTCAGGAAAACCTTCTTAATTCCTCACAGGGGATACCAGTCAGTCAGTTTCTTTGGCAGAATGGGTGGGGGCAGAGCTGGAACTACTGGACTTTCTGTGGGGCTGAGCAGGATGGTTAGCGTCAACAACCCAGACTTCCCCCCTTGGCCACCAGTGAAAATCACACACACAGAGTCAGGAATCTGTTGAAGCAGGATCTCATTTTATTGCTCAGGCAGGAACATATATATGGTTGAGATAGGGGTTGGGAATCTTGGGATGGGTTGAGGCTGAGTAAGGAAAACGGACCAATAATATTCTACCATGTTAACGGTGACAGGGGAGAGGCAGGTTTAAGTCAGGCTGTGTTGAGTCACTCATATGTGGGAGTCATGGTCAAAGTCAGGTCTCCAAACTTGAGTTAGGCTCAGGAAGTTATACTGGGCCTCATGCCCTGGCCTTATAAGCCCTAACAGGTTGGTACCATAATTTAATTTGCTTCAATAACACTGACTTGTTAGTAACCCTCTAATTTGTTTATTAAGCACTCTGATAAATATCTGAAGTGGTGTGACTGAGCAGCATCATATAATTGATCTATTATTTTCTTGTTGAGGAACCCCCTTACAGATTTCTTAGAGGCTGATGCATTCCCACCAAACATGTGAAAGGGTTTTCTTTTGTTTAAATCCTCATCAGGGTTGCTCTTGCTTGTTGTCTTAATGATGGACATTCTAAGTGTGTTTATAATTAAAGGAAGAATGAGAGTCAGGGAATAAACTGAGATCCCAGTGTTGATAATTTAAAGGAAACCTGAAGAAGGACACTTAAAAGAAATCCCACACTAGCTCAGAATTGAGAATAATAGAGGGTTATTTATTTAGTGATAGACTCACAAATCACAATCCTCTGCTAGAACAGATAACAGCAACCAAATCCCTTAGTCATAAAAGGATCAGACGCGTGCTTTACATTGGCATAAATAGTATGAGGCCATGCCCAAGTGGACGGGTAACTTAAAAGCTACTGGTGGTAGGAATTCCTACAGCACGTCCCACTTTTGTTTAAATAAGAGAGTTCCAAGCCTAATACGAAATTATGTACAATAAGAACACATACATTAAGCAATAAACGTGATAAATATTTCAATAATTATCCTATCCTAATCAGTTTAAGTCCTGTATAATAAATAACTTGGGCAAGTCATGAGTGGAAAATAACTAAAATGATCTAGTCTTCAACCCCATAGAAGATCATAGAAGGGAAATAATATTACATGAGTAATCAGGAAGTACAATCAAGCAACTTCCAAAATGAGCAATATTAACTACCTGAACAATCACCCAAAATCTCATTTGCAACATTGAAGCAAAGAACTTTGGCTAAGGCCTAGAGTAACTGACAGACCATTTTCAGAGGCAGGAAAAATTTTCAAAGCCATCTTAGCCTGTCTTGGCAAGGTTTGACAGTCTTTTTTCTTGTGTCCTGCTTATTTATTTCCAGATAATATGTAACTTATCAGTGCTTGAGACATGTGCAGTTCCTTGCCCAAAGGCCAATCATGCCAAGAAGAAAACTAACTCCAAGTGGGGTGTCTTCAGTGCTCAATATTCTCTCAGGAATAGATCAGTGCTGCCAGGAGCAATCATGTCTCACTTCAACAGAATCTTAAGTTATTTAAATGCCATATTCTACAGCTCTTTGAGTGGTTGAAGATTACCAATCGATGCAGAATACAATCTCTATGTATCTAAAGAATCTGATTAGTCGAGCTGTAAGTATCACAAACATAGATGACTAATGATCTTTAATTGTTAGTACCTATATAACTTAAAGACTAAGACTTTCTATTAGAATATTAAACAATAAACAATTGTGCAACAAATGAGGGCAATGACCTCAAGTAACCAGGGTGGAAGTAGAGGTGAAGTAGTGAGAATTTTGGGAAGAGGGAAGTTTCATTCTGCAGTTATGTCCTAGACACAGAGGAAGAAAGATGTGACTGCCACCACAAATAAGGTACCGAGCCACGAGGCTAACATAGACAAGAATAATGGGCTAACATAAGTTATAAGAGTTAATAAGAAGCCTGAGCTCATGGGTCAACCAGTTTTATAATTAATGTAGACCTCTGTGTGTTTCTTTGGGGCTAAATGGCTGTGGGACCCGGTGGGACAGAAAACCTCAGGCAATATTTTACCTTTTTGTATTGTATCAAGATGTGGTTCAGAGTTCCACCAAGGTTTCAGGAGGATAGGCAAGTTTGGGGGCAGGATGGAGCTACTAGCTTTGCAGGGTCTGGTGGATGGGGCTTGGTATTGGGACAACCTTCCTGCAGGAAAATCTCCTGCCTCCTGGCTGAGTCATTTGGGAGAAGGGCCTGGGGTTTTGTCCCACTATGAAGGTCCTAGATGTTGGGGTGTTTCACCAGGTGGCTTCTCACTCACCTCTTGGCCATGTCTCCATTGTAGCAAACTGTATTTCAGAGTTTCAGCCAGGGTTGCAGGAGCATAGGCAAGTCTGGGGGCATGACGGGGCTAGTAGCTTGCATGTTTTGGTCAATGGGATGGGTATTAGGGCAGCCTAGCTGCAGGAAACTCTCCTGCTGGCTTTTAGAGAAACCAAGGCAGTTGGGGGAGGGGCCCAAGGTTTTGCTCCACCATAGAGATCCAAGAGTTTTCTGGTTGAAACTTCTTTTTTTTTTTCTTTTTAAGTTGTTTTTAGTGAGCTATATATTTTCTTCTCTCCCCTCCCACTTTCTCCTCTTCCCTTTTATCCTCTCCCATGGTCCCCATGCTTCCAATTTACTCAGGAGACCTTGCCTTTTTCTAGTTTCCATGTATATTAGATTCCTGTATCTGGCTCAAACTTCTTTTCTGAAAAGTAAGATTCTATGCCTTTCTTGTGGGGACACTGAGATGTAAAGAACTGAAGAGTCTTATCAGCATGTCAGCAAAAGCCAAGCTGTGCATGTACACAGAGAACTTAGTGCATCCTCAGCAAATAGATTCTCCCTGAAGCAAGAGCCTATTATGCTGTGGTGAGGGCTGAGACACTAAAAGCCAAGTACTTCCTTCCAAATAAGAAGACATTAAAACAAAAGGCAGGAAAAGTTGCTATGTCTCTGTGGTCATAATGCAGATCATTTGCATATAAGCAGTATGAATGAGAAATTTCTACAGCAGATTCTAAGATAAAACGTGAAGAAGACTGTTTCCTTCTCAATAAATCAGAAGGAAACTATTTATCTCCATGAATGCAAATGAAAGTTTTCCAAATGGTGTGGTCATAACATGGTGATTAGATGCCTGAGTGCTTGCCAGATTCCTTCATTTCTCTAAATTATAATAATTACAATTGACCATTACTGACAATTACAGTGATCAGAGTCAAATTCCAAATTTTTCATTCTCCTTTCTGTAATGAACACAATTTTCCTTCCACTGTAACCATCACATTTTCTACTTTGCTCAAATTATTCTGGCCATTTGCCCCACTATGGCACCAAGAGCTCTCTCTTCATCTCCTTCTGTGTCTGTATTTACTTCATGTGATGGTGGCTGTTTGAGTTTCTCCTCGGTCCTCAATAGGTGTTGAGATTTAAAAGCAGTATATTAAGGTAGAATTAAAAGATTAATTATGCAAATTGTCTCAAAATATTATATATATTCTGAGAGACAGAATAATTGTGTACCGTTTTATTATTTCCGAAATTAAAGTGGGAGCCAGCAATCAGAGAGCCTCAAAAATCACTTGAAGACATCAAACAAATTAAAAAAAGAAATGTTTGGGCTGAGGAGCTCCATCTGGACAAGTGAGTGTGTGCTATCCAGGGGCGAATTGTCCTGGAAGAGAGCACAAACCCCCCCTCCCCCAGCTCTTCTGTGAGGCTGTCTTTCTTACACACGACCCCCCCCCCCCAAGCCTGCATGATCTGCAAGATCCTCTGCTCAGGAACAGTTTTCTGCTCCTACACTAAGGCTACCCACCCAGAGAGGTGAGTGTCTGCCTACCGGGCAGGCCTCAAGGACCCCCAAAGGGAGTGTGGGTACCTTCAGCTTGCCCACCAGGGTCTCCTGTGCTCTACTGGACCCTGCCCTGCCCGCCAAGTTCTTCCTTTTGTCCCCGGATCATTGGGCTACCAGCCTTCTCTGTTTAGGTGTTGAGGAGCTCCATCTGGACGGCTGAGTGTGTGCTATTCAGGGAAGGATTGTCCCGGAAGAGAGCACAAACACCCCTCCCCCAGCTCCTTCTGCAGGGCTGTCTTTCTTACACACAACCACCACCCAAGCCTGCATGATCTGCAAGGTCCTCTGCTCAGGAACAGTTTTCTGCTCCTACACTAAGGCGACCCACCCAGAGAGGTGAGTGCCTGCCTACCGGGCAGGCCTCAAGGACCCCCGAAGGGAGCACGGGCACCTTCAGATTGCCTGGCAGCATCTCCTGACTTCTACTCGACCCCGCCCTGCCCTCCAAGTTCGCCCGTTTGTCCATGGGTCATTGGACTACCAGGCATCCATGTTTCTGTGCTGACGAGTTTCATCTGGACGGGAATGTTTCCTGCTTCTACACTGAGGAGATACACCCAGAGAGTCAGTCACAGCAAAGTCTGAACCAAGACACCAGGCCTCTCCTGGCTCCATTTGAAGGAAGAGATGGGAAGGCGCCAATGCAAGAATTCCTCCAACAACCTGAAAGGCAACATGGCATCACCAGAATCCAGGGATCCCGAAACAAAAAGAATTGTACACCCTACTCCAGAAGAATTAGAAGAAATCGACTCAAAAGTGAATTATATGAAATTAATAGAGGACCTTAAACAGGAGGAGAAAAACTGCCATAAACAATTAGAGATTACAAACAAAAAGGTAGAGGAAGTGAATAAATCGCTCAAAGATACCCAAGAAAACCAAGAGAAACAAGAAAAAGCAATCAAACAGGAAAGAGAAGCAGTTCAAGACTTGAAGAATGAAATGGAAGTAATGAAGAAAACACAAACCGAGGGAAGGATGGAGATGGAAAATCTGGGTAAATGAACAGGAACTACAGAGACAAGTACTACCAACAGATTACAAGAGATAGAAGAAAGAATGTCAGACACTGAAGATACCATAGAGAAAATAAACACACTGATCAAAGAAAACAGCAAAACCAACAAATTCTCATCACAAAACATTCAGGAAATATGGGACACAATAAAAAGACCAAACCTTAGAATAATTGGAGTAGAAGAAGGAGAAGAAGTACAGCTCAATGGTCCAAAAAATATATTTAATAAAATTATAGAAGAAAACTTTAGCAACCTAAAGAAAGATATTCCTTTGAAGGTTCAAGAAGCATACAGAACACCGAATAGACTGGACCAAAAAAAAAATCTCCTCACCATATAATAATCAAAACACAAAACATACAGAATGAAGAGAGAATATTAAGAGCTGCAAAGGAAAAAGGTCAAGTTACGTATAAAGGTAAACCTATCAGACTTACACCTGATTTCTCTATGGAAAAAATGAAAGCCAGAAGGTCCTGGATAGATGTACCGCAGAAACTAAAAGACCATGGATGCAAGCTCAGATTACTATACCCAGCCAAGCTTTCGTTCACTATAAATCGAAAAAACAAAATTTCCCAAGATAAAAACAATTTTAAACAATACATAGCCACAAATCCAACCTTACAGAAAGTAATAGAAGGAAAATCACAACCCAAGGAGTCCAACAATAACCACAATAACTCAAACATCTAATGACCCTTCACCAGCAAACTTGAAGAAGGGAAACACACAAACTGTATTACAAAAAAAAAAAAAATGACGGGAGTTAACAACCACTGGTCATTAATATCACATAAGACCAATGGACTCAACTCACCTATAAAGAGGCACAGGCTAAGAAATTTGATACGAAAACAGGATCCAACATTCTGCTGTTTACAAGAAATATACCTCAACCACAATGATAGACATCTACTCAAAGTAAAGGGCTGGGAAAAGGTTTATCAAGCAAATGGACCAAAGAAACAAGCAGCTGTGGCCATACTAATTTCTAACAAAGTTGACTTCAAACTAAAATCAATCAGAAGAGATGGAGATGGACATTTTTTACATATAACAGGAACAATTCATCAGGATAAAGTCTTAACCCTGAATATCTATGCCCCTAATATAAAAGCACCCACTTACGTAAAAGAAACATTACTAAAACTCAAGGCAGTCTTCAAATCACACACACTAAGAGGAGGAGATTTCAACACTCCTCTCTCACCAATGGACAGGTCAATCAGACAGAAACCTAACAGAGAAATAAGAGGATTAAGGGAGGTAATGAATCAAATGGACATCTATTGATCATTCCACCCAAATAGGAAAGAATATACCTTCTTCTCTGCAGCTGATGGAACCTTCTCGAAAATTGACCACATACTCGGTAACAAAGCTAACTTACACAGTTACAAAAAAAATGTTAGTAACCACCTGTGTCTTATCAGATCACCATGGATTAAAGTAGAATTCAACAACAATGCTACCCCTAGAAAGCCTACAAACTCATGGAAACTGAACAGTCAACTACTGAACCACACCTGGATCAAGGAATAAATAAAGAATAAAATTAAAGTCTTTCTTGAGTTCAATGAAAATAAAGACTCAACATACTCAAAGCTATGGGACACTATGAAATCAGTGCTAAGAGGAAAGTTCATAGCACTAAGTGCCCACTTAAAGAAAATGGAGAGCCTGGCGGTGGTGGTGCACGCCTTTAATCCCAGCACTAGGGAGGCAGAGGCAGGCGGATCTCTGTGAGTTTGAGACCAGCCTGGTCTACAAGAGCTAGTTCCAGGACAGGATCCAAAACCACAGAGAATCCCTGTCTCTAAAAACAATAAATAAATAAATAAATAAATAAATAAATAAGAAAACGGAGAAAGCACACATTGAAGACTTAACTGCCCACCTGAAAGCTCTAGAAAAAAAAGAAGCAGACTCACCTAGGAGGAGTAGGAGACTGGAAATTATCAAACTAAGGGCTGAAATCAACCAAATAGAAACACAGAAAATAATCCAAAGAATCAATGAAACAAAAAGCTGGTTATTGGAGAAAATCAACAAGATTGATAAACCCCTATCCAAACTAATCAAACGGCAGAGAGAATACACAAATTAACAAGATCAGAAATGAAAAGGGGGACATAACCACAGACACAGAGGAAATTCAGAGAATCATTAGATCTTACTACAAAAGCCTATATACCACAAAATTGAAAAATGTTAAAGAAATGGACACCTTTTTAGATAAGTACCATATACCAACTTTAGACCAGGACCAGGTGAACAATCTAAATAGAAGAATTAGAGGTTGTTATAAAAACCTCCCTACCAAAAAAAGCCCAGGTCCAGATGGTTTCAATGCAGAATTCTACCAGAACTTCCAAGAAGACCTAATACCTATACTATACTCCTTAAAGTATTCCACAATATAGAAACAGAAAAGTCATTGCCAAATTCCTTTTATGAAGCTACAGTCACCCTGATACCAAAACCCCACAAAGACTCAACCAAGAAAGAGAATTACAGGCCAATGTCACTCATGAACACCGATGCGAAAATCTTCAATAAAATACTGGCAAACCGAATCCAAGAACACATAAAAAAATTATCCATTATGATCAAGTAGGCTTCATCCCAGTGACGCAGGGCTGGTTCAACATACGAAAATCTATCAATGTAATCCATCATATAAATAAATTGAAAGAAAAAAAACCCTTATGATCATTTTATTAGATGCTGAAAAAGCATTTGACAAAATTCAACATCCCTTTATGATAAAGGTCTTAGAGAGATTAGGGATACAAGGGTCATACCTAACTATAATAAAAGCCATTTATAGCAAGCCCACAGCTAATATCAAATTAAATGGAGAGAAACTCAAAGCCATCCCACTAAAATTAGGAACACTACAAGGCTGTCCACTCTCTCCATAGTTTTTCGATATAATGCTTGAAGTTCTAGCAATAGCAATAAGACAACACAAGGGGATGAAAGGGATTCGAATTGGAAAGGAAGAAGTTAAACTTTCATTATTTGCAGATGATATGATAGTGTACATGAGCGACCCCAAAAACTCCATCAAAGAACTCCTACAGCTGATAAACACCTTTAGTAGCATGGCAGTATACAAGATCAATTCCAAAAAATCAGTTGCCCTCCTATACACAAAGCATAAGGAAGCAGAGAGGGAAATCAGAGAAGCATCACCTTTCACGATAGCCACAAATAGCATAAAATACTCTAACCAAGGATGTGAAGGATCTATTTGACAAGAACTTTAAGTCCTTGAAGAAAGAAATTGAGGAGGATACCAGAAAATGGAAGGATCTCCCATGCTCTTGAATTGGGAGGATCAACATAGTAAAAATGGCAATTCTAACAAGGGCAATTTATAGATTCAATGCAAACCCCATTAAAATCTCATCGAAATTCTTCACAGATCTTGAAAGGAAATTAATCAACTTTATATGGAAAAACAAAAATCCCAGGATAGCCAAAACAATCTTATACAATAAAGGAACTTCTGGAGGCATTACCATCCCTGACTTCAAACTCTACTACAGAGCTTCAGTATTGAAAACAGCTTGGTACTGGCATAAAAACAGAGAAGTCGATCAATGGAATAGAGTAGAAGACCCAGATTTTATCCCAAAAACCAATGAACACATGATTTTTGATAAAGGAGCTAAAAGTATTCAATGGAAGAAAGATAGCATCTTCAACAAATGGTGCTGGCACAACTGGATGTCAACCTGTAGAAGAATGAAAATAGATCTATATCTATCGCCATGTACAAAAATCAAGCCCAAATGGATTAAAGACATCAATATCAGGCTGAACACACTGAACCTGACAGAAGAGAAAGTGGGAAGTACTCTACAACATATGGGCACAAGAGACCACTTCCACGCATATCCCCAGCCGCACAGACATTAAGGACAACATTGAATAAATGGAACCTCCTGAAACTGAGAAGCTTCTGTAAAGCAAAGGACACTGTCACCAAGACAAAAAGGCAACCCACTGACTGCGAGAAGATCTTCACCAACCTTGCAACAAAGGTCTGATCCCCAAAATATATAAAGAACTCAAGAAAGTAGACTTTAAAATGTTAATTAACCCAATTAAAAAGTGGGGCACTGAACTGAAGAGAGAATTCTCAACAGAAGAAGTTCAAATGGCCAAAAGACACTTAAGGTCATGCTCATCCTCCTTGGTGATCAGGGGAATGCAAATTAAAACAATTTTGAGATACCATCTTACACCTGTCAGAATGGCTAAAATCAAAAACACCAATTATAGCCTTTGCTGGAGAGGCTGTGGAGGAAGGGGTACACTCACCCATTGCTGGTGGGAATGCAATCTTGTGCAACCACTTTGGAAATCAGTGTGGCGGTTTCTAAGGAAATTCAGGATCAACCTTCCCCAAGATCCAGTAATACCATTCTTGGGAATATACCCAAGAGATGCCCTATTATATGACAAAAGCATTTGTTCAACTATGTTCATAGCAGCATTATTTGTAATAGCCAGAACCTGGAAAGAACCTAGATGCCCTTCAATGGAAGAATGGATGAAGAAAGTGTGGAATATCTACACATTAGAGTACTACTCAGCAGTAAAAAACAATGACTTCGCGAATTTTGCATGCAAATGGATGGAAATAGAAAACACTATCCTGAGTGAGATATCCCAGTCCCAAAAAGATGAACATGGGATGTACTCACTCATAATTGGTTTCTAGCCATAAATAAAGGACACTGAGCATATAATTTGTGATCCTAGAGAAGCTAAATAAGAAGGTGAACCCAAAGAAAAACATATAGTCATCCGCCTGGATATGGGAAGTAGACAAGGTTACAGGGCAAAACCTGGGAACTTGGGGATGAGGTGGCATGGGTCTAAGGGGAAATGGGGTGAGAAACGTGAGAAGGGAGAATGGGGGGAGCTTGGGGGAATGGAATGGTTGGGATAAAGGAAGGGTGAACAGGGAAGCAGAGAAATATATTGCCTAATTAAGGGAGCCATCTTAGGGTTGGCAAGAGACTGGACTCTAGAGCGGCTCGCAGGTGTCCAGGGAGATGTCCCCAGCTAGTACCTTGAGCAACTGAGGAGAGGGAACCTGAAATGACCCTATCCTATAGCCATACTGATGAATCTCTTGCGTATCACCTTAGAAGCTTCATCTGGTGATGGATCGAGATAAAGACAGAGATAGAAACTGAAGCACCGGACTGAGCTCTTAAGATCCAAATGAGGAGCAGAAGGAGCGAAAACATGAGCAAGGAAGTCAGGACCACGAGGGGTGCACCCACCCACTGTGACAGTGGAACTGATCTATTGGGAGCTCACCAAGGCCAGCGGGACTGGGACTGAATAAGCATGGGATGAAACCGGATTTTCTGAACGTGGCAGACAATGAAGGCTGATGAGAAGCCAAGGGCAATGTCACTAGGTTTCAATCCTAATACATGAACTGGCTTTGTGGGAGCCTAGCTTGTTTGGTTGCTCACCCTCTTGGACCTGGATAGAATTGGGAGGACCTTGGACTTCCTGCAGGGCAGGGAATCTGGACTGCACTTCATTCTCGAGAGGGAGGGGGAATGGAGTTGGGGGGAGGGGGAGAGGGGTAAGAGAGTGGGGGGAGGGGGCAATGTGTGCGAGGAGGGGGAGGGAAATGGAAAATTTTTTTTGCAACAACTAAAAAAAATAAAATAAAAAATAAAATAAAAATAAAGAAATGTTTGACAAATACTTTCAGTTTACCACTAGCACCAAGTGTCTGAGTCCAATAAAGTTTTCATTCTGGCCTGAGAGGTGTGTTTTGTTATGACATTTAGGAAGATTCCCTAAAGTTATATTTTAACCCTTTCTTTTCAATTAATGCATTTGGTTTTCCAAGTTCTCTTTTTTGAGACTGAAAATTCTTGTACATAAACCTGCCCTTATGTATCCATTGCCACCTCAGCATTAGATTTTAACTTTTTTTTTCTTTTTAAGGGTTTTTATTTATAACAAGTGTTTCAGAAATCACGGAGATGATTTGGAAATCTGTGTCAACAGTATAATGCTTAGAAATTTGTCTTAAAAGAATAGCTATTAAAAGGTATCGATAAATGAATGCTTATAGGCATGGTTATTGTTTATTTTTACATCACATTTTTACATCTATATCTGTCTATAAAGGAATCACCACTTACATTTTCATACAAATGTACAATAAAAATTATCTAGATGTTATCAAATAATGTCATCCAAAATTTACATACATATACTTACTGACATGAGACAAATCAGGACATTTAATTCCTCTTTAAGTATCAAAAATATATCTCTTTTTGACACAATATTTCTGTTTATTGATTGATATTTATACTTACAAAATCTATTCAGTTTTCTTGATGATCCCTATTGGGTAGTTATTTTTCCAACTGCCAGTGTTCAAACATCCAGGGTTCCTTGAATTTTTTGAAGATGATTGTTTCCCTGCAAAGACTAAAACAGAACCCTGACCCTATCCTATATGTTTTTCTTACCACCTGTATGATTATTATCATTGTGGATGAGCTGTCATTTCTCCTTTCCAAGAGGTTTCTCCTCTTCAAACCAAACCTTTATTAATTTTGACAGTATCCACAACTTTCTTCTCCTGTGGAAACAAGGGCAAAACCTTTTCCACAATGCAACACATCTCCTGTCTTCCATTGCAAGGTCAGCACATCCTTGAAATAAACTGGTTGATTTAGTTCAGCAGACTTTTCCATTATCCAATATCTTTCTGCCGCTTTGTCCCTTTCTCATTAGTGTTACAAAACTTCAAGGTTAATAAGGCATTATGTAATCTATTTTCGGGGGCATTTTCCACCCCTTTCTGTTTGTTTAACATATCCTTTATAGTTCAATTTGATCTTTCTATGACTGCTTCACATGTAGGATTGTTTGGTATACCTGTAACATGCTTAACATTATAATAAGCAAAAAACTGTTTCACTTTCCTAAAGACATATGCTGGACCATTATCTGTCTTTATTTGTGCAGGTATGCACATGATGGCCGTAAATTCTATTAAATGTTTGATTACAGAATCAGCTTTTTCTGAGCTTAAAGCAGTTGCCAATTGAAAGCTGGAATAAGTGTCAATGGTGTGATGTACATATTTTAATTTTCCAAATTCTGCAAAAAAGAACACATCCATCTGCCAGATTTCATTCTTTTATGTACCCTTTGGGTTAGTCCTTGCAGGTAGTGGTGTTTGGTTGTATAAAGAGCAAGAAGGGCTTCTCTTTATAATCTCCTTAGTTTGTTGCCATGCTCTTTCTTTAAACCTTTGCTATTGATGTGATGTATTTTTAAATGAAATTCTGAGGCCTGCAACATGCTTCCAATCAATAATTGATCAATTCCTGTGTTACCTTGTGCTAGAGGCCCTAACAGACCCATATGGGATCGGATGTGTGTTATGTACATCAGACAAAGCCTATTCATGATTATGTCTTTTACCTGGATAAAAATTTAAGTCTATTCTATATCATCTGGTATAAATTCTGCAGGTTTCAATATGCAAGATAACTTTGTCTGGCATATTGTGAATTAGTAACCATATTAAGAGGTTCTTTAAAATCTCTTAGCACCATAAGAATGGCATGTAATTCTGCCTTCTAGACAGAATTATAAGAGCTTCGTTCCACCTTACTCAAATTGTCTGATTTGTAACCTGCCTTCCCTGATTTATTGGCATCAGTATAAAATGTGCGGGGTCCATTTATTAGAGCATCATGTCCAATCGAGGAAGAATCCAAGAAGTTCTCTTTATAAGGTTAAGTCTATCAGTTTTGGGATAGTTGCTATTAATTTCTCCAAAAAAATTAGCACAAGCTCTTTTCCATGGTTCATTGTCTTCCCATAATTTTTAATTTCATCAGTAGTGAAAGATATTATAATTTATGCTGGATTTATACCTTCTAGTTGACAAAGTTTCAGTTTACCGTTTATAAATAATTCAGAGACCTTTCCCACAGAAGTTTTTAACTTTTTCCTTTGTTTGTGTGATAAAAGATCCGTTCTGAAATAATATTTTCCCTCTGTGATATAGATATAAATAATTTGCCTTGGTATGGATTTTAAGGTCAATTTTGTTATATGTATACGTATTTCTGCTCTTGACTAAGGTATTATGATTGTATAGTTCATTTAAAAATGTAATGTATATAGGTTGTTAATGGATAATCATCAATAATAGTCAAGCTTGTGGTCATGTTAGTTAGATTTTCTAGATGTGCGTAGATATATTTCAGATAGGTATTCTTCATATCTTTCAAAGACTACAAAATATGGCATTTAATGTTTTAATAACTTTAGGCTTTTCATGACAATGAGACATGTCAGCTCCTGGCAGCACCATCTACTTCAAGAGGAAGATGGGCATCGAAGAGGCTCCTTATGGAGTTGGTTAACCATTTGGGCAAGAAACTGCTCTTGTCTGGACTGTTGCATAAACAGGACACAAAGAACCCACAGAGAAAGGACTACTGAACTTGCCTAAAGGTGAGATGATCTTTTAGGGTTTCTGACTCATGAAAGAGTCTGTGAGACATTCTGCAGGACACAGAAAAAAAAGTGACTGAATTGCCTTTGAAATTCCTGCTTCATGGAAATGTCTACTGGATACTATGGGCCTGTAGGCCGAAGATGGATGCCCCAAAAGTACAAAAGAACTTTGGGTGGCTGTCCAGGCAGTGAGATGTCTCTGTCATTTCTAGAGTTTGGAAGTTGTTTATTTCTTGTTTGCTTAGGTAATATTATATCCTTCTGGAGTCTTTGATGGAGTTGAAGAATGGATAGATAGATATCTTTTTTTAGATATGATAAAAATAAAATAGATATAAATATTGTAACTGTAATTCTTGCTTTATAACTGTTTTGTTATATGTACTTTTACTATGTTAAATTGAAAGCCTTTCTTTTTTGTTTAAACAGAAAAAGGGGAAATGATGTAGGTGGGTCTTTTGTCTATGTGTTAATTTAATTGTTTAATAAAGAAACTGCCTTGGCTTTGATAGGGCAGAAAATTAATTGAGTGGAGTAGAAAGAATCAAATTCAATAGCCTGAACTCTCTCAGGTAAGTTCCTAGTACCCTTAGATATGAAGTTAATTTTGCCTACCATGGTAATAATCCTATCAATTAATGCCATGTACTTTCATAAGGATATAATATGAAGAAGAAAACTGAAACCTATTAACCAGGAAATTGAGGAATTTTAAAACAGGGTTTATCATGACACCATTGCAGCAATTCCAGTCGTGACTCGAAAACAGCGCCATCTCCTGGTTAGAAGATAAAATGGCAGGTTTCATTTTTAATGCTACTCTTGCCTTGGTTTTTTTTTTCTTTTTTTTTTTCTTTTTTTATTAACTTATTTATTTATTAAAGATTTCTGTCTCTTCCCCGCCACCGCCTCCCATTTCCCTCCCCCTCCCCCAATTAAGTCTCCCCCCAGCCCGAAAATCAATCAGGGTTCCCTGTCCTGTGGGAAGGCCAAGGAACCCCCACCTCCATCCAGGTCTAGTAAGTTGAGCATCCAAACTGCCTAGGCTCCCATAAAGCCAGTGCGTGCCTAGGCTCCCACAAAGCCAGTGCGTGCAATTGGAGCACAGGACTGAAATCTCAAGGTCCAAATCAGGAGCAGAAGGAGAGAGAGCACGAGCATGGAACTCAGGACCGCGAGGGGTGCACCCACACACTGAGACAATGGGGATGTTCTATTGGGAACTCACCAAGGCCAGCTGGCCTGGGTCTGGAAAAGCCTGGGATAAATCCGGACTCTCTGAACATAGCGGACAATGAGGACTACTGAGAACTCAAGAACAATGGCAATGGGTTTCTGATCCTCTTGCCTTGGTTTTTGCTGCCACTTTAGAGGAATGCTCACTTTAGGAGACCTGGATAGAGGTGGGCGGTCCTTGGGCTTCCCACAGGTCAGGGAACACTGATTGCTCTTCGAGCAGATGAGGGAGGGTGGCTTGATGGGGGAGGGGGAGGGAAATGGGAGGCGGTTGCGGGGAGGAGGCAGAAATCCTTAATAAATAAATAAATTAAAAAAATAAATATCACAACAAAGAAAAAAATAAATAAAAAAAACAAGACGCCTATATGCCTATGGAGATTTCTCAATATGTGTGAGTGTGTGTGTGTGTGTGTGTGTGTGTGTGTGTGTGTGTGTAAATATAAGTATAAACAGTACTGGATTCATAAGCCATATTATGTTTTCTAGATGCTCCTTAGTAGATAATTATTTCCTTACACCTGGTTGGTTGTCACCATTGTGGATGAGCTGTCGTTTTTCTGTTATAATAGGTTTCACCTTTTGAAAACAAATCTTTACTAATTTTGATAGTATCCATAATTTTTCTTCTCCTGTGGAAACAAGAGCAAAAACCCCGTCCCCAACATAGCACATCTCCTGGTTTCCATTGTGAGGTCAACACATCTTTGAAATATACTGGTTGATTTAATACAGAAGTTTTTTTTTTCCATTTTCCAATGCCTCTCTACTGCTGTTGTTCCTTTCTCATTAGCTTAAGAAAATTATCTGTTCTTCCATTGAAGGGCATCTAGGTTGTTTCCAGGTTCTGGCTACTACAAAGAATGCTGCTATGAACATAGTTGAACAAATTCTCTTGTCATATGATAGGGCATCTCTTGGGTATATTCCCAAGAGTGGTATTGCTGGGTCCAGGGGTAGGTTGATCCTGACTTTCCTGAGAAACCAAAACACTGATTTCCAAAGTGGTTGCACAAGATTGCATTCCCACCAGCAATGGATGAGTGTGCCCATTCCTCCACAGCCTCTCCAGGAAAGGCTATCATTGGTGTTTTTGATCTTAGCCATTCTGACAGGTGTAAGATGATATCTCAAAGTTGTTTTGATTTGTATTTCCCTGATCGCTAAGGAGGTTGAGCATGACCTTAAGTGTCTTTTGGCCATTTGAACGTCTTCTGTTGAGAATTCTCTGTTCAGTTCAGTGCCCCATTTTTTAATTGGGTTAATTAGCATTTTAAAGTCTAGTTTCTTGATTTCTTTATATATTTTGGAGATCAGACCTTTGTCTGTTGCAGGGTTGGTGAAGATCTTCTCCCAGTCAGTAGGTTGCCTTTTTGTCTTAGTGACAGTGTCCTTGAAGAAAGTGTGGAATATATACAATTAGAGTACTACGCTGCAGTAAAAAACAATGACTTCTCGAATTTTGCATGCAAATGGATGGAAATAGAAAACACTATCCTGAGTGAGGTAACCCAGACCCATAAAGATGAACATGGGATGTACTCACTCATAATTGGTTTCTAGCCATAAGTAAAGGTCACAGAGTCTATAACTGGTGAACCTAAAGAAGCTAAGTAAGAAGGTGAACCCAAGGAAAAACATATAGTTATCCTCTTGGCTATGGGAAATAGACAAAACTGCCGGAGAGAAAATTGGGATCTTGGGGGTGGGGTGGGATGGGGGTAAGGGGAGATGGGGAGAGAAAAGTGAGAATGGGAGGATGGGGGGAACTTGGGGAAACAGGAAGATTGGGATAAAGGAAGGTTGGATAGGGGAACATGGAAGCACAATTCTTAGTTAAGGAAGCCACCTTAGGGTTGGCAAGAGACTTGAACCTAGAGTGGCTCAAAGGAGCCCAAGGCGATGTCCCCAGTTAGTTCCTTGGGCAGCTGAGGATAGGGAACCTGAAATGACCCTAGCCTATAGCAATACTGACGAATTTCTTGCATATCACCATAGAACCTTTATCTGGTGATGGATGGAGATAGAGACAGAGACCCACACTGGAGCACCAGACTGAGCTCCCAAGGTCCCAATGAGGAGCAGAAGGAGGGAGAAGATGAGCAAGGAAGTCAGGACCACGAGGGTGCACCCACCCACGGAGACAGTGGGGCTGATCTATTGGGAGCTCACCAAGGCCAGCTGGACTGTGACTGAAAAAGCATGGGATAAAACTGGACTCTCTGAACATGGAGAACAATGAGGGCTGAAGCCAAAGACAATGGCACGGGGTTTTGATCCTACTTCATGTTCTAGCTTTGTGGGAGCCTAGCCAGTTTGGATGTTCACCTTCCTAGACATGGATGGAGGGGGGAGGACCTTGGACTTTCCACAGGGCAAGGAACCCTGACTGCTCTTTGGCCTGGAGAGGGAGGGGGAGAGGAGCGGGGGGAGGGGGAGAAGGGTGGGGGGAGGGGGATGGAAATGGGAGGCTGGGAGGAGGCAGAAACTTATTTTTTCCTTTTCTCAATAAAAAAAAGAAGATAACAGTGGAGATGAAAAAAAAGAAAATTATAGGTTAATAAATCATTTTGCAATCTATTTCTGTGGGGGTATTTTCCATCCCTTTCTGTTTGTTCAGGATATCCTTTATAGTACGATTTGACCTTTCTATAACTGCCTGACCTGTAAGATTATTTGGTATACCTGTAATGTGCTTATTATTATTATTTTATTTGTTTATTATGTATACAATATTATTTCTGCAGGCCACAAGAGGGCACAAGGCCTCATTACAGATGGTTGTGAGCCACCATGTGGTTGCTGGGAATTGAACTCAGGACCTTTGGAAGAGCAGGCAATGCTCTTAACCGCTGAGCCATCTCTCCAGCCCTGTGCTTTGTATTATAATAAGCAAAAAAAAGCGTTTTATTTTCTTAGATACATATGCTGGACCATTGTCTGTCTTTATTTGCGTGGGAATGCCCATGATGGCAATAACTTCTAATAAGTGTATGATTACTGAATCAGTCTTTTCTGAGCTCAAGGAGTTGCCCATTGAAAACCTGAATACATGTCTATGGTCCAGTGTACATATTTCAATTTACCAAATTCTGTAAAGTGGAACACATCCCTCTGTCAGATTTCATTCCTCTGAGTTCCCTTAGGGTTATTTCCTGCAGGTAACAGTGTTTGATTATAGAAAAAGCAAGTAGGACACCTCTTTATAATATCATTAGCTTTTTGCCATGTAATAGAAAACTCCTTTATAACTTTGCTATTGACATGATGGGTTTTTTTATGGAATTTATCAATTTATGTGTTATCTTGTGCTAGAGAACCTGGTATTGGACATGTGTTATGTGCATATAGGACAAAGCCTATTCCTGATAATGTCTTCTACTTGGATAAATAATGAAGTAAATTTCATAACATTTGGTTTAAATTCAGCAGTTTCAATATGTAAGACATCTTTTTCTGCATATTGTGAATCAGTAACTATATTGAGAGGTTCTTTAAAATCCTTTAGTACCTTGAGAATAGCATATACTTCTGCCTTCTGGACAGAATTATAAGGGCTTTTTGTTTCACCTTACTCAATTCGTCTGATTTGTAACCTGCCTTCCCTGATTTATTAGCATCAGTATAAAATGTACAGGCTCTAGTTATTGTTGCATCACATACAGTTTGGGGAAAAATCCAAGAAGTTCTCTTTATAAGGTCAAGTCAATCGTTTTTGCTATTAAGTTCTCCCAAAAAATTAGCACAAGCTCCTTGCCAAAGTTCATTGTCTTCCCAATACTTTTTTATTTCATCAACAGTAAAAGGCACCATAATCTCTGCTGGGTCTATACCTGCTAATTGACCAAGTCTCAATTTACATCTTATAATTAATTCAGAAAATTTTTCCACATTAATTTTTAATTTTTTACTTGGTTTACGTGGTATAAAGATCCATTCTAAGATAATATGGTCCCTGTGCATTAAAATTCCTGTAAGAGTAATTCTGGAAGGCAATATGACTAGAATGCAATTAAGATTTGGATTCACCCTATCCACAGGTGTTTCCTGTAATTTCTCCTCAACAAACATCAATTGTTTTTCTGCCTCAGCTATTAATTCTGTGGGACATTCAAGTCTTTATCACCATCTAAAGTTATGTTTAAATGAATTATTAGATCAGGTGCTATCCCATAGCCAGTCATAGACTAGAAATGCCTCCCAATAATCTTTGTAAGTCATTAAAAGTCTGCAATCAGTCTCCCCTAGTTTGTGCCTTTTGTCTTCTAATTTTCTTTAAGCATATTCTGTCTAGTAGAGATAATATCTCATCCTTGGACATAATCTTTATAGCATGCATATTACCTTTCTGGAGAGACATTCTATCAATCAATCTGTCATACCCCTTTGACAGAGTCTGATTAATACACTCAGAAGAGCAAATTTTCTTAAATAATGTTTCAGTACCCACTGTCATTGATTGTGTTTTACGTGCCAAATCAACTCTTTCCTTCTACAAAGTGCTGAATCTTCCTTTAAATTACCATCAGTCTGTACCATTTCCAAAAGTATCTCAGTTGACTGCATTTTATTAGTTAAATTGGTAATATCCTTCTCCAGATTTCCAACCTCTTTCCTGAGAAGTGTGGTTTCAGTTTTAAAAGACTGTACCATCTCTAAAAATGCCTCATTATTAGCCTTATTTTCAAACAATAATTTTAAGAAAAAAATATTGAGTACAAGACTGATCTCCAGAAACAAAAATAGTGATGCAGAAGGGACAATATATAAGTGTTGTAAAAACTCACACATGGTGTAGGTAATGAGGCTATTGAAACCTTAGATGGTTAGATTGTCTCTCATATTGTCCTTTTAATTTAGCAACTTATGATTTATAATTAGGATATTAAATCTTACCTGTGGTTTAATTAGCTGGATTAGGTGGAATAACTGTACCCTGCCAGTAGGTGTTGCAGGCCACCTACAAATCTAACCCAGCATGGTGTAGCGCTCACGTGAATTTACCCATGGCTGTTCTGAAATTTGATTTTAGAGCAAAGTGCTGAAAGATAAATCACAGACTGTGTGCTTTGTGGATATATCTAGAGCAATGGAATAGGCAAATGCAAACAACTCCTCAGAAAGAAGCAGAACAGGTGCTTCAGACTAGGGAAGCCTGCATCTCACCCAAATGTCTGCTGTACACCCTGGCAGAAGACAAACATTAGGGTCAGTGGGGACTTGAAGCCAATCCGACGTGTGTAAAGAGAAAATATAAAGAACTATGGCTGATCCATAGCAAGAGAGGCAGCTGTGTAAAATTCTATATTGAACTGCTAGCTCCACATGCAGGCCGTGGCCTGCTGAGGGAGGCCTCGTGCCAAGCCGGGGAAGCTGGCAGCAGAGAGCAGAGCCAGGGGATTCTAAAACAAAATGTTGGGTTCCAATTGATGCCGTAAAGCAATCCCAACCAGTTCAGAATTAGGATAATAAAAGGGTTATTTATTTAAGGGGAAAACTTACAGATCACGTCCTAAACAATAGTCCTCTGAGTGCAAAAACAGGAACAGAGTCTAGCAGTTGAAATGGGAGCCAGAAGCATGACAGCATAAGTGCAACATTCCCACTGCATTTTAAACTATAAGAAACCATGCTTAAGTGGGCTGGTATCTTAAAGGCTATTGGCTGAAGGAGCAGAATGTGCTCCCACATCCATGACTCTTGCCTCTGTTTATTTCTGTCTTTTTCTCTCATGTGTGTCAGATTATTTTAACTGGAAAAGAACCTGAAAGTCTCAGAATAGGCTGGAATATTTGTAATAACTTAAGGGGAAATGCATTTTAAATGTTTTAGGAAGATCTGTAGGGAACACAAAGGGGAGACTAGAGCCAAATAATCTTGTCTCTTGTGAAAATTAATTGAGATTGTCTTATTTCATTTGATAACATTATTTTCTGTTCAATAATACCAACCAAGTTCTTAGCGTCCTTATTTTCTTTTCTTCTAAATAATCTTGCCAAAATTAGGAATCGTCAGTGACTATGACTGCCTTGTTGGTTGTAATTGTAAAAACTCTTAATGCAATTTTAGCTTAATCCTTTTTGTCAGTTGGTATTCTAGCAGTTACTTAAACACATGAATAAATTTGTAGAGACAGTTTAAATTCATTTTGACCCTTTGAAAGCATTTTGGATATATTTTGTATAGTTGTAAATATGATTTTACTTATTCTAAGCACATAATTTTGAATAAACAGTAATTCAGCTACTAAAAGCTATCTTTGTCCTGTTTCCACATTTTTAGCATGCAAAGTAGAGCATAAAAATTATGTAGACTTGAGAATATAAATATTGGTATTATGTAAATATAATATGTGAATTTCTGAGCAACAGATTGTACCTTTCATTTACATATGTGAAATTCTAAATCTATTTGCATGTTTAGGGAGGGAATTAGCCTTAGGTGGTGTAACACTGGTTCTCTGCCTTCTTGACAGGGAGCTTGGGTAAAATTTTGATCCCTCATGTTTAAAAGATGGACATTATGGCCACTCTTAGAGATTTTCTAGTAGCAAATAAGATCTGGCATAGAGTATAAGGCCTGAATGTATTTGAAGCATTTTTAGTATTATAGTTTTGATGTATATCTAGTAAACAGCCTTGCTAGATAAGGCAATTTATGTACATTTCCATATGACTTCATCTTTGAGTCTTCTTTTTCTATGTGATAAAATGATCTCATTATGACCATTTTTAACGGTGAGAAGTATTTTTAGGCTAGTTAGTTGGTAGTCTAATTGATTCATTAAACTTAGCTGTGTTAAACTATGGTATAGTTTAACATATAAGTAGATGTGTCTCTTTGGTGTGCTGAATTACACTACTTTGGGTATATTACTAGAGTAGAATATCTTGGTTATAAGGTAGATATATATTTGGTTATGCAAGACAGGGTTTCTTTGTATTGCCTTGGCTACTCTTTAACTAGCTTTGTAACCAGCTGATCAACAACTTACAGAGCTCTTTCTTCCTCTTCCTCCTGAGGGATGGTATTAAAGGCATGAACCATCGCTTCCCAGGGTAGTTATATTTTTAGATTTTTTAAGTTGATTTGTTTATTTTACTTCCAGACTATAGTTTTCACTTCTTCATCTCTTCCCAGCTCCTCTCCTATTTCCTTCTGCCTTCCACCATCTCCACCCCAATCCACTCCTCTATTTCTATGCAGAAAATGGCAGGCCTTCCATGGATATAAAAAGCCATGACATATCAAGTTGCAAAATGACTAAGTACTTCCTTCTAATTTAAGATTGGGTAAAGCAGCTCAGGTTGAGAAATATGGTCCTGAAATCTAGTAAAGGAATCAGAAATAACCCCTGTTCCCACTTTTAGGAGTTCTACACACAGACCAACTGTTTAACAACAGTTGTTATACAGCTGTCACATAGAAGCAGAGGGCCCTGCAGACTCGCTGGTTGTTGTTTCAGTCTCTGTCCTTGAGTATTCTAGCCCCTACAGTCCTTCTTTCCTCTCTTTAGCTGGATACCCTGAGCTTAGCCTAATGTTTGTCAGTGGACCTTTCCATCTATAGCTGGAAGAAGTCTCTCTAAGGAATACTGGGCTATATTCCATTCTATGAGTATAGTAGAATAGCACTAGTAATAATTACATTGACTACTTTTTCTCCAATCATGTATGGTTCCATCCTAACTCTCTGGGCCATCCTGCCTGAATCCTAGCACTCCAATCAGTATCAGGGGTAGGTGCACTATTCTGTCATGGGTCTGAGCCTCTACCAGTAATTGGTTGGCCATTGCCACAATCTCTGTGCCATCTTTACCCCCAACACATCCCAAAGACAGGGCAAACTGTACGTTGAGGTTTTGTGACTGGGTTCATTTCTCATTCTCTTAGAAAAGAGATCCAGTTCAGTCTACATACCCCTTATTGATAAGTCTTAGCTGAGGTCATTCCTGAGAGTTTTCCTTGCATGAGATTTCTACAAGATTTGAAAGTGCACCCCTTTACAGTTGTCTCTTTCAGGATTCTCCCCCTCCTTGTCTCATGCCCATCCCTCATGGTCCAATACACACCCACAATATCTCTTGTATTTTCTAATCCCAGGCAAATCTGAACATGCTATTGTCTTGAACTATCCTGTTACCTTGTCTCTCTAGGTCTGTGGATTGTAATATGGTTATCCTTACAGCTAATATCCACTTATTAGTGAGTCCACACCATGTTTGTCTTTCTGGATCTGGGGTACCTCATTCAGAATGATTTTTCTCTATTTCCATACAATTGCCTGCAAACTACATCATATCATTGTTTTTAACTGCTGAGTAATAATCGATTTTGTAAATGTACCACATTTTCTTTATCCAGTCCTCAGTTGAAGAACATCTAGACTGTTTCTAGCTTCTGACTATTATAAATAATACTCCTATGAACAAAGTTAAGCAAGTGTCTCTGTGGTTTGATTAATCATCCATTGGGTATATGCCTAAGAGTGTTATATCTGGTTCTGAGGTAAATTGATTTCTGATATTCTGAGTAAATGTTGTTATTTATTGCCAAAGTGAATGTACAAATTTTCACTCACTCTAGCAATGGAGGAGTGTTTCACTTGTTCCACATCCTCTCCAGTGTAGGCTCTCCCTTGTGTTTTTCTATCTTAGCCATTTTTACTTGTGTAAGATGGAATCTCATCACGCAGAGAGAATATTGTATATATAATAAATAAATAAATATTTTTAAAAAAGATGGAATCTCAGAGTCATTTTGACTTGCATTTCCCTGATGACTGAGGATGCTAAACCTTTCTTTAAATTCTTCTATTGAGAATTCTCTGTTTAAATCTGTACCTGATTTTACAATTGGATTGTTTCTTGATGGTTTTTTTTTGGGGGGAGGTATCAAGGCAGTATTTCTCTGTTTAACAACATTGACTGTCCTGGAAATCATTTTGTAAACCAAGCTGGTCTTAAACTGACAGAGATCCAACTTTTTCTGCCTCCTGAATTCTGGGATTACAGGTGTGTGTCAATACTTCCTGACCTTGAGTTCTTTATATATTTTGGAAATAAACCATTTTTCAGATGTGGGGTTGCTGAAGATGTTTTCCCTTTCTTTAGGTTGCCATTTTGTCCTATTGACAGTGTCCTTTGTCTTACAGAAGCTTTTCAGTTTCAGGAGGTTTTAATTATCCTTAGTGTCTGTGCTATTGATGTTCTATTCAGAAAGTTGTTTCATGTTTCAATATATGCAAGCCTCTTTCACACCTTATCTTCTATCATGTTCATTTTATCTAGATTCAAAATCAGACCATTGATCCTGAATTTTGTGCAGGGTGATAGGTACAGATCTATTTGTATTCTTCTATATACTGACATTCGGTAAAACCAGAACCATTTGTTGAAGAGGAACTTTTTCCCGTTGTATAATTTTTCTTCTTCATCCAAAATCAAGTATCCACCAGTAAGTAGATTTATGCCTGGTTCTCCAATTCCATTGATTCATCTTCTGTTTTTATGATAATACAATGTTGTTTTTTATTATTATCGCTATTATAGTTCTACAGTAGAGTTTAAAATCAGATGGTGATACCTCTGGAAGTTCTTTTATTGCATAGGATTGTTTTAGCTATTCTGTTTTTTGTTATATATTGAACAAATATTTGCTCAATTGATATTTGACTTCTAAAAATTATCATTGGAGTTCTTCTTACTTACATGTCATTGTGATCTTTTCTGATATGATGGATTTCAATGCATAGTTGTCCAAGTAACTACAAAAATGAGACACATATGACTCAGCTATTCAAGTTCTCTGAATTGCCATCTAGAGATTCTATGGTAAAAAAAAAAAAAGCTCAGGGGCCTTGGATTCTTTCTTATTTGGTTATTTTACTAAAAAATAACACAGAAAATCCCCCCAAATTGTTGATTGCCTCGGCAGGCTACTTAGTCTATGGTTAGTAGCCCGCCTGGCAGTTCAGTTATTCCAGGGTCACGGAGAGGCACTACCTGGAAGATAATGGGCTAAGAAAGAGGAAAAAGGCTATGCAAGGTTTGTCAAAGCCTCCGTTTATTAGGGACGAGATACAGCTTTTTATAGGGTAAGGAGTTGGGGGGATGGGCACAGGGTTCTGGGCTCTTGCCGCGTGGTTCACGTTGGTCACATGGTCCTCGTTGGTCACGTAGGCAGGAGGTTATCTTCGGTCAAGTCACAGTAGGCCTGGCTCACCTAGCTCCCTAGATAGTTTGGAATGTGGGGTGGGTTCCGCTAACAGATAGCTCTCATTAACAGCCAATTTGGGTGTGGGGTAGGCTCTGTCAATAGAACCATTCTTAACACAATTAGGGGTGTGGGGTTCTCTGCAGACTCCCCAGGATGATGGTTCCTGTAATGATTTTAGGAGGAAATTGGCTCCTGACAGATCCCCCTTTCTTTTCTAAAGACAGGTAGCTATTAAGTGAAGGGCATCAGGTCAGAGTCCAACCATGGTGTCAGATCTAAAGGAGAAGTGACTGGGACAAGGAGAGACCCTCCTCTCGAATGGTGAAGCAATTTACCTCTCCTGGGAACAGAGGGGTGCCTTATGATTCTTAGGTCGAGTGGGGACCAGGTCTTTATCCCCCTTACCCGTCCTAGGATTCCCAGTATCCTGTCTTAGGTTGGGGGATTTCCTGCCACAAGTCACCCATCCTTGGAGCTCCTCAAATGAAAGGTATCTAGTGAGATTTAAAGTAAACAGATCACAGGTCACCCTGTCTTAGGCCATGTGGAGGGCACTCCTCGTGCCTGGCACCATGCCATTGTTGAGCCGGCCAGTACAGCCTCTGTATGGTGTGCTGTTCAGGCGAGGATCCACACTAACTCCCGTCATTGGGCCCCTGTGTCTATCACTAATGAAAAGACTGTGAGGAGCTCCTCAAACAAAATATAATGATATAATTTTGGGCACCAATAACTCCATTTTCCAGACAAGAAGAAAGGGCATTTTCCAAACCCAGTATTCACCTTTTTATCTAGCCTTAGGTATCCTCCTTCCTAAATGCCTACTCCACAATAAGATTACGTGTGCTGCCTGCCAACAATTAGGGCAGTGTAAAAGGGATCTAAATCTAAATTTTTTAACATATGCATTAAACCCAAACACTTTACAGCGTGTGTCAATCCTTTTCCAAAATCTATAAGCAGTTATAAGTATCATTAGATCAATTGCAGTAAGAGCACAATGACATACATAGTTGTTACCAAATACCACCAGTTCCAGTCTCTGAGCAACAGTGACAGGAACCCTAATCTTTCCCCTTCTTAAGTGAAGAAGCATTAATATTTTAATTAAAATGAGTTCTGTGTCCCAAAGATTAAAACTGTCTGATGTTTAGTCCGCATCAGAGGATTCCTGAGTGAGGTGAGCTGGAGTCAGCTATCTGAAGCAGCACATCCTGGCACTTATCTCAGGCGGGTCTCCCTGGACTCTCTAGGGACAGAATTGACACCCTGCAGAGTGGTGTAGCAGGTTCTGTTATCAGTCATTCCTCTCCTTGGGGGCAGGAAAGGCCGGACCAAGGACCTCTCCCCAGTTGCCTCTGGAACTCCTCTGTGGGATGTCCGCAGCCTCGACAGCATCAGATCCAGCTTTTATTTTCTTTCTGTGAAAAAAGCATAAACATATCCTCGACCCCAAATATAAATAGGTCGGGTTTTTTTATAATGCATTGCAAGGGCTTTTCCACCTTGCCTTAGCAAAGGTTAGCTTGGTGTTATCATGTCAGATCCGTTTGCGTTAGGATCTGCTTGCAACCTTTTATGAGTTGCTTTCAAGGAGCCTTGTTACGCTCCACAATTTTTTTTTTATTTTAACCATATATGCAGTTTTTCCATTGGAAAAGCCATTTGTAAAATTTAGCATAAAATCCTTTAAGGGATTTTTTAGCTATATCATTAGCAAAACAGTTGTGTGAATTGTAGCAATGATCTGGGAAAAGATTATTGTTTTTGCCTTTGAATTGAGCAAAGACAATTGTCCAGGAATCAATCTTAAAATTATCAATGAATCTATTATTTAGTATAAGAAACATTGATCATAGTCAATATTTTGTAAAGCCATTTTTCAGTTTTTATCCTGCCTTTTTGTATCAGACAGGTTACTGTTCTAAATTAAGAGTTTAATATCTTAACTAGCAAAACTGAGAAGATTTAGCCATAAACAGCATTTTTTATAAAACTGTTGTAGAATAAGTTTTACATTTTTAATATACACACTTGCCATAGCTGAATTATAATTAATATACTGTATTTGTTGATTATTGTATACTTTACCTGTTGATTTATATTTTTTACCTGCTTGAGTACCTGTTAGGCAGCTTTCTTTAAGCTCTCTATTGGAAACTTTTTTTTGTAAGAATTTTACCTAGCGGCTCAAGATCTCCCATAAGAATATTATAACTAGGGCTTTAACCATTGTATATCTAATTAAAAGTTTTTAAGCTATCCTCCTCTTAAGTTTTAAGTCCGCCTTGCAGATAGGAAAATGGAAAAATGAAGCATTTTTTAACTAATAATGCTGGCCTCATTAGACACCAACATGTAGAAGAATGAAAATAAATCTATATCCATCTCCATGTACAAAACTTAAGTTTAAATGAGCCAAAGGCCTCAGCATATAAAAATTATGTTGAATCTCAGAGAGAAAAATTTTTGAAGCACACTTTGCCACATCTCAAACACAGCCTTAGTGGCATAAACATTTGGAGAAACCATAAATCTCCTGAACTGAGAAACTTTTGTATAACAAGACTATATAGTGGGAAAAGATCTTTACTTATCATAAATCCATTCCAAAAATATATGAAGAACTCAGGAAATTAGTTATTAAAAATTTTAATCCCAAAAAATATTTGTTATAGACCTAAACTGAAAACTCTCAACAGACGAACTTAAAAATGACTGAGAGACACTTAAAAAATGCTCAAACATAACAACCTTTAGCCCTCAGAGCAAACCAAAACTCTGAGATTTTACCTTATCCTTGTAAAAATGACCAAGATTAAAAATTATTGCTAACAATTTATGCTTAAGAAAATGTGGGTAAAGAAAAAACTTTATTGCTGAAAGTGCAAACTGACACAGTCACCTTTGGATCACACAAGTATTGAAAAACCTGGATGAATCCAGACTCTCCCAGCAGGAAGAAAAGAATCAAAAATCCAGGGCTAGCCGCTTCAGCCCTAGGAATTGCCCTAGGAACCAGATGAAGACAAAGCCAGACCTTAACCTGGAAAAACAGGTTTTCCAGCTGCAATTCTCACAGTACTGCTTTAGGAACTAGGGGATTACAACCTTGGGAGTGGTCCCGAGGCAGGAGAGCTGTCCTCCTGCAACCACCACAGGATTTTTGGAATTTATGACCCTCCTGGACCACTGCCGTGTGGCCCCTTTCCTCAAAAAATTCTTTCTCCTGGTCATTGGGGGTCGAACTCCTCCCCCAACCAAGGCCACGTGTGCGACCTCAGCAAGGATGGTCTCAGGCGAGCTATGGGGCAGCTGCGCCATCCCAAGACCTGAGTGAGAGTCTCCCCAGCACTGAGGGACCCTCATTCTGTCTATTTTTTAAAATTAGGCAAATATCTACCTCAAAACTTAGCAATACCCCTTTTGGGCCTAAATACAAAGTTGTTTAACCATACCACAAGGACATGTGCTCAGCCATGCCCATAGCAGAACTACCCTATCATAGCCTAGAATCTGAAAATAACCCAGATGTACCTCTTTTACACCTAGGATAAATGAGACATCATCCTTTTAAATATCCATGAATACCACAAAATATCTTGGAGTAATTCCAAGCAAGCAGGACAGAAGTTTTGGGTCCTGTCATCTCTGCCTGTGAAGGCGGAAATGTTTTTTATTTTTAACCATTATTATTTGTTAGAGTATAACTCTGGCCCTTGATAAATTTAATTAAGAGGCCTGAGTCTCAGCAGACCACCTTGAAGCCACACCTGGCAGCAGGAAAGGACCTCAAGCTGAAACGATATGACTCCTACCCAAGAGCGGGCCATACAAATGGAAAAACTTGTAGGATAAGAACTTTAAATCTTGAAAGATCCCCTACTTTCTTGCGAAAGCAGAAGAAACACAGCAAAAATGACAATTTCACTGAAAGCAGTTTACAGATTCAGTGTAAATGTCCATTAAAAAATTATAGCAACATTCCTCACAGAACTCACATACAGATTTAATGTAAATGTTCATTAAAATTATAGCAAAACTTTTTACAGAACTCAAAAGAACAATATAGAACTCAAAAGAACAATCCTCAACCTTATACGAAAGAAATAAAAACTCAGGATAGCCTAAACAATTCTAAAAATCCTCTGAATATATCACAATCTTTGATTTTAAAACTTTCCTACAGAAACACAGTACTGAAATTAATCTACCTTAGATATAAACTTATACACCTACAAATTAAAGATTTTTGACCAAGAAGCAAGATTTTTAAAATGGAAAAGAAGTATATTTACTGTCCTAAATGAAGCTGTAGCTTTTTGAGTCTAGATTCCTGTATAGCAAACCTGCCTGTCAGCTTTTGCTCCATATGGCAGGGGGTTAAAGACATAGGCTCTCTAGCCCTAGCAGCCAGCCTGCTTGGCAGGCGTAGCTGTGTGGATTGTACCCTAACTTCTCGCGTCTCGAGGGACTCCCTTTTGAGTCCGCAAGCAAACACATAAGGCAAACATATGAAGCAAACACATAAATCTCTGTTTTTGACTCTTACTCCTCTCTCCCTGAGTGATTGATTAAATTCCTGTATGAATTTTTCTTCCCTTGAAAGTCCCATATCTTTTTGGACGACGGTGATCCTGCGCCTACCTTGTCCTGCAGATCTGTCCGAGTTCTACAGCCGCAGAACCTTCTGTTTTCTTCTTGTTGTCCCGGGACTGCGCGTTGTCGTCCGATAGTTGACCGTGCTCCGAGTCGCTGGTTCGGGCGCCACTGTTGATTGCCTCGGCAGGCTACTTAGTCTATGGTTAGTAGCCCGCCTGGCAGTTCAGTTATTCCAGGGTCACGGAGAGGCACTACCTGGAAGATAATGGGCTAAGAAAGAGGAAGAAGGCTATGCAAGGTTTGTCAAAGCCTCCGTTTATTAGGGACGAGATACAGCTTTTTATAGGGTAAGGAGTTGGGGGGATGGGCACAGGGTTCTGGGCTCTTGCCGCATGGTTCACGTTGGTCACATGGTCCTCGTTGGTCACGTAGGCAGGAGGTTATCTTCGGTCAAGTCACAGTAGGCCTGGCTCACCTAGCTCCCTAGATAGTTTGGAATGTGGGGTGGGTTCCGCTAACAGATAGCTCTCATTAACAGCCAATTTGGGTGTGGGGTAGGCTCTGTCAATAGAACCATTCTTAACACAATTAGGGGTGTGGGGTTCTCTGCAGACTCCCCAGGATGATGGTTCCTGTAATGATTTTAGGAGGAAATTGGCTCCTGACACCAAATTATTCACCCTGCAAATACTGATGTAATCCAAATATCCCACTTCTGTCTTTCCCCAACCACTACAAAAGTCTGAAAATGAGAATGTGTCTGCACCTAGAAGTATTCTCTGCTTGTTCCTGCTAAGTTATCCTCTGTCAACATTAAAGATGTTGTAGTCCTCATGACAGCTACACCTGAATGTAATATTTTTATTAATTATGTATTCTTAACAATCTTTTACAAGTTTTGTCTGTTTTTTATTTTATGTAATTGTAGATATATAGGGAATTATTTTATGTAAGCTTGCTATATAATTGAACTTTTAATTATGATTAAAGACCATAATAAAATCCCTAGTATTTTCCCCTTTTAAGTATACAATTAAGAAATGTCCACTATATTTACATTGCTCTAAAACTTTTTTTTTTTTTTTTGGTTTTTCGAGACAGGGTTCCTCTGTAGCTTTGGTGCTTGTCCCGGAACTAGCTCTTGTAGACCAGGCTGGCCTCTAACTCCCAGAGATCTGCCTGCCTTTGCTTCCTGAGTGCTGGGATTAAAGGCGTGCGCCACCACCGCCTGGTCTCTAAAACTTATTTCCAGAACTTAACTATCTTGAAAATTTGAAAATTCACAAACTCTTTTCTCTAGTTGACCTCCTCAGATACTTGACATAAAAGGAATCATATAGCATTTTGTCTCTTTGTGATTGGGTTATTTCATCTTGGATAGTGGCCACAAATATTACTATGTTGCTTTATATGATAAGATTTTCTTTAAGGGCATTTTTTTTATTCTGTACCTCTGTATACTTATTGTTTATTTATGCATTAATAATTATTTGGATAAATTTTATTTCTGAAAAATTACAAATAGTCCTGATATGAACACATGTAAACATCTCTTTCTTCCTTCATTTTATCTCTCTATATTAAATACACACACACACACACACACACACACACACACACACACACACACACACACTGTATTATGTGTTCCTGCACTGCTGAGATTACTATATCAGACAAAATATTATTTTGGCTTATTGTTTTAGACTATCATACTGCGGAAAGTGAAGTAGAAAAGTTCACTTCATAGTGGCTGAAGTGTGCAGCAGAGATAGGTCCACAAAGCAGAGAAAGAGGAGCAATAATTTTACAATAACTGTAAGTGGCCAACTCCTATTGATATATTTTTATTAGCTCAGAACTTAAAGACTCCACAAACAATGAAAATAATGACATCCATTTGGGATGCTATTTAAACATTGACCTGTGGTGAGAATTTCTGTGGGAACATTGTTACTGTTTGTATAAAGATTGTATCTTGTAAAATACCACCAACAGAACACAGTGTTCAATTTTTTATACATACTTATTGGTACTTTTATTTTCTGTACTGTCTAGATGGTAATAATTTTGTGGGTTTGAGGTGACAACTCATTGCAGTTGTAATTTGCTTTTTTTTTTGGTGATTAATCATGTTAGACATCTGTGCTAACATTTGTCAAATTGCACAAGTTCATATCATCTGGAAATGCCTCCATTAAATTAAACCGTGAAGATGTCTGTGGGACATTTTCTTGGCTAATACTTATGTGAAAGGGCCTCATCCATTTTGGGTGGTGTCACCCCCTGGGCAGTGGGTTTTTGGTGCTAAAAGGAAACCAGGCAAGGGGGGGATGGTATCCAGGAGCGCGCAGGAAGCCTGGCGCCAGAGCTGAAGGTGCCTGGCTCCCTTACAGGGGACCCTGAGGTCTGCCCGGTAGGCAGGCACTCACCGCTCTGGGTGGGTCGCCTTAGTTTAGGAGCTTAAAACTGTACTTGAGCACTGGTCCTAGCATACAGCAGGGCAGGGTTGGGGAGGGGTGCAGGGGGGGCTGGATCGTGGGAAAGAGAGACAGCCCTGCAGAAGGAGCTGGGGGAGGGGGTTTGTGTTCTTTTCCGGGACAGTCCGCCCCTGGATAGCACACACTCACCCGTCCTGATGAGATTCCTCAGCAACTAAGCAGGGCCGCCAGTAGCCCAATGATCCAGGGCCAACAGGATGAATGGAGCAAGGGGGGGATGGTATCCAGGAGCGCGCAGGAAGCCTGGCGCCAGAGCTGAAGGTGCCTGGCTCCCTTACAGGGGACCCTGAGGTCTGCCCGGTAGGCAGGCACTCACCGCTCTGGGTGGGTCGCCTTAGTTTAGGAGCTTAAAACTGTACTTGAGCACTGGTCCTAGCATACAGCAGGGCAGGGTTGGGGAGGGGTGCAGGGGGGGCTGGATCGTGGGAAAGAGAGACAGCCCTGCAGAAGGAGCTGGGGGAGGGGGTTTGTGCCCTCTTCCGGGACAGTCCGCCCCTGGATAGCACACACTCACCCGTCCTGATGAGATTCCTCAGCAGCAACCACTGTGGAAGTCAGTGTTTTGGTTTCTCAGGAAATTCGGGATCAACCTACCCCTCGACCCAGCAATACCACTCTTGGGAATTTACCCAAGAGATGCTCTATCATATGTCAAAAGCATTTGTTCAACTATGTTCATAGCAGTATTATTTGGGTAATAGCCAGAACCTGGAAACAACCTAGATGCCCTTCAATGGAAGAATGTATGAAGAAAGTATGGAATATATACACATTAGAGTACTACGCTGCGGTAAAAAACAATGACTTCTCGAATTTTCCATGCAAATGGATGGAAATAGAAAACACTATCCTGAGTGAGGTATCCCAGACCCAAAAAGATGAACAGGGGATGTACTCACTCATAATTGGTTTCTAGCCATAAATAGGGACCACGGAGTCTACAATAGGCGAATCTAAAGAAGCTAAGTAAGAAGGTGAACCCAAGGAAAAACATATAGTTATCCTCTTGGATAAGGGAAGTATACAAAATTGCCGGGGAGAAAAGTGGGATGTTGGGGGTGGGGTGGGATGGGGGTAAGGGGAGATGGGGAGAGAAAAGGTAGAAGGAAAGGAGGGGGGACTTGGGGAAACAGGAGGATCGGGATAAAGGAAGGTTGGATAGGGGAGCACGGAACCCCATTTCTTAGTTAAAGGACCCACTTTAGGATGGGCAGGAGACTTGACCCTAGAGGGGATCCCAGGTGCCCAAGCTGAGGCCCCCAGTTAGTTCCTTGGGCAGCTGAGGATAGGGAACCTGAAATGACCCTATCCTAGAGCAATACTGACGAATATCATGCATATCATCCTAGAACTTTCATCTGGCGACGGATGGAGATAGAGACAGAGACCCACACTGGAACACTGGATAGAGCTCCCAAGGTCCCAAGGAGGAGCAGAAGGAGGGAGAACATGAGCAAAGAACTCGGGACCACGAGGGGTGCACCCACCCACTGAGACAGTGGAGCTGATCGACTGGGAGATCACCAAGGCCAGCTGGACTGTTACCAAAAAAAGCATGGGATAAAACTGGACTCTCTGTACATGACGAACAATGAGGGCTGATGAGACGCCAAGGACAATGGCACGCGGTTTTGATCCAACGCAATGTGCTGGCTTGGTGGGAGCCTAGCCAGTTTGGATGTTCACCTTCCTAGATATGGACGGAGGGGGGAGGACCTAGGACTTACCACAGGGCAGGGAACCCTGACTGCTCTTTGGACTGGAGAGAGAGGGGGAGAAAAGTGGGGGGAAGGGGAGAGGGGTGGGAGGAGGGGGAGAAGAATGGGAGGAGGGGGAGGGAAATGGGAGGCTGGGAGGAGGTGGAAATTTGGTTTTTTTTTCTTTCTTTTCTTTATTCTCCTTTTATCAATAAAAAAATACATAAAAAAAAAAGGAAACCAGGCTACTAAGTCAGGGGAAGGAAGTATGTTTTTCTCAATGACTTTAACTTCAGTTTTCTGTGTTTGGGTTCCTCCCTTAATTCCTCCTCTTCATGAGCGACTGTAAACTTTAACCTAAAATAAACTCTTTTCTAACCAACTATTTTCAGTCACAGTGTTTCTTATGGCAATAGACTGAAAACTAGAACATTGTTCAAATATTCGATGAACGTTAGTATGCCTTATTTTCATATATCATATCTTGAATTTACCTATTTTTCCAATTCACATATATTTTTATATTCTTTTGTAATATTTGTGGTTACATGAAGAGTCATAATAATTTTATTTCTTTTTTGATTCTTAACATTTTTCTTTTCCTACTTTTCAGCAAGAACTCTAAAATAGAGTCTTTATGTTTGCCATTATTTTTATCCTCTTCCAAGAAAGAGAAGATATATTTAAAATTCGTTAAGTTGTTTGACTTCTGTACAGACATATTGATGCTCTTGGTGGGGGGACAGGGGGTGAACATTTTATCTTAATAATGTAATATCTAAATAAGCTATTCTATATATCGCTAAACTCTTGTACTCTGCTGTCATTTCTCAGAAAAGAATCTGAGTTATACCTGAAGTTAACCTAAAGAAGGCTTATCAGAAAACCTAGAGTACAATATATCACCTCCAAATTTAACCAGGTTCTTTAATAAGTGAATACTTAGTCATTGAGGTGTAACATTTGTATAAAATAAATTAGGGAAACAACACTGAAGTATCATTCTAAAGTAAATACTCAGTATATTTGGATTTGTCTTCCCAGTTTTTTTTCAACTCAATAATGTATGTGTCTTTGCAAGTATTTTCTTAATCTTCTTATTTTTTCACAGGATAATTGGGCTTTTCTGGTTGTTTAACAGTTTGGTGGGGTGCAGAACATCCAGCCTTTTTTCTGGAAGCTCTATTGCCTATTTTCATGAAGATAATATAATAGCTGGTTTTGCAGATTCTCATCTATTATACCACTTTGTTTGAAATTTACTGAAGGCATTTCAGAAGCTTTAGGAACAGTCTTATCTGTTTTCACACCTCACTGCACACATGATGATCTAGTCAATATGAGCCATCTTAGCAACAAAAACTTTTTTTATTTATATTGACAAATGCTTGGTCTTTGAAGTCCTAAAATGGTTTGATGTTAGCAGGCAAATATGGATCTATTTTCTGATACCTCTCAAAGCCACAGTCACCCAGACCTTTGTTACTTTTCAAGACCAAACACCAACAACAAAAGCTTTTCCATACATCATACTGATATAGTCACTATTTGGTATATTTTCATGTAGTGCTGTATAATTTGTGACATTTGGTTGACCACTCAATATACATTTTTGAGCAATATTACATCATTGTAATGTCCCAGTTAAATTTGAAATGAAAGTTTTTGATGATTGGTTTGAAGACCATCACAGTTGCTTCAGTCTGTGGTGCTATTACATGATTAATTGTGATGGAGAATTTGCAAAACAGTAAAGATAAAAAAAAAGCCTGCATCCAGAGGCTCACATAACCAAGGTCTTGGTATCTTTTATATGGATTATACCTTTGATTATCTCTAGTGGAAGGGTTCTTTTTTTTCAGCCAGTTTCTGCTATCAGGTCAAACACCACATGAATATGAAGCTATTTCTAGTGCAGTATCAAATGTCTATTCAAGTTTTCTATATCCTTACATTTTGTGACCCAATTATGAAATTAAAGTCCTCTGGGCTATGGCTAGGGTAGATCTTCTGTATCAGTATTCAGGAGGCAACTCAGGATGGTGGACACATACACATCTGTTGTCTTTTTTCATGATATTGTCATCAACCTTCATCCGCTATCCTGTCATTAAGAGTGACAGGGACTTCACTGCTGTATTTTTCAAATCAATGAATTGTATGAAACCATGTATTCTGAAGACTTTTATTGGCATTATTTCCTCCCAAAAATGCCTATTACATATTTATGTATACTAGTAAAGCAAAATAACCTAATCAATTCATATATGAGTTGTATGAGGCAGTGTGCTGAATTAAAATTAGACTGCAGTTCTTGTGAAGGCTCTTTTATTTCTTATGTGAGGCCTTCAGTATGGCATAAAACTCTTTTCACAGCATTCCATGGGTATTTTTAGATTTTCCTTTTGGGTTCTCTATTAATTTCTTTGTGAATTCAGAAAAACATACCCAGCTTTCGAACAGCCACAGCTTAGTCCTATTGACAATGGAAACTGAGTGTCACTTTAGCACCATGTCTTTCTCATATTTGTTCATTATTAATTTGTATCATTTGTTTATCAGTATCTTGATTATTGTTTTCTCATCACTACCTTTCTTATACTTTGTTTTTAAGAAATTATAACTTATTTTGTTTATATTTAATGGAAGATTAACCAAATTTTCTAACTTGTCTGAAATGCAAAATGTTTCAATTCTTTGGGGGGAGGTAAGTATATTTATTTATTTATTTAAAATTTTTTTTATTGAGAAAATGAGAAAAAAAGAAAACAAGTTTCCACCTCCTCCCAGCCTCCCATTTGCCTCCCCCTCCTCCCACCCTTCTCCACTTCCACCAACCCTTCTCCCCCTCCCACCACTCCTCTCTCCCTCCCTCTCCAGTCCAAAGAGCAGTCAGGGTTCCCTGCCCTGTGGTAAGTCCTAGGTCCTCCCCGCTGCATCCATATCTAGGAAGGTGAACATCCAAACTGGCTAGGCTCCCACAAAGCCAGCACATTACGTAGGATCAAAACCCCTTGCCATTGTCCTTGGTGTCTCATCAGCTCTCATTGTTTGCCATGTTCAGAGAGTCCAGTTTTATCCCATGCTTTTTCAGTCACAGTCCAGCAGGCCTTGGTGAGCTCCCAATAGATCAGCTCCACTATCTCAGTGGGTGGGTGCACCCCTCGTGGTCCCGACTTCTTTGCTCTTGTTCTCCCTCCTTCTGCTCCTCATTGGGACCTTGGGAGCTCAGTCCAGTGCTCCAGTGTGGGTCTCTGTCTCTATCTCCATCCATCGCTAGATGAAGGTTCTATGATGATATGCAAGATATTCGTCAGTATTGCTATAGGCTAGGGTCATTTCAGGTTCCCTATCCCCAGCTGCCCAAGGAATTAACTGGGGACCTCGGCTTGGGCACCTGGGAGCCACTCTAGGTTCAAATCTCTTGCCAACCCTAAGGTGGTTCCCTTAACTAAGAATTGTGCTTCCGTGCTCATGGTCAACATCCTTAGCGATCAGGGAAATGCAAATCAAAACAACTTTGGGATATCATCTTACACCTGTCAGAATGGCTAAAATAAAAATCTCCAATGATAGCCTTTGCTGGAGAGGCTGTGGAGGACGGGGTACCCTCATCCACTGCTGGTGGGAATGCAATCTTGTGCAACCACTTTGGAAATCAGTGTTTCGGTTTCTCAGGAAATTCGGGATCAACCTACCCCTGGACCCAGCAAGCAATACCACTCCTGGGAATATGCCCAAGAGATGCCCTATCATATGACAAGAGCATTTGTTCAACTATGTTCATAGCAGCATTCTTTGTAATAGCCAGAACCTGGAACCAACCTAGATGCCCTTCAATGGAAGAATGGATGAAGAAAGTATGGAATATATACACATTAGAGTACTACGCTGCGGTAAAAAACTTCTCGAATTTTGCATGCAAATGGATGGAAATAGAAAACACTATTCTGAGTGAGGTAACCCAGACCCAAAAAGATGAACATGGGATGTACTCACTCATAATTGGTTTCTAGCCATAAATAAAGGTCACAGAGTCTATAATTGGTGAATCTAAAGAAGCTAAGTAAGAAGGTGAACCCAAGGAAAAACATATAGTTATCCTCTTGGCTATGGGAAGTAGACAAAACTGCCGGAGAGAAAATTGGGATCTTGGGGGTGGGGTGGGATGGGGGTAAGGAGAGATGGGGAGAGAAAAGGGAGAAGGGGAGGAAGGGGGGAACTTGTTTCAAAATTTTTAATGAGTGTTTATAAAACAGGCATGGTTTATACATGGCTTTCATTTAATTGTGAATTTTTGTTCTGAAAATTGTTTTTGACAAAATAATAGCTAAAATATTTAAATTAATTAACTAAAACTTTGTTCTTCTTTTATACTTTTAGCTAATTGAGGGCAGATAGGTAAAGTAATACCTCTCACATTATTACAGTTTCCTCTTCTCCCTCCTTGGTTAGCTCCAAAATTTCTTGCTTGACTTTTTTTATATTCATGCTTTAGTTTAATAAGTAGGTGCTTTAAACTGTAAAAATTATATTATGGATCTTTATGCTTTGAGTCTGAGATGGTGTAGCTACTTCCTTCCATGGACTGTGAAAAAGAATTTGCTTCATATCTTTTTCCCACTTTCTGACAACTTTGCCAGCCTTCTCTGTCATTCCTTCACCTGTATATGAATTCCGTGATTTGCATATTTTTCTGAAGTCCAAATAACTTTTTATAAGAATATCAACAATTGAACTAGTGACCTATGACTCCATGACCTCATCATAGTCTGATTACAACTGCAAAGTCGCATTTCAAATTAAAAGTATTGTTTGAGTTACTAGACATTATAACTTCATTATACAAAACTGACTTAAAGGCATTTTTCTTCATTTCACTTTATTTGGGCATTTTGTTTTTGTTGTCATTGTTGTTGTAGAGGTCTTTTTTCCACTTGTTTTGGTTTTCATTTTTGTACATTTTTGTTGTTGCTTGTTTTTCAATCTTTTCCTGAGACAGAAAGAGAGAAATGGAGAGAAATCATAAAGTTAGGTAGGTGAAGAAGTAAGAAAGATCTTGGAGGAATCACAAGAAGGTGAAAGATGATAAATTATATTGTATAAAAAATTTAAATTAAAAATAAAAACATCTGTAGTGTTAGGAGCGGAGGGGCTGTGTCCCCGGCACCCAGCCCCCTGCACGGCTAGCTTTACCAGAAATAATTACACGGAAATTGTATTCTTTTTTTTTTTTATTGAGGAAAGGAAGAAAATAAAAACAAGTTTCCACCTCCTCCCAGCCTCCCATTTCCCTCCCCCTCCTTCCACCCTTCTCCCCCTCTACCCACCCTTCTCCCCCTCCTCCCACTCCTCTCCCCCTCCCTCTCCAGTCCAAAGAGCAGTCAGGGTTCCCTGCCCTGTGGTAAGTCCTAGGTCCTCCCCCCTCTGTCCATATCTAGGAAGGTGAACATCCAAACTGGCTAGGCTCCCACAAAGCCAGCACATTGCATAGGATCAAAACCCCGTGCCATTGTCCTTGGCTTCTCATCAGCCCTCATTGTTCGCCATGTTCAGAGAGTCCAGTTTTAACCCATGCTTTTTCAGTCACAGTCCAGCTGGCCTTGGTGAGCTCCGAGTAGATCAGCTCCACTATCTCAGTGGGTGGGTGCACCCCTCGTGGTCCCAAATTCTTTGCTCATATTCTCCCTCCTTCTGCTCCTCATTGGGACCTTGGGAGCTCAGTCCAGTGCTCCAGTGTGGGTCTGTGTCTCTATCTCCATCCATCACCAGATGAAGGTTCTATGATGATATGCAAGATATTCGTCAGTATTGCTATAGGATAGGGTCATTTCAGGTTCCCTATCCTCAGCTGCCCAAGAAACTAACTGGGGACCTCGGCTTGGGCACCTGGGAGCCACTCTAGGTTCAAGTCTCTTGCCAACCCTAAGGTGGCTCCCTTAACTAAGAATTGTGCTTCCGTGCTCCTCTATCCAAACTTCCTTTATCCCAATCCTCCTTTTTCCCCAAGTTCCCCCCATCCTCTCCTTCTCCCTCTTGTCTCCCCATCTCCCCTTACCCCCATCCCACCCCACCCCCAAGATCCCAATTTTCTCCCCGGCAATTTTGTCTACTTCCCATAGCCAAGAGGATAACTATATGTTTTTCCTTGGGTTCACCTTCTTATTTAGCTTCTTTAGGTTCACCAATTGTAGACTCCGTGACCCTTATTTATGGCTAGAAACCAATTATGAGTGAGTACATCCCATATTCATCTTTTTGGGTGTGGGTTACCTCACTCAGAATAGTGTTTTCTATTTCCATCCATTTGCATGCAAAATTCGAGAAGTTTTTACTGCAGTGTAGTACTCTAATGTGTATATATTCCATACTTTCTTCATACATTCTTCCATTGAAGGGCATCTAGGTTCTTTCCAGGTTCTGGCTATTACAAATAATACTGCCATGAACATGGTTGAACAAATGCTCTTGTCATATGATAGGGCATCTCTTGGGTATATTCCCAAGAGTGGTATTGCTGGGTCCAGGGGTAGGTTGATCCCGAATTTCCTGAGAAACCGAAACACTGATTTCCAAAGTGGTTGCACAAGATTGCATTCCCACCAGCAATGGATGAGGGTACCTCTTCCTCCACAGCCTCTCCAGCAAAGGCTATCATTGGTGTTTTTGATTTTAGCCATTCTGACAGGTGTAAGATTTAAACACTGCTTGGCCCTTTAGCTCTAGCCCTTACTGGCTAATTCTGATATCCAGGTCAACCCATCTCTAATAATATGTGAGTACCGTTCTTAGCGGGAAGATTCTAACCTACGTCCATCCTGGGTCCGAGCTTCATCACATGTGCCTGCCTGAGATCAGGGCATGGTGTCTCTTCTGAGGCATCTGCTCCCGAGAGGAGAGTTGTTGAGTCTGAACTCACTTCCTCTTCCTCCCAGCATTCTGTTCTGTTTACTCCACCTACCTATGTTCTAACCAATAAAATGGGCCAAGGCACTTCCTTTATTAGCCAATGACCTTTCTCCATCAAACATCATTATAATTTTAGTAGTACATGAATAAACATTCTTTGCTAACATTCATATTACATTTCGGCAATTACTAGCTGTACTTAAGTGGTAGGTAGTGGTAGGCAGAAAGAGGAATGTTGAATATTATACATTTATTGAAAAAATTATTTTACTCACTGTTCACCTAAGGAAATGAACAGTTTTACCTTAGTGGATAGCATTCACAGTGGGAGAACTGTGTTTTAGCTGAAGATTCTATCCTGCTCCAGGGAAATTTAAGAATTATAGTAAGTTTACATAAACAAAGGGTACCTTCCATATACTAATGTGAGAATGATGCTAAACTCTATGGTCCTCCATTTAATAATTTTCTTACTATGATTTTTTCTGTAATTCCTTGTAGAAGATGTTTCAAATAAAATAACCACCATTGTTTACTGATCATTCACTCTCTCAACTCCCTAGACAGTAAAGATAGGGCCTTGTAATATTGCCTTCATTCAAATTGTGATATTATCTGGTATTGTCATCATGTAGATTTGGTTCAAGTGACTAAATCATTAAGAATTTGTGTGTATGTTTTCCTTCAAAATATTACAATTATTGGTAGCAGATAAACTGGTCTTCTGGATGTTACAAAACTGCCATCTCCTCTTCCATAATGCTGTTTGACCCTAAGGTGTATGGATTGTATTGTAGATATATCAACTATGGACAGGCACTCAGTCAGTTGTTATGCATATTTTAAGAAGTTGTGGCTTCTGTGATTGTCTCCACTCCCAAAAAATGTAAATAAATGCTTCCTTGTTGATGGCTGAGAGCTACATATATCTATGGATACAAGTTCAGGTCTTCAGAATGAAGTTAGGAATTGTACTGATTTAGAAAAAAAGGAAGTAATATGTTCTCCTCTAGTCTGGCGTCTGGCATCCATGACTATACCAACACCAGTCACAAGTAGTTGACTAGGTTTACAGTACCTGGAATGAACTTATTTCTATTGAGTTGTCCTTAGTTGAATAATATATCTGTTGTTAGTCCCAAGATATAAGTGTCACCATAGTATCCTTGGCTATCTCTTGCTTTGGTTGTTACTGCTGTGGTTAACAGTTAATAGACTTTACAACTGAGTAGAATGATTTCTGTTTCACTTTGACAGCTTGCATAGTTTCTTCCATTATTATGAGAGCTAGTCCACAGAAAGGAGGATATAACATTACCTAAGCAAACAGAAAGTGCCTTGTAAGCAACTTCCAATCCTCTAGAATTGACAGAGACATCTCACTGCCTATACCTAAAGTTCAAGGTAGTCCAGAGGCCCATAGTACCAGGCAGACTTTTCCATGACAAAGGAAATTTGAAAGTCTGTTTTGCCTATATTGGCAGTTTGTTGATCACTTTCTTCTGTGTCCTACAAAATGACTGGCAGACTTTTTCATAAAGCAGGAACCCTGAAGGATGGTCTCACCTTTTTTACCAAGCTCACCAGTCTTTTCTCTGTGAGTCCTACATGTTCATATACCATTACCTCAAGCAGTTCAGGCAAGAACAGTTTCTTGCCCAAATGACTAGCAAACTCCATAAGGAGCCTCTAAGATGCCCATCATTCTTTTGAAGTAATTGGTGATGCCAGAGACAGACATGTCTCACTGTTGAGAAAGGTCTCAGTTCTTAAAACTATTTAAATGCCATATTTTGTAGGTCTTTGAAAGATTTGAAGAATACTTATCCATCTGAAATATACCTCTATATATCTAGAAAACCATACTTATATGACTATGAGTTTTATTATTACAAATAACTATCTATTAATTAATCCATAATTTTAATTACATTATTTTTTAAATGAATAGTATATATATAATGCCTTAAATGAAAGTAGAAATAAATATGAAAATCTATCTATCTATCTATCTATCTATCTATCTATCTATCTATCTATCTATCTATCTATCTATCTATATACACACACAAAATATAACAAAATCAACCTAAAATATGTATTAATAGACCAAGATCAATACCTTTGATATCTATATCATATCCCTTTGTTATTCTTTTTTTAAGAAATTGACTGTGATCATTAATTACTTAAAATCAACCCTCTTTAAATGAAGCAAAACATCTATAAACAAGCATTTTGAGAATTTGAACACTGTTTTATTCAAACTGTTTCCAACTGTTTGTTGGATGAAGTTATTTTAGAGTTCATCAAGACCTTTTGTGGGTTTTGTTCAATCAAAGAACATTAACTTGGAAGGCATCCACAGGTTCTCACCTTCTGTAGAAACAAAAGCAGAACCTCTTTTCCAAAGTAACATAGACTTAAATTCTAAAATCAAGATAACTTTTCAAAAAAATATTTATTTATTTATTATATATACAATATTCTGTCTGTGTGTATGTCTGCAGTCCAGAAGAGGGCACCAGACCTCATTACAGATGGTTGTGAGCCACCATGTGGTTGCTGGGAATTGAACTCAGAACCTTTGGAAGAACAGGCAATGCTCTTAACCACTGAGCCATCTCTCCAGTCCCTCAAGATAACTTTAAAATATAGATCTTAGTTTACTTTAGCAGCCCATACAATGAAATTTCTTTGTGTAGTTAGCTCATTCACAGATGAAAATTCAAAGAAAACATAATGATATACATAATTTAGATTCTATATGCATTTTCCATCTTTTTATGGCTTATTTTTAACTCTATTACTTTTTATTACTTCTTTTATTATCTTTACCTCTTTAATCTATGACTCTCTGTACTGTTGTCTATATACTCTTTTTCCTCTCTCTACCAAGACTATGTACATTTCCAGACATGTTGTGACCTGTTTAGAGACTTATTTTTGTCTGAGTTTGTCTTTATTTTGTATATTTAATAATTTTCTGACCAGGAGTGCTTTTGTATGCTAAGTGGTCATGTATAGGAACAACTACATGGCCCTGCCTGTTTGCTCCACACAGATGAACATGGCAAAGGCATGTATATTGCTTTTGTGAGCCATATTCTTCACCCCAGCTCTAGGGATGCAGCAGGTCTATGTAACCATTAAGCAATTACTGACACACTGCTCACAGATCCTATTTAAGTGCTCTGTAACAGGATTAGGACAAACAAGCAAACTGGTTTTAAAGGTGCTGAGCATTTTTTGTTGCTTACACTGAGTCAGGAAGCCTTCTCTTAAAGGAATCTTGCCTCTGCTTGCCTCTAGCAAATAGAGCCCACCCAAGAAAATGTTGCTACCAAGAAGCTATGCTAAAATATATTCTTCTGTGTTTAAAATTCATTCCCAAGCTCTCTCAGGTTTTATGTGGATATACTTGCCCCACATTGGGGACATTTGAAAACACAGAGCTGCTGGATAATTTCTTAGTCATCCAAATCTGCATAATCACACAGAAACTAAATTAATTACAGCACTTCTTGTTCATTGTCTCAGGCATATCCCTGGTTATCTCTTATATCTTAAATTATCCCATTTCTATTAATCTGTGTATCACCATGAGGTTGTGGCCTACCAGTAATGTTCTGGCATTTACCTCCTTTGGTAGCTACATGGTGTCTCCTTTACTATGCTCAGTCTCTATATCTCTGTTTGGATTTCCTACCTGACTTTACTCTGCTATGATTATTGGCAATCAAATGGTATTAAAATATTCTCAGCAAACAGTGGGGATTCACATATCGAGAGAAACCTGTAAAGGACAGAAAAATGCATCACATTCCCTGAAGAAAATAATTAATTCATGTCTTTGTATTAAACTGTCTCTTCTTAATTGTTTATTGATTTCTCTTAAATGTAATTAAAAGGCAATTGTTCATGATGTTCTTTGTGAATCTTGGGGTCAGAGATTTTGAAAAATAAGAAAAGACCCTGATTATTACAATTAATTTAAGTGAATTGTGCAGCTGGATGCTCCTGTGTGCTCTACAATCACTAATGAATTCCACTATTCTTTTTGTGAACTGTCATAGCACAGTCAAAGTATACTAGAATCTTAAAACAAATATGGAGAAGAGAATCATAGCATATTCAAATGAAGCAAGTAGTGGTCCTTTGACAAGATGCAAAAGTCTCTCTTTTCCATTTCACTTTTTTCTCTTTTTATTGGTTTATAAATAATACCAATCAAAATTTCCACTTCCTTCCCTCCTCCCACTTCCCTTCTGCTCCCCCACTCACCCTCCCCCTCCCTCTCTAGTCCTAAGAGAATGCATGGTACCCTGCCCTGTGGGATGTCCAAGCTCTCCCCCTCTCCATCCAGGCTTAGGAAGGTATACATCTAAATAGAATAGGATCCCAAAAAGCCACTACATACAGTAGAGATATATTCCAGGGTAATTATAATTGGCTTCTCAGTCTGTCCCAATTGTCAGCCACATTCAGAAGGTCCTGTTTGATCCCATGCTCATTCAGTCCCAGCCCAGCAGATTTGGTGAGCTCCCATTTGCTCAGACAAAAGTTGGGAGCGTGGGGGTGAGGTGGGGTGGGGGGAAAGGGAGAGGGAGAGAGAGAAGGGAGAAGGGGAGGCTTAGGGAGAGCTTGTAGGAGTGGGATAGTTGAGTTGGAGAAAGGATGGATATGGAAGCAGGGAAGGAGATATCTTAATTGAGGGAGACATTTTGGGGTTGGCAAGAGGCTTGGCTCTGGCAGGGTTCTCAGAAGTCCACAGGGATGATCCTAGCTAGAACCCTGGACAGTGGAGGAGAGGGTGCCAGAACTGGCTTTGTCCCTTAGTCAGATTGATGACTATTTTGAATATCACCGTAGAACCTTTGTATGGCGACAGATGGAGATAGAGACAGAGGCTCACATGGGAGCGCTGAATTGAACTCTCAAGGTTCAGTTGAAGAACAGAAGGAGGGAGAATTTGAGCAAAGAAGTCAGGACCACAACAGGTTGTTTCACCCACTGAGACAGTGTGCCTGAGTGAATGGGAGCTTTCCATGTCATTTCTATAAAGTGGAAATTAAATTGTGTGAAAGACTGCTTCAGAGGGAGATTTTACAAATATTACATCTACAATCCATATTATGCTAAAGGTAAATTAAGAGATTTTCATATTCTCAGAAGGCCTACCTCAGCTTTCATATCCCATGTATAAATGCTGCCAGATATGTGTTACTCTTGTCTCTAAACATAGAAACGCCTTTTTGTCATAAATAGAAATGTTCAAATGGATCTACAACTGAACAAAATGCATAGAGGAAACGACATAGAAAATCTCATTCCTTTCTGGTGCATGTACAATGCAATCACTACATCTAACATCCGGGGAATATCACAAAAGAGGGAGTTGAACCAGGACATCTGCTATAAGGTAGCATCTTTTCTGCAAAAGAGGGAAGATGCACCCATGAAATTACAATGATATAGTTGGCTTAACAAGACCAGCATCATGATAACAACATAGATGAGGAAATCACACAAGGATCCAACTCTAGATGAAGATCTTCAGACAATAGTTGATGGTTGAGAGAAGAAAAATTAGTCTCCCATAAGGAAAAATCCTCTAATAGGTTATTCAGTCATAAGTTGCCAGCCTTAAACATGCATATATAAAAAGCAATCAACATTAACAAAACTCAGTAAGGTGTGTATATGTGTGTATATATGTGTTTGTATATATGTGTGTATAGCACTAATATTTATAAAAGGGATCTCTCTTCTTTATGCATACTGCCTTTTTATAACTCCTGCTTAACTTTTCAACTATCAATCATTTTATGATTTAGAGAACTTTGTACATTTCATTTAAGTCATCAGCTTTTCTTTAATTGAAAAGTAAGTAGTATCTCTTTCAATCTTAATTATATTAGCTACATCCTTTTTAAAATTTAATAGAATAATTTAGACAACTGTGTGTATATATTTAGTTTCTAATGTGATTATATTTAGACTGTATTATTTGTTCTCTAGTTTAATTCCAAAAATTTAGAATATAGAAAACATACTTTGCAATGGTAGAACATTGTTAATATTTCATTCAGAACCTAGTAGTAAAGAAATGAAACCATTTATTATCATAGTAAGGAACAAATGAAGATTCTTCCTAATATCTCCACATCTGATCAGAACTCTTCTGTATTTTAATGTATTTCATTAGATTGTTTTGCAGTCTTTTGTTTTTGTAAGTTTTCAACCATCTCTCATTGACTATCACCAAAATTAAAACAAAACTTTGAGAATTTCAGATTTAATTTTAATGAATGAACTAATTTGAGGAGATGAAGTATTGATTTAATATGATATGCTTGGTGTAGACATGAAATGAGTATAGTGATAAGTATGAATTGACTCATGGTTGTCTTCTTTCTTGTTTTATTTCAAGAATTTCTTTTCACTAATGGCTTTTCTTTATGTGAGCACCTCACTAAATTATTACAGGAGCTGAAGTCTGGAAAGAAACCTAGTTAGCCTTGTACTTCTAGTTAGAGGTGAGCTGTAAATTGAATGGAATACCATGAAAACTATTTCTTTCTTCAGGCTCAAAGGGAAAGGCCCTGAGAAATACACCTCTTCTTTAGGTGGTTCTGAGAAATAAGGAGAAGCCTATTGAAAGTGCAATACCATGTTTGAAAAAGGTTGTTATCAATGGCAACATGACTGTGATGTGACATAGAATAATATACCAAGACCTTTCAAAATCAGACAGTTACCACAGAGATATTTTAAGATATTAGGGATTTCTGTAGGTTTTCTCAATGTAGCATTTGTTTTGTACGTGACAGATTCATGTTCTGAATAGGAGCAGTTTCTGAGAAAAATGGGAATGCCATCTTTAGAGCACAAATTATGGAGAGAAACTCTTTCCTAAAAGCTAAAATGAACAAATATGCTGACTGGACCCATTTTCTCTGACTTTTCTTGTCTGCTATCCTGTTATTGTACTGCCTGCTACTAACCCTTAAAACCAGGTGTAGATTAAAAATTCTCACTAGTCTTCTTACATAAGGCTAGGCTCATATCATTTACATCTCCCTCTTGTTTAAAATGAATAGACAAAAAACAAACTATGAATTAAAATTAGTTTTGGATTTTGGGATACCTCTGTTAGAAATCCATGTGTCTTGCCATGGCGTTGGTTTCTGTTAAGAAAAAAATAGTGTTCTCAGGTTAATATCTGAGTGTCATATCTTTATTCATAAATATTAAAAATATGCAGAGGGCTTGTACTTAAATTATAATAATTAAAACCCATGTATCATAAAGCTGGTGTGGTTGTCATTGTTGTCTAAGGTTATTGCTCATTAGGTCATTGAAAATACATCAATATCATGTGATTTTATCTTTTAATGTAACATCAAGTTAATAATGTATAGAAGGAATACATTGGATTGATAATAAATTTAGACACGGTCATTTAATATGTCCTTTGACTTTTAAACTTTGAGGGCAGCTCTGGTTAAAATCATATAACAGCAATGACAATATTTTATATGAAAAATAAGGGTCTACCACCACTCAAGTAATATTTAGGTGAGAATTTATACTATAAAAATAATCTAAATTCTTTCTACTATTGGAAGCTCATGAGTCAGACAGTATGTCATGAATTGTGTAGCTATAAAAAGTGATGGAGAAAATTCCAGCTGATCCTCCCTTCTGTTTTACAAGATCCAAAAGAGCCTGTGAATCTTCTAAGCTCCTCATTCTTCTGCCCTGTGACCCTGCTCCCTGTCTGAGTCAGCCATAAACAGCTCTATAGTTTATTCCGAATACCTGTGCATGAACTCTCTCCTCTGAATAAATGTTCAGTGTGTTGACAGTTACAGGGAACAAAGTGAACAAACCTCTCACAACATTTTCCCCTAGGAAAGATTTTAACCTTTTAACTAGGAAGCTTTTTAACTCTAACATAATAAAAGTAAATACAATAAAAAATATCTGATATTGTCTAAATAAAAGAAAATGTTATTAACTTTAACAAAAGAAATCTGTATAAAATAAGAACAATTTTGAAGTATTAATTACATTTACAATGACCGTCTATTTGTATTTAGCAAATTCTTAGAAAACACTACATTATCTATCCTCACTTGGTGAGTCCAAAGTTTTGTGCCTAATTTTCTTTCTATCTGATTTAAGGAAAACTGTAACTATAACTGCCTACTCTTCAACCTCATCAGAACCCCAAGAAAAATACAATATTACCTGAGAAAAATGTAAGAGCCCAGTAAACAATTCCTAAAACTATAGAAACAACAGAAACATCTGACTGCCTTAGTGTTACCCCAAGATTCTTCTGGAATATTGGGGCATCCATATTTGCCATACTGATCTAGAATATCTTACAGACATTTTTTGAAGCAGGAAATTTTGAAAGACTGTCCTATCTTGTCTTGGCAAAGTTTCACAGTTGCCTACTTTTATGTCCTGTATGTCAAATTTGCACACCATGCTGTCAGCATTTAAGACAAAAACAGTTTATTTTTCCAGTGGTTAACTCTGCCACCAATGTAAGCAAATTCCATCTGAAGTGACTTCAATGTTCAATCCTTTTTGAAGTAAATTGGTACTGATAGGAACAGATGCTTCTCTCTCTCTCAAGAAAATGTCTTATATTATGAAAACATCTTAAGTGCTATATTCTATAGATCTCTAAAGTGTTTGAAAATCATTGATCTATTTAAACTGGTTGACTTTGAAATCATACATAGCATAGCTACATATTTATTTGTTAGATTACTACTAACATGTATTTCTTAATTACCTCATAGTTTATAATAATAACTTTCAAGGACTAAATATATATATATATATATATATATATATATATATATATATATATGAGTTTGTTAAATAAGCTGCATAGTTATAATACCTTAAGTGTAGATACATAGAAATGCTATAACAAAAATAATCTTAAAAATATTTCAGTATACAAAATTACCTTCTACAAGATTAGAAACATGATTGACAGAACACAGGCCACTCTCCCGCACCACTTCCCCCTCTTTTAAAAAAAAATCATGGAAAATACCCATAGTACATTTTTTGGGAATGTGCATGCAGTACTCTAGGCTACTTCTAGCTGGTTAGGGGTGCTGATAATCTTATGGAGACCTAAAGAAAATTTAGAATTACGATCAAGTTCTGACTGGAGTATCCTGTGAGGCTTGATTATCTTAGGCAGCAGTCTTGAATCTCATCTGGATGTAGAGCTCAGACATCCAGGCCATATGTTCCTACCAAAGATTTCTCAGGTGATCTGCCTTGATAAAACCAGATTTTTTTCTTTTTTTTAAAATTTATTTATTTATTAAAGATTTCTGCCTCCTCCCCACCACCGCCTCCCATTTCCCTCCCCCTCCCCCGATCAAGTCCCTCTCCCTCATCAGCTTGAAGAGCAATCAGGGTTCCCTGACCCGTGGGAAGTCCAAGGACCGCCCACCTCCATCCAGGTTTAGTAAGGTGAGCATCCAAACTGCCTAGGCTCCCACAAAGCCAGTACGTGCAGTAAGATAAAAAACCCATTGCCATTGTTCTTGAGTTCTCAGTAGTCCTCATTTTCCGCTATGTTCTGCAAGTCCGGTTTTATCCCATGCTTTTTCAGACCCTGGCCAGCTGGCCTTGGTGAATTCCCAAAAGAACATCGCCATTGTCTCAGTGTGTGGGTGTACCCCTCACGTCCTGAGTTCCTTGCTCATGCTCCCTCTCCTTCTGCTCCTGATTTGGACCTTGAGATTTCTGTCTGGTGCTCCAATGTGGGTCTCTGTCTCCTTTCATCATCTGATGAAGGTTAATATTCAGGAGGATGCCTATATGATTGTCTTTGGATTCACAATAAAAAACACCAATGATAGCCTTTGCTGGAGAGGTTGTGGAGAAAGGGGTACACTCATCCATTGCTGGTGGGAATGCAAACTTGTGCAACAACTCTAAAAAGCAGTGTGGCGGTTTCTCAGGAAATTCGGGATCAACCTACCCCTGGAACCAGCAATACCACTCTTGGGAATATACCCAAGAGAGGCCCTATCATACAACAAAATTATATACTCAACTATGTTCATAGCAGCATTGCTTGTAATAGCCAGAACCTGGAAACAACCTAGATGCCCTTCAATGGAAAAATGGATGAAGAAAGTATGGAATATATACATATTAGAGTATTACTCAGCAGCAAAAAACAAGGACTTTTTGAATTTTGCATACAAAAGGATGGGAATAGAAAACACTATCCTGAGTGAGGTAAGCCAGACCCCAAAAGAGGAACATGGGATATACTCACTCATATTTGGTTTCTAGCCATAAATAAAGGACATTGAGCTTATAATTCGCGATCCTAAAGAAGCTAAATAAGAAGGTGAATCCAAAGACAAACATATAGGCATCCTCCAGATTTTTCTTAACTCAAAATGAATCCACAGCCTCTCATTTCCTGTGGAACCAAAAGCAAATCCTCTTCTCCAAAGTAACATATCTTTTGACCTAAATTTTGAACTCAAGGTATTTTCAAAATACCTGTCTTGGATTAATTCAGCAGCATTTATAAGCAAATATCTTTTAGCAGCTGTTGCTCCTTCCTCAGCATTCAAACAATTCAAAGAGAGCATAATAGCATAGAGTATCCAGATTATCTGTGTGTTTTCCATCTTTATGGAGCTCTATTTTAAACTCTATAATTTTATTTTATTATTTATTTTTAAATATTTATTTATTATGTATACAATATTCTGTCTGTGTGTATTCCTGCAGGCAAGAAGAGGGCACCAAACCTCATTACAGGTGGTTGTGAGCCACCATGTGGTTGTTGGGAATTGAACTCAGGACTTTCGGAAGTACAGGCAATGCTCTTAACCTATGAACCATCTCTCCAGCCCTATAATTTTATTTTTGATTTTTGGCTTTTTGAGATAAAGTTTCTACATATCTTTGTCCTGAAACTCACTCTATAGACCAGGCTGTCCTTGAACTCACTGTTGCTGCTTCCCTAGTGCTTAGCTTAAAGGTGTGAGCTACCTCATCTTGAACTCATAGAGATCTGTCTGCCTCTGCCTACCAGTCATTGGACTTAATGGTGTGTACCACCATGCCCAAGAACTCTTCTTTCTTTTCTATTTTAAGAACTTTAACCTTTTTTATACTCTCCCAAGCTTGCAAATATTTTTAACACATTGTAAGCCATTTAGAGCTTTTCTTCATCTTTGAATCTCTCTTTACTATCTCTCTCTCTTTTTCTGACTACATGGGTCTTTTTTTTTTAGCAAGAACAGTCACACAACCATTTATTAAACACATTCCCGGTGAAATTTTACCTCCATCATCCCACAGTCCTCACAATTCCTTGCTGTAGTCCTCTCCATCAGCACATTTCACCTGAAGAAAACTGAAGTAGGGTGTGACTAAATACTCCGTCCAAGGCCTTACTAATAAAAAAAAAGTAAAAAATCCAGGTTCTGGCAGCACACACCTGTAAAGAGATTGAAGAATCATCATTGTTTGTGGTACATCCTTGACTACATGATGAATTTAAGGAGAGCCTGGGATACAGAAGCTCATGTCTCAAATAATATTTACTAGTCAAGATTTAATTTAAAATCTCTCTAACCCAAGTATCTAAAAGGTATTTTGTACTTTATATTCCTAAAAACACAAATTCAGTTACATAGCAGCAATGATAAGCATTCTGTGGGTTTTTTGGTTTATTTTTTTGTTTTCTTTGTTTAATTTTATTTTTTTTAGTTATTGCAAAAAAGTTTTCCCATTTCCCTCCCCCTTCTCGCACAAATCGCCCCCTCCCCCCACCCCTCTCCCTCTCTCCACTTCCTCCCTCTTGAGAATGAAGAGTAGTCCAGATTCCCTGCCCTGCAGGAAGTCCAAGGTCCTCCCACTTCTATCCAAGACCAGGAAGGTGAGCATCCAAACAGGCTAGGCTCCCACAAAGCCAGTTCATGTATTAGGATTGAAACCTAGTGCCATTGTCCTTGGCTTCTCATCAGCCTTCATTGTCGGCCACGTTCAGAAAGTTTGGTTTCATCCCATGCTTATTCAGTCCCAGTTCCACTGGCCTTGGTGAGCTCCCAATAGATCAATCAGTTCCACTGTCAGTGGGTGGGTGCACCCCTCGTGGTCCTGACTTCCTTGCTCATGATCTCCCTCCTTATGTTCCTCATTGGGACCTTGGGAGCTCAGTCTGGTGCTCCATTGTGGGTCTCAGTCTCTATTTCCATCCATTGCCAGATGAAGGTTCTATGGTGATATGCAAGATATTCATCAGTATGGCTATAGGATAGGGTCATTTCAGGTTCCCTCTCCTCAGTTGCTCAAGGTACTAGCTGGGGACATCTCCCTGGACACCTGCGAGCCGCTCTAGAGTCCAGTCTCTTGCCAATCCTAAGGTGGCTCCTTAACTAAGATATGTGCTTCCCTGCTCCCCTATCCAACCCTCCTATATCCCAATCAACCAGTTTCCCCAAGTTCACTCCATCCTCCCCTTCTCACTTTTCTCTCCCCCTCTCCCCTTACCCCCAAGATCCCACCCCCAAGATCCCAGTTTTTTGCCCGGCAAGCTTGTCTACTTCCCATAGCCAGGAGGATAACTATATGTTTCTCTTTGGGTTCACCTTCTTATTTAGCTTCTTTAGGATCAAAAATTACAGACTCAGTGACCTTTATTTATGGCTAGCAACCAATTATGAGTGAGTACATCCCATGTTCATCTTTTTGGGTATCGGTTACCTCACTCAGGATAGTGTTTCATGCTCAACCTTCTTAGCAATCAGGGAAATGCAAATCAAAACAACTTTGAGATATCATCTTACACCTGTCAGAATGGCTAAGATCAAAAACACCAATGATAGCCTTTGCTGGAGAGGTTGTGGAGGAAGGGGTCCCTCATCCATTGCTGGTGGGAATGCAAACTTGTGCAACCACTTTGGAAATCAGTGTGGTGATTCCTCAGGAAATTCGGGATCAACCTACCCCTGGACCCAGCAATACCACTCTTGGGAATATACCCAAGAGATGCCCTATCATATGACAAAAGCATTTGTTCAACTATGTTCATAGCAGTATTATTTGTAATAGCCACAAACTGGAAACAACCAAATGTCCTTCAATGGAAGAAGGGATGAAGAAAGTGTGGAATATATACACATTAGAGTACTACTCAGCGGTAAAAAACAATGACTTCTCGAATTTCGCATGCAAATAGATGGAAATAGAAAACACTACATGGGTCTTTAATTTGCTAGGCATATGAGTAGGATTAGAGCCAATGCTTTGAAGGCTGGATCCAGCCCATTTCTTAGCGTTCTGAGATTTTAGATTCATGATGGTGGTACCAGCTGGAGCCATGTTTATTGCCACAGCTCCATGGCATTTCAAGGTCCTTGCCAGCAAGCAAACTGCAGCAGTGCACTCACAAACCACACTCAAATGCTCCTCAGTCAGACTGTCTGCTTGACAGAGTCAGCATTTACCCTGGCAGGACTGCCCAGAAAGTTGGCATTTTAAAATGGCACAGATTTTTTTCCCTGCTATTGCTGAAAATCAACAAGCATGTGGTCAGCTTTTTATCAATACCATTTAAGCGTTTCATGTCAGTACCTCTGAAAGAGCTGCAGGGTTTTGCAGCTAAAACTGAGTCAGGAAGCCTCTTTTAAATGAGAGCTCTTGCTTGCCTCTAGCAAGCAGAGCAGACCTGAGAAATTGCTGCTACCAAGAAAGCATGCTTTACTCTATTCTTTTCCATGTTTTCTCAGTCTTTCTGTGGATGCAGTTATCCACATGGCTGCCATTCTTTAACATGAGGGGCTGCTTTTGGGGTTTGTGTCCTGCTCTGTTCCCACAGCCGGTAAGTTCTCCCACACTAGATGTAAGAATTAGCCAATAAAAAAACTAGAGCTAATGGGCCAAGCAGTATTTTAATTAATACTGTTTCTGTGTGGTTATTTCAAGCAATGCTAGCCAGGTGGAGGGGACAAACAAGCAGTCCCTCCCTGCAACACAGAGGTCTGGTTTGATCCCATGCTCATTCATTCCCAGTCCAGTTGGAGTTGGTGAGTTCCCATTAGCTCAGGAATATTGTCTCGGTTGGTAAATCCCTAATGGTCTTGACTTCCTTGCTCATGCTCTCCCTCCTTCAGCTTTTCAACTGGGCCTTGGGAACTTGGTCCAGTGTTCTAATGTGGGTCTCTGTCTCTGTTTTTATCTTTTTGCTGGATGAAGATTCTATGGTGATATTTAAGATAATCATCAGTCTGACTACAGGATAAGGTCAGCTCAGGAACCCTCTTTATTGCTTAGGGTCTTAGCTGGGGTTATCCTTGTGGATTCCTGGGAATTAGTCTAGTGCCAGGTTTCTTGCTAACCCCCAAATCATTCCCTCAATCAAGATTCCAGCATAAGTTATCATGGGTATTTTTGATTTTAGCCATTCTCTCAGGTGTAAGATGGTATCCCAAAGTTGTTTTGATTTGCATTTCCCTGATAGCTAGGGAAGTTGAACATGTCCTTAAAGATCTTTTGACAATTTGAAATTCTTCTGTTGAGAATTCTCTGTTTATTTCAGTACACCACTTTTTAATTGGGTTATTTAGAAATTTAATGTCTAACTTTGTGAGTTCTTATATAATTTGGATATCAGTTCTTCCTCTTCTTTGGGGTTGGTGAAGATCTTTTCCTATTCAGGCTGCCTTTTTGTCTTATTGATGCAGTGCTTTGCTTTATAGAAGCTTCTCATTTTCAGGAGGTCCCATTTATTCATTATAGCTCTTATTGTTTGTGCTACTGGGGTTATATGTAGGAAGTGGTCTCATGTTAACATGCATTTAAGGCTACTTTCCACTATCACCTCTATCAGGTGTGGTCTGATTTATATTGAGGTCTTTAATATATTTACTTGAATTTTGTGCATGGTAATAGATATGGATCTATTTTCATTATTCTACAGTTTGATCCATTATGCCAGCACCATTTGTTGAAGATGCTTTTATTTTTTCCATTGTAAAATTAGTTTCTTTGTCAAAATCATGTGTTCATAGGTGTGTGGATTCATATCCAGGTCTTCAATTTGATTCCATTCATCAACATCTCTGTTTTTATGCCAATACCAAGTTGTTTTTTTATTATTATAGCTCTGTAATAGAGCTTGACATCAGGGATGGTAATACCTCCAGAAGTTTTTTATTGTAGAGAATTGTTTTGTCTATTCTATTTTTCCATATGATGTTAATTTTATTTCTCTCAATGTCTGTGAAAAATTGAGTTGGGATTTTGATGGAGATTGCATTGAATCTATAGATCACGCTTGATAGGATTGACAATTTTACTATGTTGATCCTTCCTATCCAAGAGCATGGAGGATCTTTTCATTTTCTGGTACCTTCTTCATTTTTTTTTTCTTCAAAGACCTAAAGTTCTTGTTAAATAGTACTTTCACTTCCTTGGTTAGCATTTCTTGAGATACTTTATGCTATTTGTGGCTATTATGAAAGATGATATTTCTCTGATTTTTCTCCCAGCCTCTTTATCCTTTGTGTATAGGAAAGTTACTGATTTTTGGGGGGATGATCTTGTATCCTGCCATATCACTGATGGGATTTATCAGCTGTAGGATATCTCTGGTAGAGTTTTCATAGCCAAGTCATGTACACTATCATATTATCTGAAAATAGCGAAAGTTTTACCTGTTCCTTTCCAAGGTAAAACCACTTGATCTCCTTATGTTGTCTTTGCTATTGCTAGAAATTCAAGCACTATTTTGAGGAGATATAAAGAGAGTAGACAGCCTTGTCTTATTCCTGATTTGGATGGAATCGCTTTGAGTTTCTCTCCATTTAATTTGATGTTAGCTGTTGGCTTGTTGTATATTGCTTTTATTATATTTAGATTTGATCCTTGTAACCCTAATATCTTCAATACTTTTATCATGAAGGGGAGTTGAATTTGTCAAATGCTTTTTTGGCATCTAATGAAATGATCATATGATTTTTTTCTCCCAGTTTATTTATATGATGGATTACATTGGTAGTTTTTCATACATTGAACCAGCCATGCATCTCTGGGATGAAGCCTACTTGATCATAATGGATGATTTTTGATGTGTTCTTGGATTTGGTTTGCAAGTATTTTATTGAGACTTTTTGCATCCTTGGTCATGAGTGAGATTGGTCTGTAATTCTTTTCCTTGGACAAGTCTTTGTGTGGTTTTGGTATCAGGGTAATTGTAGCTTCATAAGAAGAGTTTGGTAATGACACTTCTGTTTATATTATGTCAAACACATTGAGAAGTAAAGGTATTAGCTCTTCTTGGAAGTTCTGGCTGAATTCTGCACTAAAACCAACTGGCCCTGGGCTTATTTGGTTGGGAGGTTTTTTATGACATCTTATATTTCCTCTCGACTTATAGGTTTATTTAATTTGCTCACCTGGTCTTGATTTAATTTGCTATATTGTATCAATCTAAAAAAATGTCCATTTCTTTTACATATTCCAATTTTTTGGAGTACAGCCTTTTGTAATAAGTCGTAATGATTCTCTGAGTTTCTTAAGTATCTGTTGTTACATCCCCCTTTTCATTTCTGATTTTGCCTATTTGCTAATGTTCTCTCTCTGCCTTTTGATTAGTTTGGATAGGGGTTGATCAATTTTTTTGATTTTCACAAAGAACCAGCTCTTTGTTTCACTGATTCTTGTATTGTTTTCTGTGTTTCTATTTTGTTGATTTCAGCCCTCATTTGGATTGATTCCAGTCTTCTACTCTTCCTGGGTGAGTCTGCTTCTCCTTTTTTCCTAGAGTCTTCAGGTTTGCTGTTAAGTAGCTAGTTTGAGCTTTCTTCATTTTCTTTATGTGGGCACTTAGTGCTGTGAACTTTCCTCTTTGCACTGCTTATATAGGTTCCCATAGGTTTGGATAAGTTGTGCCTTCATTTTTGTTGAATTCAAGAAGACTTTAATTTTTTTCTTTATTTCTTTCTTGACCCAGTGGTGGTTCAGGTGACTGTTTTGTGTCCATGAGTTTGTAGGCTTTCTGGGGGTAGTATTGTTACTAAATTTTAAATTCACTGCATTGTGATTCAATAAGACACAAGTGGATTCTTCTTTTTGTATCTGTGGATGCTTTGTTACTGAGTATGTAATCAATTTTAGAGAAGGTCCCATGAAGTGCTGAAAAGACAGTATATTCTTTCCTGTTTGGGTGGAAAGTTCTATAGATATCTAAGTCCATTTGATTCATCTGTTAGTTCTCTTATTTCTCTGTTAAGTTTCTGTCTGGTTGACCTGTCCATTGGAGAGAGAGGAGTGCTAATATCTCCTACTATTAGTGTATTGGGTTTGGTGTGTGAATTATGTTTTAGTAATGCTTCTTTTACATATGTGGGTCCTATTATATTAGGGGCATAGATATTCTGGATTAAGACTTCATCTTGATAAATTGTTTATATTATGAATATGAAGTGTCCTTCTCCATCTCTTCTTATGAATTTTAGTTGGAAATAAATTTTGTTAGAGATGAGGATAGCCACACCATCTTGTTTCTTAGGTCCATTAGAATGGAAAACTCTTTCCCATCCCTTTATTTTAAGATAGTATCTATCTTTGAGGTTGAGGTATGTTTCCTATAAACAGCAGAATGTTGGATCATCTTTTTTGTATCCATTCTCTTAGCCTTTGTCTTTTTTTAGGTGAAATGACCTCATTGATATTAAGCAATATTAATTACCAGTGGTTGTTAACTTCAGGGTTTGTTTTGGTGGTAGTGTTTGTGTGTTTCCATTCTTTGGGTTGTGTTTCTGGAGGGTTATCAGATATCTGTGTTATTGTGGGTGTTGTTAGCTTCCTGGGGTAAGGTTTTCTTTCTAGTACATTTTATAAGGCTTGGCTTGTGGATGTGTATTTTTAAATCTGTTTTTGACATGAAATGCCTTGTTTTTTCATTGATAGTGAATGAAAATTTTGCTGGGTATAGTAGTCCCAGCTTGCATCCCTGGTCTTTTAGTGTCTGCAGCACATCTATTCAAGACCTTTGGCTTTCATGGTTTCTATTGAGAATTCAGGTATAATTCTGTTAGGTTTACCTTTATATGTTACTTGACCTTTTTCCTTTGCAGCTCTTATTATTCTTTCTTTATTCTGTATGTTTTGAGTTTTGATTATAATATGGCGAGGTGATTTTTTTTTCATTTTTTGATCCAGTTTATTCATGTTCTGTAAACTTGTTCCTTCATAGGGCTATCCTTCTTTTAGTTGGGAAAGTTATCTTCTTTAATTTTGTTGAATATATTTTCTGTTCCTTTGAGATGGAGTTCTCCTTCTTCTACCCTTATTATTCTTAGATTTGCTCTTTTCATGGTGTTACAGATTTCCTGAATGTTTTGTGTTAAAAAAAATTGTTGGATTTAATGCTTTCTTTGACCAATGAGTCTATTCCCTCAAAAGTATCTTCAACATCTGACATTTTTCTTCTATCTCTTGTATTCTGTTAGTTATACTTGTCTTTGTAGTTCCTGTTTATTTACCCAGATTTTTCATATCCAGCCTTCCCTCAGTTTGTGTTTTCTTTATTATGCCCATTTCGGTCTTTAATTCTTGAACTGTTTACTTCACCTATTTGATTGCCTTTTCTTAGTTTTCTTTGGTATCTTTGAGGGATTTATTAATTTCTTCTAATTTTTTTGCTTGTCTTTTCTTCCATTTCTTTAAGGAAGTTTTTCACTTCCTGTTTAAAGGTCTCCATTATTTTCATAAAGTTACATTTAAAGCTGTTTTCTTCTACTCCTGCTGTGTTAGGATGATCAAGTCTAACTCTTGTGTGTCTGCTGGATTCTGGTGTTACCATGTTGCTTTTTAGGATGTTGGAGGAATTCTTGCATTGACACCTACCCATTTCTTCCTTTAAATGAGGCCAATAGTGTCTCAGAGTCTTGATCCAATCTTTTCTGTGGCTCTCTGAGTACTATGGAGTTTTTCTTGGTCTGCCCACTCTTGGGTCTCCTCAGTATTGGTGCAAGCTCTGTTACAGGCTTCCAAGTAACTTCCAGGCAAAAAGGTGAGCTTGGGGGCAGGGTGGCTTGAAGGAAAGCCAAGCAGCAGAAACACTGCCCACTGACTGGCAAGAAAATCCTAGGGTGTTGGGGAGCATCCCCTTTGTTCTGTCCTGCTGGGAAGGTCCTAAATAGTGTTTGGTGGGCTATCTGGCCCTGTGGCTGCTGACTCACCTCTCTGGTTTCCCTCAGCACTAGAGCAGGCTGTGTTGCAGAGTTCTAAGGGCCTCACAGGTGAAAATATGTGATTGGGGGCAGGGTGGATTGGGGAAAAGCCCAGCAGCAAGAACACTTTCTGCTGGCTGATTAGAAAAGCCAGGGAGTTGAGGAGAGGCCACTGGATTCTGTTTTACTTGTAAGGTCCCAGAGAGTGTTGAATCCAACTGACAATGCTTGTGGATGCTGGCTCACTTCTCTGGTCTCCTCAGAACAGGAGCAGGCTGTGTTGTAGGGTTCCAAGGACCTCATAAGCCAAAATCTACAATCTTCATTTTTAACTACTTGCATCAGACTCAAGCCTGAATCATATACAGGAAGCTAGGTAGAGCCTCAACCTATAAGCAGTTAGCACCCTATATGACAGAATGCTTTATATTTATGAATTGATCAGGTATAATCACATAACTAGACAATTTCCTGATACAAAAGAATAAAAATAGATACTTCCAATGGCCTGGCTGCTTACATCTGCCTAAGATAAGAGTTTTTACCTGGAAACTCTCAGCTTTTTCTATGATAAAATATGATCTATATATGAAGGGAGAATAATTCTCAAGAGTACTTTTTTTAAAAGTACTTGTCATTTTTCTTTTATGTGTGTGTATTAGTGAGAGCATGAGTGTCTTTGCATTACATGCTTGCAGGTGCTTGTAGAAAACAGAGAACTTTGGATTTCTTAGAATTTAAATTACATGGGTTATGAGACTGATGTCAGTGCTGGGAATTGCACACAGATCCTCTGTAGATGTAGTCAGTTCTTTTAATTGTGAAGTCATCTGGACAATAAGTATTTCTTTGCATCTGTACTTTTATATGAAAAGAAGAAGGACAATTTAGTCTACAAATATACTTTCTGATTTGACAAGAAAAGACTTCCTTCTAAGTATCCAGAGCAATTAAGATTAGTAACAAAGGATCTTCCTTTGATACCCATGAATTTCACATGTTTGGCATCTACTATTGTAGATTTTTTGTTTCTTTCTTAATTATGCTTTCATATATTGAGCTGTCAAGATTCACATAGTAAGTAAAAGTTTTCCCCATTAAGAAATCTGACAATTACATTTAAAAATGAAGTTTATGGTTACAAAGGAAAGAATATCTGCCTGTGAAATTTACAAAAGTATCCCAAGTTATTTAATTATTTCTGGCATAAACTTATTCCCAGAATACATACTCACTCACTGCCCACTTGGAACTGAACATAAATTTGTCACTGTAATGTATTGCAAGGTCTTTCTTAAAAACCACAGATGTGAACGTAATTTAAAAATTGCATAACACTATATGAAAGCATGGTTTTGGCACTGAGTTTGATAAGTTTTTCACCCTATTTAAAGTTTTACCTCTAGTTTTTGACTTATTTCCTATTAAAGTTTCTTCAATGATTGGCTTTAATCTCAATTTCTTTGAAATAGATGAAATTTTGCTCTATGTAAGACCCAAAAGTTCTCAAGAGTTTTATCTAAAAATAATTATTAACTTGTTTGCATGTACATTATTTGGTCATTTATTGAAGTGTTTTCTGGAATTGATTTTTCTGAAGTTGTCTTATAGGTCAAAAATCATTAATGTTTTGTGGATTCTGCTGTATAGTATTGCTTCAATAATGTTACAATATTGGGAAATGTTAAACATCTTTAATCTAAATAAATTCATTATTGAGAAAGTGAAGCGAAAATAATACTTTTGACCTGACAAGAAATGACCAAATTGTTACTATATGTAGGAAACCACACACTAATGCATAGATCACCCAAGGCCAATTGCTTTTCTCTTGATTTTTGCTATAGTATGCTGCTATAAAGTGCCATGATAGAAATTTAACATGTTTTCCCAACATCTTCAACATAAAGTACAATTTATAAGTCTGAAGAGAGTTTGCTGGCACTCTTCCAAAAAGATCTTAGACATCATATTTGAGATCATCTCTGTATGGTGCACACGCACACTGTCCTATGTCACCATCTTCACAGATTTGAAGTATAATCAGAAAGAGTGGCTCTTGGGCTTCCTTCAAATAGGGACTTATCTGAAGTTACTTGATTCCCCATTTAGATATTGGGTGTGGTTGTGAGGTTGATTTCTGGGATAATGGCAATCATCAGGTAGTCATGATAACACCCATTTATAAATGACAGCAGTATGCTTGGGATGTAATAGGAGAACCCTTAGATCCTTGATTATATTATTTTGTCATAATTTAATCAATTATTTCCAGACTAATGCTAGAAAAATTATAAACCTTCTCATACTTTGAGACTTACAAGTGATAGTAGGTGAACTTTGCCTTAAACTGTCTTCTCCAGCTAAACTAATCTTCTTCCTATGTACAATTATGAGAGTATTATTTAATGCTGGCCAGTGACATTATTTAAAACTTATTTCTTACATAATTAGTTTCATGTATTAGAAGTGAGAAAATCGTACTTCTAATAGTACCCGAGAAATAAAGCAGCATGAATTTCAAGGCTAGTAGAAGATGAGATTTAATTTGGTTACCATCATAATATAAAAATCTTTGGTCCAAATTCTGTCTTGAAGTTTCTACTTTTTTTCTTTGAGTGCGTAACATGGTAGAAGAGCTTATAGCCAATATATTTGGCATTTCAAAGATTCCATTGCAACTCCCACACGATGGTACTCAAGCTCCATCAAGTCATAAACTCCTTCCACCTATTCTTCGAATAGGGAAACACCTTAATTAATCAGTCCAGTTTAGACTGTGTAAAACAGAAGGTCACAACCAAACATTTCTCACTTTTCTTCCTCCCACATTATTTTTAAAACAAATTTGGATCTAATCATTAATAAACACTTTAGTATATTTTAATTTAGTTTTTACTTTCAGACATAAATAAACAAGAATTCACTTATAGACTTTAAAGTTGCTACAACTTTACTTTATACATAGAACAGCCAGTTACTATTTCCTAATTACTACAAAATGCTTAGGCTTATGTTATAATGACAATGATATCATATTTTTGCCTTATTTATTTTTATATGTAACTAAAACTATGTTCAAATACATATTTGGTTATCTTATCATTTTTATAACTTTTAAAATATTTATTATGTGTGTACCTTTGTGTTAATGTGATTGGAGACACACATGTTACAGTGCATGTGTGAAGATCAGAAGACAGCTTAATAGGATTGATTCTTACCTTCCAACATGTTTGACTCAGGTATCAAATTCAGGTTTTTTTTTTTTATTATTGAGAAAAGGAAAAAAAAGTATCCGCCTCCTCCCAGCCTCCCATTTGCCTCCCCCTCCTTCCACTCTTCTCCCCCTACCCCAAACTCCTCTCCCCCTCCCTCTCCAGTCAAAAGAGCAGTCAGGGTTCCCCGCCCTGTGGAAAGTCCAAGGTCCGCCCCACTCCATCCATATCTAGCAAGGTGAACATTCAAACTGGCTAGGCTCCCACAAAGCCAGAACATGAAGTAGGGTCAAAACCCCGTGGCATTGTCCTTGGCTTTTCATCAGTCCTCATTCTTCGCCATGTTCAGAGAGACCGGTTTTATCCCATGCATTTTCAGTCACAGTCCAGCTGGCCTTGGTGAGGCCCCAATAGATCAGCCCCATTGTCTCAGTGGGTGGGTGCACCCTTTGTGGTCCTGACTTACTAGCTCATGTTCTCCCTCCTTCCACTCCTCATTGGGACCTTGGGAGCTCACTCCAATGCTCCAGTGTGAGTCTCTGTCTCTATCTCCATCCATCACCAGAAGAAGGTTCTATGGTGATATGCAAGAAATTCGTCAGTATTGCTATAGGCTAGGGTCATTTCAGGTTCCCTATCCTCAGCTGCCCAAAGGACTAACTGGGGACATCACCATGGGCTCCTGGGAGCCACTCTAGGGTCAAGTCTCTTGCCAACCCTAAGGTGGATCCCTTAACTAAGAATTGTGCTTCCGTGCTCCCCTATCCAACCTTCCTTTATCCCAATCCTCCTTTTTCCCCAAGTTCCACCCCTCCTTCCCTTCTCACTTTTCTCTCCCCATCTCCCCTTACCCCCATCCCACCCCACCCCCAAGATCCCAATTTTCTCCCCGGCAATTTTGTCTACTTCCCATAGCCAAGAGGATAACTATATGCTTTTCCTTGGGTTCACCTTCTAATTCTTTAGGTTTACCAATTGTAGTCTCCATGACCCTTATTTATGGCTAGAAACCAATTATGAGTGAGTACATCCCATGTACATATTTTTGGGTCTGGGTTACCTTACTCAGTATAGTGTTTTCTATTTCCATCCATTTGCATGCAAAATTCGAGAAGTCATTGTTTTTGACCGCACCGTAGTACTCTAATGTGTAGATATTCCATACTTTCTTCATCCATTCTTCCATTGAAGGGCATCTAGGTTCTTTCCAGGTTCTGGCTATTACAAATAATACTGCTATGAACATGGTTGAACAAATGCTCTTGTCATATGATAGGGCATCTCTTGGGTATATTCCCAGGAGTGGTATTGCTGGGTCCAGGGGTAGGTTGATCCCGAATTTCCTGAGAAAACGAAACACTGATTTCCACAGTGGTTGCACAAGATTGCATTCCCACCAGCAATGGATGAGGGTACCCCTTCCTCCACAGCCTCTCCAGCAAAGGCTATCATTGGTGTTTTTGACTTTAGCCATTCTGACAGGTGTAAGATGATATCTCAAAGTTGTTTTGATTTGCATTTTCCTGATTGCTAAGGAGGTTGAGCATGACCTTAAGTGTCTTTTGGCCATTTGAAGTTCTTCTGTTGAGAATTCTCTGTTCAGTTCAGTGCCCCATTTTTTAATTGGGTTAATTAGCATTTTAAAATCTAGTTTCCTGAGTTCTCTATATATTTTGAAGATCAGACCTTTGTCAGTTGCGGGGTTGGTGAAGATCTTCTCCCAGTCAGTAGGTTGCTTTTTTGTCTTAATGACAGTGTCCTTTGCTTTACAGAAGCTTCTCAGTTTTAGTAGGTCCCATTTATTCAATGTTGCCCTTAATGTCTGTGCTGCTGGGGATATACATAGGAAGTGATCTCCTGTGCCCATCTGATATAGGGTACTTCCCACTTTCTCTTCTATCAGGTTCAGTGTGTTCAGGCTGATATTGAGGTCTTTAATCCATTTGGACTTGAGTTTTGTGCATGGTGATAGATATGGGTCTATTTTCATTCTTCTACAGGTTGACATTCAAATTCAGGTTTTTAGAATTTGTTGCAAATGCCCTTACCTGTTGGTCTAGTTTTATTCTGTTGTTTACAAATACCATGATCAAGAGCAATTTTGAAGCCTCTTTCTTTTCTATTTTTGTGATAAAGCAAAATGATATAGGAAATTTACAATATAAATTATTTATTTTGGTTTACAGGGTCAGAGGGATAAAGTACATGGTGATAGAGAAAAATAACAGCCATGAGCTCACATATTAATCTCCAGTAAGAAGATGAGGCAAAAACCATGGAGAACTGATTGCTATCTTCCTTGGTTGTTCATGTTTAGCTAGCTTCTTATATAGCTTGGAGTCACTGACTACTGCCTAAGGGATTGTATTTTTCTACAGTGGACTGGGTCCTCATTCATCTATAATTAATCAAGACAACCCCCACAAACATACCCATAGAGTAATATGGTCTAGGCAATTTCTCAATAATCTCCTTTCACATGTGAATCTAGGCTGTATCGAGTTTAGAGTTGGGACTGAATACAATACCACTGAACCATCTTAATATTTATCATTATGTTTTAAATGTGTGGCCATTATTGTTTTGGGTGAATTTATAGTAAATAGAATAAGGAGGGACAATTAAACTTTCATAAATTTCCTTTGTTGAAACCTGACCTTTCTTCTCTGAAGAACTAGTCTCTGGGCCTAGGCCATAAGGGTTTTTTGTGCAGATATTACTTTTGACTAATAGACATCTGAAGACCCCAAACCTTTACTGTTCCTAGGATTATTCATGACTTTATTTTTAGTGGGTAGTAAGGGAAGAAGTCGTAATTGCACAAATCTCTGTCTGGAAGTAATTGTAACAATATTTTTTGGGGGAGATGACATCATAACTCTAATTTCTCCAAGATAATCATTATCAATAACTCCTGAGAATTCTTAAAGTCCATTGATGGTAGAGTTTCTATGACTGACTATAAGCCTAAAACTATCTTTCGGTAAAGGGCCAGAAATGCCCGTGGAGAGGACTTGAACTCTCACCTCGGGCATTAGCACTGTGTGAGTGGTAGAACTGAGGTCCAGTCTTGAGCTCCCTGCTATGGCTCTGAAGTGTTCTGCAATGGATTGTTGTTTGCTGGAACAAAGCTGACTGCCCCAAAGATTTGTTTGGGTTTGGGGGCCTGGTTCTGGTCCCTGTACCCATTTCTCTTGTTTTGAAGTTGACCCTGGGCATCTGTTATAGACCTACATTTATTAGCCTAATGTTTTCCTTTTTAACATCAAGCACACAGACCTGGAATAGATGTTCTTGTGGCAGCTACCCTAATATTTTTGTAATCCCTGGCAATATGTCAAAATTCTCCACAATTAAAACATTTGCTTTTATTTTGTTGTGACAAGAATTACTTCACAGTAAATTCCTGCATCGCGGCAGCCATTGCAAGACCTTTCTGATAGGCAGCTCTTATGTATGAGTAAAGGTGTATATATCCTGTCAAGTCAGTTTTCTTTTTATACGGATGGATAGACACCTGACATGCAGCGTTAGAATTCTCAAAAAACAATTGTGTAACAAAATATGTACCTGCATCAGCATTGCCAAATATTCTCCTTGCTGCAGTGATTAGCCTATGGACAAAATCAGAAAAAGTCTCATTTGGACCTTGCTGAATGCTGGTCAGGGTAGAGCTCATGTCTCCCCTAACTGGCAGTTTTCTCCAGGCTCATGTAGCTGTAGTTTGTATCTGGGGAAAAGTCCTGAAGCATAATGACTTTGAGCATCAGTAGCAACATAATTACCTTCCCCAATTAACATATCCAAGGTCCACCCATTTCCAGCTTGTGCATTAAATCTAGCAATTTTTTTTGCTTGCCTGAACAAACTCAGACTTACAAAGGTGATAGCAACCTCCAGAAACGGTCACTCTAGCTAAAGTTTGCCAGTCTCCAGGCATAAGCCAATTTTCAGCCATGGGCTCAACAATTGCTGTGGTGTAAGGAGCTGTAGCTTCATATTGTACAACAGACAATTTTAATTCCTTAAACAGTTTAAAATCAAAATTTACAAGTCCTCCACACCACTCCCTGGGTGTCCAGTTTCTGTGACTCTGAAAGCTTTTAAATCATTTATTTCCAATGATTTATTTAATGTAGGAGAGAGCCTGGATATAGCCGCTTGCAAGGGTAGCTGAAAGTTAGGTCCACTTTCCCCTGGGACATCATTACTTGTTTTTTGCTGTGTATAATCCCTCCAATTGGCTTATTAAATCCAGATGTTCCTGTTCAAATTTTATCTTTTCTCTTCAAAATTTAATTTTATCACAAAGTTCTTTCTGGGGGTCCACTACTGGACAAGCCAAGGGAGGTGCTGTTGGGACTGAGCTATATGCTGGAGGATGATGGGCAGTTACGGCCAGTCTGAATTATGATATCTGGCTGCTTCCTCCTCTAAATCATCCCAGTGCTCCTCCCTCAGATCATCCTGTTTGTGGAGGAATTCCTTTAAAGCTGGATATATATTTTTAATCTTTGACATAACTCCTAGAGATTTTTGTGCTTTTGACATATGTGTGGAAAGAGAATCTTTGAGCCTCTAAGTTTGAACTCTATTTGTCACATTTCAGCATCACTATCAAAGGACATGAGGTTCTCACCTTTTTTTCCCCTTATCCTTTTTGACACCTTGTGTATCATTCTTTGGATTAAATTCCTTTTTGTCTATTTTGCTCAATTTATCTTTTAATAATATTTTCCTTCTGTCTCAATAACATTTGCAACTACAGGATCTTAATGCCTCTGAGACAAAAGTTTATCAATTAAATTCCAAAAGGAAAAGGCCATTACAGGAACTTTTTTCTGGTCCAAATGCTTGATAATGTTCTTTGAGAGCCTCTCCAACTGTCTTTCATGTTTTCTCATCTATAGTCCCATCATTTGGAAACCAGGGACAGACATCTTTAATATAATCAAATAATTCACATAACTTTTAAATTGTAACCTTTACCCCTCATGCCTTTAAAGCATGTCTTAATCCACTAGTAAACACTTCATGCTGGCTAATTGCTTGTCCCATGATCACTGTTTTACTTAGTGAGGTTCAGAAGACACAGTAGGCTCCTGTGTTTCTCTTCACCATAATTGTACTTCACTTTATGCCAGCCTCTCATAACAGCGTTCTTCACTGAATCCCCTGTGCTTGAGCCCCAGGTTGGGCACCACTTTGCCTGGGCTTGCGGGTAAGTCAATGGAGACCCTAGAGGGGGAGTGAGAATGGGATGGGACAAGAGACATAAGGGATGGAGACAAGAAAGGATTCTAATCGAGTCTCACTTATTCAAGGACAAGATATTCCAGGACAAAAACAAATTTAAACAATACGTTGCCACAAACTCAGCCTTACAGAAAATAGTAGAAGGAAAATCACAAACCAAGGAAGCCAGCAACACCCATATTGTCACAAGCATCTGACAACCCTCCACCAGCACAGCTCAAAGAAGGGAAACACACAAACTCTACCACTAGAAAAATAACCAGAGTTAACAACCACTGGTCATTAATATTACTTAATATCAATGGACTCAATTCACCTATAAAAAGGCAAAGGTTAAGATAATGGATACGAAATCAGGATCCAACATTCTGCTGTCTATAAGAAACACAACTCAAACTCAAAGACAGACACTACCTCAGAGTAAAGGGTTGGAAAAGGTTTTCCAATCAAATGGTCCAAAGAAACAAGTGGGTGTGTTTTGTTAGATACTAATATCTAACAAAATTGACTTCAAACTAAAATCAATCAGAAAGAAATGGAGATGGACACTTTATACTCTTAACAGGAACAATTCATCAGGAGGAAGTCTCTATCCTGAATATCTATGCCCCTAATATAAAAGCACCCACATATGTAAAAAAAAACATTAATAGAACTCAAAACATACATAAAACCCCACACTCTAATAGCAGGAAATTTCAACAGTCCTCTCTCACCAATGGACAGGTCAACCAGACCGAAACTTAACAGAGAAATAAAAGAACTACCAGATGTAATGAACCAAATGGACTTAACAGATATCTATAGAACATTCCACCCAAAGAGAAAAGAATATACCTTCTTTTCTGCATCACATGGAACTTTCTCAAAAATTTATCACATAATTGGTAATAAAGCAAACATACATAGATACAAAGAAATTGTAGTAACCACCTGTGTACTATCGGATCACCATGGAATAAAGTTAGAATTCAACAATAATTCTAACCCCAGAAAGCCTACAAACTCATGGAAACTGAACAGTCAACTACTGAACCACCCCTGGGTCAAGGAAGAAATAAAGAAAGTCTTCCTTGAATTCTATGAAAATAAAGACACATCATACCCAAACCTAAGGGTAGGGGAAAGGGGGAAATTCTCCTTGTGTATATGGGTAACTAGGCAACCTAACCACGGTCTAATGTTCAGGCAGAAAGTTCCTAATTGCAACATGCAGAAAAGTCAGAATGTTCAGAAGACAGAAACAATGAAGCAATAACTACTTTCAGAGTTAGCATTTGACATATCAGAACAGTAGGAGAAGCTAAGCTCAACAGGGTGGGTGAAACTGATCCAGGAAGCAGTAAGTCTCCCTCAGACAAGCATTATTCTTTTCTAATATGATTTCAAGTCATTATTATATTTTCATTGTAGTAAAAGTAAGGAGCATAGAAAAGCAAAGCAGAGGGCAGAAAAAATTCATTTTTTTTCAAGTAAATAGTATTTGCTAAGATTTTGAAGTGTTGTCTTTCAAAATTTTAAATTTTTAAAAATCTTACATTTTAATTTCTAGAATGGAATGCTCTGTAATATCTATTAATATAGCTCTGTATTATTTATCTGTTCATGACATTTCTGAAAGGGGGATGATATCAAATGACTAAATTAGGAACTCCTGTAGAAACTAATTATATGATATTAATGCAAGGTTAGCAACTGGAACAATACATTGTTGTCTCTAGGTGTTAATATTTATTTATAATGTAATCTACAGTGAAAAAGAATAACTCAGAAAGGTGAACTTAATAAAACAATGGGCTCTGTACGATTGAGAGAAATTCCTTGATTTTGGAACAACACTGATACTATTATACTGTAACTAAAAAATTGTTGGAAATAATGTATTGAGTTACTAGGGGCCCTGTTTATATGCTTATCTGTTTTGAGAAAGAGTCTCACTTTGTTACCCTTGCTTCCAGTAAATATATGACCATCCAACCTCAGTGTCCCAAGTGGTGGGACTACAGACATACATTATTACCTTCAGCAGATTTTCTCTTTCAGTGCTAGAATGAACATGCCTACTGACTTCTGCTCTTTGTTCTGTGAATTCATATTATTAATATTGAAATGCTTGCTTCTGAAGGACACTTGTTTAATTAAAATTGGCTGAAATACTGTCTAAATGATTTTAATAATTTGATTTGATTTATTAAGAAAACTGTGAACCTTCATAAAATATGATGATTATCTTTATATTAACAATGATATTATAAGGGAAGCAGAGGATAAGAGAGAGTCATATATCTCATGCATTAAAATCTCATTTCTTCAAGATTTGAAATATCCATCTATGACTATGTTTTTGTCCAATAGTTCTCAAATAGTATCTGTATCATCTGATGAAATTTATTGTGATATCATTTACCTATTTTTAAATGCAGAAATATAACTTTTGTCTAAATTTATCCATAAACTATATTACTGTTTATTACATATATAATATGCCGAAATCTGGCAATCTTAACAAAGGGACCACATTTCAAATTATTTCAGTGTTCAGATGCTGATACAACCCTAACAGAGCAGAGATTTCACATAGACCAGAAGTCAAAAAAAAATAAAAAGGGAATGTGAGTAAAGTAGTTATCCAGACAATTAAGTATTCACATATACTTGAAGCAAACTATTATGCCAGAAGTCAAAACAAGTATACTTTTTTCTATAGAATTATTCTTAGAGGACATGAAGAAGGTAAGAATGTCTCTTCATCAGATGCTACTATTCAGCTAAGTTTTGAATTTCACTTAAAATGCATTCCTTCCAGTTGGGTATTTGATCTAGTTAAATGTTCCACCATTTAAGGATATTCAAAGAAAGGAAGAATATATAATACTACCATATCTTAAGTAACTTTCTTCCATACAAAAGTGATAATCTAAAAGAGTGAGGTTTTTGAAGATGAACAACTATTGCAGAAGCATTGCTATGTATTATATTCCATGACACACATCACAGGTTACCAGCACCCTGAGTATTATATTTTTTAACAATAAAATAAAATATAAGGAGATACAATGGAAACCATCACACTGAAGTTAGATATAGCAACCTAACAAAAGGGGAAAGGTCCCAAGAGAAGGTAAAAGAATCAGACACCTTTACACACTCTTTAAAGGAGTTCCCATTAAAATACTCAACTGAAAGTAATAATATATTCACAGAGGTCATGGTACCGACCTGTGATGGCCCTGAGATTGCTGCTTCTTTCTCTGGGAGTTCATATAAGCTTTGATCATGTTGATTTAGAGTTCTTTATTCTCCTTGCTCCTGGTGTCCTCTGTTCCCTCTGTGTACAGTTCCTCCCACCTTCTCTCATCCAAGCTTTCCTGAACTCTGGGGTTAGAAATTTGATGGGATTAACCTGTTTTGCTCTGAAATTTCCAAGGGCTCTTTCTCTCTGTGTAATGTCTGGCTTTGTTTTTTATATTTTTTTCCCATCTGCCTCATGAGCATGCTTCTGTAATGACGGCTGAATAAAGGACTGATCTATTATCATTAGCAAAGCATATATCCATTAATATAGACGAATATCATTAGGAGTCATTTTTATTTTTCCTTTTATTCATTTGTTCATTTGTTTTAGGCCAGTAGTATTTTAGTTTACTCTAGATCTCTGGGCTATCTGGTTCTTGGTCACTCAAGCAATGTCAGGTATGATTTCCTTCTCATGGAGTTGGCTTTAAGTGAAATCAGTCATTGATTTCTACTCTGCAAGCTTTGTACCATATTTTTCAGGCAGAAGAGATGGTAGATCAATGAATTGTGGCTAGATTGTTGTTTACATTTCTCTTTTGTTAGCATGTAGAATATTTCATGCACCAAGGACACTAGAATCCATCGACAAACATTCTATGAAGACACCTCTCAACCTCTTCTTGTTCAGTTGGTTGTGTGATTGGATCTTGCAGTCAGTTAGTGGAGAACAACTATTTTCTTCACAACAACCTAGATTATTTGGGGATTTCCACAGGATTACTTTGTCCAACAACTCAATTGGATGTAACCTATTTCCAGTTGGAAGCTTGATTTGATGACAAGACATAGCTGATTGGGAATCTTTCTCCACCTTTATTTGGAAACTTCAGTGGGATCACCTTCATATCATTTTAGAAGTTCCCACCATACTGTTTACATACCATCATCCCAAAGTTCCTACTTCTATCTGTCTCTCCCAGCATTTCCTCTCTTATCCCCATCTCCTACTTTTCCCACTTTATTCTCCCATTTTTTATCCTCTCCACCTGAGTTCACCCATAAAATCTGTTCTATTTTCCATTCCCAAGGAGATTCATGTTATCCTACTAGTCAATTCCTCTATACCTAAACTCTCCAGGTTTATAGATTTCAGGTGCATTATCATTTATTTAATGACTAATGTCCATATATAACTGTACCCATGCCATATTTATCTTTATATGTCTGTCTTCCCTCATTCAGTATAACCTTTCCTAGTTACATCCATTTATCTCCAATATATTCATTTTAAAACTGAATAATACTCCACTGTTTAAATGTACTACATTTTGTTTATCTATTCTTCTGTTGAGTGAAACAGCTATGATGATTCCAAATCCTGATTATTATGAATAGAAAATTAATGAACATGGAGCAAATATTCTTGTGCCAGGAGGAAGCACATGATGGGTGTATGTCCAAGAGTTATGTATCTGAATCTTGAGGTATATCAATTCCCAAGTTTGTGAGGGTACTACCATATTGATATCTACAGTGATTATACAAGTTTTCACTCCCACCAGAAAAGGATGAGGGTTATTCTTATCAATAACTTTGCCAGAATGAGATGTAATTTGTGTTATTGATCTTAGACATTCTTAGAAGCACAACATGGAATCTTAAAATAGAATTGATTTATGTTTCTCTTATGGCAAAGGGTATTGAAATTTATTTTTTTTAATCTTTTAATTTCAACTACAGACAATTTTCTGCTTAGAACTGCACCCCTTTTACTAACTGGATTACTTGGGTTTTTGATATCTAATTGCTTGAGTTCTTTATCTATTTTTGGACATTATCTTCTTATCAAATTGAACACTGGTATAAACAAAGAACTTTTCCCATTTTTTTTAGACTGATGCTTTGTCTACATCATGGTGTCTTTTGCCTGACACATACTTTTCAGCATTGTGAGGTTAAATTTATTAATTATTGATGTTAATTGCTGGGAAAATGATGCTCTGTTCAGGAAATTTTCTCTAGTCCTTATAAATTTAAGGCTATTCTCTACTTTGTTTATCAGGTTCAATGTATCTGATTTGAGGGTGAGGTCTTTGAACCATTTGGGATACATTGGATAGGTTTATTTGCATTATATGACTATATTAGAAGGCATCCAATTTGACCAGCACCATTTAAGGAAGATGCTGACTTTATATTTCAGTGTGTATGTTTAGCTTCTTTATAAATAATCAGATGTTCATAGTGTGCTGCGTTATGCCTAGGTCTTCAATTTGATTCTATTAATCAATGTATCTGTTCATTAATGTATGATATCTTGAGGACAATTTTCACCAAATCCATAAAAGACTTTCATAATAACAACTTTAAATCTTTGATGAAACAAATTGAAGAAGATAATAATGAAACACATTAATAAAAATTCAGAGAGAGGAATTGGAGTTCAACCTGAAGATCTGAAAATCAAATCAGACAGCACTGGCTCTTTTTTTTTATTATTTAGAAAAGGAGAAAAAAAATAAGTTTCCACCTCCTCCCAGCATCCCATTTCCCTCCCCCTCCTCCCACCCTTCTCCCCCTCCCTCTCCAGTCCAAAGAGGAGTCAGGGTTCCCTGCCCTGTGGTAAGTCCTAGGTCCTCCCCCCTCCGTCCATATCTAGGAAGGTGAACATCCAAACTGGCTAGGCTCCCACAAAGCCAGCACATTACATAGGATCAAAACCCCTTGCCATTGTCCTTGGCGTCTCATCAGACCTCATTGTTCGCCATGTTCAGAGAGTCCAGTTTTATCCCATGCTTTTTCAGTCACAGTCCAGCTGGCCTTGGTGAGCTCCCAACACAATGGCTCCACTGTCTCAGTGGGTGGGTGCACCCCTCGTGGTCCCGATTTCTTTGCTCATGTTCTCCCTCCTTCTGCTCCTCATTGGGACCTTGGGAGCTCAGTCCAGTGCTCCAGTGTGGGTTTCTGTCTCTATCTCCATCCATCACCAGATGAAGGTTCTATGATGATATGCAAGATATTCGTCAGTATTGCTATAGGATAGGGTCATTTCAGGTTCCCTATCCTCAGCTGCCCAAGGAACTAACTGGGGACCTCGGCTTGGGCACCTGGGAGCCACTCTAGGTTCAAGTCTCTTGCCAACCCAAAGGTGGCTCCCTTAACTAAGAATTGTGCTTCCGTGCTCCCCTATCCAATCTTCCTTAATCCGAATCCTCCTTTTTCCCCAAGTTCCCCCCATCCTCCCCTTCACCGTTTTCTCTCCCCAGCTCCCCTTACCCCCATCCCACCCCGAAAGATTTCAATTTTCTCCCCAGCAACATTGTCTACTTCCCATAGCCAAGAGGAAAACTATATGTTTTTCCGGTGTTTCACCTTCTTACTTAGCTTCTTTAGGATCACCAATTGTAGACTCTCTGTCCCTTATTTATGGCTAGAAACCAATTATGAATGAGTACATCCCATATTCATCTTTTCGGGTCTGGGATACCTCACTCAGGATAGTGTTTTCTATTTCCATCCATTTGCATGCAAAATTCGAGAAGTCATTGTTTTTGACCGCAGCGTAGTACTCTAGTGTGTATATATATTCCATACTTTCTTCATCCATTCTTCCATTGACGGGCATCTAGGTTGTTTCCAGGTTCTGGCTATTACAAATAATACTGCTATGAACATAGTTGAACAGATGCTCTTGTCATATGATAGGGCATCTCTTGGGTATATTCCCAGGAGTGGTATTGCTGGGTCCAGGGGTAGGTTGATCCCGAATTTCCTGAGAAACCGAAACACTGATTTTCAAAGTGGTTGCACAAGATTGCATTCCCACCAGCAATAGATGAGGGTACCCCTTCCTCCACAGCCTCTCCAGCAAAGGCTATCATTGGTGTTTTTGATTTTAGCCATTCTGACAGGTGTAAGATGATATCTCAAATTTGTTTTGATTTGCATTTCCCTGATTGCTAAGGAGGTTGAACATGACCTTAAGTGTCTTTTGGCCATTTGAAATTCTTCTGTTGAGAATTCTCTGTTCAGTTCAGTGCCCCATTTTTTAATTGGGTTAATTAGCATTTTAAAGTCTAGTTTCCTGAGTTCTCTATATATTTTGAAGATCAGACCTTTGTCTGTTGCGGGGTTGGTGAAGATCTTCTCCCAGTCAGTAGGTTGCCTTTTTGTCTTAGTGACACTGTCCTTTGCTTTACAGAAGCTTCTCAGTTTTAGTAGGTCCCATTTATTCAATGTTGCCCTTAATGCCTGTGCTGTTGAGGTTACACATAGGAAACGATCTCCTGTGCCCATGTGATATACGGTACTTCCCACTTTCTCTTCTATCAGGTTCAATGTGTTCTGATTGATAGTGAGGTCTTTAATCCATTTGGACTTGAGTTTTGTGCATGGTGATAGATATGGGTCTATTTTCTTTCTTCTAGAGGTTGACATCCAGTTATGCCAGCACCATTTGTTGAAGATGCTTTCTTTCTTCCATTGTATACTTTTGGCTTCTTTATCAAAAATGAGGTGTTCATAAGTTTGTGGGTTAAAATTTGGGTCTTCTATACGATTCCATTGGTTGACATCTCTGTTTTTAAGCCAGTACCACACTGTTTTAATCACTGTAGCTCTATAATAGAGTTTGAAGTCAGGGATGGTAATGCCTCCAGATAATGCATTATTGTATAGGATTGTTCGGGCTATCCTGGTTTTTTTGTTTTTCCATATAAAGTTGATTATTGTCCTCTCAAGATCTGTGAAGAATTTTGATGGGACCTTGATGGGGATTGCATTGAATCTATAAATTGCCTTTGGTAGAATTGCCATTTTACTATGTTGATCCTCCCAATCCAAGAGCAAGGGAGGTCCTTCCATTTTCTGGTATACTCCTCAGTTTCTTTCTTCAATGCCTTAAAGTTCTTGTCAAATAGATCTTTCACTTCCTTGGTTAGAGTTACCCCAAGATATTTTATACTGTTTGTGGCTATCGTGAAAGGTGAAGCTTCTCTGATTTCCCTCTCTGCTTCCATATCCTTTGTGTATAAGAGGGCGACTGATTTTTTGGAGTTGATCTTGTATCCTGCCACATTACTAAAGGTGTTTATCAGCTGTAAAATTTCTTTGGTGGAGTTTTGGGGGTCGCTTATGTACACTATCATATCATTTGCAAATAACGAAAGTTTCACTTCTTCCTTTCCAATTCAAATCCCCATATCCCCTTATGTTGTCTTATTGCTATTGCTAGAACTTCAAGCACTATATTGAAGAGGTATGGTGAGAGTGGACAGCCTTGTCGTGTTCCTGAGTTTAGTGGGATGGCTTTGAGTTTCTCTCCACTTAATTTGACGTTAGCTGTCGGCTTGCTGTATATAGCTTTTATTATATTTAGGTATGACTCTTGTATCCCTAATCTCTCCAATACTTTTATCATAAAGGGATGTTGAATTTTGTCAAAAGCTTTTTCAGCATCTAATGAAATGATCATATGTTTTTTTTCTTTCAGTTTTTTTTATATGATGGATTACATTGATAGATTTTTGTATGTTGAACCAGCTCTGCATCCCTGGTGTACCCGCGCAAAATAAATGCAATGCAGATATCAAAGAATATTTACCACTTTAATGATAAACTTACAGAACCAAAGTTCCAGCGAAGTACAGGTAGGGAGAAAAAGAGAGCGAGCCGCCTCTCCGCTCACCCATTTATTGGCAGGCATTCGCCCGAGGCAAACCCCGCCCTCTAAAGGGGGCTGTCTTAACCCTACATCTCCCCCTTTTGTCTAAATAAGATATAACTAAACCAAATATAGCTATAAACAATAATAACAAATGATAAATATAACAGACAATATTGAAAACAAAAGTTTTGCTAGAGAGTAACTACAATTAAATAATCTTCAACTCCGTCAAAGATGTGAGAAGGGAATAAATATTACTTAACAAATGAGAGATATCCAAAATGTGCAACAAATGACAGAGACAACTGACTGCCTGGGCAATCACCCAAAATCTTGTTTGCAATGTTGAGTCAACCAACTTTGGCTAAGGCCTAACATAACTGACATACCATTCTCAAATGCAAGGAATTTTCTTAGGATTATCCTACCCTGTCTTGGCAAGATAAGACAATCCTGTTTTATATCTTAGTCAGTAGTTGAGGTACGGGTTTTTCTTAACCCAAAGGCCAGTTCTGCCAAGAAGACAAGCTCCCAGTGGAGTGTCTTTGGTGCTCAACGTTCTCTCGGGAGTAGAGTGGTGTTGCCAGGAGTAAATTGTGTCTCGATGGCACAGAATTCTAAGTTAGATTAAAGGCCATTTTCTACAGCTCTTCAAAGAGGCTGAAGATTATACTATCTATACTAAAAATAATCTCTATGTATCTAAAAGACCTGATTAACCTAAAAATAATATGACAAACATATAATTCTCAATACCTATCTAATTTGAAAACTAAGAGAATAAACAATTGTGCAATATATGAAGACAATGATCTTCACCTGTAAACAATGTCATTACTTATCAAATGTAAACAATGTTATTACATAAATAGTACCAGAGGTAGAAATGTACATTGTGATATGATAGATGTATCCATACAATATAAGCATACTCTTATACCAAAATAGAGGTAGGAACACTCACATTCAATATTCAATATATCAGTATACAAGAAAGAGTACCACCATAATTTTCTAAAAACAGTAAGTCACAAATACCAATCATCCCATCAAACCAGTTAATCCCCCTCTTCTTTTTTTTTTAAGAATATACCCCTAATTCCATACAATATCTCCCCATCCCCTCAACAAGAGGGGACGTCGTCCTCTTAGATTGCTTCTAGCTGACATGGGGGCGACGTTCTTCTTAGGGGCCCCTGTGAAAGTAAACGATAGTAAAATTCCCAAATTAACCTTTGACTTAAGAAAAGTATAATTAGTCTCTGTGTGTTTTGAGAAGGTCCGGCCAGAGCGTTGTCAAAAATGTGCATCATATGAAATTGTCTCTTGCAGTTGGTACCAAAAAACAGGTCTAAAATTAGTGCTTAAAAAAATTTCATGACTTCATAAAAACCAGATTGAGTTGATGTTGTGGGACCCCATCTTCATCCTGGAAACTTCAAAGATTTCTGTAGGAAAATATGTTGCTTGTTATGGGGAATTTAAACATTAACAACAAGGACATGTACTGACATATAAAGAAAGACACAGATGTGAGGGAAGGCAAAGAAAGTTTATCAAGTATAAAATTATTCTTATTCTGTCCCATTTCATGGCTCCTGACCTGAGACAGAAACTTTGAAATATCTCTTATCAACAGGCTTGGAATTGAAGAAGGACTGAGCCATAGTCCAACTCCAAAACCAGCTCTACACATTTATAAAGAAGTGTTCAATAAAACATATATATATATATATAAAATCAATACATACAATATGTATAGAATTTTATTGTTGATGTTTAGTGGGTCGTAACTATTTTCCATGCATCAGTAATTAAATATTCAGGGTCCCTCAAATTCTTTGGAGATGAATATTTTCCTGTGGAGATAAGAAAAGAACCCTGCCCCCATCCTGTCAGTAATCCTTACCATCTGAATGTTGGTCATCCCTGTGAATGAATTATTTATTTTTCCAAGTGACTTCTCTTCCTCAAACCGAACCTTTATTAATTTTGACGGTATCCATAATTTTTCCTCACCTGTGGAGATAAGAGCAAAACCCCTTCCCCAACGCAGCACATCTCCTGGCTTCCATTGTGAGGTCAGTACATCCTTGAAATAAACTGGTTGATTTAGTTCAGCAGACTTTTCCATTATCCAATGTCTTTCTGCAGCCGTCGTTCCCTTCTCATTAGCATTGAGAAAATTCAAGGTTAACAAAGCATTATGTAACCTATTTCTGGGGGTGTTTTCCACCCCTTTCTGTTTGTTCAACATATCCTTTATAGTTCGATTTGATCTTTCTATGACTGCTTGACCTGTAGGATTATATGGTATACCTGTAACATGCTTGATATTGTAATGAACAAAAAACCGTTTCATTTTCCTAGAGACATAAGCAGGACCATTATCTGTCTTTATTTGTGTAGGTATACCCATGATAGCCATGACTTCTAATTAATGAGTGATTACTGAATCAGCTTTTTCTGAACTCAAAGCAGTTGCCCACTGAAAGCCTGAATAAGTGTCGATGGTGTGATGAACATACTTCAATTTGCCAAATTCTGCAAAGTGGAACACATCCATCTGCCAGATTTCATTTCTTTGGGTGCCCTTTGGATTAGCTCCTGCTGGCAGTGGCGTTTGGTTATAGAAAGAGCAGGTAGGGCATTTCTTCACAATCTCCTTAGCCTGTTGCCATGTAATAGAAAACTCTTTCTTCAAACCTTTGCTATTAACATGATGTTTTTTATGAAATTCAGAAGCTTGTAGCACACTACCAATCAATAATTGATCAATTTCTGCATTACCTTGTGCTAGAGGACCTGGCAGACCCGTATGGGATCGGATGTGTGTTATGTACATAGGGCAAAGCCTGTTCCTGATCAAATCTTGAACCTGGAGAAACAATGAGGTTAGTTCTGTATCATCAGGTATAAATTCAGCAGTTTCAATATGTAAAATAACTCTTTCTGCATATTGTGAATCAGTAACTATATTAATAGGTTCTTTAAAATCTCTTATTACCGTAAGAATGGCATATAATTCTGCCTTCTGGACAGAATCATAAGGACTTTGTTCCACCTTACCCAAGTCTTCTGATTTGTAACCTGCCTTCCCTGATTTATTGGCATCAGTATAGAATGTACGGGCTCCAGATATTGGAGCATCACGGACTATTCGAGGAAGGATCCAAGAAGTTCTCTTTATGAAGTTGAGCCGCTTGCTTTTTGGATAGTTGTTATTAATGTCTCCCAAAAAATTAGCACAAGCTCTTTGCCATGGTTCATTATCTTCCCATAATTTCTTTAGTTCATCAGCAGTGAAAGGCACTATAATTTCTACTGGGTCTATGCCTGCTAGTTGACAAAGTCTCAGCTTGCCTTTTATAATTAACTCAGAGACTTTTTCCACATAAGTTTTCAGTTTCTTACTTGGTTTATGTGGTAAAACGATCCAGTCCAAGATAATATCATCTCTCTGCATTAAAATTCCTGTAGGAGAAATTTTTGATGGTAATATGATGAGAATACAATCGAGCTCTGGATTCACTCTGTCCACATGTGCCTGTTGTAATTTCTCCTCAATCATTGTCAGTTCCTTTTCTGCTTCAGCTGTTAATTCTCTGGGACTGTTTAAATCTTTATCACCATCCAAGGTCTTGTTCAAATGAATTATTAGATCAGATGTTATCCCAATAGTTGGTCATAAACTGGAAATGTCTCCTAACAGTCTTTGAAAGTCATTAAGAGTCCATAGGCGATCTCTTCGAATTTGTGCCTTCTGTGTCTTAAATTTTTGCAAACCTATTCTATAACCTAAATAATTAACAGAATCTCCCTTCTGAATCTTTTCAGGAGCAATTTGCAATCCCCATTTAGGTAACAGTATGTGTATTTCTTCAAACAGTCTGTTCAAGGTATCTATGTTTGAATCAGATAACAATATGTTGTCCATGTAATGGTATACTATAGACTTGGGATTTCTTGTGTATTATTTGCAATGGTTGGTTCACAAAATATTGGCACAGGGAGGGGCTATTTAACATACCCTGGGGGAGGACGGTCCAGTGGTACCTCCTCGAAGATTGAGAATTGTTATAAGTAGGCACTGTGAAGGCAAATTTTTCTCTATCTTCTTTTTGCAAAGGTATAGTGAAAAAACAATCCTTTAAATCAATAACTATGAGAGGCCATCCTTTTGGTAATAAAGAGGGCAACGGAATTCCAGATTTCAGAGGGCCCATAGGTTGAATAACCTTGTTGATGGCCCTGAGATCTGTCACCATTCTCCATTTACCTGATTTTTTCTTAACCACAAATACAGGAGAATTCCAAGGGCTGGTAGATTCTTCTATATGTCCAGCATCTAGTTGTTCTTGTACCAGCTGTTCTAAAGCCTGTAACTTTTCCTCAGCTAAAGGCCATTGCTTTGTCCATATTGGTTTCCCAGTCAACCATTTTAGAGGCAAGGCTGTTGGTATTTCTGAAGGGACATCAATTGCTTGTTCTTGCACAGCCCTAATAGCCGGTTTTGTCCGTTTGTAATAACTTTTAATATTATTTTCAGAAATATGGGCTCTAGAAGTAGCAGGAATGTTAATTTCGGTATTCCATTGTTGTAATAGGTCACGACCCCATAAATTCATTGCAATATTGGCTACATAAGGCCTTAATTTTCCTATTTGTCCCTCAGGCCCTATACATTCAACCCATCTCATGCTCTGCCTTACTTGAGATAGGGTTCCAATTCCCAGGAGCTGAACATTTACATTCTGAAGAGGGCAATACGGATGCCAAGATTCTGGGGTAATGATACTTACATCAGCACCTGTGTCCAGCAGGCCAGTAATAAAAATGCCATTTACACACACTCTCAGCTTAGGTCTTTGATCATTTATAGAAGTTTGCCAAAACACATGTAACTCATCTTTCTGATTACTATTGCTTGTAACAGTAGGCATGTGGCTTTCTAATTGTCCTGACGATGCATGTTCTCTGCAGAAACTGGAAATGACTGAGCCATGTTTGCCATGGGGGCCTGAGAGACCCCCCCTCTCACGTTTCCCGTCTGTATCAGGTTGCCTTGTCTATCTCTTGTAGACCTGCATTCATTCGTCCAATGTCTGCCTTTTCCACATCTTCTACATAAACCTGAAGGCTGAGTCCTTCTATTCCTGTTATTTCTAGAAGACACATTATTATTATTTCTGAAAACCCGTTGTTTACAATTCCTTTTCATATGACCCATTTTGCCACAATTAAAACATTTGGTATTCTGGTGTCTCCTTTTACCATTGGAAATTGCTTCTTCTACCCATGCTTCAGTGCCATAGTCAAATGTGTCAACATCTAGTGTATGCAAGACCCATTCTTCCAAGGATGCTGATCTGAACATTAAAGGCCTCAAGATCCTTTTGCATTCCACATTAGCATTTTCGTAAGCCAAAGGCTCAATTATTATACGTCTTGCTTCTGGGTCAGGTATCCCTATTTGTACAGCCTTAGTTAATCTTTGTAAAAAGTCACTAAAGGGTTCTCTCTGACCCTGTTTAACTGTGACAAATGATTCCGTTCTCTGTCCTGGGTCTTGTACTCTGTCCCAAGCCCTTAAGGCTGCTGTAGTACACATGGAGAGTATGTTTTCATCCAAATTAGCTTGTTCCTGAGGGTCACCTAGAATTTTATCTGAGGAAATGTCAATTCCCTTCGCCTTTTCCTGCTGTTCTAAAAGTCTAGCCTCTTGCCTGAATAAGCAATTCCATTTTAATTGCGGTCCACTCTCAAGGACCATGGAGCTCAGCTGGAGCCAGTCCAAGGGGGTTGCTCTGCTTGTTGTGGCCCAAGATTTTAGCATCTCTTTAACAAAAGAGGAGTGCATCCCAAAAGACATGACGGCCTGTTTAATTTCTTTGAGATCATTCATACGGACAGGCTCCCATGTATCTTCCTTGATGACCCTAGGGTTTCTGGAACCAATCACCTTTTCTGTTGTTATTACAGGATTTATCCACAGATGTAGTTAAAATTTGCCTTTCTACCCTTTGCTCTTCTTCATCAGAATTTAGAAATTCTTCAATCTTTTGAATTCTATTCACCATTGCTTTTTGTAATGTCTGAATCTCCTGCCCAGAATTATGTTCTAAAGCCTTCATTGAGGATTCTAAAGTATGAAATTTGTCCAGTAGAGATAACTTGTCATCTTTGGACATAATTTTTATGGCATAAACCATGCCTTCTTGTATTGACAATCTTTCCGCCAATCTCTCATAAGCTTTAGACAAAATTTGATTGTCACATTCAGTAGTTTTGATTCTCTCAGTTCATGTTTCAGTTCACACATTAAGGGACTGCTGGAACTTACGATCTAATTCAGCTGTTCCTTCTTCCATAGTAATGAATTTCTCCTTAACATCAGCCTGTACCTTTTCTAGATTTTGCTCAGTTAACCGAGTCATGTTAAACAAAGATTTGTTTTTTTCCTGGAGAACTTCAAACTGATTCTTGAGAAGATTGTTGTCGCTCTCAATAGTTTTCAAACGTTCAACCTCTGCCTTAAGAGATTTGATCATTTTCCTATTATCAAACCAAATAGTGCTAAGGAATATTAAGAATCCCAGGAATATCCATATATGTGGTGTGGTAGACACCTCTTGTAAGATCTCCCAAATGGTGCACTCAAAAAAACTGTTGAAATCTGATGTCATCACGTTCTCAGACATTATTTATAACAGAAAAAATTCTCTTACCTGTAATAACTGGTTCCTGCCAGTGGTGGCAAAAGTGTCCAGTTGAATCCATGTGTCCTAAATCTGAAATAAAATGACTCAAAAACAAAATTGAAACAGACACCAGGCTGATAAGTAAAGAAAAGCCAGCAAAGTAAACAAATCAAAGGGATGCCAGCATTTTTTTGCCGGGGCTCTCAGGCTGCTGTCACGTGACCCAAGCGCTGGCGGAGGTGGGAGGGGAACAGACAGCCCGGTCAGGCAGCACGCACGCAGGCGAGAGAGGGCACGGGAAAAAGGTGGCTCTGGCCGGGGCGGCTTGGAACAGAGACTTAGGCACTGTTAAAAAGGCTCTGTCGATTTCAAACCCGCTGCTTGATACTCTAGCAAGCAGCAGGGAAAATCGAGTCGCTCAGAATCTCGGCTGCTTCAGCGTGCGCCCAGAGAGACTGCTCAGAATCTCAACTTCTTCCGCGTGCGCCCAGAGAGACCCCCACAGCAACCCGGGGTGCAAGAGACTCCGATTTGGGGCCAGTTCTCGGCAAAGCCCCACGGGGCGGGCGCCAATTGTACCCGCGCAAAATAAATGCAATGCAGATATCAAAGAATATTTACCACTTTAATGATAAACTTACAGAACCAAAGTTCCAGCGTAGTACAGGTAGGGAGGAAAAGAGAGCGAGCCGCCTCTCCGCGCACCCATTTATTGGCAGGCATTCGCCCGAGGCAAACCCCGCCCTCTAAAGGGGGCTGTCTTAACCCTACACCCTGGGATGAAGCCTACTTGATCATAATGTATAATTTTTCTAATGTGTTCTTGGATTCGGTTTGCCAGTATTTTGTTGAGGATTTTTGCATCAATGTTCATGAGTGAGATTGGCCTATAATTCTCTTTCTTGGTTGAGTCTTTGTGCAGTTTTGGTATCAGAGTAACTTTAGCTTCATAAAAGGAATTTGGCAATGCCTCTTCTGTTTCTATATTGTGAAATGCATTAAGGAGTATAGGTATTAGGTCTTCTTGGAAGTTCTGGTAGAATTCCACACTGAAACCATCTAGTCCTGGGCTTTTAATGGTAGGAAGGTTTTTGATAACCTTTTCTAATTCTTCGCGACTAACAGGTCTATATACATTGTTCACCTGGTCCTGATTTAACTTTGGTATATGATATTTATCTAAAAAAGTATCCATTTCCTTTACATTTTCCAGTTTTGTGGCATATAGGCTTTTGTAGTAAGATCTAATGATTCTCTGAATTTTCTCTGTGTCTGTGGTTATGTCCCCCTTTTCATTTCTGATCTTATTAATTTGCAAATTCTTTCTCTGCCGTTTGATTAGTTTGGATAGGGGTTTGTCAATCTTGTTGATTTTCTCCAGGAAACAGCTTTTTGTTTCATTGATTCTTTGGATTGTTTTCTGTGTTTCTATTTTGTTGATTTCAGCCCTCAGTTTGATTATTTCCAGTCTTCTACTCCTCCTAGGTGAATCTGCTTCTTTTTTTTTCTAGAGCTTTGAGGTGGGCTGTTAAGTCTCCAATGTGAGCTTTCTCTGTTTTCTTTAAGTGGGCACTTAGTGCTATGAACTTTCCTCTTAGGACTGATTTCATAGTGTCCCATAAGTTTGAGTATGTTGTTTCTTTATTTTCATTGAATTCCAGGAAGACTTTAATTTCTTTCTTTATTTCTTCCTTAATCCAGGTATGGTTCAGTAGTTGACTGTTCAGTTTCCATGAGTTTGTAGGCTTTCTGGGGGTAGCATTGTTGTTGAATTCTACTTTAATCCATGGTGATCTGATAAGACACAGGTGGTTACTAATATTTTTTTGTAACTGTGGATGTTTGCTTTGTTACCGACTATGTGGTCGATTTTCGAGAAGGTTCCATGAGCTGCAGAGAAGAAGGTATATTCTTTTCTCTTTGTGTGGAATGTTCTATAGATGTCGGTTAAGTCCATTTGATTCATTACCTCCATTAATTTTCTTATTTCTCTGTTAGGTTTCTGTCTGATTGACCTGTTCATTGATGAGAGAGAAGTGTTGAGGTCTCCTACTATTAGTGTGTGCGGTTTGATGGCTGCCTTGAGTTTTAGCAATGTTTCTTTTATGTACGTGTGTGCTTTTATATTAGGGGCATAGATGTTCAGGGTTGAGACTTCATCCTGATGAACTGTTCCTTTTATGAGTATAAATTGCCCCTCTCCATCTCTTCTGATTGATTTAAGTTTGAAGTCAACTTTGTTAGAGATTAATCGGGTCACACCTGCTTTTTTCTTAGGTCCATTTGCTTGATAGGCCTTTTCCCAGCCCTTTACTCTGAGTAGGTGCCTGTGTTTGTGTTTGAGGTGTGTTTCTTGTAAACAGAAGAATGTTGGATCCTTTTTTCTTATCCAGTCTCTTTGCCTGTGCCTTTTTATAGGTGAGTTGAGTCCATTGACATTAAGTGATATTAATAATCAGTGGTTGTTAACTCCGGTCATTTTTTTTTTAGTCGTAGAGTTTGTGTGTTTCCCTTCTTTGATTTGTGTTGGTGAAGGGTCTCTAGATGTCTGAGTTATTGTGGTCATTGTTGGACTCCTTGGTTAGTGATTTTCCTTCTATTATTTTCTGTAAGGCTGGATTTGTGGCTGTGTATTGTTTAAATTTGTTTTTATCCTGGAAAATTTTATTTTCTCCATATATTAAGTCTACCTCAGTCTGAAATGGTGATCCTGCCTCAGAGAATCTCAGAATGAGACTGTGTCTGAGCTGTCTCCTTCCATTATATAATATCTTTGTGATTAATGGCATGCACTACTGGAATAGAAAGCATGCACTACTGGGGTTAAAGGCATGTACTACCCAATTTTTAAAGCAACAAAAGTGAGGTTATTGGGATTAAAGGTGTGTTTTACCACTGCCTGGTCTGTAAGACTGACCAGTGGGGTCTGTTTTACTCTCTGATCTCCAGGTAAAAATTTCTTATTAAAATACAAATGAAATGACACTACATTTCCCTTTTTTGTCAAAAATAAAAAGAATGCTATAACTAATATAAGAAAAACTATATGTAATAAGTACAATAACTATATAAAATATATACAGGCAATAAATACATCAACATATAAACATCTTTCATGCTTATGGATTAGTAGGGTTAATATAGTAAAAATGGCCATCCCACCTAAAGCAATCTACAGATTCAACACAATCCTAATCAAATTTCTATAACAACTTTTCACAGATCTTGAAGTAATAATTCTCAGTATCATATGGAAACACAAAATAACCAGACAGTTGAAGGTAATCCTGGACAATAAAAGAGCTACTGGGTATCTCACCCTTCTGGATTTCAGGCTGTACTATTTTATTTTTTCTAAATGCTCTTAAGGAAAAAAATTCCTATTAGCAGATGTAGTCAGTTCTTTTCTTCACAGGAACTGAGCTAATAGGTATCAAAATATGCTATTTGTAATTCTAACTATATGATTATACAAAATTATGGTTTAACATCTTAAGGCAATATTGTATAGTGTGGCTATTTTATACAAGGTTATTAGACAGAATATACAGCTCAACTTAGCAAAATCTTCCAGATAAAATATAAAATAGGAAAATCTGACTACTATTGACTACTAATGAAATACTTACAAATTAATGATCTTTTAGTCTGAGATACTGTTCACTTTTAAGTCTATGATCCTATCAGGTGGGCAGCATTTTCTTGTCTATTCTCAGAGGTGATTGGGTTTACTCTCCTGAGGTTCTGTCCTTAGGATTGCTTAGGTACACTATAGATGATAACTCAATGACCGATTTTATATCTTGCTTTGTCTTGAATAAAATAGGTCTGTATCCTTCAGGTTATATGACTTTTTTTATAATTTTAAATATCTGGACAAAGGAAAAATAAAGATTTGCCTAAAAATATCTCCTTGTCCTAAAACTAACAAGATAATCAACATCAATCTTGTGGACAAGATAGATATGTTCAAGAGGACATCATTAAATCTTTGTTTTTGCCATTTAATACATTGAATATTATCTGTTTGGATAGGCAAATATTACCAAGTAAGTACTTTGTAGAAGGTGAACTAACAGAATGATAGGCCATTGTTCCTGGTTTTATAGCTAGACAATATCATAATTGCCCTGAAAGCTAGTAGGAAGAGAATCCAATGCTTATTTGTACACTTACAATGTGTGAAGCGAGATGTTTAGAAGCAGAATTATAGTCAAATAGGATCCCTCTATGCAGAACTGATAGAGTGAATATTCTCACACTACTAAAGACACTGTTTTAAAAGAAAGTATGGTTTTATATTCATGCCCGAGAAGATCCTTAGAAATGAACATATCTGCCAAGCAGGAGTTGGTTCATGAGACCATGTTGATTTCATTCTGAGGAGAGATAACAGAATGTGACAGATTGACATCCAGATTGTGTTATAGGCTGTAACCTAATTTGTTGTGAATTTTATAGGAAAATACTTTTAACTTATTTTTGCAAAATAACTAAGAATAAAGACACCAAATGTGTAAAAATGTCACTCTGAAAATATGCTTTCCCAAGACTTTTGTTCTGCCTAAATATTTATTATTCTAAACAGGTAATTGCATTATAGAAAGCCTACTGCAGAGATGGTTAGGACTGTTTAGACATGACAGGTTTTACTTATTTTGAGAAAATGTGAAACTCAGACTAAATTAGTTCAAGCATCACTTATATACTACATGGGTTGCTAGGTCAAACTGTGTCACATCTTCAACTTTAGATTATACTGTATTGTTTTTAATCACATTACATCTTTTTTTCCTACAAAACAATTGTTGCTTTGAATAAAAAGAAACCTCAAGAAAGTGCCCATGGACTGTCAATGAGGATGGCATAAGCTCAGCTTATTCTGAAGTCTGAAAAGCTATACTGTGCCCATGAAGTGCACATGTCACATGAGATACAAAAATGTTTTAATAGTTTTTATACCTTACTGGGTAGTGGTGGTAAATGCCTTTAATGCCAGCATTCAGGATGTAGAGGCAGGTAGATCTCTGTGAGTTCAAGGCCAGTCTGGTCTACAAGAGCTAGTTGAAGGACAGGCTCCAAAGCTACAGAGAAATCCTATCTCAAAACAAACAAACAAACAAACAAACAAACAAAAACAAAATAAGTTTATTTACCTTTTTAAAATGTTGTTATTCTGTTAGAAAATAAATACTTGTATATGTTTCATTTTGTCTTAATCTTAATAAACATAGTGGTTTTCTATGTCTTAGGTGGACCACAAAATAATAATGAAGTGTGAAAGATGCTGATCCACATCAAACTAGTACTTGATCATTTTCAACAATATATTAAATATTAGGCAGTGAATTAAATACCTATGGAGGGCAACAGTTTAGATTTTAGTTTCTTACTACTGTTAAATAATATTCAACATAAGATTGAAATGTTCTCTTTGTTATTACTGACAAGGAACACATTGGGAATTATATAATTATATATCTTTTTTGTCTAACATATTTGAAGTATGACATAATATCTGCCAATTAGTAAACAGTCAAATATGTGGAATAAATGAAGAAATGCTTTTGAATTATACTTAATCACAAAATAATTTCTTTGTTTCAAATTCATTTAAATTCTCCTTAAACTAGCTTTTATAATAATAATAATTGAAATAATTAAGGCAGTTATTTAATTTATGGAAACTACTGTTCTCATACATTTTATCATTACACTGATTTGATGGTAGAGGAATAATCTTCTTGTGAACACCTCTACCTTGCCAAAAGAAATGATACTTTCTGCCTGTATAGAAAATTAATTCTGTAATTTTCTGTCAAAGAGGAAACACTGTGCAAGGATTCATAAAGTAAGATTAACACATACAAATAATCAAAGTGTAAATTATTTGGAAAGATGCAAAATTAAAGGTAAATCTTCCTTCCTTAAACCCCTCTATTCTAAAAAGTATTCAATTGATATTTTGAGTGTAATGACAACTTAACTCAGAAAAACCAGTCCAGAGGATTTTCATCTTCTAGGAGGCATATATGTGCAAAATCCTCCTAATTTGAAGTCAAAATTGGTGAATTGTGTCTATTTATTTTACTGATTTACATTAATTTTTTGTTTGTTTTTTAACAACTGTGTTTATGTAAACTCGTCTAGGTGTATATGAATGTATCACAGAATGTCAGAGGTCAGAAGACAATTTGAGAGTAAGCGCTCTCTTTTCTATCATGTGAATTCCAGGAATAAAAAAAAGATCTTGGTGACAAGACTGTCCACCCACTGAGCTGTCCAGTTTGTTTTGGTGTCATGCTTTCAAATAATGGAATGTTGAAAGTGTGGCAGGTTGTTACATTTGTGATATTACTATATAAGATTGCACCTTTAATTTTGCTAGTGAAATTCAATGAATTATCTTTGGTAGCTGAGATGAAGTGGCCATGTGAGATGATCTATGTGAAAGATGTTTTATGGGTTTAAAAATTATACATTGTACATATGTAACACATTTGTTTTATTTAACCATAAACTGATAGACAGTCATTTTCATTTCTTGGCTATTATGAATACTAATGCAAGAAACATCAGACTACAGATGTCTCTTTGACATTCATATTTCATCCCTTTGTTATAGTCAGTAGCAGGATTGCTGAATCATAACTCTCTTTATACTTAATGATTTTGGGAAAACTTCACAGTATTTTCTCAATAAGGGCAATGTTAAAATTTCTTTCCATTAACAATTTGCAAGATTCCTTTTCCTCCATGTTCTCCTCAACACTTACTATTATCTTTTAAACCTTGATTATAGCCATTTTAGCTGAAGGGAAGTGACTTCTTATTGTTGTCATAATTTGCATTACTCCGATGATTAATAATGCTAAATATTATCCTGTGAACTTACCAGTCATGTGTGTATCTTCTTTTGAGAAATAATTACTTACACATATTAATCTACTACTTATTATGAAATTTCTCTTCTTATTCTCATTTTTTTGCCTGTTAGCCATTCAGGACTCAAACTCTCAGCAAAGCTGAGACTGATCTTGAACATATGATCTCTGTGATGAGGGGAGAGAACTATATTCATCTGAGAATATAAGGATAAATGTTTAGATTATTGTTAGGGATTATTTTGGTATAGTAAAATAGTAGTTGTAGGTTCTTTTCCAATATCAGTGACTTTTCTAAGACTTTTCTAAGTAGTAATTGGCTACTTTTCCAGTACCAAGCAAGCAGGTCTTAATTCCAATGACTGAGCTACTGGTTGTGTCAATCTGTAACCCAAGGCTCTTTGTCCCACAACTGCTTTTAAAATAACCTCTCTGAGATTTAATATTAATTGCAAATTGTTTGGCCTATTATCTCAGGCTTATTATTAACTAGCTGTTACAATTAAAACAACCTATTTTAATGAGTCTATATTTTACTAAGAGGCTGGTGGCTTGTTACCTCATATTGTGCTTCTCCAGTGACTGTTGATATCTCCCCCAACTCTATCTTCTTTCTCCCTTTATTCAATTTGACTTTCCCACCTAGCTATATTCTGTCCTGCTATAGGCTTTCAAAGCATCTTTATTCATCAACAAAGAAAAGCAGCACATATTTTCAGCATATAAAAGGGAATCCCCCATCACCAAGATATTTGTATTACTACCATACCATTAGGGTTATCATACTACACTGTTGTTTATGTGCATTAGGGATGGGAATAATAGAATACACATTATCTGATCGGGGGAGGTAGAAAAAGGAGGGTTAACTAGGAAGAATGGGAGATAAATTTAGAGAACATTATAAATGATATGAGTGAATCAGATGGTAATCTGCAAGGCTGGAACATTTTTATCTTAAAATTTTGATGTGAAAAAAAGGAAAAACCAGTATTGTAAAATTTTGAGATTTTTAATTTACCTTTATTATACATGATATTGATTGCAAAGATTCAGCATTAAATAACTGGACATGAAATTGTTATAATATATCATCACAACACAGTCATGGTGGCACATGCCAATCATCTTAGCACTTGGGAGGCTGAGGCAAGAGGATTACTATGAGTCTGTAGTCAGCCTGCACAACATAGTAAATATTAGACCAGTCAGAGCTACAGAACAAAGAAGTTTCTATCTCAACTATCAAGGAAAAGAAAACTAGCCAACCAACCAATCAACCAACAAAATGCACAAATTCAAAATAATAAAGAGAACAAAAGTACTTGGTAAGGCAAAGCTGTCTTATCTTTTATAAACTGATGTTTGTTTTCTTCTTCTTTTTTGTGTATCAGGTTTTGTCTACATTCCTACCTGATTACCCAATGTCTAAGGAGGCCTGAAGGGGCATCAGATGTCTGCAACCTGAGGTTATAAACAATTGTGAGCTGTCACATGGGTGCTAGGAATTTAACTCAGGTCCTCTGGAAGAGCAGTTAGTACTCTTAACTACTAGGAGATCTCTCTGGCTATGTATTTTTCTTTAAGTTAGAACTTATATATAAACATTTCATTTTAACCCACATACAAAACAAAACACTCTAAGAGTACATCTTTATATTGTCTTATTTTAATTTAAATTACCATACTTTAAATAGTAATGTTAATTTTATCTATACTCAGACTAGTCACTGCCACTTTGTTTTAATTAATTCTTCAGAGAAAGAATGATTTATATTCATTGTTTTCCTTCTATATATTTCTGTTGACCACTAATTAAAATACTGAAAGTTCCCTTAAAATAAATTAATGTCAGTGGCATCAAATGAGGTACTAATGCATATTTTTATTATATTAAGACTGGCATTCATCTAGCTCTTAATGGGCTTTGTTTGGTGGATACAGACATGAGTGCTTTATTAGGACATTTTAGTTCATGGTTGGGATTTAGTACTCCTTCTACAAGGGGTTGCTTACCAGAGATGTGGTTGTTCAGCTGTAAGGATTTACATTCAGTGGTCTTTACAGGGACTTTCATCATAACAAACCTATTCCACATGTCTAAATTTGGCTAAATACTGCCTACTGGAATGTATGTACAAGCTTTATTCTCTCTCCCTCCCTCTTCTTTTGTTATAGTTTGCTGAAGTGAAATTTAGAAGGATTTAAGATATAAAAATATTAATTTTTATTTTTGTGTCTGAACTCTGTTGCAAGAATAATAAGAATTTACCCTTACTGTTTGAGGGGCAAAAAAGATAGGTTTCAAAGTACTTCCAAGAAGTCTGGAGAGTTGGATATGAAGAATAAGCAAGCAGAAGAAATGTTAAAGAACCTCCAATCTTCTTCAGCATGAATACTATTGCTGCATGTCTGGGCACTGATGTTGTGATTGACAATAAACCATTTCAAATTTTAGGGAACAGATGTTATTACTATGAGCTCTCTTTATGTTCCCTATTTGTGTTCAGAATCTTCACTGTGCTGTAACTATTATAAAGGGATTTAGAGGTGGGTATCCTCATCAAGGAGTCTCACAGACTTGCCTGTCTTATTTAATTGGAAAAATTTGTTCTTAGTCTGGACTGTGCTTCAACATCTCTGCATAAGAATGAACTGATTTTGCAATGGAAATGTTTTCTTTTCCTACCAAGATATAGGAAGTAATAGATTCACTAAACAAAAGAACTGTTTGATGAGGGTTGAGCTTCTTTTTTAGCATATGGAGACTATTTTAGAAATACACAATAATCAAAAATGCAAAAAAGAAACCCACTAACCATGCTGTGCTCAATCCCAATTCATAATCTATAATACAGCCCAATACTTAAAACTCTGGGACCATCATGGAAGAGGGTCAGAAAGATTGTAAGTGCCAGAAGACCAGCACATTCTGGACATTACGAGGAAGCTGCACTCAGAAAATTTTAAGTGATATATGTGCCTAAGCAGGACCTATGTCATGTAACAACAGCACCACTTAGTATGCCAAAATGAATTCAATGAGGTTGTGGGTGTCACAAGACTTCTCGGGGATGAATCCTCAGATATGTAATCCAAACATATGTAAGACTTAAATACATACATACATGAACAACACAAAATGGACTTAGTGGGCTGTGCATGTTTGTAACAATGATAATTAAAGAAGTTGAAGAAAAGATCATGACTGAAAAGGAGGTACGAGGGTACCTAGGAAGAATTGAAGAGGACAAGCAGGGGTTTGAAAATCAGGTAAATATAGGACTCAGTAAATCAGGTAAATAAATTCTGAAAAATGGAACGTCTATACTGTAAAAAAAAAAAAAAGAAGTTTTTCAACATGCCTCCTTGTTAACAAGAAGACATATATCATTCTCATTATATTTTACCTGGAAACATGAAACATTATCAGTCATTATATCTTGATAACTGTCATAATATTAAACTAATATCTTGTAATTAAAAATTATTTTTTCTATGAAAACTTTAGCAAATATGGGAAGAAATTGGAAGAGAATATGATAAAATCATTGTATCTTGATGATTGTCATAATATTAAATATCTTATAATTGAAAATTCTTTTTTTCTACGAAAACTTTAGCAAATAGGTGAAGAAATTGGGAGAGAATATAATAAAATATAATGTATAGAGTTATTTTGTATTATCCCATTTCTTAAAAATTACTAAAATATTTTAAAGTGTTTTAAAAGTAAATCTGTAGTTATGTGAGAGAAGTATTTTATTTAAAAGTTAATTCTAGTATCTACGTTGGCTAAGGAAAACATGTTGTTTTCCTCCAGAAAATGTTAGTAAAGAAAGAAAACTTTCCTGGTACTTTTCTAAGAGAGACTAATGTAAAATAAGAGAAAAACTTTCTTTGTCTGAAGGAAAGAAATTATTGAACTGAAAGATTTTATACGGAGAGAAAACCTTGGGTAACTCAGAGTTGATATATTTTTCCCCAGTATTTATTCACATAAGAGCTTGTTTAAAAAATAACTTTGGATTCGTTCTGATGGAATATTCCCTGCAGATGGATTTTATTCCTTGCCCTTGGGCTTCTTGACTGCAGTCTATCTTAGGGGGAAAGCACTAAACTTGATAACAGGGAGATGGGAATAAATAGCACATCTAGTAAAGGGTACTTCAGTTTTCATTTGGCAAATATTTATTAATGGCCCTCTCTAGAAAAAAAATCATGTATACAATTGTTGAAAAGTGTACAATGAAATGTAACCAGAAATTATAGCCTTATAAATATATTGTTGTAAATATACTTTAATAAAAGGAAAAAATAGGAGCCTCTGTGGGAAAATTTTAGAAGGGAATAATAGGAAACAAATGATAAATTAATAAATGGAAAAAATCAAGTGGGTATGTTATAATTGAGACAAGGAGGAGAAATAACAAGAGGGAATGCTTTTAAAGTTTATGGACTATATTACTTTACATGTACTTAAAACTGCAAAGAATGTACATGCATGCACACTTACCCATAAACATAGTTTAAATAAGATTATGACACTTTTGATGATAATGCTCTTCTCAAGTGTCATAGTCTATTAAAAAAAAACACCAGTATCAGGCATGATGAGCATCCTTTTGAGTAATTTTTCAGGAGAGTCCAAAAGAGTCCTGAAACAATCTATAAGCTACTGTAACTGCCCTTGATTGCCTTAGAGTAGCTGAAGGTTTGTTTCTATTCCTGAAGACACCAAGCACTTTGTACATAGAAATCAGAGATTTCAAGCTTAATCTAATCTGAAAACATTTTCCTCAAGGACTAGTTTTCATGCAATGGAAGGTGCTATGTAAGCTTCCAAGAAGTGAACCAGAAATAGTTTTATCCATTTGGAATGTCTCGAAACTATAGCAATGACCAGCATGACAAGGTATTTCTTACGGTGTTTTGGTGGCACTTAGATCTTTGTCATAATTCAATATAAGGCTTGATCAACAGAGGAGAAATCATGCCTAGTACTGCAAATTCTGTCAACTACCAATGACTTGTCATTTATGAACTTTATACATATGCATATACCCATAGATAGTGTAGCTCTCACCTCCCATCAAAGAAATTTATTTTTTGCAGCACATGAAAACAGTTACAGCAAATCACAACTGGTCAAAATGCAAGAAAGAACTGATCATAAGGTGCCCATCTTCAATCTATACATCTACAACAGAAACTCTATGCTTAAGTCTCAGAGAACATTGCAAAATGATATGTGGAAAGATTGTAAGAGTTAGAGGACCTGGAAGAAAACCATGTAATTGTGTCTTCCTGATGGTATAACAGGGAAGATGCATCCATAAAATTTCCACAGTTTGGATGCCTAAAAAAGGCCTAACCCTAGTTTTTAGAATTAGCAATTCCTGAAGATACAATATAAGCCAAGAAGATATTGAGTAAATATGAAAGCCTTTTAGTGTGTAGTATGAGTCAGGGCACACAGGCAATTATAGGGAGAATAGGCCATGACAGCGAAGCAGTTCAAGTGTGGCTGAATTCACTGTCCTGAGAACAGTAGAGATATACTGAAATAATTTAGTAAGGTAAGAACCAGATTGTACATGTATTGTTTATTTAAATGCAGAGAAGTAGCATGGTAGAACAAGATGGTAGGAATGGAATAGATACAGTGACAGTAATTTTATTAGAATAATATCATGCAAAATTAAGGATGTGGGAAATAGAATGGATTTTAATGATATGTAACAGAGTAGTTTAATTACACTGATTGTTTGTAAAGGGATCAGCAACTATTTCCAAATGCAATTTAACCACTAATAAGAAGAGTTCCCTTATAAACACAGGGATTACTTTAGGGAAATTACAACAGGTTTAACTTTGGTTATCTATCAAGAAAATCTTCCACAGAGAGATTGATGTATTTTTGGCAACAGTCTGTGTAGGGTTAGATCTTGAGGTGGATTTAGCAAGATCTCAGATATTGTTTAGGGAAGGAGAGATTTTCTGGTGACTTTGTGAGAATAATGTAAAGAATGGAACTCTAAGCTTCAACAGAAGATTAGAAGGTTAAGAGATAAACTCTGTGAGGCAAGCATGTAGGATCGAGAGGAATCCTTATTCTCACATTTTATCAACTCCTATAGTTTCGTCACTTGTTCTTCCCAAAAGAGCTGACCTAAGTTCTGTTCCATTTCACTATTTTTTACATATTCTTGCCTGCATACAGAATGGTTCTGTCCACTTCCTGATTTATGTAGGAAGCCTATCTGTTCCTTAAACCTACCCATCCCACACACAGCTGTCTACTGTGCTGCCACATTATGAGTGAATATGTTACTATTGTGATATACTGGTTCTTACTGCAGAAAGATTTTTGTTAGGTACTCTTTTCTAATGAGAAAATATGATGATACCAGGAAATATTCTGAGTTATTAGAATTTATGGAGGACAAAGTGCTGCTGGCATCTGGATGTTAGACTTACAGGATAATGCTTAGTTTCCTACAGAATGCAAAGTATCTGTCACTCTTGTAACAAAGAATCTTTCTGTCCAGTATGTCAATAATGCCAGGACTGAAAAGCTCTGATAATGTTTATTTACTGAAAACTAATATGTCTTTCTCCAGTTTGACTTTTGAGTTTTCTTTAATAGGCTACAGATTTTGGTGATAAAGAAATAGTTCTGTGTATTGAATCTCACATATACCATCAAGGAGAAGCTCCTGGAAAGTGGAAGAGTCTCAGAGATAACAAGGATGGTGTTCTTGAAAGACAAAGAGTTTGCCAGTATCAGCTGATTAAGAGCTCTCCTGAGGCCGGAACTCACAGGTGCTTTTAGGACGTAGTGTGTAACATTAGCAGTGAGTGAGAGGATGAAACTAGTGTTTGCCTTGAGGAAATGAAAGAAACTAAGAGAATTAGATGCTGGATTCTCTTTCTGAATCTTATGGAGAGAGCATAGAATGGGAAAGTAACTGAATTGTGTAACACAGTGGTGGGAAAGTGATGATAATATTTGTTTAACAAACAGAGTTATAGAGAAAGGTTATTTCTGGACAGGAAAATAAAGAAGTGTCTGAAACAAAGTCCTTGAGTGCACCTGAAAGGAAAATGCCAGAGGACATTTGAAAAGATGTTTTCCTTAAAGAGAAGGATTCCTGTTGCAGGAGGAATTGGAGTAAGTAAACAGATACAAATGAGTTGGCTTTGCTTTGGTGACAAGAGAAGAAAGGGGTAGAGGGTATCTCTTTATAGCCCCTTTCTTCCTTGGTAAATATAAGGTAAAAGGTAGCATCATTTTCCAGTACCACAAAGTGAGTGGCTTGTTGGTGAGGCTAGGATGGACTGTGAGTACCTAAAAACTAAAATTAAAATGGGAGAAGGGGCAAGTAGGGGCAGTAACTGTTGCAGTACCTGGAAACCTAAATAAAAAGATGAATCATTTCATTTATAGTCTACCATCAATTCTATATAGAAATCTCGAGGCAGAGAGTGAGTGGGATGATAATATTCTTCCTTTTCTGCTGTCTTCTTACTTTCCCATGTGTAAATCTCTGAAGGCATCCTTTAGGAGTTTGACTTTTCTCCATAAACATGCCATCTATCATATAACTGTATACTGCTGTCTTCCCACACTGTTGATATTTATGATATTGGGCAGATAACCTATCTCACAGATAGGGTCATCATATCTAGAACACAGCCATTGGCAACAATATACCTTTCATTAGTGATTCAGGAAGTGTGTTTACTAAATGTAGTATTCTTTATACACCAAGTTGTTGGGGTTTCTATCAGTATAAGTAGATCTGAAATAAGTGTCATAATGATGTGCCTAGGAAAAGGCAGTCCTGAAGGTAACCATCTGCTTCACCTCCTTGCAAGTATGACTTTAACACTGCTTTGATCCACTAGTTTGATTTTCAGAAATGTTCCTCACCTCTTTTCAGGATCATAACGCAAGGCATCTGGAATGTTTTAATCTGCACCTCCAAATGCTTGCAAAGGTAATAACATTATTTTACTCAATGGAAAATGTAATAAACATTGATACTCAGTGCGCATTCAAGCTTGCCTTTCCTCATTACACAAAAATGCATGCTAATGACCACTGGATAATTAAAATTAAACAACATTCAATAGATAAACAAATTAAAACAGAGAAAAATTTGTGCATGCTTCCTTAAATAGCACACATCATCAAAGAGAACACTTCTAATTATTGAAGAGTATTACAAGAGCTATTGAAGGAGCAATTGATACCCTTTAGGATTAGTGAAATGAATGCCATTTGTTTACAAGCTACATTCTTTATAATAGTGAAGAAATTATAAAGAGCAATTGCATTAAAGACACGTAAATCTTACATATTGATCAGTATTTGTAGAACAGTATCTCATGACCCTATAGTATCAGATTTTTAAAATTTATTTATTTATTAAAACTTTCTACCTCCTCCCCTCCTCCCATCTTTCTCCCACTTCCCCCCCCCTCCCTCTCCCACACTCTCCAGTCCTAAGATAAGTCAGGGTGTCCTGCCCTGTGGGAAGTCCAAGGTCGCCCCCCCTGCATCCAGGTCTAGGATGGTGTGCATCCAAACAGACTAGGCTCCCAAAAAGCCACTACATGCACTAGAATCAAACCCAGTGCCATTATCATTGGCTTCTCAGTCAGCCCTCATTGTCAGCCACATTCAGAGAGTTCGGTCTGATCACATGCTCTTTCAGTCCCAGTCCAGCTTGCCTTGGTGAGCTCCCATTAGATCAGTCACACTCTCTCAGTGGGTGGACGCACCCCTAGCGGTCCTGACTTCTTTGCTCATGTTCTCCCTCCTTCTACTCTTCTCAAAGAATAAACTCAAAATCTCAAACTATTTATGAGAAAATTATCTACAATATAAGCCACAAATGAAATGTTAACCAAAAGCCACAAAAAGATAGCCTTTTGTCTCTACTAGAGTATTATCAGAAATACAAAACAAGTTCTTGTGAGAAGGTGAAGAAGCAAGAATATTATTGGTAGAAATGCGTTGTACAACTTCTATGGAGAACATCCGTGGAAGTCTAATTCTATAGTTACTTCAAAGAACTACAGATGCATCCACCATACTAGACTAACTTCCTGCTATTGGATGTGTGTGTGTGTGTGTGTGTGTGTGTGTGTGTGTGTGTGTGTGTGAATAGATAAGTGTTTTTTTGTTATGGTAACACATGTATTATATATAAAACTATACATGAGTCAACACACTCATATAAGTGCATGATATCAATGTATATGTATGTGCACATATATGTATATGTATGCGTTTGTAAGCATGTACATATATGAGTGTGTGGACTCATTTTCATATTTTGTGGACTTATTGAACATATATATGTATATATACATACATTTATATATAATCACAACAAAAGGACACTGTTATTTCATTTATTGTTGAAATTCTCAGAACAGTTAAAATATGAAACCAACTTAGCTGTCCCTTAGCAAATTAATGAATGAGTAAAATGTGAATATTCACAATGGAATAGTATTTAGACTTTAGAAAGTAGACTATAATATCACGTCCAGCAAATGGTTGGAGCTAGGGCACACAATGCTGTAAGAACTCAACACAAAAGACAAATACCACATGAACTTCTCTTTCATACTCAGGTATTTTTTTATACAATCCACCTAGATATAGAAAAGTGATTAATAGAGTACTGGAAAGATGAGAAAATGGAGGAAAGACAGAGGTAGTATAACAGGGACCAAAGCACAGCCAGGAAGAAGCACATTCTTATAGTCTGCAGAATATCAGATAACTACAATCCTTCAGTCTAGTTAGTTTATGGTTAGGAATGACTAGAAATACTCAACAGTTCTGATCAGAATAATGTCTTTCTTTTTCAGAATTTTCCTATGCACTATGGTTCATTTACTTTTATTCATGAAATTTAAAGTTTCAGGTTTCTTGAAAATTCCTGTTGATTCTATCCTTCCTGCCAAGAGTCTTAAAATAACAAGTGTTTTCTGCCCTGTGGTAAGTCCTAGGTCCTCCCCACTCCGTCCATATCTAGGAAGGTGAACATCCAAACTGGCTAGGCTCCCACAAAGCCAGCACATTACATAGGATCAAAACCCCGTGCCATTGTCCTTTGCGTCTCATCAGCCCTCATTGTTCACCATGTTCAGAGAGTCCAGTTTTATCCCATGCTTTTTCAGTCACAGTCCAGCTGGCCTTGGTGAGCTCCCAATAGATCAGCTCCACTGTCTTTCCTGAGAGAGAGATATCCAGTGTTCCCGGCACTGCAAGTCTCCATTTGCCAGGGTTTCGGCCAAAGGCTAGACTGCACAGGGCTGACCCATGATAAATACACAGACTGCAGACATGCGCCCACCACAGCACAGGGGCAAGTGCGGTCGATAGCAGCAGAAACGTGGTCTTAAGAACAGTCTTTAGGAATGAGACTATCGTACATCAATACAAGCCTTGAGCCTCAAAGCCAAATCCTCCCACTTGAAGTACAGTCTACAGACCTATAATAGCCAGAGGCCCACCCTCTCCCTGAGACAGTGATATACAAAGTGTCTAAGCAAGAGGGTGTTGCGGGAGGTCCTTCCTCTCCTCCAGCCTATAGCCGCTGAGATACCAGCCCATTGGGGCATGGTCTCTCTCCCTTTAAAAAAGCGGCTACTTCCCTTCTTGCCCCTTTTTGCTTCCTGCTCTGTTTCCGGCAACTAGACTCCTTCCTGATTGCGCAGAGGGCTGTTGTCTGGGACAGTTATCTGTAAGGTTTTGCCCCTTTAAATAAATATCACCCTATTAATCATAAAAAAAAATAACAAGTGTTTTTTCATGGCTCCTAACAGATCACTTTGAACAAGTGTTTCTGTTTAAATTTGGTGTACTCATTATAAATATTTATGAGAAGTTAATTTGAGTTAGGTCATTTGATTTTTCCAATCTGAAAATAGGGTTTCCAGTTAAAATCCAGGGCATCCAATTAATTCTTGTTAAATGATAAATAATTTGTTATGCCAAATGCAGTATGTGAAATGTATTTGTCCCACATAATTTCTAAAACAAGTTTTGGCTGGAAATAATTTATTGTTTATTTAGATTTAACTCAGCATTTTGTAATATTCTTTGCTGTACTAATGGTGCTGACTGGAAATGGGCATCGGGAACTCAAACCTGAGTTTTTATTGCAGACACTAAAATTTAAAGATAATGTCTTTTTTTTAATTTATTTATTTATTAAGGATTTCTGCCTCCTCCCCGCCACCACCTCCCATTACCTTCCCCCTCCCCCGATCAAGTCACCCTCCCTCATCTGATGACAGCCAAATTGACTAGGGTGAGAATTTTATTCTGAAAATAAAAGTAAAATTTATGTGAAAATTGAGGAATTTGGAAATAATATTAAAGGTGCACAAAATCAGGAAAGCAAATACCTCATGTTTTCTCTTATCTATAGATCCTATCTATATATATTATATGATTATCTCTAATTCACATGCACATATACATGATATAGATGATCTGTATATGCACACATACACATATGATGCTGGTGTTGGTACTGGTGTGTGTGTGTACATATATAGAGAGATAAGGGGTTAGGTATAGATCATGGGAACCATGGGAAAGGAAAATAGTTTTGATGAAGGAGGTAGATATTAGAATGAATATGACATGTAAGAGAAATGAAATAATTGAAAGTGGAGTGATATCTATAGACAAAGAGGATAGAGGATAAAGGACAAGAAAGGTGACCAAAAAAAGTTATGTGTGAAAAATGACATAGTGAAACTTATTACTTTGTATGCTCACTTAAAAATTTCCAAATTTATAATAGTTAACCCCAAATCAAACAGATACCATATATATGGACATGTACACACAGAGACACACACACCAGTACCAACACCAGCACCACCACTAAAAACAAGAACAAGAAAAAAAGTAATTGCTAAAAAAGATGATGCACTTTGAATCTGGAAGAATTTCTGAGAGTTATGTCTAGGCAGAGGTAATAGCAAGACGTTGAAAAGAAAACTAGTATGCTCATATGGTGTCATGATATTGGGTCATGTTGGAAAGTTATGGAATATTTACTCTGTAATAAAGAATTAGACCTTTTCTAAACTAATCATTAATTATTATATATGTTTAAATGTAGAAAGAAATAAAACATGGCTTGTTTTCTAATAAATAATGTTATTTACATAGATTTAGTAGATAGAAGTTGGCTGTGACAACAAAAGAGTGTAAAATGTAAAATTGACTGGTATCGAGCAGAGACAAGTAATAATAAAATTTTGATAACTGGCCTTCTGGGTAAAGCCAGTTTCTAATATATTGATATGGAAACTTAAAGACACAATTAAATAACAACCAAGGTGTAGTTGAATCTTCAATTTGTTCATATTATCTAGATGTAATGTAGATAGAAGGTCCAAGAATAATGCCAGTGCAAACAGGATAGGAAAAAATGGTAACTCTTTTAGAGGTTGCTTAGGGATATTTGAGATATACAATCACCAGGATTTGGGGTACTCAGTAAGTCCCTAGGTAGGATACAGGATGAGAGAAAGATAGGATTTTGTTTTCACTGAAAATGAAACAAAGAAAAGAAAAGAGTAAAGGTAAAGAAAGTATGCTTAATGTTGTCCTTGTGGAGCCCATTAGTTCACTGATCTAAACAATAATAAAATTTCAATAAACAACTGACTGGGTAAAGCCAGTTACTCCTAGATTGACACGGAAATTTCAAGGCACAGCTCAGTAATAACCCAAATGTAGATGAATCTCCAATTTTTTCACATTAGCTAGATGGTATGAAAGTAGAGGTCTAGGAATAATGCGAGGGGAAATCACGCACATAAATGATTATGTATATGGAAAAGCTATTTTTTGAGGCTCACATACCTGTTACTGAGCAAAGAGCATCAGATGCATAATTTATTTAATTTAAAACACATCCAGTATGGTATACTTGTTTTTTAGAAGAAAAAGTAGAATCTCAAATATATAAGTTGTTAAGGATATGAAGCTGGTTAGGGCTTCATGTTGGGATTCAAATATCTTTGAAACAAATCAAGAATTAGCAAATATAACATCTACATGTAAACAATTGGGAATCTTTGTGAGAGGGAAGTAGATGAGAAATGTACTAAAAGCCAAAAGAGAAAGGCTTTTATCAAAAACTAATGAAATGAAGGATCCTGTGGTTAGAGATTCTAAGTGCAGTAGAAATATTGGAAAGTTTGATGACCTTCTGTTTCTTGATTTTGAGGCACTTTTTGGTTGCTGTAGAAAAAGGAGAAGAGTTATAAAGAGATACCAGAGGAAGCAATATGCTCACAATGAGCCTACACTGTTTTCTAGGAGTTTTAGTTCAGAATGGAAGGAAGCAGAGAGGGGAAGATAAAAAAGGGAGAGATAAAAAGAAGGATGACAGAGATGAAATGGGGAAGGAGGCAGAGAAAAAAGACACAAAGATTGTTATGTGGAGAAATTTTGTTTGTCTTGATTTTTCAATGAAAATATACAATCAAATATACAAACCAGTTAAACAGGATCATGATCTTAAAGGGATAATGAAGAGAAAGGAACTAATAATACGGGGGACTGGCATCTAGTTAGAAGATCAGTTATGGGTAGAAGATAGTGCATATCTAGAAGATAGTGCACATCCACTAAGAAAATAAAATAAAAACCTAAGTTGGTTGTAGGCAGATGGATTTTCGGAACTGAGATGTTCGTAGCCATATGAACACTGTGAGAGGGGCAGATAATACACATATACAAATTAAGTTTTTTGATGATTAATGGTGTGAATTTCAAATTATTCAAAATGTCAGCAATTTTAAGAAGGAAAGTCTTAACCATTAAAATGTTTGAAATTTACTTAAATCCAGAAATTGTGTATAGAAATTTCCCTGTAAGTATCTACAAGGTTTTCTTTTTTGTGGTAAAGACTTAGTCATTTGAATATGAGCTTGATTACAAACATAAGCAATTGCATTGCTTATTCTTGTTACAGATTTGATAAAATCTCTAGATGTTTCTGAGAATTAGATATTGTATACCCGTTTGTAAATGTCCCTCTTTCTGCCTGTCCCACAACACCTGTATTACTTAGTTAGATGGAACTGCTGTTACAAAATATCAAGTTTGGGAGTATTGACTACAAAAATTTATTACTTAATCATGGATCTGAAAATTCAAAATCATAGTGCCATAATGGGTACTGGTGTGAGTCCTATAGAGCTTGTATAAGACTGGTTTCTCATCATATCTTCACATAACAGAAAGAGCACAGAGTAATGATGAAAAAGGTGGACAGAGGAAAAAGAGTAGGAGAAAAGGGTGAGCATAAGGTAGAGGAGAATGAGAGTAAGAGAAATGAATAGCACCTCTCTTCTTATTTTCTTATACAATCACTGATATCATCACTATTATTCCACCCTCATGAACCAATCTCTCCCTGATTACCACCAAAAGGCTTCACCTCTGGAGACCACCACAATGGATTTAATATGCTGACATATTATTTTTGTGAGATTCAAACATGCAATTTTCTCATCATCCCAGAGATTTGTTTTCTTGGACCAATGGTGTTGCCTATGTTTTTCTATTGCTAGTTAAATAAGAAATCTCTCAATCTATGGTGTAGATGGTTTTATTATAAGAAATTTCTAGAAAATCCATGTGTATAATATTTTCTTTTTTAAACTACCAAACTTGTTTTGTTTTACTGAAAAACTATAGTTAAATGCATGCCAGTAGCAAATGTTTCTTTTATTTTTATATTTATCGAGCTCTGCATTTTTCTCTGCTCCTCTCTGTACCTCTTCCCTCCCCTTCAACCATCTCCCAAGGTCCCCATTTACTCAGGAGATCTTTCTTTTTCTAATTCCCATGTAGATTAGATGTATGTATGTCTCTCTTAGGGTCCTCATTGTTGTCTAGGTTCTCTGAAATTATAATTTGTGGGCCAGTTTTCTTTGCTTTATGTTTAATGTAGTAATATGGGCTGCGGCAGGGTTGCGTCCCCAACACCCCAAGCCGCCTGCCCTGCCCGGCTAGCTTATGCCCCGAAATAATTACACAGACACTGTATTCTTTTAAACACTGCTTGACCCATCTCTATCTAGCCTCTTCTAGGCTAATTCTCACATATTAATTTAGCCCATTTCTAATCATCTGTGTAGCGCCCTTAGGTGCGCTTACCGGGAAGATTCTAGCCTAAGTCCATCCTGGGTGGGAGCTTCATAGCGTGCGTCTTCCCTGGAGCTGGTAGCATGGTGTCTCTGCTGAAGGCATCTGCTCCCGAGAGAAGAGCTGTGGAGTCTGACCTCACTTCCTCTTCCTCCCGGCATTCTGTTCTGTTTACTCCACCCACAGGGCCAAACAGTTTCTTTATTGCTTAACCAATGAAATCAACAGATTGATATATGACACTCCCACATCAGTTTAAAAGCCACTTACGAGTGAGTACATGTGATAATCTTCTTTCTGTACCTGAGTTACCTCACTCAAAATAATGTTTTCTAGATCCATCCATTTCCCTGCAAAATTTAAGGTGTCTTTATTTTTTTATGCTGGGTATTACTCCATTGTGTAAATGTACTACAATTTCCTTATCCATTCTTTAGTTGAATGGCATTTAGGTTGTTTCCAATTTCTGGCTATGACAAACAATGCTGCTATAAACATGGTTGAGCACATGTCTTTGTGGCACGATTGAGCATCCTTTAGAGATGTACCCCAAAGTGGTATTACTGGGTCTTGAGGAAGGTTGTTTTTTAATTTTCTGAGAATTCACCACACTGACATTCAAAGGGACTGTAATAGCTTGCATTCTTACCAGCAATGCAGGAGTTTTAGCTTTATCCCACAACCTCTACAGCATAAATTGTCATCAGTGTTTTTGATCATGACCATTCTTACAGGTGTATGATGGAATCTCAGAGTTGTTTTTATTTGCATTTTTCTGATGATTAAGGATGTTGAACATTTCCTAAGTGTCTTTCAGCCATTATCAATTTGGCTTATCCCAGAGATGCAGGGATGTTTCAACATACAAAACTCTGTCACCATAAAACACCATATAAATAAACTGAAAAACAAAAACCACATGATCATCTCATTAGATGCCGAAAAAGCCTTTGACAAAATACAACACTCTTTCATGATAAAGGTCTTGAAGAGAGCAGAGATACAAGGAACATACCTAAACATAATAAAGGCAATATACAGCAAGACAACAGCCAACATCAAATTAAATGGAGAGAAACTCCCAGGGATCCCATTGAAATCAGAAACAAGACAAGGTTAGCCATTCTCTTGATATCTATTCAGTAAAGTTCTTGAGGTCTTAGCTAGAGCAATAAGACACCGAAAGGAGATCAAGAAGATACAAATCAGAAAAAGAAGAAGTCAAACTCTCACTATTTGCGGATAAAATGATAGTTTACATAAGAGACCCCAAAAATTCTACCAAGGAACTTCTACAACTCATAAACACTTTCAGTAATGTAGCAGGATACAAGATTAATTCAAAAAAAATCATTAGCTCTCCTGTACTCAGATAATAACATGGCTAAAAAAGAAATCAGAGAAACATCACCATTCACAATATCCACAAATAGCATAAAATATCTTGGAGTAACTCTAACCAAACAAATGTAAGACTTGTATGACAAGAACTTTACATCTTTGAAGAAACAAATTGATGAAGACACCAGAAAGTGGAAAGATCTCCCATGCTCTTGGGTAGATAGAATTAACATAGTAAAAATGGCAATCTTACCAAAAGCAACCTACAGATTCAATACAATGCCTGTCAAAATCCCAGCAAAATTCTTCACAAACCTTGAAAGAATATACTAAACTTCATATGGAAAAGCAAAAAACCCAGGAGAGTCAACACAATCCTGTACAATAAAAGGACTTCTGGAGACATCATAGTCCCTAACTTCAAACTCTACTACAGAGCTACAATGCTGAAAACAGCCCGGTATTGGCATAAAATCAGACAAAAGTTTCTTTTTAATCCCTAAAGCTTCTATGGTCATTGTCTTCTTTTGTAATTTTTCAGTGTTCACAAATGGATTTTTTATTCATTCAGAAAAAATTCCTTAGTAGTAGTAGTTTTTATGTGTGGTGTGGGGTGTGTGTGTGTCTTCTCTGCTAGTTTTTTTCAAGGCTGATTTTCTACATGTTTTTGATTGTCACAACAGCAGTTCAATTCACTGATTATTAAAATAGGGTCAACAGAAGAACTGGAAATGGTCCCATATTGTATGGAGTTAGTGTTCAGACAGGAGTGTTTCAGGTTACCGAGTGACATGTAAGGTAGGTTCAAATGCTCTTTTCTATTCTTTTTTATGGCAGTCCTGTAACATCTGAGTGATCAGAGATGTCTGTTACCAGGACTTATGATGACAAGGATGACATTCTAGAACTCACTTGTCTCATATGATAAGAAAAGCCATCTTTTCTGTTGGAAAGAGACCTTTTCCTCTCAGAATTCAATTCCATAGTTTCAGCAGCAAACTCTCTTCACACCACTACTGCTTAAACTTATTTTACTGTGACAAAAATTCATGAAGTTATGGTGATTTTTTCAGGCTTAGTGTTCAAATGTTCCCTGAGAGCAGCATATGGAACAGAATGATGCCATGAGGGTACTGGATCAGAACCGTGGTGGTGACACAAGTCAGGTTGCAAGGGCATTCTCTTTTGTCTAAATATAGAAAAGGAAATTTTTCCCCATTTTTCTCTGTGAATTGGATAATGTTGAACCTTGTTTTGTATTCTACATTCTTATGATTCTTATAGAGCATATTTGAGGTAGGCAGAGAATTTCATTTTAAAACAGAACACTAGTGATTTTGTATTTTAGAAAAATAAATAAGCTCATAGAATTTTTATTTGAGTTAATTAAAAGGTAACTGATTTATTGGGAGCTCACCAAGGCCAGCGGGACTGGGACTGAATAAGCATGGGATGAAACCAAACTTTCTGAACATGGCGGACAATGAAGGCTGATGAGAAGCCAAGGACAATGGCACTAGGTTTAGATCTTAATACATTAACTGGCTTTGTGGGAGCCTAGCCTGTTTGGATGCTCACCTTCCTGGTCCTGGATAGAAGTGGGAGGACCTTGGACTTCCAGCAGGGCAGGGAATCTGGACTGCTCTTCTTTCTCAAGAGGGAGGGGGCATGGAGTGGGGGGGGGGGGAGAGAAGGAGAGAAGTGGGGGGAGGGGGCAATGTGTGGGAGGAGGGGGAGGGAAATTGGAAATGGGGAGGAGGCTGAAATTTTTTTTCAACAACTAAAAAAAATAAACAAAAAAAAATAAAGAAAAAATTTCTTTCCAAAATATTTATTATAGTAAAGAAAACCAAGCACAGAGCCCTACTGTGTTTATTGATTTTCTTCTAGGCTGTAACATATGGTCAGTGATTGAATCACATTAGTTTATAATAGATTACTCGTGAAATTTGTTTTCTACTCTGAGGAAATAGTTACTATGTTTTATTAACTTTACCCAACTTGCTGACCATAAACTTCAGATAACCAGCATGCATTTAAAATTAAATAAAAATAATTTGTACTTTATATGTGTTATGCAGATTGACATACCAATACAATAAGGGATCATAGAGTTATGGTGTATTGACAACTCATTTTAAAAGAAAAATTCTGCACCATATAGGATAATTCTTTTGATTTGCAGGCCAGTATCAGATGATTCAGTTTTCTCATAAGTTGTCCTAATAGGGTGCTATCATATAATCACTATTGTTACATTAATATGTTATGTAATTTGAAATCCTGAGGCATTTAGGTAACTGGTAATGTTTAAAATTTGATAGCTCTTCTGAGATGAGAGTATCAATCTTTACATGAAATCTAGTTTAATACCTAGGTTAGGAACAACACATTGGCAATTAGAATCTATAAATCTAGTTTAAAATTTTAAGTGTTTACTCTTTGACAACCTGGTATATCAACAAAATATAACTTGATTATATTCAGCACTAACTCTCCTTCCCATTGCACTTTTTCCATTTTTTCTACTCTTTTTTACACAGTGTCCTCTGAACCTTGAGGGGAAGTTTTTAAAGATGCCCACCGAGGGTTCAGTAGTCAATAGTTGCTCAATCTTACCACTCGGATCAGTTCAGAATTTCTGCACTGATTGCTTCCCACAATAAATTGTGTCTCTTAGAGAGGCACTATTACTTCATGTAATAAGTTCCTTCCCCACCTGTGTTGAGTTGAACGGTCAAGTTCTCAGATGCCTATGACTCTAACAAACTCTAGAGTGGTATATGGAGGAGGGTCAAGTAGAAGTTATTGGTCTCTTGTAACCTATATGTTTTGTGTGGTGTGGTATGTGGGAAAGAAGAGACTACAAGTCCTTTCATGATAGGTTGCCCCTTGTCAGATATTTGGATCCCACAGTGGGATCTTCAGGTCTTGTGTGTCCAGTGTATCACTGAATCTTACTTTAGTTACACCTTTTACTGATTGACTGCCTCCAGTGTTTTCTCATTTGAACTTTAGGCAAGTATACCTAAGTGAATTAATGTAGTTTCAAGATTAAATGTGAATTAATCGTATAGTGTATTATATGTATAACACTATATGTGTACTCTAAGCATTTAGAATGTGACAGACATAGTAAGTTGTAAAAAGCATTAGCTAATATTGGTATATTAACAACATCATGCTCATCTTCAAGATTATTAACCCTAGCTTACAAGAGATGTTGAAAAATGTCTGCAAAGAATTGAGTCTACCTATTATAGACTTTCTGAGTTATATGCCACAGATCAAACAATATCTAAAGGTGGGTGGAATTGTAGACCCAACATTGATCATAACTATTATTTTTGTCAGGGAAAAACATATTAATTTTATTCTTGCTCATGTCAGGATTGCATGAAGATTAAGCAGTTATGCTTGAAATCATCTCTCTGAACCAAGTAAGTGGCTTCTATTATGTGGCATGGCCATCTTAATCATGGTCCTCTAAAGTCATTGTGAATAAAGAGATAAGGGGAAAACTATATCTACTCTCAGAAGGTCTTTGCCTGGTGGAAACACAATCATATGACCCCACACTAATCTCAAAAGTAGGCTAGGACATTCAAAGTTTCTATGTGTACAGGGATAGGGAATGACATTAATATGAGATGTATTTTAGATTGTCTTTTCGACTCATTCTTAGGAGTTACAATTAAGTCAATTTAAGAAACAGTTTGAAGCTGTATGTTCTTGTTTGCATCATGTAAACACTATCGAGTGGTGTTTTCTTCATCAAGAGCTCTGATTTTGATCTTTGTTTAAGCCTGGTTGTCACTCTCTAGTGTTAGTAATTTTGTTTTGGATACTGAATTGAGATGAGTTTTCCTTCACACACTGGCAAGCTGATAAAAAAAAAAGTTAGATGCAAAATTGTTGCCCATCTTTAGCAACTTTCCTTCACACTTTATTTTTGACTCATAGATGTGGTCTCTTTGTGCTATTTCTTTCAGAATAGTTCAAGTTGTTTTCATTGTATTTTATAAATGCATTTAGACAGTTATTAGCTTTTAGAATAATATAAAGTTTATTAAGTAAGCAAACTCTATTATATAGAGATATTTATGAGAAATTCTTATCAGAGAGTACATTGATTCATGCATCTATTCTGCCTTATAGGCTATAGAGACATGAATTTATAGTGTAGGCTCATGTGTTAAAAGCCTAATCCTCAATTCAATGTTCAAAAGTGGGACTATTTGGATATAATTGAACTATGAGAGTTTGGTATTCCTTAGTGCATCAATTGATTTGTGAGTTCATAATTGATGGCATTATGAAGAAGCATTGGGGAATTGTGGGCTGGGCATTATTGGAAAAAAATCAATCAATAGAAAAAAGCATGCTCTTTGGTGCTATGTCTTATTTCAGGCTCCCTTTTCAGTCTTTCCTTTACTCACAAAGGTTATTAACAATGGTGTCTTGCCTCACCATACATATGCCTAGAATCAGAAGAGTCAAGTACAGTCAAGTAAAGATACACTAAAACACTGAGAGCTCAAAAGAGTCTGCCACTTAATTATTTTTCTCTCACATTTTGTTACAGAAATAAAGAGCTAACTAGCAGAAATAGTCTCACCATCCATGCTTAATCTGTAGTGATGCTCAACTTGAGAGACAGGAACAGAAACCAGAAAATTGCTCCTCAGAATTTAGGAAGCAGCAGCAGGTAATGAGAAAAAAATGTGAGATTCATCTCTCCACATACATTCAATATCATGTTCAGACAGATCCAGCTCAAGAAGATATGATAGCCCTATACTTCCTTCATAAATATAAAATGAAGAATATTTGGTGTGTACATGTAGAGCTTTCAGAAAAAGTAAAGTCTACATTTCTCTGATTTACAGATTACCTTCCTAAAGTTCAAATTCCAAGTGCGGACTGGAAAAGTTATCTCTGGACTTAGGGAGCTATTTTCCTAAGCATCATAATGGCAGGTATTAGACTAATCTATAAGTAGTCTTTTTTATTCTAGGAAAAGATAAACTAGAATAGTCTCCTCTGTAGTAAATAACTTACAATTTCCATGAGATGATTTTGTTTTCCTTTCTTTGTTTGCCTTTCTTAGGAAAACAGTTTTATACAGTCCAGGGATCAGCAGAATTCCTGAGAAAGACTTAACTTGATATGTGAATACTTGTGAAGAAATTGTCTCTTGTCTTCCTCACTAAAATATGTACTCTGTGAATATGAATAAAAAATTGAACAGGCTGACTAGTTTAAGCAATACAGTTATAAAGAATTCACAAGTAGAGAGAGGAAATATATTTTGCTCAAGGGTAAAATAAATAAAATAAGTTGGAAAAATGGAGTACTTCTTTTGATTAGGTCCTCCAACCACAAGCTTTACAATTATTTCTTTATGGTTTTGCTACTGATTAATTCTTGCATACTTCTTGTAAGTTGTGTGAGTGGTAGTCATCCTCCAAGATGATATGTAATGGTCCCCACCTGGTTGTTAGACACTTGTGTGGTCCACAGTGGAGGAAAGTTCCACTGCAGGAATGGTGAAATAGTATGACTCTCTCTGAATCAAGTAGACTTCCATGGTATGAATAGCTTTGTACACCTAGACAAAAATGTAGCAAAATCTCTGGACAAAATCAGTGAAAAAATGAAGCCTGCAAATGACCACACATGTGAACTTGGATGTGAATTCTCTAGACCTGGTTGAGTCTGAGGTGACTGTTGCCCCAGTTTGATCTTGAGTGCTACTTAGTGAGAAAACCTCTATCAGAACTATTCAGTTAAATTTCTTCAGATTCCTTCACCATAAGTTGCTAAAAATAATAAATGAGCCTGTTTTAATTTTCTTAAATTTTAGAGTAATCTATTATGTAGTAATGAATTACTAGCACAGATGATATAGAATGAACATAAATCTTTTCTCCCCAAAACAGAAAATAAATCATTCAGTTTCCTTGCAACTTAAATTTCTTATGTTCTTTCCACCTTATTAAATATACTTATCAACTGACACAGCAAAGGAAATTAGATTCTCTTCAAATGTTGAAACCCAGTTGACAGTATCTTGAAGCAGTGACTGAAGAGATGAAATCTCTCCTAATGTTTACAGTAGAAAGACTTTCCTCCAACAAATCTTTTAAAAAATATTTATTTATTTGTTCATTTATTTATTATGTATACAATATTCTGTCTATGTGTATGCCTGAAAGACAGAAAAAGGCACCAGACCTTATTACAGATGGTTGTGAGCCACCATGTGGTTGCTGGGAATTGAACTCAGGACCTTTGCAAGAGCAGGCAATGCTCTTAACCACTGATCCATCTCTCCAGCCCCTCCTCAAGCAAATCTTGTCATGATGCTCATTATCAATTAACATCAAGGCAACTCGCCTAACTTTTTGCTTTTGAGAATTCTCTGTTGGTCTATGAAAGGTGTATTGAGACAGAATCTGGTTCCAAATATGCTAATCTTCAATAAACTTATCATTCCTATTTGTTCTATTTTGAACTTATTAACTTTAGTATTATGAAATGTCTTTCATGAGCCAGTTACTCTGTCTTACATTTTGAGGAAAAGTGATGTGTAGAATGAAGGGACCTAATGATTTTAACTTTCCCATTTTCTAACCTGTAAAGACTGAGGAAGATACAAAGTATAAGGTTCAATTTAATGTCTAATACTGCATTACTGCATTGATTCCTAATTCTGATACAACCTTCTTTGTACAGGAGCATAAACACAATTTTATCCCTGTTATCACATGAGCTCAAGTAACATTATTCTTATTTGATAAAATGAGAAACTCAAGGTTCTGTGATATCTAAAGTTCCCCAGAATAATAGAAACACTCAAGACCAAACTCTCATTTCCAATTTTATCCCAGATTTATATTATAATATTATTTATATTATATATTTATAAATTGTAATAATTTATATTATTTAACAAAAAATCACTATGTGTTTACTTTGTTGAATTTACTCCAGTTTATTATGTGTGCAAAGAGTTATCTTACATTTGGTATGGCCCCAAATAGTGAACTCCCAGAAAGTTTCAGAAATAGAAATGAATACTATATCATGAAGAACTGTATTAAAGAATCTCACCATTAGGAAGGTTGAGAATCACTACTACTATACTAAAATGATAAGTGTATTATTATTATTAGTTATTTATTTAAAATGTTTTTATTTTTAAGAAACTATCTTTTCTCATTTTACGTGACAATACCAGTTCATACTTCTTTCACTTCTCCTGCTTACTTCACTCTCCCTCCCACCCCACACCCATCCACTCCCCAGAGAAGATAAGGCTATCCATGGGAAGTCAGAAAACTCTAGCACATTGCTTTTATGCAGGACTAAGACCCTTGATGCTATGTCCAGACTGAACAAGGTATACCTCCAAAGAGAATGAATTCCAGATAGCCAGTACAAACAAAAGAGATAGATACTGGTAATGGCTTCCTTGGTAACAGCACCCTTGAATATGAGGTAGAACTGTAAGAACTCTAATGAGCAATAAAAAAAATCAGAAAAGCATCTCGTTCAGCCATCATATATATATATATCCCTTTTCCTTACAGGCACACACTCAGTACTCCTGGTTGTCTGTCCACAGCACTCAAGAGCACAGAGCTTCTCAAGGGTTTTGACTCTTTCATGATACACATATAGCCACAAAAATATTCTCTTGGTCTCTGCAGCAGAAAAATTAAAAGAAAAATTAAATTTAAAAAAATTTTAAATTTAAAATTAAAATCTGTATTCTAGCTGTATTGTACCTATCAAATTTTCTTAACCCTCATTTCCACAGGAACTGAGTCAAATGAGTCACTGGGAAGCAGAAGTAGTCTCCTTAAGGGTTCCTCTGTGGATCTTCCTTTAAATTCTGTGAAACCATTGTTTCATGAGTTTGTTGTACACATACTAAATATTCATTATCTTCAGAAAGGGTCATATTTCTGACAAAAATCACAAAATTTCCGGTCAGTTTATGTTGTTATGCAAGCTAATGAACTACCTTTAGTGTTGGTGTGTCCTGAGCTAGACATCCATAAAGAATATTGAATAAATAGCTTAATTGCAAAAGAAATAAAATTGTGTTGAAAAATTTTCCCATGAATGTTGAAGAGATATATTTTAAACAATTTTAAGAATTCTATCATTTGGGAATAAATCCAGTTTGGAAGTATGTGTAAAATTTGAACAGAAACTTGTCAATTTTCACCATTGGTATATCTTCAAGTGGAGGACCTTCCATATCTTCTGCTCTGCCAGACACATTACAATAAACACATTATGAATATACAAGGCATATATATTCCATTATTATGAGGACTTGTTTTTTTCAGACTATCTGAATTTTTTCTCAGTGACATGCCTTTCTTGAGCTATATAGTGTCCTTAAGGACCTTGTTTCTTGTCTTTTCTGTTTGCTTGTTTGTTGGTATTAAAAGTCAGGTCCTTATAATCAACTCCATGTTTACTGTCTGAATTCTTGAACTCTCATGGGGCTTCAAGATCCGATTTCCTAGAGCAGTCTCATTAATGATTTTTTTTTTTAGTTAAGGACTTAACATTTCAGAGTTAGTTGAGGAGAGGTAGTGAACATTTGTTTGAATCTAATTCTGTTTTTATAGTTTTCCATTACACATTTTTTGACTTATCAACTTGGCTCTTTTTGCCATTTTTTTCAAACTGAATCTGTCACAGTAAAGTACTGAAGTGTAGAATATCTTCAGCTTTTTTAAAAGCCCACATATTCAAAAAGGTAAAGGCTTTGGAACACAATGCTTGTCTTTAGGTTTATGTCATTGATATTCCACTGTAAGGCAATACAAAACTTTGATTTATTATCTACATACATAATTTATTCAAAATGTATAGAACTTCAAAAGTTGCTCAAGGAGTTTGAGCTTCGAAATCGTCATGAACAAGTCCCAGTGTCATTTCTAGCAGGAAGATATTGGAATAATATGCTGGCAACAGAGTGGGGGTTATAATTAGAAAAGTTGTGAGTTAGAATAGTTTGTCATTCATCCCAAATGGACTATTTTAGTTTTAAAAAAAATCATGTTAATTAAATAGTCACAGCTTTGTTGAATGCTTTATGGACTAAAATCTTCTTTATACTTGGGCTTGGTTTTGCTACCAATATGGAATCTTTTCTTACTGTATTTGATGGACTTCGAGGCAAAAATCCATGATAATAAAACAGGTGTAAATTACAGCTTTAAGTGTAGTAGAAATGGAGACTTGGGTTTGTATTCTTTTCAGTTTAGTATGGTTCTATTCTCTCATACTGCAGGTGCATCTTCTTTTAAAAAAATCAATGTTTTCTACTAACCTTATATTTACAAGAAAGGAAGCATCTAGAAGTAGAATGAGTTAATCACTTTGAGTGTCTATTTCGTGAAATAATTTCATGCATTTGTTTCATATATTATCATTATTATGAAATGTGGATTTTGCATTAAAACAAGGTTCTTCTTGTGAAAGAATTGAATAGAACATCACTTTAAAACATATTGATTGAAGTTAGAAGATAAAGTCTTAACTTATCAAATTTCTTTGCTATTTGAGTAATTTTCTGTTTATTTTTAATAATCTTTGATATATATTTATACATTGTTTACTAATAGGACCACATTATAAACATGCATTAGTATATTTGTATCTGTCAAAAGCACAGGGTATGTTAACAAATATGATGGCTATGACATTATACATTATAACCATTGTAGTCCATGATCAACTCAACTTTATTTTATTTTTTGTGCTTTTGCATGTTTGTTTTTGGAAAAAGAGAGAAAGAGTAGAATGAGAAAATGTAGCAGAAAGTCAAAAGATTAGCAACATGCAGAATGCTAAGAGATACATATTTTATCAAAAAAATACTTATTGAAACTATTTCCTTATTTTCTGTTTTCCTTCCTTTCTTCCTTCATTCAATTTTAATAGTCATCTGAGTAGCTACAATGTTACCACATCTTATTCTCTGATGTAACAATATAAGTGAAAGTTTGTCTCTCAAAAATCCAGCTATGAAAACAGGAGACAGACCACAGATTTCAAAATCATTGGTGAAAATAAAATAAATAAAAGTTAGATTTAAATAGATGAAGTTAGATTGCACCTGTACATACTTGGTGGCTGGTACAATATTAGCTTCATGATCATAGATACTTCACCACTATGGAACTGTGTTCTATTACAATTAAATAGTTCACTGTGGATTTTTGTTATATGTGAAGGACTTAATAGGATTATGATAGCTGTTAATTATTTGATTAAAGTATAACTACTATTAACCATTAAAAGCACTCCTTGACCAAAGTATTTGAAAACACAGGAGTATGAAGAAGAAAGTTATGAATAGATAACTTTAACTCTAAGTGAGGCTGAGTAAGAAAGGTTTTCAGTGCACTAGACATAGTGTGAAGGCAGAGGTCCTGTGTACCAAGGTCACAGCTATACAGGATAAGGTTCTGCTTAATTGTTCAACTAAATTTATATATTTGATATTGTTGACTGAGGTTTTCTGACCCACCTGGTCCTGTAGCCATTAAGTCCCAAAGAAATCACAAAGAGTTATACATTAACTATAAACTGATTAGCCCATTAGCTCAGGCTTTTTATTAACTCTTTTTTAATTGATATTTATTGAGCTTTACATTTTTCTCTGCTCCCCTTAATGCCTCTCCCTTCCCACCTTCAACCCTCTTCCCAAGGTCCCATGCTCCCAATTTACTCAGGAGATTTTGTCTTTTTCTACGTTTTAGTTCCCATATAGATTATATCTATGTAAGTCTCTCTTAATGTCCATATTGTTGTCTAAGTTCTCTGGGATTGTGATTTGTAGGCTGGCTTTCTTTGCTTTATGTTTAAAAGCACCTATGAGTCAGTACATATGATAATTGTCTTTCTGTATCTGGGTTATGTCACTCCAAATAATGTTTTTTTTTAGCTCTATCCATTTTCCTGCAAAATCTAAACTGTCATTTTTTCTACTTTATAGTACTTCATTGTGTAAATGAACCACATTTTTCTTATCCATTCTTCAACTGAGGGGCATTTAGGTTGTTTCCAGGTTCTGGTTATGACAAACAAAGCTGCTATGAACATAGTTGAGCACGTGTCTTTGTGGCACAATTGAGCATCCTTTGGATATATACCCCAAAGTGGTATTACTGTGTCTTGATGAAGGTTGTTTCCTAATTTTCAGAGAATTCACCACACTGACATCCAAAGGGGTTGTGCCAGCTTGTATTCCCACCAGGAATGCAGTGTAGGGATAAGTCCGGTCCCTTAGGGGGCGTGTTCGCCTCGGGCTAATGTCTGCCTATAAATTTGGGGAGTGTGCTCCCAGCTGTCTCTTCTACTTTCCTGGTCTCCGCGGGAACAGTGGTTCTGTAAGTCTATTTCTACATTAAAACTATATATATTTTTACAAACTGTCTGCATTCGTTTACACCGCTACATTTTGGCGTCCAACGTCGGGCTATTTTGCCCCCGACTCAAGCGAGTAGCCCGCTAGCTAACACAGCACCCTCCCGGGTGCTGTTTTTCAGTTCATGACTCTGGCCCCAGTGCAGAGTCCGAGACATACTCGGCCACACAGGCCCATTCTGCCTGCCTTGGCTAAGTTTTGCAGCGGAACCCCACTGCCTGAATTAGCAGAAGCTCAAGTACCTGCGGTTTTGCAACAAAAGCTGCCACAGCGGCAGATTTGGTCTGACACAAAGTGACTTGGCAGGGCAGTGGTGGCGCACGCTTTTGATACCGGCACTTGGGAGGCAAGGGCAGGCAGATCTCTGTGAGTTTGAGGCTGGCCAGGCAGTGGTAGCGCACTCCTTTAATCCCAGCACTTGGGAAGCAGAGGCAGGCGGATCTCTGTGAGTTTGAGGCCGGCCAGGCAGTGGTAGTGCACGCCTTTAATCCCAGCACATGGGAGGCAGACACAGGCGGGTCTCTGTGAGTTCGAGGCCAGCCTGGTCTACAAGAGCTAGTTCTAGGACAGGCTCCAATAACACAGAGACCAACAACTGGCAGGAACCGATCATTGCAGGTAAAAAATTTTTCTTTTATGAATAAAATGTCTGAACACATTACTGTTCAAGAATTTAACAGTTTTTTTAATTGTACCATGTGGGAGATTTTACAAGAGGTGTCTATCACGCCACCTCTATGGATCCTTCTGGGATTCATAGTTTTCATTGGCACCAAATGGTTTGATAATAGAAATATGATAAAGTCTTTACGAGACAAATCCAGGATTCTTAAGGCAGAGATTGAACGCTTAAAAACAATTGAGAATGATAACAATCTTCTCAAGAATCAGTTTGAAGTTCTCCAGACTGATAACAATCTTCTCAAGAATCGGTTTGAAGTTCTCCAGACTGATAACAATCTTCTCGAGAATCAGTTTGAAGTTCTTCAGGCTGATAACAATCTTCTCAAGAATCAGTTTGGAGTTCTCCAGACTGATAACAATCTTCTCGAGAATTGGTTTGAAGTTCTCCAGGCTGATAACAATCTTCTCAAGAATCAGTTTGAAGTTCTCCAGGCTGATGTTAAGGAGAAATTCATTACTATGGAAGAGGGTACAGCTGATCTGGATTGTAAGGTTCAGTCCCCCTCTGTAGGAACTGAAACATTAGTGGCTGATATTAAGGAGAAATTCATTACTATGGAAGAGGGAAAAGCTGATTTGGACAATAAGATTTAGTCCCTTTCTGTAGGAAATGAAACATTAACTGAGAGAATCAAAACTGCTGAATGTGACAATCGAATTTTGTCTAAAGCTTATGACAGATTGACGGAAAGATTGTCAATACAAGAAGACACGGTTTATGCCATAAAAATTATGTCCAAAGATGATATGTTATCTCTAACGGACAAACTTCATACTTTAGAATCCTCAGTGAAGGCTTTGGAACATAATTCTGGACAGGAGATTCAGACATTGCAGAAGGCAATGGTGAATAGAATTGAAAAGATTGAGGAATTTCTAAATTCTGATGAAGAAGAGCAAAGGGTAGAAAGGCAAATTTTAACTACATCTGTGGGTAAATCTCTCCGGGACAATTTCCACAAAGTTCTACCTACAACTCTACCTGCCTTTCCAGTAATAACAACAGAGAAGGTGGTTGGTTCCAGAAACCCTAGGGTCATCAAGGAAGATACATGGGAGCCTGTCTGTATGAATGACCTCAAGGAAATTAAACAGGCTGTCATGACTTTTGGGATGCAAGCCTCTTTTGTTAAAGAGATGCTAAGATCTTCGGCCATGACAAGCAGAGCAACCCCCTCGGACTGGCTCCAGCTGAGCTCTGCAGTACTTGAGAGTGGACCACAATTGAAACGGCAATGCTTATTCAGGCAAGAGGCTAGACTCTTAGAACAGCAGGAAAAAGCAAAGGGAATTGACATTTCCCTAGATAAAATTCTAGGTGAAGGACTCTTTTCCAACCCTCAGGAACAAGCTAATTTGGATGAAAACACACTCTCCATGTGTACTACAGCAGCCTTAAGGGCTTGGGACAGGGTACAAGACCCAAGACAGAGAATGGAATCATTTGTCAGAGTTAAACAGGGTCAGAGAGAACCCTTTAGTAACTTTTTAAAAGATTAACTAAGGCTGTATAAATAGGGATATCTGACCCAGAAGCAAGACGTATAATGATAGGGTCTTTGGCTTATGAAAATGCAAATGTGGAATGCAAAAGGATTTGGGGGCCTTTAAAGCTCAGATCAGCACCTTTGGAAGAATGGGTCTTGCATACACTCAATGTTGATACATTTGATTATGGCTCTGAAGCATGGGTAGAAGAAGCAATTTCCAATGGTAAAAGGAGACACCAGAATACCAAATGTTTTAATTGTGGCAAAATGGGTCATATGAAAAGGAATTGTAGACAATGGATTTTCAGAAATAATAATAATAATAATGCATCTTTCAGAAATAATAATAATAATGCATCTTCTAGAAATAACAGAAATAGGAGGACTCAGCCTTCAGGTTTATGTAGAAGATGTGGAAAAGGTAGACATTGGACGAATGAATGCAGGTCCACAAGACATAGACAAGGCAACCTGATACAGTCGGGAAACGTGAGAGGGGGGCCTCACAGGCCCCCATGGCAAACATGGTTCAGTCATATCCAGTTTCTGCAGAGAACGTGCCTCATCAGGACAATTAGGAAGTCTCATGCCTACTGTTACAAGCAATAATGATCAGAAAGATAAGTTATGTGTTTTGGCAAACTTCTATAAATGATCAAAGACCTAAACTGAGAGTGTGTGTAAATGGCATTTTTATTACTGGCCTGCTGGACACAGGTGCTGATGTAAGTATCATTACCCCAGAATCTTGGCATCCGTATTGGCCTCTTCAGAATGTAAATGTTCAGCTCCTGGGAATTGGAACCATATCTCGAGTAAGGCAGAGCACGAGATGGGTTGAATGAATAGGGCCAGAGGGACAAATAGGAAAATTAAAGCCATATGTAGCCAATATCACAATGAATTTATGGGGTCGTGACCTATTACAACAATGGAATACCGAAATTAACATTCCTGCTACTTCTAGAGCCTATAGTTCTGAGAATAATATTAAAAGATATTACAAATGGAGAAAACTGGCCATTCGGGCTGTACAAGAACAAGCAATTGATGTCCCTTCAGAGATACCAACAGCCTTGCCTATAAAATGGTTGACTGAGAAACCAATATGGACAAAGCAAAGGAAAAGTTACAGGCTTTAGAACAGCTGGTACAAGAACAATTAGATGTTGGACATATAGAAGAATCTACCAGCCCTTGGAATTCTCCTGTATTTGTGGTTAAGAAAAAATCAGGTAAATGGAGAATGGTGACAGATCTCAGGGCCATCAACAAGGTTATTCAACCTATGGGCCCTCTGCAATCTGGAATTCCTTTGCCTTCTTTGTTACCAAAAGGATGGCCTCTCATAGTTATTGATTTAAAGGATTGTTTTTTCACTATACCTTTGCAAAAAGAAGATAGAGAAAAATTTGCCTTCACAGTGCCTACTTATAACAATTCTCAACCTTCGAGGAGGTACCACTGGACCGTTCTCCCCCAGGTTATGTTAAATAGTCCCTCCCTGTGCCAATATTTTGTGAACCAACCATTGCAAATAATACGCAAGAAATTTCCCAAATCTATTGTATACCATTACAAGGACGACATCTTGTTATCCGATTGAAACATGGATACTTTGAACAGACTGTTTGAAGAAATAAAGATACTTTTACCTAAATGGGGATTGCAAATCACTCCTGAAAATATTCAGAAGGGAGATTCTGTTAATTATTTAGGTTATAGAATAGGTTTGCAAAAAATTAAGACAAAAAAGGCACAAATTCGAAGAGATCGCCTACGGACTCTTAATGACTTTCAAAGACTGTTAGGAGACATTTCCAGTCTACGACCAGCTATTGGAATAACACCTGATCTAATAATTCATGTGAACAAAACCTTGGATGGTGATAAAGATTTAAACAGTCCCAGAGAATTAACAGCTGAAGCAGAAAAGGAACTGACAATGATTGAGGAAAAATTACAACAGGCACATGTGGACAGGGTGAATCCAGAGCTCGATTGTATTCTCGTCATACTACCATCAAAAATTTCTCCTACAGGAATTTTAATGCAGAGAGATGATATTATTTTGGAATGGATCTTTTTACCAAATAAACCAAGTAAGAAACTTAAAACTTATGTGGAAAAAGTCTCTGAGTTAATTATAAAAGGCAAGCTGAGACTTTGTCAACTAGCAGGCATAGACCCAGCAGAAATTATAGTGCCCTTCACTGCTGATGAACTAAAGAAATTATGGGAAGATAATGAACCATGGCAAAGAGCTTGTGCTAATATTTTGGGAGACATTAATAACAACTATCCAAAAAGCAAGCGGCTTAACTTCATAAAGAGAACTTCTTGGATTCTTCCTCGAATCGTCCATGATGCTCCAATAACTGGAGCCCGTACATTCTATACTGATGCCGATAAATCAGGGAAGGCAGGTTACAAATCAGAAGACTTGGATAAGGTGGTACAAAGTCCGTATAATTCAGTCCAGAAGGCAGAATTATATGCCATTTTTATGGTGCTAAGGGATTTTAAAGAACCTATTAATATAGTCACTGATTCACAATATGCAGAAAGAGTTATTTTACATATTGAAACTGCTGAATTTATACCTGATGATACTGAACTAACCTCATTGTTTCTCCAGGTTCAAGATTTGATGAGGAACAGGCTTTGCCCTATGTACATAACACACTTCCGATCCCATACGGGTCTGCCAGGTCCTCTAGCACAAGGTAATGCAGAAATTGATTAATTACTGATTGGTAGTGTGCTACAAGCCTCTGAATTTCATAAAAAACATCATATTAATAGCAAAGGTTTTAAGAAAGAATTTTCAATTACATGGCAACAAGCTAAGGAGATTGTAAAGAAATGCCCTACTTGCTCTTTCTATAATCAAACGGCACTGCCTGCAGGGGCAAATCCAAAGGGCACCCAAAGGAATGAAATCTGGCAGATGGATGTGTTCCACTTTGCAGAATTTGGCAAATTAAAATATATTCATCACACCATTGACACTTATTCAGGCTTTCAGTGGGCAACTGCTTTAAGTTCAGAAAAAGCTGATTCAGTAATCACTCATTAATTAGAAGTCATGGCTATCATGAGTATACCTACACAAATAAAAACGGACAATGGTCCTGCTTATGTTTCTAGGAAAATGAAACGTTTTTTTGATTATTACAATATCAAGCATGTTACAGGTATACCATACAATCCTACAGGTCAAGCAGTCATAGAAAGATCAAATCGAACTATAAAAGATATGTTGAACAAACAGAAAGGGGTGGAAACACTCCCAGAAATAGGCTACATAATGCTTTGTTAACCTTGAATTTTCTCAACGCTAATGAGAAGGGAACAACGGCTGCAGAAAGACATTGGATAATGGAAAAGTCTACTGAACTAAATCAACCAGTTTATTTCAAGGATGTGCTGACCTCACAATGGAAGCCAGGAGATGTGCTACGTTGGGGAAGGGGTTTTGCTCTTATCTCCACAGGTGAGGAAAAATTGTGGATACCATCAAAATTAATAAAGGTTCGGTTTGAAGAAGAGAAGCCACTTGGAAAAGATAAATAACAATTTTTTCATAAGTATGGCGAACATACTGATGGTAAGAAATACAGATAGGTTGGAGGCATGGTTCTTTTCTTATCTCCACAGGAAAATACTCATCTTCAAAGAAATGGAGGGACCCTGAATATTTAATTACTGATGGATGGACACATTTTGTAAGTATTAATTTTTATTTATATGCCTTATCAATCATTTCTTTATAAATATATAGAGCTGGTTTTGAAGTTAGACTCTAGCTCAGTCCCTCTCCAATTCCAAGCCTGTTAGTAAGAGAAAAACCCAGAGTTTCTGGAGTTTCTGTCTCATGTCAAGAGCCATGATATGGGACAGAAAGAAATATGAGTTTAGAAAACATCTTTGCTTTTCTTCATATCTATCATACTTTTCATTGAATATATCTATCATGCCTTTTATTGAATATATATATGTATGTGTATATATATATATATGTCTATATGATTAATGTTTAATTTTTTCACAATGAACAATGTGTTTTTCCTGAAGTGGCATTTGAAGTTTCCAGGAAGAAGATGGGGCCCCACAACAACAACTCTACCTGGTTGATATGACGTCATGATACTGATAGCGCTACTACAAGACCTGTTTTGGATACCAGCTGCACAAGACAATCCCAACTTGGTTAGCTGAAATGGTGCACATCTTGTACAACATTCTGGCCAGACCTCCACAAAATACTCAGAGACTGTTTGCAATTTTAAAAGACATTGATCTTGAAATTTAACCATCATTTTACTTTCACAGGATCCCCCAGAAAGAACGTCGCCCCCATGACAGCTGGAAGTAATTCTAGAGGACGACGTCCCCTCTCCCAGTAAAGTTTACCCCTGTGTTTAGCGGCATCATTTAGGGGTTGCAAGGTTGGGGGAGGAATTTTATAAGCTCAGGGATCATTTTGAAAAAAAAAAGAGGGAATGATGGGATAATAGATTTATAATTGTGAGTTACTGCTTTTAGACAAATATATTGGTATCGATTATTGTATATTGATACAAAGTTAAATTATATTGACTATTGTATGCATGCATGTTTCTATGTCTGTTTAAAACCTTCTTATGTATTGACATATATTGTATTGATATATATATTGTATATATTTACCATATTGCAGTGTATATTTCTACCTCTGATTAAGATATTTATATAATTTTTGTGTATTGATATATATTTACCATATTGCAATGTATATTTGTACAGTGTTTATAGTTGGAGGTCATTATCCTCATTTGTTACACAGTTGTTTATTGTCTTAGTCTTTAAGTTAGATAGATATTGAGAATTATATAGATAGATAGTCATCTAAGTTTGTCATTTATAATTAGACTAATCAGGTTCTCTAGATATATAGAGATTATACTCAGTATAGATAGATAATCTTCGACCTCTTCAAAGAGCTGTAGAAAATGGCCTTTAATCTAACTCAGAGTTTCGTGACAGTGAGACACAATTGCTCCGGGCAACACCGCTCTATTCCCGAGAGAATGTTGAGCACCAAAGACACTCCACCTGGAGCCTTTCTATTTGGCAGAACTGGCCTTTGGGCAAAGAAATGCCCATACCTCAACCACTGACACAGATACAGAGCGTGCATCAATGGTAAAACAGGACTGTCATATCCTGCCAAGACAGGGTAAGATAGTTTTGAAAAGTTCCTTGCCTGTAATAATGGTATGTCAGTTATGTTAGGCCTTAGCCAAAATTGGTTGACTCAACATTGCAAACGAGACTTTGGGTGATTGCCCAGGTAGTCAGTTGTCTCTGTCAATTGTTGCACATTTTGGATATATCTCGTTTGTTGAGTAGTGTTTATTCCCTTCTCAGATCTTTGACGGAGTTGAAGATTATATAATTGTAGTTACTCTTTACATTATTTGGACTCCTTGAGATAGAATGTTTAGCAAAGCTTTTGTTCTCAATATTGTTTGTTATATTTATTATTTGTTGTTATTGTATGTAGTTGTATTTGGTTTAGTTCTTCTTATTTAGACAAAAAGGGGAGATGTAGGGATAAGTCCCGCCCCTTATGGGGCGTGTTCGCCTCGGGCTAATGTCTGCCTATAAATTTGGTGAGCATGCTCCGAGCTGTCTCTTCTACTTTCCTGGTCTCTGTGGGAACGGTGGTTCTGTAAGTCTATTTCTACATTAAAACTATATATATATTTACAAACTCTGAATTCGTTTACGCCGCTACAATGCAGAAGTGTTCCCTTTTCACTATAACCTCTCCAGGATAAATTGTCATCAGTGTTTTTGATTTTGGCCATTCTTACAGGTGTAAGATAGAATCTCAGAGTTGTTTTGATTTGCATTTCTCTGATGACTAAAGACATTTCCTTAAGTATCTTTCAGCCATTTTAGATTCCTCTGTTGAGAGTTCTCTGTTTAGGTCTGTACTCAATTTTTTATTGGATTATATAATCTTTTGGTGGCCTATTTCTTGAGTTCTTTGTATATTTTGGAGATTAGACCTCTGTCTGATTTTGGGTTATTGAAGTTCTTTTCCCATTCAGTAGGCTGTCATTTTGTCTTGTTGACCATGTCCTTTGCTTTACAGAAGCTTTTCAGTGCCAGGAGGTCCCATTTATTATTTTTTTCTCTAAGTGTCTGTGCTGCTGGGGTTATATTTAGGAAGTGGTTCCCTGCGCCAATGCATTCAAGTGTACTTCCCACTTTCTCTTCTATAAGGTTCAATGTGGCTAGCTTTATGTTGAGGTCTTTGATCCATTTGGCCTTGAGTTTTGTGCATGGTGATAGATACAGATCTATTTTCATTCTTCTACATGTTGATATCCAGTTATGCAAGAACCACTTGTTAAATATGATTTCCTTTTTCCATTTGATATTTTTTGCTTCTTCATCAAAGATCAGGTGTTTGAAGATTTAATGTTTTTTTCTTATTAACTCTTATAACTTATATTAGCACATTATTCTTGTCTATGTTATCCACATGGCTTGGCACCTACATGGTGAGGCAGTCACATCTTGCTTCTTCTCTGGCTGGCTCAGTACTACAGACCAGGACTTCCTTCTTTCTAGAATTCTACTGCTCTCATTGACCTGCCTCTACTTCCTGTCTGGTTGTCCTGCCTATACTTCCTGCCTGGCTACTGGCCAATCAGCATTTATTTTAAATATAACTGACAAAATACAGACCATTATCCCATACCACTCCCCCCTCCTTTTTTTAAAAAAAAAAGCAATAACTCTGAATTTAATATCCTTTGTTTAGCTTTTCTCCTGACCATTGGCCATAACAACTTGTAACCAACAAAGAGAAATATCTATAGTCCATTTATTGGGAATGTGGGCATAGTTTTCCAGCTACTTCCTGCTGGTTGGGAGCACTGATAATCTTATGGGGACCTAGAGATGATTTAAAATTATCATCAAGTCCTGACAAGATGATTCTTGATCATCTCAGGCAGCATCTTGAATCTGTTCTAGATGTAAAACTCTGACATTTGGGCCATCTATTTCTACCAGAGATTACTCAGGTAGTCTTCATTGATCAAACCTGATTTTCCTTAACTCAGAATAAATCCATAGCCTCTTATTTTCTGTGGAAATAAAAGCAAAACCTCTTCTCCAAAGTAACATATCTTTTGACTTCAATTTTGAAGTCAACATATTTTTAAAATTACTCTCGGAACATGGCGAACAATGAGGGCTGATGAGACGCCAAGGACAATGGCACGCGGTTTTGATCCTATGCAATGTGCTGGCTTGGTGGGAGCCTAGCCAGTCTGGATGTTCACCTTCCTAGATATGGATGGAGGGGGGAGGACCTAGGACGTACCACAGGGCAGGGAACCCTGACAGCTCTTTGGACTGGAAAGGGAGGGGGAGAGGAGTGGGGGGAAGGGGAGAGGGGTGGGAGGAGGGGGAGAAGAGTGGGAGGAGGGGGAGGGAAATGGGAGGCTGGTGGGAGGAGGTGGAAATTTGTTTTTTTTTCTTCTTTTCTTTATCCTCCTTTTATCAATAAAAAAATTAAAAAAAAATGAAAAAAAAATTCCTATCTTGGATTAGTTCAGCAGCATTTATAAACAAATATCTTTTAGCAGCTGTTGCTCCTTTCTCAGCACTCAAACAATAAAAAAAGAACATAATAACATACAGTATCCCAGCTATCTGTGTATTTTTCATCTTTACTTGCTTTATTTTAACCTTCAATTCTTTTATTTTTACTTTCAATTTTTGGCTTTTTGAGACAGGTTCTCTGTGTATCTTTGTCTGTCCTGGAATACACTTGATAGTCCAGGCTGTCCTTGAACTCACAGAGATCCACCTTCCCCTGCCTCCCAAGTGCTGGGATTAAAGGTGTGTGCCATCACACACCATGATTCTCTTTTTTTTCTCTCAAGCCTACATATATTTTTAAATACAGTAAACCATTTAGAGGTTTTTTTTCATCTTTTAATCTTTCTTTACTATCTCTCTTTCTTTTCCTAACCATATGAGTCTTTAATTTGCTAAGTGATATGGCTTGGATTACAGCGCATGGCTTTGCTGGCTGGATCTAGCCAATTTCTTAACATTCTGAGATTCCAGCCTCATGGAAGAGGTACCAGCTATAGCCATGTGTATTGCAACAACTCTATGGCATTTCTAGGTCTTTGCCAACAAGCAAGCCACAACAGTCTGCTCACAAACTACATTTAAATGCTCTGTAGCCAGATTCCTGCCTGAAAGGGTCAGAGTTTATGCTGGCAGGACAGCCCAGAAAGCCAGAAGTGTAAAACAACATGGCTTTTTTTTCCTACTATGGCTGAAAACCAAAAAGCATGGGGTCAGCTTTTCATCAACACCATTTATGTGTTTGGGGGTAAGACCGCTTAAAAGAGCTGTAAGGTTTTATAGCTTAAACTGAGTCAGGAAGCTTCTCCTAAATGAGAATGCTTGCCTCTAGCAAGCATATTCCATCTGAGAAATGCCGCTATCAATCAGTTATGCTTAACTCTATTTTTTTCTGTCTAGAATAACTTCCAAAGATCTCTCAGACTTTTAAGTAGATTTGGTCAGCCCCATATTAGGCACCATTCTGTTGACTGAGTTGTTTTTTTTTTTGTCCCACCTGATCTTTCAACCATTAAAAGAAATAACACAGAGGTATACATTAGTTATAAACGGATTGGCCCATTAGCTCAGGCTTTTTATTAACTCTTATAACTTATATTAGTCCATTATTCTTTTCTATGTTAGCCACATGGCTCGGTACCTTATTCAATGAGGCAGTCACATCTTGCTTCCTCTGTGGTTGGGTCAGGACTGCATACCAGGTCTTCCATCTTCCCTGACTCAAATATTACATTTTTGAAATGTATTTAGCTTTTGAGATTACTATATAATTACATCATTTCTTTCTGTTCCTCCTTCAAAACCCTACCATCAAGACTTCTTGTTCTGTTTCAAATTCAGGGCCTCTTTCTGTTTAATTGTTGTTACATTTATAGTCTTAAATAGAAATACAACCTATTTAGTTTGTTTTATGTTATTCACATGAATATGGTCAGGGCTGACCATTTGGAAATGGGTAATCAATTATTGAGCTTTTTTCTGCTGAAAACTTTTTCTCCCATTTTCAGTTTTCCTTAATATTTATACTTGAGGTTTACCACAACAACATTCCTAAGGCTGCACTCCTTTAATATAGTTCTGCATATTATGTTGAACCTGAAGTATAAAATATTTTTGTTGCTAGTTCAACAACTTTAATTTACTACTCTTATGAATCTTAATTCAAATATCTGTTTTCTGATTATCTTAGGCTATATTTATGAGAGGGCCTTTCAACCCTAAAGGTGTCATGGCACATAAGTTGAGAAATGCTTTCTTAGTTAACTGTAATTCTTTGAGGACTCCTGCACATTCTTGCTTCCATGTTATCATGTCTATTTGTATTCTCCTTACTTATATCATATGTTAGGCATTCATGTTGGTGAGACTTATCTCCTAGACATGTAAGAGCTACATTAATTTTGTCTTTAATGCAAGTTTAACTCTTGTTTTGTTTATTTTATCTTGAGACAGCATTCCCTGTAATCTAGACTGGACTAAAAATGAATGTCTGCCTTTGGCTTGCCTCAAATCCCAGGTAATTTCCTTCCTTGGCCTCTAAAGTACTAGAAAATGTGACATAAATAATGCTAGCTTCTGCAGCTACTTTTACAATTGTATATGAAGCTTAAAGCTCAAGCATTTTAATTATCGTTATTAAATTTCATTTAGATTCACAATTAGTATCTATCTAATTTTTAGTTACCTACAGGCTTTTTCTTTTCTTTTTGTTTAGTCTTTATTTCTTCTGAGTAACCGTCTGTCTTTTACTTTTCCTCCATTGAATTCATATGTTACCAAGCAGATATTCCAATAGACACAGTAGTTTCTTCAAAGACAGTCTAGGGCATTTTGAAAGTTAATGGCTATTGGAAAGAATTTGAAATAGAGGAAATGGGAATGAAAAGCCTGGATGAGGCCAACTCCCAGAGAAATTTTCGTTATATGGGGGGAGGGGGGAAGATCTATAATTTTTCAGATTTTTTTACAAGAAGTTGCTGTGTTCATTTATGTCAACTTGAATTGGGTTGCTTTGTCCCTTGCAACAGAAATAATTCCAACCAAAATATGCACAAAATTTTGAATTGAGAATCAATGCGTTACAAAAGTGGCAGAGTTTAATCTGAATATCAGCTTCAATTTTACAGTGATTTCAAAGGCAGGGGTTTTCCATTCTCTACATAATTTTTCTTTTCAAATAAGATTGCTATAAATTATGCCTACATGTAGGAATTCATAAAAAAATGATCTGAGTGTTCAGAAATAAAAGTGCCTGACAGAGTAATCTACATTCCTTTATGTTTTCTGAGATAAATGGTATTTTGTCACAGTGTACTGTTGGCAGAGGATGCTCATTTGTTTCATGGGCACACAGACTCAAAATATTTACACAGAAACTATGTTATTTAAAACACTGCTCAACAAATAACTTATGCATATTTCTGGCTAGCTCTTATATCTTAAATTAACTCACTTTTATTAATCTGTGCATCACCATGAGGTCATGGCCTACTAGCAACATTCTGGCCTCTGCCCCCTCTGGTGGTTACATGGTATCTCACTGACTCTGCCTAAGTTCTCCTCCTCTATCTGCTTGGAATTCCCACCTTGCCCTATTCTGTTCTGTGTTAGGCTCAAAGCCACTTTATTAACCAGTAGTAATCACAGCTTACAGAGAGGAAATATCATATCATATTGTACTTTTGAGGTGAAGAGAATTTTGGTTTTAATATTTCAATAGTCCTAGGGGGTTGTGTCAGTATTCACTTGGCTATGCTCAATTCCTAGGGAAGCAGAAAGGCTTCGTGACTACTCAGCTTGCAAATGCAGAGCTCTAGGTCCATGTGCATATTATGAATTTGTGCTCTGGACAAGATAGGCCAGAGAAAATACCTGAAACTCTGGGAATATAGCAATCTTCATGTAGTTTTGGGCTTAAATTAGTTTTGGAAAAGTGGCTGGTAGCTTGGTAGCTTAACTGGCTTTGAAGAATCAGTTGTCAGGTTCATAAAAATCTCTCTCATGGATCATTTTACTCAATGTGCTTAATTCTTTAGGGTTAGGAAGAGATTTTATATTACTATTTATTCAAATCATGCATTTAAATGCTTATATTTTTCTTATTTGTTGTCTTTATTTATTTTTTATATTGGTTGGATGTTGGCAGTCTTTTCTTCTTTCTACCATATTCATGTAACCCTCAATCCATAGTAAGATTTAGGACTTAACATCAAGGTCAAAGTCACCTTTAATTAAAGTTTAGAATCACCTGAGTAGAAAGTCTTAACTGAATAACCATCTAGAATAGACATTTCCATAGGACAGACATCTGGGAATGTCTGTTTTACTATTATTATCATTATTAAATTATTAATTATTATCATTACTAAAATTATTATTCTTTTGATTGAGACATATGGTAGTTTGAATGAGAATGTTCCCCATTAGTTCATATGTTTGAATACTTGGTCCCCAGTTGGTAGATATATTTTGGTCAGATTAAGAGTTGTGACTTCTTGGAAGAATTATATGACTAGAAGAGAGCATTCAGCTTTCAAGAATTTGTCCCATTCCCAGTTAGTTTACTGTCTACTTCATGGCTATTGTCTTAAGACATGAGTTCTTGCTAGGCATGGTAGTGTATACTTTTAGTCTCAAAGCTTTAGAAGCAGAAGTGGCAAACCTTTGTGATTTCTAAGTCAGTCTGGTCTACAAGAGTTCCAGCAGAGCCAGGGCAGTAACATTGAGAAAACCTATCTCAGAAAACAAACAAACAAGCAAACACAAAGATGACAGCTTTCAGCTACTGCTACAGTATTATTCCTGCCTATGTGCCTGCTTGTTGCCACGTTCTGAATATAATGGTTATGTACTTGCCTTCTGCAATTGTGAACACCAAATTACTTTCTTTATAAGTAGTATTGATCACAGTGTTTTGTCATGGCAAAAGAAAAGTATCAAAAACTTTGGAGGATGATCCAGCCTTCTGCAGGTGACACCATCCCTAAGCATGTATTTCCAGACTGTTTAAACAAATTAGCTAAGTTGTGTGTAATACAGCCAGCAAGCAATATGTCTATAGTCCCTGCTTTACTTTAATGCCATGATTGATTTCCCTGATCTGAGGCAATGTTGCATGGAATAGAAAACATTTCTACCTTCAGAATGCTTCATTGACTTCCTATCCTGACTTCTCTCACTGATTGGATATGATCTGGAAGTATAAGATGACCTTCCAGGTTATAAGCTTGTTCTACAATGATTGTTTCTGAGTTTTTTCAGTTTATTTTTTTTTCATTTTCCTCCTGTTGAAGTGTTAAGTTGCTTATTCTGGATAATGTCCCATGTTTGGAGAATAGTTTGAAAATATTTTCTCTCATTCTTCCTCTTATGTTTTCAATAAGTCTTTAAAGAAACTTGTCAAATTTAGTTCCTTGAGAATTTTGTCTAACACATTCAGATTATATTCATCCTCCTTATCTCAACTCTTCTCAAACACAACCACTTTCCTTTCCCTCCAAACTTTGTTTCACTTTTTTTCCATCAGGACAATTTTTTACTGTATAAATCTTCTTGTGTATATGGCTTTACTTTTGGATGTGGACAACTTATCAGAAGTCGGACACTTAGAGAAAAGTAACCATTCCTCTATGAACAGTCAAAAATTGCTCATAGCTTCACTAATAATGGTGGTACTTGGTTTCAACACTCCTCCGTGCTTGGCCTTTCACAGACCTTGGGTATGTTGTTACAACTGCCTTGAATTCATATATACAGCTGTCCTACTGTATCCAGAACACAGTGTATCTTATTTAGGCTTTCTATTCCTGTGAAGAATACACCATAAAAACTCTTATAACAACTCTTATAAAGAAAAACCATTTAATTATGGTGATATATATATATATATATATATATATATATATATATATATATATATTATCATCATGGTAAATTATGATGGCATACAGCTATGCATAATACTGGATAATTAGCCAAATATCCTACATCTTGACTTGCAGGCATCAGAAAGTGATGTGGAACATTGGATGTGGCTTGAACAAAGTCCTCCTCCATACTTGCTTTACCAAGGTCACATACACTCAAACAAAGCCACATCACTTATTAGTGCCACTCTATTTGTGGTCCATTTTCTTTCAATCCACTACACAGTGTTTCTTGGTAGTCATTCACTGCATCTGCTCTCACATTCTCTCTGTCACTCTTTTGCAATGATCCCTGAGGCTTTGGAGAATGTATTGCCCTGTATATGCTCCACTTAAGGCTGAACAATCTATTGTCTCTTATTGTCTGCACCTTGTCAAGTTGATGGTCACTTTGTTCTTGGTCACCATCTATTGAAAACAGAGATTTTCTGATTAATGTGGAGAAAGGCTTTACTGTATGGGTACAATGATATCATCAGTTATTGGTTTAATACTATATTTATTTAGTAGAATAATAGTAGTGAATTCTCTTCTTCGGTTTATCTATAAGTTCTTGGGTCTATACTTTTGCCAAAAAATGTGTTTCATATTGAGGAAAATAGACATAAATCCAACCAGAAAGTAGTTAGTTACCTTTGTTGGGACACAGTCAAAAGAATATCTTTCCCACAAGGAAAGTCATGGATTGTTCTTTTGACCATGTTCCAGAAAACTCCACATGCCAGTATTGTACTAGTAGACAATGTCTTCCAGGACAATCTTTATTGTAGTGCACAAATTTCAAAGTTGAGTGTGATAGATGGTGCGATGGATGATTATTTTTGTCCTCTAGCAATGTGTACAGCATCTTTTAATAATCTGAAAACTATCCAGAAGGGATGAAATTTCCAAGTTGTTACAACTTGATTTTTTCACATTCTATGATTTAAGAATGTGGTATCTTTAGCAAAAGTGGCTTTTGTAACATTGATTCCATTGCTCAAACAATTTAGGATCAATTGGGGCCTCTAAGACCTTGAAGTAGCACCATTTAAATTGACTTTTCTTTTAATTGTCTTCTTCAATGTCTTTCAATGACATGTATCATTATCAAAATGAAATGGTATATTTTTTATGTCAGGGGTAATTTCTGCATTTGCTGACTGTTGTCTCAAGTTTCATCCACATTTTAAACTATATAATTAAATATTGCATTTTTCCTTTTGAAATACAAACTGCTCTTATATTGGAAGATTTAAGAAATCCAATTTTTAATTTTGTCTTACTATTTAGGTATAGGTGAACAGAGGATATTCCCTGAACACTGACCAGAAATTAATGGCATAAAATACAACACTGGACAAAAAAGCCATAAGCTGTGGTTTACTGCTCTGTCTGTTCTGTTCTTTTCAGAACAGGGCTGGCAAGGCTTCTGGGCTTGTGATAGAGATGACTGATTGACCATCCTGGAAAGACAGCATTAATAATGCTCTTTCAATAAATACAAATGTCATTTAGAAGTTTGGCTTTTCATGTAAAGGAGTTGAACATTTTGCTCCAATTTCATTCTTTCTTCAAAAAAATGATTACATATAGGACATTATAATGCTGTGATTCAGAAATAGCTAAGCTTTAGGAATATTTTTGCTTTACTGACTTAAATTACTCCCAACAAGTAGTAAAAACCTGTTCAGAAAGCAAATCCCAGCAAGCAGAATTTCATCACATCAGTATAATCTCTTGCCATCATTTTTGAGGCTGCCTAAGGGCTCAGTTTCACACAACTAAAAATAGAAACTAGTGCTGTACCTAAAATAGTTGTTAAGGCCGTTTGCCTATAGTATTTAGCACAATTCAGATATTTAGCAAAATATGAGGAAAAATAAACAACTATCATAAAGTAATTCATACAGTCTTTGAAACTATATATACTGCCCACTGATTACATAAAATGTAAGAAAAGTAAGCTGATAATAACCATTAAAATGTGATATTTTGAATTTGTGTGCATGACCTATTTAGTATTCTATTGAAATTTTTTAGTAGCTTGCTTATGGTATTTGTTTTGTTGTCATCTTTGAGTAAGTTCTAAACTGATGAAATACCACTGTGTAGAAAGACACAAATTATCCTGCATTACCTCTGTATTTTATGTCAGGCAGTAATGGCTCTTGCAGGTCTTAGTTTCTGATCATAATATATTCTTAAAACTTAATACTTGGTTTATTTAGTTAAAAACTTTTACCTGGTGGAAATTTTATTCTATGAGACATGCACACCTACAAAGCATAGCAAGCCAAGATTATAAAAAAAAAGACAAAGGTCAGAGATATAATGTTTTAGAAGATGAGAAAAGTTAATTCATAAGACAATAACCTTTGCTCATGTCACATGGATAAATCCAGCTATTGATTCTTGACTTTATGTGTATACACATGGGAATGAAGAAAAGTGAATCTGTGAGAGATTCAAGTGTCTGGCATAGAAGTAGGGAGATTCTCTAGTGAAAGTTTTATTAAGGTGGCATTAGTTAGTTAACAGTAGAAGCAAGAATTTGTGAAACTGTACAAGAGTCTTTGTCTTCAATCGATCATGCCAATCACTTGTGCAATCATCTAGGAATTGGAACCCTGATAATTCTAGCTGAACCAGACAGCCAATAGCACTGGCCTCTCCCCACTCCCTCAAACCCTCATTACCCACCCCCTCCTGTGGAGCAACATTCTCCAATTTCCACTCCTTTCCCACCTTCACCTACCCCCTCCCTAGCCATACCAGAAATTTAAGATCAAATTCCCCCTTACACACCTTCCTCCCTACCTCCCACTCCTACTGCATCTTCCCTGCCAATCCTCACCTCATCTCCTCTCATACCAGATCCCACCATAACTCCATCCATCTTTGCCTTGTCTAGGAAGTGGTGGGAGTCAATGGCATAATGAAAGTCCATATTCCCTTTTCTTATCCAGTTATCTCATAGATAGAAAGGCAGCTGTGTTCATTTTCTACTAATCCTTCTGCTTATATTAAAGAGATTTGTTATGATCTAACCTGGCATGACTACAATGTCTTCCCAGCTTCTACTCTCACTTTTGGGGAGTAAAGTGATTTCAGACAGCAGCTAAACAATATGCAGACCAGACTCACTTGGTAGATAGTATGGTTCTTGTGCAGGAATTGGTTATGTCAGCCAAAGAACCACACTGAGACAACCAACCTGGCCAAAGTGGCCAACAGAGGTGGAGCATCATGGTTCATTGCCTCTTTCAGGTTATTGAAATGGTCACAGAAAAAGTACTTAATTTTGACAAACTTTGAGAAATTACACAGCCAGCAGAAGAAAATCCATTTTTTTAAAAATCGGTTACAAGAGACCATGGTCCAATATACTAAGTTAGATCCAGCCTCTCCAGTGGGAGCCATGATCCTGGCTACCCATTTTATTTCTCAGTGAGCACCAGATAGTAGAAAAAAGTTAAGAAAGGCTGAGGAGGGTTCCCAAATCCCTATACAGGAATTGGTGAAATTGGCCTTTAATATTTTTAATGCCTGAGAAGAAGCAGTTGAGTCTTCCTTACAGACAAGGCTGGAACAAGCGGCAACTCTGCAGGCTCAGGCCTTAGCAGCTGCCCTAAGGTCACTGGAAGGGGGGCAAGGGAAGTCAACCACAAGGCTCTATCCCAGCAGAGCCAAGCCTAAGTCATCCTCACTGTCAGGCTGCTTCAAGTGTGGTCTAAATGATCATATGGCATGATATTGCACTGAACCTCCTATGAGGTCATGCCCTATCTGCCAGCAACTTGGACACTGGAAATCACAATGCCCTCATGTGGGCTCCTCTTCTGTGCCATCGCACAGAGGCCCAGCCTCACCAATATTGGCAAGTGAGACTGAGCCATCATTTGGATTTCTCAGCCTTGCAGAGGACTGATATAGCCCAGACTTATTATTTCCCATAACCCTACCCAAGCCTAGGGTAAAGCTACAGGTAGCAGGTAAGTCTATTATGTTTCTTTTGGGAATAAGAGCTACCTATTCTGTTTTAATATCTCACTTGGGCCTTAGGTTACCCTTACAAATTTCAGTTATGGTGATAGACAGGACCCATTCCTCCCTATTTAAAAGTTTGCCACTGCCCTGAACTCATGCAGGACACTTTTTCTCTCATTCCTTCTTAGTGATACCTGCTTGCCCAGCACCTTTACTAGGTCAAAATATCCTCAACTCCTTCAGGACCACACTCACTTTGGCCCCCACACACTCTCCTGAGTCACACTTTCTTCTCACTTTAACAGCCTCATATATTCCTACTCCAGACTGTACTGTCCTTACTTCCCCTGATCCAGTAGATTCCCAAGTATTGGATACTTCTACACCTGTGACTACTACTCAGCACTAGTAAGCCCTAATTTGCCTTAAAGACCCTTCATCCTTCCCTTACACACCCCAGTTTCCTATTTATGAAACCCACTGAGAAGACCTTAAGCCTATTATTACTTGTCTCCTATTTCAAGGATATTTAATTCCTATTGACTCATTTTGCAACACTCTAGTGTTCCCCTCAGTAAGCCCTCTCGTGCTTACTGCTTGGTTCAAGACCTCCACCTTGTAAATGAGGCAGTCATTCCAGTTCATCCTCTGGTTATTAACCCTTACAATTTCCTGTCTAATGTTCCTCCTAAAATCTCCTACTTTACAGTAATAGACCTAAAATATGCCTTCTTTACTGCCCCTTTACATCCTGACTCATACTTCCTCTTTGCCTTCACCTGGGAGGACACTGACTCCTTGTCCTCCAGACAGTTTACATGGACAGTTCTCCCTCAGGGCTTTTTGGCTTTTAGGAAAGCCCCCATTTCTTTGGCCAAGGTCTGGTTTTATATCTCTTAAACTTTGACACAAGTTCTAGCACTCTCCTCCAGCATGTAGATGACCTACTTCTCTGCAGTCCTATATTGTCTCTTTCCCAACAGGCCACCTCTGTGCTCATCCTTCCCCAAGACATTTACAATCATTTCAGACATCCACCAGACATTACACCTAGGCCTCAAAGCTTTGTTCAGCTTTTTGGAGCCCCTTTTTGACCCCACCCATCTCTGAGATTTTATTTTACAGGTTCACTCCACTTGCCAGATGTGTGCTCAGGCCAATTCACGGGGGGATCTCCATATATGTCAGTTGATACACCAGCTTCAGGACACCAACTGGGTGAAGATTGGCAGCTTAATTTCACCCGTATGCCTAGTTATGACTAAAAACTCTGTTATCCCTTAACACTGGTGGACACTTTTATAGGATGGATAGAAGCATTTCTAGCCTCAAGGGAAATGACAGATGTGGTGGCTCAAGTACTTCTGGACCATGTCATTCCTTGTTTTTTTGTCCCATGGACCATCCTGATAGACAATGGGCCAGCCTTCACTTCCAGGGTCATGGAGTTTGTGTCAGAAGCTCTCAACATCTCCTGGAAATTCCACATCCCCTACCATCCACAATCCTTGGGAAAGGTTGAGAGGGCCAATGGATTCGTCAAAAAACAGCTAACCAACGTCTCCATTGAACTCAGGTTATCTTGCTCCTCCCTTTTCCCCATTGTCCTTACTTGCCTCAGGACCATCCCATGTTTCCCTACAGGCCTGAGCCCTTTTGAGATGCTTTATGGCAGGCCCTTTCTCCTTAACCATCACCTCCCAGTCCAAACTCCTCCACTGGCAAGGTATCTTTACTACCTCTCCCTTCTATGGTCCCTTCTCCATTCACATGTTGACCAGTTGTCTACCTGCCTCCACACCAGTGGATTTTAATGCCCCTGAACTTCACCCTCTCTCTCCTGGGGACAGAGTACTCCTCAAACTGCTAACTTTTACATCTCTTGAACCTTGATGGACAGGACCTCGCATGATAATCCTCACCACCCCCTTGGCTGCCAAGCTCCTAGAACACCCATTCTGGTACCATCTCTCCAGGCTCGAGCAGGCACCTACTCAGGACACTTGACCTGTCCAACAGTTAGGACCCATCACCCTCCATTTTGCCAAGATGCCACAATGAAGGGCCTACTTACTCCTCATCCTGGCACACTCATCTTTGGTGATGCAAAAAAGATGGGCAATAACAATATTTTTTCTTCTAGATACCTGTGTTCTTACCTCCCATGAGAAACAGATGCCTGGCATCTCCAGGATGACAGTAAAGAGAATGCCTTTCCAGACACACCTCTCACTGAGCATTGACCCACCAACACCCAGATCTCCTCTCCCCCATATCACCACATCCCACAAGAAGTAGCCAGACTTGTATCAACACTCCATTTTTCAGAGAGCCTAAATGTTGGTCATAAATATAACCTCAGAAAACACTCTGGACTGTAAATCCTGGTCTCTGACCTCCATCTTTGGAGGCCCAGCCCCTCTGCCCCTTTAACCTTGACCCCTCACTGAGGAGGGTAAAGGTAGCCCACCAAACTTTGACCCCATACCCAGGAAATGACAAGACCACTCTTCAAGGCTATTTAAACTGCTCCCCCAACATAAACACATAGCTTTCCCTCTTTTCCCCTAGTATGGGACAATTCTGTATTCTGTCAATTATGTTTTAAATAAACATTGATTGGCCAGTAGCCAGACAGGAAGTATAAGTGGGACAACAAGACAGGAAGTAGAGGTGGGGCAATGAGAACAGGAGAATTCTGGGAAGAGGAAATCCCATTCCTCTGCCATCCTACCCAGACACAGAAGAAGGAAGATGTGACCAGCCCTGCTGAAAAACATACTGAGCCATGTGGCTAGAATATATACTAGAATAATGGGCTAATATAAGTTATAATAGTTAATAAGAAGGCTGAGCTAATGGGCCAGTCAGTTTATAACTAATGTAGACCTCTGTGTGATTTTCTTTGGGACTTAACAAATACGGGAAACAGGTAGGATAGAAAACTCAGACAATATTCACCAGTTGGTTATGTTGGTGGCTTTCCTGTTCCCCTCAGGGCCACCTGAGAGTGAAGGAGTCCAATTATACATGGATATCTTTTAATTTGGTTTATTTTGCTTTGGCTTCATTGGGATTTTTGCATTGTCAGAGAGCTTGTGTTAGAAAATATTCCTAACACCCTCCTAATCCTATCTCCTGGTTCAGTCATCAGATCAATATAGCAGACTAACTGAGACTAACTGTTATGGCTTCTCCTCAATCTCTGCTCCCATTCCCACAACACTAAATAAGCAGATGCTGATGAAACAGCCTGCTTTTCACCCCTCTGTGTTGTTAGAAGTCCCTTTCTAACATAGCTCCATTCCCCAAATGCCAGGTTTAACTGCTCCCCACCAACCACTCCTTCTCTGTTTCTGTTCATAAAGGGTCAGGCGTTTTGGGAACCCATTCCCTTTGTATGGATATCTTGCTTAGCATATATATATATATATATATATATATATATATATATATATATATATATTAGAAAGGGACTTGGACCTTCCTCAAAACAGTGTGCATCATTCTCTCTGAGGAGTGGATACAAAGTGCCATGGGTGGAGGAGATGAGTATGTAAAATGAAAAAGATAGTTTATTTCTTTGTAAAAATAAAATAAATTATAACAAAAACCTCAGCAAAAGGAATAAAATGAAAGAGTCAGACTCAGGACCAGAATCAATGCAGTAGGATCAGCTGGCAAAAACACATAGAATCAATGAAAAAAAACGAATTGATTCTTTGAGAAAAATCAATAAATTGAGAAACCCTTAGTCTAGTTAACTGAAAGGTAGAGAGAAGATATCCAAATTAACAAAATTGCCTATGAAAATGGGAATAAACCAACAGACACTGAGGAAGTGCAGAGATTTGAGGCAATGTAGTTAAAAAATCTGTTTTTTTTCTTTTTAAAAAATATTTATTTATTTATTTATTATGTATACAATATTCTGTCTGTGTGTATGCCTGCAGGACAGAAGAGGGCATCAGAGCTTATTACAGATAGTTGTGAGCCACCATGTGGTGGCTGGGAATTGAACTCAGGACCTTTGGGAGAGCAGACAATGCTCTTAACCTCTGAGCCATCTCTCCAACCCCCAGAACCTGTTTTCTTTAGAATTGAAAAAATTTAAAAGTAGGAGATAATTTTCTTCACCCTGGAGATGCAATGATGGTACAATGTAAGCAAGTAGATAAACACAGTCAGCCATATAAATAAATTGAATGACAGTAACTACTAATCATCTCACTAGAAGTAAAGAAGGTCTTTGACAAAATCAAATACTCTTCCGTGTTGCAACTTATGGAGAGTTTAAGAATAGATAAGGATTGAAGTGCTATACCTCAACATAATAAAGGCAGTTTATGGCAAGTCTATAACCCATATCATCTTAAATTGATAAAATTAAAGCACTTCCACTAAAATAAAGCACACCAAAATATATTTTTTCAAATTCTATTTACCATTTTGAAAAATACAAGTTTGAAATCAATTAAATATACTGTTAAAGCTTGAAGATGAAGCATCTCCCACACAATTATGTTCTGAAGACAGTAAGGTGGTAGAAAATTTAGGAGGCAAGGCCAAGCTGAAGAATATCCTTTAGAAAATTTTATCTTGTCTCTGGTCCCTTCCTCCCTGCCTCCTAGCTGTCATGCAAAAAGCTATCTCTACTATCACATAAAGATGGAGTTCAACAAAAACACAAACTGCCAACAGCCTACAAACACATGGAAACTGAACAGCTCCCAGCTAAATTATCATTGGGTAAAGGAAGAAATAAAGAAATGACTTTCTAAAATTTAATTAAATGAATGCACAACATACTAAAATACATGGGAAATAATGAAGGCACTGATGAAGGCACTGCCAAGTGAAAACTCATAACAGTAACTGCCTGCATCAAGAATTTGGAGACATCTGTAATGAGTTACATAGTAGCACATCTGAAAGTGCTAGAACAAAAAGAATAAAGCACACCTAAAAGCAGAACAGAAGCAACAATCAAACTGAGGACTGACATCAATAAAATAGAAAGAATGAGAACAATAAAAGGAATCAATTAAAAAAGGGTGTTGGTTCTGTGAGAAAATCAACATGACAGACAATCCCTTGTTCAAACTAATTAAAAGGCAGAGGGAGACTATCCAACTGAACAAAATCTGAAATGAACAAAAGGACATAACAAACATGGAGAAAATCTAGACAATCATTGTGATACATCAAAACCCCTTTTCCACAAAATTGGAAAACCTAAAAGAAATGAAGCAATAATAATATATATTACATACTCAAATTAAGTAAAGATCAGATACGCAATTTAAATAGACCCTTAATTCCTAAGGCAATGTAAGTTGTAATTAAAAGTCACCCAACCAGAAGGAAAAAATAAAAAAAATAAAAAAAGAAAAGTCCAAGACCAGAGGATTTTAGCAGGACATTTTACAATACTTTCAAAGGAGTGCTAATACCAATATTCATCTATTTCACACAATAGAAACAGAAGGAACATTGTCAAATTCTTTATATTAGGCCACAGTTTTTCTCATACCCAAACTACACAAAGATGAAACAAAGAAAGAGAATTACAGACAAATTTCCCTCATTAAACCTGATGCAAAAAATACTCAATAAAATACTGATCAAGCCAGATCCACGAGCACATAAAAAAGATCACTGACTATGATCAAGTAGGATTTACCTCAGAGATGCAGGGATGGTTCAACATGCAAAAATATGTCAATTCATTTAAGTATGTAAACAAACTAATGAAAAAAAATCTACATGGTCACCTACTTAGATACTGAAAAAGTCTTTTACAAAATCCAGCATCCCTTTGAAATAAAAGTCTTAGAAAGATCAGAAATACAAGCAATAAGCCTAAATTTAATAAAAGCAATATGCAGTGAGCCAAAAGATAACATCAAATTAAATAAAAAGAAACTCGAAAGTAATTCTACCAAAATCAGGAACAAGAAAAGGATGACCTCTCTTTTCATATCTATTCAATAAAGTACTATAAGTTATTGCTAGAGCAATGAGACAAAGAAAAAAATCAAGGGGATATAAATGGAAAATAAATCAGAGTATCACTATTTGCAAATGACATAATAGTATACATAAATGAACCAACAAAATTATACCAGGGACCTCCTACAGATGACAAATTCCTTTAGCAAAGTGGTGGGATATGATAGTAACACTCTAATAAACAAATGACAAAAGGGTGAGAAAGAAACCAGGGTAACAATATTCTTCACAACCACCAAAAACAATGTAAAATATATTTAGGCAATTCGAATGAAGCAAGTGAAAGACCTATAATACAATATCTTCAAATCTTTGAAGACAAAATTAAGGAATATATGAGAAGATGGAAAGATGCTCATGGATCTATAGGATTAATATATCAAAAATAAATATCTTACCAAGATCAATATTCAGATTGAAAACAACCCCATTAAAATTGCAACACAGATTGTTACCTACCCTGATGGAATAATATTCAACTTCATATGAAAAGCCAAAAAACCTAGAACAGCTAAAATAATGCTATACAAAATCAAAAAACAAAATAAAACAATAAAAAACTGCTGAAGGTATCAGCACCTCTGACCTCAAGTTCTAATTACATAGTTATAGTGATTAAAAGGAACATGGTGTTGTTATCAATACAGATATATGGACCAATTGAATTGATGATGCCTACATAAATTTATCCACCTGATTTTTGGCAAAGAACCCAAAATTATGCAATGGAAAAAAATCATCTTAAACTAATAGAACTGTTATAACTGGATGTCATCAAGTAGAAGAATGAGAATAGAACCATATCACGCTGCATAAAATTCAATCCTAAATAAATCTGAATCAAAGAATTCAACATAAATCCAATTACACTGAACATGGTTAAAAGAAAAGTGGTAGATAGCCTTATATGCAATGGTACATTAGGCAACTTTCTGAATAGAACACTAGTAGCAGAGACAATACGTTTAAGTAGCAATAAATGGGACTTCAAGAAACTGAAAACGTTCTATAAAGGAAAGGACACTGTTAGGAACCCTGATTGCTCTTTGGGCTGACAAGGGAGGGGGACTTGATTGGGGGAGAGGGAGGGAAATGGGAGGCAGTGTCGGGGAAGAGACAGAAATCTTAAATAAATAAGTAAATAAATAAATAAATAAATAAAAGACAAAATGGCAGCTTACAAAAAAGGAAAAAGATCCTCATCAACAACACATTTGACTGACAACTGTCATCTCCAAAATTTATAAAGAACTCAAAAAACTAAACAAGAAAAAAACAAAAAAAACTCAAGAGAAAAAATGAGGTACAGACCTAAACAAACAATTCTCAATAGGATAAAATAAAATATCAAAGAAACAATTAAAAATATGTTTGATACCATTCAATAAATTGCCTCTTTTTGTCCTATTGACTGTGTCTTTTGTTTTACAGAAGCTTCTCAGTTTCAGAAGGTCCCAGTTATTTATTGTAGCTCTCAGTGTCTGTGCTACTGGAGTTATTTTTAGGAAGTGGTTTTCTGTGCCCATGCATTGAAGGCTACTTCTCACTTTCTCTTTTATTAGGATCAGTGTGGTTAGATTTATATTCAGGTCTATAATGTATTTGGACCTGAGTTTTGTGCATGGGGATAGATATGGATCTATTCTCATTTTTCTACAGGTTGACATCCAGTTATGCCAGAACCATTTGTTGAAGATGCTTTCTTTTTTCCATTGTCTATTTTTAGCTTCTTTGTCAAAAAATTACGTTTTCGTTGCTTTGGGGATTAATATCCAGGTCTTCGATTCGATTCCATTGGTCAACATAGAGAAGAGGGTAACTGAACTGGCCTTGCCCTGTAGTCAGACTGATGCTTATCTTAAATGTCACCATAAAACCTTCATCTAACAACAGATGGAAACAGAGGCAGAGAACCACGTCAGAGCACTGGACTGAGGTCCCAAGGTTCAGTTGAAGAGTAAAAGGAGTGAGAATATGAACAAGGATGTCAAGAACATGAGGGGTCCACCCAATAATACAGTTTGCCTGAGCTAATGGGAGCTCAGCAACTTTAACTGGACAGGGAGTGAACGAGCATGGGATCAAACTAGTCCCTCTGAATGTGGTCGACAGTTGGGGCAGACTGAGGTGCCACTGACAGTGGTACTATCTCTACTGCATATTTTGGCTTTTGGGGTTCCCATTCTCTTTGGATGTATATGTTGCTCATCCTAGACATAGTAGGGAGGGTCATGGACTTTCAACAGGAAGGATGCCTTGCCCTCTCTTAGAATTGGAGGGGCAGGAATGGGAGGGTATGTGAAGGGAGTGGGAAGAGGGAAGGGAGTGGGAATTTGGATTGGTATTTTTTTAAGCAATAAAATAATAATAATAATAAAAGAAGCTAGAACTAATGAGACAAGCAGTGTTTTAATTGATATCTTTTCTGTGTGGTTATTTTGATTTGCAGGGCCAGGCTTCTATCCTACAATCTGTAAGATTGTGGCCAACTAAATCCTCATAATACCTAAGAGGGATTGAAAAGGAATTCTAGACAAACAAACAAACAAAACAAAAACAAAAACACAAACCAAATAAGAGAGTTTAACACAGCTTCTTGCTGCTTGCTGGCAGCATGCCATAGCTCATTTTAGAGAGGTTTTTCTGACTCAGTCATAGCAAAAGAATAAAAGCCATGCGGTTTTAAAATGCCAGCTTTCTGGGTACTGCTGGTGTGAATTCTGACTCTTTCAGACAGGAGTTGAAGCTACAGAGATTTTGAGTGTGTTTTGTGAGCAGAGTGCTACACCTTGCTTAATGTCGACATGGACCAGCTGTGTGCATGGAAGTGGGTCAGTGTGCCTGGGTCTCAGAGGTGTGAATAGCTCCACCATGCTGGACTAGGTGGGGCAAGCATGTAGTACCATATTTCACCTAGTAATGTTGCAGCTAAGAGTCTTAAGTGCTTGGCATTTTGAGAAGTGCTTCTGGTTAGAAAATTGTTACAGATATGAAATAAAGACAAATCCGGATGGCAGAGACCTCTAAATGAGACACAGTATGTTTTAAAAATGTGCATAGGTTTAGAAGAGAGAAGAAAAAGTATAGTCATAAAGAAGATAATGCTTTTTTTAAAAAAAAAGTGTAAACTATTTAAAGAGACAGCCTACAGAGAGTCATAGATTAAAAGAGGTAAAGAAAAATAAGCCATGTAAAGATGGAAAATTTACAGATAGTCTGGATTATGTTTGTGTTATCTTTGAATTTTTTGACTGTGAAGGAGCCAAGTACAGAGAGACATTTCATTGCATGGTCTGCTAAGTTAAACCAACATAAAGGTATCTAGATTCAAAAATTTTAGTCTAAGGATGTGTTGCTTTAGAAAAGAGGCTCTTCTTTTTTTTTCCCACAGAGATGAGAACCTATGGTTTGTTTCCAGACCAATATGGTTTTATGGACCAAAGCAACCTGAAAAGGTTGCCATGAAAACCCTCAAAAAATTACTTCATCCAAACTACTGACTGACATGAACCTAGCACACAGGATACACAATGAAAGACCTGATTAACAGCTTCCCCCAAACAGCAGGAAGCAGTATGGTGAACTATGCCCATATTTCCAAATATTGCTTATAATTGTTTGTTTATATTTAAAGGGGGATATTCTATAGAGGTGAATAGTTTACATTGGTATGGATTATGGTTTATTGATACAAATTTAAGATCAATTTTGTTATATATATATATGTGTGTGTGTGTGTGAGTGTGTGTGTGTGTGTATGTATTTTTGATCTTGATTAAGGTATTGTGTTTGTGTAGCTCATTTAAAATGTAGTGTATAATTAAGAAATATAAGTTAATAGATATTCTCTATAATAGTCAAGCTTGTAGTCATGTTAGATTTTCTAGATGTATAGAGATATGTTTCAGTTAGATAGGTATTCTTCAAATGCTTTAATAACTTAGGATTTTTCATGACATGAGACCCATTTGTTCCTGGCAGCACCAAGCTACTTCAAGAGGAAGATGGGTATTGAAAAGGCCTCTTATGGAGTTTGCTAGGCATTTGGGAAAAAAAACTGCTCCTGCCGGGACTGCTGACCTGAACATGCAGAACCCACAAAGAAATGATTGCTGAATTTGCCTAAAGGTGAGACTATCCTTCGTGGTTTCTGCTTCATGAAAGAGTCTGCCAGACATTTTGCAGAACATAGAAGAATGTGATGGACAAACTGGCAATACAGGTGGAAATGTCTTTGAAATTTCCTGCTTCATGGAAAAGTCTACTGGATACTATGAGTCTGCTGGCTAAAGATTGGATGCCCCAATGGTACAGAAGAAATTTTGGTGACTGTTCAGTTAGCAAGACATCTCTGTCAATTCTAGAGTTCTGGGAAGTTGCTTGCTATGTACTTCCTGTTTATATAGGTAATACAATATCCTCCTGGAGTCTTTGATGGAGTTGAAGAATAGATAGTTATTATTATAGTTTTTCTTAGTTATGGTAAAAGATAAAGTAAATATAAATATTGTAAATGTAATTCTTGCTTGATATCTGTTTTGTTATATGTAATTCTACTAAGTTAAAGTTAAAGCCTTCCTTTTTGTTTAAACATGAAAGAGAAAATGGTGTTGGAGGTCCTTCTGTCTATGTCTTGACTTTATTGGTTGATAAAGAAACTGCTTTGGGTCTATAGCAGAGCTGTAGATGAACAGAGCTAGGCAGGGGAAACTGAAATGAATGCTGGGAGGAGGAAGGCAGAGAGAGATGCCATGGATCCACTACCAAAGATTGACATGCTGAAACTTTGTTGGTAAGCCATGACCTCATGCTGCTGTACAGATTAATATAAATGGGTTAAATTAAGATATAAAAGCCAATAAGAAGCTAGACCTAATTGGCCAAGCAAGGTTTTAATTAATATAGCTTCTGTGAGGTTATTTCGGTTCTGGGTGGCCGGTACAAACAATCTCTTCCATCATATATATGTTGATTTTATTGGTTAATGAATAAAGAAGCTGCTTTTGGCCATTGGCTTAACAGAATAAAGCCAGGTTGGAAATCTAAACAGAGGTGTAGAGTGTGAGAGAGTAGGCAGAGTCAGGGAGAAGCCATGTATCCCCATTGGAGACAAATGGTCAGATAGAATTTGACCCAGTAGTTCACATCCAAATGGTGATATAAAGATTAATGGAAATAACTATGTTTAGGATATAAGAGCTGTCTAAAAATATGGTTAAGCTATTGGCCAAACCGTTTTTCAAATAATATACTTTCTGTATGATTATTTCATGTCTGGGCAGCTGTATATAAACCAGAAAACTCCAACAACAGAGTCCCACAACCAACATTAGAATGAGCTCAGGAAATCCTGCTAGAGAGAAAGATGAAGGATTGTAGGAGTTAGAAGATGCTTTGGGAGACATTCTGCTCCTTCATCCAATAGCCTTTAAGATACCAGCCAACTTGGGTGTGGTCTCTCATAATGTAAAAAGCAGAAGTAACTGTGTGCCTGCTCTCTTGCTTCTGGATCCTGCTTACAGCTGCTAGATGCTGTTCCTGTTCAGAGGACTGTTGTCTAGGACAATGATCTCTAAGTTTTCATCTTAAATAAATAACCCTTTCATTATTCATAATTCTGAATCAGTGTGGGATTGTTTTGTGAATTACACTATCAAGTGGTACCCAACATTTGGTTTTAGAACCTTCCCCCAGCTCTTCTGCCCACTCCCAGCTCAGAGTATGCCTGGCTTGGCGTGAGCATTCCTTCAGCTGGTCGCAGGCTGTGCATGGAGCTAGAGATTCAATATAGAGCCTCACGCAGTGTCCTTTCTTGCTGCAGATCAACCGCAATTCTTTATATTTTCTCTTCACATACCTTGAATTAGCTTTAAGTCCCCACACACCCTGCTGTTTGCCTCCCACCAGTGTACACCATAGACATTTGGATGAGACATGGGCTTCCTGGTCTAAGCCAGTGGTTCCATGGCTTTCCAAAGTTTTGTTTGCATTTGGCTAATACACTGCTCTAGAGACATCCACAGAGCACAGTCTGTGATTTATCTTTTAGTATTTCACTCCAAAATCAGATTTCAGAGCAGCCACATGAATTCACATGCACTACTATGCCCCGCTGAGTTAGTTTTGTATGTGGCCAGAGACACCTACTGGCAAGTTAAAGTTATTGCACCTAATCAAGCTAATTAAACCACAGGTAAGATTTAATATCCTAATTATAGATATGTTGCTAATATAAAAGGACAATATGTCAGACAACCTAACTTTCCACGGTTTCAATAACCTTTTTACTCACACCATGTGTGAGGTTTTACAAGACTTATATGTTGTCCCTTCTACATCACTACTTTTGCTTCTGAGGATTAGTCTTGTCTTCAATATTTTTTTCTTAAACATATAGTTTGACAATAGGGCTAAGAATGAGGCAGTTTTTGGAAATGGTACAGTCTTTGCAGACTGATTCCTATCTTCTTAAGAAAGAGGTTGGGAATCTGAAGATAGATACAAACACTTTAACAAAACTCAGTCAACTTAGTACTTTTAAAAATGGTACAGACTGGTACCAACTATCACATGAAAGAGGTCATACATCTGAAGGAGGATACAAATTCTTTAACTAATAAAACTCAGGCAACTGAGATACTTTTAGAAATGGTATAGACTGGTACCAATCTTCTCAAGAAAAAGGGATCATACATCTAAAGGAGGATACAAACAAGTTAACTAACAAAACTCAGGCAACTGAGATACTTTTGGCAATGGCACAGACTGATAGTAATTTATTTAAAGGAAGATTCAGCTCTCTGGAGAACGAAACAGCTGATTTGACACATAAATCCCAATCAATGACAGTGGGTGCTGAAACATTATTTCAGAGAATATGCACTGTTAAATGTATTACTTGGACTCTGTCAAAAGGGTATGACAAATTTACTGAGAGAATGTCTCCCCAGAAAGGTAATATGCATGCTATGAAGATTATGTCCAAGGATGAGACATTATCTCTATTGGACAGACTTCATATCTTGAAATCCTCAATGAGGGACTAATAGCAGAACACTGGACAGGAGATTCAGACATTACAAATGGCAGTGGTAAATCGATTTGAAAAGGTTGAGAAAAGTATTGAATTTGATGACCAGGAACAACAGGTAAAAAGGCCAAATTTAACCTTGTTGGTATGTAAAAATCTCTGGGATAGCTTCCCCAGAGTTCTGCCTGTCTTTCGAGTAATAACAACGGAAAAAGTAACTGGCTCCAAGTACCCTAAGGTTGTCAATGAATAATCATGGGAGCCCATATATATGACTGATCTAAAAGAAATTAAACAAGCAATTGTAGCTTACAGATTACATGCATACTTTGTTAGGGAAATAGTCAAAACATGGGCTTTTAGTAGCAAAGCCATGACTCAGATTTGGGCTCAGTTAATCTAAGAAGTCCTAGAAAATGGACTGTAATTGCTTTTGAGGTGCTTTTTTTAAAAGAGGAAGTAAGAATTTTAGATCAACAATAAAAAGCAAAAGGATTTGAGATTTCCCTAGATCAAATTCTAGGTGAAGGACTTTACTCTGATCCTCAGGATCAAGATCTTTATGATGACCACATTTTGTCCTTATATAGCACAGCAGCTTTAGAGACTTGGGACAGGATTAAGAAACTAGGAAAGAGAGATGAATCATACATTAGGGTTAAACAGGGTCAGAGAGAAACTTTGCATAACTTTTTGATATGACTAACTATGGCTGTAAAAATAGGGTAACTGATCCAGAAGCTAGAGTATAATAATTAAATCTTTGGCTTATGAGAATGCCAAAATAGAGCACAAATGGATCCATGGGTCTTAAAAGATCAGATCAGCACCCATGGATGAATGGGTCTTGCATCTAATGGATGTTGAGACACTTGACTATGGTACTGAATCGTGGGGGAGAAGCAATTCCAATGGTAAGAGAAAACATAAAATACCAAATGTTTTAATTGTGATAGAATGGGACATCTGAGAAGGGATTATAGAAAATGGATTATTAGGAACCTCCTCTTGGAATGGCAGAAATAGGAGGACTCAGCCTTCAGGTATATGTAGGAGATGGGGCAAAAGCCAACATTGGGCCAATGAATGTAGGAAAATGAAAGATAGACAAGGAAACCCAATACCATTGGGAAATGCTGTGGAAGCCCTCTTTCAGTCCGCCATGATGAATGATGTCCAATCATTCCCAGTTACTATGGAAAACGTGTCTCACCAGGAAATTAAAAATTCAATGCCTGTTGTAAAAAGCAATACTGGTCTGAATGCTGGGATAAATTTGGATAATGAGTGAAAAACTCCAGTAGACAGAGGAAACGTATATTCTGGCAGACTTCTATAAATGAACAAGACCAAAGCTAAGAGTGTGCATAAATGTCATTTTTACTGAAGGCTTATTAGACATGGGTGCAAATGTAAGTATCATTACTCCAGAATCTTCACATCCAAATTGGCCTCTTCAGGAAGTAGATGCTCAATTCCTGGGAATTACCATATCTAAGGTAAAACAAAGCACAAAATGGGTTGAATGCATAGGGCCATAAGGGCAAATAAGAAGAATAAGGCCATATATAGCCAATACTGCGGTGAATTTTGTGTTGTGACCTATTGCAGCAATGGAATATCCTGATTAACATTCCTGCAGCCCCCAAAACTTATGTTTCCAAAGAAAATGTGAGTAGATATTATAGACAAAGTACACCAGCCACTTGGGCTTTATAAGATACAAAGCAGTTGATAAACCTTCAGAGGTACTAACAACTCTACCTTTAAAATGGTTAACTGAGAAACAAATATGCGTTAAGCAGTAGGCTATAGCTGAGAAAAAGTTGCAGGCTTTAGATAGCTGGTACAAGAACAACTAGATACTCGACATATAGAAGAATCTACCAGCCCTTGGAATTCTCCTGTATTTGTTGTTAAAAAGAAATCTGGAAAACGGTAAATGGTGACAGATCCTAGAGCTATCAACAAGGTTATTCAACCTCTTGGCACTCTATAATCTGGAATTCCTCTGCCTTTTCTATTATCAAAGGGGTGGCCTCTCATATTTATTTAAAGGATTGTTTCTTCACTATACCTTTACAAGAAAAAAAATAGACAAAAGTTTGCCTTCACAGTGCCTAGCTATAATAATTCTCAGCCTACTAGGAGATATCAATGGGCCACCCTCCCACAGGGATGCTCAAGAGCCCCACCCTGTGCCAATACTTTGTCAGCCAGACATTGGAAATAATATATAAGCAATTTCCTAAGTCTATAATCTATCATACATGGATGACATTTTGTTATCTGATTCAAATGCAGATACTTTAAAAAGGATGTTTGAAGAAGTAAAGAAAGTCTTGCCTAAATGGAGATTAGAAATTGCTCCAGTAAAGATTCAGAGGAGATTCTGCTAATTACCTAAGTTACAGAATAGGTTTATAGAAAATTAGAACACAAAAGGCACAAATTAGGAGAGACTGGTTGCAGACTCTTTATGCCTTTTTTTTCGGGGGGGGGGGGTGTTCGAGACAGGGTTTCTCCATAGCTTTTGGTTCCTGTCCTGGAACTAGCTCTTGTGACTTTTAAAGATTATTGAGAGACATTGCCAGTCTACCACTGGCTATTGGGATAACACCTGAACTAATCATTCATTTAAACAAAACCTTAGATGACCATAAAGACTTCAATAGTTCCAGAGAATTAACAGCCAAAGCAGAAAAGTAATTATCAACTCTTTAAGAGAAATTACACGGAGTGCATGTATTTGGATAGCGTGAATCCAAATCTTAATTGTATTATAGTCATGTTGTCTTCCAGAATATCTCCTACAGAAATTTTAATGCAGAGGGATGATATTTTCTTAAAATGGATCTTTTTACCACATAAAGAAAGTAAAAAATATTAAAAATTTATGTGAAAAAGTCTCTGAATTAATTATAAAATGTAAATTGAAACTTTGTTAATTAGCAGGTACAGACCCAGCAGAGATTATAGTGCCTTTTACTGCTGATAAGTTAAAAATTATGGGAAGATAATGAACCCTGGCAAAGGTCTTATGCTATTTTGGGGGAGAAATTAATAGCAATTGTCCCAAAAGTGATAGACTTAACCTTATAAAGAGAATTTCTTGGATTCCTCCCTGAATTGTAGGTTATGGACAAATAACTAGACCCTGTACATTTTATACTGATGCCAATAAATCAGGGAAGGCGAGTTACAAATAAAAAGAATTAAGTAAGGTGGAACAAAGCCCTTGTAATTCTGTCTAAAAGGAAGAATTATATACTATTCCTATAGTACTAATGGATTTGAAAGAACCTCTCAATACAGTTACTGATTTAAAATATGTAGAAAGAGTTGTCTTACATATTGAAAGTGCTGAATTTATACCAGATGACATGGAATTTACTTCATAATTTATTCAAGTGCAAGACATAATCAGGAATAGTCTTTGTCCTATAGTACATAACACATATCTTATCCCATATGAGTCTGCCAGGTCCTCTAGCACAAGGTAATATAGAAATTGATTACGTATTGATTGGAAGTGCTTTGCAGGCCTCTGAATTTTATTAAAAAATTATGCCAATAGCAAAGGTTTACAGAAAAAGTTTTCTATTCCATGGCAACAAGCTAAGGAGATTATAAAGAGGTGTCCTACTTCCTCTTTCTATAAGCAAACACCATTGCCTGCAAAGAGTAACCCTAAGGGTTCTCAAAGGAATAAAATCTGGCTGATGAATGTATTTCACTTTACAGAATTTGGTAAATTAAAATATGTACACCACACATAGACATATATCCAACTGCTTTGAGCTCAGAAAAGGTTGATTCAGTAATTACACATTTATTGGAATTTATAGCCATCATAGCTATATCCGCACAAATAAAGACAAACAATGATCCATCATATGTATCTAAGAAAATGAAGCTATTTTGATTATTATAATATAGAACAAATTACAGGCATACCAAATAATCCTACAGGTGAGTCAGTTATAGAAATGTAAAATCGTACTATAAATGATACACTGAATGAAGAGAAAGGGATAGAAAATAAAACTTGAAATACATTGCATAATGCTTTACTAGCCTATAATTTCCTTAATGCTAATGAGAAAGGTACAACAGCAGCAGAGAGGCATTGTATAATGGAAACAACTTCGGAACTGAATCAACCAGTATATTTCAAGGATGTGTTGACCTCACAATGGGAACCAAGAGATGTGCTATGTTAGGGAAGGTGTTTCACTTGTTTCCATAGGGGAAGAAAAATTTTGGATACTGTCAAAATTAATAAAGATTTGCTTTGAAAAGTAAAAACTTATTGAAACAAAAAAAAAAAAAGCCAGCTCATCCACAATGGTGACAACCATACAGGTGGTAAGGAATGACATATAGGGGTGGGGCAGAGTTCTGCTCTTCTCTTTTCAGGAAAACTACATGTCATCAAAACTCTAAGAGACCCTGGATATTTGTTGTATTCTTCATTGAATGTATGTTCATATGAATATTTAAGTTTTCCACAATGAACAATAGATTTTCCTACTGATGCTATTCCAGCAATAATCTTTGAGGTTTCTAGGAAGAAGATTGGGCCCCACAAAAACCACCCAACCTAGTTTAGATGACACCGTGATGTAGACAGCAATACTATAAAACCACCTTTTGGTTCCAGCTGCTGAAATGGTGCACCTTCTCATGACATTCTGGCTGAACTCCAAATAAGCACTTTGACAAAACAAACAAACAAAAAACCCTATCTATTGCTCAGAAATTGTTTGCAATTACAGTAGAGAGTAATTTTGAAACGTAACCATGACTTTACTTTTGCCGAATTCCATTACGAGAACATTGCCTCCATGACAGCAGGAAGCAATTCTATCCCAAAAAAGTTTGCCCATAGGTTTGGGAACATTGTTTAGGGGTTGTTGATTATTTCTTGTCTGGGTAGAGGGTTCAGATAAAAACTATGTTTGTTCACAAAAAATGGGGGATAGAAATATTGGGAATAGAGTGAATACTTGTGAGCTATTATTTATGGATAATTTATATTAGTATAGTTTTTGTATATTGATACAAGTTCAAATTGTATTTGTTACTTTTGTTTACATTTGTACACCTATGCAAAGTTATTTTGTAAGATTGTATATATGCATGTTTCAAACTTGGTTTAGGACATTTTTTATATTGATACAACTTTTAGGATATATTTTCATGTTACATTATATATTACTCCTACCTCTGATCAAGATACTTATATATTGTTTACATTTTGAGGTCATTGTCCTCATTTATTACTAATTTGTTTACAGATTATTTAATATTCTGACACAAAGTTGTAGTCTTTAATTTATACATGTATTAATTATTACATGTCAATAGTTCATGTTTTTTGTACATACAGTCAGATCAAATAGGTACTGTAAACATATAGAGATTGTAGTCTGTCTAGATAGATAATCTTCAACCACTTCAAGGATCTGTTCAATGTTACTTTTAAACAATTTAGGATTTTGTTGACATGAGACATGACTGCTTCTGAGATCACCAATCTATTCCTGAGAGAATATTCAGCACCAAAGACACTCCACTTGGAGCTGGTTTTCTTCTTGGCAAAACTGGCCTTTGGGCAGGGAACTGGCAATACCTCAACCACTGACAAGTTACATGATATCTGGAAATGGATAAGCAGATCTGTCAAACCTTGCCAAGACACAGTAAGACCATTTTTGAAAAGTTTCCTGCCTCTGAACATGATCTGTCAGTTATGATAGGCCTTAGCCAAAGTTTGGTTGCTTTGACATTGAAAATTAAGACTTTGGGTGATTGTTCAGGTAGCTAATTGTTTCCATCATATATTGCTCACTTTGGAATCAATTTGATTGTATTTCCTGTCTGCTCAAGTAATATTACCTCCATTCTCAGGCCTTAGATGTGGTTGAAGATTCGATAGTTGTAGTTACTGTATTCTTATGACCTAGCCAAGCCATTTCTTATACAAGACTTAGATTCCATAAGATAGAATGTTTATTAAAAACATTAAGCATATATTCCTTGCTTAATATTATTTATGCTGGTTGTAATTCTAATTATACTTGATATCGGTTCCTAGTGTATATAGTTTTGTATTGGGTTTGAAACTCTCTTATTTAAACAAAAGGGGGAGGTATTATGGGAGCACATTCTGCTCCTTCAGCCAATAGTCTTTAAGATACCCTCCTTCTTGGGCATGGTCCCTTATACTGTAAAAAGCAGCAGTAACTGTGTGCCCACTTTCTTGCTTCCAGTTCCTGCTTCCAGCTGCTAGACTCTGTTCCTTTTTAGAGGATTGTTGTCTAGGACAGTGATCTGTAAGTTTTCCCCTTCAATAAATGACCCTTTTATTATCCATAATTTTGAACTGGTGTGGGATTGTTTTGTGATGTATGCCATCAAGTGGTCAAGGACATCACAGGAAAACACAGAGAAACCTCTAAGCTGATTTGTAGGAACACAGAGAATCTGAACCAACAACCAGGGAGCCTTCATGGTACTGACCTAGACATTGAAGATATATATGAAAGTTGTGTAGCTTGGACTAATTGTTGGACTCCTGATACTTTGGCTGACACTTGGGAACCTACTCCTTTTACTAGATTGTCTTTGTCAGCCCTAATACAAAGGGAGTGCTTAGTCTTACTGAAACTTAATATTCCTTGCTTTATTGATTTCTATGGGAACTCTGCCTCCTTTTTTTTTTTAACAGAAACGGAAAATTTTAATGGAATGAGAGTGCATGGAAGGTGGTGGGAGAAGGGAAGGGAAGGGAAGGGAAGGGAAGGGAAGGGAAGGGAAGGGAAGGGAAGGAGAGGAGTGAGAGAAAACTGAGGTCAAGACAGAAAATAAATAGATAAATACAATTTAAGAAAGGAAAGAAAAAGATGAAAGGCAAACTATTGTCAGGGTTAGTTCTAATCTTTTATCTAGTAAATTTATATTGGAATAGAGTTGTGCCCTTTCATTTACATATTGAGTATGAATTCTGTATGGTCATAATATAGAACATATATCCCAGATTGGCTAAAATATTTACTGTCTGTTTCTTTACAAAACAAATTGATTTGCTTTCAAATCTATAGCATGAAAGCCTATTTAAGTTTGAATTTGAGAGTTTGTGTGTGTATATATAAATATATAATTTATATTTATATTTTTAATCCCTTAGTCTTTAGTTTTCATAGATGTACATAGACCTGTCTAAGTATTATCAAAGAATTAAAGTTGTAGTCAAAATATATTAAGACCACCTAAAATGTGTTCACTAGAAGCAAATACTAGAAGATATTTAGTGACCATGGTTTTGTGGGGGGTGTATGGATATTGTAAGATGGCCTGACAATGGAAGGCTGTAGATTCTTATTGCAATATTAGATTTCATAAAAAAAAATGTACAACAAAGGATTGAAGCCTAGCTAAGACAAGTAACTGATCTTGCCAAATGCTGACATGATTTCAGTTAAACTCATTGCTTCATCATTTGCATAATTTAAAACCCATAAACTTTTGGAAGACTGGCCTAGGAAGACATGCTACTGGCTCAATGGTAGCACAAATATGAGAATAATCAACCATATTCTGATTGTATTTAAGACCCACTCCTCAAGATGAAACACTTACCTGGCAATACTATAGGGCCAAGAACCTGTTATTAGCAAGGCTTTAGGGGATAACTTACTAGAATTCTGTTATGTAGATATAGTTTTAAACGGATTCCTAATGATTTATTGTTATAACATTAGATTAATGCATCTTTTAAATTTTTTCAAAGATTTTTAGTAGACAGTGATTAATGCAGAGACTCAATCTGGTTAAGATGCAGAGACGAAGAGACTATGGGATTCTTAGCCCTAAATTGGACATCTACATCACAACTCACCCTCAAGTCACAGGGATCATTGCAGAATCAAGGGAGGAAGGATTGTAAGAACAAGAGCTGCTGTATGATGGCCAGAAAATGATGTCACAGCAGGGCTATTACAGAGTGATTGTGACTACATATATAAGACTGTGTAAGCTCAAGACATACAGAAATCTTGCCATGGAGTGTATCACAGAATCCCACCCCTAGAAGAGCAAATATCATCAATTGGTTGCTTCTTGGAGATGGTAAATAGGTTTCCTATAATAATTTATCCACTGCTGTAGAAGTAATGCTGTAGAAGGCCACAAATCCAGGAATAAATAGGAAACACAAACTGGATTTTATGGGTTTGAAAATATAAAAGAGGACATAAAGTTAATTGGGGCAGGGGAGGTTGATTATGATCAAAACACAGTTTGAAAATCTGTAACAACTAATAAATAATGATAATAATTGAATAATTAAATACTAGGGATTACTGGAATGAATAGAGTCTCATCAGATGCTGTCCTCTGCAGGCCATTTCAATCAAAAAGGCAGCATAGGATTCAAGCACCAGGGGAGGTTCAGATTAATTAACATGAAAGAAAACTATGGGTAGAGAGAGGTTCTGTTTACACACTTTTACCATTGGGACACTCATGGCTGTTGTCATTTGCTGTGACATTTAAATTTCTTTCTGCTTTTTTATTATGTCCCATGTTTTCTTCATGAAACCTCTTTCTGTTTATAACTTCTGTATTTTTTCATCTGAAAAGCTGCACAATATGCAGAACCTTGCTTCCTGCTTTCCCTTTTTGCTTCCTGCTGCTGCACTTGAAAATAATTGCTGTCTACAGTCAATCCACAAAGAATGACAAATATATAGAAACTTTACAGAGTCTGCATTAAAAATTTAAGATTGCAGCCTCTTCATTTTCACAAATGTCAAAGATGAGCATCTTTGTTTTCATTTATTTCCTGTCAAACGAATAACATTCTGTTTGCTGATTTAGTTTCTAACATCCAAGAATTAATGTTTTCAAGGCAAGGAAACTTTTCCATGTGGACTTTAAAAAGATAATATATCTGATCCATAATCTCCACATCAGAAATAATACACTAGAGTTTTTCTTTTTTTGGGGGGGGGAGCTTTTGTTTGTTATTTCACATTCTCATATATCATTTAGTAGATTTCCTGTCTATGTGCCCAAATAAAGTGTGATATTTTACATTTGTATGTCAAATCTAATAAGGTGTATATCTCCAGTGAACTTTGGTGAGTAAAGTTTATAAATGAACTGTGAGGCCTTTGACTCTCCATTTGATAACAAAAATATATTAACTTGTTGTACTGAAATTCTGCTGCTTATATGTGAGATATATGCAACTATTGAAATTAAAGATCTGTGAAGGTTGTATGTGTAGATTATAAAGTGTGGATAATTGCATTAGAAGCTATTTCTATGGCTCTGTAGTTACTTCCTCTCATTGTCTCAACTCTTTCGTAAGCTGTGTTCCAGCCTTTTCTCTTCACCAGTAACTTCCTGCCACTCCTTGAAAGAAGGTTTTTTTTTTTTTTTTTAACCATGCTTAGAACCATCTGGTCTCTTAGTTTATTTTTGTACTAATCTTTATATCTTTCTGAGTATACTTCTAAATTTGTAACACTATGATTTCAGAGATCTTTATACCAGACCTATGTTCAAGTTTTTTCTAGGACTGCTTGACTGCAATTGGTACCTTTGAAATTTCTCTTATAATCTGCATATCAGGTAAAATACTGAAAATAAATAATGATAAGCGATAAGAGTAAAACCCCAGCAGGATTAGCTGTGAGTTTAACTCGCCATTGTCCTCTCAGCAAACTACAGACTTACTGAGATATATTGATTTAAGAAATATTTAAAATCACTGCCTGTCATGTATTTTAATACAGAGGATATGGAAGCAAAGGAGTGATAAAAATCCTTTTTTCAATAAACTCATAGTTTACTTAAAACAAGCCATGTTACTAAATAAAATTCAGAGTGACATGTGTTAAGAGAAAAGAAAGGAAGGAAGGAGTTGTAAACACTGACGTTGAAACTGCCATTGTTTGTGTTTAAAACTGACTCTTTGGTAATTTCACAGCATGCATCCTAATCCTGATCATCTCCCAGTCCCTTCACATTCACTCCTGACTCTTGTAGTACCCCCATAAAGGAAAGTTTAAAAATTATGAAACTATATAATAATAAAAATAAGAATTAGTAAATTTGGTTGTTAAAAAATTAAAACATATTTCATAATTTATGCTGAAAATCTGAATTATATACTAAAAATAAAAAATAGCATGTAAAGTCACTTAATGAGAATAAATAGGAAATTCTTTTATTTAGATATAGAAACATTAAAAATAGAAATTGCAGTTTTATGTGGACTAGTTTTCGTTGAGGTCAATCTTGGGTAATGCACGGCATATGAAGAAGGTAAGTAAATTGCTTTCTTAGGGAATGCTATTGAGTTTCCAACGGCACCCAAGAACTTGTAAATGGATTACTGCTCTCTTCACTCTACCCTGTGTTGACTTTATGGTCTGGATAGTCAGTCAGGACAAGAGTTCCTTAGGGTTCCTTTACCCAGAGAAGCAAGCGAGTGTCTCCTGTTCCTAACTTTATGAGTGTTTGACTTAGCGATTTTCAGGTCTAGAAATTAATTTTGGAAATAACCCTATGAAAATCCTTGTTCAACTTTTATCAATTATTGCATTAAGGTACTGAATATCTTATGAAACTGAATTGACCAATATTATTTTTAAATGTATGTATTAATTAAATATTTAAGTGCATGTATTGATTTTATAATATTTGAACCGTTTTTAACACATCTACTCCTCCAAGATTAACCATTTCTTTATAGTGAAAACAATCAATACCCTCTACTGGCTTTTGAAATGTATAACACCTTTATTGTCATTGAACTTCTAAGAAATAATAGTAAACAAAACTTTTACAACTTAAAAAAAATCTTCTGTCTAACAATAACTTAATATTTATCTCCTTCTGTCTTTCTCACCACTCTACTCTCTGTGGATATGAATTCATTATTCTTCTCTGTTAATTCCTGAGCTCAGATTTTCTATCTCATCTGTAAGTGAGATCATGTCTTACTCTAACATATTCAAGTTAACATAATGATTTCCAGTTGTATCCATGTTGCTGCAAATAACTCATTCCTTTGAAATAATATTGGTTTTCAAAAATATTGGCATTATAAAATCTTAAAAATGGAAGCTCTGGTGGTCCTATTTCTTTTTGTAGAAATGTCTTCACTGTTTTTTATTGTTTCATGTGAAGCAGACACAACATATGGATTCTCCTCAGCTATTAATTTGCATTCAGCTGTAGTAATTAAAACCTTTGTTCATCATTCATTATTTGAATGAGTTCTGCTCTGAAAAGATATCTATAGACCAACAAAAGTGTACCTGTATGCTTCAGTGAGCAACATTTTCAAATACAAGGCAGCCCGAAGGATATTCTACTTAATGCAAACATGGCATAAATTTTCTGTTTAGAGAATTTAAATTTTTAGTATCATGTGAACGTAGTTTCAGCTATTGTAAACACTGGATTTGTCATATGTTTCATTGTGACTGGGAGAAGAAGTGAACTGTAAATAGTATAAACCTCTCATCTCATCACATAAATATTACTATACAGATATTTTCTACAATGAGTAACCACAGTTGGCATCTAAGGAGCCTGCTTTCTGCTACCTTACTGAGAACTTATTTAGGTATTTACTAGATATAATCATGAAACTTGTAAGTTTATATATGTTGTGATTCATGAAAGGATATTTTCCTGAATGAAATATGTTGTATTTATAAGTTTTTATGCACATTTCCATACTAAAGCCATGTGTGATTACTGAATTTTTCTCTCTATCTTCCAGTGTTAGAGCTACTTAATCTTCCATTGATATCTTAGGATTTTATTTACTAGAGAATAAAAAACAAACCCATTAAAGATAAATATATTAAGAAATTATAACTTTAATGTTTTGTATAGATTAAAGATTATTTTTAACCTGAGCAACATTAAGGAAAGTTTTTCATATGTAGTCATCTTAAGCATTCAAGTTAGGTCATCTCTAGATATGTGATGTAAAACCAAATGGCAGATAATCTCACCAGTCATATTGTCCAGATAAACCAGTATTATTGTTTCATAAATGATTGATAAGTGGATTAGCTGATTATGAATATTGTCAATTTATTTTTATTCAAGTTTTCATTTAACCTTTCAACTATGCAGTATTGCAGAAAATTCTAAATGCTTATTCTGGGTTTGTATACTTTAGATTTAATAATACGCCATAGTGGCCAAGAAACATTCTTTGGCTTCTTTGTATAAGAATGAAATTTGTAACATCATTTAATTATATGGTACATTAATATCCCCAAAATGTGAATATGTAACATAGTGTCAGAGATATGAAAAAGATTCATGAAGCATTTCTGCCTTGAGGTAATTTTTGGCCTATCAGATGGTAAAAGCCTGCACAAAATTATATTTCCAGCAATGGAAGGCATTTCAGAGTGATAAATGAATATGCACATCTTCTTTTTGTCCTCTGCTTTAGAAATTGATATATGATATTCATAATCATTGCATTCATACATTCCTAACTGTTCTAGTGTCTTTGGTTTCCCATAACAATAGTTCCTTCTGCATTATTTCAATCCTTGGTCTTTCACTTAGAACTTCTTTCTCAAGTTCTTTAAAACTATAGTTTTAAAGGGAAAATATGCAGTTATTCTATTCTCACATATTCCTTTCTGCTAGTCTGGATGGATTTTTAAACATATATTATATTCATTGAACCATTTAAGCCCTGTTGCATTCATTTAAAATAATTTGTTTCAGTCTACATCTGAAGAATATCATATTATTTTCACAAACTCTTTAGTCAAGTCAATAACCTTTGTCGAAGGAGAAATGCCTAATTTTGGTACCGGCCCCCCAGCTAGCTTACACCTGAAATAATCACACAAAAACTTTATTCCTTAAATTACTGCTTGGCTCATTATCTCTAGCCTCTTACTGGCTAACTCTCACATCTTGATTTAACCCATTTCTACTAATCTGTGTTCACCACAAGGTATGGTTTACCAGATAAATTTCCATCATTCAGTTTAGTTTTCCCTTCTTAGCTCTACTCTTTTGCCCTACCACAGTCCAAGACAGTTTCTTTATTAACCAATGGTATTCATAGCATACAGAGGGGAATCTCATATCACCTCCCCTTTTATGTTTAAGTAAAAAGGAAGCTTTTAACTTTAGCAAAGAAAAATTACATACAACAAAACAGGTATCAAGCAAAAATTACAGTTATAATATTTTTATCTATTTTGACTTTTATCAAACTAAGGAAAACTATAATAATAGTTTCTTCAACTCCATCAAAGACTCCGGAATGATATTATATTACCTAAGTAAACAGGAAATACATTGTAAACAACTTTCAAAAGTCTAGAATTGACAGATACCTCTCACTGCCTGGACTGTTATCCAAAGTTCTTCTGTAACATTGTGGGCACCCACCTTCAGCCTACTGGCTAAGAGTATCTGGCAGACTTTTTTATGAAGCAGAAAATTTCAAAGATAATTCTGCCTGTATTTGCAGTTTGTCAGCCACTTACTTTTGTGACCTGCAGAATGTCTGACAGACTCTTTGATGAAGCAAGAACCCTGAAGGATAGTCTCAACTTTAGGCAGATTCAGCAGTCACTTCTCTGTGGGTCCTGCATGTCCAGTTCATACAGTACAGCATCCAGCAGTCCAGGTAAGAACAATTTCTTACCCAAATGCCTATCAAGTACCATAAAGAGCCTTTTTGATGCACATCATCCTCTTGAAGTATGTTGGTGCTGCCAGGAACAGAGATGTGTCATGTCATAAAAATTTCTAAGTTATTGAAACATTTTACATGCCATATTCTGAAGGTCTCTGAAATATTTGAAGAATACCTATCTATCTGAAATATATCTCTATATATCTATAAAACCTAACATGACTACAATTGACTATTATAAATGACTATCTATTAACATATATTTCTTAATTATACATTACATTTTAAATGAGCTGCACAAACACAATACCTTAATCAAGAGCAAAGATATACATATAACAAGATTTATCTTAAATTTGTATCAATAAACCAAGATTCATACCAATGCAAACCTCTATATCATATCCTTCTTTAAATGTAAACAAATATTTATAAACAATATTTGGTAATATTGATGTATTTCTTTCCAAACTACTGCCTGATTTTTTTGGGGGTGAAATATTTTTGGGGTGTTCATAGGAACCTTTTGGGGGAAATCTTAGTTCATCAAACCCTATTAGTCTGGAATTAATCGGCAGGTTCTTATACTCTGTGGAAACAAAAAAAGAACCTCTTTTCTAAAGCAATAAATCTTTAGACCCAAACTTTGAAGTCAAGATACCTTTATGTTAGTTTATCTTAGCAGCTCTAAGAATGAAATATTTCTCTCCAGTCAAAAAAATTCAAAGAAAGCACAGTAATATACAAAATCCAGACTTTCTGTGTATTTTATATCTTTACATGGCTTATTTTTCTTACTCTATTTTAATCAATGACTATTTGTACTCTGATTCTTTAAAGACTTTATCTTTTTAAAAAGCCATTTACGCCAGGACAGGCTTCAAAGTTACAGAGAAGCCCTGTCTCGAAAACAAACAAACAAACAAACAAAAATAAATAAAGCCATTTACTTCTTTTTATAACTCTCTATACTCTTTTTTTTCTTTCTCCCAAGCCTACTTACATTTTTCCTTCACTGTTACTCATTTAGAGGTATTTTCCATGTGGATTTGTTTTTATTGTATATCTGTAATCCTTTTTTTTTTTTTTTGACAAGGACCACTTCTTAAAATATTAAATGACTTGGCTAGTCCTAAGGCTGCTTTGCCTTTTGGCTCCACCTAGTGCAATATGGCAGATATTTGTTTACTGCCTCTGAGAATGCTGGGTTGAAATCGTCCTCACCACTACAATTCTGGTAACAAATGGGCTCATGCTACTACCAAGTAACTTGCAGCATGCTGCCCACAAACCCCAAAGAGTTTGGGTTGGCAGCAAGGCAAAGAAAGGTGCTGTTTTGAAAGCAAACATTGTTTTTGTTTTTGTTTTTTTGTTTTTGCTACTGCTGAATCAGGAAGACCTCTCTTTAAGGAGGTGCAGAGTGCTGCCAGCAAGCAGAACCCATCTGAAAAAACAAATGTGGGTAAACTTTGTATTTTAGTGTCTAAAATTTCTTTCCAAGCACTCTCAGAATTTATGTGGATTTGGCGAGCACAAGTTGGAGTGCCAGTTTGTTGTTGGAGGCCACTTGTTTGTTCCCAGCTGCTTAAGCCTGAAATAATCACACAGGAACCATATTATTTGCAATACTGTTTATCCAACATCTTAAGCATATTTCTGGCTAACTCATACCTTAAACTAATCTATCTGCATTAATTTGAGTATCATTATGAGGTTGTGGCTTATGGGATGAGGTTCCAACATATATCTCTTGTGGGGCTATATGGCTTCTCCTCAACTCCTCCTTCTTTCTCCCAGCATCCAGTTTAGTTTTCCCTACCTAGCTCTACTCTTTTGCCCTATCACAGCCTAAGACAATTTCTTTATTAAGCTATGGTATCCACACCAATATAAGAAATAGCCTTGGATGTGTTACTACAATAAACTAATTCCTTAACAGAATACTAGTCACAGAGACACCAAGATTGAAAATTAACAAATGGGACCTCATGAAACTAAAAGCTACTGTAAGGCAAAGAACAATGTCAATAGGACAAAATGCCAGTCTAAATAATAGGAAAAAAAATTTACCAACTCTACATCTGACAGAGGTCTTATCTACAAATTATATAAATAACACAAGAAATTGGATATCACAAAAACAAATAATCCAATTCTGACAAATTGGGCACAGAAATAGAGAATTCTCAACATAGGAATCTCAAATTGCAGATAATAACTTGAAGAAATGTTAAATATTGTTATCCATCAGGGAAATGAAATCAAAATGATTCTGAGATTCCTGTATACTCCTATCAAAATGGATAGATCAGAAAAAACAAATGATAGCTAATTCTGAAAAACATGTGAAACAAGAGGAATTTTCTTTCTATGGTGGTATGAGTGTAGACTTCTACAGCTACTTTGGAAAACAATATGGTGATTTCTCAGAAAATTGGGAGACATTAAACTTAACAGAAACATTCAAGGTAAGAAACTAAAACATCTATCATTAATAACCTCTCATCTATCAACATATAGCTATAATCTATCTATTATCTATCTATCATCTATCTTTATCTGTCTAACTGTTTGTCTACCATCATCATTATCATAATCATTATCCTCTAAATACCACCTTTCTCTGTATCTCTGAGTATATTTGTGCAGGGCATGCATGTGAACATATGACTATTCATGCAGAGAACTGAGAAAGATGTTGGTGTCTTTATTGCCCTCAGACAGGAACACTTAATGAGCCAGAAGTCCATTTTTTCAGTTAGGCTGGCTGACCTGAAAATTGCAAGGATCAACCTATTCCTGTTTACCAGAGCTGGGATTGTAAGAGCACAGAGCCAAACCTGGATTTTTTATAGAGTGCTTCAGATTTAACTTTAGTCGACATGCAAGGCAACAAGTGCTCTTACATACTGAGCCATATCCCCAACACCAGGATTGACTTTTCAAAGATACCCAAGAAAAGAAACTAAATAAAATCAGTCACAGCATTCAATTTGTTCTTTAAATTCAAAGATTATAGGAAAAGAAATAAAATCTCAGTGAGTATTTTAATAGTAAAATTAAAAATACTGCAGGATCCCCAGTGGCACCAGGCAGCGGAAATGCTGCAGGTCCCCAAGTGGTGGCAGCGGGCCATGTGTCAGCAGGCCCTGAGAGCAGCCAGTCCTGGGCAGGAACAGCTGCAGGTCCCTGAGCGGAGGATGGTCAAGTACAAGGAGACACATGGTAGTGGTGGGTGTAGTTTTCTCAAGTCAGAACCATTCAGAACAATAGTTATGAATGACACCAAATTACAGGATGTCAGATTTGAAAGAATACAATGAAGTCATTTTGGTCAACTCCCTTCCCAGGGTGTCATTTAATTTTATAATTAGAAACCTCCTCATATTCACTTATAATGTGAATACTTTCTAACACATTAGTTGCCAAGAAAGAAATACAAAGTGAAAATCTTAGAAGAAAAGCAGTCATTATAGGACAAGAAGACTCAGCTTATTTTTAAAGTTAGGAACTTTTTCACCTAATTGTCTTGTTTTGTTTTGTTTTGTTTTTTTCTAGACAGTGTTTCTCTGTGGCTTTGGAGCCTGTCCTGGAACTAGCTCTGTAGACCAGGCTGGTCTCGAATTCATAGAGATCCGCCTGCCTCTGCCTCCCGAGTGCTGGGATTAAAGGCGTGCGCCACCATCGCCCGGCCCTAATTGTCTTTCTTCGTCAGTAAACTCAAACACACACATAAAGTCAATGTGGATCATTATGAATTATATTTAATGGAATTGATGGTTTGACTAGTTTGATACCAGAGTGTGCTATATAAGTGAGGCAATAAGTAGTTCAGGGGCAAACACACCCGAATGCCCTATCCACTTAATAATCAGTAAACAAGTTTGATGTTCCTATTGACTTGACTCTGCCTGCTTAATATTTTGAGTCTATGAGTATATGACCTTTTCTGCAGAGATCTGCAGAGATGTTGGCAATTTGTGCAATGCTGAAATTGTCTGGAAAATTTCTGTGCTTTGCAAAATAACAAAAAGAGAATTTCCTATCTGCTACTTGCAACACTTCCCCCAATAATAAACAGGAAATAGATGTTTTAATTCATTTGAGTTTTGAAAAAATATCTTCAGGTACCCAGACTGTTTTCATATCTATTATTTCTGGTGAGTCCTTGTTTCTTACACTTGTAATTTCCCACTTAGTTTCTTAATAGACATCTCCCTATTTTCCTGAATCATTTAAAAACCAATTAGAAATAAAAAAGTAATATTTGTCCAAAATTATAATCTTGAAACCCCACTCATTTCCTAATGTGTCTAGCAACCAAGCCTTTCTCTTTCTTTGTTTAATAAATTGCGGAAATTTTCTTCTTGATTAAGTTACATTTCTGAAAACAATTGAGAAAAAGGATTTTGTATTTATTTTCTCTGTGCAAATTTCTTTTCCATAAGTTTTGTCAAGTACAAAATTTTTTTTAAAATGCATTTTTTATTTTCTTTTACTTTTAAATTGACCTTTGGAAGTGTTGACTATTCCAAGATAAGTCAATTAAATTTATAGACAAATATGTGTTTGACTTACCAATTTAAGTAGCAATAGCTTTTAAGTTTGTAACTTTATTTGGTAGGTTTTTTGCACTGACTCAGCGGCAAGTTTTAGCCAAAAGACTTGAGCTACTCTTGGAATACATTTATTTCCCATGTCCTGGGTCTTTGCAAGTAATTAGAAATCTAAAACATCTTAAGAAGGGAATGAAGCTTTCCTGGGGTTTGCATTCATGTCAGTGTCTTATTCTGGCCAGGATTATTGTTTCAGAATCCTCAGTAACTTCTGAGGTCATAAGACATTTCTATTTATATCAGATTGGTCTACTGGCTGCCCTAGCTAAACTCCTTCTCCAAAATCTGCTATTGCTAAGTCTAGCATTATATCTTTTCTTCTTGTACATCGTCAAACATAGAATTGCTTGGAGTAAGGAGCTCATAAGTAAATAAGAGCTTGAACTGAAGCACGTAGTGAGTTTGTAGAAGAAATGTTGGAAATGTTCTGCTGTTGATAATATGTAAGGGATTTCAATACGTCCTCCACATTTTGTCTTTCTTTCTCTCACATATTCATTTGCATTTTACCACAGTACTGATAAACATACACCTGGAAATAGATGGTACCTTCTACTTTCCACTCATTAGGGAGAGTGTGATATAGAGTCTTTTTATGTAGCCAAGGATTTCAGCTCCACACATTCTTTTATTAAGAACTATGAAAGAACTAAGGCCAGCAAGCTGAATATTGAGATGCTTCACTTGTTTGCTTCCTGGTAGTAAGTACACTAAATATGCCTATAGGACAGCCACAAGACTGTAGTTACAATTACTTAGAAAAAAGATTTTGTGCATGTCTGACTATTAAGACATTCATACACTTTGCTTTCTGTTCAAATGATGGACAGAACTCCTCTTTTCTATTAGCCTCAAGGATTTTTTTCTGAGAATCTTCATGAGCTGGAAACTGTCTCCCTCTTTTACCTTGTAACTGAAGTAAGTGCATTGTGTGACTGCTTTAAGATAGAGATTAGTTTTATTTTTATTTTTTTCTTTGGTGCATCTTATATTGTCTTAGTTTGAGACTGGAAAAATGAAAACCCCTAGGGCATTTTGGAAACCTCTGCAGCCCAGAGAGTAGGGCTTGAAAAGCTCTCTCTTTCCTGTTTGTATGTCCTTTTAAAATGCTATTTAACACCTTTAAAATAAAGACACACATTCCTCTCTTCCCTTTTTGCTGTGCCATTGGTAGACACTCCTCTGTCAACTCTAGTTCTCAGCTTCCTGTCATGTTTGGCAAAAATTTAATGGCCTCTCCTTTCAGACAACTTTTGTTTATTATTCTAATTTGTTTTCTTACTTTTGACATCTCCTCTAAAGAAACATTTGTGCAGTAAGGGAATCTAGACAACCTTTGTTTCTGCTCCTTAATGGATTTCCAATGTCATTTGAATTGAATTTTCATGCCCTGAAATGGTTTCATAGAATCCAGGCTGTGTGGGTTTATTCAAGAATGAGAGGCTGCATATGGAGCCATACTCACTCCCTTGCCCTAGATCTATGTTCATTTTTATTAGAAGTTACTGGACTTGAATACTTGTGATTTCAAACTGGTCCTTCAAAACTGTTTCAAATGCAATTAAATGGCTACTGCCTTCTCATTTTTGGCATGATACTTTTCACATTTATTGATTATAGTGCTAGAATATAATATTGCATGGTACAATAACCTCACTCCCACATTCACACATTATCAATCCCCAGCATCTAAGCTCAGAGGCTGATATATAGTAATCAATTAAAATGTATTTATTAGATAAATGAGTAACATGATGAGTGCCTACCTTTTCACATAAGTATCCCAATGTGTTCTGTTGTCATTCATTAGTCATGAATTGCAAATATCTACATGAAACCAAAGCCTAAAGGATAAAAACAAAATATGAGATAAAATAAGGGGACTAGTTGTATGTTTTGGACTTTTCTGAAAATACTGAGAATATCTCAAAACTGATCAAAAAAAGCAGAAGAAAATATTAATGGGACTGGAGGGATGGCTTGTGCTGTACATATGAGTACCTTTGTTTCATTCCTCAGCACATGCCTATAAACCAGGACCAGTGAGAAAGAGAAAGGTAGATCCCGAGAGCTCCCTAGCTAGCTGACCTCCCTGACAGATGAGGGAGAAATATTCTCAAGGCAATAAGGTAGAGTGATATCAGAAAATTTTCCATATCCTGCTCTGATTTCTTTATTTCTGAACACAGACCTATATACTTCTGAAATTCATGAGAGAGAGAAATAGAGAGAAAAACAGAAAGACAGAGAAAGATTGGTCATTGTTATAAACAAATACATAGCAGAAACAAAGGAGAAAAAAGGCTTTGTAGCTTAAGGAACAAATACAGAGGAAAATAGTAAGCAAATGTGATGCATGTATCTTAACAAGATTGGAAATTCAGTAGTAGTAATGAAGGCACTAAAAAGTGTTATTTCAAGTATGACAAACCTACTTAGGAAGAACACATGAAAAACACACACACACACACTACCACCACCAGCAGCAGCAGCAGAAGCAGCAATAACAAAAACAAAAAGAGGAACTACACAAGAATCAGCTAATATTCTCTGGAATCTTATACCAGTAAGATCTAAATACACCTCTGACACATAGCTAATATTCGCTAAAAAAAAAAGCAACAAGAAAAATTCCTCTGCATGTGGGACATTGACATTCCTCTGAATGTCATGAACAGGCAGTTGGGAAATGTTCTTTCAAGTGAAACATGCAGCTGGAATTTTCTTTCCTATGTCTCAAGTGTTTTTCTAGGCGAAATCACTAACCATCAGTTGGTCTCAGTTGGCTCATGTCTAGCATGGTAAGCCTGGATTTGATCTTCCCAGAGATAAAAGATTGTGAATGATGTATTGAGCTCTTCAGATACTATAAAAATCCATTATATCTTCCTGGAATTCTACATTGTGTCACATCATTGAAAATATTTTTAAAATATCTATTGTTTAATTTTATGAAGGGCTATGATAAACATATGTCATAATTCTTGTAGGTAATAGGGCCCAAAATATGACCACTTTGGAAAGCACTTTCCTGTTTGCAGTATTGAGAAATCTACTTTAATTCAAGCAAAACTTATATTTTAATAAAGGAACTGTAGCTATAATTGCTCTTTTGTGCCCAATTTTAAGTTGTTCATCAACTCTACAGGTATTTTAGAGGAGTATTTATATTCTTTCTTTCTTCCTTCCTTCCTTCCTTTCTTTCTTTCATCTTACTTTCTTTTCAAGACAGGGTTTCATTTCAGTTTTGAATCCTATCCTGAAACTAGATCTTGTAGACCAGCCTCACCTCAAACTCACAGAGATCTGCTTGCTTTGGCCTCCTGAGTGCTGGGATTAAAAGCATGCACCACTACCACCCAGAGCTATGCTCTATTTTAGCATATTTGAACATTGTCACATCTCTTTCACAAGGAAAAATGTTCTTGTTTGTGATAAAAAAAAATAGTAGCTATAGTTTGTATAAAGAGAGAGCTGCTTGTTGGTTCCCAGTCAATAGTCCCAAAATAATCACACAAAAATTGTGTCACTGCTTGGCCCATTTAGCTCTAGATTCTTATTGGCTTAGACTTAACCAATTGCTATTAATCTGTGTATGACCACATGGCTATTGCTTACTGGCTAAAGTTCCAGTGCCTGTCTCTGGTGGGGCTACATATTGTCTCTCTAACTCCTTATCCTTTCTCCCAGCATTCCATTTAGTTTTTCCTGCCTAGCTCTGTTCTCCTATATCTCTGCTATAGACCCAAAGCAGTTCCTTTATTAACCAATGCATAGAGAGGGAAATCTGACATCACCTCCCTTTTTACTTTAAATAAAAAAGGAAGGTTTTAATTTTAACATAGCAAGATTACATACAACAAAACAGGTATAAAGCAAGAATTACCATTGCAATATTTCTATTTACTTTATCTTTTATTATAACTAAGGAAAACTATAACTGTAACTATCAATTCTTCAACACCATCAAAAACTCCAGAAGTGTATAATATTACCTAAGTAAACAGGAAGTGCATTGTAAGCAACTTTCAATACTCTAGAATTGTCAGAGACATCTCACTGCCTGGAATGTCACCCAAATTTCTTCCATACCATTGAGGCATCCATCTTCAGCCTACAGGCCCATAGTACCAGCAGACTTTCCCAGGAAGCAGGAAATTTCAAAGGTAGTTCCACCTATATTGGGAGTTTGTCAGTCACTTTCTTCTGTGACCTGCAGAATGTCTAGAAGACTCTTTCAAGAAGCATGAAGACAAAGGATTGTCTTTCCTTTAGGCAAATTCACCAGTCATTTCTCTGTGGGTCCTGCATGTCCAGTTCATCAAGTGGTCCAGGCAAGAACAGTTTCTTGCCCAAATGGCTAACAAACTCCATAAGGAGACTCTTCGGTGATTATCTATTTACCAATATTTCTTAATTATACACTACATTTTTAAATGAGCTGCACAATCACAATACATTAATCAAGAGCAGAAATAAATTTGTATCAATAAACAAAGATCCATACCAATGTAAATCTCTATAGCATGTCCCCTTTTAAATGTAAAGAAACATTTATAAACAATATTTGAGAACACAGATGTAGTTCTTGTCCAAACTGCTTCTTGCTGTGTATTGGGAGAAGTAATTTTTTGAGGGGTGTTCAAGGCAACCTTTCAGATGGTTTTAACTCATCAAACCCTATTATCTTGAAATAAATCCACAGGTTCTCATCCTCTGTGGAAACAAAAGAAGAATCTCTTTTCCAAAGTAATATATCCTTAGACTCAAATTTAAAATTTAAGATAATTTTGAAATATATATATATATATATATATTGGCTTAGCTTAGCAGTTCACAGAATCAAATGTCTTTCTAAAGTCAAAAAATTCAAAGATAACACAATAGTATACACAATCCAGATTCTCTGTGAAATTTCAGTCTCTACATGGATTGATTTTACTCAATTCCTTTTTCTACAATTTAATATTTATTTCATTATCTTTACTCCTTTAATCTATGACTGTCTGTACTCTGTCTCTTGTCTCTTTAAAAACTTTGTTTTATTTTTTTTATAAAAACACTTATTTCTTTTTATAATTCTCTATACTCCTTTTCTTCTCCATCCCAATCCTATGTACATTTATCCAATAATGTGACCCATTTAGAGGTCTTTACATCTGAATTTGTCCTATTGTGTATCTGTAATTCTATACAGTCCAGGTGCACTTCTTAAAATAACTAAGTACTTCTTACAAACTTAAGCTGCACCATTGCTAGGGGAAATATGGTAATGCCTGCTTGCCCCACCAAGTCCGACCTGGCAGAGCTGTTCATTGCCTCTGAGAGCCAAGCAAAATGCCCCATGTATAGGGACATAGCTGGTCCATGGTGCCACCAGCAAGCTGTAGCACATTCCTCAAATGCTTGGTCTCCTGAAAGAGCCAGAAGTCATGCTGGCAGCATTTCAAAATGGCATGGCTTTATTTCCCTGAAAACCTCTCTTAAAGGAGCGGTGGCATGCTGCCAGCAAACAGCAAGAAGCTGTGTTACACTCTGTATTTTTGTGTCTAGAATTCCTTTTTTAACTTCTCTCAGGTTTTAAGTGGATTTTAGTCAAGCACATTGGTCCCATTTTTTAGGTGCAGAGAGCTGCATGTTGATTCTGGGCCACTTAGCTCCAAAATAATCACTCAGAAACTGTATTAATTAACTGGGCCCATTAGCTCTACATTCTTATTGGCTAACTCTTACATGTTAATTTGACCCATTTCCATTCATCTGTGTATGGCCATGTGACTGTGGCCTACAAGTTAAAGTTTGGGCATCTGTCTCTGGTGGGGCTACATGGTGTCTCTCTAACTCCTCATTCTTTCTCCCAGTATTCCATTTAGTTTTCCCTGCCTAGCTCTGTTCTGCTATAGCTATAGTATAGGCCCAAAGCAGTTCCTTTATCAACCAAAGATATTCACAACATACAGAGGGAAATTCCACACCAGAGTTTGGATTTGGGGTAATTCACTCCCTTCAAAAGGAGCAAAGAAGTGGAAAATTGTTCCCGTTTCTCTCCATTTTATCTGTTCTGCATTTACTCCCATCATCACTGAATTTATCAGGGAAGTGCTAACCCTAGGCTTCTTCTGATCCTGATCTGACTCTTGGCCTTCAATGTATCTTTACACTGATATATCTTGCTTTTATTTAAGGAATAGGAGACTAACATGGTTTTTTTAGGTGTGCCATCAACATGTGGATACCAGTAGATGTCACTCTGGACATCAGAATCTACCATCCCTGTTCTTATCTGTGGTTTAGAATCGCCTGTGCTTTTCCTGCTTACAGCCACTCTCAAACATCTCAGACTGACACATCTGAATTATGACATTTTCTGCATTGCCAGTTTTACTTCTGTGCTGTGAAAAAAAAAAGAGGAATGGAATAGCTGCCATTCTGTCTCATTCTCATTCAGTCAGAATACCAAATGCTTGCACTGTTACACCAATCATCTAGGAAATGGAAAATGACTCTGGGATAAATGGACAAAACATAAATTTTAAAGCAGCATATCTGAATTCAGTGTGCAGGTACTTCAAGTGCTGCTGAGATGTTAGGCAGAAAGGAAGCAGTAAGTACTTTCCTGAGTATATGTGACTGAATGTTAACTATTGTAAGTAATTTGAAATATACCTAGGGAGAAAACTTTATTCTCCACTATGGCTCCCAATCAATCATGTTCAACCAAACTACCTGAATAGAGAAAAGGGGGATACTTCATAACATTCTCAGGAATCAGTAAAATTGGTAAATTAATTTTGTCAATTAATTTTTTATTTTCATTTTTTATCTCCTATTTACAGTGCTTATAACTAGACTGACAAAAAATACTAAATAGAAAAAATTCTGTTTTGACAGAGATGTGTATTTTTAAAAAAAATGTTTTCAGTCTTAATGCTGTATACTTTTTTTTAATCATTTGACACAGGGTTTATATAGCCAAAGTTTTATCTTGAACTTCCTTTATACATGAGGTTGGCATCAAGCTGAAAATCATTTTATTAAAGCTTCCTGAGTGCTAGGATTTAAGTATATGCTACCATGATTAGTTGTAATGCATTCTACAATTATATTTAGGTATATATCTTTTTTCTCCTTGTTTGCAATAATGTCTGTATAAGGTTATGACAATAGTATTTGAACAAGAGTTCTGTTTCATGAACCACCATAAATAACTTGCCTAATACTCATTTTACACTGTGCAATCCCTGCCCAGGTCTAGGTGAGAGTTCATTGTTTAGCTTAGAATTCTTTAGTCTCCTTTGTTATATGTACACAATCCCCAATATGCTTGAGCTTATCTCAACTACCTCTTCTATCTAAAAATGGGACCTAAAAAGAAAATTAAGAATAAGACCTTTACACATAAGGAAAGACATTTCCCTGAGTGAAAAATATGGGGCAGAATCTGGGCCAAGAAGTAAGGTCGCTGAAAATTCAAGGGAGGAAAAATAAATCACAGCAGGTACAATGTAGATTGTTTTAGTGAAGAGGTAAAACTGATCACTTGACTATGAGAGAGAGAGAGAGAGAGAGAGAGAGAGAGAGAGAGAGAGAGAGAGAGAGAGAGATGATTGGATAAGCCCATACCGAAAGAAAGAGGACACAAAGAAAGACAATCATGGACAATCATAAGACATGGCATTTTATAGTAAAGTTAATTTGTCAAGAACTCTTACCATACCTAATTACTGGAATTTACGAAGGTTAGAGTAATATGTTTTTCCTCTTGTTCTTCCTTCTGATGAGAGTGAAAATGGAAGGAATGCTAATCTATGTATGTAACTTATTCTATGTTGCCTGTGACCTGACACCTACCCTATCATCTACATTCTCTTTGTATTTGTTATATACTTCTTTCCTCTGAACCAAAACATTCCTTCTTCAAGAAGAGGCTTTTTAAGACTCAGGAATCAGTGAAATTTCAATGGCTCAAAAACTAAACAAAACAAAGAAGTCTAAGGAAGATCCTGAAACCAAATTCACAAGGTTCCTCTCTAAAGTTATAGAAGCAAGCAACGGCAACTGCTGGAAAATAGAGATTCTTGACTAATGAAGATGACTCAAGTTGAACAGGAAGTCACAGGTATCAAGCGTTTAGGAGCTTACTCATACTGTAATGGGTTGCAAGTTGATATTGCTGCTTTTGAGTCATTTATACTAATTTAAACAGCTCAACTAAACACAGTGTCTCACAAGCTAGATACTTGTAGCATCATTTTTCTGTTTAGCCATCAGTGATCTTTGTGGAGTGAGTAGATGTGTATGGGTATATCTACTCAAGAAAAATTACATAATAGTAATCTTCTCTTTTGCTTAATATATACTCAGCTATCCATTTTATGACAGACTGTCTACCATCATCTTGAAAAAATCAACATAAGATACGTGTTAAATAATATATATATATTTTTTACTTTTATCAAAACCAGAATATAATGGCAATTTCCAAGATCAATACAGATGTAGTTGCCCAGATACAGTGAACTTTACAAGCCATACAGAGTACACAAGATTAATGTGTAAGATCAGTTGTCCTGTCAAATTTATATACTTCCTTGACTTCTAAAGAAACGTACAGAGAAACCCAAAGCAGCATGGATGATTCACCGCCTGAGGGAGTGGATCTGTCTCTCAAGAGCTGGAAGGCACATTGTGCCCTTGGAGCCATGGACTCTAGACTGACAAACCCATGACACATACCCCTCAAGGCAGGTAAACCAAGGCAATTTCATTGTTTTCTTCAGACCACCATTTATTTAAACTTATTTTTTTTTATTTTACTACTTTAAAAAATTCCAATCCAAGGACTGCCCACCTCTATCCAGGTCTCATAAGGTGAGCATCCAAACTGATTAGGCTCCCACAAAGCCAGTACATGCAGTAGGATAAGAAACCCATTGCCGCTCTTTGGGCTGAAGAGGGAGGGGGACTTGATTAGGGGAGGGGGAGGGAAATGGGAGGCAGTGGCGGGGAAGAGACAGAAATCTTTAATAAATAAATAAATTAAAAAAATTCCAATCCAAATTTCTATCGCTCCTCTCCTACTTTCTCCATACACTCTCCTACACCTACTCCTCCAATCCTAAGAGTCCTAGTTATGGTCAACCTCATCATTTCTGGGAGTTTACATTGCACTGAGTTTCTAGTTCATCCCAGAGAAGCCCTCATATTCTACTTGTCTCTTCTAGTACTTTCCATCCTCACTCCTCCTGACCCTTCTGTTCCCATTCCCATACTCAGAACCCTTCCCCAGTACAATAACTTTTTTACCTTTTTATGGTGATATTTATGCTTACCCCATGAACTCTCTTTGGTACTTTGCTTGTCTGAGTTTATGGATTTACATGGTTATTCTTTAATATCTGGTGCAAGAGAATTGTCTGTATTCTATCAATAATGTATTTTAATAAAACACTGATTGGCCAGGCAGGAAGTATAGGCAGGTCAACCAGACAGGAAGTAGAGGCAGGGCGATGAGAACAGGAGAATGCTGGAAAGGAGGAACCCATTCCTCCCATTCCAGCCCAGACCACTGAGAAGCAACATGTGAGCTACCCTGCTGAGAAAGGTACCGAACCACGTGGCTAACATAGATAAGAATAATGGGTTAATATAAGCTACAAGAGCTAATAAGAAGACCGAGCTAATGGGCAAATCAGTTTATAACCTAATGTAGACTCTGTGTGATTTTCTTTGGGGCTTGCCAGCTATGAGGTACTGAGTGGGACAGAAACCCCAACAAGCAGGCCCTCGTGTTACAACGATCTACTAGTATCTGCTTATGAGTAAGTATGTACCATGTTTATATTTCTGGATTTAGATGATTTCACTCAGGATGATCTTTTCTAGTTCCAAGCATTTGACAGAAAACGTCATGATGTCATTATTTTAACAGCTATTTTTTTATTCATTCTTCATTTGAGGAACAGCTTATTTGTTTCCTGTTTCTCACTATTTTGAATAAAGTTGTTATGGACACAGTTTAGCAAAATGTTCCCAAGGCATTGAGTCCTTTGGGTATATACCCAGGGTTTGCTTAGCTATCTCTTGTTGAAGGTTCATTCACAATTTTCTGGCAAACACTCATATTGATATATGAAGTGGTTGTACAAATTTGCACTCCAACCAACAGAGGAGGAATGTTCTCCTTGCTCTTCATTCTGTCTTGCTTTAAATGTCACTTGTGTTGTTGATCTTAGCCATTTTGAGAGGTCTAAGATGGAATCTCAGTGTTGTTTTCATCCTAAAAACTGTCATTTTGTGTGTTTGACAGTATTTTTTGCCCTACAGAAGCTATTCAGTTTCATATGGTCCCATTTGTTAAGTCTCAGCCCTAGTGCCTGCAGAATTGGTATTTTCTTAGAAAGCCATTGCCTGTGCTAATGTGTTCAAGGCTTTCCCCTTTTCTCTTCTATCAGTTTCAGCATATTTGATTTTATGTTGAGGTCTTTGACCAACTTGGAGTTGAGTTTTGTATAGTGTGATAGATATGAAACCATTTGCCTGCTATTACAGGTTGATATCCAGTTATACCAGCCTCATTTGTTGAAGATGATTTCTTTGTTAACCATTGTGTAATTATGGTTTCTTTGTTGAAAATTAAATGTCCCTCAGTATGTGGATTTACTTCTCAGTCTTTGATTCAGTTCCTTTGATCGAGCTGTCTGTTTTCATAATAATACCATGCGTCTTTTATTACAACTTCTCTGTAGTACAGCTTTAAATTAGGGTTGATAATACCTCTGGAATTGATGGGCAGAGAAATCTGGCACTTAAAAGAAATCTCACATTGGCTCAGAAATGAGAGATAGACCATTATTTATTTGAAGGGAGTTGATGGAGGAGGGTCTATGTGTTACTTTCATTGGTTAATCAAGAAACTGCCTTGGCCCTGATAGGACAGAAAATTAAGTAGGCAGAGTAGACAGAACAGAATGCTGAGAGAAAGAAAGCTGAGGGAAGCAGTCACTATTGTTGTGCTTTCCTGTTGCTTTAAGGGACAAGCCACGCCCACTTTCATTACCTCTGACCTGCCTGCCGCCATCTTGGGCCCTTCCTTTTCTGCTTCCTTGACATGCGTCCTTTTTATTATAAGGAAGACCTGGGTTATGGTTTTGGTCCCTTTAAGAGACAAGCCAGGGCTGGAGAGATGGCTCAGCCGTTAAAGGCTGGGCTCACAACCAAAAATATAAGAGACAAGCCACACCCATTCCCCTCCCCATCCGCTGAGGCAGGCTGATCTTCAGCTTCCGGCCTGAGCTCTTTCTCTTTTCCATCTTCCTCTCAGAGAGGCAGCTTCGCTTCTGCCTCTCTCCCCACTTCTCTGCTTCCCCCCTTCTCTGTCTCTTTCTCCTCCTCCTCCTCTCTCTCTCTCTCTCCCTCTCTCCCTCTCTCTCTGTCCCCCCTTTACCCTTCCTCCTCCATAACCCCCTGAATAAACATTCAACCTCACCCTGCATGTCGTGTCTATCCATGTTTCTGTCTTCTGCCCGCCTGCCATGTGTCTCCCTGCCTGGAACCAGCCATTTCTCAGGGACCAGCAGCCATCTCTGCCTGGAGCCCACTGCCTGCTGCCACATGGCCCGCCACCATTGCTCTGGGACCAGCAGCCATCTCTGCCTGGGACTGGCTGCTCCCAGGGCCTGCTGTCTGCCGTCACATGGCCTGCCGCCACTGCTCTGGGACTGGCAGCCATTTCTGCTGCCTACTGCCACGGGGATCTTGGAGCATTTTTAAAAAAGAATAACAACTATAGCTCTCCTCTCCAAGATGGACACAGGTTAAGATCCTTCCCTGTAAGACACCACCTCATGGTGTTACACTCATTATTAGAAATGGGTTAATCAAGATGTAAGAATTGGCCAGTAAGAGGCTAGAGCTAATGGGCCAAGGCAGTGTTTTTAAAAAATAGAATTTCTGTGTTGTTATTTCAGGTATAAAGCTAGCCATGCGGGAGCTGGGCAGGAATGCAGCCCACTGTTCCACACTAAGGGGGGAACTTATAAAACCAGGATTCTCTGCTTGAATGGCAGATGGAATGAGATCTAAACACAATCTGACTAGCATAGTGGAAACCAGGGGGATGAGAGAAGGGTCCAGATGTGCTTCTGCATCTGGGAAAATAGTCTGTGAGGCACACCCCAGTACACAGATTTACTTGCTGTAAACCTTCCTGCAGGACCTCCCTCCTTTTTTTGTTTAAATAAAAGAGTTCCAAACCTAATACAAAATTATATATATTAATAACAAATATCCTATTCTAACTAGCTTAAGTCTTATATAATAAATAGCTTGACCAAGTCATGAGAGGAAAATAACTACATTTATCTAGTCTTCAACCCCATCAAATATCTGAGAAGGGAAATATTGTTACCTGAGTAATTAGGAAATGCAATCAAACAACTTCCAAAACATGCAACAAATCAAAAAGACAACTGGCTACCTGGGCAATCACACTAAATCACATTTGCAACATTGAAGCAACCAATTTTGGCTAAGACCTAGAATAACTGACAACTTATTTTTAAAGGCAAGCAAGAAACTTTTCAAAACCATCTTACCTTGTCTTGGCAAGATTTTACAGTTCTGCTTATCCATTTCTGGATACTATGTATTTTGTCAGTGGTTGAGGTATGAGCAGTTTTTTTGTCCAAAGGCAGGTTTTGCCAAGAAAAAGACAAGCTCCAATTGGAATGTCTTTGGTGCTCATTATTCTCTCGGGAATAAATTGGTGTAACCAGGAGTGATTGTGTCTTACTACCACAGAACTATAAGTTAAATTAAATGCCATTTTCTATAGCTCTTTGAAGAGGTTGAAGATTATCTATCTATACAGAATATAACCTCTATGCATCTAAAGAACATGATTAGTCTAACTGTAAACATGACAAATATAGATGAATATTGATCTATAATTCTTAATGCCTATCTAACTTAAAGACTAAGACAATAAACAACTGTACAATAAATGAGGACAATGACCTCCAAATGTAAGCAATGTATAAGTATCTTGCTCAGAGATAGAAATGTACACTGCAACATGAAAAAGTTTTAAACAGAGGTAGAAGCATGCATACATACAATATTCAATATAATTTAACTTTGTATCAATATACAAGACTCTATACCAATGTAATTGTCTATAAACCATAACTCACAGATGCCCATCTGTTATCCCATTATCCAATTTTTTCTCTTTTTTAAAAAAAGTTCCCTGAGCTTATAAATTATAAAATGAAAATAGATCCATATCTATTGCCCTGCACAAAACACAAGTCAAAATAGATTAAGGACCTCAATACAAATCTGAGCACACTGAACCTGATAGAAGAGAAAGTGAGAAGTAGCCTGCAATACATGGGTACAGGAGACCACTTCCTACATATAACCCAGTAGCACAGACAATAAGAACAACAACAAATAAATGGGACCTCCTGAAACTTAGAAGCTTCTGCAAAGCAAAGGAAACACTCAATAAGACAAAAATGCAGCCTACTGAATGGGAGAATATCTTCAACAACCCCACATTAGACAAAAGACTGATCTCCAAAATATATAAAGAACTCAATAAATTAGACATTAAAATTCTAAATAACCCAATTAAAATATTGTGTATTGAACTAAATAGAGAATTCTCAACAGAATAATTTCAAATGGCCAAAAGATAATTAAGTATATGTTCAACTTTGTAAGTTATCAGGGAAATACAAATCAAAACAACTCTGATATACCATCTTACATCTGTTAGAATGGCTAAGATCATAAACACCAATGATAGCTTATGCTAGAGAAGACATGGAATAAGGGAACACTCATCCATTGCTGGTGGGAATTCAAACTTATGCAACCACTTTGTAAATCTGTATGGTGGTTTCTCAGAAAATTGTGAATTAACTTACCTCAGGATCCAGTAATATCACTCTTGGGAATATAACCAAAATATGATCAATCATATTTTGTTCAACTATGTTCATAGCAGCATTATTTGTAATAGCCAAAACCTGGAAACAACCTAGATGCTCCTCAACGTAAAAATGGAGAAAGAAAATGTGGCACATTTACACATGAGAATACTACTCATTGTTAAAAAAAAATGGCATCTTGAATTTTGCATTCAAATGGATGGAATTAAAGAAATACTATCCTGAATGAGGTAACCCAGACTCACAAAAATGAATATTGTATGTACTCACTCGTAAGTGGATACAAGCCATAAACAAAGGACATTGAGCCTATAGTTCATGATCCTAGAGAAGCTAAGTAATGAGGTGAACCCAAAGAAAAACATATATAGACCCACCTGGGAATTGGAAACAGACATGATGGGCTGACAAAATTGGGAGTATTGGGCAGGAGGTAGAAGGAATAGGGGAAGGGGAAAGTTGTGGGGATCATGAGGGAATGGGATAGTTGAGATGGAAGAAGGACAGATATGAGAGCAAGAAAAGAGATATCTTGATTGAGGGAGCCATTATAGGGTTAGCAAGAAACCTGGCTCTAGAAAAATTCCCAGAAATCCAAAAAGATGAGCCCAGCTAAGACTCTAAGCAATAGAGGAGAGGGTGCCTGAACTGGCCTTGCCTTGTAGTCAGACTGATTTTTACCTTAAACATCATCACAGAACCTTCGTTCAACTGCAGATGAAAACAGAGGCAGAGAACCACATCAGAGCACTGGACTGAGCTCTCAAGGTCCAGCTGAAGAGTGGATGGAGTGAGTATATGAATGAGGATGTCAAGACCATGAGGGGTTCACCCACTGAGACAGTGTGTCTGAGCTAATGGCAGCTCACCAACTCCAACTGGACTGGAAGTGTCTGACCATGGGATCAAACTAGTCTCTGAGAATGTGCTTGACTGGATGATACAGTTTTCAGTCTCAGTCTCATTCTGAGGTCTCCTGGAGACAGGATCACCATACTTTGGACTGAGGTCAAGGTAAGTGACAGTGGCTCGATGCTTTGCTTTTCTGGTCTTTAAGGTGAACCCCCAATATGTATCTCTGAGGTGTTATTTATTGTGCTTCAATTTTCTTTGGTCATTTTCTTGTGACATCATTGAAAAGAACACTACGGGTTTCTGAAAATAAAATCAATTTAGAAACTCTAAGCTATATTACAGATTAATTTTAGATAAAGGCTGGATAATTAGGCACAAGAATGTGATTTTGTTTATGGACTCAACAAGATACAATAAACATTTTATGAGTATTCAATACAAGAAAAGAAGGACACTAAAGCAGAACAATAATTACTTGAGAATTCTGAATAATTAAAAAGCAATCTCAGTTCATTACCTTAGAAACCTTGAAAATTGTTTCCTGTTGCTTACTGGTGACATTACATTATAAAAATATTTCTTCAAATAGGAATAAGGGATATGATGAGCTATAGGAGACCTCAAGAGATACTTTACTTCTGGCTACATTGAAAAAGCCTGAGAAAGAACTGAATTCAATAGCAGATCAGTCAGTCAATTCCTTTCTATCAGGATGTCTCTGACCTGCCAACTTCCTTGTTGAAAAATATGTACTCTTAACCAATATCCACCTGTACGGTGCATGTAATATTTACAAGCAGACTATGCTGTTTTCATATTATTTGAAAAAATTGGAAATATAGAGTCTTTTGTTTAAAAATGGGCAAAATTTACTTTAAAAAATATATTGAAATAGTTTTAGGACAGTGAAGTGTAAAATGATTCATTTTTTACTACAAGGTTTACTGCTGTTTTTCTATTTTAAATTTCTAAATAAGAAAATACAGGTGTGACACTCATGAATACATACTTTATGAGAGTTGGGCTACAGGTTTGAGCCACACACAGTTCATGCTCCATGAATACCCAGATATAGGCTGAGAACTACCTTTATACATGCATGATGAGTTCTAGCTTACTACTTTGAGTTTCACACAGTACATTCAGAATCAAGGACAGATTATAATAATGAGTTTTGCATAATAAAGACTAGTTTACAAGTGTGTTTCCCCAGAATATGTACACCATGGAAGATGTGTTATAGGTGTGAACTTCCAAAAATACATGAAGCATGAGTACTTGTTTATAAATTGAGGCACATGCAGTGCATTCACAATGAGTTCTGGGTTATAAAAATGAGCCCTCTCAGCATTATGCATCATGAGTCCTGACTTTCTGTTTGTAATCTGCCACTGTACAAGCACATGAATTCTGAATTATAAGAGATAGAATCCCATAGTCCAGGTATCATTAATGCTATATTATTATTTTGAGTCACACATATAGACACAGTGTGTTGGGTTAGCAGTATGAGTCTCCCAGTATACATAATATTTCAAGAATGCCTCTCCAGAATGTGTACCATGTTTGATGTGTTATAGATATGAGTCTACCACAGTAAATGTTTTCTGAGTACTGACTTAATTGTCTCAAATCAAACATACTACAGTCACAATGAGTGTTGTGTTATAAGCATGAGCTTTGCACGGTAAATACAAGCACATGATTTAGTTCCCTTATGGAAATGTAACTAGCATGTGCATTCACAATGAGTTTTAGGCATAAACCTCCCACTGTAAGTACACGCACACAGCTTTAGGCATAAACGTACAACTGTAAGAACATAAACTTACCACTGTAATGTGTTACAGATGTCTGACTCCCAAACATTTGAACAAAGAGTGTTGGGTTATATGCAGGAGTCCCACACAGTACTGCACCATGATTGTTGTTGGGTTATATGCAAGAGTCTCACACAGTACTGCACCATGATTGTTGTTGGGTTATATGCAGGAGTCTCACACAGTACTGCACCATGATTGTTGTTGGGTTATATGCAAGAGTCTCACACAGTACTGCACCATGATTGCTGTCCTTCTGTTTACTGATACAATTGTGATGGATTAGTGGTGTCAGTCTCCCACAGTATATGCACAATGAATCCAGGTTTACTGTTTTGCATCTAGCACAATATATTTACAGTGAGTGTTGGTTAATAGGCACAAGCCTCACACTGTGTGTAAATGAAACATGTGTACTATGTTACATGTGTTTACATGCACTATGAGTGCTGGGTCCAGGAATGAGCGTCACACAATCCATGCTCCATGAATCCCAGTGTATAGTCACAATCTCACAGAAAATGCACCATGGATGCTGGTTTATTGTTTTTACTCACACACAGTGCATTAAGAAGTGTTTTATTACAGACAGAACTTCTATAGTCAAGGACCACAGGTGGTAGGTTAGTTGTGTGAATCTTTTGCGGTACATCTCCTATGAACACTATTGCAAGGTGTACATTCAGATTACATGCCTCATGACTGATGGCTTACTGTTTTTTTTTTATCAAGCAAAGTAAGTTCATAATGAGTGATAGGTTAAAACCAGGAACATAGTACAGGAAATATCAGCACACAGGTATGCTCTGTAACAGGCATGAATCTTCTAAGTACATTCACATTGAGTGCTGCAAGTATCCACTGTAAATAAATACAATGTAAATACTACACTACAACTGTTTTTATCCCAAGTATATGCACTATGAGTGCTGGGTTCCACACATGAGGTTCACACAATACCTAGTCCATGAGTCTTGATTTATAAGCCATAGCTCCTTACAGAAAATGCACGATGAGTTTCAGCTTACTGTTTTGAGTTGCACAGTATGTTCACAAAGAGTGCTGAATTATAGATATGAGCTTCCCAAAGTGCCATGAGTGTAGGCTTATTATTTATAATCTAACAGTGTACACTTATGGTGTTTGTTGGCCTGTAGAAATAAGCTTCTCACAGTACATTCACAATGAATATTGTCTTAATATCTTGAATCACCCAAAGTACATTGACAGAAGCAATGTTGGGTTAGCAGTGTTAGTACATCAACTTTGTACAAATTACATCATCCATGATATGAACTGCAGAAAATCCCTCCTGAGTATGGGTACCATGAGTGATATTTTATATGTGTAACACTGCCACAGAAATAATATCATGAAATATGAAATCTGTCTTATAAGCAAGGGGCTTCTACACTATATGCACCATTAGAGCTCACTGTTTGAAATCTCGCACTGTAGTTTCTCAATGAATGAGGTGTTATAAGCACTTACCTCCCAAAGTAAGTATAAGTATATGAGTCTTCCATTACAAACGTGTAACTCCCAAGTACATGCACAATGAATGTTAAATTACAGACATGATTATCACACAATACATGAGACATAGTTTATAAGTGTGAGCTTCCCACAATCAATGCATCTCTGAGTGCCAGCTTACAGTTTTGAGTTATGGAGAGTACATTCACAATGAGTGCTGGTTTATAAAATGAATCTTGTACAGTAAATCCACGATGTGTCCCACATTAATAGTGTCAGTTTTCCATAGGACATTGATACTAGCATGCTGTGCTAGTAGTGTGAGTCTCCCACAGAATAGGTAGCATGAGTTCTTAGTGTTTTGAGCCATGCACAGAACAATTATACAAGTGACTGTGTTAGTGGCATACATATCCCATAGTATACAAATCATATTTCTAGAGTTCCTGCCTTTTGTCTATAATGTCTGTCTATCTTGTATGATGTGTTATATTCTGGGGCCTCCCACAGTAATTGAACTATGAGATCTAGGCTGTAAGTGTGAGTCTTCTGTAGTACATGTACAATGAGTCCTGGTTTACTGTTTTGAGTCCCTCATGGTACATTCACAATGAGGGTTGGGTTACTCTTTGTAATCTAGCTTATACATTCGCAATATAGGCCTGCTTCCAGAAAAAAAAATCTCATAATACAAAAGGCATAGGAAACAATATATATGAGAAATGAAAAGCACTTCAGAAAGACTTGTGACTTAATAGCATGCCATTTCTAATAGTATATCCTAACTATTGTTTTTCTCTATTACAAAACTAGACGAAATAAGACCTCTAGAAAGAAACCAAAGATGTTAAAGTTTTGAAAATAATGCTTACCTCAAAAGCAGTTGTTGCTCAGTGATGAGTAAAAATCTTGGTCACATGTGGATGGCAAATAAATTGCCTGCATCCTGCATTCACCTCTGTTAGGCATTGATATCTCACAGTGTAAAAATGGTTGTTTTGTGCAGGCAAAGGACACTAACATTTGTGTGCATCATTTCACCATGTTTTCTGATGCTGGATGCTGTGGTAATTACACAAAAATATTCATTCAGTCTGCCAACCATTTTTTTATAATTGACAATTTCTGACTCTTAGACTTACTGGAGAATTGCCCACTTGGTGCCAAAAAATGCAGGAATGGGTTTGTATCCATTGCTCTTTCAGGCAGACACAGTTCTGGGATATCAGAATTGTTCATTATAGCTTTTGCCAAAGCATCCCACACAACCCTAACAAGAATTTAGGTGCATGAAAGACTGTTTTTATACTTTTCAAGTAAAAGTATTTATACTCTGAGATAAAAACTGTAAGAGTTCTATGTTTATGACTAGCCACATTTTCCTTAGCCATCTTTCCATGTGGGAATTTTTATTATCATTCAACATTCACAGGTAGAACCAAATTACTTACATAATGGTGGATGGAATTTTGTAGAAAAACAGTACAACATCAGTGGGTGATAAAATGGAAACAGCTTATGTCTGTGAAGTAAGACCATCAAGGTTGGAACTATTATAGAGTTTACTGTTTTCTTCTCAAGTTTGTGACTTAGTCCAGTGTCAGGAAAATAAAGCATTATTGCTAGTCAATAAATAAAGCAGACCCTGTTTATAATAATATCATATGGTAAGCTAGAAAGAACAGAACACATGACATAAACATTCTGCTAACAAAATATTTGTCTTCATCAGTTGCATTTTATATACTTTATAAAGTATTCTTTTTCCTTATGTGTCATAAATCAAAGGAAAATGAGTTCATGTAGCAGGGACTGATTGACACACTGAAATCCATTTCCTCACATATATTCCTTTCTGACTTTTTATTTCAATTTTAGAAAATCAAAGTCTGTAGCATTTGTAATTTTTCAAATTTATAATAAGATGTTTATCAATTTTTTTCTTGTGTTATTTGTTTAGGACCGCCCTTTTATGCTCAGATTGTTATCTAGCCATACATTTCAAAATGCTATTCACTAACCCACATACAGATAGTTCACATTAAAAGCTCAGAAAATATTGTTGACAGTACTTATTTATCGGGCTTGATGTTTTGACTACTTTTGCCAAACACTGCCAAGTTGTCTTTGAGCAAAAAGATAATACAAGAAAGTAGCTAATAGTCTTCATATATAGGCCAGGGGTCTGTGTTTGGTGCATTGAAGGAGGCCTTTAGTTCCCTTCTCTGAATAACAGGGGCTTCTCTGTACAGGCATGCTTTTAGCTTTTCATACTTTAGACATGGCAGCATTGCCATGAACACTTCATGAATTAATATATACTCTTAATACCCTCCTCAGCCTTACATTCTTGATAGTTATTACGTTTGTATTAATAAAATAGAAAGTCTTTCATTAATATCAAGAATTTTTATGCTGTTTGAAAGGCATGCCTAAGATTTCAATTTAACCAGCACTCAAAGGAGTAATGACTTTTACACCTCACTTTATTTCTTGGCCTATATAAAGTTTTTTTCATGCCCTCAAATCCGAAAGTTGGTCTCATCATTTCTCAATATTTCCTTCTATAAGACAATTGCCTTTCATGGATCTATACTTTGTATCTAACTGGACAGAAGTCACTCTTAGAGCATCTTTTAGTATTTGTTGAGTGCTATCTTTATACTGCTGGAGTTCTCTTAACTTGATAGTGTAAAGTTTATATTTCAAGATGGCTAACTTTGTCTTCTTCATGCCCTTTTGAATAATGTTGAGTCTTGGTTTTTCACTCAGCACATGGTCTTAGCATTAGCTGGACAAGTAAACTCTTGACGTTGTGCTTCATGTCAGGAATCAAGGTTGAATTTAGATGTGGAGTATGGCCTTTAACATACTTTCTCATCTTAAGTACTGTCTTTCCGTTTCCATGTGTGCCTTTTCAAGCACCTGAAATTATGACTATAGAAATGAATATGGGACACTTTTTCATTTCTCACCTTTAAATATCTTAATAATAATATTTAAAAACCAAACTACTTGAGATATTTCTGCTTTCAAATCTCAAATATTCACTGTCTAGGCCAGAATAATAAAAGATTTAAAGTCAGCAGAGCCAGTATCATGTCAGAGAGTAAAAGTGTTACTTCCCATTCTCTCTTTTGTTTAAATGGTTGTTAAGAATTATGTGTACATTTTTTTAGATTACTTTATAAAAACAGATTTTGGGTTTCTGATCTAATTGTGTAGATCATTGGAATCAATTATTTAAGACACCAATTGAACAAACTATCTAGTGGCCTCCAAGTACTTTACTCTGAAATTTTGGGCATGTAAACTTCTCTCGTGGAAATCACTGAGAAATGGCTGCCAAAATGAAGTGTAAGCAGAGTGTCACATAGGGAACATCCTTATAGCTCCATTAATGTCTTAATGCCATTGCTGCTTACAGACAAGTATGTTACTTTTATATGCTTAACTACTATGAGACATCAAGCTCATGGATCCCAGCCTAGCTCATCATGGAATGTCTTCAGAGTCAGGTCAATGAATGATGTTAGATTTAGTGTTCCAGATGGCATCTTGAGAGGGCTTTAAGACATTTTAAGACATAGTTCATATTAGACCCATAATTTTCCTTAAAAATAAAACCCAATCCTGCTTCTTTCTATAAAAATGTGTTACTGCCAATATCTCTTGATTTTCTCAGCTCCATGACACCTGATTCTTATCTTCAAAATTTTGTCGGATGGTTGTATAGTTGTGTTTTCATGTTGTTATTGGTTTTGGCTTGTTTATGCTTTTAGTGATATCTGTGCAATCTCAACTTTTAGTGCAGTAGATTTGTGTAGGAAGGGGAAGGATTATATTCTGTTTCTTAGCACAATGACATTTCCATGGCGATTTTTCAAACACATGGAATACATTTCAGAATCCATTGACACGCAATTAACATATTTTTCTTAAATCTTTCCCTGGCCTTTTTAAAAGAAAAGAGCAAATCTACTTATTATTTCAATAAAATTAGTTTCTGTTCAAAGAAGGCTTAATGAGAAATGGCTTCCATAAAGTATATTTTTCTGAATGTGTTCTTTCTTGTTCTTATCTACTTTGATACACTTAATTTTAATTATGATTAGTCTCACAATGCCTAAAAATAAAACAGTTTTACACTTTTCCTAAGATGGTTCTTGTTTGTAACCCAGGATGTTCTTCCAAAAGATTATCAGGAAGGCTTAAATTTTCCTTAGAAGATAAATGACCATGAATCCTCTCCTTGCCCCTAAATTTGCTTCTGTTTTTTTTTTTCCTACTCTGTCATGCCTTTACCAATCAGCTATAACAACATACAGTTTTAGCAAACAAAGGTCTAGTTTTCAATTAAAATTTGCACTTATGTGAGCATGGCTGAGTGGGCCAGTAAGAGATGCTGCCCTTTGGTTTTGAAATAATCATTGTGTACTGGAACACTAAAAGGAGAGAAGAGATATTTTAAAGAAACAAGTGTGACCATCCATTAGACTACTAAAACAATAGATACCCAAAATTAAAATTCACCCAGAAATTCCATTTTATATGAATCTGGGAATGGTACCAATTAGAGATGGGCCTTGCTTGACAGACAGTCTTCACACAGTTCTGTTGGCTTACTGTTCAATTCGATATATATATATATATATAGCCTTTTGCTTAATCTTTTCAATAAAATTGTAACATGTCTAATACTGTTATTTCTGTTCCACTTTCTTAACATTTAACAAACTGCAAACAAACTCAGATGCATGTTTATGAACCAAGGTGCCTGGTAAGAGTTTTATTACAGCCCTTACTATGAATCTATTTCTTTTCTCTCTCTGAAAAACTCTTCATGGGGTAGAGCAGGGGTGGGGTCAATGGAACTTCTGAGAATTAAGAGAAAATCAAAGAACATTGTAGGATAACTGCTCACCTCTTCCTCTGCTTCTCTAAATCAAATCACCCAGTCTTACCACCAGCTCTGCAACAGAGCTCTCCAAACATTGCTTTCTGAACTCATTACTTTATCTCAATCACAATACTGAGTCTAACAGGCACTCCCTGGAAATTCAGAGATCACTCTAATCATGGAAGCAATTAGGCAAACTGCAGATCTTACCACCTCCCTCAGCTCCTTCAAATATAATCCCACAGTCTCATCCCTAGTTCTTAAGCAGACTACTGTTGAGGCTTCTTCTCTGCTTTCATCTTGAGTGGACTATATAGATAGTCCCTTGATAACCTCCTTCCTCCAACTATTTGCTATATCCCACTCCAACTCCAGTATGCATTCCTTTCAAATACACAGGCCACTATAACCCAGAAAGAAAAGAGGTTAGCTGCAGATCTTCATCCCTTTTTGCATTTCTCCAAACCCAATCTCCCAGTTTCATCCACAGCTATGAAGCAGACTTCCTGCTTTAGTCTCTTAATGCCCTCTGCTTCCACTTCCAGGGTAATAACTAAGCAAATCCTAGAGGAACACTCTTCTTTCCTCCCTCCTGAGAATGTCTCCACCCTCATAGCTCATACTGATTCCTAAGTATCAATTCCCAACACCTCAAACCACATTTTTTGAAACCCTAGTGCTCACACCTATCAGTACCCTTAAGTGGTCACTACACCGTCCTAAGAACCAGAGAGGAAACAGAAACCAAAGAAAAATCACCAGTTCAACAAAGATAAGTGTACTTATTATCACAATTCCATATTTCAAGGTAAAAATGAAATCTATAACATCAAGTGAAATATGACTCTACTAGAGCCTATCAATCTTACCACAACAGACCCTGAATATTTCACCATAAACAAAACGATAAAAGATCTTAATGCAGTCTATATAAATAGGAATCAAAAATCATTTGTAACATGAGGGCCGGCTGTGGGGATTTCTGTCCTGCCCGGTTCTCATAGCCTGCAAGTCTCAAAGAAAATCACACGGTGAGTCTACAATAGGTTATAAAACTGATTGTCCCATTAGCTCGGGCTTCTTGTTAGTTCTTGTAACTTATATTAACCTATTATTCTGATCTATTTTAGCCATATGGCTCGGTACATTTTTCAACTGGCAGGTCACATCCTGCTTCCTCGGTGGTCTGTGCAGAACTGGGAGGAATCAGGTTCCTCCTTCCCAGAATTCTCCTGTTCTCATTGCATCATTTTTACTTCCTGTCTAGTTTTCCTGCCTATATTTCCTTCCTGGCCAATCAGCATTTATTTAAAACATAATTGACAGAATAAAATTATTCCGCACCAATCATTGGTCATTGATCTTTCAATATCAACATTATCAATTTACCAATGAAAAGGAACATATTAGTAGAATAAAGGTAAAAACACCATTTTTCTTTTTTTGCATCCAAGAAACATATTAATATCAAAGATAGACATCATCTCAGGGGAAAAGCTTATATTCCGAATAAATGTATCAAAGAAACAAGCTTATGTAGCTATTACTAACTGAAAAAAAAAACACATTCCAAACAAAATTTAATCATAAGGGATAGTAGAAGATTCTCCACATTCATCAGTGAAAAAAAAAATCTACCAAGAGGATATTTTAATTTTTCATATTTGTTTCCCAAACACAAGGACAACCAATTTTAAAAAGAAAATATTATAATTTATATTATATACTGATCCTCACACACTGATACTAGGTGAACTCAGTATTCTACTCTTTCCAAAAGACAGGATATACAAATAAAAACTAAACAGAGAAATGATAGTGCTAATGCATATTATAAATTAAATTGTCCTACTAAATGTTTACAAAATATTTACCCCAAACACAAAATTATACCTTTTTCTCAGGACCCCATGAAACTTTCTTGAAAACTGGCCACATGTTTATTCAGACACAAAGCATGTCTCAACAATACAAAGAAAAATGATATAACCCCTTTCATCCTGTCTGACCACCATGGATTAAAGATAAAAATCTACAAAAACAGAAAGATATTAAAGGCTTTCTATAAATGAATTAAAATAAGTAGACAACATATCTAACTTCTGAGACGTAATGGAAGCTGTTCTAAGAGGCAAGTTTAGAGCACTAAGTGCCTATATAAAAGAAAACGGAGAGCTATCATACTACCAACTTAAAACCAAATCTGAAAACACCAGAACAGAAAGTTGGTGAAAGTTTAAACTTTTATAGTCAATATGTATTTCAATTTGGCAGTTCTTCAGGAATACAAAAATCAATCCCTTTAGGATACATTTATATCACTCTTGTCCATGTATTCAAAGGATGCTCATTCTATCAAACAGACACTTGTTCAACCATGTTAGTTGTTGCTCTATTGATAACAACCAGAGATTTTTGGATAAAAGCTGGGGCTCTGGAAATCTCAACATGATAGTCTATATGTCTCCAAACATACCCCCAATATATCAATCACAATCAAGAATGGGAGGCAGAAAAAGAAGAACAGTGCATGTGCTGTGTCAATGATTCAGATGAACTTATTTGTGTCTTTCTAAAGATTATTAATTTCTAAAAATTATCAAAATTTCATTAAAAACCAGCCATGCATATGGTCAGGTAGTTTTACTGGCAATAATTTGCCATATCCTCTGGGTTTGGTTCATAATAGGGTTGAAGTTATTTCCTTCCAATTTTAATTACTGACAGAAGCACTCAGATCACTCATTAAATATGCATGAAGATTTCAGCATTACTGTGAAGGGTTAAGAAATTACAAAAATTCAAAAAGATTCAGAACCAAGATGACAGAAGTGTGATTCTGAATTGAACAGACATCAAGGAAAACAAGCTTTGGGGAAGAAGCTGTTGTAATTACAGCCACTGTATGTCACAAGTTTAAGAGAAAATGTCTGAAATTAAGCACACCTAGAGAAGTAAAAAGGCAGATCTGTGTCGACATGAAGGAAGTGGTAGAAAGAAAGATGGATGACAAGTAGAAACAAGAGGATAGACAGGTGACAGTTGAATAGGCCAGTCAGCCCTGTGTAATCTCTAGAGAGTATTTGGACTCCTCTGCTTGTCTGTCCTTGACATGCAACATGTGTCAGATGACAGTTTTGAGGTGGGATTTAATCATTGTTATGCTAATACCTTTTATGAGGTGCAGATTTAGGAATTATATCATTTGCTTCATCTGTTTAATCTGATAAATCCTTGGTCTTGGATTTCCTGAGACAATGTAAATATATTCATGTTTTTCTGAAGTCCCAACTCATCCCAATAAATTTATAAATTGTCTTCCATCATATTCTCAGAAATGTCACTTATCAGTCTTTGCTGAATGGTAGCAATGGATAAATATACCATCCACATGTCTACCTAGGTAACAGTAATCCTTCATACTCAAAATGGAATCACAGGTGCTTGTCAAATGGAGTCTTTCATGGCAAGGCATACTCTACAAAAACATTGTTTACTTTAACGAAAGAAGAGATAAGGAGATCCAGTGACTCTATGTCTATCTTCAGTGTATGGAAATAAGCTTTAGATTTAAACAATTAGGGCAAGGGGACATTAGGAGATAATTCACTAGTTCCATTCAGAGTATGATTTGATCTATCATTGTCTCAAGTCCAGTTAAGTAATGTGGTCCAGAAATAGGGGTATGGTGCCCTTAGGATATGATTACTCTGTTATAGGGTACAATTTAATCCTCAGGTATAATCACACTCTTTTGAAGTCTTCTCTGTATATGAGAATTTTGCTATTTCCTGGGAACTGAGGTAAATAAAGGTTTAGGTGAATGACTTAAAAGGCTTATATTTCCCCTTAAGTTTATAAGGAAGAAATGTTAGGCCTATGTTCCTTGAGTGAATAGCATGTCTAGTGGCATAGGTAAGAGGTGACATAAAGAACACAGACTCAGACACAAAGTGAAATAAGTGATGCCAAGTTTCATGTATTTGTTGCATATGCATCAAATGAAGATGTCAAAGTTTTTTAACAAAGCTGTTTCTAAATACATGTTCCATATTAGCTATCTACAAATTTCAGCATCCTTTCTCAATAAATAAAAAGAAAAGAAATAAACAGACAAGAGAAAAACAAAACACCACACCTCTCTATTCTCACAAGTGTAAAAATGACTTCATTTAGATTTGGAAAACTAATTTAAATCTTTCTTAATAACCTATCTTTTGTAAAAATGCCAATAGAGATTCTCAAAATTTGCTTTTGTGTCATTAGATGACTAGATAGATATTATCAAGCTTGAAGATTACTGGGATCAAATTTATCATTGTTAACATCTGAGAAAACTAGGAACTGAGATTTTGGGACTGTACTTACTGGTCAAAAGAGTGGAATCTCAGTCATATCTCTGGTCCTGGATGAATACACAGCATTCTAAATTGACTGATATCTCACAACAGTTCTACCTACTGAATTACTTTCAAACATCATGTGTCAAATTGCCATGGTTTCTAATAGGTAAGTTTCTCTAAATAGGTCTGTCAATCACTTGGATGGAAGCATGTTTCTCAGAGAAATTTTCTGGTATAGACACATGAGAATTAGTATAAAACCTACCTAACATGTAGCTTCTGACAATTATTTTATTTGAACATTGTTTTCTCTTCTTTAAGAGTATGTTTTGAAGACACAGGCGGCGCCAGACTCAGGCGGCGGCAGACTCAGGCCGCAGGCAGCGGCAGATGCATGTGGCGGCAGATGCAGGGCACAGGTGGCAGGGGTCAGTGGGGACTGGCGGGGACCGGCAGGGACTGGCACAGTGGCAGACGCAAACAACAGGGACCGACGCGCATTACCGAGAGCAGATCGCCCCACTACAATTAAATGAAAGAGGTAGGCCTTTTGTTGGCGAGGTCCCTGCCAAACGGAGAGCCTGGTCCTGTTCCTGAAGACCCTTCTGAGGAATGAGAGGGATCTTGTCCTGTGGCAGGAGCCAGGAAACAGAGCAAGGGCCAGCCCCTGGCCAGCAGGGAAACCTGATAAGGTTTTAAAAGACCCATTAGATAGCATCGATAGGAAGAGATGGGCAGGCACCAAGGCAAGAATTCACCCAACAATCTGAAAAACAATATGAAAGCACGAGAACCCAATGATCTTACAACAGAAGGATTTGAACACCCTAACACAGAAGAAGTAGAAAAAATTGACATTATGAAAGCAATAGAGTCCTTTAAACAACATGTAAAAAACTCCCTTTTAGAAATGGATGAGAAGTATAACAAAAAGTTTGAAGAAATGAGTAAATACTTACATGATACCCTGGGAAACCAAGAAAAAAGAATCAAACAGGTAATGGAAACAGTTCAAGAATTGAAAACTGAAATGGAAGGAAGGAAGAAAACACAAACTGAGGACCAACTGGATATGGAGAATCTAGGTCAATGAGCAGAATCTACAGAAACAAGCATAATCAATAGAATACAAGAGATAGAAGAAAGAATCTCAGATTCTGGGGACACCATAGAGAAAATAAACGCTCTGATCAAAGAAAACAGCAAAGCCAACAAATTCTCACCACAAAACATTCAGGAATTATGGGACACAATAAAAACACCAAACCTAAGAATAATAGGAATAGAAGAAGGAGAAGTCACAGCTCAAAGGCACAGAAAATATTTTGAACAAAATTATGGAAGAAAACTTTCCCAACATAAAGAAAGATATTCCTTTGAATATTCAAGAAGCATACAGAACACCAAACAGACAGGATTAAAAAAAACCATCCCCTGGCCATATAATAATCAAAACACAAAATATACAGGTCAAAGAGAGAATATTAAGAGCTGCAAAGGAAAAAGGCCAAGTAATTTATAAAAGTAAACCGATCAGACATACACCTGACTTCTCTATGGAAACCAAGAAAACCAGAAGGTTCTGGATAGAGGTACTTCAGGAACTAAGAGACCATGGATGCAAACCCAAACTACTATACCCAGCCAAGCTATTGTTCACTATCAATGGAGAAAACAAGATATTCCAGGATAAAAAAAAATTTAAACAATAGGTAGCCACAAATACAGCCCTACAGAAAGTAATAGAAGGAAAATTGCAACCCAAAAAATCCAACATTGCCAACACTGCCTACAATAACTAAGGCATCTAGCAACCCTTCACCAGCACAACTCAAAGAAGGGAGACATACAAACTCTACTACCAAAAACAATAAGAATAACAGGAGTAAACCTCCAATGGTCATTAATATCACTTAATATTAATGGTCTCAATTCACCTATAAAAAGGCACAGGCTAAGAGATTGGATACGAAAACAGGATCCAACATTCTGCTGTTTGCACAAAACACATCTGAACCACAAAGACAGATATCTACTCAGAGTAAAGGGTTGGGAAAAGGTGTTTCAAGCAAATGGTCCTAAGAAAAAAGCTGGTGTGGACATAATAATTTCTAACAAAACTGACTACAAACTAAAATCAATAAGAAGAGATTAAGATGGACACTTTATACACATAACAGAAACAACTGATCAGTATGACGTCTCAATCCTGAATATCTACTCCCCTAATATAAAAGCACAAACTTATGTAAAAGAAATATTACTAGAACTCAAGGCAGACATCAAACCACACACACTAGTAGTAGGAAAATTCAACACACCTCTCTCTCCAATGGACAGGTCAATCAGACAGAAACCTAATAGAGAATTAAGAGAATTGTTGGAGGTAATGAAGCAAATGGACTTAACAGACATCTATAGAACATTCCACCCAAATAGGAAAGAATATACCTTCTTCACTGCAGCTCATGGAACCTTCTCGAAAATTAACAACATACTCAGAAACAAAGGAAACCTCCACAAACACAAAAAATTATCAGTGTCCACCTGTGTCTTATCAGATCACCATGGATTAAAGTTAGAAGGCAACAACAATACTACCCCCAGAAAGCTGACAAACTCATGGAAACTGAACAGTCAACTACTGAAACACACCTGGGTGAAGGAAGAAATTAAAGTCTTCCTTGAATTTAATGAAAATAAAGAGACAACATACTCAAACCTATGGGACACGATGAAAGCAGTGCTAAGAGGAAAGTTCATAGCACTAAGTGCCCACTTAAAGAAAACAGAGAAAGCATACATTGGGGACTTAACAGCACACCTAAAAGATCTAGAAAAAAAGAAGCAGATGCACACAGAAGGAGTAGAAGATGGGAAATAATCAAACTGAGGGTGGAAATCAACAAAATAGAAACACAGAAAACAGTCCAAAAAATCAATGAAACAAATAGTTTGTTCTTGGAAAAATCAACATGATCAACAAACCCCTACACAAACTAATTAAATGACAGAGAGAGAACACACAAAAAATAAGATCAGAAATGAAACAGGAACATAACCACAGACACAGAGGAAATTCACAGAATCATTAGATCTTACTACAAAAGACTGTATGCCACAAAACTGGAAAATACAAAAGAAATGGACATCTTTTTAGATGAGTAGCATATACCAAAGCTAAACCAAGACTAGGTGAATGATCTAAATAGACCTGTTTGTTGCGAAGAAGTAGAAACTGTTATCACAAATCTCCCTTCCAAAAAAACCCAGGCCCAGATGGTTTCAATGCAGAATTCTACCAGAACTTCCAAGAAGAGCTAATACCTATACTCCTTAATGTATTTCACAATATAGAAACAGAAGAGTCATTGCCAAATTCCTTTTACGAAGCTACAGTTACCCTGATACCAAAACCACACAAAGATGCAACCAAGAGAGAGAATTACAGGCCTACATCACTCATGAATATCAATGCAAAAATTCTCAATAAAATACTGACAAACCAAATCCAAGAACACATTAGAAAATTTATCCATTATGAACAAGTAGGCTTCATCCCAGAGATGCAGGGCTGGTTCAACATACGCAAATCTATCAATGTACTCCACCATATAAATAAACTGAAAGAAAAAAACCACATGATCATTTCATTAGATGTTGAAAAAGCATTCGACAAAATTCAACACCCCTTTATGATAAAGGTCTTGTAGAGATTAGGGATACAAGGGGCATATGTAAACATAATAAAAGCTATTTACAACAAGCCGACAGTTAACATTAAATTAAACGGAGAAAAACTCAAAGCCATCCCACTAAAATCAGGAACACGACAAGGCTGTCCACTCTTGCCATACCTCTTCAATACAGTGCTTGAATTTCTAGCAATAGCAATAAGACAACAAAAGGGGATCAAGGGCATTCGTATTGGAAAGGAAGAAGATAAGCTCTCGTTATTTGCAGATGATATGATAGTATACATAAGCGAACCCAAAAATTCTACCAAAGAACTCCTACAGCTGATAAACACCTTTAGTAATGTGGCAGGATACAAGATCAACTCCAAAAAATCAGTTGCCTTCCTGTACACTAAGGATAAGGAAACAGAGAGGAAAATCAGAGAAGCATCACCTTTCATGATAGCCACAAATAGCATAAAATATCTTGGGGTTACTCTGACCAAGGAACTGAAAGATCTATTTGACAAGAACTTTAAGTCTTTGAAGAAAGAAATTGAAGAGGACACCAGAAAATGGAAGGATCTCCTTTGCTCTTGGATTGGGAGGATCAACATAGTAAAAATGGCAATTCAACCAAAAGCAATCTATACAGTCAATGCAATCCCCATCAAAATCCCATAAAAATTTTTCACAGATCTTGAGAAGACAATAATCAACTTTATATGGAAAAACAAAAAACCCAGGATAGCCAAAACCATCTTATACAATAAAGGATTGTCTGGAGGCATTACCATCACTGACTTCAAACTCTATTACAGAGCTACAGTATTGAAAACAGCTTGGTATTGGCATAAAAACAGAGAAGTTGACCAATGGAATCAAATAGAAGACACTGACTTTAACCCACAAACCTATGAACACCTGATTTTCGATAAAGGAGCTAAAAGTATACAATGGAAAAAAGAGAGCATCTTCAACAAATTGTGCTGGCAAACTGGATGTTAATCTGTAGAAGAATGAAAATAGATCCACATCTATCACCATGCACAAAACTCAACTCCAAATGAATTAAAGACCTCACTATCAGCCCAAACACACTGAACCTGATAGAAGAGTATTGGGAAGTACTCTACAACAGGTGGGCACAGGAGACCACTTCCTACGTATAACCCCAGCAGCACAGACATTAAAGGCCTCATTGAATAAATGGGACTTCCTGATACTGAGAAGCTTCTGTAAAGCAAAGGACACTGTCACTAAGGCCAAAAGGCAACCCACTGACTTTTAGAAGTTCTTCACCAACCCCGCAACAGACAAAGGTCTGATCTCCAAAATATATAAAGAACTCAAGAAACTAGACCGTAAAAGGCTAATCAACCCAATTATAAAATGGGGCACTAAGCTGAACAGAGAATTCTCAACAGAAGAAGTTCAAATGGCCAAAAGACACTTAAGGTCATGCTCAACTTCCTTAGCGATCAGGGAAATGCAAATCAAAAAAACTCTAAGATCCCATCTTACACCTGTCAGAATGGCTAAAATAAAAAAACACCAATGATACCTTTGCTGGAGAGGTTGTGGAGAAAAGGGTACACTCATCCATTGCTGGTGGGAATGCAAACTTGTGCAACCACTCTGGAAAGCAGTGTGGAGGTTTCTCAGGAAATTCGGGATCAACCTACCCCTGGATCCAGCAATACCACTCTTGGGAATATACCCAAGAGAGACCCTATCATACAACAAAAGTATATGCTCTACGATGTTCATAGCAGAATTGTTTGTAATAGCCAGAACCTGGAAACAACCTAGATGCCCTTCAATGGAAGAATGGATGAAGAAAGTATGGAATATATACATATTAGAGTACTACTCAGCAATAAAAAACAAGGACTTCTTGAATTTTGCATGCAAATGGATGAAAATAGAAAACACTATCCTGAGTGAGGTATCCCAGACCCAAAAAAGAGGAACATGAAATGTACTCACTCATATTTGGTTTCTAGCCATAAAAAAAGGACATTGAGCCCTTAATTAGTGATTCTAGAAAATCTAAATAATAAGGAGAACCCAAAGAAAATCATATAGGCATCCTCCTGAATATTAACCTTCATCAGCCGATGAAAGGAGACAGAGACAGAGACCCACATTGGAGCACCGGACAGAAATCTCAAGGTCCAAATTAGGAGCAGAAGGAGAGAGAGCACAAGCAAGAAACTTAGGACTACGAGGGGTGTACCCAAACACTGAGACAAAGGGGATGTTCCATTGGGAACTCACCAAAGCCAGCTGGCCTGGGTCTGAAAAAGCATGGGATAAAACTGGACTTGCAAACATAGTGGACAGTGAGGACTACTGAGAACTCAAGAACAATGGCAATGGGTTTTTGATCCTACTGCACGTACTGGCTTTGTGGGAGCCTAGGCAGTTTGGATGCTCACCTTACTAGACCTGGATGGAGGGGGATGGTCCTTGTACTTCCCAAAGGTCAGGGAACCATGATTACTCTTTGGGCTGATGAAGGAGGGGGACTTGATTGGGGGAGGGGGAGGGAAATAGGAGGCGGTGGTGGGGAAGAGACAGAAATCTTTAATAAATAAATATAAAAAAAAGAAAAAAGGAGTATGTTTTAAACAATGTCTATTTTCAGTCTCATACATTATATTTTGTGTGTTTATAAGTTCCTTTGATGGAGAGCACAAAAACCAGTTTGGAAAGAATTCAAATTGAGAATCCCATGAGAATGCTTCTGGAATTTTTAGTCCTCAATTTTTGACTGAATGTTTAATAACATGTTTAAATGTTTTATATGATAAAATATTGCTGTAAATTGTGCTAAACATTATGATGCTAAATGGAAGATGAAACTAACAAAATGAAGACAACAAGTTTAAAAATACATAGACAAAGCATGTATTTCAGGTATGAAAACTGATGTGGAAAGGTCTTTTGTTTTGTGTTGATTTCACTGGTTAATAAAGAAACTGCCTTGGCACTTTGATAGGACAGAAAATTAGGTAGGTGAAGTAAACAGAACAGAATTCGGGGAGGAAGTCAGGCAGATGCCATGTCTCTCCTCTCTGGTCAGATGTGATGAATCAAGCCGCCAGATCAGACATGCTGAATCTTTCTTGGTAAGACACCACCTCGTGGTACTACACAGATTAGTAAATATGAGTTAAGCAAGATACGAGAGTTAGCTAAGAAGAGACTAGATATAATGGGCCAGGCAGTGTTTAAATGAATACAGTTTGTGTGTTGTTATTTCAGGGAATAAGCTAGCCAGGCGGCCAGGAGCCAGGCAGCAGGAACACAACCTTCTACAGAAAATTGATGCAAATCAAGGTCAGAAGAAAAACATAATGAAGTGTAGATGCAAAAATAAAACTATCACCTCAGGGGAAGATCAGAGCTTATTCTGGTACCAAATATGTCAAGGACCTTAGATATAATTCTAAATTCTATAGACTAACATATTAATAGTTTTAAGTTTTTATAGTAATAGAACAATGGAAGTCATAATTAAAGATACTGTTCACAACACAGATCTACAACATTCCAACCACTCCACAGCCATTGTTCTTTTTAGTTAATCTTCTTTGCAATAGGTTCAATGTAAGGAGCAGCCCTTTACTGAAAGTTTTCTTTTTGGGAAAGGGGTTCAAATTGTTGAAATCCTTTGGATACACTGAAAGAAGAAGCCACATTGGCCAGGACAGTGGGGATGAGCATTAGCCAAAACAGCCTCTAGGTGTGCCTTGTCAGTGGGTCTCTCACTTTGCTTTAAACTTACAGAATTTGCTTTAAAAAGTACACAATTCTAGATACTTTCTTTGTCTCTTTGAGATGTGTATCTCCCACTTTCTTGAAAATTTACTACCTAAAAAAATATCTTGTCAAGGACCTCAAATCATAACTGTAAAATGCAAACATAAAGATTTAGGGTCATAGTTCTCTGTGAGTGCCAGTTACCAGATGCCAATTAAGATGGCATCATAATTCAGAAAAGAAAACTTTTCTGAGCTCAGCAGAACCTAGTTTAGTGAATACAACACATTCATCAACCTTTCTTATGACTACCAGTCAATTATGCATTTTTATAGCCATCTATCTGTAGAAGTGAGGGTTAGGATTCAAACTGTGCTCTTTTCTTCTCTTGGTGACACTATCAGTACAATGTCAACACGTGCTTTTTTTCTCATGTTTTATAGGCAGTAATTGTATAAGTTGTCAGCATACATGTTTTCAAGTGATTTTGCATTATTAAATAATAGGAATATTTTTAATAATTACTATTTGTGTGTGAGTGTGTGAGTGTGTGTGTACCTCAGAAGACAGTGTATGGGAGTTGGCTCTCTTTCTACTTAGTTGAGGAAAGAGCTCTCTTGTTTCTGATGATGTGGTCTCTACTCCCTATCATCTCACCTGTGTACAGATCAACAGCTCGCCGTATTTCTATATCGATATTGTTAATGTGGACTACATGTTGAAATCTGGTTGTTTGTATTTTGACAAACACTCTTATAAGTAGAGCCATTTGCTGGTATTATTTGACTTCCTTTTTTAATAGTAATTTTAAAGAGCATTTTTTTCAATTTTCAAAAACTTACAACCTTCTGATTGTCTTTTATATTAGACTAGAATTTATTCAAAATTGTCTTCTTGATGTGTGAACACTATTCTCTGGCATTTTGTTTTCCTTCTGTAAATTAGTGAATTATTTAAACTTCTCATCTTGATTGGAGTAGTTAAGTTTCTTTATCTAATTGGTTAGATAAAGAATCAATGATTGTAGGGATAAGCCCAAGTCCAGCCCATTGGGGGCGTGTTCGCCTCAGGCTAATGTTTACCTTAGATCTGCCAGGCGTGCCCCCAGCCACCCCTTCTGCTTCCTGTTCTCCGTGGGGACCGTGGTACTGTAAGTCTTTTTCTCCATTAAAGCTGTATATATTTTTTACAATTTGTCTGCATTCATTTACGCCGTTACATCTTGACGCCCATTGAGGCTTTGTGGATACCCACCCCGAACTGGAGCCTCCCGGAAGTGACTGCAGGGAGCCAGCAGCAGCCCCCTCCGGAGGTCTCTCTCTCTCTCTCTCTTCACGCAGATTGTACCCTCTCAACACTGCTTCTTGCTGGTTCACTTCTGCCCGACTATGGCAGCAGAGCAGCTGAGATTCTGAGTCACTGAAAATCCACGATTTTCCTGGAACCTGCCAGAAAGTCAGCAAACGGGACAGGAGACTTATCCCTGACGGTTTGGAATCCGCCCTGCCCTGACCAACAGTGGGTGGCTTAGTTTGGCCTTGGCTCTGCTGGGCTTCCTGGGCTTCCCCCCCCCCATTGCTATTTATCAGTCTGGTGCCTGCTCCAACTTTCAGTTTTGAGTCAAGTGTTTCAGACTTTGGCCACGTGGACTCAAGTGGACTCTTTCGCCACCACTGGCAGGAACCGGTCATTGCAGGTAAAAAAAAAATTTCGTTTATAAATAAAATATCTGAAAATGTTACCATCCGAGACTTTAAAAGCCTTTTTGAGTGTACCACGTGGGAGATTTTACAGGAGGTGTCTGTCATCCCACATCTATGGATCTTTCTGGGATTCGTAATTTTCCTTGGTACTATGTGGTTTGATAATATAAATATTACAAAGTCTTTATGAGACGAATACAGGATTCTTAAGGCCAAGGTTGAACGTTTAAAAATTATTCAGAATGACAACAATCTTCTCAAGAATCAGTTTGAAGTTCTCCAGGAAGAGAACAGATCTTTGTTTAACATGACGCAGTCAACTGAGCAAAATTTAGAAAAGGTACAGGCTGATGTTAAGGAGAAATTCATTACTATGGAAGAAGGAACAGCTGATTTGGATCGTAACCTTCAGTTCCTTTCTGTAGGAACTGAGACATTAACTGAGAGAATCAAAACTGCTGAATGTGACAATCGAATTTTGTCTAAAGCTTATGACAGATTGGCGGAAAGATTGACAATACAAGAAGGCACGGTTTATGCCATAAAAATTATGTCCAAAGATGAGAAGTTATCTCTAACGGACAAACTTCATACTTTAGAATCCACAATGAAGGCTTTGGAACATAATTCGGGACAGGAGATACAGACATTACAGAAGGCAATGGTGAATAGAATTGAAAAGATTGAGGAATTTCTAAATTCTGATGAAGAAGAGCAAAGGATAGAAAGGCAAATTTTAACTACATCTGTGGGTAAATCTCTCCGGGACAATTTCCACAAAGCTCTACCTACAGATTTACCTGCCTTTCCAGTAATAACAACAGAGAAGGTGATTGGTTCCAGAAACCCTAAGGTCATCAAGGAAGATACATGGGAGCATGTCCATATGAATGATCTCAAAGAAATTAAACAGGCTGTCATGACTTTTGGAATGCAAGCCTTTTTTGTTAAAGAGATGCTAAAATCTTGGGCCACAAAAGCAGAGCAACCCCCTTGGACTGGCTACAGCTGAGCTCTGCAGTACTTGAGAGTGGACCGCAATTAAAATAGAAACACTTATTCAGGCAAGAGGCTAGACTTTTAGAACAGCAGGAAAAAGTGAAGGGAATTGACATTTCCCTAGATAAAATTCTAGGTGAAGGGCTCTTTTCCGACCCTCAGGAACAAGCTAATTTGGATGAAAACACACTCTCCATGTGTACTACAGCAGCCTTAAGGGCTTGGGACAGGGTACAAGACCCAGGACAGAGAATGGAATCATTTGTCAGAGTTAAACAGGGTCAGAGAGAACTCTTTAGTGACTTTTTACGAAGACTAACTAAGGCTGTACAAATAGGGATATCTGACTCAGAAGCAAGACGTATAATGATTGAGTCTTTGGCTTACGAAAATGCAAATGTGGAATGCAAAAAGATCTTGAGGCCTTTAAAGTTCAGAGCAGCGCCATTGGAAGAATGGGTCTTGCATACACTGAATGTTGACATATTTGACTATGGCACTGAAGCATGGGTAGAAGAAGCAATTTCCAATGGTAAAAGGAGACACCAGAATACCAAATGTTTTAACTGTGGCAAAATGGGTCATATGAAAAGGAATTGTAAACAATGGATTTTCAGAAATAATAATAATGCATCTTCTAGAAATAACAGAAATAGAAGGACTCAGCCTTCAGGTTTATTGGAAGATGTGGAAAAGGCAGACATTGGGTGAATGAATGCAGGCCCACAAGAGATAGACAAGGCAATCAGATACAGACGGGAAACGTGAGAGGGGGAGGCTCACAGGCCCCCATGGCAAACATGGTTCAGTCATTTCCAGATTCTGCAGAGAACATGCCTCATCAGGACAATTAGGAAGCCACATGCCTACTGTTACAAGCAATAGTGATCAGAAAGATGAGTTACGTGTGTTTTGGCAAACTTCTATAAATGATCAAAGACCTAAGCTGAGGGTGTGTGTAAATGGCATTTTTATTACTGGCCTGCTGGACACAGGTGCTGATGTAAGTATCATTACCCCAGAATCTTGGCATCCATACTGGCCTCTTCAGAATGTAAAAGTTTAGCTCCTGGGAATTGGAACCCTATCTCGAGTAAGGCAGAGCATGAGATGGGTTGAATGTATAGGGCAAGAAAGACAAATAGGAAAATTAAGGCCATATGTAGCCAATATTGCAATGAATTTATGGGGTCGTGACCTCTTACAACAATGGAATACCCAAATTAACATTCCTGCTACTTCTAGAACCTATATTTCTGAGAATAATATTAAAAGATATTACAAACGGTGAAAACCAGCCATTCGGGCTGTGCAAGAACAAGCAATTGATGTCCCTTCAGAGATACCAACAGCCTTGCCTATAAAATGGTTGACTGAGAAACCAATATGGACAAAGCAATGGCCTTTAGCTGAGGAAAAGTTACAGGCTTTAGAATAGCTGGTACAAGAACAACTAGATGCTGTTACATATAGAAGAATCTACCAGCCCTTGGAATTCTCCTGTATTTGTGGTTAAGAAAAAAATCAGGTAAATGGAGAATGGTGACAGATCTCAGGGCCATCAACAAGGTTATTCAACCTATGGGCCCTTTGCAATCTGGAATTCCTTTGCCCTCTTTATTACCAAAAGGGTGGCCTCTCATAGTTATTGATTTAAAGGATTGTTTTTTCACTATACCTTTGCAAAAAGAAGATAGAGAAAAATTTGCCTTCACAGAGCCTACTTATAATAATTCTCAACCTTCGAGGAGGTACCATTGGGCCGTCCTCCCCCAGGGTATGTTAAATAGCCCCTCCCTGTGCCAATATTTTGTGAACCAACCATTGCAAATAATACGCAAGAAATTTCCCAAATTTATAGTATACCATTACATGGACGGCATTTTGTTATCCAGTTCAAACATAGATACCTTGAACAGACTGTTTGAAGAAATACAGATACTTTTACCCAAATGGGGATTGTAAATTGCTCCTGAAAAGATTCAGCAAGGAGATTCTGTTAATTATTTAGGTTATAGAATAGGTTTGCAAAAATTAAGACACAAAAGGCACAAATTCGAAGAGATCGCTTACGGACTCTTAATGACTTTCAAAGACTGTTAGGAGACATTTCCAGTCTACGACCAGCTATTGGAATAACACCTGATCTAATAATTCATTTGAACAAAACCTTGGAAGGTGATAAAGACTTAAACAGTCCCAGAGAATTAACAGCTGAAGCAGGAAAGGAACTGACAATGATTGAGGAGAAATTACAACAGGCACATGTGGACAGAGTGAATCCAGAGCTCAATTGTATTCTCGTCATACCACCATCAAGAATTTCTCCGACAGGAATTTTAATGCAGAGAGATGATTATCTTGGAATGGATCTTTTTACCATATAAACCAATTAAGAAACTGAAAACTTATGTCGAAAAAGTCTCTGATTTAATTATAAAAGGCAAGCTGAGACTTCATCAACTAGCAGGCATAGACCCAGCAGAAATTATAGTGCCTTTTACAGCTGATGAACTAAAGAAATTATGGGAAGATAATGAACCATGACAAAGAGCTTGTGCTAATTTTTTGGGAGACATTAATAACAACTATCCAAAAAGCAAGAGGCTTAACTCCATAAAGAGAATTTCTTGGATCCTTCCTCGAATCGTCTGTGAGGCTCCAATAACTGGAGCCCATACATTCTATACTGATGCCAATAAATCAGGGAAGGCAGGTTACAAATCAGAAGACTTGGGTAAGGTGGAACAAAGTCCTTATGATTCTGTCCAGAAGGCAGAATTATATGCCATTCTCATGGTGCTAAGGGATTTTAAAGAACCTATTAATATAGTTCCTGATTCACAATATGCAGAGATATTTTACATATTGAAACTGCTGAATTTATACCTGATGATACAGAACTAACCTCATTGTTTATCCAAGTTCAAGATTTGTTCGGGAACAGGCTTTTCCCTATGTACATAGCATATATCCGATTCCATACAGGTCTGCCAGGTCCTCTAGCACAAGGTAATGCAGAAATCGATCAATTATTGGTTGGTAGTGTGCTGCTAGCCTTTGAATATCATAAAAAACATCATGTTGATAGCAAAGGTTTAAAGAAAGAGTTTTCTATTACATGGCAACAAGCTAAGGAGATTGTAAAGAAATGCCCTACTTGCTCTTTCTATAACCAAATGCCACTGCCTGCAGGGGCTAATCCAAAGGTGACCCAAAGGAATGATATCTGGCAGATGGATGTGTTCCACTTTGCAGAATTTGGCAAATTAAAATATGTTCATCACACCATTGACACTTACTCAGGCTTTCAGTGGGCAACTGCTTTAAGTTAAAAAAAAAAAAGCTGATTCAGTAATCACTCATTTATTAGAAGTCATGGCTATCATGGGTATACCTACACAAATAAAGACAGATAATGGTCCTGTTTATGTTTCTAGGAAAATGAAACGGTTTTTTGACTATTATAATATCAAGCATGTTACAGGTATACCATACAATCCTATAGGTCAAGCAGTCATAGAAAGATCAAATCGAACTATAAAGGATATGTTGAACCAACAGAATGGGGTGGAAAACACCCCCAGAAATAGGTTACATAATGCTTTGTTAACCTTGAATTTTCTCAACGCTAATGAGAAGGGAACAATGGCTGCAGAATGACATTGGATAATGGAAAAGTCTACTGAACTAAATCAACCAGTTTATTTCAAGGATGTGCTGACCTCACAATGGAAGCCAAGAGATGTGCTGCGTTGGGGAAGGGGTTTTGCTCTCATCTCCACAGGTGAGGAAAAATTGTAGATACCATCAAAATTAATAAAGGTTCGGTTTGAAGAAGAGAAGCCACTTGGAAAAGATAAATAACAATTCTTTCATAAGGATGGCGAACATACTGATGGTAAGAAATACAGATAGGTTGGAGGCAGGGTTCTTTTCTTATCTCCACAGGAATATACTCATCTTCAAAGAAATTGAGGGACCCTGAATATTTAATTACTCATGGATGTACATATTCTGTAAGTATCAAATTTTTATGTATATATGTATATATGTCTTATTAAACATTTCTTTATAAATATGTAGAGCTGGTTTTCGAGTTGGACTATGGCTCAGTCCCTCTTCAATCCCAAGCCTGCTGATAAGAGATATTTCAGAGTTTCTGTCTCAGGTCAGGAGCCATAAAATGGGACAGAATAAGAATAATTATATACTTGATAAACTTTCTTTGCCTTTCCTCATATCTGTGTCTTTTTTTATATGTTAGTATATGTCTTTGTTGTTAACGTTTAAACTTCCCATAACAAGCAACAAATTTTCCTACAGTAATCTTTGAAGTTTCCAGGATGAAGATGGGGCCCCACAACATCAACTCAGTCTGTTTTTTATGACGTCATGAATATTTTTTTAGTGCTAATATTAGACCTGTTTTTTGGTACCAACTGCACGAGACAATTTTGAATGGTGCACATTTTTGACAACACACTGGCCGGACCTTCTCAAAAAGCTCAGAGACTAGTTACAATTTTCTTAGGTCAAAGGTTAATTTGGGAATTTTACCATCATTTTCTTTCACAGGAGCCCCTAAGGGAGAACGTTGCGCCCATGTCAGCTATAAGCAATCTTAGAGGACGGACGATGTCCCCTCTCCCAACAGAGTTTGCCCTCAGGGTTAGGGACATATTTTAGTGGTTGGTTTAGGGTTGAGGGGATGGGGAGATATTTTATGGAATTAGGGGTATCATTAAAAAAGGGGGGGAGGATTAACTGGTTTGATGGGATGATTGGTATTTGTGATTTACTGTTTTTAGAAAATTGTATTGGTACTGTTTTTTGTATATTGATATATTGAATATTGAATGTGAGTGTTCCTACCTATATTTTTGTATAAGAGTATGCTTATATTGTATTGATACATCTACCATATCACAATGTACATTTCTACCTCTGATACTATTTATATAATAACATTGTTTACATTTGATATATAATGACATTGTTTACAGTTGAAGATCATTGTCTTCATATATTGCACAGTTGTTTATTCTTTTAGTCTTCTAGTTAGATAGATATTGAGAATTATGTTTGTCATATTTATTTTTAAGTTAATTAGGTCTTTTAGATACATAAAGATTATATTTAGTATAGATAGTATAATCTTCAGCCTCTTCGAAGAGCTGTAGAAAATGGCCTTTAATCTAACTTAGAATTCTGTGCCAATGAGACACAATCACTCCTGGCAATGCCACTCTACTCCCAAGGGAATATTGAGCACCAAAGACACTCCACTGGGAGCTTGTCTTCTTGGCAGAACTGGCCTTTGGGTTAAGAAAAGCCCATACCTCAACTTCTGACAAAGATACAGAATATCCCTAAGTGGATGAAACAGGATTGTCTTATCCTGCCAAGACAGGGTAGGTTCTAAGAAAGTTCCTTGCCTTTAATAATGGTATGTCAGTTATGTTAGGCCTTAGCCAAAGTTGGTTGACTCAACCTTGCAAACGAGACTTTGGGTGATTGCTCAGGTAGTCAGTTGTCTCTGTCAATTGTTGCATATTTTGGCTATCTCTCGTTTGTTAAGTAATATTTATTCCCTTCTCATATCTTTGACGGAGTTGAAGATTATATAATTGTAGTTACTTTCTATATTATTTAGACTCCTTGAGATAGAATGTTTAGCAAAACTTTTGTTTTCAATATTGTTTGTTATATTCATTATTTGTTATTATTGTATAAAGTTGTACTTGATTTAGTTCTGTCTTATTTAGACAAAAAGGGGAGATGTAGGGATAAGTCCAAATCCAGCCCATTGGGGGCATGTTCGCCTCAGGCTAATGTTTACCTATAAATCTGCTGGGCTTGCACCAGCCGCCCCTTCTGCTTCCTGTTCTCTTCAGGAACCGTGGTACTGTAAGTCTTTTTCTCCATTAAAGCTGTATATATTTTTTACATTCTGTCTGCATTCATTTATGCCACTACAAATGATGAGATTGATGAGACATTAACTGTAGGTAATAACTGTGGAGGAAGATTCTGTATATGGATGATACCATCCCTTGGACTGGAATTCATAAATTAAATGAAAAAGAGACAAGAAAAAGCAGCTTAGTGCCTACATTAGCCTATCCCTGCTCCCTGTTTCATTGCAGTGAATCCTTTATACCTTAGCTGTCTATGTTAAATAATTTATCGACTATAATATAAAAGCACCAATTTGTGGGAAGTAAATTTAAATTCTATCATGTTAATGAGGTAGAAAGTGAAGCTAGCTTAAGGATTTCTTAAAAAGTCACTCTGTTTGGGGCCTCTCTTTACACAGGCACCTTTAAGAAATGAAAACTTGCAGTCCAAGGCCAGATAATTTAAATAGACCTTAAACCCTTAGTTAAATACAAGAAGTCACTAAAAATCTCCCAGTCCAGGAAAAAAAAAACCACTGGGCTAGATGGTTTCACCACAAAATTCTATCCAACTTTCCAAGAAAAGCCAATACCAGTACTTCTCAAATATTCCACAAAATATAATAAGAGGAGGATTGATAAATTCTTTTTGTGTGTCTATAGTTACCCCAATACCCAAACCCAACAAGGACTCAAGAGAAAAGAGAAATAAAAACCAATTTTCATCATAAATGTTGATGCAAAAATACTCAATAAAACAGTGGCAAACCAAATCCAAGACTACACCCAAAAGATCATACACCATGATCAAGTAGTCTTCAATCCAGAGATGCAGGGATGGTTCAACATCACAAATGAAAAAATATAATATACCATATAAACAAACTGAAAGAAAAAACACATGATCATCTCATTAAATGCTGAAAAGACCTTTGAAAATTCCAATAATTTTTCATGATACAATGTTTGGAATTTCTTTTAAGCATCCATCTTCAATTTACCACTGACTTATCTCCCAAGGCTCATAACCTATTTTAAATTAGGTTATTTATTTCTTAGTGTTGAATTTTTGCATATTTTCATGACAATGCTCTGTTAAATATATAAATGGTAAAATTTTCCCACCATTGTATCGGTTCCTTTTTTAACCATTTGTCAGAGTTATTCTCAGATGTAGAATAGAAAAACAATCTTAACATGTATCTGGAAGGAGAATTAACACCAAATATAGTAAAATAAATCATGAGAAACAACACCCATATGAGAGGAAATATTATTATAACAGTTTTCAAGTTACACTAGAGAGTCAATTTAATTAGAACAGTATGGTAGCAACACAAAATCAGACACATGTTTAAATGAAATAGAATAGAAAATCCAAATGTAAGTACACACAACTATGATGATCTAATTTCTGATAAATGAATCCAAGACATACATTGAAAAAAAAAAGAGAGAGCATCTTCAAGAAATGCTGCCAAAATATTGGAAATCAACACTCATTTTTTCTAACAGAGAACATTCTGGCATGCCTTCCATATGTTTTCATGGTAAGAAATAATCTTATTGCCATTCACAACAATGTAAAACAATTAACTCTTCTCTAAGTCCATTCTTATTTATCTCTCTAGGTATCTCCATCTAAGAATTTTCCCTCTTGCTCTCTCTTGTTAGGTGCCCCTCAAGGCAGGCACAACACATTGCATGGCTTAACTTATTGGACATGATGATCAGGATCAGGTGATATCTTATGATCATTTCTCATAAACTTGAATTAAACTATTATTTATTTGGGAAGGTAAGAATAATTTCTAATTAAGACACTAAAAGATATCAGATTTGAAATAACATAAGAAAATAAATTGTTTTTACCTCTCACATTAAAATATTTGTTACAGTTAGAAGTTTTGTTTGTAGGAGGATTTGCATTTACCATGAGTCCTAATAAAATGGATGTAATAGTAAAAGAATATAATTTCTGATTGATTTGTGCATAAAACATAATACATTCAGTACTCTGAGAAAATAAGAATCAATTTAGATTTCAAAGCATTTTCAACCTTTATTAATTCTATTTCTTAAGGGCAGAATGAAAATCAGAATGTAAGGTAAAATTAGTTACTGGGAAAACATATGTCTGATTCTCTCCTTTATTTCTTCATAAGCCACTTAAATTTTAGTATATATTTTACAGTTCTCTGTTAAATGGCATTAGTTTGATTGGTATAATGAACATTTAGGTTCATAAATGACATATTTGCTCGGTGAGAAAATAGGTTAAATGAACTCAGAGAAAAGTTCATATTTTTCTAATATTTTTCTCAGACTTGGGATTTAGTCATGGATTCCAGAATCTGAGGAATACAGTAAGGAACCCTGGAATCTGGTATTCAAATGTGCATCTGGATTACTGTAAAGGTACACAACTTTCTGTAATTTAGAAATGTTTCTCATGCACTATTAGAATTAAATTAATTTGGTTAAATCTTTTGAGTTCTGTTTGACTCAGTCTGTTTTTGTTAATTTTCTTGGTGTTTAATAAGACATGCCTTCATGCTTTGACATTTATGGTTCTATAACTGTTTTAGGTGTTCCTGAATTGAAGTATATACTTTCTTTCCTTTATTGAGCCTGGCATTACTCTCTTTGACTATCTTTCCATCAATCTTATTTTTTTCCTCTCCATTTGATTAGTAAAATTACATGTTTGGAAATGATCACATATTGGTTCAGTCACTTCATTTAAAATATAAAAAAATCAAATCCCCAAATATTCATGATTAAAGCTGAGTAGAAAAGGTATAGCAAGAATCAGGATTGCACTACTGAAATACTGCCTGTTATGCATTAGTTGTATTACAACAGATGTTAAACTTAATTTATAAATTCTAAAAGTTTCAGAAACTGTGATATGGAATTTGTAATAATGGTTTGTGAATATGACATTTATATTAGCTTGGTATCTGAGTAAATATTTTTCAAAATCAACTTGTAGAAAAAATGGAATGAATAACATTTTCATGACTTAGTTTAATGCTGACTTTATCATCATCAAATTGGAACAAAATTATCTTCACAACTCCTAAGTTTTTGGCAGAGTAGATACTTTAATAAGAAATCTAAATACTAAAGACCCTTAAAGTTGAATAAACTCATACTGCTTCCTCTCAAATTAACTAGAATTCTAGACCATCTGTACTCATGAGGTTAAGTGATGAAGTAAAACATGATTAATAAAAACTCAGAGACAAATATTAGAGTTCAACCTGAAGACCAAAAAAGCTAAGCAGCCTCCTTCCATCTTATAACCTTCTCTAGTTCTGGAATTAATGGTGTACACCACTAATGCCTGGTTTCTATGGCAAGATATTGAGATTAAAGTTGTGTCATTGTGGTTACTGCAATTTAAAGTGTGTTTTATTGCTGTTTGGTCTCTAAGACTGGCCAATGTGGTTGGTTTACTCTTCCAATCTTCAGTTAAGGTTTATTTATTAAAATACAAATGAGAGGCGGCCGGATCACCGGGCGGCGGAAGGCGGCCGGATCACCGGGCGGCGGAAGGCAGCTGGAGGACGCCCAGCACAGCCTGCGGAGACCAACTGGGACAGCCTGGAACTGGCTGGGACTAGAGCAGCAGCAGAGGACACAGGCTGCTGGCGGCGGGAACCCTCCCAGCAGCAGAAGCAGGCAGCAGGGACCGCGCACAACACCGAGAACAGATCGCCCCAATACAATTAAACCAAAGAGGTAGGCCTTCGGTTGAGGAGGTCCCTGGCAAAGGAGGAGCCGGGTCCTATTCCTGAAGACCCTTCTGAGGGGTGAGATGGATCTTGGCCCCTGGCAGGAACCAGGAAACAGAGCAAGGGCATTTTGTAAGAGGAGCCCCTGGCCAGCAGGGAAACCTGAACTAGTTTTAACAGACCCCTTAGATAGCATCAATAGGAGGAGATGGGCAGGCGCCAAGGAAAGAATCCACCCAATAATCTGAAAAACAACATGAAAACACCAGAACCCAATGATCTTGCAACAGAAGGTCTCCAACACCGTAACACAGAAGAAGTGGAAAAAATTGACTTTATGAAAGCAGTAGAATCCCTTAAACAACATGTGAAAAATGCCCTTATAGAAATGGATGAGAAGTATAACCAAAAATTTGAAGAAATGAGTAAATACGTACATAATACCCTGGGAAACCAAGAAAGAACGATCAAACAGGTAATGGAAACAGTTCAAGAATTGAAAACTGAAATGGAAGCAAGGAAGAAAACACAAACTGAGGACCAGCTGGATATGGAAAATCTAGGTCAATGAGCAGAGCCTACAGAAACAAGCATAATCAATAGAATACAAGAGATAGAAGAAAGAATCTCAGATTCTGGGGACACCGTAGAGAAAATAAATGCTCTGATCAAAGAAAACAGCAAAGCCAACAAATTCTCATTACAAAACACTCAGGAATTATGGGACACAATAAAAACACCAAATCTAAGAATAATAGGAATAGAAGAAGAAGAAGAGTCACAGCTCAAAGGCCCAGAAAATATTTTGAACAAAATTATGGAAGAAAACTTTCCCAACATAAAGAAAGATATTCCTTTGAATATTCAAGAAGCATACAGAACACCAAACAGACTGGATCAAAGGAAAACATCCCCTTGCCATATAATAATCAAAACACAAAACATACAGGTTAAAGAAAGAATACTAAGAGCTGCAAAGGAAAAAGGCCAAATAACTTATAAAGGTAAACCAATCAGATTTACACCTGATTTCTCTATGGAAACAATGAAAGCCAGAAGGTCCTGGATAGAAGTACTGCAGAAGCTAAGAGACCATGGATGCAAGCCCAGACTACTATACCCAGCCAAGCTTTACTTCACTATAAATGGAGAAATCAAGACATTCCAGGATAAGAACAAATTTAAACAATACGTAGCCACAAACCCAGCCCTACAGAAAGTAATAGAAGGAAAACTGCAACCCAAAAAATCCAACATTGCCAACACTGCCTACAATAACTCGGGCATCTAGCGACCCTTCGCTAGCACAACTCAAAGAAGGGAGACACACAAATTCTACTTCCAAAAACAATAAGAATATCCGGCATAAACAACCACTGGTCATTGATATCACTTAATATTAATGGTCTCAATTCACCTATAAAACAGCACAGGAAAAGAGATTGGATACGAAAACAGGATCCAACATTCTGCTGTTTGCAAGAAACTCATCTCAACCACAAAGACAGGCATCTACTCAGAATAAAGGGTTGGGAAAAGGTGTTTCAAGCAAATGGTCCTAAGAAAAAAGCAGGTGTGGCCATATTAATTTCTAACAAAACTGACTTCAAACCAAAATCAATCAGAAGAGATTGAGAGGGACACTTCATACTCATAACAGGAACAATTTGTCAGGATGACGTCTCAATCTTGAATATTTATGCCCCTAATATAAAAGTACCCACATATGTAAAAGAAATATTACTAAAACTCAAGGCAGACATCAAACCATACACACTAGTAGAAGAAGACTTCAATACACCTCTCTCAGCAATGGACAGGTCAATCAGACAGAAACCTAATAGAAAAAATAGAGAACTACTGGAGGTAATGAAGCAAATGGACTTAACAGACATCTATAGAACATTCCACCCAAATAGGAAAGAATATACCTTCTTCTCTGCAGCCCATGGAACCTTGTTGAAAATTGACCACATACTTGGAAACAAAGGAAACCTCCACAGATACAAAAAAATATCAGTGTCCACCTGTGTCCTATCAGATCACCATGGATTAAAGTTAGAATTCAACAACAATCCTACCTCCAGAAAGCCGACAAACTCATGGAAACTGAACAGTCAACTACTGAACCACTCTTGGGTCAAGGAAGAAATCAAGAAAGAAATTAAAGTCTTCCTTGAATTTAATGAAAATAAAGGGACAACATACTCAAACCTATGGGACACTATGAAAGCAGTGCTAAGAGGAAAGTTCATAGCACTAAGTGCCCACTTAAAGAAAACAGAGAAAGCATACATTGGAGACTTAACAGCACACCTGAAAGCTTTAGAAAAAAAAGAAGCAGACACGCCCAGGAGGAGTAGAAGACTGGAAATAATCAAACTGAGGGCAGAAATCAACAAAATAGAAACGCAAAAAACAGTCCAAAGAATCAATAAACCAAAAAGTTGGTTCTTGGAGAAAATCAACAAGATCGACAAACCCCTATCCAAACTAATTAAACGACAGAGAGAGAACACGCAAATAAATAAGATCAGAAATGAAAACGGGGACAAAACCACAGACACAGAGGAAATTCAGACTCATTACATCTTACTACAAAAGCCTGTATGCCACAAAACTAGAAAATGCAAAAGAAATGGACATTTTTTTAGATAAGTACCACATACCAAGGCTAAACCAAAACCAGGTGAACGATCTAAATAGACCTGTTCGCCGCGAAGAACTAGAAACTGTTATCAAAAATTTACCTTCCAAAAAAAGCCCAGGACCAGATGGTTTCAATGCAGAATTCTACCAGAACTTCCAAGAAGAGCTAATACCTATACTCCTTAATGTATTTCACAATATAGAAACAGAAGAGTCATTGCCAAATTCCTTTTATGAAGCTACAGTTACCCTGATACCAAAACCACACAAAGACACAACCAAGAAAGAGAATTACAGGCCTATCTCACTCATGAATATCGACGCAAAAATTCTCAATAAAATACTGGCAAACCGAATCCAAGAACACATTAGAAAAATTCTCCATTATGATCAAGTAGGCTTCATCCCTGAGATGCAGGGCTGGTTCAACATACGCAAATCTATCAATGTACTCCACCATATAAATAAACTGAAAGAAAAAAACCATATTATCATTTCATTAGATGCTGAAAAAGCATTTGACAAAATTCAACACCCCTTTATGATAAAGGTCTTGTAGAGATTAGGGATACAAGGGTCATCCCTAAATATAATAAAAGCTATTTACAGCAAGCCGTCAGCTAACATTAAATTAAATGGAGAAAAACTCAAAGCCATCCCACTAAAATCAGGAACACGACAAGGATGTCCACTCTCTCCATACCTCTTCAATATAGTGCTTGAAGTTCTAGCAATAGCAATAAGACAACATAAAGGGATCAAGAGGATTCATATCGGAAAAGAAGAAGTTAAGCTCTCGTTATTTGCAGATGATATGATAGTATGCATAAGCGACCCCAAAAACTCTACCAAAGAATTCCTACAGCTGATAAACACCTTTAGTAATGTGGCAGGATACAAGATCAACTCCAAAAAATCAGTGGCCTTCCTATACACTAAGAATAAGGAAACAGAGAGGAAAATTAGAGAAGCATCACCTTTCACGATAGCCACAAATAGCATAAAATATCTTGGGGTAACTCGGACCAAGGATGTGAAAGATCTATTTGACAAGAACTTTAAGTCTTTGAAGAAAGAAATTGAAGAGGACACCAGAAAATGGAAAGATCTTCCTTGCTCCTGGATTGGGAGGATCAACATAGTAAAAATGGCAATTCTACCAAAAGCAATCTATAGATTCAATGCAATCCCCATCAAAATCCCATCAAAATTCTTCACAGATATGGAGAAGACATTAATCAACTTTATATGGAAAAACGAAAAACCCAGGATAGCCAAAACATTCTTATACAACAAAGGAGCGTCTGGAGGCATTACCATCCCTGACTTCAAACTCTACTACAGAGCTACAGTATTGAAAACAGCTTGGAATTGGCATAAAAACAGAGAAGCCGACCAATGGAATTGAATAGAAGACCCTGACATTAACCCTCAAAGTTATGAACTCCTGATTTTCGATAAAGGAGCTAAAAGTATACAATGGAAAAAAGAGAGCATCTTCAACAAATTGTGCTGGCAAACTGGATGTTAATCTGTAGAAGAATGAAAATAGATCCATATTTATCACCATGCACAAAACTCAAGTCCAAATGGATTAAAGACCTCAATATCAGTCCGAACACACTGAACCTGATAGAAGAGAAAGTGGGAAGTACTCTACAACACATAGGCACAGGAGATCGCTTCTTACGTATAACCCCAGCTGCACAGACACTAAGGACCTCATTGAATAAATGGGACCTCCTGAGACTAAGAAGCTTCTGTAAAGCAAAGGACACTGTCGCTAAGACACAAAGGCAACCCACTAACTGGGAGAAGATCTTCACCAACCCCGCAACCGACAAAGGTCTGATCTCCAAAATATATAAAGATCTCAGGAAACTAGACCGCAAAAGGCTAACCAACCCAATTATAAAATGGGGCATTGAGCTGAACAGAGAATTCTCAACAGAAGAACTTCAAATGGCCAAAAGACACTTAAGGTCATGCTCAACTTCCTTAGCGATCAGGGAAATGCAAATCAAGACAACTTTAAGATACCATCTTACACCTGTCAGAATGGCTAAAATAAAAAACACCAATGATAGCCTTTGCTGGAGAGGTTGTGGAGAAAGGGGTACACTCATCCATTGCTGGTGGGAATGCAAACTTGTGCAACCTCTTTGGAAAGCAGTGTTTTGGTTTCTCAGGAAATTCGGGATCAACCTACCTCTGGATCCAGCAAAACCACTCTTGGGTATATACCCAAGAGAGGCCCTATCATACAACAAAAGTATATGCTCTATGATGTTCATAGCAGCATTGTTTGTGATAGCCAGAACCTGGAAACAACCTCGATGCCCTTCAATGGAAGAATGGATGAAGAAAGTATGGAATATATACATATTAGAGTACTACTCAGCAATAAAAAACAAGGACTTCTTGAATTTTGCATGCAAATGGATGGAAATAGAAAACACTATCCTGAGTGAGGTAAGCCAGACCCAAAAAGAGCAACATGGGATGTACTCACTCATATTTGGTTTCTAGCCATAAACCAAGGACATTGAGCCTATAATTAGTGATCCTAGAGAAGCTAAATAAGGAGAACCCAAAGAAAAACATATACGCATCCTCCTGAATATTAACCTTCAGCAGGTGATGAAAGGAGACAGAGACAGAGACCCACATTGGAGCACCGGACTGAAATCTCAAGGTCCAAATCAGGAGGAGAAGGAGAGAGAGCATGAACAAGGAACTCAGGACCGCAAGGGGTGCACCCACACACTGAGACAATGGGGATGTTCTACTGGGAACTCACCAAGGCCAGCTGGCCTGGGTCTGGAAAAGCCTGGGATAAAACCGGACTCTCTGAACATAGCGGACAATGAGGACTACTGAGAACTCAAGAACAATGGCAATGGGTTTCTGATCCTACTGCATGCACTGGCTTTGTGGGAGCCTAGGCAGTTTGGATGCTCAACTTACTAGACCTGGATGGAGGTGGGGGTTCCTTGGACTTCCCACAGGACAGGGAACCCTGATTGCTTTTCGGGCTGGCGGGGGAAACTTAATTGGGGGAGGGGGAGGGAAATGGGAGGCGGTGGTGGGGAAGAGACAGAAATCTTTTAAATAAATAAATTTAATAAAATAAAAATAAAATACAAATGAAATGCCACTACTATAAACTGTCATTATGCTTGGTATCTGGAATTAACTGTGTAATTGGATTTGTAAATTATGAAGTGAAGAGTGAATTATCTAAATATGCCTTGTAAGATTAGGCACCACATAAAAGTCTCAAATCCATTGTCTTTTAAGAAATCTTGTGATTGTGTTCCTTTCATGGAAGAAAGAAGGATCCTTAGAGTTCCTTTTATAAGGACAAAAATCTCATTCATGCAGGCTCTACTCTGCTAACAAAATTAGTGTCTACAGGCCCTGCATCCTAATGCTACCACATCAAAGAAAATTGAAATGAACTTTGCAGTGCAACAAATATTCAGTCTGCAACAGAATAATAGCAAGTAATTGAAACATAGAAATGAAAATTCCTACACAGCTTCCAATCCAAGACTATGTAAAAATGCTCTAGTTAACTAGCTAGACATGATATTTTATCAACAACCCCAGAATTCTTTCCAAAGACACAAGAATCTTGCATGTTTGTGAAGCATCAACTTACAGTTGTCTCTCTGGAAAAGCGAAAATACAGTAAAATTGAAAAAATAAACTAAATATTTATAATGAGCTTATAACAATTTTTTTGTTTTTTTTTTTTCGAGACAAGGTTTCTCTGTGGTTTTGGAGGCTGTCCTGGAACTAGCTCTTGTAGAGTTTTTTAAAAAATAATGAATAGTTGCAATATCTTACATAATCCATCAACATTTGGGATAACCATTCTCAAATGGTTATCTAAAATGAACTTGCCTAGACCACCCTAAGAAAATTTATGTTTAAAAATATGATGCAACCAGGTCTGGCAGTCCAATTTTGTATTTTTATCTGCTTGTGTGGTTAAGGCTAGAGGACTACAAATTCATAGTCTATGAATGAGTTAAAAGAAAACTTAAACAACTCAAATAAAAAGCAAAAAAATTGGCTGTAGATGTATCTCAGTACTGGATTGATTATAAAGCTTAATGAAACCCTGGATTTAATCCTTAGTGTCACAACGCAAACACACACACACACAATATGGAAGAAATAAAGTAAAGGGGTGACACAATTTTTAAAAAGATATTTGACAATGAAACCACTTTAACTTTTGAAATATTTCAAAGTTAATCAAGTAGATATATTTTCAGCTAAAGATGATAAGTGAGTTTGTGAATCAGTACAATGCTGGGAAATTACTCAAGACATATCACAGGAAAAATAAATATGTAACGGAGTTGTTTAAAGGTAAAGGAGGCAGCCAAAAGAAAAACTGAAAAAAAACTCTTGAAGAAAGTAGTATGAATGTTGAAACACCTGTACTAGCAGAAGTGAAACCTACAAATTTTTAGAATTCAATCCTAGAGTTGAAGATTAAACCACTGAATAACATAAATCTACTTGTTGAAACACTGCTGTGGGGGTATCGAAAGTCAGTCAAAAACCAAACCAGAAAGACAAAAGAGGTGGAAGCTTCTCATTCACAGTTGAGTTTCAGCAATGATATCTTTTAAACAAATAGGATGCTACCCTCAGTGTGCTGAAGCAAGATGGCCTTCAGCAAGAAATCATAGTCTCAGGTTATTTAGTAATTTTCTTCTAAGATCTTAACAAATCAGAGTTCAAACTTTTAAAAGAACCTAAAAGGAAACTGTTATCCAAAATATTAATAACATTTATACATAATATGTATACTGATTATTAAGTAAATTTTGGAAAATATAAATGTAAAGTATTAGGCAGAATTAGAGATGACAATAAAGTTATTTATTTATTTGTTTGTTTGTTTATTGTTTTTCCAAGACAGAGTTTCTCTGTGTAACAGTCTTAGCTAGCCTGAAACTCCTCCTTGTAGAGAACGCTAGCCTCAAACTTGTAGAGGTCCACTTATCTTTGCCTCTTCAGTGTTGAGATTAACCTCTGCTTTGCCAGATAATAAAATAATTTAACTTGATTCTTTAACTGCACTTGGATTGTGACATATCTGTGGTTAATCAGATATTTAAACAGCTTTTGTCTCATAATACAATTTGTAATTAAGTAAAAAGTTTTAAGGGCTAATATTACCTTAATCTCACTAGGATAAATTCCTAAAAGAGGGTTTAAAAGTACAAATACTGATGAGGCAGTAGAGCAGTTGAAAGCCTTGTACAATGGCAGTTAAATGGTGCATCTCCCCTGGATACCATCATGGAAGTTCTTATGATAAAAAAAAAGAACTAGTCTGGAGGCCTGTGATCCAACAATTCTGTTTCTGTTTCTAAACAATTGAAAGAAGAGTTTTTAGTTGTGTGTACAGGTAAGTCAAAATGACATTGTTAAAAATCATTAAGAGATAGAACCAACTTAAGTTTCTCCACAAATAAAGAATAAAAATGTGGGTTTTACATATAACTTGGAACTCAATATTCAAATTTTTCACTGACACTTCAAGGTTGCAGCAACCAACATTGGCTAAGTACTAGAGTGACAGAACATCTTCACCAGCAGGAAGATTTTGAAAACTGTCTTACCCTGTCTCGGTAATTCTGATAGTCATTTTGCTTGCATTCTACTTGTCCCCCTTTAAATTTAAAAGAACATTTATAAATAATATCTGGGAATACGGATGTAGTTATTTCTCTCCCAACTTCCTCCTACTTTATAGGAGCGCTCTTAATCAGGTCTTTCATGGTGTAACCTGTCTGCTAGGTTCATCTCAGTCAGCAGTTGAGCAAAGTAATTTTTTGACGTTGTTCACAGCAATCTTTCAGGAGGACATGGTTTATCATACCATATTGGGATAAAAGCAATCCACGGGGTCTCATCCTCTGTGAAAACAAAAGAAGAAACTCTTTTCCAAATTCATAATACTTTTATAATAATATACATGGTGGTTTAGCCTAGCAGCCCATACAATAGAATGTCTCTCTGTATTTAGCTCCTTCACAGTCAAAAAATTAAAGAAAACACAATAATACACAGAATCCAGGCTCTCTGTGAATTTTCCATTTTTACGTGGCTTATTTTTATTTCTTTTAATCTATAACTATCTGTACTCTGTCTCTTTAAAGACGTTACCCTTTTTTAAAGCATTGACTTTATTCTCTATATTCTATCTCTTCTCTCTCCCGAGCCTAGGTATACTCATCCAACACTGTGACCCATTTAGAGGTCTTCTATGTCTGAACCTGTCGTAATGTGAATCTGTAATTCTTTACTGTCCAGGAACACTTCTTAAAATGCTAAGCACTTCTTAAAAACTTAGCTTGCACCACATAGGGGTAATATGGTACTGCCTGTTTCATGCCCAGTCTAAACCTTAACTGCGCTGTTATTATGGTAATTACGATAGATCCTGCCTGAGATCAGCACAGTTCAGCATGGTGAAGTGTAACCAGAGCCAGCTCCTGCCTCAGCCATTTGGTGCGCATGAGCTGCACACAGTTCCAGACACACAGCAGTCCACATTGTCATCAAGCAAGCAAGCAAGCAAGCATTTTACTCACAAAACTTCATCCAAACTCTGTCTCCCACAAGAGACAGAGGTCGCGGTAGGAGCATAGCCAGAAAACCGGCATTTTAAAACTGCACAGCTTTTTTTTTTTTTGCCTCCAGGTGGGAGCCACACTAAGCACTTTAACTCTGAGAATGAGCTTTTTATCTCAGTTACAGCCTAATCTGCCAGGCAGAGCAGTGCGCAGTCTGGAAACATCTCTGTGTATGGCGGCAGGAATCCGTCATGCTCTCCTGCTTGAGCATGCCTAGTAAACCTGATTCCGCTGCCTGCCCAGGTGCAGGTGGGGAGCAGTGAGCATTGGCATGGTCTCAGAGTACTTTCTTACAAATCCTAGTGGGCACACAAACATCTGAACCCAGAAATCCTCCATAGCCAGAGATTGCACTGGCGGCAGGGCCTAGGAAGCCACATTTTAAAATGGCATGGCCTTTTTTTTTTTAGGCTGCTAGTCAGGAATTCTCTCTGTGGCACACCACCCACAAACAACAAAAAGCTGTTTAAATACTCTCTCTCTCCTTTTTAAGCCCTCTCAGGTTTTTAAGTGTATTTAGTCCATCATGTTGGAGTGCCAAGCTCTGGTCTGAGATGGACATAGGGTAGAATCTCCCCGTTAAGCCACCACTTTGTGGTGCTACACAGATTATTAGAAATGGGTTAGATCAATATGTGGTAGTTAGCCAATAAGGGATGGGAGATAATGGTCCAGGAAGTGTTTAAATGAATATAATTTGTGTGTTGTTATTTCGGGTGTTAAGCTAGCCATGCAGGAGCCAGGCAGGATGAAAAGCAGGCCTGCTCACCTCATCACTATACTTTTTTTCAAGTTACCTTCTGGCATTACGTCTATGCATCTGAAAAACATCTTGTATGTTTCATTTTTACTTGTTTATGGTGCAGACGTGGTGACAAAGAATTGTAGCTTTTCTTGATATAAAAATGCTTTATCTTGCTTTCATTTTCAAGAAACTTTTTTTGTATATTATTCTAGCTTGATTATGTTCTCCTGTCAGTACTTTAAAGATGCAATTCCTTTCCTATATGGCTTCCATTGTTTCAAATGAGAAATCAATTCACTTTTTCTCCTTATTTTCAGTATTGGAGTATGTGCTTAAGTGAGATTCATTCCATTTTGTATTGCTGGGTATTGTGAGTAGAATTCTTGTGCATATAAAGAAAATTTTCTACTAATTCTATTTGGATATTTGACTTATTTCTTAAGCTTATTCTAAATAAAACATCTATGAACACTTCATATCTGATTTTCTTTTAAATATTTATTTTTGTTTCTCTCTAATAAAACTCTTTGAATGAAAAATTAGAGCACAGCCTAAGTGCATGATTAAATTTATGAGACTGCTAATTTTTCTAATATTTTATAACATAAACAGCACTGTGGTAATTCCACCTGTGTCACATCTTTGCTCATGTTTGCATGTGTCTTTGAATATTAGACAATTTTTAGTTGACTAACATCATTTTATTTTTAGTCTCTTCAATGACTAATAGTGTGAGCATTTTTCATATATTTACTAGGTCATGAAATATTTCTTTATTTTATGTTTGGGTGTGTTTATTTTTTTTAAAAAGCCATGAAAATCTTTTGTATGCTTTTAATATTAAACCTCTCAGAGACTTGTTCTACAACTATTTTTGTTCAGAGTTCAGTGTTTTGGTAACTAATAATTTATGAGAAATCTCTAAGAAACCAAGATTTTTGTAGTTGAGAATTTCATAGCTCTGTGACATATTTTGATCAAATATACCCCACTTCCCCCTAAATTCCCTCCACTACACCCCACCTTTTCACTCCAAACTTATTGTGTTCTATTTTATTTCATAATCCCACTGCATCTACTTGGTGTTGCTTATGTTTTTTTTGAGCACTGGATCACATGTGGAGACAATGGCATCCTCTAAGGTGTTTTCCCCCTGCTGACATCCTAGAAGCAAGTTTTCCTCACATAAGGGCGTTCACTTCTTCTATCTATGCTAGTATATTACCTGACTTGATTGTATGCTGTTCTTGTTAATGCAGTAACAGCCACTTTGAGTTCACATGTGAAACAGCACTGCCATGTCAAGAAAACACTCTTTTGATATAGATTCCACTAATTCTGCATGCAAAATAAGCCCTGAATTTGGGGGTTAGCAACGATATATAGTTGTATTAATAAGTGCTGAGCACCCACACAGTCTTTCATACTCTGCACATGACAATTTATGGATTTGTGTATTAATCACTTTCTACTATAAAAAAATCTTCTCATGAAAGTTGAAAGATTCACTACTCTATTTGTATAAAGATATAAATATAGAATGACCAGCTTCTCTATTTTAATATACGACCTTCCTAAAACATACTTTCAATGTAAAAGTAGATTAGCTCCATAAAACATAATTAAAATGTGCTAGTTTTTAATTTTCTGTGAATGCTATAAAATGTTACAATAGCTGTATGGCATAACAAAGATTAGTTTCCAGGATTTCTTTCTAAAAAAGAGAAAGGGGGTATGGAATTGAAAGATATGTCCATGGCTATAACAATGACATCAAGCTTATAGGGTTAACCAATCCCTTCCCAATTGGACTAAAGGCCCACTCCAAAGAAGAAAACATGTTTTGTGGTAATTTAAATCTGGCAAAGAAGTTGTGGTTAGGGGTGGTAACAGAACCAGGACTGAAACTGCTATTCTTCTTCAAATTGTATATACTATCAAATGCCACACAAATTTGTATCTCTATACCCAGAGATCAGTGAGTCTCTCACACGTCATCAGAGAAGTTTCTATATATGATGGATGGAACTCAATGCAGAAAATCATAGCTAATCAAATTACTGAGGATGACTCAGTAAGTGACCAAGTCTCCTATTTCAAAGTTCATTCTCTTGGTATTTAAGGACCCAGGAGTAAATAAAATACTAGATATGCTATTACTCCTCTGCTTATGATTTCTCTCTATGTAGAGCAAAGGGAAACTTTCCATTCTCTCTGTTTGCAATCTTGTCTAATTTATTGTTACATACTTCTGAGTTCAACTGTTAACAGCTATTTTATTTTTAAAACCCCTAAAACTTGTGTTCATTTTAAAATCTGTCAAGTGGTGAGTCCTACAGGTATCCATACAAGTAACATTATGGAGGTTGAAGAGGTCTTATTTTAGTTGATATGATATTAGGAAAAATCATATATGTGAACATATGGATCAACATACAAATATATAAATGCAACAGCAATTAATGAGAAAAGAGGTCACATATTTGAAAGAGAGTAAGATGAGTTATATTGAAGGGTTTGGAGGAAAAAAGGAGGAAATAAGTGTTAAAGTTATGATCTCACAAAAGTTTGTAGTTTTCATTGGTTTAAATTTTTTAGTGGAAGAAGTGTTTTCTTCCCTAAGTTTTCCAATTTTTATTCATTTTCTGAAGGAGTATTAGTCTCTATTACTTAGCTGTTCATTATATTACAAGCACCCAGAGTCATATTTTTAGATTCTTATATTGACATTTATCTGTCAGTATTTTTATCATTACCCAATCATAATATATTAATTTTAGAAAATCTCAACATGATATAATTATAAGATTCTGAGTTTTTGCTGATCTAATATTTAGATATTCTAGACTGTAACTTATCATGTTTCAAGATAGTAGTAATTTTTTATTTGTCCTAATATTTATTATTATAGTATTCAAATGTATTCAAGAAGTATTGCTGTTTATTTTGAGTCATTTATGATAATAAGGAGAATAATTCTTTAAATTATATCTAGGGGGAGGATTATATTAGACCATGTCAATAAAGAGGACTTTTTTCAGTTACTGCCCATAAATCATTTAATATTTGGATCAAGGATTTTAGTTTTATATCCTCCATATCATTGTGGTAGAAATATGGGTGTTGATGTGTTCCTGATGACTTTAAACTCATCATTTATTTTCTTGTTAGCTAAGTAACATTGAACTTCCTGACTAAATTCTGAGCATCAGTTTTCAATGTTCTTACATGAGTATGAAGAATGTCTTTCTCCAATAGTGGAGAGAAGGAGCAGAATAAAAATGCCTACTTCTGGAAATACTTGAATATCGCTCATTAGCTTTACAACTGGCACAGGAAAATGTAACAGTATTACTGGAGGCTCTGCCTTTTTTTCCATATGATGATCATCTTTTCTCACCTTCCTCTTTCAATCTATCTATTTTCATTTATGTATCTTCAAAATCTTTATGACTTTTAATCTGCACTGTTGTAACTCTGTGTACAAGCTTATTCTATTCTCACCTCAAACTTGATTTTCAAAATCCCACCAGGAAGTTCCTCTCTCTATATCAGTTCTATGTTCTGGAGGAGCAGAAAAAGAGTGGTTGAGTAAGAGACTAGGGTCATTTCTACCCCACCCCTGAATGTTTGGACGCACAGTTCTCTATATGGCAAGTAAGATGGAAATCAGCTGTAAAGTAACTAGAATACTCCATGACCAGTGCATATTGTTAAACATTCTAATGGATTTTATAAAGTAAATAATCCTTATGTCTTCATTAGCAAATGATAGTAGTATTTCAAGATATTTCTATTAGAATCATTTTCAAAAGTAATTGCAGGTAAAATGCTGGGTGTCTATGCCCCTTTCTTGTATGTTTATACTTTATCTTAAATTGTACTGCATTACCTTTTTCAGTTACAAAAAGTAGTGCAATCAGGGACTTTAGAAGACTTTTAGAAGACTTGGCAAGGCAATAATATGTTTAAAAATGCAGTGGTTTACTTTAATCACTAGGATTATTTCTCCTACCTGGCTAAGTAACTAGTGGTATCTCTGTGGCATGAGTGTTTTGCAGAGGTCAAATATTCAATTATAAAGTATGCTATGCCTTCCTGAGCAAAAAGTCAAAAAGGTACCAGAAGGACTAATCCAATGGATTTTATTGCTCATAGCTTGTTATCAGATGTCTATGTTATATAAAAATACATGATTATATATATAGAAGGTTATATATATACCTTCTATAACTTGTAAAATAAATTTGAGACACAAGGATAATAAATAGTATTTTTAATAATGTACTCTTTGATAGGAGCCTTATGTGACTTGTTACAAATCTACTTTCATCTTAAAGGCAGATGATGTGTGTTGCTATTTGCTTGTTTTATTGGAAAGTTTAGATTGTACTCCAAGTTAGCAATGTAAAATCTCAATGTTGAACATATGAATGTATATGTTCCCCTCCTCAGTATTAATATACTGTTTCTCTTAATGCAGTTCATAATGTGTTTTGACAATCTTATAACATTGCTGATTCACACTGAGATGTAAATCCAAACAACTCATGTTTACAGTTCAACCTCAATTACCATTCTTTGGGATCCAATTCTGTGACTAAAAATTCTTTAGTCTATTAATTCTGAACTTTATTGATAACTATTTCAGTGCCTTTACAATTTATAGCCAGTTTATAGATAAGGAAAAAGTCATAAAGAAATCAAAGAACATATTCTTATTCACACAAATAGTCAATAGACTTGCATACTTCAGTCTATAATTCCTACTTTGGCCTGATGTTTTCACAAAATCCTTAGTCCATACATTTGTATTAACATTGCTTTTAATGTGTTTGTCCCATTATTCAATCTTATTTTTCAAAGTAATTTAATCCCACTTGGGCTAGTTTTCAGTTTATTTTCATAAGCCAATAAATGTATGCCATTCTGTTGCTTAAAAGATTTATGAATATCGGAAAAAGCAACTATGGATGGAAGACAATGCTTTGAAGCTTTTCTTTGTGTGATATTGATCCACCTTTTTGTATTCCTTAGAGTAGGAATGTTTTATGTTTTAATTCAATGAGGAACTAATTGTTAGCTTAGTATGTTTATCTATTATTAAAGATTAATATTTTTAGTATTTGACTATAATTCATTCACACTGTGTTTCTACTCTAATAAAGTATTAGTTAGAATGAAATTACATATACTTAAGAAGTTATATATACTTAAATAGCCCACAAATAGTTTCAATAAGGATCATATTAAAATGACAATGACATTCCAATCATTTGAATAATAGAAAATAGTTTCTACATGTGTATGTGTGTACAGACTTTAAGTATATACACTAAGGTTAAATTTGCTACTAAAATTTTAATTTCAGAAGTAGAATTTGTAGTAAAGATCATTTCAATTTTGGAAACTTCCGAGAATCCAAATATTTAGAGTAGCACCAGAAGTAAAAACAAAAAATTATCCAAATGCAGAACAATTATAACAATGGTATTCCTTTAATTTTCATAACTTCTAGAATCATCTGATTTCTAATATTTTTTTAATTATTTCTCACACAGTACATCCCTGCCACTGTTTTTGTCCCACACAATTCCTTCTAGTATACAACCAACTTCCCTCTCCCCCAGTTTCACTCTCCCTCCATTTACCCTCAGGAAATAACAGGCCTCCCAGTAATATTAATAGAACAAGGCATAACAAGTTACAATACGATTAAGCACAAACCTTCATATCAAGATTGGAGGCGGCAACTCAGAAGGACAAAGGTCCTAAAAGTGGGCAGAATAGGAGTCAGAGACACCTCGTCTCCCACTGTTGGTCCTACAGGAACACCAAGCTACACAACCATGATGTATATTCGGAGTACCCAGTACAAATCCATGTGGGCTCCTTTACTTTCCACTGTGAGCCACTATTAACCCTGCTTCATTGATTCTGTGGATCATGTTCTTGTATGTTCCTTGACTCCTTATCTATCTTACAATCTCTCTCCCCTGTCTTTCAAAATATTCCTCCTAATATTTGACTGTGGTTTTCTGAATGTGCTTCCATCAGTTGTTGGATGAAGCCTCTCTGAGGACAATTGGACTATTTAAATAAAACATTATAATATAAAATACAATATAAAAATATGTACTGCAAAAAATAATGAGATTCTGTTTCTTAGAGTTCAGACTTCTCATTGTCATTAAGATTTTAATGAAAATTACTGGAAATTTTGTTAAGTCGAGGCAGAGCAACTATTCTGAAAAAAATGCTTTAAGTGGTGTGCTATATTGATGCCCACTAGCAATAGCATGAATTGTCCAACTCCTGTACCGGCACAAAATAAAGGCAATGCAGATATCAAAGAATATTTACCAGTTTATTGTTAAACTTACTGAACCAAAGTTCCAGCGTAGCACAGGTAGCGAGGAACAAAAGGGCCGAGCCGCCTCTTCCCGCACTTTTTATTGGCAGGGATTCGCCTGAGGCAAACCCCGCCCTCTAAAGGGAGCTGATTTAACCCCTTTATCTCCCCCTTTTGTCTAAATAAGACACAACTAAACCAAATATAACTATAACAATAATAACAAATGATAAATATAACAAACAATATTGAGAGCAAAAGTTTTGCTAAAGAGTAACTACAATTAAATAATCTTCAACTCCATCAAAGATCTGAGAAGGGAGTAAATATTACTTAATAAAAAAGAGATATCCAAAATGTGCAACAAATGACAGAGACAACTGACTGCCTGGGCAATCACCCAAAATCTCGTTTGCAATGTTGAGTCAACCAACTTTGGCTAAGGCCTAACATAACTGACATACCATTCTCAAATGCAAGGAACTTTCTTAGGATTATCCTACCCTGTCTTGGCAAGATAAGACAATCCTGTTTATATCTTAGTCAGTAGTTGAGGTATGGGTTTTTCTTAACCCAAAGGCCAGTTCTGCCAGGAAGACAAGCTCCCAGTGGAGTGTCTTTGGTGCTCAACGTTCTCTCGGGAGTAGAGTGGTGTTGCCAGGAGTAAATTGTGTCTCGATGGCACAGAATTCTATGTTAGATTAAAGGCCATTTTCTACAGCTCTTCAAAGAAGCTGAAGATTATACTATCTATACTGAAAATAATCTCTATGTATCTAAAAGACCTGATTAACCTAAAAATAATATGACAAACATGTAATTCTCAATACCTATCTAATTTGAAAACTAAGGGAATAAACAATTGTGCAATGTATGAAGACAATGATCTTCACCTGTAAACAATGTCATTACTTATCAAATGTAAACAATGTTATTACATAAATAGTACCAGAGGTAGAAATGTACATTGTGATATGATAGATGTATCCATACAATATAAGCATACTCTTATACCAAAATAGAGGTAGGAACACTCACATTCAATATTCAATATATCAATATACAAGAAACAGTACCAACATAATTTCAATATTCAATATATCAATATACAAGAAACAGTACCAACATAATTTTCTAAAAACAGTAAGTCACAAATACCAATCATCCCATCAACCCAGTTAATCCCCCTCTTTTTTTTTTATATATATATCCCTAATTCCATACAATATCTCCCCGTCCCCTCACCCCTAAACCAACCACTAAAAGATGTCCCTAACCCTGTGGGCAAACTCTGTTGGGAGAGGGGACGTCGTCCTCTTAGATTGCTTCTAGCTGACATGGGGGCGACGTTCTTCTTAGGGGCCCCTGTGAAAGCAAACGATGGTAAAATTCCCAAATTAACCTTTGACTTAAGAAGACTATAACTAGTCTCTGTGTGTTTCGAGAAGGTCCGGCCAGAGCGTCGTCAAAAATGTGCATCATATGAAATTGTCTCTTGCAATTGGTACCAAAAAACAGATCCAAAATTAGTGCTTAAAAAAAAAAATTCATGACGTCATAAAAACCAGATTGAGTTGATGTTGTGGGGCCCCATCTTCATCCTGGAAACTTCAAAAATTACTGTAGGAAAATATGTTGCTTGTTATGGGAAATTTAAACATTAACAACAAGGACTTATACTGACATATAAAGAAAGACACAGATGTGAGGGAAGGCAAAGAAAGTTTATCAAGTATAAAATTATTCTTATTCTGTCCCATTTCATGGCTCCTGACCTGAGACAGAAACTTTGAAATATCTCTTATCAACAGGCTAGGAATTGAAGAAGGACTGAGCCATAGTCCAACTCCAAAACCAGCTCTACACATTTATAAAGAAGTGTTCAATAAAACATATAAATATAAATAAATATATATAAAACCAATACTTACGATACGTATAGAATTTTATTGTTGATGTTTAATGGGTCGTATCTATTTTCCATCCATCAGTAATTAAATATTCAGGGTCCCTCAAATTCTTTGGAGATGAATATTTTCCTGTGGAGATAAGAAAAGAACCCTGCCCCCATCCTATTAGTAATCCTTACCATCTGTATGTCGGTCATCCTTGTGAATGAATTGTTATTTATCTTTTCCAAGTGACTTCTCTTCCTCAAACCGAACCTTTATTAATTTTGACGGTATCCATAATTTTTCCTCACCTGCGGAGATAAGAGCAAAACCCCTTCCCCAACGCAGCACATCTCCTGGCTTCCATTGTGAGGTTAGTACATCCTTGAAATAAACTGGTTGATTTAGTTCAGCAGACTTTTCCATTATCCAATGTCTTTCTGCAGCCGTCGTTCCCTTCTCGTTAGCGTTGAGAAAATTCAAGGTTAACAAAGCATTATGTAACCTATTTCTAGGGGTGTTTTCCACCCCTTTCTGTTTGTTCAACATATCCTTTATAGTTCGATTTGATCTTTCTATGACTGCTTGACCTGTAGGATTGTATGGTATACCTGTAACATGCTTGATATTGTAATGATCAAAAAACCGTTTCATCTTCCTAGAGACATAAGCAGGACCATTATCTGTCTTTATTTGTGTAGGTATACCCATGATAGCCATGACTTCTAATAAATGAGTGATTACTGAATCAGCTTTTTCTGAACTTAAAGCAGTTGCCCACTGAAAGCCTGAATAAGTGTCGATGGTGTGATGAACATATTTCAATTTGCCAAATTCTGCAAAGTGGAACACATCCATCTGCCAGATTTCATTTCTATGAGTGCCCTTTGGATTAACTCCTGATGGCAGTGGCGTTTGGTTATAGAAAGAGCAGGTAGGGCATTTCTTCACAATCTCCTTAGCTTGTTGCCATGTAATAGAAAACTCTTTCTTCAAACCTTTGCTATTAACATGATGTTTTTTATGAAATTCAGAGGCTTGAAGCACACTACCAATCAATAATTGATCAATTTCTGCATTACCTTGTGCTAGAGGACCTGGCAGACCCGTATGGGATCGGATGTGTGTTATGTACATAGGGCAAAGCCTGTTCCTTATCAAATCTTGAACCTGGATAAACAATGAGGTTAGTTCTGTATCATCAGGTATAAATTCAGCAGTTTCAATATGTAAAATAACTCTTTCTGCATATTGTGAATCAGTAACTATATTAATAGGTTCTTTAAAATCTCTTAGTACCATAAGAATGGCATATAATTCTGCCTTCTGGACAGAATCATAAGGACTTTGTTCCACCTTACCCAAGTCTTCTGATTTGTAACCTGCCTTCCCTGATTTATTGGCATCAGTATAGAATGTACGGGCTCCAGTTATTGGAGCATCACGGACTATTCGAGGAAGGATCCAAGAAGTTCTCTTTATGAAGTTGAGCCGCTTGCTTTTTGGATAGTTGTTATTAATGTCTCCCAAAAAATTAGCACAAGCTCTTTGCCATGGTTCATTATCTTCCCATAATTTCTTTAGTTCATCAGCAGTGAAAGGCACTATAATTTCTGCTGGGTCTATGCCTGCTAGTTGACGAAGTCTCAGCTTGCCTTTTATAATTAACTCAGAGACTTTTTCCACATAAGTTTTCAGTTTCTTACTTGGTTTATGTGGTAAAAAGATCCATTCCAAGATAATATCATCTCTCTGCATTAAAATTCCTGTAGGAGAAATTTTCGATGGTAATATGACGAGAATACAATCGAGCTCTGGATTCACTCTGTCCACATGTGCCTGTTGTAATTTCTCCTCAATCATTGTCAGTTCCTTTTCTGCTTCAGCTGTTAATTCTCTGGGACTGTTTAAATCTTTATCACCATCCAAGGTCTTGTTCAAATGAATTATTAGATCAGGTGTTATCCCAATAGTTGGTCGTAAACTGGAAATGTCTCCTAACAGTCTTTGAAAGTCATTAAGAGTCCGTAAGCGATCTCTCCGAATTTGTGCCTTCTGTGTCTTAATTTTTTGCAAACCTATTCTATAACCTAAATAATTAACAGAATCTCCCTTCTGAATCTTTTCAGGAGCAATTTGCAATCCCCATTTAGGTAACAGTATCTGTATTTCTTCAAACAGCCTGTTCAAGGTATCTATGTTTGAATCAGATAACAATATGTCGTCCATGTAATGGTATACAATAGATTTGGGAAATTTCTTGCGTATTATTTGCAATGGTTGGTTCACAAAATATTGGCACAGGGAGGGGCTATTTAACATACCCTGGGGGAGAACGGTCCAGTGGTACCTCCTCGAAGGTTGAGAATTGTTATAAGTAGGCACTGTGAAGGCAAATTTTTCTCTATCTTCTTTTTGCAAAGGTATAGTGAAAAAACAATCCTTCAAATCAATAACTATGAGAGGCCATCCTTTTGGTAATAAAGAGGGCAACGGAATTCCAGATTGCAGAGGGCCCATAGGTTGAATAACCTTGTTGATGGCCCTGAGATCTGTCACCATTCTCCATTTACCTGATTTTTTCTTAACCACAAATACAGGAGAATTCCAAGGGCTGGTAGATTCTTCTATATGTCCAGCATCTAGTTGCTCTTGTACCAGCTGTTCTAAAGCCTGTAGCTTTTCCTCAGCTAAAGGCCATTGCTTTGTCCATATTGGTTTCTCAGTCAACCATTTTAGAGGCAAGGCTGTTGGTATTTTTGAAGGGACATCAATTGCTTGTTCCTGCACAGCCCTAATGGCCGGTTTTGTCCTTTTGTAATAACTTTTAATATTCCTTTCAGAAATATGGGCTCTAGAAGTAGCAGGAATGTTAATTTGAGTATTCCATTGTTGTAATAGGTCACGACCCCATAAATTCATTGCAATATTGGCTACATAAGGCCTTAGTTTTCCTATTTGTCCCTCAGGCCCTATACATTCAACCCATCTCGTGCTCTGCCTTACTCGAGATAGGGTTCCAATTCCCAGGAGCTGAACATTTACATTCTGAAGAGGCCAATATGGATGCCAAGATTCTGGGGTAATGATACTTACATCAGCACCTGTGTCCAGTAGGCCAGTAATAAAAATGCCATTTACACACACTCTCAGCTTAGGTCTTTGATCATTTATAGAAGTTTGCCAAAACACACGTAACTCATCTTTCTGATTACTATTGCTTGTAACAGTAGGCATGTGGCTTTCTAATTGTCCTGAAGAGGCATGTTCTCTGCAGAAACTGGGAATGTCTGAACCATGTTTGCCATGGGGGCCTGAGAGGCCCCCCCTCTCACGTTTCCCGTCTGTATCAGGTTGCCTTGTCTATCTCTTGTAGACCTGCATTCATTCGTCCAATGTCTGCCCTTCCCACATCTTCTACATAAACCTGAAGGCTGATTCCTTCTATTCCTGTTATTTCTAGAAGACGCATTATTATTATTTCTGAAAACCCGTTGTTTACAATTCCTTTTCATATGACCCATTTTGCCACAATTAAAACATTTGGTATTCTGGTGTCTCCTTTTACCATTGGAAATTGCTTCTTCTACCCATGCTTCAGTGCCATAGTCAAATGTGTCAACATCTAGTGTATGCAAGACCCATTCTTCCAAGGACGCTGATCTGAACATTAAAGGCCTCAAGATCCTTTTGCATTCCACATTAGCATTTTCATAGGCCAAAGACTCAATTATTATACGTCTTGCTTCTGGGTCAGGTATCCCCATTTGTACAGCTTTAGTTAATCTTTGTAAAAAGTCACTAAAGGGTTCTCTCTGACCCTGTTTAACTGTGACAAATGATTCCATTCTCTGTCCTGGGTCTTGTACTCTGTCCCAAGCCCTTAAGGCTGCTGTAGTACACATAGAAAGTATGTTTTCATCCAAATTAGCTTGTTCCTGAGGGTCTGAAAAGAGCCCTTCACCTAGAATTTTATCTAGGGAAACGTCAATTCCCTTCGCCTTTTCCTGCTGTTCTAAAAGTCTAGCCTCTTGCCTGAATAAGCATTTCCATTTTAAGTGCGGTCCACTCTCAAGGACCGCGGAGCTCAGCTGGAGCCAGTCCAAGGGGGTTGCTTTGCTTGTTGTGGCCCAAGATTTTAGCATCTCTTTAACAAAAGGGGAGTGCATCCCAAAAGACATGATGGCCTGTTTAATTTCTTTGAGATCATTCATACGGACAGGCTCCCATGTATCTTCCTTGATGACCCTAGGGTTTCTGGAACCAACCACCTTTTCTGTTGTTATTACAGGAAAGGCATGTAGAGCTGTAGGTAGAGCTTTGTGAAAATTGTCCCGGAGGGATTTATCCACAGATGTAGTTAAAATTTGCCTTTCTACCCTTTGCTCTTCTTCTTCAGAATTTAGAAATTCCTCAATCTTTTCAATTCTATTCACCATTGCTTTTTGTAATGTCTGAATCTCCTGCCCAGAATTATGTTCTAAAGCCTTCATTGAGGATTCTAGAGTATGAAATTTGTCCAGTAGAGATAACTTGTCATCTTTGGACATAATTTTTATGGCATAAACCGTGCCTTCTTGTATTGACAATCTTTCCGCCAATCTGTCATATGCTTTAGACAAAATTCGATTGTCACATTCAGCAGTTTTGATTCTCTCAGTTAACGTTTCAGTTCCTACAGAAAGGGACTGCTGAAACTTACGATCTAATTCAGCTGTTCCTTCTTCCATAGTAATGAATTTCTCCTTAACATCAGAAAGGGACTGCTGAAACTTACGATCAAATTCAGCTGTTCCTTCTTCCATAGTAATGAATTTCTCCTTAACATCAACCTGTACTTTTTTTAGATTTTGCTCAGTTAACCGAGTCATGTTAAACAAAGATTTGTTTTCTTCCTGGAGAACTTCAAACTGATTCTTGAGAAGATTGTTGTCACTCTCAATAGTTTTTAAACGTTCAACCTCTGCCTTAAGAGATTTGATCATTTTCCTATTATCAAACCAAATAGTGCTAAGGAAAATTAAGAATCCCAGGAATATCCATATATGTGGTGTGGTAGACACCTCTTGTAAGATCTCCCAAATGGTGCATTCAAAAGAACTATTGAAATAGGCTGCGGTCACGTTGTCAGACATTATTTAGAAAAGAAAAAGTTCTCTTACCTGTAATAACTGCTTCCTGCCAGTGGTGGCGAAAGAGCCCAGTTGAATCCACGTGTCCTAAATCTGAAATAAAAGGACTCAAAAACAAAATTGAAACAGACACCAAGCTGATAAGTATTTTTTGCCGGGGCTCTCAGGCCGCTGTCACGTGACCTGAGCGCTGGCAGCGGTGGGGGTGGTGGGAGGGGGAGCAGACACAGGCAGCGCGCGCGCCGGCGGGCGGTTGCGCACGGGAAATCTGGCCGGGGCGGCTCGGAACAGAGGCTTAGGCGCTGTTAAAAAGGCTCTGTGGATATCAAACTCACTGCTTGATATTCTAACAAGCAGCAGGGAAAATCGAGTCGCTCAGAATCTCAGCTGTTTCAGCGCGCGCCCAGAGAGACTGCTCAGAATCTCTACTTCTTCCGCGCGCGCCCAGAGAGACCGCCGCAGCGACCCCGGGGTGCAAGAGACTCCGTTCGGGGCCGGTTCTCGGCAAAGCCCCACGGGGGAGGCGCCAGACGTACCGGCACAAAATAAAGGCAATGCAGATATCAAAGAATATTTACCAGTTTATTGTTAAACTTACTGAACCAAAGTTCCAGCGTAGCACAGGTAGCGTAGCACAGGTAGCGAGGAACAAAAGGGCCGAGCCGCCTCTTCCCGCACTTTTTATTGGCAGGGATTCGCCTGAGGCAAACCCCGCCCTCTAAAGGGAGCTGATTTAACCCCTTTAAACTCCCTTATCTTTGTCTGCAGTTTACTTCTCTTATCAAAGACAGAAAATGCCTATCCATTTAATGACTGATTATGTCAGAGGGTGAAACAAAATTAGCATGTTTGTCTATAATTGTTCTAGCAACTCTCTGAATAAGATCACTGCAAATGACTCCTTTTCTCTGCAGAAATAATTGTGCACCTGCTTTTCAAACACAAAAGTTGGGTTTTGCCTTTGTGCATCGAATGTGATTAGGAGAATTAGGGGATAATACAACCAGATATTTGCATAATATAATGGCACACTGCAACTTATTTTAAGCTTATGGTTTCTTTTTTGTCCTTACTCAACAATGAAGTAAATGATGCCCAAAACACTTGTGTCTGTCTGACACTTGGGGGTTAGGGTTCATTTGTATAACACACTATCAATGGCACATGGCAGAGTAATGGATACAAATGATTCTAGAACATTCTACTGAAAATACATCTTATTTTCTGGTGCATGTCAAAGCCATTTTTAGGAAATTTCCTCCATGTACCTCACGCACATTACACTATGTTTTCTGGGTGAAACAAAAAGTATGAGATTTCTTGCTGATGATCCAAGAAATGTGAATAAAGTTGTAGGCAGATGGTTCTCACATCATTCTGAAATATCTTATAGTGACAAATAGCAAAGTGTATATATTTAGTTTTTTGCAGATGGCATGCCAAGTGCTGATATTCATGTCTACATGCTTTCAGAAAGACAATATTTTAAGAGTTAAGATTCAATGACAGCCTATAGTTTCTCAAGGAACTGAGCAGAATGTTAGTGACAAAGGCCATACCTATCACGTAAGTCTTCTCTTGATCAATATTAATAGTCTAGATCCATGTTGTACTTAAAGATTGTGAAAATCTCACAATGAGTTGTTGTGTCTACTACAGGGCTATTTTTGACTATTTTATTTGAATTGAAAGAAGTCTTATTTCAGTAAGTTTAAGATTATGTGTTCATTTTATACTAAGGAGCTCTGCTCCAAGGTTAATTCATGCTAATAATCTTCTGTCAATCAATGTTTAACTTATTCTAAATTATTGAGAAAGACTCTTGTAGTAATAGGGGCAGTGGGGCTGCGTCCCCAAAACCCCAGCCGCCTGCTCGGCTAGCTTATGCCCCAAAATAACAACACACAAATTGTATTCATTTAAACACTGCTTGGCCCTTTAGCTTTAGCCCTTACTGGCTAATTCTGATATACCGATCAACCCATCTCTAATAATCTGTGAGCACCAGTCTTACCGGGAAGGTTCTAGGTTGGAGCTTCATCGCGTGTGTCTGCCCAGGTGTGGGGCATGGCGTCTCTCTGAGGCGTCTGCCCCCGAGAAGAGAGCTGTGGAGTCTGAGCTCACTTCCTCTTCCTCCCGGCATTCTGTTCTGTTTACTCCACCTACCTATGTCCTAACCAATAAAATGGGCCAAGGCAGTTCCTTTATTAGCCAATGACCTTCCTCCATCAGACTCTCCCTGGTGATCCAAGTATTACTCATCCTTCCCAGTCTCCATTTCTTATGCTATACTAATTTCTTTGGTTTAATATGTAAGACAAATGAAGCGAGGATTTTGATTGTCTGAGTAATTATAGTATCTATCATTTTTATTCAATATATGGTATATGGAAATCACTTAAGTCACGATACTACTCTTCCTTGGTCATAAACTTCAAAATTTCTCTCACACAGTATTAGAATATATGTACTTATTTTTCTGTAGTCATTTATTTGGGACAGGGTGCTAGCTACAGACCAAAGAAACAAGTCTTGGCAATCTAAGCTTAGTGAAACAGGATATCCATTTGATTATTTTCAAGAGCATAGGTAAGAGGTTCTTATAGAAGCATTAGTGATGCACTCTGTGCTTTGGAGAGTGGTATATAAATTCTGTATTTTCCATACATTTATGTCTGAGTGCTGAGAAACCATAAATGTTTAGAATCAATTTTTGGCAATCACAACATATTCAATTCTCCAAATAATAACAGTGATTTCCCCAATGAGATCTTCTATATATTCAGCTAAAGGTCTTTTCCTAGCTTAAAATCTGAGTTGTAAGATCCCTGTTATTTAAAATGTCTTAAATATTGAAAGGCATCTAGTACATGAATAACAGTTGTGTAACTATTGTAACAGCAGCTGCATCTTTCCGGGTGTGCTTTTAGTTTAGTACATAGGTTCTGTAACAAGGAAAATTGGTGGTATCCAAATACAATCTCCTTAGTGCCTTCCAGAAGTATGAAAGCCAACCAGCAGGGTGGAAACTACCAACTCAGTTTGAACTTGATATTTACATATCCTTCATCAAAATATATATTGTCTTCAGCAATGGGGTGAATTCATCTAGTTCAAAAATGTCACTAGTAGCCATACAAAAAACCATTTTAATCTCTGAAAATACAGGGGTCTCTCTGATCAATTGCTCATTACGATTTATTTTAATCTTGAGTCAGGTTTTATTGCAAGAACTTTTTGGCTTCTGGAAGCACCCATTTATGCAGCATACCTTTCTTTCAATCCCATAACTGCTGCTTTTACTGTTCTTACTCATACTTTGATAATCTCCAGGATATTCAAGAGACAGTATTTATATAAAAGAAACCCTGTTACAGAGAGTTGTCAGGAATTCTGAAGGCCCACTAAACTCTACTTCTCACAAGTGTCAGTTGGTGTTGGACAGTTGAGGGGATAATAAAATAAGAAATTTTATCAAGGTCTAATACAGGATACATAATTTCACAAATTCATAAATTACTTATAAAAATTACAGTGTTAGGTACAGAAACATGGATGGGAGACATTACCCACCTATATAAATCCATATTCCCATGGCTTGTCCTTCTTAGCCAAGTTCAGGCCCCAAATATTTAGGGTTATATAATAGCCTAATGTGTAACATGTCTACTGCTGAAGCTAGATCACAGATTTGGACAAGTTCTAGAAATAGAGTTTCTAGTGATGGCTCAGTAGCTAAGAACCCAGGCTGGAAAAACAATTTAAGATCTCATAATAGCCCATCCTAATACAACCTTAATTTTTTTACCACCTGTATTTGTTTATCATTTATGTGTTCCATGAACTGCTACTCCAGATTTTAGGCATTTCAGAAGCTCACTCCATAATATCAACTTTCTGTTAATATTTTTTTGCCATAGGAATTCTAACTTAACGTAGTTGCCTCTGTATAAGCTAATATGATGTCTTTGTCTAACTTATTCATCTCATCCTAGGTGATTCTTATATCCCTGATTTATAAGTTGGCCTAAATTAATTAGATTTACAAAAGTCTTTCCTTTTTATTATGAAAATGAGAAAAGTCACTAAAACCTTGCACCAGTCCAGAAGTCCCTGGTTAAACAACCTTTTATCTCTTCTGTAGAAACACTTCATTGTGGCCCATGAACTGGGCATCACTTCTTCTCTCATTCCAAGTCTCCTCCAATGCTTCCTTCCTTATGTTCCTGATGGTAATGGAGACCAGTGATAAACTAGCATTTGCAATGAATCATATGAATCAGACTATCAGAGACTAATTTCCTTTGTATTTCATCAGGTTATAAAGTGTTTATTTATGGGATAGATGCATAGTTGCATTACTCAAATTATTTTGCACTTCTATGGTACCCAGACTGATACCATCCACTCTTGTGTCACTGAGTATCCCCAATCAAACTAAGAAAGTTTCTTTCATTGACTATTTGAAAACATTTCTCACTATTCAAACAGTTCCAGTGGAAAACAGTCCATCATTATCAGTAATTTTTTGTGCTGGACCATTATTTAAACCCCTCATAATAAGTGAATAGTATGTTTTCTTGTCTTTATAAAAGGTTAGATTTGAGCTATCTTCTTTTACTTCTACCACACTATCTTCCTCTTCCTTACCCCATTCTTCCATTAGGTTCTGTAATACTTACTGTTAATTTTTGCCTTATTGTTACTATTTTGTTTCTGAGTTAAGATACTATGATCATGGGAATGTATAAAGAAAGTATTTAATTTGGCACTTACAGTTTCAGAGGTTTAGAGCCCATGATGTTGAAGAAAAGGCATATCAATAGTTGAGAGCTTACAGAGTCTTTGAAATCTTCTCCAAGGCCACAACTTCTAAATCTTTCCAGATGCTTCTACTGGAGAACATGTATTCAAACATAAGGGCCTGGGCATGTATGGTGGGGAGAGGCAGTATTTTCATTTAAATTTCCTGATTCTACTCCCTAGACTCCATATAGGTTGTTGGCTATATCATAATGTAAAATTATTTAATCAAATTTCTAAAATTAAATGAAACTTCTAAAATACCTATAATCATTCACAGACTTAATAAGTTTAAAAGCCCAAAGTCTCTTCTGAGAATCAAGACTGTCTTATAATAGTAACTTATATAGTTCCAACAAACCATTACACAGAATATTCCAGAACTGAAAAACAGAGATATAGTAAAGAAATGCTGAACAAAAGTAAGACCAAAGACCAGCAGGCCAAACTTCAAATCCTGTAATTCCATGACTGATGTCAAAGTGCTAAGTTGGCTCTTCACTTCCAGATTTGCTGCCTATGGCACTTTCCTCTCCATTACACTGGTTTTACTCATTATCTGCAAGTCTCCTTTGCAGATGCCTCATGGGGTCTTCAGTTATGTGGGAGTGTCATATATAATCTGTTGAATTCTTTTGTTAATTACTAAAGAAACTGCTTGGCCTGGTAGGTTAGAACATAGGTAGGTGGAGTAAACAGAACAGAATGCTGGGAAGAAGGGAAGTTAGGCAGATGCCATGCCTCTCCTCTCTGGGTCAGATGCGATGAAGCTCCAGCCCAAGATCGATGTACACTAGAATCCTTTCCGTTAAGACACCACTTCGTGGTGCTACACAGATTACTAGATATGGGTTAAAGCAAGATATGAGAGTTAGCCAGTAAGAGGCTAGAGCTAATGGGCCAGGCAGTGTTTAAATGAATACAGTTTTTGTGCTGTTATTTAGGGCCATAAGCTAGCCAGCAGCCAGGAGCCAGGCAATGGGAAGCAACCCACAGCTCCTACTAAAAATGGCGCCCAATATTGCGGTGAATTTATGGGGCCATGGCCTATTGCAGCAATGGAATACCCAAATTAACATTACTGCTGCTTCTAGAGCCTATATTTCTGAGGAAAATATTAAAAGATATTACAGACGGTGGATACCGGCCATGTGGGCTGTAAGAGAACACAAAGTAATTGATGGTTCTTCAGAGGTACCAACAGCCCTGCCTCTTAAATGGTTGACTGAGAAGCCAGAGCATGAGCAGAGGGAAGTGGCCACTTTTTTTAAAGGGAGAGAGACCACGCCCCTGTGGGCTGGTATCTCAGTGGCTATCGGCTGAAGGAGCAGAAGGAGTTCCTGCAACCCCCCAGTGCAATGCAGACTTTGCTTTTATAACTTCAAGGCAATGGTTTTTTAGGGTCTCCATGCACTTTTCTACCACACCCCAGCCTCGCTGTCTCTACATATCTTTTGAGAAATATTCCATAACTACTTTAATTGCATATCTGTCATAATACTAAAGCTAGAACCATTTGCAATATTCTTCTGTTTCTGCTTTTTAGGAGCAGGAAATTCTCCTGGACTTTTTTTTTCCAATTTTAAGCTTATTTATTTGGGATCTTGGACCTATGGGCAATCTTCTCTTTACTTCAATTTGAATACAGATTCTCTTTATCTCTGTCAGTACAAGTCTTAGTCCCAACATTAAATTTCTTGGTGTTTTGTTTCTTTCCTCTTTCTTTCTTTCTTTTTCCTCTTTTTCTTTTTTTTATTTCTTCCTTCTTTCCTTTCTTCCTTTTTTCTTTCTTCTTTTTATCTTCAAAATGTACTTTTATCCCTGCTTGCTTTAACACTTAGAATACATCATTTGTTTTTCTTATTTTCTCTATCAATTAGTATAAATGTCAAGATAGTAAAGATGTAAGTATACACATGCCATTTTTGTTGTAATTTCTTTCATTAGATGTGCAATTTATTCCTGGGCAGACCACTCAACTTCATTTCCAATTCTTGTGACAAATATCATACAACTAATATCCCATCTTGCTTTAAACTCCACAACACTGCTTCTACTCTTAGGAATTGCAATACTCTTATCCACCATTACAAGGTATGCAACCACCACTGTAGCAAGAAGGCACACCCTTTTATTCCAGACCACACAGAAAAGTAGTCACATCAGGATTGCCATTGTAGCACTCCTCCTTATACTAATCATCTTCTCTTGCATACAACAACATTCATTTTTAGGGTCATTCAATCACTCCACCTCAAGCAATCTCTGCTTCCATTGGCTTTTATTAGATATTAGTTGTTTTCTGTGACATTGATGTTCCCTAAGGGAATGTGAACAAATTTGCATTCATTCTATATAGTATAATATAGCTGTAAATTTCTAAAACAGTGACCCAGTTTATTGAGTTAGGTTAATTGCATGAACATAGGTAACAGATTACTTAATGGAGTATGTTTGACTACAAAGGCAAGTCCACCATGGTTTTTTACCCTAGGATGGATGATGATTCAAATGCAGTATATTCATGGACTACTTACAAACAACTAAGCTTACCGTAGAATCTCATTTCCATAATTGGTCATGGTTATATAACCTTGGAGAACTTGCTTGAGAATCCTATGACTTTTGAGGTTCCTGAGGCTACATGGTTTCACTTGCTTTGTAAGTCCCATGAAGCGCTTCCTTCCCTTCCTCCAAGAAGGAATGTTTCAATTCAGAAGAAATAGCACATATTGAGCTGATAATATATATTTGCTTTTATTCATGTGACACGTATATATGATGATTAGGAAATATGGAAGCAAACAAGATTACATACATAATAGAATAGATTTTTAAGCATGATGTTTTTTCTTTGATAGTTGACCAGTATTATGCACTGTTTACTAGAAGATCACTTTCCTAACATCTTTTCTGATAGTAACAGCACACTAGATAATACTAAAAAAAAAAATGTCTTATTGAAGAGATTAGTTACCTAGATTTTCATTTTGTTTCCTTCAAGACAGGAATTCTCTGTAGCTTTTGGAGCCTGTTCTGGAAGTAGCTCTTGTAGACCAGGCTGGCCTCTGTCTCCCTAGTGGGGATTAAAGGCATATACCATCACCACCTAGCATGTTTCCTTCATAAATTTATTATAAATAAATAAATATTCTACATCAAGTAAAAATAACCTATAGAAGAAAATACACATATTTTCTTGGACTTGTTGGGACTAGCAAAAAAAATACACATTTAAAGATATGAGAATTGATATTATTTTCCTTTCTTTGGAAAGCAGACATTTAAATGATTTTTTTAAGAGACATCTTCCTATTTTGGTTTTATGATACTATGCTTTCTGATAAATTATCATGTTTTATGATATGGTGGAAATCGTGGCTTATAGTGATTTTATTCCCCTGTAGAAGGAGCTCCAGGCTGCTTCCCGCTGCCCGGCTCCTGCATGGCTAACTTTACCTGAAATAATTCCATGGAAATTGTATTCTTTTAAACACTGCCTGGGCCATTAGTTCTAGTCTCTTATTGGCTAATTCTCACATATTGCTTTAACCCATATTTAATAACCTGTATAGCACCATGAGGTGGTGGCTTGCCGGGAAAAATCTTAACCTGCGTCCATCTCGGAGAGGAGAGCTATGGCGTCTGCTCACTTCCCTTCTACCCAGCATCCTGTTCTGCTTACTCTGCCTACCTAATTTTCTGTCCTATCAAAGGGCCAAGGCAGTTTCTTTATTAACCAATGGAAGCAACAGATAGACAGATGAACCCCCTCCATCATTCCATCATTTGCCCTTTTGCTGTTTAAACAAAAGAGAAGGCTTTCATTTTAACATAGTAAAATTACATATAACAAAACAGTTATATAGCAAGAATTACAGTTACAATATTTATATCTATTTTATCTTTTATCATAACTAACCATTCTTCAACTCCATTAAAGAAGGATATACTATTACCTAAGTAAACAAGAAATAATCAACTTCCAAACTCTAGAAATGACAGAGACAACTCGTTGCCTGGACAGTCACCCAAAGTTCCTCTGTACCGTTGGGGTATCCATCTTCAGCCTACAGGCCCGTAGTATCCAGCCAACATTTCCATGAAGCAGGAAATTTCAAAGGCAGTTCAGTCACTTTCTGCTGTGTCTTGCAGAATGTCTCACAGACTCTTTCATGAGTCAGGAACCAGAAAAGACCATCTCACCTATAGACAAGTTCAGCAGTCCTCTTCCTGCAGGTTCTTTGTGTCCAGTTTATGCATCAGTCCAGGCAAGAGCAGTTTCTTGCCCAAATGGTTAACCAACTCCATAAGGAGCCTCTGTCGATGCCCATCTTCCTCTCGAAATAGATTGCTGCTGCCAGGAGCAAACATGTCTCATTTTCATGAAAAGCCCTAAATGATTAAAACATCTTAAATGCCATATTCTGCAGTCTTCGAAAGATATGAAGAATGCCTATCTAACTGAAATATATCTCTATATATCTAGAAAATCTAACTAATATAACTATAAGCTTTACTATTATCGATGATTATCCATTAACAACCTATATTTCCTAATTATACATTACAGTTTTAAATGAACTACACAATCACAATACCTTAATCAAGAGCAGAAATACATATACATAAAACAAAATTGACCTTAAAATCCATACCAATGCAAACTATTCATATCTATATCATATCCCCCTTTAAATGTAAAAGAACATTTATAAAGAATATTTGGGAATATGGACTTAGTTATCTCTCCAAACTTCTTCGTGCTAGATGGGGACACTGTTAATCAGATCTTTCATGGTTTAACCTGTGTGCCAGGATCATCTCAGTCAGCAGTTGAGTAATTTTTTGAGGGTGTTCACAGCAAACTTTCAGGAGGGTATGGTCTATCATACCATATTGAGATAGAAGCAATCCATAGGGTCTCATCCTCCATGAAAACAAAAGAAGACCCTCTCCAAAGCATCATATTCCAAATTTGGAAGTCATGATACCCTTATAATATCCATTCTGGTTTAGCTTGGTAGCCCACACAATGAAACGTCTCTTTGTATGTGGCTCCTTCACAGTCCAAAATTTTATAGAAAACACAAAAATACACAGAATCCAGGCTCTCTGAGAATTTTCCATTTTTACGTGGCTTATTTTTCTTTATTTTTTTTCTGTGCTCTGTCTCTTTAAAGACTTTACCCTTTTTTTTCTTGTGATGTCTATGTACTTTATTTTTTCAATTTATTTATTTATTAAGGATTTCTGCTTCCTCCCCGCCACCGCCTCCCATTTCCCTCCCCCTCCCCTGATCAAGTCACCCTCCCTCATCTGCTCGAAGAGCAATCAGTGTTCCCTGACCTGTGGGAAGCCCAAGGACCGCCCACCTCTATCCAGGTCTCGTAAGTTGAGTATCCAAACTGCCTAGGCTCCCCCAAAGCCAGTACGTGCAGTAGGATCAAAAACCCACTGCGATTGTTCTTGAGTTCCATTCTTCCACATTGTCTGAGAAGATTTTCACCAACCCCGCAACTGACAAAGGTCTGATCTCCAAAATATATAAAGAAATCAAGAAACTAGACCGTAAAAGACTTTACCCCTTTTTTTAAATAAATTTATTTATTTATTAAAGATTTCTGTCGCTTCCGCGCCACCGCCTCCCATTTCCCTCCCCCTCCCCCAATTAAGTCCCCCTCCCAGCCCGAAAAGCAATCAGGGTTCCCTGTCCTGTGGGAAGTCCAAGGAACCCCCACCTCCATCCAGGTCTAGTAAGTTGAGCATCGAAACTGCCTAGGCTCCCACAAAGCCAGTGCATGCAGTAGGATCAGAAACCCATTGCCATTGTTCTTGAGTTCTCAGTAGTCCTCATTGTCCGCTATGTTCAGAGAGTCCGGTTTTATCCCAGGCTTTTCCAGACCCAGGCCAGCTGGCCTTGGTGAGTTCCCAGTAGAACATCCCCATTGTCTCAGTGTGTGGGTGCACCCCTTGCGGTCCTGAGTTCCTTGCTCATGCTTTCTCTCCTTCTGCTCCTGATTTGGACCTTGAGATTTCAGTCCAGTGCTCCAATGTGGGTCTCTGTCTCTGTCTCCTTTCATCACCTGCTGAAGGTTAATATTCAGGAGGATGCTTATATGTTTTTCTTTGGGTTCTCCTTATTTAGCTTCTCTAGGATCACTAATTATAGGCTCAATGTCCTTGGTTTATGGCTAGAAACAAAATATGAGTGAGTACATCCCATGTTGATCTTTTTGGGTCTGGCTTACCTCACTCAGGATAGTGTTTTTCTATTTCCATCCATTTGCATGCAAAATTCAAGAAGTCCTTGTTTTTTATTGCTGGGTAGTACTCTAATATGTGTATATTCCATGCTTTCTTCATCCATTCTTCCATTGAAGGGCATCTAGGTTGTTTCCAGGTTCTGGCTATCACAAACAATGCTGCTATGAACATCGTAGAGCATATACTTTTGTTGTATGATAGGGCCTCTCTTCGGTGTATTCCCAAGAGTGGCATTGCTGGATCCAGGGGTAGGTTGATCCCGAATTTCCTGAGAAACCGAAACACTGCTTTCCAAAGTGGTTGCACAAGTTTGCATTCCCACCAGCAATGGATGAGTGTACCCCTTTCTCCACAACCTCTCCAGCAAAGGCTATCATTGGTGTTTTTGATTTTAGCCATTCTGACAGGTGTAAGATGGTATCTTAAAGTTGTCTTGATTTGCATTTCCCTGATCGCTAAGGAAGTTGAGCATGACCTTAAGTGTCTTTTGGCCATTTGAAGTTGTTCTGTTGAGAATTCTCTGTTCAGCTCAATGCCCATTTTATAATTGGGTTGGTTAGCCTTTTGCGGTCTAGTTTCCTGAGATCTTTATATATTTTGGAGATCAGACCTTTGTCAGTTGCGGGGTTGGTGAAGATCTTCTCCCAGTTAGTGGGTTGCCTTTGTGTCTTAGCGACATACAATGGAAAAAAGAGAGCATCTTCAACAAATTGTGCTGGCAAAACTGGATGTCAACCTGTAGAAGAATGAAAATAGATCCATATCTATCACCATGCACAAAACTCAAGTCCAAATGGATTAAAGACCTCAATATCAGTCCGAACACACTGAACCTGATAGAAGAGAAAGTGGGAAGTACTCTACAACACATAGGCACAGGAGACCACTTCTTACGTATAACCCCAGCTGCACAGACATTAAGGACCTCATTGAATAAATGGGACCTCCTGAGACTGAGAAGCTTCTGTAAAGCAAAGGACACTGTCGCTAAGACACAAAGATTTTACCTTTTTAAGGCATTAACTTTATTCTCTATATTCTTTTTCTTCTCTCTCCCAAGCCTATGTTCACTCATCCAACATTGTGACCCATCTAGAGGTCTTTTATGTCTGAATCTGTCCTATTGTGAATCTGTAATTTTTTTTGCTATCCAGGAACATTTTTGATTTGTGCCTTTAAATCGCTAAGCACTTAAGAATCTAAGCTGTGGTGTTCCTAGGTCAAAAACAGGTACTGTGAGCTTGCTCCACCCAGTCCAACATGGCAGAGCTGCTTGTGACTGAATCAGTTGTGCCTCTGAGCTGCTCTAGATGTTGGCTCCACCTCTCTCTAATTTCAAAATGGAAGATGTACCATTTTCTACTAGCTCTGGGGCCGCCAGGTAGGAGCCGCAATCAGCACTTTAACTCTGAGACTGACCGTGAGGCACAGAAACTCTTTTCATCCAAGTTACAGCTAAATCTGACACACAGAGCACTGCACAACATGGAAATATCTCTGCGTATGGTGTCCAAAATCTGCATGCTCTCCTTCCTGCCTAAGCCTGATCCCACAGTCTGCCCAGGCGGGGAGCGCAGGCATGGTCTCAGAGTACTTTCTTCCCTATACTGAGCAGGAACTTAAACATCCAGTCCCATAAAAGCCATTGAAATCCTTTATAGCCAGAGTTCGAGCTAGAGGCACATCCCAGGAAGCTGCGTTTTAAAACCACAGCTTTTTTACTGTTGCGGCTGCTGAGTCAGGGAAATTTCTCTACAGCATGTCCTAGCAAACAGCAAAAAGCTGTGTTAAATTCTGTCTTTTCTGTGTTTAAAATTAAGCTCTCTCCGGTTTTATGAGAAGTTTGTTACCACGTTGGGTACCACTCTGTAGATGGAGCTGCAGGCTGCTTCCCGCCACCCTGCACCTACATGGCCTACTTTACCTGAAATAATTACATGGAAATTGTATTCCTTTAAACACTGCCTGGCCCATTAGCTCTAGGCTCTTATTGGCTAACCCAATATGGCTTTAACCCATATTTAGTAATCTGTGCAGCACCACGAGGTGGTGGCTTACCAGGAAAAATCTTAATCTGCGGTCCATCTCGGAGAGAAGACCTATGGTGTCTGCTCACTTCCCTTCTACCCAGAATCCTGTTTTGTTTACTTTACCTACCTAAATTTCTGTCTTCAAAGGGCCAAATCAGTTTCTTTATTAACCAATGAAAGTAACACATAGATAACTATTTTGTTATATGTAATTTTACTATGTTAAAATGAAAGGGTTCTTTTTTGTTTAAACAGAAAAAAGGGGAAATGATGGAGGAGGGTCATCTGTCTATCTGTTGCTTTCATTACACACATTTAATAGAAATGGGTTAATCAAGATGTGAGAGTTAGCCAGTAAGATGCTAGAGCTAATGGGCCAAGCAGTATTTAAAAGAATACAATTTGTGTGTTGTTATTTCAGGTGTAAAGCTAGCCAGGTGGCGGGATGCAGCCCACCACTCCTTCAACATTCCCCATCTTAAGTCACTGAGAAATTTAAGAATTCTCCTCTTCCTTAAAGTAATATTGAATATGTGTTTCGATTTATAAACTGTTTCAGATCTCAAACACCCACACCTCCAGTTTTCAGCAAGGATAGTTAAACAATTGAGAAATGTCACAATGCAACATAAAAAGCAGGTTTAAAGTACCAAAGTGGAACATTGCCTTTTTTTCTGGAATCTTTTTAATTTTTAAGTGGATTAGGCTGAGTATCTGTAAAATGTGATGATTGCCTCAACTGGGGTTTTGTTATCTGCTGCAGGAGCTCCTTCTGCTCCTTCAGCCAATAGCCTTTAAGATACCAACCCACTTGGGCATGGTCTTTTTGGCTTTAAAAAGCAGCCTTAGCCATGTGCTCTCTCTTTCTTTGGACTCTGCTTTCAGCTACCAGACTCTTTTCTTTGTAGTACAGAGAGCTGTTGTCTAGGACGGTGATCTGTAAGTTTTTCCTTTAAATAAATAACCCTTTTATAATTATAATTCCAAACTGGTGTGGGATTGTTTTGTGACTTACTCCACTACCTGGCACCCAACATTTGGTTTTAGACCACTTCACCAAGTCCCATCCCTGGCTCAGCTGCCTGCCACCAGTGTGGCTTGGCTTGAGCCCTTTCTCAACCGAATTCTGTGCATGGAGCGAACAGTTTAATGTAGAATCTCACGCAGTGGCTGTCCTTGCCACAATTCTTTACATGCCTCAGATTGGCTTCACGTCCCCACACACCCTGTCATTTGCCCTCTGAAGTGGATTTGAACTCGATGCCTCCTGGGGTCCACAGGCCTGGACAGTCTCTGCCCACCTGGTTTGATCTTTTCTGAGTGGTTTTTAAATCCCCTTGCAGCACAGTGCTTAGGCAGTGCAAGTCAGAGCACAAGCAGTTGCCAAACACTGAAAAATCCCTGGGGCAAAAACTCCCTGTGACATCTTGCTGGCTCAAATAGACACACTATTTGAAATTCCTCTCACAACTGAGTAGAGCACTGTGACAGCGGTGTTTGCAGTGTGACCCTTTGTCCCAGCATAGGGATGCTGAGCATGCAGTCTGCCACTCTTGCAGTGGCTGTGTCATGACCCCATGCACCAGGTCGGAGCAGAACACCAGGGCAGGCACCCAGGGCAAGCCACACTGTTTATCAGCAGCTAAGAAGCTCCCTGTGTCTGGACTCTGGGTTTTCTCCCTCTGTGTACTACATCTAACCTCTAGAGTGACTCATTTTTTTCCCCAATTTTTAAACAAATATCAGGGTAGATTTTATTTTATTTTTATTTTTTTAAGTGAAACTTTTGTTATTTGCAGATGATATGATAGTGTACATAAGCGACGCCCAAAACTCCACCAAGAACTTTTACAGCTGATAAACAGCTTTAGTAATGTAGCAGGATACAAGATCAACTCCAAAAACTCAGTTGCCCTCTTATACACAAAGGATATGGAAGCAGAGAGGGAAATCAGAGAAGCTTCACCTTTCACGATAGCCACAAACAGCATAAAATATCTTGGGGTAACTCTAACCAAGGAAGTGAAAGATCTATTTGACAAGAACTTTAAGGCATTGAAGAAAGAAACTGAGGAGTATACCAGAAAATGGAAGGACCTCCCTTGCTCTTGGATTGGGAGGATCAACATAGTAAAAATGGCAATTCTACCAAAGGCAATTTATAGATTCAATGCAATCCCCATCAAGGTCCCATCAAAATTCTTCACAGATCTTGAGAGGACAATAATCAACTTTATATGGAAAAACAAAAACCCAGGATAGCCAAAACAATTCTACACAATAAAGGATTGTCTGGAGGCATTACCATCCCTGACTTCAAACTCTATTACAGAGCTACAGTGATGAAAACAGTGTGGTACTGGAATAAAAACAGAGAAGTCGACCAATGGAATCATATAGAAGACCTGAATTTTAACCCACAAACCTATGAACACCTCATTTTTGATAAAGGAGCCAAAAGTATACAATGAAAGAAAGAAAGCATCTTCAACAAATGGTGCTGGCATAACTGGATGTCAACCTGTAGAAGAATGAAAATAGACCCATATCTATCACCATGCACAAAGCTCAAGTCCAAATGGATTAAAGACCTCACTATCAGTCAGAACACATTGAACATGAAAGAAGAGAAAGTGGGAAGTACCCTACATCAGATGGGTACAGGAGATCGCTTCCTATGTGTAACCCCAACAGCTCAGACATTAAGGGCAACATTGAATAAATGGGACCTACTAAAACTGAGAAACTTCTGTAAAGCAAAGGACACTGTCACCAAGACAAAAAGGCAACCTACTGACTGGGAGAAGATCTTCACCAACCCCACAACAGACAAAGGTCTGATCTCCAAAATATATAGAGAACTCAGGAAACTAGACTTTAAAATGCTAATTAACCCAATTAAAAAATGGGGCACTGAACTGAACAGAGAATTCTCAGCAGAGGAAGTTCAAATGGCCAAAAGACACTTAAGGTCATGCTCAACCTCCTTAGCAATCAGGGAAATGCAAATCAAAACAACTTTGAGATATCATCTTACACCTGTCAGAATGGCTAAAATCAAAAACACCAATGATAGCCTTTGCTGGAGAGGCTGTGGAGGAAGGGGAACCCTCATCCATTGCTGGTGGGAATGCAATCTTGTGCAACCACTTTGGAAAGCAGTGTTTCGGTTTCTCAGGAAATTCAGGATCAGGGTAGATTTTAAAACAGGATTTGTGACACAGGGCAGCAGAACGCGGCCGGAACACCGGGCGGCGGAACGCAGCCGGAGGACGCCCAGCGCAGCCAATGGGAACACACTGGGACCAGAGCGGCAGCAGAGGACACAGGCTGCTAACAGCAGGAACCGTCCCAGCAGCAGAAGCAGGCTGCAGGGACCGCGCGCAACACCAAGAACAGATCGCCCCACTACAATTAAACCAAAGAGGTAGGCCTTCGGTTGGGGAGGTCCCTGGCAAAGGAGGAGCCGGGTCCTATTCCTGAAGACCTTTCTGAGGGGTAAGAGGGATCTTGGCCCCCAGCAGGAACCAGGAAACAGAGCAAGGGCATTTTGTAAGAGGAGCCCCTGGCCAGCAGGGGAACCTGAACCAGTTTTAAAAGACCCCTTAGATAGCATCGATAGGAGGAGATGGGCAGGCGCCAAGGAAAGAATTCACCCAATAATCTGAAAAACAACATGAAAACACCAGAACCCAACGATCTTACAACAGAAGGTCTCCAACACCATAACACAGAAGAAGTGGAAAAAATTGACTTTATGAAAGCAGTAGAATCCCTTAAACAACATGTGAAAAATGCCCTTATAGAAATGGATGAGAAGTATAACCAAAAATTTGAAGAAATGAGTAAATACGTACATAATACCCTGGGAAACCAAGAAAGAACGATCAAACAGGTAATGGAAACAGTTCAAGAATTGAAAACTGAAATGGAAGCAAGGAAGAAAACACAAACTGAGGACCAGCTGGATATGGAATATCTAGGTCAACGAGCAGAGCCTACAGAAACAAGCATAATCAATAGAATACAAGAAATAGAAGAAAGAATCTCAGATTCTGAGGACACCATAGAGAAAATAAACACACAGATCAAAGAAAACAGCAAAGCCAACAAATTCTCACCACAAAACATTCAGGAAATATGGGACACAATAAAAAGACCAAATCTAAGAATAATAGGAATAGAAGAAGGAGAAGAGTCACAGCTCAAAGGCCCAGAAAATATTTTGAACAAAATTATGGAAGAAAACTTTCCCAACATAAAGAAAGATATTCCTTTGAATATTCAAGAAGCATACAGAACACCAAACAGACTGGATCAAAGGAAAATATCCCCTCGCCATATAATAATCAAAACACAAAATATACAGGTTAAAGAAAGAATACTAAGAGCTGCAAAGGAAAAAGGCCAAGTAACTTATAAAGGTAAACCAATCAGACTTACTCCTGATTTCTCTATGGAAACAATGAAAGCCAGAAGGTCCTGGATAGAAGTACTGCAGAAGCTAAGAGACCATGGATGCAAGCCCAGACTACTATACCCAGTCAAGCTTTCGTTCACTATAAATGGAGAAATAAAGACATTCCAGGATAAAAACAAATATAAACAATACATAGCCACGAATCCAGCCCTACAGAAAGTAATAGAAGGAAAATCGCAACCCAAGGAATCCAACATTGCCAACACTGATTACAATAACTCAGGCATCTAGCGACCCTTCACTAGCACAATTCAAAGAAGGGAGACACACAAATTCTACTTCCAAAAACAATAAGAATATCTGGCGTAAACAACCACTGGTCATTAATATCACTTAATATTAATGGTCTCAATTCACCTATAAAAAGGCACAGGCTAAGAGATTGGATACGAAAACAGGATCCAACATTCTGCTGTTTGCAAGAAACACATCTCAACCACAAAGACAGGCATCTACTCAGAGTAAAGGGCTGTGAAAAGGTCTTTCAAGCAAATGGTCCTAAGAAAAAAGCAGGTGTGGCCATATTAATTTCTAACAAAACTGACTTCAAACTAAAATCAATCAGAAGAGATCGAGATGGACACTTTATACTCATAACAGGAACAATTTGTCAGGATGAAGTCTCAATCTTGAATATTTACGCCCCTAATATAAAAGCACCCACGTATGTAAAAGAAATATTACTAAAACTCAAGGCAGATATCAAACCACACACACTAGTAGTAGGAGACTTCAATACACCTCTCTCAGCAATGGACAGGTCAATCAGACAGAAACCTAATAGAGAAGTAAGAGGTAATGAAGCAAATGGACTTAACAGACATCTATAGAACATTCCACCCAAATAGGAAAGAATATACCTTCTGCTCTGCAGCCCATGGAACCTTCTCGAAAATTGACCACATACTCGGAAACAAAGGAAACCTCCACAGATACAAAAAAATATCAGTGTCGACCTGTGTCCTATCAGATCACCACGGATTAAAGTTAGAATTCAACAACAATCCTACCTCCAGAAAGCCGACAAACTCATGGAAACTGAACAGTCAACTACTGAACCACACCTGGGTGAAGGAAGAAATCAAGAAAGAAATTAAAGTCTTCCTTGAATTTGATGAAAATAAAGGGACAACATACTCAAACCTATGGGACACTATGAAAGCAGTGCTAAGAGGAAAGTTCATAGCACTAAGTGCCCACTTAAAGAAAACAGAGAAAGCATACATTGAAGACTTAACAGCACACCTGAAAGCTTTAGAAAAAAAAGAAGCAGATGCACCCAGGAGGAGTAGAAGCCTGGAAATAATCAAACTGAGGGCGGAAAGCAACAAAATAGAAATGCAAAAAACAGTCCAAAGAATCAATGAAACAAAAAGTTGGTTCTTGGAGAAAATCAACATGATCGACAAACCACTATCCAAACCAATTAAATGACAGAGAGAGAACACGCAAATAAATAAGATCAGAAATGAAAAGGGGGACATAACCACAGACACAGAGGAAATTCAGAGGAAATTCAGATCTTACTACAAAAGCCTGTATGCCACAAAACTAGAAAATGCAAAAGAAATGGACATTTTTTTAGATAAGTACCACATACCAAAGCTAAACCAAAACCAGGTGAACGATCTAAATAGACCTGTTAGTCGCAAAGAGCTAGAAACCGTTATCAAAAATCTACCTTCCAAAAAAAGCCCAGGACCAGATGGTTTCAATGCCGAATTCTACCAGAACTTCCAAGAAGAGCTAATACCTATACTCCTTAATGTATTTCACAATATAGAAACAGAAGAGTCATTCCCAAATTCCTTTTATTAAGCTACAGTTACCCTGATACCAAAACCACACAAAGATCCAACCAAGAAAGAAAATTACAGGCCGATCTCACTCATGAATATCAATGCAAAAATTCTTAATAAAATACTGGCAAACCGAATCCAAGAAAACATTAAAAAAATTATCCATTATGATCAAGTAGGCTTCATCCCAGAGATGCAGGGCTGGTGCAACATACGGAAATCTATCAATGTAATCCACCATATAAATAAACTGAAAGAAAAAAACCATATGATCATTTCATTAGATGCTGAAAAAGCATTTGACAAAATTCAACACCCCTATATGATAAAAGTCTTGGAGACATTAGGGATGCAGGGTCATACCTAAATATAATAAAAGCTATTTACAGCAAGCCGTCAGCTAACATTAAATTAAATGGAGAAAAACTCAAAGCCATCCCACTAAAATCAGGAACACGACAAGGCTGTCCACTCTCTCCATACCTCTTCAATATAGTGCTTGAAGTTCTAGCAATAGCAATAAGACAACATAAAGGGATCAAGGGGATTCGTATCGGAAAAGAAGAAGTTAAGCTCTCGTTATTTGCATATGATATGATAGTATACATAAGCGACCCCTAAAACTCTACCAAAGAACTCCTACAGCTGATAAACACCTTTAGTAATGTGGCAGGATACAAGATCAACTCCAAAAAATCTGTGGCCTTCCTATACACTAAGGATAAGGAAACAGAGAGGGAAATTAGAGAAGCATCACCTTTCACGATAGCCACAAATAGCATAAAATATCTTGGGGTAACTCTGACCAAGGATGTGAAAGATCTATTTGACAAGAACTTTAAGTCTTTGAAGAAAGAAATTGAAGAGGACACCAGAAAATGGAAAGATCTTCCTTGCTCCTGGAATGGGAGGATCAACATAGTAAAAATGGCAATTCTACCAAAAGCAATCTATAGATTCAATGCAATCCCCATCAAAATCCCATCAAAATTCTTCACAGATCTGGAGAAGACAATAATCAACTTTATATGGAAAAACAAAAAACCCAGGATAGCCAAAACAATCTTATACAACAAAGGAGCGTCTGGAGGCATTACCATCCCTGACTTCAAACTCTACTACAGAGCTACAGTATTGAAAACAGCTTGGTATTGGCATAAAAACAGAGAAGTCGACCAATGGAATTCAATAGAAGACCCTGACATTAACCCTCAAACTTATGAACACCTGATTTTCGATAAAGGAGCTAAAAGTATACAATGGAAAAAAGAGAGCATCTTCAACAAATTGTGCTGGCAAAACTGGATGTCAACCTGTAGAAGAATGAAAATAGATCCATATCTATCACCATGCACAAAACTCAAGTCCAAATGGATTAAAGACCTCAATATCAGTCCGAACACACTGAACCTGATAGAAGAGAAAGTGGGAAGTACTCTACAACACATGGGCACAGGAGACCACTTCTTACGTATAACCCCAGCAGCACAGACATTAAGGACCTCATTGAATAAATGGGACCTCCTGAGACTGAGAAGCTTCTGTAAAGCAAAGGACACTGTCGCTAAGATACAAAGGCAACCCACCAACTGGGAGAAGATCTTCACCAACCCCGCAACTGACAAAGGTCTGTTCTCCAAAATATATAAATAAATCAAGAAACTAGACCGTAAAAGGCTAATAAACCCAATTATAAAATGGGGCATTGAGCTGAACAGAGAATTCTCAACAGAACAACTTCAAATGGCCAAAAGACTCTTAAGGTCATGCTCAACTTCCTTAGCAATCAGGGAAATGCAAATCAAGACAACTTTAAGATCCCATCTTACACCTGTCAGAATGGCTAAAATCAAAAACACCAATGATAGCCTTTGTTGGAGAGGTTGTGGAGAAAGGGGTACACTCATCCATTGCTGGTGGGAATGCAAACTTGTGCAACCACTTTGGAAGGCAGTATGGCGGTTTCTCAGGAAATTCGGGATCAACTTACCCCTGGATCCTCAATACCACTCTTGGGAATATACCCAAGAGAGGCCTTATCATACAACAAAAGTATATGCTCTACAATGTACATAGCAGCATTGTTTGTGATAGCCAGAACCTGGAAACAACCTAGATGCCCTTCAATGGAAGAATGGATGAAGAAAGTATGGAATTTATACATATTAGAGTACTACTCAGCAATAAAAAACAAGGACTTCATGAATTTTCATACAAATGGATGGAAATAGAAAACACTATCCTGAGTGAGGTAAGCCAGACCCAAAAAGAGCAATATGGGATGTACTCACTCATATTTTGTTTCTAGCCATAAACCAAGGACATTGAGCCTATAATTAGTGATCCTAGAGAAGCTAAATAAGGAGAACCCAAAGAAAAACATATAAGCATCCTCCTGAATATTAACCTTCAGCAGGTGATGAAAGGAGACAGAGACAGAGACCCACATTGGAGCACTGGACTGAAATCTCAAGGTCCAAATCAGGAGCAGAAGGAGAGAAAGCATGAGCAAGGAACTCAGGACCGCAAGGGGTGCACCCACACACTGAGACAATGGGGATGTTCTACTGGGAACTCACCAAGGCCAGCTGGCCTGGGTCTGGAAAAGCCTGGGATAAAACCGGACTCTCTGAACATAGAGGACAGTGAGGACTACTGAGAACTCAAGAACAATGGCAATGGGTTTTTGATCCTACTGCACGTACTGGCTTTGTGGGAGCCTAGGCAGTTTGGATGCTCAACTTACTAGACCTGGATGGAGGTGGGGGTTCCTTGGACTTCCCACAGGACAGGGAACCCTGATTGCTTTTCAGGCTGGTGGGAGACTTAATTGGGGGAGGGGGAGGAAAATGGGAGGCGGTGGCACGGAAGAGACAGAAATCTTTAATAAATAAATAAATTAATAAAAAAAATAAAACAGGATTTGTTGTGACACCATTGCATTGGTTACAATTGTGACTCGGAGACATCACCATCTGCTGGTTAACAAGTAAAATGGCAGGTTTCTTTTGTAATGGGACTTTTGCATCAGCTTTTGCTGCCACTATGGAAGAAATCACAAGAGGCCTATATGCCTATGGAGATACCTCAATTTACTGTTTTTAGGTTTCAGTTTTCTTCTTCATATTATATCATTGTGGAAGTATATGGAATTAATTGGTAGGATTAATACCATAATAGGCAAAATTGACTCCATATCTAAGGATACTAAGAACCTACCTGAGAGGGTCCAGGCTGTTGAATTTGATATTCAGAAGTTATCACATAGTTTGTTAAGGTAACAGAGAGAATATACCTCCAGGGTGGCAATTTACACAATGTCCAAGAACATTTCAAGGAGGAGATGTTATCTTTGAAAGGAAACGTTAAGACCTTGGAATCACAGGTGCAGAATGGGGAGCAGAAAATTTATACTGAAGGGACATCACTAGAAACAATTGTTTTTCAGGAGATTCAGGCTTTATGGGAGATTATGATTAAGAGATTTGAAATGATTGAGGAAATTATTGGAGCTGATGAACAGGGTGTGAAGACGCAAGGGTAGGATACACTGTCGCCACCAGCTGTCAGAACTGGTTTACTCAGGATTTTAGCGACATACCCTGTAATTTACTCCGACAATGCACCAACTTCTAAAGGCTCAAAAGGAGCCAAAGAAGGTAAATGGACACCAATAGGTATGAATAATCTAAAGGAAATTAAGCACACTGTCTTTACTTATGGCTTGCACTCTACATTTGTTAAGGAAATGATAAGGACTTGGCCCTGTAATGTTGGGGCTATGCCCCATGATTTTTCTCAGTTAGCACCCGAGGTGTTATAAGATGGACATTCCTTGATGTTTAGAATTTATTTCAGAGAAGAATCCAAACATATGGAACAGCACCGGAGAGCAAAGGGTGTGGAGATTTCCCAGGATGAAGTTCTTGGTGTAGGAGCTTATGTTGATCCACAGGTCCAAGCTCTTTACGATGAACAAGTATTTTCCTTATGCAACAAAACATCCTTGAATGCTTGGGATAGAATACCAGACCCAGGAAAAAAGTTAGAGTCATAACCAGGGTTAGGCAGGGACAGGGAGAACCCTATACTGACATTTTGCAAATATTAATTAAGGCTCTGAACATAGGAGTAACAGACCCAAAAGCTAAACAAATAGTTCTTGAATCACTGGCTTTTGAAAATGCAAACTTAGAATGCAAAAAGATAATTGGACCTTTAAAGTCTAGATCAGCACCTATGGATGAATGGATTCAGCATACCATGAATTTTCAGACATTTAACTATGATGATGAATCTCAGGTAAGGAAAGCAATTTCCAATGCAATGATGGGACATAAACCCGCCAAACATTTTAATTGTGGAAAATTAGGACACCTGAAAAAGGATTGAAGGCAAGGGATTTCTAGGAATAATACCTCGTCTGGGAATGGCAAGAATAGGAAACCTCAGCTTTCAGGTATATGTAGGAGGTCTGGTAAAGGATGCCATTGGACCAGTGAATGCAGATCAACAACAGACAGACAAGGCAACCTGATACCATTGGAAAACTTCTGGAGGGGCCTCTTGCAGGCCCCCAAGCCAAAAGTGACCCAGTCATTCCCAGTAAACGTGGAGGACATATCACACCAAAAAAAAATTAAAAACTCTAGAACCTTCTGAGCAAGATCATAAGATTCTAAGTGATGGCTCAAATTTGGAGGATAATTCAGAAATTGAATTAGAAAATAAGAAGCGTATATTTTGGCAAACCTCTATAAATGATCAGAGACCAAAGCTGAGAAGACCTATAAATGGAACTGTGATTGTTGGCTTGATAGACACAGGAGCAGATGTGAGTATCATTACTCCAGAATTTTGGCATCCAAATTGGCCTCTTCAAGAGGCAGATGTTCAATTACTAGGAATGGAAACCATATATTGAGTTAAACAAAGCACTAGATGGGTTGAATGTATTAGGCCAGAAGGTCAGAGAGGAAAGATAAGGCCATATGTGACTGACATTGCAATAAATTTATGGGGCCATGACCTTCTACTGTAATGGAATACCCAGATTAACATTCCTGCAGTCCTAGGAACTCATAATTCTGGGAAGGATGTGATAAGATACTATACACGAAGGTCACCAGACATCCAGGCTATACAAGAACATAAAGTAACTAACAAACCTTTAGACTTCCCAACAGCCCTACCTTTAAATGGCTGAGAAGTCGATATGGGTTAAGCAATGGCCTCTAGCTGAAGATAAATTGCAGGCTTTAGAATGATTGGTACAGGAGCAATTAGATGCTTGACATATTGAGGGGTCAACTAGCCCTTGGAATTCTCCTGTGTATGTTGTAAAAAAGAAAACTGGTAAATGGAGTATGGTGACAGATCTAAGGGCTGTCAGTGAGGTAATTCAACCCTCTACAGTCTGGAATTCCTGCATCCCAGAGATGCAGGGCTTGTTTGACATACTAAAATCTATCAATGTAATCCACCATATATATAAACTGAAAGAAAAAAAACATATGATGGTATTCCATTCTGCCTTCTCTGTTACCAAAAGGATGGCCAAGGACCTCACAGACAATACAGCAGGGTTGGGGTAGGCAGGGTCATGTGGAACAAAGAAGCCCCTGCAGCAGGAGCTGAAGGGGCCCTGTACTCAAGCCAAAATTTTCTTAAAGCTAGTAAGAAAGGAACAACACCAGCAGAGAGGCATTGGATAATGAAAAAAACTTCTGTATTGAATCAACCAGTATATTTCAAGGATGTGTTGACCTCACAATGGAAACCAGGAAATGTACTACATTGGGGAAGGGGTTTTTGCCCTTGTTTCAACAGGAGAAGAAAAATTATGGATACCATCAAAATTAATAAAGATTTGCTTTGAAAAGGAGGAACCTCTTGAAAAAGACAAATGATACCACATCCACAATGGTGACAATCATACAGGTGGTAAGTAAAGCTCATAAGGCTTAGGGCAGGGTTCTTCTCTTATCTTTGTAGGAAAATACACATCATCAAAAATTTGAGAGATCTTGGATGTTTAAATACTGACAGAAGAAAAAATAACTATTCACTAAGAAACATCTAGAAAACAGAAAATGTTTTATAAATCCAGGTACTGTTTACACTTATATTTACACACAAACACACACACATACATACATACATATATGTGTATGTATATATATAGTTTTCCAGTTGGACAATGTCTCTGTACTTCTATAAATCCAAGATTGTTGTTAAAAATAATTCATAGTTTCTGTCTCAATCAGGAGCCATCTGGTGTGGGACAGAAGAAAGACTTTAGGAAAGATTGTATTTTCTCCATGTGTATTTTATCTATATCATATTCTTTAATATATGTATGTTTATATGAATGGTGTTTAAGTTTTTCATAATGAACAATAGATTTTCCTACAGATCTTTTTTCTGCAGTCATCTTTGAAGTTTCCAGGTAGAAGATAGGGCCCTACAGCAACAACTCCACCTGGTTGAGATGACATCATGATGCAGACAGCACTACTGTTAGACTGCTTGTTTTGGGTACCAGCTGCTGAAATGGCACCTTCTCATATTCTGGCCAGAAGTTCAAATAAGAACTTTGAAAAACAAAACAAACAAAACCTCTTTTGACTGCACAGAAATTGTCTGCAACTATACTAGACAGTAATTTTGGAATTTAACTACCTCTTAATTTTTACCTTTTTCTCTTTTTTATTTCTTCCTTTTTTCCTTTCTTCCTTTTTTCTTTTTATCTTCAAAATGTACTTTTATCCCTGCCTGCTTTAACACTTAGAATACATCATTTGTTTTTCTTATTTTCTCTATCAATTAGTATAAATGTCCAGTCCTCAAAAATAGTTAAGAGCAACAATAATAGAGTAGCCATCTGGAAAGCACAGATAACCATAGAGTGTCCCCACCCAAAAGTCAGCCAATTAAAAAAAAAAAAACCTTGAAAAGCAACAGGCAAGGTTTGAAAAAAAAATATTTGTAAAAAGTTCCTAGATAGAAGCCAATCACCCCAAACCCTGATAATGTAACATTTCTGGGGTTTGCCTTTAAATAGTGTTCTCTAGAAAGGTTGGGTACCTACTCTCACTGCTGCACAGATGATTTCCCTGCCAGCTTGCACTTTTGCACTATAATAAAGCTTGCCTTGGCATTTCAGTGAGTCAGTCTCTCTGGTGATCTATTGGGATTTGCACTGACTGGGCACAACATAGTTCTTTCCAAAACTGTTTTCTGCTTTTTGTTTTGTGAAATAATTTGGAAGGTGTTCATGGTGACCTTTAGGGGGGCTCTTGCTCCATTAAACCATAATAGTCTGGAAAGTATATATAGGTTCTCATATTCTGTGGAAACAAAAGAAGAATTTCTCTTCCAAAGTAACAAATCCTTATACTCAAATTTTGAAGTCAAGGTAACCTTAAAGTATATATGTTGGTTTAGCTTAGCAGTCCCCAAAGTCAAATGTCTCTCTGAAGTCAAAAAATTCAAAGAAAACATGATAGTATACTTAATCCAGATTCTCTGTGTACAGTCCATCTTTTCATGGCTTATTTTTCTTACTCTATTAGTTTTTCTACAAGTTTATGCTATCTCTTTAAAGACTTTGTTTAATTTTTTAAAAGCAATATACTTCTTTTTATAAGTCTATATACTCTTTTTCTTCTCTCTCCCAAACCTACATACACTTATCCAACATTATGCCTCATTTAGAGATCTTTTTTATCTTTATCTGTCTTTATTGTGTATCTGTAATAATTTTCTGGCCAAAAGAGCCCTTTTTTAAATGCTAAGCAGGAATGGCAAGGTCCAACTCTGCTGTACTACCTGTTGGCTCCATGCAGTCTAACATGGTGGTGGTGTGTTCACTGCCTCTGAGAGCATTTCTTTGTCTCAGATCCAGAGTCAGGTCGCAGCAGGTCTGTGTTGGCTTTAAGCAGTTTTAGCACAATGCTCACAAACCTCATTTAAATTCTTGGCCTCCTGAAAAAGCCAAAATTTATGCTGGCAGCATGGCTCAGGAAGCTGACATTTTGAAATGGAGTGTGTTGTTGTTGTTGTTATTTTTTTGCTACATTGAATTAAAAAGACCTCCCTTAAAGGAATTCTGCCTCTGATTGCTTCTAGCAAACAAACATACCCCAACTGAGAAAATGCTGCTACCAGAAATCCATGCTTAACTGATGTAGGTGGGTCTTCTTTCTATGTGTTGCTTTCATTGGTTAATTAATTAAAAAAAAAACTGCTTGGCCTGATAGGTCAGAACATAGGTAGGTGGAGTAGACAGAACAGAATGCTGGGAAGAAGGGAAGTGAGTCAGTCACCATGATTCTCCAACCCAAGATGGACGTAGGCTAGAATCCTTCCCAGTAAACCACCACTTTGTGGTGCTGCACACATTAATAGAAATCAAGATGTGAAAGTTAGCCAGTAAGAGGCCAGAGCTAATGGGCCAGACAGTGTTTAAAAGGATACAATTTCTGTGTTGTTATTTTGGGGTATAAGCTAGCCAGGCAGCCATGAGCCGGGTAGCAGGAATGCAGCCCACTGTTCTTTCTACACTGAACTCTGTTCTTTTGTCCCTAAAATTTGTTTTTAAGCTTTCTCAAGTTTTATTTTGATATAATTGACCATGTTGGTGTAAGCAGAGGCTGCTCATTCATTTCCTGTCTGTCCAGACTAGTAATCACTCAGAAACTATGTTATTTGCATAATAACCCACCTCCCTTAATTTGTGTATTGCCATTAGGCTATGGCTTACAAGGAAAAGTTTCAGCATTTATATCTGGAAGGCTTACATGGTTTCTCCTGATTCTGCTTTCTTTCTCCCAGCATTTAGTTTAGATTTCCTCGCCTCCCTCTATTCTACCCTATCATAGGCCAAGGCAGATTCTTTAAACAGAAAAGGGGAAATAGTGTTGGAAGTCCTTCTGTATATGTATTGCTTTTATTGGTTAATGAAAGAAGCTGTTTTGGCCAGTAACTTAGCAGAATAGAGCTATGTGGGGGAAAACTAAATTGAATGCTGGGAGAAAGAAGGCAGAGTCAGGGAGATGCCATGTAGCTACCAGAGGGAAATGACATGAGCTGCCAGCTGGAACCTTGCCTGTAGGCCACTAGCCTAATGGTAAAATAATAGAAATGGGTTGATTTAATGTGTAAGAGCTTGCTAAGAATATGCTATAGTAATTTGCCAAGCAGTGATTTGATTAATAAAGTTTCTGTGTGTTTATTTCGGGGCTGAGCAGCTAGAAACAAGCAAGTGGCCTCCTATTACATAGGTTTTGTTTGTTTATTTGTTTACTTCAAAAATTGGGTCTTCCTACAACATTTCTAAAGTTTATAAGCCAATGAAATCTATAAGCATTTTTATTTTTAAGTAAATGTATCCTTAAGTCCCTATTAGCTTAATTGTTTTACTAGAAATATTTTTTTTGGAGTGCCTATGATGTGGTAGGCAACTCTTACAAAGATCGTAGTAGTACATAACACAAAGACATGTAAGCACACACATGTACACACCCATAGACATAAAAGGTACACCATGAAGTTTGCTAATTTACTGAATGAAGACAGACATCATACCACTTGGTAAGCAATGTGTATATAAAATTGTTGATAATGATAAGAGGTTTAGAAAAGATAATTCAGGACTGGGAGACAGAAGTCTACTCATGGAACTACCTACAGTCACGAAATGCCTACTTGAGGAGTGATGGTGAAATGCCTAAAGAAGGTTGACTCAATGATTTACTGACATTTTCATGGGCGATGTGCTCCAGGACAGACGACAAAATGTACTGAAGCCATAGATTATGAGTGTGTAATTATATTGACTAAGGGATAATCCAAGTTTATTTTTTAGTACCAATTTCCCATCTTAATTCTGCACTGTATCTGTTTAATATCAGCTCTGACTACAGACTCTCATTTCATATGGTAATCCAGTGTCCACCTTTGTGACCAGAGAGTTTAGGAAGAAAATCTTCATATGTCTTGATCTGCATGGCTTTGAACTTTACCCGACTGTATCAATAGGAAATGAAATAATGACAGACACAGTTATAGAAAGCTGGGATTGGGAGAGTCAAGAGCTCTGATAGAAGTACCCCAGCAGCACCACAGAAATTTAGCATACTTATTATATACATTAGGAAATACTTTAGTTACTCTTACTAGGAATTCTCTGGAGAAGCAATATCAGTGACAGTCATCTAGTGCGAGGAAGCTGTGGTACTGTAAATACTTACGTATTTACAAGATGTCACTTACAAGAACTGAGAAAATGCTGTTGCTCTCACTATGGCTGACAGATTCGACAAGAAATTTTAGATTAACCTTCAATTGAACTTTATGTTGAAAGACAACATTTCAAAATATGTATGTCTGAAGATGACCAACACTATTAATTCCATTTTCCCTATTAAATATAACCATGTCTGTTACCATTGCTCTCACTATCAAAACTCACAGCCCATTATAGACATTTCATCTTTAGTAATGAATTTATCACTTAACCAACATGGTTCTTCTTAAGATTGCTAATAATTTAAACTGTAAACTGTAAACGATCATAGCTTCTCAAAAAGAATGAGAGTTACTATTGTTGTGATGGAACACCATGGTCAATCATTTCATTAATGCTTGCATATAAAGTTTCAAAAGTTTAGTTTATTTTCATCATGGTGGACAACATGGAGACACACAGGCAAACACAATGTTAGAGAAATGACAGAGCATTCTATATCCAGATACGCAGGCAGCAGAAAGAGAGAGACACTGGGCCTGGCTGGAACATCTGAAACCTCAAAGCCCACGCCCAGTGACACAAAGTCCTCCAACAAGGACATACTTATTCCAACAATTCCATACCTACTGGTCTTTCTCAAGTAGTGCCATTCCTTTATAACTAAGAATTTACATTTATAGACCTATGGGTCTGTTCTTATTTAAAATACAAAAATATTAACAATGTTAAATAATAATATATAAACTATACAGAATTCACATAATAGATAAGATAAAATGTATCAACTAGTTATAACAACCTTGTTATATAACCAAACTCTGGAGGCTGTAATGTATCTATCAGTTCATTAGAACACCCTATTCCTGAATCTGATGATATGGACCCATGCTAGAACCTGCTGCCATCTGGTGCTACATAGGCCTACCATGACAAGTAACAAAGGAAAGATGAGCTGCTTTCCCCACTGATGAAAAGAACCTGAAAGGGAAGGAAAAATTAAGCTTTTTTTATTACTTGTATCCACTTCAATTTAAGTACTGGGAATTATTGCAATATTACAGTGTATGTAAGGCAACCAATTATATAAATGCAGATCAAACTAGCTTGAACCAGAAGTCAAATTCTACCTACACTGCTTAATCATTTTGGAGAAACAGAATTGCTCTCAGTTTTCTACCTAGAACTAGACATATGGTTGATAGGAATTTTGACCAAAACATAATTTGTTTCAAAACTGATGCTGAATTAAGAGTACCCAACATAATCTCTATATAGACCTTTCTATTTTCAAACAATTGCCTTTACCTGATTCTACTTATAACAATAAACATTTCAAAAAATATCAAAGGCTACAATGTGAGAAACAGAGGTAACTGAGAATATACACAAAAACGTTCAATTACAAGCCAAGCAGTGGTGGCGCACGCCTTTAATCTCAGCACTCAGAAGACAAAGGCAGAGGCAGGTGGATCTCTGTGAGTTTAAGACCAGCCTGGTCTACAATAGCTAGTTCCAGAACAGGCTCCAAAGCTGTCAAAAATAAGAATAACAGCAACAAAAACAAACAAAGCAACGAAAACAGAAAAACTACTTTCCACGGTTATTCTCTGCAGCCATAAAATAATCTTTTGCAATAAAAAGTCATAATATTTTAGGGAATTGGGAGGAATAGCAGTTTTGTACTGTGTGCTGTTACAATCTTACTTTGCAAAGATGAGACATGAGAAGAAAAGAGCTTGCTTAATGGCAATGGAAGCTTGATTTTCCTTTGAGAAAGCAGTACTTAGGAATGTCTTGTTTAAAAAAAAATTACCCAGTGCCAAATGGAAGCCCCAACTGGGTAAACATGAAACATCTGCCCTTCTTTTGCTTAAAAGAACATTGCAGAGCTACTTTAGGCTTGGATAAATGCTATTAGGCTTTTCTTGGTTTGTGAATGGGTTCTGCTCTCTTGAGCTCCCTCTCTCCTGATGTTTTCATTCTTGCCCAGAATTTTATATGTAAACTTCAATTCCACACTTGGCTTTTGTGAAACCAAGCTTGCTTGTCTTTTGTAATTGTGTAAAGCTGTTATCTTGGTAGGCCATAGCCTGCAAATACCCAAAACCTGAAAAGAAAACACTGTAATTATAATTATAATGGATTACAAGTTCCTATTATTCATGTTGGAGAAAAAAAAACATGCAGATATTTTCATTAGTCTTTTTCCTAAATTTTCAGAAAAAGAAAATAGTAGTGCTGAAATATATTTTTGTTAGAAAACTCATAGTGGTTGAATTTAAAAAAATCTTATTACATTGAAAAATTAAAGATGCAATTCTATTTTTGTATCTACCTATATAAGTTAAAACAAATTGATAGGTCTTCTAGTTGGACCAGACAAATATAAGAAAATCAAACCTAGCTACATCTGAAATCAACCAATTGACCTCATGCCCCTGGGAAAAAACATTTCCAAACCAGCAACTGTTTTGAAATCCTACACCCTAGTAGTAGCAAGACTTCAGTTTATTATTATGCAGGTCTTGCACTAATCTAATTAAGTGAAATGAAAACCCAATTTCAAGCATTGTTGTACACATTTACATATGACACAAGGAGTCAAAATCTGTCTAAAATTAAATAATGCAAATGTATAGTCCCTGTATAAATTTTGGTTTTTCTTTTTCACTCAGCTCTGTATTGAAATACTACCTTTTCAACGATTGCAAAACACTAGTAGCCCAAATGCCACTGATGACAGCTGCTTGCTTCAAAGTTGCTTATTCTCCCACTGAGCATTAGTAATAAGCAGTGGGCACAACTTAAACAGGCATTTCTGAAAAAAAAGGTCTCATGGGAATAAGAAAGCAAACAGATGCGTCAAGATGGTTCTCCTTAGACATTAGGAAGATATGAGTTGCAGGGCAGAGATTTTTCCATCTGATGCTTTGGCTCTATGTGAAGACAGGAAGAGTACCAAAACTCTTGCATCTGATTGCATAACCTTACATGAACACAGGTAGGACACCTCAACTCCTGTTTCTTATGGGATAGCCACATGTGGAAACAAATAAGGGATCCAAATTCTTATAACTGATGAAAAAAACTGTGTGAATGCTCAACCCTAGAAAACCAGAGAAACAGATTAAATTTTCTTTGGAGAAAAACTTAGTGTTCCATCCATTTCTCTCAATTTGATATTAAAATCACTGTGTTTAAAGAGCATATAAAGTGAATATAAGAGGAAAATTCCCATTTGGATCCACCTTATTTTATTATTTAACAACAACAGCAAACAAGAGGTGATTAAAGTGAATCAAATGTGTAAGGAGAAAAGATAATGTGAACAGATGCAATAAACAGCAAGATTTATAAAGAGCCATCATGCCAAGAAAGAATTAATTGCTTTTATACTAGGAAAGAATTCCAAATGGAGGGCTGAAGATACACATTAGCATTTAAGATTAAGCATTTGACTTAGTATCTCAAAAGATAATGAGTCATGGCTAGCAGCTAGGATATAAACCTAACATGAATGATACCCTAACTGCAATCTTTAGCAACCCTTCCCCTCCAAAAAGAAAAGATAATAAATTAACTCTAAAGAACTTCTGAATAAGAATTATTTGCATAAATTTGTAGATAATTGACTATATTCTTGAAACGTTGAACACGGTTCATAAACAAGGATGACATTGTCACCACCTTTGAACAGTTCACAGGAAATGAACTAGTGCAGTGCAGTTCAGGAAATAAGAAAAACTGGATGGTCCTTTACCTTGTAGTCACAATCCAAATTACAGATATTGGGGAAAGCTCACAAACTTTAGAGAAATCTGTTTGTTAGACCACGCTGATAAATTTTGAATCCCTGTTTAATGGGAATCCAATGCCACCAATGTAATGAGTCAATCAAACTGAATTAATATAGCCAGGTTTAATCTGAGCAAAGCACAACTGGATAACACTCAGGAAAGTATGAAGTGTATCACGTGGTAAATATTGCTAACAGGTCTTAAGTAGCCCATAGGTGTGATTTTGAGCAGACTCAAGGACAAACTGAATTTGGTGGGCTATTTCAGGGACAGAGTTTGAAGAAGGTTCCTCTAGGGGAGATGCTACTGAGGGTGCTAAGGGTGGGGTCTGAAATGGGGCTCAGGAGATTTCAAGAACACCCATTACTAGAAAATACCTTTAATTTTTCAGACACATGACTCAATTTTCAGTAGTATTTTTAAAGAAAGCCGCCTTACAGATGAACCTTTTAGAAAAAAAATATAAAAAACTCTAAACTGATTCTAATCATTTTATTTTTAAAAACTGCTTTTGCATGGTGAAATATAATTGTGTCTGGATGCATACACATAAATGGGCTGAATGGATCACAAAGAAGTTTGGTTTTTACTTTTTTTGAGGAACTGGTGTACAATTCTTTATAAAAATGACTGTCTCCTTGACATTCCACATATCTATAAAATGAGAGTAATCTCATGACTGCTTGACTTACTCACAAAACTTTATGAAGGCCTGAAACAAAGTACCATGTTAACATTAGTGACTATCACTATCCTGAGGAAAGCCAAGATTACTATACTAATGGTGCAGCTTATCATTTATAGAATAGGGGAGGCAGACAGAAAAAAGAAATGCTGAATGCTCAAATAAAAGAAATTCAGTTAACCATAGATTCAAAATAATAGTAGGACAAGGCCCACAATGGACTAGCAACAAGAAAATGGGGATGTTGCTCTATCCTGACACACATGGTATAATATGAAGAGATCCAAAGGGTTATGGCTCATGCTTCATTAATCACCATTTAATGTATTTGCTGCTCTTCCCATGATAAGCTAGCTATTTGTGAAAAACATCATTTCTTTGAAAATACATTCAGAAATTTAAGAGTCCACAATATTCATCCTTCAAGTAGGGATTTGTGTCACAAGATCAAAAGCACTCATAGGAAACTTTTTGAGCTTAAATGCATCAAATGTTCGTTGGTAAACTGGTATGTTGAGTGAGTAACTTTGATACTATTTAAAAAGTTCAGTTATCAATAAATATTTAGATTTTTAGTTAAAATCTCTATATCTGTAGTATTTTTATTTGCTGAAAAATTGACAATTTGCCAATTAAATGTTTGTTCTACTTTTAAAACTCCAATGGCTCACTCTGCTATTATAGGAAATAAAAAGTACCAGTTATACAAGAGTGTTAGGTTTATGATCGGGGTAACCAACTTCTTTCTGATTGGAACTGAAATCTTCTTTATAGGAGGAATCTCTGACATGGTATTGTATACTTTTCTAAGAGTTTATAGCCAGGAAGATCAAAGTCCTAGAGGGAAATCTACTAATTTTTTTGCTACATGGAAACAGTGTTTAACTGCCTTTTAAATACTCATGATTATACCCATGTTTAAAAATACAGGTGCCCTTTTTCAAAAGAGAAGCATCATAGTGTTAGACAATGCAGAGACTCATAACAGTCTAAGTGCCAGAAATAAGTTATGGTCGGGTACCTAGCCAAAAGTCGGACACAAGTAAAAGTCATTTCCAACACCCAGGGAACCATTTCTCTCATGAAATCGCTGTAGTTGTGGTTACCTATACAAGATCTGCACAAGGTTGGGTCTAGTAATATTTATTAAGGAATGATGAAGGGGCTTATGAGGACAAACCTCTCCCTAAGAAATTACTGACATCTAATGGTTATTGTAGAAAGAAGTGGTATGTTTTTTAATTATCAGGCACTGGAAATTGTCCTCCTGATTCATGCTCATGCAAAAAACCCTAATTAAATATTCTCTCTCTCTCTCTCTCTCTCTCTCTCTCTCTCTCTCTCTCTCTCTCTCTCTCACACACACACACACACACACACACATACACACAAACACACAAATATACATACAAGCACAAAGCAATGAAGAAGGAAGGTTTCAGAGTAAGAAGGAGGAAGAATGAAAGAGAAAAATTGAGTAAAAAGGAAGAAACCTCACTCTGCAAACATATAAAATTGTTCAAGAATGAAAACCAAATAATATTATACAGGTAGTTCAGTTTTTAGCCTGTATTTGGAAATACTTGGTATTTCCAAAACAAAAAGTAGAAATACAAAAGAAAGCAGAACTGTAAAGTGAAACCTCTTTTTGTAGTCTGACATTGGCATAAAGTAACTTTACATTGAGCTTGGTGATGCACACCTATAATTCTAGAACTCAAAAGGATGACCCATGAGTATAAAAATTTTATGGGCCAGTCTACATAGCAAAAACATGTCTGAGAGACACAGGGAGTGGAGGAGAAGAAGAGGAAGAGGGCAGGACAGAGAAAATGAATAAAACTGTTGTGAGCAATTGTGCATTAATTAAGGTTCAAGAAAAGAAACAAAATAGTACTATAACCATTTACATAGAGATGGTATTTATAAGGAATTGGACATTTTCAGAATCATCAAAAGGACTGGAAGAATTATTCAGGATGTTACACCTACAGTTGTTCAGCTAGGATCACATGGTTTGTGATAATGATTATAATCATTAAGGCCCTAGACCTGCAAGTTGGTGACCAGAGAATAGAACATGGCTCTTAATGATGAAAATACACTTAACCTTAGATCCAGCCTTTCTAGTGACCTGTGACAATAAGGAGTTCACCTCTTTTGTCATCCCCATCTCTCTAACTTAAAATAAATAATATCATCATACAAGCTAAAAAGAACCCCAACTTTTATATGTTTTGATTGGGATAAAAAGTAAATAAAGTGAATTCTAAGTATAAAAATTATTTTTAACTCAATATATTGTGCAGAAATCATCTTTGCATGCTATAAGTAAATCTAAGTTTTTCAAAGATTAACATATATGAGAGAAAATGTTTTCTTTTATTGAATACTTATCCTAAGAATATGAGACATATGTAAAAAGTTAGACATCAGCAGAAAAGAATTACTAGTATTCATTGTAGATGAAATCAGCAATGTCTTTAAATAGAAAGTTTTGTGAATGTAGGACATAAGATGAAAATGGACTGTGTTGTATGAGGCACAAATAACATAATTTTCCTCATTAGCATTCCAATTATTTCAGTAATATAGATGAAAAGATTTCTGTGAAGAAGACTGAGTGGAGATTTATAGGTCTCCCTGGGTCAAAGACACTTTGCACTTCAGCTAGGCCTACATCATTTTCCCAAACTAAGTGAGCATTTCAACACTACATGATCTTGCAAATAAATCCTTCATTACAGAATGAATTCTCCTCTTCAATTTGGATTGCCAGAATGTGAAAAACACACCAAAATATGCAGGAAGCTTTAATAAAGCAGTGCCCCAAATTAAGACTTTAAATAAATGAAGAATAGAAGAGTGGCCTCACTAGGAATATAGGCAAGGTAAATTCTATCACAGACATTGGAGAGAAAGAAACCATTAAATCAAACCTATTGATTATTATGGGGAAACACTAGAGAATCTCAGAGCTATTGTTCTGTGAGCCTAAGAAGACTTTGCTTCTCTATGGAAAACCACAATAGGCTAGAAGTGGGTGTGTCAATGAGCTCTAGATTTTTCTGAGGGATTCCTTGAGTTGACAGAAAACAATCAACTCTCAGAAGCCAAAAAAGAAACTGCCTCCAAGGAGACAATAACTCTAACTGTGCAAAATGGACAGAATGAGAACATACTTACTACAGGTCATCTTTTTGGCCCATTGGCAGACCTCTCTAAATAAATATTCATGGAAACCATGGCAAATAGAGAATTGAGTGTTGGCAAAAGTTCTGGATCTCCCATTAACCCAGAGCTTTGATCTTACCTTTACATAAGTCAACCATATTCTATATTTTAGGCCTTAATATGCAGTAGATGTTCTGGTCAGATGATGAGGTCAGAAAGGGACTTGGTCCATCAGCCATCATTCCTGAAATAAACATATTTCTTCCAAATGTGAAATCTCTATCACTCTTGAGGACTTTATCAGATAATTACTGGAAATTATTATGAAATAGGAATAATTATGAGGAAAAATATACAAGCAGTTTTTTATCTAGATAAATGGTATCTGGATAGTTACTTTTGAACAATTTGTATTGGATAATGATTTAGAATTGATTTTAAAGCCTGCAGCTTATGCAAATAGAAAAAGATAATACAGTAAAGAGTATTTAGACACAAATAAAAGTTTTAACATTTACCATATTTTAATTCCTTTTTCTTTGTCAAAGTTTTCAACTTTTCTGACTCCAAATCCCCCTGCACTATTGTCTAACACCATTCCTGGGGAGATAGGAACAAATATCTGCTTTGCAATAGTAAACAATGACAAACTGAAGTAAATATATGACCAAAGTCCAGCATGGTAAGCAATAATTTTACTAGGGCTACTTACTGGAAAGTGAGTGAAAGATTGCTTATAGGGGTATAAACAATTTAAAAATAGTTAATTTGCTGAAAGCACACTCTAATCTTGGTAAATACTCATGAAAGCTAGAACTCTGGAGCTCTATGCATGACTTGCAAGCAGTTGAACAAGTTGGAGACTCTCCTAACTCAATCAGTTTTTATTCTTTATTAACTTTGGGTAATGTGTAGTGGTACAGATGTGGGGAGTAGGGCTTGTGTATCCGGTAAGTTTCAAAGACTTTTTAAAACTTGTGAGACTCAGGGAGCATCTCAATAGTATTTACTAAAGTTTCATGAAATAACATTTAGGATGAAATGACTTCATTTAAGAAATTGCTGCACAACAGATATACATACATCTTTCTCAAAATAAGATTAAAGTAATAGATATAACCATAAGATTATTGTGAGAGCAATAACAATAATAACGAACTTTACATTTTCTGAGTTGCTTTTTATTGTTCTTTTACTCCTTGTTCTCAGACAATGTGAGATATCAGATATAAAAGGGAATGTTTCCATTATAAGTTCTATCATTTAAAATATTATTATATACTAATTTTACAATTATAGACTTACTAGAAAGAAGAACAGGGAATTTTCAAATATTTTGTATCCATTATAAAATCCCATAACTTATTCTGACTTCCTCTGTTTTCCTTAGTCTTCCTTTTATGTTGTTTGTCTTTTAAAATAAATAAACATAATTTGAGATTAGAGTTAATAAATAAAGAAATCTCTAAAATATTTTTAGTACATGCAGAAGTAGCAGAATGAGAGATCTTGTTCCCAAGCAAATTATTCTTGAGGAAAGCATATATCTGGCAGGTTGTATTGCTTTATGAACAATGTTGACATACACATTTCTAGACAAGCTTTCTAATCGTCCTCTAATAACAGAAACATCCTTTCAAGTCCAAATAAAATGGGTTATTTAAACAACACCAAAGGCACAAAAAAATCGATTTCAGAAGTTTTGAATCCAATGAAATATTCTATTTTTGTACTTAAATGTCACAAATAAAGCATTCTAATAAAGGCCATTTCTACTCTACAGTCAATTCATTTCAGTATGTTAATTTTATTAACAAGTTAAACTTGATAGAAAGCTTTTCTCAAGTGTGTTATTAGTGATGCTTACATATTGAGTGACTTGCTCATGAATATTTGTTTGAGGTATACTAGTCCACAGATTCCACTGAACATCTGTGTAGTTTTGACTTAATAACAATGCCTCCATTTTGCTGAGACCATTTTTGGGAAACCTTTCTGAAAGGTCCTCATTTGGCCACTTTCATAGTTAATATGGCCTCAATATTGAATGTGCCCACTACTAATACTGGTCAGGGGTTGAAATATTCAAATCATTTAAGCATGTTATAGCTAAGGATTAACAAAATCCCCCATCTATGCTCCAGAGCAATTAAAATATGCAGTTATGGGCAGAGCTGAGAAATGGGAATGCACCTGAAATTTTATCAAGACTCACTAAGCTATCAAAGGTAATCCTAATCAAAACATATTTCTGTGTTTACTCCCTTGGTTTTTCCAATGAAGCAAATTTGCTTCATTTGTCTGCTTTATGTAAAAGTGTGCCGGACTTCTCCAGACCTTTATATCTCCTTTTGGGTAGACAATGTCCTCAAACTGTGAGTTGTATAGCCCTTAACCTATAGAGCTATTAAACCTGTTATCAGAAATTAAGGAAATGGAAAATGTTGAAGCCTGACTTCCTTTATTTTATATAGAGCTCAGGTAGTAACTTTGGTACTATTGGAACAAGAATCTCATAGACTTGTATGTCCAAACTCTTATGGGGGTTGGGGGGGTGAGTCATTTGTTAGTACCAGCTGCCCACCCATGAAATAACCACTCAGAAGCTATATTAATTAAATCATTGCTTGGCCATTTAACTCTAGCTTCTTATTGCCTAACTCTTACATCTTAATTTAACCCATCTCCATTAATCTGTGCATCACCACAGGTTTGTGACCTACCAGCAAAGTTTCAGCACGTCTATCTCTGACGGTGGATCTCTCTGACTCCACCTTTTTTCCTCCCTACATATAGCCAACCTTTCCCTGCCTTGGTCTGTTCTTCCCTGCCATAGGCTCAAAGCAGTTTGTTATTCATTAACCAAAAAAAGAAACACACAGACAGAAGGACCTCCCACACCAAACTCTTATATTGACTCCTATCACATGCTGGTAATGAAGATAATGTCACCTCTATTGCACTCATGTTATATGGTATTCTGACAAAAAAAATCTATTTTTAACATCCTAATCAAATAGTAGATGAGTTGATATTGCAGGTGTTTACTTGGTGAAAGGAGAACTAAACCAGTATTCTCTAATGTCTCTAAACTCTGTCATAGAAAACGTTGCTGTAACATTTCACAAGAAATTTATATTTATTTAAAGGGATTTTAATGAAAATTCAGAGACAAGAAAATGGAATTAAATGGACAAATGTTATTCATACAGAAAATCACAAACAATATGCTGTGAGGAAAATTGACAACTCCTGAATTTTAAGTAATTTTATTAAGAAAGAAGCATTTATCTTAGATGACTTGGAGTAAAGTAGAGGATACAATTTAGCTTTCTTTTTGTTGCCAGGTATATGTATGGATGCATCTCAACAGATGCACCATAAGAGAATAGAGTAAGCCCATGGGTACTTTCTATAATGAACTTATAATTCTTTAATTAATTCACTTAGCACAAAATCTGCATGGCTCATCCATGCTCTTGAATTTTGCAGAATTCTCTTCTATTTTGACTGCACAATATTCTACTGTATTCATATAATTCAAAATCATTCTCTATATCTAATCAACTGCCAACACACTTTAAAGTGGACCATGTTTAATTCCATTCATTTGCATGAAAAATTTAAGATGTCATTTTTTTTTACCAATGAGTAGTAATTAATGTGTACATGTGCCACATTTTCTTAATCCTTTCTTCAGTTGGGGGGCATCTAGCTTGTTTCCAGGTTCTGGCTATTACAAATAACAATGCTATGAACATAGATGAACAAACGCTTTTGTAGTATGATTGAGCAACTTTTGGGTATATTCCCAAAAGTAGTATTGCTGGATCATGAGGTAAGTTGATTCCCAGTTTCCTGAGAAACCAGCATACTGATTTCTAAAGTGGTTGTACAAGTTTGCATTCCCACCAACAATGGATGAGTGTTCACATTACTCTACATCTTCTCCAGCATAAGCTATCATTGGTGTTTTGATCTTAGCCATTCAGACAAGTATTAATTAATATTGAGGCTCTTAATCCATTTGGACTTGTATCTGGTGCATGGTATAGATATGGAACTCTTTTCATTCTTCTACATGTAGACATCCAGTTAAGCCAGCACCATTTGCTGAAGATACTTTCTTTTTTCCATTGTAAAATTTTAGCTTCTTTGTCAAAAATTAGGTGCTCATTGGTGTGTGGATTAATATCTGGGTCTTTAATTTGATTCCATTGTTCAATGTGTCCGTTTTTAATGCCCAAACCAAGCTGCTTTCATTACTGTAGCTCTGTAGTAGAGCTTGATGTCAGGGATGGTGATGCATAGAGAAGTTCCTTTATTGTACAGGTTTGTTTTGGCTATCCTGGGTTTTTGTTCTGTTTTGTTTTTTCCTATGAAGTTGATTATTGTTCCCTCAAGGTCTGTGAGGAATTCTGTTGGGATTTTAATGAGAATTGCCTGGAATCTAGAAATTGCTTCTTGTAGGATTGGTATGTTGATCCTTCCTATCCAAGAACATGGGAAATCTTTCCATTTTCTGGTATCTTCTTCAATTTCTTTCTTCAAAGACTTAGAGTTCTTGTCAAATAGGCCTTTCACTTCTTTGGTTACTGTTAGCCCAAGACATTTTATACTATTGGTATTTATTGTGAAAGGTGATGTCTCTCTGATTTTTTCTCATCTTATTTATCATTTGTATATAGGAGGGCTACTGACTTTCTTTTGAGTTGACCTTGTAGCCTGTCACATCACTGAAGGTGTTTATCAGCTGGTAGGAGTACTCTGATAGAGTTTTTTGGGATCACTTTTGTACACTATTATATCATCTACAAATAATGAAAGTTTGACTTCTTCCCCTCCAATCTGAATCCCAGTGATTTCCTTTTGTTTTCTTATTGCTTGCTAAAGGATTATGTTTAGTAGACATGGAGAGAGTGTACAGCCTTTTCTTGTTCCTGATTTTAGTAGAATTACTTTGAGTTTCTCTCTACTTAATTTGGTGTTAGATGTTGGCTTGCTGTATATTGCTTTAATTATAATTAGATATGTTCCTTGTATCCATGATCTCTCCAAGACATTCATCCTAAAAAGCTGTTGTATTTTGTCAAATGCTTTTTCAGTATCTAATGAAATGATATTTTTTTCTTTCAGTTTATTTATATGATTGATTATTTTGATAGATTTTCATATGTTGAACCAACCCTGCTGCTCTGGGATCAAGGTGACTTAATCATGGTGGATGATTGTTTTGGGTGTTCTTGCATTCAGTTTGCCAGTATTTTATTGAGTATTTATGCATTCATGTTCATGAGTGAGATTGGCCTGTAATTCTCTCTTTTGGTTGAGTCTTTGTGTGCTTTTGGTATCAGGGTAACTGTAGCCTCATAAAAAGGGTTTTGCTATGCCCCTTCTGTTTTATTATGTGGAACACATTGAGGAGTATTGGTATTAGCTCTTCTTGGAAGTTCTGATAGAATTCTGCACTAAAACAATCTTGACCTGGGCTTTTTTGGGGGGGAGGGGAGGTTTTTGATGACAACTTCTATTTCCTCGCAGCTTATAGGTCTATTTAAATTGCTTACCTTGTCTTTATTTAATTTTGGTATGTGATATCTATTTAAAAATTGTTTATTTTTTTAAATTCTATGTATTACCTTGGTGTTATGTTTTATTTTTCCTTTCTGATTTTGCCAACTTGGATGTTCTTTCTCCGCCTTTTGATAAATTTGGATAAAGGTTTGTCTATCATATTGATTTTCCCAAAGAACTAGCTCTTTGTTTTGTTGATTCTTTATATTGTTTCCTGTGTTTTTATTTTGTTGATTTCAACCCTTAATTTCATTATTTCCTCTCTTCTACTTTTCCTAGGTGAGTCTGCTTCTTTTTTCAGGAGCTTTCAGGTATGCTGTTAAGTCACTAATGTGAGCTTTCTCTGTTTTCTTTATGTGGGCACTTAGTGCTATAAACTGTTATCTTAGCACTGCTTTCATAATGTCTCATAGGTTTGGATATGTTGTGCCTTTACTTTTGTTGAATTCAAGGATTATTTCTTCCTTGACCCAGATGTGGTTCAGTAGTTGACTGTTCACCCAGATCCAAAAAGATGAATATGGTATGTACTCACTCATTAGTGGATACTAGATACAAACAATAGATATTTAGCCTATAATTCATGAGCCTCAAGTAGCTAAGTAATAAAGTTTATCCCCCCAAAAACATATGTATAGACCCACCTGGATATTGTAAACAGACAAGGTCACCTGAAAAAGTTGTGAGCATGAGGTTGGGGGGAGAAGAAAGCATAGAAGGAGAAGAGGAGGGAAAAAGGAGAGGGTTGAAGAGAACTTGAGGGAATGGGATAGTCAAGATGCAGGAAAAACAGAGATGAAAGCAATGGAAGAGATAACTTGATTTAGGGAGCCATTATACAGTTAGAAGAAACCTGGTTCTGAAGAAATTCACAGGATCCACAAGGATGACCCTGTAGAAGGAGCTATAGGCAGGCCTGCTTTTTGTCCCACTCAGCTCCTGCATGCTTAGCTTAGCCCTGGAAATAATAACATGGAAACTGTATTCTTTTAAACACTGCCTGGCCCATTAGTTCCAGCCTCTTATTGGCTAATTCTCAAATCTTGTTTTAACCCATATTTAGTAATCTGTGTAGCACCATAAGGAGGTGGCTTACCAGGGAAGATCTTAACCTGCGTCCATCTTGGAGAGGAGAGCTATGGTGTCTGCTTACTTCCTTTCTTCCCAGCATTCTGTTCAGTCTACTCTGCCTATCTAAATTCTGCCCTATCAGGCCAATCAGTTTTCTTCATTAATTAACCAATGAAACAACAGATAGACAGATGACCCTCCTCCATCATTTCCCCTTTTTCTGTTTAAACAAAAAAGAAGGCTTTAACTTTAACATAGTAAAATTACACATAACAAAACAGTTATCAAGCAAGAATTAGTCACAACACTTATATCTACTATATCTTTTATCATAACTAAGGAAAACTATAACTATCCATTCTTCAACTCCATCAAAGACTCCAGAAGGATATAATATTACCTAAGCAAACAAGAAATAAGCAACTTCCAAAACTCTAAAAATGACAGAGACATCTCGCTGTCTGGACAGTCATCCAAAGTTCTTTTGTACCATTGGGGCATCCATCTTCAGCCTTCAGGCCCATAGTATCCATCAGACTTTTCCATGAAGCAGGAAATTTCAAAGACAGTTCAGTCACTATCTGTTGCATCCTGCAGAATGTCTCGCAGACTCTTTCATGAGTCAGGAACCCCAAAGAATCATCTCACCTTTAGGCAAGTTCATCAGTCCTCTCTCTGCAGGTTCTTTGTGTCCAGTTTATGCATCAGTCCAGGCAAGAGCAGTTTCTTGCCCAAATGGCTACCAAATTCCGTAAGGATCCTCTTCGATGCCCATCTTCTTCTTGAAGTAGATTGGTGTTGCCAGGAACAGATGTGTCTCATTGTCATGAAAAGCCCCAAGTTATTAAAACATTAAATGCCATATTCTGTTGTCTTTGAAAGATATGAAGAATGCCTATCTGAAATAGATCTATGCATATCTAGAAAATCTAACTAACATGACTACAAGCTTGACTACTATTGATTATCTTTAACCTATATTTCTTAATTATACACTACATTTTAAAATGAACTACATAATCACAATACCTTAATCAAAAATACATATACATATAATAAAATTTACCTTAAAATCCATACCAATGGAAATTATTCATATCTATATCATATCCCCCTTTAAATGTAAAAAAACATTTATAAACAATATTTTGGAATATAGGCATAGTTATTTCTCTCCAAACTGCTTCCTACTGAATGGGGGAGCTGTTATTTAGGTCTTTCACAGTATAACCTGTCGCTAGGTTCATCTCAGTCGGCAGTTGAGCAAAGTAATTTTTGAGGGTGTTCACAGCAACCTTTCAGGAGGGCATGGTCTATTATACCATATTGGGATAGAAGCAATCCACAGGGTCTCATCTTTTGTGAAAACAAAAGAAAAAACTCTTTTCCAAAGCATGATATCCTTAGATCCAAATTCTGAAGTCAAGATGCCTTTAGAACACATATACAGGTTCAGTTTAGCAAACCACACAATGAAATATCTCTCTGTATTTAGCTCCTTCACAGTCAAAAAATTTAAAGGAAACATAATAAAATACATAATACAGACTCTCTGTGATTTTCCATTTTTACGTGGCTTATTTTTACTCAATCACTTTACTTTATTCTGTCTCTTTAAAGACTTTGCCCTTTTTCTTTTTAAGGCATTAACTTATTTTCTGTATTCTTTTTCTTCTCTCTCCCAAGCCTATGTACACTCATCCAAATTGTGACCTGTTTACAGGATTTTTATGTCTGAATCTGTAATTCTTTACTATCCAGGAGCATTTTTGATTTACACCTTTAAATCGCTAATTGCTTAAGAATCTAAGCTGTGACATTCCTAGGTCAAAAACTGGTGCTGCAGGCTTGCCAAGCCCAGTCCAACATTGCGGAGCCGGTTGTGACTGAATCAGTTGTGCATCTGACCTGCAGAGATGCGGGCTGTTCTAGATGTTGGTGCCACCTCTCTCCAATTTCAAAATGGAGGATGTACTATTTTGTGCTAGCTCTGGGGCCACCAGGTAGGAGCCACACTCAGCACTTTAACTCTGAGACTGAGCATGCAGCACAGAAACTATTTTCATCCAAGTTAAAGCCAAATCTAACACGCAGAGCACTGCACAGTCTGAAAACATCTCTCTGTATGGCAGCAGAAATCCACCATGCTCTCCCGCCTGCCTAAGTCTGATCCCAGAGTCTGCCCAGGCGGGGAGCACTTTCTTCTCCCTCCCAAGTGGGAACAGAAACATCCAGTCCCATAAAAGCTACTGAAATGCTTTAAAGCCAGAGTTTGCACTGGCAGCACAGCCCTAGGAAGCTTCCTTTTAAAATGACCATGGCTTTTTTTCTGCCGCTATTGCTGAAACAGGAAATCTCTCTACAGCACGTCTTAGCAAACAGCAAAAAGCTATGTTAAACTCTCTCTCCCTTTTTTTGTAAAAGTCCTCTAAGGTTTTACCTGGTGTTTGTTACCACATTGGTCACCACTCTGTAGAAGGAGCTGTGGGCAGGCCTGCTTTTTGTCCAACCCGGCTCCCACATGGCTAGCTTAATCCCAGAAGTAATAACATGGAAACTGTATTCTTTTAAACACTGCCCAGCCCATTAGTCCCAGCCTCTTATTGACTAATTCTCACATCTTGCTTTAACCCATATTTAGTAATCTGTGTAGCACCACGAGGTGGTGGTTTACCAGGGAAGATCTTAACCTGCGTCCATCTTGGAGAGGAGAGCTATGGTGTCTGTTCACTTCCCTTCTTCCCAGCATTCTGTTCGGCCTACTCCACCTACCTAAATTTTGATGTATCAGACCAAGCAGTTTTTTTTTAGTAATTAACGAATGAAACAACAGATAGACAGATGACCCTCCTCCATCATGACCCCACTTAAGACCCTAAGCAATTGAGGAGAATAGGCCTGATCTTGACTTGCCCTGTAGTCAGACTGATGATTATCTTAAATATCACCATATAATCTTCATCAAACAATGGATGGAAACAGAGGCAGAGACCCACATTGGAGCACTGGATTGAACTCCCAAGGTCCATTTGAAGAGTGGAAGAAATGGGAGTATGAGCATAAAGGTCAAGACCATGAAGGTTTCATCCACTGAAACAGTTTATCTGAGCTACTGGGAGAGCACCAATTCTAGCTGGACTGAGAAGGAACAAGCATAGGACCCAAACAAGTCCCTCTGAATGTGTTGACAGTTGTATGGCTGGGGCAGACTGAGGGGCCATTGGTAGTGGCACTGGGATTAATTTCTACTACATGTACTGGCGTTGTAGGATCCTATTCTCTTTGGATGTATATTTTGCTCAGATTAGATATAGCAGGGAGGGCCTTGGGCCTTCTACAAAGCAATGTGCCATAGCGTCTCTTAGGATTAGATGGGGGTAGGGTAGGAGAGTGTGTGGAGGGAAGGGGAGGAAGAGGTGGAGTAGCAATTTGGATTGTTTTTTTTAATCTAATAAATTTTAAAAAGTGGACCACGACAAATGATATTGTCACTATCTTCTCTAGATATTGATACTTTTGTATAAATACTCAGATTGTATCACCTGATAGCTTACTTTTAATTCATTAAGACCCACAATGATTTCCATAGCAGCAACAGGCACCAATAGTATAAATTGTTCCTTTTTTAATGTTTTTGTAGATACTTGTACCATGTATACGTAACATACATACATGCATAAACACATACCTATATTCATATGTACATGCAAAGATATTATATATCATCACATCATCTAAGAAATTATAACCATTCTTGTTTAAATTTGTACTTTTTGATGATAATTAATCTTTTCATGTGTTTGTTTTCCATGTAATTTATTTTCTATAAGGGAATGTCTATGGAACCATCTATCCCATTTTTGATTTGTTTAAGTATTTAGCTAAGGACTGGGATTGATGGAGCATGTGATCAAACTGATCAAACCGGACTCTCTGAATGTGGCTGACAATGAGGACTGACTGAGAAGCCAAGGACAATGACACTGGGTTTTGATTCTATTGCATGTACTGGCTTTGTGGGAGCCTAGTCTGTTTGGATGCTCACCTTCCTGGATGGACGGGGAAGGACCTTGGACTTCCCGCATGGCAGGGAATCCTAACTGGTCTTTGGACTAGAGAGGGAGAAGGAGGGGAAGTGGGGGAGGGTGAGGGACATGGGAAGAGGTGGAAATTTTTAATAAAAAAAAAAGAAAAAATATACAATAAGATGCCACATACTTTAACCTTCATGGAGTATTTAAATTAGCCAAACACATGTTTTTAAAAAGATAGAAATAACAAGAGTTAGGCCAGAGTAGAAGCAATGGTGGTGGGTTAAGTAATCAGGGGGTAAAGAATTTCACATAGTAAAGGGCGTTCTAGGGATCTATTATACTATATCATTTTAAATTCAAAAATTTATTAATTAGGAAGTCCTAATGTTCTCACCAAATGAAATATATAAAGATTGTTTTAATGATTAAGAGAATGAGATTCAGTATACATGTGTTGCTCCCAGGCCATGAAAATAAGACTGAGTACTGAGCAAACAGACTCAGGTAAGACCCTGTAAATTCTGTAAGCTAACTCACTTTCTAGAATTTATCTAAATAATTTTCAGTGCTAATTAGTAGCTTCTAATACCTGTAGATAACTGTAAGCAACTAGAATAAAATCAGAATGTGGCAGAGCTGTTAATGTTTAGGTTTAGAGTATGGTGCTGTGAGATTCATCTTAAAGATAAAGAAAAGAGAGGAGTTTCCCTACAAGGACAGATTTCTTTCAGAGGTCAGCTACAGTACATTCATTCAAAACTTGTTTATCAGACCTATTATCTCCCTTGAGAACTATGGTTTTAGCCATATTTATTTGATTAAGAAGCTAACGAATCACCCTGCAGTAACTGACCTCCAAGTTAGAACTGTTTGATAATTTAGCTCAGGAATTAGGGACTTGTAATTGCTTATGAATATAAATCATTCATGCAGCAAACTCAGTAGGAGCTTGAATAACAGTGTGTTTGAAACAAAACAGTTTAGACATGAAAAAATTCAAAATATTTTAATTAATAGAGTATGTAAACTCTTCATATTATCTAACGAAATTCTAAATCTTAATAGTTGCTTTGACTATTTTTCAATTGCTTTACCTATACTTCTTTCTGACATAAGAAAGCTTAAACGAGTCTTCAAACACTGCAAGCAACCTGCTCCAGTGCTGAGGGGACCAGAGAGGTAAATTAGAGGCTACATTGCCAGATGGTTGGAAGTGCCACTCTCTGAAAACTTCCTAAGGGGACAAAATTCAGTGCCCCCCAAATCCCTAAGCTTTTCTGGTCATCCAGCAGGGCATGTTCCTACTTCTGGGCTTTCTTTACCCCAAACTACTCTGCCCCCAATCCTGCCTTTTTGCCTGCAAGGTCCTTGAAACCCTGCACCACAGCCTTTTCCAGTGCTGAGGAAACCAGAGAGCCAGCAGGGAGTTTTCCTGTTGCTTGACTTTCTAACAACCCACCCTGCCCCCAAGCCTGCCTTTTCACCTGTGAGGTCCTTGGAAACCTGCAACACAGCCTTCTCCTGTGCTGAGGGTAACAAGAGCCAGTGGGGAGTGTTTCTGCTGCTGGGCTATCTTTCCCGCAAACCACTCTGCCCCCAAGCCGGCCTTTTTGCCTGTAAGGTCCTTGGAACACTGTAACAGAACCTACTCCAGCGCTGAGGGAACCTAAGAGAGGGCAGACCAAGAAAAACTCCCAAGTACTCAGACAGCTACAGCAAAGATTGGACAAAAAAGCCAAAACACTATTGGCCTCATTTGAAGAAAGAGATGGAGAATTCCTATGCAAGAATTCCTCCAACATCCTTAAAAACAACATGGTCCAAACACCAGAATCCAGCAGACACTCAACAGGAAGACTTAACCATCATAATTCAGAGGAAGTAGAAGAAAATGACTTCAAAAGTAACTTTATGAAAATGATGGAGACCTTTAAAGAGAAAGTAAAAAACTCCCTTAAAGAAATGGAATTGAAGATAAACAAAAAGTTAGAAGAAATTGACAAGTCCCTCAAAGATACCCAAGAAAACCAGAAAAAAGTTAAAACAAGTGAAGGAAACAGTTAAGATTTGAATACCAAAATGGAGGTAATAAAGAAAATACAAGCCAATGGAAGGCTGGATATGGAAAGTCTGGGTAAACAAAGAGGAACTATAGAGAAAAGTATAACTAACAGAATACAAGAGATAGAAGAAAGTGTCTCAGGCTCTGAAGATACTATAGAGGATATAGGCTCAGTGGTAAAAGAAAACATTAAATCAAACAAATTCTTAACACAAAACATTCAGGAAATCTGAGACACCATGAAAAGACCAAACCTAAGATTAATAGGGGTAGAAGAAGGAGAAGAACTCTAGTTCAAAGGCACAGAAAATATATTCAACAAAATTATAGAAGAAAACTTTCCCAACCTAAAGAAGAATATCCCTATAAAGGTACAAGAAGCTTACAGAACACCAAATAGGCTGGATTAAAAAAAAATCCCCTCACCATATAATAATCAAAATACAAAACATACAGAATAAAGAAAGAATATTAAGAGCTGCAAAGGAAAAAGGTCAAGTAATATATAAAATAACCTATCATAATTATACCTGACTTCTCAATAAAAACCATGAAAGGTCTTAGACAGATGTGCTGCAGACACTAAGAGAGCATGGATGTAAGCCCAGTCTACTATACCTAGTAAAGCTTTCTTTAACCATGGAGAAAACAAGATATTCCATGACAAAAACAGATTTAAATAATACTTATCCACAAGTCAAGTCTTACAGAAAGTACTAGAAGGAAAACCTCAACCCAAAGAAGCTAACAACTCCCACAATAACACAGACATCTGATAACCCTCCACTAACACAATCCAAAGAAGTGAAACACAAAAACAGTACCACCAAAAAATAACCAGAGTTACCAACCACTGGTCACTAATATTGCTTAATATCAATGGACTCAATTCACCTATTAAAGGCACAAATTAAAAGAATAAATAGGAAAACAAGATCCAGCATTCTGCTGTTTACAAGAAACACACCTCAACCTCAAAGACAGATACTACCTCAAAGTAAAGGGTTGGGGAAAGGTTTCCAATCAAATGGACCTAAGAAAAAAGTGGGTGTGGCTATCCTAATATGTAACATTATTGATTTCGATCTAAAATCTATCAGAAGAGATGGAACAATTCACCAAGATGAATTCTCAATGCTGAATATCTATGCCTCTAATATAACAAAAACCCACATATGTAAAAGAAACATTATAAAAACTTAAATTGAACATCAAACCATATCCCACACACTAATAGCAGGAGATTTCAACACTCCACTCTCACGAATGGACAGGTCAACCAGACAGAAACTTAACAGAGAAATAAGAGAACTAACAGATGCAATGAATCAAGTGGAATTAACAGACACCTATTCAACATTCCACCCAAACAGGAAAGAATACATACTTCTCAGCACCTCATGGAACCTTCTCTAAAATTGATCATATACGTGGTAACAAAGAAGGCATCCACAGATACGAGAAAAATTGGAGTAACCACCTGTGTCTTATTGAATCACCATGGAGTAAAGTTAGAATTTAACAACAATACTACCACCAGAAATCCTGCAATTGAATGGAAATTAAACAGTCATCTTTTGAAACACCCCTGGGTGAAGGAAGAAATAAAGGCAGAAATTAAGGTCTTCCTTGAATTCAACAAAAATGAAGGCACAACTTATCCAAACCTATGGGATACTATGAAAGCGGTGCTAAAAGTTCATAGCACTAAGTGCCCACATAAAGAAAATGGAGAAAGTTCACATTAGCGACTTAACAGCACACATTAAAGGTCCAAAAAAAAATCAGACTCACCCAGGAGAAGTAGAAGACTGAAAATAATCAAACTGAGGGCTAAAATCAACAAAATAGAAAAACAGAAAACAACACAAAAATCAACAAAGCAAAGAGTTGGTTCTTTGAGAAAATTCACAAGATTCAAAAACCTTTATCCAAACTAATCAAAAGGTAGTGAGAGAACACCCAAATCCAAAATGAAAAAGGAATTATAACAACAGATACTAAGGAAATTCAGAGAATCATTAGTTCTTACTACAGAAGCCTGTACCCCACAAAATTGAAAAATGTAAAAGAAATGAACAATTTTTTTAGATAGATACCATATACCAAAATTAAATCAAGACCAGGTGAACAATTTAAATAGACCAATAAGTTGTGAGAAAATAAAAGATGTATTCAAAAACTTTCCCTTTCCCCCCCCCCCAAAAAAGCCCAGGGCCAGATAGTTTTATTGCAGAATTCTACCAGAACTTCCAAGAAGAGCTAATACCTATACTCCTCAATGTGTTTCACAAAGTAGAAACAGAAGGGTCATTGCCAAACTCTTTATGAAGCTACAGTTACACTGATAACAAAATCACACAAAGACTCAACCAAGAGAGAGAATTACAGCCCAATATCACTCATGAACATCAATGCAAAAATTCTCAATAAAATACTGGCAAACTGAATTCAAGAACACATCAAAAAAAATCATTCACTATTATCAAGTAGGCTTCATCCCAGAGATGCAAGGCTGGTTCAACATATGAAAATGTATCTAAGTAATCCATCATATAAATAAACTGAAAGAAAAAAACATATGATCATTTCATTAGATGCTGAAATAGCATTTGACAAAATTCAACACCCCTTATGATAAAGGTATTAGAGAGTTTGGGATACAATGGTCATGTCTAAATATAATAAAAACAATATACAGCAAGCCGAGACCTAACAACAAATTAAAAGAAGAGAAACTCAAAGCAATTCCACTACAATCAGGAACAAGAAAAGGTTGTCCACTCTCTCCATATCTCTTCAACATAGACTTGAAGTTCTAGCAATAGCAATAAGGTAATGAAATGAGATCAAGGGGATTCAAATTGGAAAGAAAGATGTCAAACTTTCATTATTGGAAGATGATATGTTAGTGTACATAAGTGTCCCCAAAAGTTCTACCAGAGAACTCCTACAACTGATAAACACCTTCAGTTATGTGGCAGGAAACAAGATCAATTAAAAAAAATAAGTAGCCCTACTCTCCACAAAGATAAAAAAGCGAGAGGGAAATCAGTGAAACCACACTTTTCACAGTAGCCACAAATAGCTTAAAGTTTTCTGGGGTAGCACTAACCAAGGAAGTGAAAGACTTATTTGACAAGAACTTTAAGTGATTGAAGAAGACACCAGAAAATTTAAAAATCTCTTCTGCTCTTGGATAGGAAAGATCAAGGTACTAAAACTGAAAATCCTACCAAAGGCAATCTATAGATTTACTGCAGTACCCGTCAAAATTCCAACAAAATTCTTTACAGACCTTGAGAGAACAATAATCAACTTCATAGGAAAAAACAAAAAACCCAGGATAGCTAAAACATTCCTGTATAATAACGTAAATGCTGGAGGTATCACAATCCCTGACATCAAGCTGTATTACAAAGCTACAGTAATGAAAACAGCTTAGGTTTGTCATAAATTAGGGATATTGAACAATTAAATTGAATTGTAGACCTGGATATTAATCCACACATGTATGAACATCTGATTTTTGACAAAGAAGCTAAAATTATACAATGGAAAAAAGAAAACAACTTCAACAAATGGTGCTGGCATAAGTGGATTTCAACCTATAGAAGAATGGAAATAGATCCATATCTATCACTAAGCACAAAACTCAAGTCCAAATGGATTAAAAACCTTAATATAAATCTGACAACACTCAACCTGATAGTGAAGTATTTGGGAAGTAGCCTTCAATGCATGGGCACAGGAGACCATTTTAAGTATAACCCGAGTTGCACAGACAATAAGAGCAACAATGAATAAATGAACCTCCTGAAACTGAGACGTTTCTGTAAAGCAAAAGACACTTTTAACAAGACATAAAGGCAACCTACTGAATGGGAGAAGATCATCACCAAGCCCATATCAGACAAAGGCTTGATCTCCAAAGTATATAAACAATTTAAGATATTAGATTTAAAAATCTAAATAGCTGCCGGGCCGTGGTGGCGCACACCTTTAATCCCAGCACTCGGGAGGCAGAGGCAGGTGGATCTCTGAGAGTTCTGAGTTGAGGTCTACAAGAGCTAGTTCTGGGACAGGCACCTAAAGCTACAGAGAAACCCTGTCTCACAAAACCAAAAAAAAAAAAAAAAAGAAAGAAAGAAAAAAAAACCTAAATAGCCCAATTAAAAAAAATGGGTTATTGAACTAAACAGAGAATTCTCAACAGAAGAACTTCAAATAGTCAAAAAATACTTAAGGACATGTTCAACTTCCTTAGCTATCAGGGAAATGCAAATCAAAACAACTTTGGGATACCATCTTACACCTGAGAGAATGGCTAAAATCAAAAATACCCATGATAACTTATGCTGGAGAGGATGTGGAGTAATGGGAACACTCATCTATTGCTGGTGGAAATGCAAACTTGTGTAACCACTTTGAAAATCAGTGTAGCAGTTTCTCAGAAAACTGGGAATCAATCTACATCAGGGTCCAGCAATACCACTCTTGGGAATATACCCAAAAGATGTTCAATCAAACACAAAAGCATTTGTTCAGCTCTTTTAGTAGCAGCATTATTTGTAATAAACAGGAACTGGAAACAAGCTAATGCCCCTCAATGGAAAAAAGGATAAAGAACATGTGGCACATTTACACATTAGATTACTCATTGGTTAAAAAAAAATTACATCTTGAATATTGCATGCAAATGGATGGAATTTGAAAACACTATCCTGGGAGAGATAACCCAGACCCAAAAATATGAATATGCTATGTACTCACTCATTAGTGGATACTAGTCATAAACAAAGGACATTGAGCCTTTAGTTACTAATGTTCCTAGAGAAGCTAAGTAATAAGGTGAACCCAAAATCAATAACTATAGATCCACCTGGAAATTGGAAGCAGACAAGATTGCCTGACAGAATTTGGAAGCATGGCATTGGGGGATAGAAGGAATGGGAGAAGAAGAACAGGAAGGTAGAAGAGGAGGGCTGGGGAGAGCTTGAGGGAATGGGATAGTTGAGATGGAGAAAAGACAGATATGAGAGCAAGAAAAGAGATATCTTGACTGAGCGACCCATTTTTGGGGTTAGCAAGAAACCTGGCTCTAGAGAAATTCCCAGGAATCCACAAGGATGGCCCCAGATAAGACCCTAAGTAATAAAGAAGGTGCCTGAACTGAGACAGAGATTTTGATTTTCAGTTTACTAAGCATGCTTGGGTTTAGAGGAGAAAGCCACTCTCCAATTCCAATGCTAGCTATAGCCTTTAATTGGACTGGCACTATAAAAAAGACCATTGGCATTATATGTCTGTAGAGAACAGCAGAAACAAACATTTGGAAAGATTTAAGAAATTTTACCATGTTATAAATGTGATATATCAATAGACCAATTTACTCTTCTTCTTAAAACATTTTTTTTCTTAGTGATTTGTTCTTTTCCTTCAGATGCCTCATTTGTTCAGGAGTCTTCAGATTCCTTAGTTGGATACTCTTACTTTCCTACAAAAACAAAAACAAAACTCTTCTCCAACACCAACTTTGGGGAGACTTACTTTTGGCAAATTATATCTGATCAAATGAAAAGCCTTTGCTAATTTTATAGGTTAATTCAGTTAAAAGGCCATGGTGTTTAATGAAGTATCAACTCTTCTAATTAAGAGTTTTATATCTTGTACAAATTAAATCTTTATAAATTTTGAAGGTCTCCATAGATTTCTTCTGCTGTGGAAACAAAAGCAAAACCCCTTCCCCAGTGGAACACGTGTTCTGGTTTCCATTCTGAGGTCAGTACATCTTTAAGGTATGTTGACTGATTTAATTCTGTAGTTTTTTCTACTATCCAATGTTTCTCTGAAGCTGCTGTTCCTTTCTTCTTAGCATTTAGAAAATTAAAAATTAATAAAACATTATGAAATATACTTCCAGGGGTATTTTTAACCCCTTTCTGTTTACTTAACATAACCTTTAGAGCTTGTTTCGATCTTTGTATAACTCCCTTGCCTGTATGATTGTATGGTATATCTTTAGTATGCTTTATATTATAATAAACAAAAATCTGTTTTATTTTCTTAGAGACAATGCTGCAGAATTGTCTGGCTTTATTTGTACAGGTATATCCTTGATGGCTATAACTTCTTGCAAATATGTGATTACCAGGTCAGTCTTTTCTAAACTCAAGGAAGCTGCCCATTGAAAACCAGTATCAATGGTGTGGTGTGCATAATGTAGTTTTTCAAATTTTACAAACTGGAACACATCTGTCTGCCATATTTAATTCCTTTGAGAAAAATTTGGGTTACTTATTACAGGTAGTGGTGTTTGGTTGTATAAAGACAAGTAAGACGTTTCCTTATAATCTCCTTGGCTTATTGCATGTAATGAAAATGTCTTTTTTAAAAATCTTTGCTATTAACATTATGCTTTTTATGAAATTCTGAGGCCTTCAGTACATTTCCAATCAATAATTGATCATTTCTGGGTTACCTTGTGCTAGAAGATGTGGCAGACCCATATGGAAAAGAATGAGTGTTACATATTTGGGATGATGCCTTTTCCTGATTATATCTTGTACCTGAACAAATAATGAAGGCAATTCTGTATTATCTGGTATAAATTCAGTGGTTTCAATATGCAAAACAACTACTGCTGCATATTGCAAATAGATAACTATGTTCAGAGGTACCTTAAAATCCCTTAGTACCATGAGAATAGCATATAATTCTGACTTTTGGACAGAATCATAATGACTGAATTCCATTTTACTTAAACTTTCTCATTTGTAACCTGCCTTTTCTAATTTAATTGCATCAGTATAGAATGTAAGGGCTCCAGTTATTGGTGTGTCTTGTACAATGCAAGGAAGAACTCAATTAGCTCTATTTTATGAGTAAAATTCTTTCCCTTTTGGAATAATTGTTAATCTCTCTCAAAAAATTACTACAAACTCTTTGCCAGGGTTGATTTTCTTCTCATAATTTGTTAATTTAATCATTAATAAAAGGCACTAAAATTTCTGCTGGGTCTATTCCTGCTAATTGACAAGATCACAATTTTCCTTTTATTATTAACTCAGAGACCTTTTACACATAAGTTTTTAATTTTTACTTGATTTATGTGGTAAAATGATGCATTCTAAGATAACATCTTCCTCTGTATTAAAATTCTTGCAGGGGAATATTTGGAGGGTAATATGACCAGAATGCAGTTAAGATTCAGATCACATGTAACTCCTGTAATATTTCTTCATTCAAAGTCAACTCTGCAGTGTCAGTTGATAATTCCTTGGGACTATTTCTGTTGGCAAAGGTTGCTTGTTTCCAGCTGCCCAGACCCAAAATAATCACACAGAAACTATATTATTTGTAGTATAGTTTGGCCAATAGTGTAAATGTATTTCTAGCTAGTTCTTACATCTAAAATTAACCCATTTTTTATTATTCTGTGTATTATCATGAGGCACGTGGTTTATCACGTTTCTGGCTGGCAGCTTGAGCCTGTCTTCTCCAACAGCTACATGGCATTTCCATGACACTGCCTACTCCCTCCTCCTCTATCTGCTTGTAATTCCCACCTTGCTCTATTCTGCTGAAACACTGGCTGAAACAGCTTCTTTATTAACTAACAGCAATAAAACGTATTCACAGCATACAAAAGGGAATCCCACATCATTTTTGCAATTCGTATTGCAATTCATCATATTGCAAATCAATACTGACGAATATAATCTCACCTTAAATTGACTTTTTGAATACAATGTTGTAGTTCAAAGACAGTTGATATACAAAATGATACAAGGCAGCAACCTTTACAAAATGATGGTGACCCCAATTCCTGGCTGGGTTTGGAAACCATCTTGCTCTATTCATTATTGATTAGGTCTAGAGAAAGAGTCAGTGGAAGAATCAAGATTATGAGCAAAAAATTGGCAAGAAATTCAAGACAGAGACTTCTACCAACAAATATGGATGGATTCGTGTGTGTGTGTGTGTGTGTGTGTGTGTGTGTGTGTGTACTTGAGCCACAACATATGTATGGAGAGCAAAATCTTTGGAGAGTTTGTTTTTTTTTCCTACCTTTATGTTGGATTCTGTGGATTAAACTCAGGTAGGTTGCTTGGCAGCAAATGTCTTTTTCTGCTAAGCCATCTTGCTGGCCCTTGGTGAATGGATTTTTTTCATTAAGAACCAGTTAGGTCATACTAATAACTCTGTCCAAAATGTACCCTCGATATTTAAAAAATCAAAGAAAAGACCCCAGGTTGTAAGATGATGTTTAATATTCTCACCATTGTGGAATTCTACTAATGCACATACACAGGCATACACACAAAAAAAAATATTAAATGAAGTTACTCTATTATGGGACAACTTTGCCCCTACTACACATTATCGACTAACAAAAAGTCCAGAACCAGGAATGTATTATTTCTTTTGTAGTTGTTAGACATTGAGGAGCATAGATATTGCCAATATACTTGATCCTGCACAAACTCAAACAGTAAGACCCTGTTGCAGAAGGCCTGGCATACTTGAGTCATATAGTATAAAAAGATCAAGCTGGTACTGATCTGGAATTTTCTACATACTGTGTTGATTTTAGAGTCCTAAAAGGTACTGTGAAACCTCCTGAAAGATAAAAATAATCATCAGTCGTACATAGTTATAAACCTTGCAAGTAATAAGAATAACTGGGTTTATAAGACATGCCTACTGTTGTAATAGTAGTAAAATAAAATGAAAGAAACAAACTTCTTACTGATTTATCCACAATATGAAGATACCAATTGTCACTATTATTATTAAGCCTAGAACCTATGACTGGAGAGCATACCAGCTTTAAGGGAGAATCTCTGACTGTTATTTTGCTAAATTAATGTAATATTAGGCCATGTCCTGAAGACTTATAGTTATATTGTTAGATTATATAGAGTATGACTTTTGAGGCTCAATGCTAGCCAAAAAGGTTGCAATACTTTCATTGCATGTAAAATGAGAATGACAGACATGACCTCGTGGGATGATTGCAAAGACTAAATGATCAAATATTTATAAGTATCTGGACTTTTCTTGGTAAATTCATGAACAATATAAGCTTTTTATTGTAACAAAATCCAAAGTTTTGGAAATACAAATAAGTTTGTGTGAGAAATTAACATGAAAAATACCAAAAGTTACATGTTCCCCCGCCATAGCGGGTTAGTGTTGGAGTCAAAAGACTGGAGGTCACAATCTTCCAAGTTCCTGGAACATCCACATCCATGCTTCCAACTGGGCATACATAGATCATCCTGATCTTCAACTCTCCAAGGAAATATTGGGAACAGTTGATCAGAAAATGTGATTAAATTAAGATCCTGTCCAGTACTGCCATATGCTTGTTTACAGAATAGTTTAATTAAAGTTTCTGACATGAAGAGCTATCTCTGCTCATCTATTCAGAACAGCTTAAGGGTAGAAGAAAAACCTGAAACAGACTTTCAATTTGTAGCTACACATTGTAAAGTTAAGCCAGAAGAGTAAAAAGAAATCTACTCTATATAATATTTTTTATATATTCATTCATTACAGAATAAATGGAAGACTCAAATGGAATAATTCTAAAACAAACCAGTTCAAGGAAAATGTGGTAGTTTCAAAATGTTCAATGGAGTTTATTGTCCAAAATTTTAATGACCCTTTCTAAATTAATGATTCATTCTAAAAAGCTACAAAATAGTCAAACTAAAACAATTAGTAAACCCTAGTAGTAAGTAAAGTACTTACTACTGATATTATACACAGATGTTTCTACAAATTATAAAATTAATTTTAATAGCAAAGATGACAACAATCTACCAAGTTATCTGCCTGGGATTCAGATGCTGTAGTCAGTTTTTATATCTGTACAGGGTAATGGATGCTATCTATTAGAGAGAAATGTCTGTGAGCCATTCTAGCTGTCTGAAACAAGCTGAAAGGAGCATGGATATGAATCCTAAACAGTACTTCTTCAGCCTGAAAGAATCCCCTCATGTCAGAGTTTCTGATTCTCTTCCTACAGCCACATAACTATTTAAGCAGACGGTAATCTGCCAGGTTCATTTGTCAGCTGGCCAGAGCAGGGCTTGCTGATCACCCTAGAGAGAGGCATCTGCTCTTATTCTGCACAGGCTGAAGAGCAAGGGGCAGCCTCATGTTGTGTGCCAGGAAGCAGTGTCTCCTCCCTACATGAATCTTACCCAGCCTCCACAAACCTGGGTCAGGATGTTGAATACCATCCATTATATGAATAATCACACAACTCTCCAAATTCCTAGGGAGATAAAGTGAGGAATGCTTAATTGCACTGCAAAATTGTTTTTGCAAGACCAGATGTAGCCTCTAACATTCTGGTGACTTTGGGGAATAATGGGAATAGAAGAGGAGAGAAGAAAAAGAATTAAAGAGGGGAAGTGGCTCAGAGAATGAAGGAACAATGATGCAAACAAGCCCTTCTGGAATCCTGCCTCACCTTTCTTTCATCTGCCTCTAATAAGTGTGTCTGAAGAACAGAAAATACAGCCTCTGTAAAGGCACATGATTGTCATTTTGGGTAGAGATGTTCTTTACCAGGATTTAGGCCCAGAATAAAGAAAACATTTTATTTCATAAAGCTTTGCTGAGGTATAATGGACAGTCTTAAGTACACAAGTTGATGATTTCTACATGTGCAGTAAATCATGAAGTTATCACCACAAGAAAGATAGGAACTTACCCATGATGCCTGGTGTCTTCTGATCTCAGTCTAATCATTCCTCTCTTCCTGTTATTTTATCATGCAAACATAATCTGACTCATTTTAAGATATTGATTTTTATTTTAGATAACTTTATTAGGTCTTTTAATATGTATGGGTGTTTTGCCTGTGTGTATGTCTGCTCACCATGTATTGCAGTGCCTATGGATGCCAGAAAGTGTGTCAGAACTGGAATTACAGATAGTTTATATAAAGTGGTGATATATAAGATTAGATCACTCATGTGAACCTTTATCTCTACCATAGTTTACAGAAATACACAAAACAATTGCAACATTACAGAAATCAATTAGTGGAATGATTCTCTGAACATGTTCCATTACTAAGCAATGAAAGACTGTGATTTTTTTTTTAATTTCTAGACAGGGTTTCTCCGTAGCTTTTTTGTTGTAATAGCTGCAGCAGGGCTGTGTCCCCAGCACCCCGGCTGCCTGCTAGCTTATGCCCGAAATAACAACACACAAACTGTATTCATTTAAACACTGCTTGGCCCATTATATCTAGCCTTCTCGGCTAACTCTTGCACCTGGACTAGCCCATTTCCAATCATGTGTGTAGCACCCCAAGGTGTGCTTACCGGGAAGATTCTAGCCTACGTCCATCCTGGGTCGGAGCTGAATTGCGTGTGTCTGCCCGGAAGAGGGGAGCATAGCATCTCTGCTCCAGAGAACAGAGCTGTTGAGTCTGAGCTCACTTCCTCTTCCTCCCAGCATTCTGTTCTGTTTACTCCTCCCACCTATGTTTTAACCTATGAAGCCAAGCAGTTTCTTTATTACTTAACCAATGACCTTCCTCCATCACTTTTTTGCTTCTGGTCCAGGAATTAGTTCTTGTATACCAGGTTGGCCTCGAACTCACAGAGATCCGCCTGCCTCTGCCTCCCGAGTGCTGGGATTAAAGGCATGTGCCACCTCCGCCCGGCTAAGACTGTGATTCTTGAGTCAATTTCTTACATATGGACTCTCTATCTTTAAATAATTTTATTCTAACATTCATCTGCTATAGAGGTTGAAGAGTCCATCAGTTGGTTAACTAATAGCAAATGGTCAGCCCTGAAAACAAATAACATTATATAGACTTAGCAGGTTATATATATTTAGAAATGCATGCACATACACACACACACAAAAGTTAATGAAACAGAGGTCATGAATTTGAAAGAGAGCAAGGAAGAGTATATAGGAGAATTGGAAGGATAGAAAGGAAAGAAGGACATCATGGAACTATACTATAATCCTAATAATAAAAGAATTAAAATAAATAAAGTGGATTTACTTAAAAATCAAACAATAATCTTAATTTTTTTCAACTTGATGAACACTGAGGGAACAAACTTCTGGGGATATCTTGTGAGGGTGACTCCAAATAGGTTTAATTGAGGTGCTACGACCAACCTTGAAAATGTATGACAGTGTCCCCTGGATTGGGTCTAGACCTAAATGAGAATCAGAATAGGAGCTGAGCACCAGCAGTCACATTTCTTTCTACCTAACTGCAGATGCAATGTGACCCCGTGTTCCTTCTGCTATCCTTCCCTGCCATGATGGAATGCATCCTCAAACTATTAGTCAAAATACAACGGTGTGCAATAGATACCTTGAATCTAGTCACACATTTCAGAACCAGAACCTGACAGAAATATTATACCACACTTGGTTTGATGTTCTGATAAGGTAAACATAGTGTGTTACATATTTCAGACTCATCAAAGCTGTTATCACACAGATGGTCACTAATCAGAATAACAAAGCATGCTCTGGCAGGAAACGAATGATAGAATATATACCCTTGATGCCAACTACTTAGCAAAGTTACTTGAAAACAAATCAGAAAATTTGTAAGCATGGTGTCTGCTATTTTAAAATCAGATCTTCATCCCTTTGGATCTTATAAGCCTATTCCCTTAAGTGCACTTTAAATTTGAAGAGACTCCACCTTGAACATTGAAACTAAATGGGCTGATCATGAAAAAAATATGCAGGAGGAAACCATGTGTGAGAGATAGGTAGGCTCCACTAAAGAAAATTGGGGAATTGGGGATACTCTGGTTCCAGAGCTGGGTATCCTTAAACTGGTGCTGACACTGAAATATACTCATTGGATATGTACTACAACTGGGTGGAGTAGACAATTAGGCTTGTACCATGAAATCCTTACTAAAGGCTACTGGCTATCACTAATTTTACTGGTTTTCCAGTTCAACCCAACAAATTAGTCACCCCCTTCTGAACTGATTAGAACTTTATTGAATAGGGGTGCCCCAACTGTACTGAAGACTTGCTTTGCATCTGCTTGAGTAGCAGCCATGCAGTTCAGGGGACAACCTAACATTTAGTATTAATGAATTAAATATTTTCATTTTTCTCTTTTACGGAACAAAAGTCTTTTAGAAAAGACACTCTACCCACATAAAGAAATGCTATATGCAAATAAAGTAAGTGTAAGAAGAATCATGGAGACGGGAAGAGATGATTTATGTGAGTGAGGAAGGGTTTGTCATCATGGAAATGGGATCTTCAGTCTAGCCCTGGGCAAAAGTACATGAGAACATCAGGTTTCTTTTGTGAAATGACATGGTGTGGCAAGAAGACTTGTTTTTCACTTTCAGTTCTCATATTCAACAAAATGTGAGAAGCACAACAAATAAAGATAGGTTGATAGGACTGTTAAAATCCACAATGACCAGTAATACACCTGAGGCTCCTTTTACTCTTATACGGAATGCCCTAGAAACTCATGGTAAAATATAGTCAGACTAGAAAGCAAACTGGGGACCTGCTCAAAAAAGTTACAGGTGAGCACTCCCAAAGCTGAGCCAGGACTCAGCCACACACTGATAAATACAAGACATACCAAGAGCAAAACTGCTTCCAAATCAATGCCACACTCCAAACAGAAAATATTCTTTCTTTCTGCGGTGGGAGACTGAACTTATCTACCGGCAACCTTTCATCGCAGGTGCTTAGGCTGCAAGATCATTGGGCTGTTAAATACTCTATGATCTCAGCGAACAAAAAGCAACCACACGAGTCAGTGAAAACCAGAAGTGCCTGGGATGGGTCCCAGGGTCACACTCTCTGACACTCCTTGAAGACAGCAATGCTTAAATGTGTGAGGAACTTCCTCCACTTTTATTCCTTATTTTTAAAAAAGAAGAAAGAAAGAAGGGGGGAGGAAAAGAAAAAGAAAGCAAAGAAAAAACTACATTAACACTTAAGGATTATTTTTCTGGAGTGCAAAGAAAAACATTCTTAAAATATATAAAAAGAAGGGAAGCTACAGAGATGGCTCAGTAATAGACAATATTTGTTCTTGCAGAAGACCTGGATTCAGTTTCCATCACCTATGTGATGGCTCACAACCCTCCATAGTCAGGTGATTTGACTTTGTCTTTTGACCCCTGAGGACACCAGGCACACATATAATTTATACACATACATGAAGGACAAACACTTATACACATAAGAATAAGCCAAAAATATATAAATAAATATCTTTAAAAGGTGATCTCTGAATACCTAAACTGATCAAAGCAATGGTTCCCAATTTTTCACTCCCTAGAATCAACTAAAAGGTTTTAAAGACACAAATTACTGGACTCTACCCTCATCCCCAGCGTTTTACTTACAGTAGCACTGAATGGGGCTCAAGAATATCTGTATTGTTACTAGAGGCTGGGAGACTGCTTTGAGAATAATCTTTCTAAATAACTTCCTTTCTTTGTCTTGTGTAACCAGATTCTATCTATAATAACCAGCAAAAAATGTAACATTTATCAAAAGCAAATTATGTGTACACATAAAATGCTAAATTACTTACACATCTGAATAATTTCACTGATCCTATCACCTGATTTTTGAGGGGTGGTTTGCTGATATTAATATTTTACATGTGATAAAGATAAATTCTGAGAAGTCTAGCTAAGGATATTTCAGAAAATATAATCTGTGAAGCAAGTGAGGGCTTGACCTAGTAATGAATGAATGTTTCGGGATCTAAGAATCACAGCTAATCAATTGGAAGATGAATGACATAGCAGAAAATAGCAGTACATCTAGGAAATCCCTAAATTTTCACAGACATGGAACTTAAAACTATAAATAATAAACTCCCCAAAAGTCATAATTAAGATCAGATCATAGACCCTACAAAAGGCATAATCATCTCATCCTCCAGATATAAGATACACTCTCAAGGCTTATAGCCTAGAAGGTCGGATATTTAATGTTGTTATTGCAGTCATTGCTATTATTTCTCATTTTGATGTTATCATCAGAACGATCCATCCAGCTATCTGTTGAGGTCCCACTTCCTTGCAACTTCCTACGATCTTGGTCTGTTTTAATTTAGGTTGTTTGGGGTTTCTTTTTAATTTTTTGGTTCACATTCCATTTACTTCAAAGCCTTAATTTAAACATATGTGTGTATATATGCATTGTATTCATATGTGTATATGAATATATGATGCATACATTGTATGTATAATATATATATATATAATTTTAATGAAAACATGGGAAAGTTTCTTTCAATGTATTTTTCTATATTTTATGTGGTTTTATAATTTATGTATATATTTATACATATTGGGTTGTATGTAAATAGAAAAGTATGACTTTTCTATTTGTATATAATATGTGTAATAGAATTCATCTATTGCTAACCTGTCTAGCCCTTACTTCTGTAGTAAGGAGGTCATTTGTTTGGTTTCCAGCCACCTGGCTAATTTAGACCCAAAATAATCACACAGAAACTCTATTAATTAAATCACTGCTTGGTCCATTAACAGATTCCTAGTGCTACCTTGTCTTCCCAACTAATCCCTCTTTTTTCTTTTTCTTTTTTTAACTTCTGATGACCCAACAAGTTTCATGGGGACTGCCCAAAACAATAATGGGTGAAGAGATTCTACAGGACTATTGAGTATCTTCCCAGTGACTCTACTATCACAGCACCTTTCCATCTTTCAGCAGGCATTAATATCCTCTAGATATTCCATCTCATTCCAGTCAAAATATAGACGATGAATAAATCAAATGACAAAAAAATACTAAAGAGAATGAAGAGAAAAAGAAGCTCTTACTTACATTTAGAGGGAATTTAGACAAGAACAACTATAATGGAAATCAGTGTGGATGTTCCTCAAAAAATGAAAAGCAAAATTACCATACAAATCAGATACATCCCTCCCAGACTTGTACCTAGACAGCTATATCGTACCACGTAAGTACTTGTACATCCATATTTATTGCCATATTAGTCATATTAGCAATGAAATTTAACTAGTTTAAATGTCCATAAACAAATAAATTTGTAAGAACATGTAAAAAAATTATATACATGATGGAATTTTACTAATTTGCAATGAATATTTATGTAACTGGAAAGTATTAAATTAATTATAGTAACCCAGTTTCAAAATGACAATAAAATCACCTGTTCTGTCTCATATCTGCATCCTAACTTCTGATGTTTATATGTATGTTTAGAGAAAAAGAAAAGCATGAGAGTGGGTATAAATAGGAACTGGTACGAGATTATAAGTGTGAAAGGGTGTTAGAAAAGAAGGGGAACAAAAGATCATATGCGATATGAAAGCAGAAAGGCTGCTAAAAGTGGAAATGTACAACAGAGGGAGGGATAGGGCAGGAGAGAAACAATAGAAATAAATGTATTAAAGAAAAACACAATGAAACCTAATTCCTTATCATAATAAACATTTTGAAATGTGCTAAGACAATGGAGAAAGGACTGACTTTCCATGAGTGGTATGTAAAACTTGGTTGTATACCAAGAGAATGTGGTATTTATTCTCTCCTTACAAAAATCCACTCTAAATGTGTCAAAGACTTAACATAAAATCTGATACCATGTAATTATTGAGAGAAAAACAAAGAAATATTTTAGGGCTGTAGGAAAAGCAAATACTTTTTTAGACATAGTCTAATCATTAGGGTGCCAAATGTAGTCAGAAGCTTTTCTGTGTCCTACTCGGTGCTCATAGCCACTTAGAAGATAATCACTCAGAGGGTTAATAGTAAATATAATTGGCACATGCTTATTACTAACTATTTCTTCATATAAATTAACCTATTTCTTTTAATTGGTGGATTGCACCATGGCCAGGGTGTTACCTAATTGTCTACACATCTTGCTTCCGCAGTGGCTGCTGTATTCTCTCTCAACCCAACCTTCTTTCTATCTGTAACTCTGCTTGGATTTTCCACCTAGTTATATTCTGCCCTACCACAGGACAATGTAGCTTTATTCATCAATCAAAAGCAACACATATTCAGTGTGCAGAGGGAAATCCCATATCATTTACCTTTTTCAGTCTAAATAAAAAGGAAATTTTAAGCTTTAACACTGTAAAATTATATATAACAAAATAAGTATCAAGTATGAATTACAGCTATAATATTTAGTCTCTTTGCATTTGGTATAATTAAAGAAAATACTCTATCATTTATTCTATTTTAGTTTGTCTAAGGTTTAATGTATAATTTATCTTTTATCATAACTATGGAAAGCTATAATTATAGCTATCTATTCTTCACTCCCATCGAAGACCCCTAAGTAAATGGGAGATACATTGCAAGCAACTTTCAAAACTCTAGAAATGACAGTCATATTTGACTGCTTGGACAGTCACCCATAATTCCTCTGTAATATTCTGGCATCAATCTTTAGCTTACAAGCCTCAAGTATCTGGCAGACTTCTCAGTGAAGCTGGAAATTTGAAACTGACTTCCCTATATTGGCAGTTTGTCAGATTCCTCTGTGTCCTGTAGAATGTCTGGCAGACTTTTTCATAAAGCAGAAAACCTGAGGAACTGTCCTACCTTGCTTTGGCAAATTCAGTAGTCACTTTCCTTTAGGTCCTGCATATTTAGTTTATACAGCATTCAGTCAAGCATTCCTGGAAAGAGCATTCTCTTTCCCAAATGACTAACCTTGCTGTATTGAAAGCAAACTCCATAAGAAGCTTTTTCAATGCCTATCATCCTCTTGAAGCAAAGGATGCTGCCAGGAGAAGATATGTCTCATTGTTGAGAAAAGACTAGGTTCTTAAAACATTTTAAATGCCATATTCGATAGATCTTTGAAGTGTTTGAAAATTATCATCTGAATTATATCCCTACATATCTAGAAAAAAACAACTAACATGACTATAAGTTTGAGATTTTATATGACTATTAATTTGTATTTTAACTATATATTACATTTTTAAATGAGTTGCATAAACATACCTTAAACAAAACTAGAAATATGTATATGATATAACAAAATTGACCTTAAACTTGCATCAATATGCAAAAATCCTTTAACAAATAGAAACTTATATACAGTATAGGAAAATTAACTTTAAATTTGTATCATTATAACAAAATTCATGACAATGTAAAACATCTGAGATTAATAGTTGTCATTTTCTCCTATATTCCTGTATTCCCCTTAATAAAATAAACCCAAATAACCCACCAAATAGCCAAAGACCATACATACCCCAATCCACTCTTGGGAATATGGAGGTTATTTTCTCTAAACTGCTTCCTGCTGTCTGTAGACAAAGTGTCTTTAGGGTCCTTGAGAAAATTTGAGATTTGAGCCAATTCTGATTGGGGTATTTTGTGCTCACGGTCCATCTCAGCCAGTAGCCTTCAAGTTGTTGTGGATGTTGGATTACTTGGGCTGTTTTTCTCAACAGAGACCTTTCAGGGAGTCTTGATTACTCAAACCATATTAACTTGGATGGAATCCATAGTTTCTCATCTTCTGTGGAAACAAAAGCAAAATCGCTTCTCTCAAACAATGTTTCTTTTAAGTTCCATTTTATAGATATACTTTTGACTTTGATTTTAGAGTTAAGGCATTTTAAAAATATTTAAGTTGGTATGTTTTACAATATCTCTTTCAGTATCTTGTTTCTCAGCAGCTTCCCTTTGCTTTACAGCAATCAAAAAATTCAAAATCAATACAATATTATACAGGATCCAGACTCCCTATGTACATCCTATCTTTATGTGGATATTTTCTTTCATATTATTTTAATGTCTCTTTTTAAGACTTTTATTTATTTAAAAGTATTTGTTTTTCTTATAACTGCCTACACTTATTCTCTTTCACCCACCCCTATGCACATTTATAAACAAATTGTGACCCATTTAGAGGTTTCTTTTTTCTCTGAATCTGTCTTTATTATGTTTTTATATTCTTTTTCTGATCACTACTTTAAACTGTTATTTGGGCATGATGACTATCAAAGTTGTGACTTTGGCTGCTGACTCTTTGCCTCTACCCCATTCAGATTTCTAGGATGGCAGAGGTATCTAAGAGAGTCACTCTTACTCCCTCAAGTCTGGGGTCCATGCTGCCACCCCAGCATGCAGCTGGTCCACAACCCTTTTTGTCTATTTGTGCAAAAGTTAAATCTGCCATGCACTATACTGCATGACTTGCAGACACCTGTTTGTACTGTTATGGTAATCTGCCATGCTGTGCTCAAGTCCAAATGCCATAGTGTCTTTGTACCTCAGCCCACAAGAGAGACAAAACTGGGAAGCTGTTTTTGGCTTCAATATTGCTTATCTAGAATCCATTGTTTAAGCATTTTTAGGCCTTATGGAAATTTGAGAACCCCACATTGGGCATCAAATGTTGCTGGAAGTTTTCTGTTTTCTTGTCCTGAATTTGCTTATAAAATGATGCGGGATTCCCCTCTGTATGCTATAAATACTATTGGCTAATAAAAAAAAAACTGTTTGGGGCCTGTGCAGGGAATAGAGATAGGCAGGGAAAAAACTAAACTGAATGCTGGGAGAAAGGAGGCAGAGCCAGAGAGAAACCATATAGCCTTGCCAGAGACAGATATGTTGAAACTTTGCCAGTAAACCACTGCCACGAGGTGATACACAGATTAATAAATATGGGTTAAATTAAGGTGTAAGAGTAAGACAATAAGAAGCTAAAGCTAATGGGCCAAGCAGTGATTGAAATAATATAGTTTCTGTGTGATTTTTTTCAGGGCTAAGCAGTTGGGAACTAATTTGTGGCCCATCATCCAACAATAAAACAATTACTTACAGGCTTAATATTAATTAAAACTGTTTGATTGATGGCTCAGGATTATTATTGTCTAGCTCCTACATATAAATTAAACCAGTTCTATTAATCTATGTATTGTCATGTGGTCCATGGTTTACCAGTGATGTTTGGACATCTTTTTCCTCCAGCAGCTGCTCTCTCGATCCCTTCTTCTTTCTCCCTGTATTTCTTCTTGGATTCCCTTCCTAGTTATATTCTGCCCCATCATAGGCCAAACCAACTTTATTCATCAACCAATGAAAGTAATACATATTTGCTGAATGGACAAGGACATTCCACATCAATAGAGTGCAAAAAAATTAAACAAATGGGATTTAATCCTATCTTTAAAAATCTCAGAGGAGCTGAGTCATGCTGGTGATCCCAGTACTTGAGAGGCAGAGGCAGGTAGATCCTTGTGAGTTAGAGGCCAGCCTTGTAGTACACTCATCTCAGAGGAATGATACAATAGAGGAGAAGGAAAAATCTTATATAATGTAAAAATAGTGGAAGCTATACATTTGAAAGGTCAGGAGCAGTCAGAATACATGTGTGTGTGTGCATGTTATAAGCACATATACACTCTATAACAAGAGATACCACATTTTATATGTTCAAGTATCACTCATGGAAAGCCAGTCGTTTCTAAACTGTTCTTTATTTCAGCTTTTATTAGATTATAAAGAATTAGGTTTCATATATATAGTCATGAACAACTTAATATAAATTAATTTGATGATGTGGTGGTAAGTACCTTTACTCCCAGCACTCAGAAGGTAGGGGCAGGTGTATTTCTGTGACTTTTAGGCCAGTGTGGTCTACAGAGCAAGTTCCAGGACAGCCAGGGATATTAGATAGAAAAACCCTGTTTTAAAATAGATAAAGGAAGGAAGAAAGGAAGGAAGGGAGAGAGGGAGGGAGGGAGGGAGGGAGGGAGGGAGGGAGGGAGGGAGGGAGGGAGGGAGGAAGGAAAGAGAGAGAGAGAGAGAGAGAGAGAGAGAGAGAGAGAGAGAGAGAGAGAGAGAATATAAGCAGTAGATCTAACTGGTTATTCTTCAAAATAAGGCATATAATATCCAATTAACAAGTAAAAATACTTTACAACACTAATTAACAAGGAAATCAAAACTATGGTTAGACTGATTATTACCAAAATCAATAAGAGATAAGGATTTTTGTATCTTCAAGCCCATAGGTTGGTGCAGTCTTCAGTCTTCATCAGAGAAGTGTAGTGTAGTTTCATTTATATTTTAATAAATAAAGCTTGCCTGATAATCAGAGAGTAAAACAGGCCTACTTGTCAGACCTACAGACAAGGTTGTAGTAATACACACCTTTAATACCAGTAAACACACTAGTTGCAATAGAAACTGGAAGGAGTATGCCTTTAACCCCAGTGGTATACACCTTTAATCCCAGCCCTAGAGAAGATTATAAAGTGGGAGGAGAAAATCCTCAGTCAGTCTTATTCTGAGGTTAACCTTTCATCTTTACATGCCTTTTAGGATGGAACTCAGGTCACCAGACATAGCAGCCTTTCTATCTGCTAAACCATCTTACTGGCCGTGTTTCTAGATTCCTTGACTTCATCAAACGTGCCAATCCACTAACCCCAGCAGTGTTTACTACCTTCCTTCCTGTTCCACTCTTTTGTTTATCCAGCTGAAGACGTAAGCAGTCACTCCTTTAGAAGCACCATTTATTACCCTGTCCTCTATATGCTCCTTGTATTCTCCTCAACTATAAAATATCCAAACCTGATTAAACATGAATGGCCTACTTGAGCAGTTGAAAATTGTAATTTGTAAATATTCCAGTTGACCTCCTACTATAGGAACTAGCTGAGTTCATTTCCCACCCTCTAAAATTGAGGTAAGGCAGGAGTGGGCAAATTGTATATTGCTATTGAGCTCAGTCCTTTCCTGTGTCAATAATATTTCATTGGAGCACAACAATCATTCTATAACAAATTGTCTGTGTCTGCTTTTATGCCACAACAGTGGAGCTGAACAGTAGTGACAGAGTTATCTCCCCAAAGTTATAAAAATACTAATATACAGCTTTACATTTTTTTTTGGTTTTTTTTTTTCGAGACAGGGTTTCTCTGTGGCTTTGGAGCCTGTCCTGGAACTAGCTCTTGTAGACCAGTCTGGTCTCAAACTCACAGAGATCCGCCTGCCTCTGCCTCCCAAGTGCTGGGATTAAAGGCGTGCGCCACCACCGCCTGGCTAGCCTTACATTTTTGAATGTGGCTTTCTATATTATCATGCACACTGTTACTTGAGTTGTAATAGGCATGAAAGTGTGATGTATCTTGAAAGGTTTATTTAATAATGGTGAATTTTAGTGTTTGATTACAACTTTTTAATAATTATCTAGAATAAAAATTGGTAAATTATTCTAGTAATAATATGCCACAGCATAAACTGCTATGGACTGAGTTTTTGGGCCATTCCAAAATTCATATTCTGAAACCTCAACTTTCAAGGCCAACAAAGTCAATGAGGACAAGGGCAGTCATAAATGAATTTAGTATCTTCAAATAAAAACATAGCTCTAGAAAACTAACATGCCCATTCAATCAGATAATATAGTGTAATATAAAAACATATAGTTATTTATAAAAGATGCTCTCTTCAGACAATCAAACACTTGGTTAGATGACAGTCACATATAAGAAAGCAAACTCTCCCCCAGAAAAAGAACCTGTAGGTTACTTCATTTGTATAGTCCCAACTATCATTAATGTTAAAAATGCATTTCTATTGTTTATAAGCCACCCTGTCTGTGGAAGTTTTTTTGACTGCTGTGGTTTGAAAGGACTGAGACTAACTGAGGTGTATATTGCCACACTAATTGCAATTGACTTTATAATATACACACAAATATATTAATTATATTTGATATACATCCTATCAAGGTTTATATGCTTCCCAAACTATTATTAAAGAAGAGATGTTATAGATTTTAGTGGCTTATAAGAAGAGAACTGAGGCATAGAGATTAAGTGTCAACCAATATTTGTGTACTGAACTTAATACACTGGGGCTAGAACCAATGTCTTGGTTTCTTGCTCCCAATTTGCCAATGTTCTCTTGGGTCTGCTGTCTCTTCCAGGAAAATAACAACTGGCCCTCAAAGAATCACTGTCCTTGTCAACAATCTCTGACTTGTCAACACTTGCACAGCATGACTTTAGCCAGAGAGTCCTGACTCCTGAGCAGAGATCAGCCTAGTGACTCCAACATCCAGGGTTTGATTGACAAAGGTAAATGACACTGACATTTTATAAATGGCAGATACAAAATATCAAGGAAAGGGGGAAGGTGGAGAGAGAAGAGGAGAGAGGGAGTGGGAACTCAGAATGACATGCAGAAAGAAACGATGGGTTTAAAAAACAATCAGTTAATTAATTGAAAATATCAAGGAAAGGTATTATTACATCACCCAGATTTAAAACCAGCTTCAATTTTCATGATTAAAAGAAAAATGTCACTGCCTCCTCTGTCTGTGACTGTGACTGAAGATAAACTGTTTTGTCATTTGCCTAGCTCCAAGAGTTCTCATTGCACATTCTCACATATATTCTCTACCAAACTATGATGAACGCTGACCTTGTGCTCTGTTTGTGGGTCATCCAGCATGATTTCGGCTAGACTTCTAATGGCTTTGAAAATGAACAGTAGAACTGGGGTGACTTTTTAACAGATATAGATCTTGTACTGGTTGAAAAAAAATTATCAAGCATGACTTCTGTAAAAGGTCATTTAGCCACAGCTAAATTTGTTTTCAGAGCCAGCCAAATTCATGCACAATCACCAGATCTCCTACCTTCTAGAATAAAAATATGCATGGTTCTTTTCCTGTATATAGTAAACTGGAACTTACACAGTCAGAAATGTTTCACTGAATATTTTAGCATTCTGATCCAATCCAGCATCCATGCATGTCACATACATTTGAGATGCTCTAGAAAGTCAGTTTTTAGATAAATCAATGAGATGTTGTTTCTCAAGCCTCTTGTATTTCCATTTCGTCAAATGCGTAATCTGAGCCCAGCCCCCACAAAGCAGCCACAATACTCCTAGACTGTCTACCTTCAGTTTTACCTCCATAACCTGCTGCCTGAAGTCTGAATCCCTTCATTAGGAAATAGCTGCTCTATTACCTACATTGGAGGACTCCCCAGGCTTTTCTAAGTCATTTTTCTTGTGTGTTACTGAGGCAAATATAAAAGGAAGTAATATAGACTGAATGTAGAACCTGACATTAGAATCCATGTGTTGAAGCTAATCCTGAGTGATTGCCTTAGCAATGAGGACTTTGGGAAATAATTATATCATGTGGATAGAGTATTAAAAAATGGGAACAGAGCTATCAGACTAGAAGTGCCAAGGAGTTCCTCCTCCCTCCCACTACGTGATCTTAAAAAGAGACCAACTATGCATCAAGAACCAGACCTTCCCCAAACAATACATTTGTCACTCTCTGAAGTTACATTTCCAGACTCCATAAGCATAAATAAATCTCCAGGTACTTGATAAGCTACCCATTTGTAAAACTTTGCTAGAGAAACCTCAATAAACTACAAGTAAATATTCATTATTCTGAGAGAACCTCCTATTGTTAATTGCAATATTTGTGCAGTGGGCAAGCAGCACTAATTTTTCTTCTTTTGTCTGTGCCCTTTCATGCATTCAAATCTAATATTTTTATTTATAAACACAGAGAATATATCTTATTTAAATTTCATTTTTTGACACTAGTTAAGGCACTGATATTTAAGGTGTTTTCCACAGTAGTAGTTGAAAATAAATTTTGTTAGAATTCATAGGTCTGAAGTTTGTATTGTGGAGAGGCAGTCTTATGTAATTGAAGATAAATGTCACACATTATATGCTCAAAATGCAAAATTACACTATTCAGAATTTATCTGGATTGATCATCCTAGCAAAAAGTCCCGTTTATAATAATAATTTCATCCTAATTCAGAGACAATAACACTTACAAATAATTACACCATTGAGAGCTTTTCAGTACTTTATAAGGCATGGCCTGTTAAAATGCAGGTAGTGAAGAAAACATAGCTTGCCTTATGCTGCAGAACTTAGCTAGATTTTTATTCACCACTTATGGATATTCACAGTATAATAGTCAAGCAATTATAATTGTTACTCTCATAAGAAGCCTATGAAGACATAGGACTTATAAGGTTTAATATGAGATCAGGTCATAGACTCACTCCAAAGCCAGTTAGTAAATGCAAATGAGAACTGATATTGTTAGTGTATAAGAGTACTGCACTGAAAATCGCTCAGGTTATGAGACGTATTGCTCAGACATTTCCACTGTCCTTAAAAATGAATGATTTTCCAAGAATGGCACATACCAGTGCTAAGATTCAACAAAAGCCTGAGATATCAGATTCCCAGTACATATCCCATCAATGGGCATCTTACAAATGAACAGTACAATATACGATTCAGAATAAATGTTAATAACAATGTATAAGGCCCAAATGAGGATATGATAACTAGTCTGCCTCATATAAACGGCAGGCACACATTTATACATCCCATTAATTCATTTTTCTTCTGATTAAGATTCCAAATGCTCTAAGCATAGACACTTTTTAGTAAATAAAAAAGAAGAAAAGAAAGCATTTCAGCACACATATTCACATCTTTCCTAAGATACAGAAGAGCAGGTCTAGCCATTGTCATTACCGATCTGATAAGAAAGAATTCACTCTTGTGTAATTTAAAAGCAACATTCCCTTTTCTCAGTTTTAATGAATAGTAGTGATCAGAAGGCATGCTAAGAGGGAGACTTTTAAATAATCAGATGTTACTTGATACTTTAAGTAGTTAGCAGCTTTTAAAACGAAATGTAACATTTTAATTCCCTTAACACTATTAGGCAACTATCACCTAGGATAAAATGTCATCATTTTATCAATGCCAAGTATTTTGAGATGCTGTGGGGAAGAAAATACTATAACAGGCTATGTTCCTAGAAATATTTTTGGATTCTTGCAAGCATAGGTTACACACATTATAGTTAAAAGTTCTAGGTCATGTCCTTGGTGATAAGTTAGAAGCTTCCTGCGCATCAGTGCATGCACAGAAAAGACTGGTAAATTGACCTCTACATCTTTTACAACAAATCTCAGAGCAAACCAGGAGTATATAAAGGTGATCTTACTTCCTCTCAAAGAAGAAAGTCAGTTCTATATAAATTTATACCCTGATCTCAGAAAACCCTGAAAAAGCCACATTTAAGAAAGAAACATTTTGGGAGCTCAGTCCAGTGCTCCAGTGTGGGTCTCTGTCTCTATCTCCATCCATCACCAGATGAAGGTTCTATGATGATATCCAAGATATTCATCAGTATTGCTATAGGATAGGGTCATTTCAGGTTCCCTATCCCCAGCTGCCCAAGGAATTAACTGGGGACCTCGGCTTGGGCACCTGGGAGCCACTCTAGGTTCAAATCTCTTGCCAACCCTAAGGTGGCTCCCTTAACAAAGAATTGTGCTTCCGTGCTCCCCTATCCAACCTTCCTTTATCCCAATCCTCCTTTTTCCCCTAGTTCCCCCCTTCCTCTCCTTCTCCCTTTTCTCTCCCCATCTCCCCTTACCCCCATCCCACCCCACCCCCGAGATCTCAATTTTCTCCCCGGCAACTTTGTCTACTTCCCATAGCCAAGAGGATAACTATATGTTTTTCCTTTGGTTCACCTTCTTACTTAGCTTCTTTAGGATCACCAATTGTAGGCTCCGTGTCCCTTCTTTATGGCTAGAAACCAATTATGAGTGAGTACATCCCATATTCATCTTTTTGGGTCTGGGTTACCTCACTCAGGATAGTGTTTTCTATTTCCATCCATTTGCATGCAAAATTTGAGAAGTCATTGTTTTTTACCGCAGCATAGTACTCTAATGTGTAGATATTCCACACTTTCTTCATCCATTCTTCCATTGAAGGGCATCTAGGTTGTTTCCAGGTTCTGGCTATTACAAAAAATACTGCTATGAACATAGTTGAACAAATGCTCTTGTCATATGATAGGGCATTTCTTGGGTATATTCCCAGGAGTGGTATTGCTGGGTCCAGGGGTAGGTTGATCCCAAATTTCCTGAGAAACCGAAACACTGATTTCCAAAGTGGTTGCACAAGATTGCATTCCCACCAGCAATGGATGAGGGTACCCCTTCCTCCACAGCCTCTCCAGCAAAGCAGAAGGAGGGAGAACAAGAGCAAAGAAGTCGGGACCATGAGGGGTGCACCCACCCACTGAGACAGTGGAGCTGATCTATTGGGAGCTCACCAAGGCCAGCTGGACTGTGACTGAAAAAGCATGGGATAAAACTGGAGTCTCTGAACATGGCGAACAATGAGAGCTGATGAGACGCCAAGGACAATTGCAAGGGGTTTTGATCCTACATAATGTGCTGGCTTTGTGGGAGCCTAGACAGTTTGGATGTTCACCTTCCTAGATATAGACGGAGGGGGGAGGACCTAGGACTTACCACAGGGCAGGGAACCCTGACTGCTCTTTGGACTGGAGAGGGAGGGGGAAAGGAGTGGGGGGAGGGGAGAAGGGTGGGAGGAGGGGGAGAAGGGTGGGAGGAGGGGGAGAAGGGTGGGAGGAGGGGGAGGGAAATGGGAGGCTGGGAGGAGGTGGAAACTTGTTTTCTTTTTTCTCATTTTCTCAATTAAAAAAAGATTTAAATAAAAAAAAAGAAAGAAACATTTTTTTATTGAAATAGATTCAAGTCTCAATCAATACATTCCAATCAGTTTCCCCTCAGAACTTCAGGTTTTATAACAAATAAATTAACAAGAAATATACTATTAATGAAGTAAACTTTCAAAAATGTAAAGTATAAACAAATCACTTTTATACTAATATTCTTTAAATACAAGTAAAAGTTCAGTGTGTGCATCAACTTGCAGACTAGAGGGATTCCCAAATAGTTAGTAAACATCATTTCTGGATGCTTCTGGGAGATCCCCCTTCTTAGGAGCTGTGGTGTCCTTCATGTGTCTCTCAGGCAGTGTCACTCCAAGTCTCTTGGTAGTCCACTGGAGTCACTGAATCAACTTTTCCAAGCTTCTAGCCTGTAAAAAATTGATCATCATCTTTTCAGCTGTCACTAATCACACATCTCATGGTAAATTATTTTATGTACCTTTGTGTTAAATTGATTCTACTTTTTTATCTGGAAAAACCTGGCTAATACAGTAAATCTCTCTATGTGTTTTCTTTCTTTGGGATTTACTGATAAAAGTTATCTGTTGCCTGTGTTTTTGTGGGTGCAACTATCTTCCTTACACTGGAGTTTTCCTTCTATTAATTTCTTTTGTGCTGTATTTTTTGTGTAGGTAGTGTTTAATTATACTTTGTCATGGATATCTTGTTTTCTTTGTCCCTGGTGACTGACATGTTTGCTGGGTATAGTAGTCTGGGCTGGCAACTGTGGCCTCTTACTATGTGCATTACGTCTGTCCAGGACCTTCATGCATTCAGTGTTTCTATTGAGAAGTCAGTTGTAATTCTAGTAGCTCTGCCTTTATATGTTACTTGGACATTTTTTCTTATAGCTCTTAATATTCTTTATTATGTCTTTTTTCTGTTTTGATTATTATATGGTGAAATTTTTTTGGGGGGTCCTGTCCATTTGTTGTTCTGGAAGCTTCTTGCTCCTTCGTAGGCATATCCTTCTTTAGGTTTGTATGTTTTCTTCTATGATTTTGTTGATTGTATTTTCTGTGCCTTTGAGGTAGTGATCTTTCCATGGTGTCCCTGATTTCCTGGATGTTTTGTGTTAAGAAATAGTTGGATTTAATATTTTCTTTGACCAATGAATCTGTATCCTTAGCTTATATTCAACTCCTGAGATTCTCTCTTCCATCTCTTGTGTTTTTTTGATTATACTTATATCTGTAGTTCCTGTTCATTTTCTCAGATTTTCAATTTCCAGAATTACTTCGGTTTTTGTTTTCTTCATTGCTTCTATTTTAATTTTCAAGTCCTGAACTTTTTGAACTGTTTCCTTCACCTTTTTGATTTTTTTCTTGGTTTTCTTTAAGGGATTTATTGATTTCTTCTAATTTTTGTCTTTTCTTCCATTTTTTAAAGGGAGATTTTCATTTCTTCTTTAATGCCCTCTATCATCTTCTTAAAGTCATTTTTAAGGGTTGTTTTTAAGGTTGTTTCCTTCTGCTTCATCAGTGCTTGCTGATGTGGGAACACTAGTTTCTGGCGGTTCCATATTGCTCTTTCTTATGTTGAATGTATTCTTATAACGCCATCTACTCATCTCTTCCTCCAATGAGTGCATATGGAGCCAGAGCTTCTGATGATACCTTTTCCTATCAGTAGAGGTGGTGTCTGAAGTCTGAAGCACCCTTCTGCCAAGTGCTTTTGGGGAATTTTCTTCTGTGTTCAGTTGAAGCTTGTGGCTCCTGTCGTCACTGTTGCTGTCACTCCAGGTGCATTTGGAGCTAGTAGGGCTGGTGGTTCCTGTCCCTCCCTGTGCGGCTGTGACCAGAGAGTCCCATTGTTGCAGTCCTTCCTGGTGCCAATTGGGCCAGTTGTAGCTGTTGTGGTGGGTATTGGATGTGGGTAGGGATCCTGATGCCTTATTGTTGGGGTGCCATGCATAGGAGAGGGGTAGGGGCTATGGCCTAAAGAACAAATCTCTCCTGCCTGGACAACAGACAGTCAACTCTCTCCCTGTACAGGTGGGGCCGGAGGGACCCATGGGGATTATTGTATATGTTGTGGCAGGGGATGGTTGATGGGAGGTGGTGTGGCTGCCTGGTCACTGGGGGTGCTTGGGCGGGTGGGGGGGGGCGCAGGGCTATGGTCTAGAGAACAAGGTTCTTCAGCCACAATATCAGATACTTACGTGTCCCTCCCTGTGCAGTTGGGACCGGTGGGGTCGAGGGGCTGTTTGTTAGCCTGATTTCTTTAAAGTGCAGCCACTAAATAGATGAGGGTCAGCTAAGCAAAGAACCCACACAAACAGTTGCCACCAAGCTTGTAATGGAGAGTAAAGGATAACAACACTAAAATTGCTATAGAGGGGTTATCTGTACTACACAGACATCCAGAAGTACCCCATATATGCCAGTGGAAAGGTAAATGATGGTGTTCTGAGATTTTATTTGAAGAGGTCGTGAAGAGAAGAGCAGGGCAGATAATGCCTCAGGAGAAGGTGAGGATAGCAGGGTAGGTGTTACATCATGAAGCAGTGGCTGAATTTAATGTAGTGTTTTCCAGGAAGTATGAATGTGTTTTATGTGTCACTTTAACTGTACTACAGGATTTTCAGATACTATTAAATATTATTTGTGCATGAGAATAGCATTTGAATAAAAGATTGAATGAAAAAAACTGTCCTTCCCAAGGTGGATGTCCCCACTGCATCCATCGAGAGCTCAAACAGAATAAAGGGTTGAATAAGAAAAATAAATATTTTCTTAGAACTGAGATATCAGTCTATTTCTGCCCCAGAATCACACCAGACAAAAACTTACACTACCAGACCTCCTGGTTCTCAGCCTTTTAGATTCAAATTCAAATTACACCACCAGGTCCCCCGGGTCACCAGTCTCACAAGTATAGATCTTAGGACTTTTCAGCGCCCCCCCCCCATCACTATGAGATAGTTCTTCAGGGTATGCACATATATTTCTGTGGAAGATATAAAATTATATGCTAACAAAGATATTAACCAATTAGTAGAGTATTTAATGCTCCATTATAAAACAAATGGAATTAAATAAAAACAAATGTTCTAAAATAGAATCAAATAAAATGCACCAAAGTTTACAGTCCAGTTGCATTTGGTGAAATTTCAATCATAATGTTTTACACTCTTGTATATGTATGATTGTGTTTTAAAATTCATTTTGTACCCATGATAAATAAGATTTGTACCCAAATACATGATGGAGTAGAGCTGGACCCATCTGAATATTCCTGTTGTCTCCTCAGCTTGGAGAATTCCAACAAAAAAGCATTGTATACTTTGCATAGAGCAACTGGTACTCAGTACACATGGCTGTCATTGCCTGTAGTTTGATTAGAAAGAAAAGAAATGGAAAAAAAGAAAAGAACTGCTACCAGACTGAGATTTATGAAAAGAAAGGGATAGGAATGTGCCTAAAGAAGAAATAGGGAGTAAGATTCGAAAGACTTTTGAGGCATCTGACTTTATTTAATCTGTACATAGAAGTCATGGAGCTTTCAAGAGGGACAAGAGTATAATCTAATTTGTTTTTTAAGAGAAACTTTGTCTACATAGAAATCAGAAAACTAGTGTCAGGGAGCTCTATCAGAACATGAAATTATTAAGATTAAATAAAAGAACAGAGATGTCAGAGGGGAATAGCAGTGAGCAGGTTTAGTGGGTAAAAGTGCTTGAAACACAAGTCTGAGGACCAGGATTTGATCTCTAAAGTCCACAGTGGAAAGACAGGTCAATTCCAGAAAACTGTCTTCTCACCTCTATCCACAATGTGTGCCCTCACCCCACTTCCACATTTTATACACACCCAAAATACAAGTAATAAATAAAATTAAACAATCAGAAATTAATTTTGAGTTAGAAGACAAGAGAATGAATAGAGAAGAAGGAGGTGAGGATAATTCCATTTTCCACTTTCAGAAAGGAGGTGGGTGCTGATGTTTATGCCTGGAAGACAAGAGTACAGTTAGGGGAATGGCTTTGTGGAAAGCAGTTCAGTTCAGACACTCTGACCTTAAAGTTCTTTTACAGAATCTAGGGAAAGATGTTTACAAGGAGGCAACTGTAAGTAAAGACCAAGTCAGCAGTTAGAGTTACAAATAGAAACAGATCTGGTAGGAATAACCAGAATCCAGCATGTACTTTGGGTGACCTCGACCTTTACCAGACAGGATACTCTACACAGAGCATCAGAAGTCATCAGACCTTTTCATCATTAGCATGCTGGTAGGTAGGTAGTGAAGTTCCATCACAGAGTAGAACTCTGTGATGTTAGGTGATCTGGTAGCTTAGTATATGGTATTATTCTAATTTACTTCGTAGGGGTTGCCGATTTCTTTGATCTTTGTTTTTATTTATTTTGTGCCCTTCAAGGAATATTTACTCTTAGAACTAAAGTCTATCTGAATATATTATCAATGGAAAATGTTTCTTTTAAATTTTTATCAATAAATATCTATTTTAAAGAACATGTTGTAATTATACATATTTATGGGGCACAAGAGTAGCATTTTGATACATGAATCTAATACGTAATGGTCATATCATGATTGTTTATATATCTGTAACTTTAGAAATGTATCATTACTCAGTGTTGGGACAATTCAGTCTCTTTTCCACTTATTTTACAATATTTAATAAGCTCTTGCCACCATATTTGCCCTGTTCTGCTACAGAACATCTGAAGTGAGTTCTATTATCTACCCCCACCTCCATTCCTATTAATCATGCTTTGTCTACCCTTTTCTCTCTTATACCTTTGCCAGGATTTGGTCACCATGATTTGGACCAAAATGTTTAGAGCTTATAGGCATGGGCTACATCCACTAGAAATGTAACTTCATGTTTTATATGACTCTGTGCTCTAAACATCATCCTACCTTTTGTGCATCTGCATCCATGGCTTTTTTTTCAGGCAGGAAATCACAAAAGTAACTAGAAATGCTGCAGAACACACTTTTATTGATTAGAACTATTGGTAAACTTAGCTGTCAGAATATTCAGAAAAGAGAGTATTTGACTTTTTCCATGCTCACTGGTAGAACCAGAAAGAGAGAAAGCAGGGACATCTGTTGTCCTACCAACAATATTTACTTTTTGTATAATGTATAATTATGGCTCATTGTCATAAACTACAAACATTAAACAGTGAAACAGTGAAAATAATCTCTGACTTTTATATAATATTATTTTACCTTAAACAGTGTTTTTCTTGTTTCCCTTTGGTACGGAAGATGACTAATTGTTTCACTGACTGAAAATACTGCCTTCAAAGTGTACCTATATCTTTTACTTTAAGATTCATTATATTAGAAAAGATGCCAGGCTGGGGCTCTGGTAAGGCAAGTACCTATGACCTTGAGAGTAGGCACTTTATACCCTGCCATCAGGTTCTTTTCTTAACTAATCATAGTCTACTTTTGCAAACGATATCCCACAATAGAAATTTACACAGCCAAAGCTTAACTAATAAACATGCCAGGTCTTCAAGTCCTCTAGTCACTGACCTGGAATGTTTTCTCTCATCTTCTCTACATTACTCATCTATCTTGGAGGATAGTGATTCCTACGTATCTCCCATTCCTGTCTTCCTATTTTCATTCTTCTAAATGTTGATATCTACTTATGCCAGCACCATTTGTTGAATATGCTTTCTTTTTTTCCATTTTGTCATTTGTTTCTTTGTCAAAAATCAGGTGTTTGTAGATATGTGGATTAATATCTGGGTCTTTGATTTTGGTTCCTTTTGTCCTCCTGTGTGTTTTTATACCAATATCAGGGTGTTTTCAGCACTGTACCTTTGTAGTGGAGTTTGAAGTCAGGAATTGTGATGACTCCAGAAGTTCCTTTATTGTACATGATTCTTTTGGCTATCCAGGGTTTTTTTGCATTTCCATATGAGGTTTATATTGTTCTTTTGAGGACTGTGAAGAATTTTGCTGGGATTTTGATGGGCATTGCACTGAATCTGTAGATTGCTTTTGGTAAGATTGCCATTTTTACTATGTTAATTCTACCTACCCAAGTGCATGGGAGATCTTTCCATTTTCTGATGTCATACAGACCTTCCACTTGATTGGTTAGAGTTACTCCGAGATATTCTGTGCCGTTTGTAGTTACTGTGAAGGGTGCTGTTTCAATGATTTCTTTCTCAGCCCATTTACTAGCTGTGGAAAAGAGGGCTATTGATTTTTTTGAGTTAATATTTTATCCTGCTACATTACTGAGGGTGCAAATTTTATAAAATCACAGTATCACAAGAGTGGATTTTATTTTCCAGGGTCATCCCTCTTTTCTAGTTACAGATGTTGTCCATCAGCTACATTATATGTTTAGTAAGTGTAGCTGAATTTTAGAGAGGTGATATAATCTATCAGAAGGTGTTGCAATCTGTAATTCAGTGAGAGATCTGCATGCGGAGGAATTACTGATATGGTTGGGTCTAACTCATGGTGATGAAACTATTACATCATGTTTTGCTGTAAATGTTGATGTCAGTGTGTTAGAATGTCTATATCTCATTTTAAATGCTTCAGCACAAATGTTAAAAATGCGAGCTAGCTTAAGTCCTGTTTTAATGAAAACCAGAAGCTTTAATCATGAGTTTGTGTTCCAGGACTATTAAGTATTACTCAGATGAGATAATACTATTTAGATAAGGATATTAGAAATTCATTTAATTTCTTTCTTTCTTTTTTCCTTTCTTCTTTCTTCCCTTTTTTGTTTTTTATTTTCCATCAGATCTAGAAACTTTTCTGATTAGTAAAATATATGTTGGACATGAAATTTAGCATGCGAAATTTATTGCTTATTAATTTCCACAATGAACTTTGGAAAGATTCTCTGTGGCAAAATTAGTTATTCAAGAAATACAAATTTGTTAAAATATTTTAGAGACATCCATCATTCTTTAACAAGAACATGTAAAAACCTAGCAAACTTTTATCCCAAGCCTCTAGCGAAACTTCATGACTTATCGTTTCTGTTAAAGAGATTAACTGACTTTTTCTATGAAGAACTACAGAGTTTATACTTTATGCTCTGTCAGTCATTTAGGTTTCAATCCAGTTTTCAGATCTGCCACTGGTGAAAACAGCCATAGATAATGGGTAAAAGAATACACATGGCTGTGTTTCGATAAAAATGAATTTATAAAATCATACTGGATTGGATTGGGCCCGAGGACAGAATTTTGCTACCTTCTATAGATACATCATCTGTCTATGGTAAACCTTTTAAATAATATAACATCACTTAAAATGATGGAGTCCTTTTGTGTTACCATGCAGACAGAGTAGATTGTGTGTACCACTTTGTGCCTGCCATGTTTGTAAATGTTTGTGTAGGGGATCAAATATAGTCAGAGAATTATCTCATTATTGAATATAGTTTGAAGTTAGGTAAGTATTGTGCTGTCATTGTAGATGTTCAGTGTCCATAAGCAGAATAAAAAAAAAAAGATTGTTTTTTGCTTGGAAGTTGGACTAATGTAGGCTCTTTGTTGGGGGTGGTGCTGATGTGCTTAGCATTTAACTATCAGTATGTAGTTGCAAATTGGGAAGGTGTTTAGATTTAAAATGCGCAAACATAAAGCAGTAGTTTTAATGATGCTCATTCATAAATTTACTATCCAAAGATCAGTTAAAATACTGTTTCATATTAATTATATGTAGGAGTAAGAGAGTGAAACAAAATTATAGAATTTGTACAAAAAATAATGTTATGCTCACATTATTTAATTAATGTAATTCGAAGATAAATTTCTTATTTTATAAGTAACTGTTTTTAGATAACACTACAAGTAACTTAGAAAATAAATTACAGGCTATAACTAAGAGAATGGAGATGTATCCATTTTACTTTTTTTCCTCCATATCATCTTTTCTAATCTCCTTCCCATTATATTGAGAGTTAATGTCTGTTTTATCATTTTCAGATTAATCAAACACTTATTAAAGCAGTTCTTCTGTGTATTTCTAATATTCTGTCTGCTCTGAAGGAACAAAGATGGAAAAGGCACAATCCCACATGGTCAGGTCAGATGAAAAGAATGAAGGAAAACATTTTTTTCTAGTAGAGAAAATCATACGGTACTTCATTTGTCTGAAACTTCAAAGCCATCCTGGAATGTAGTCAAAGATTAAGGGCTACTGATAGACAGAGCTCCCTAAAAAGTGCAGAATTCTTGGTTCATTTACACAATCTGTTAGGTCAGAGACGATGAGGTATTGTAGCTACATACATCTTGAGAATCTGAGGGTCTTGAGGAAAGACAATAAGGAAGTTTAGGGTATTGAATCACTACTTTTCACAATGAGCAAAGAAGTCGGGTCACGAGGGGTGCACCCACCCACTGAGACAGTGGAGCTGATCTACTGGGAGCTCACCAAGGCCAGCTGGACTGTTACTAAAAAATCATGGGATAAAACTGGACTCTCTGAACATGGCGAACAATGAGGGCTGATGAGATGCCAAGGACAATGGCACGCGGTTTTGATCCTACGCAATCTGCTGGCTTGGTGGGAGCCTAGCCAGTTTGGATGTTCACCTTCCTAGATATGGACGGAGGGGGCAGGACCTAGGACTTACCACAGGGCAGGGAACCCTGACTGCTCTTTGGATTGGAGAGGGAGGGGGAGAGGAGTGGGGGGAAGGGGAGAGGGGTGGGAGGAGGGGAAGAAGAGTGGGAGGAGGGGGAGAAGAGGGGGAGGAGGGGGAGGGAAATGGGAGGCTGGGAGGAGGTGGAAATTTGTTTTTTTTTTTTTCTTTTCTTTATTCTCCTTTTATCAATAAAAAAATAAAAAAAAAAACAATGAGCTTTTGGAGAATAACAGCACTGTCTTACATAAAGCAAGTCCTTAGGAGGTAATGACACTTAGCTTCTGACTTTAGTTTGCTCTGAATGGAGAGGAGTTAAGTTCTGTGTGAAAGAACTTTACTGAGTGTAAAGAGGAAAGATTAGACAGATGATTTCTAATCTAGAACTGAGGAGGTTGTTTGGTCGAAATCTGGACACACTATAAAATATGAAGCTGGTAGTTTGCTGAGACTTTGTCTCTGTTCATTGCTTGCCTCCTGTCTCTTACCACTAAGATGCTTTGCTGTAAACCTTTTATAACTCCTTGTTATATCTCTTACCTGCATAGGAAGCATCTGGAGAAATTTTAGAGGTGCAGATTTCTCATGTCCACTCTAAAGCAATAGGCATTGCATGTACAGTGAGAGAAAGTTTGAATGGATACAATTTAATCTTTGTATTGATACTAGGTGTGTACATTACAGCAGGAGCCTCAAAACCAGGAAATGATCTGAGCAGGTATAGGCCAAACACCAAGATCATTTGTCACTACCATAGCCTAATTAACAGTCATAATCTCTTCTGAACCAGCACTGAACATCTATAAATCAGGACATGTTCCACAACTTTTTTGAAAAACACATGGGTAAAATTGTTTCAAAGTAAAGCATGAATGGAGTGCCACTTCTCATTCAAAAGTTTCCAAAAGAAAGGACTAGATATTTTATACACATACATCAAGTAATCCCTGGTTTCTATTAGAGCTAATTTGTGCTTAGGAAGATCTAAATTTTGTTCACATTTCAAACCTCTTTTTCCTTCGGGGCTATTCTATATGATTAGGTGTTGGCCAGCAAGCTTTAAAAATGGGAAAGGAAAGAAAAGAATATGTTTCAGACTTGCTACCTATTGCTGTTCAAAACAAGCAAGTGTAGGTGATTGAAGTGTGAAGCTTTGGGCAGGGTATTTTTTTTTTAATTTAAATTTAAAGTGGAGAGCAAACCTGTGGGGAGTCAGCCTGAACTCATTTGATTGGCAAAGCATGTATGTGCATAGCTAATAATAAAAATTTATTTATATTTATGAGGGATTTATAGCTTTAAAAAATTCTTTGACACACTTTATAATTTTTGATTGTTGTACTTGTTCAAAGAGGAGGCCAAAATTATTATTGTCTCTTTGGAATATAGCAAAGCAGACACAAAAACAGCAGTGATGTACCAGTATCACCTGTAGTCCCATAATTACAGTGGGACAATGATGACTTTTAGAGGTCATATCTATGCTGTTTTGGTTGCAGTGAAAACTGACAGATAATATGTTTTAAAATCTTTTTAGAATGTAAACCACTGTGTTACTGGGAGCACCTCTGACTGTTGACAGGGGTTTCTGTCCCACCCGGTTCTCTGGATTAATTTTCCAATCTGGAAATATTTCATCCCTCTATAATCTTCTCTTAAAAATTTTTGATAGAAAAAGAGCCCTAAATTTCATCTGTCTTAAAGCTGTACTCCCTTTCTTTTCCTTCGCCTCTTTTCTTTCATTCTTTTCTGGTAGGGTCTCATGTGTCCCAGGTTGGCTTAAAACTAGGTAAGTACATAGCCACAGCTGGCATTGAACTGCTGATCCTCTGGCCTCCACCTGCTAATTACTGATTTTTCAGGCATTTGTCTTTACAGTAGCTACTCCTTCACTTTGCTTTTAATGATTTATTTCTATTTTATGTGTGGTTATATTTTATATGCATATATGATCGTGTACCATGTGCATCTCTGGTGACAATGGAGGCCACAAGAGGATGTCGCTCTCTCTGAAATTGCAGTTACTTAAACCATGTGTGTGCTGAAAATAAAATTCAGGTCTCCTAGAAGAGCATGCTGTATTCTCAACCATACGGTCATTTCTCTAGCCTTGAATCCTTCACTTTCTATCCAATGTTTCATCCCGTGTTTCCTTACCTACTTCTAGGAAGGTGTAGTGTTTCTTGTTTCCCAGAAATAGCCTTAATACATAGGACTTTGTATGTTTAAAATACTATAAAATTACTTTCTCTTACTGCTATGGTGAGAGAAGAAATCAACCCAACTAATATAGTCCTCAAAGTATAACTTACTACAATAGCATTAAAAATATTTTCTACATCATGCACACACACACACACACACACACACACACACACACACACACACGTGCATTCAGTCATACATGCTACCTAAATGCTGAGAGATGCAACTCAATGGTAGAGTATCTGCCTAGAATGCATGAGGCCCTGCTTTGATCAGTAGCACATTATTACAGGATGTTTTAAATTGTTCTGGAGAATTAATGGTAAGGAAGATGATGGAAAGGTTGATGGAAGGAAGAATAAAACAAGAATAGTCTGGTAGAAGTCAGAAAAAATTTAAAAACAAATGTATTAAAAACAGTGCAGCATTGGAGCTAGGAAGCTGTTGTAGTCCCAGGCCCCATGCTGAGGACTATAGCTCAATGGTACAACACTTGACCCACATATACAACCCACGGTTCAATACCCAGCACTGCAAAAGTCTCCTCACTTCATATGTGAACTTCTGGTATGTGTGAAGTCTAATAACATACCAGAAGTTACTCAGCTACCAGTGTCAGGGCTGGAAAATAAAGGAGAGTGTATAATGTTTATATTTGGGAGCCTTTAAAAATGAAATCTCCATGTCATGGGTTCAATTGTGTCTCTAATCTTCCTTGTCATCTCAGTGTATAACCAGTTGTCCTAACTTTTATAGTTTGCCTTGGGCTTTATTTGGTGGCAGGGTATTTACAGAAGTAACCAAGCCAAAGTGGCTTCATTATGTTGCTTTAAATTCAATGTGACTTATGTCATAAAAAGAAGAAATCTGGACAGACATTAATGCAGACAGCCATTTGGAACCAAGAAGAATGTGCTGGAATCAATCCGCCTCACACAACCTCAGAACAAATTAAACTGCCAAGACTGTGATCTTAAATTTCCAGCTTCTAAAGCCCCCAAAATGTGGATTTTTGTTGTTGAAGTCAACCAGGTTGTATACACTGTTATCATATTTAGAGTAAACTATACTGCCAGTGACCTTACTGAACAGGTTCTATTTTCCTTGAAAGTTCAGGGAGCTGAAAGGTTAGGCGGGTTACCTGTGCCATATGAGTTTTCTCTGGGCAGGGAAAGAAACACATCTTCTTTTCTGCACTCACTCAACATTATTTTGGCTGTGAAACTAATGAAGCCTTCGAAGCATGTAGTGGCTGCCCACTTTTCTTTATAGTTGAATCATGCAGTTTTTTCCCCACTCCTTTTAAAAGAAGAGTTTTTTCCTTAAGTATTTTCAGCTGTTAGAAATGGTAGGTCACAGATATAGGTAGATAAGCCTTCATCTTTAGCAGTTGGAGAATTTAAACACTTCTGAGTATTAAGTGATTTGTTTCTGTTTCAAACCAAATACAACTGCAACTTAAAATCATATCATCAGTGAATTGTGGAATTGCAGTAGTGCAGGAGCTGAGATGTACTGTTTTTAATATCAAGAATCATAAAATAAAAGTGTTAAAATGTGCAGGGGGTGCCCACTAAGAGGGTGGGAAGTAGCTATAAAAGTTTCTTAGACTGAGACAATACCTGCCTGTCTCCCAAATATTTCATACTCTCTCTCTCTCTCTCTCTCTCTCTCTGTGTGTGTGTGTGTGTGTGTGTGTGTGTGTGTGTGTATGCACACGCATACATGTGTGTCTTTCCTCACATGTGTGACTAAAGAGAACTGATGACAACTTAGATGTGGTTCCTCAGAAATCTTGTTTTTTGAGACAGGGTCTCTCGGTGGCTTGGAGCTTGCCAAGATGACTGGGCTAGTTGGAGAGTGAGTACCAGGGATCTGGGTAAAGTATTGGGGATACAATCCTGTCCCAACTAGACTATTTTTGGTGGGTTCTAGCGAATACATTTATGTGTGGAACGCAAATACTTTAATGACCATTGCATCTTCCCAGCCATTTTACCATAGAGGTATATATTTTAAGTCAATGTAACTTTGATAAGAAAAGTCTTCTGAGTGAAGCTTGTAAGTAAGTATTCAAGTACTGGGAACTAGAGAGATAGATGTCCCAGAGGTTAAGAGAAATGGCTTTTCATGCAGAGGACCTGGGTTCAATCCCCAGCACCCATACAGCAGTTCACAGCTGCCTGCCTATAACTCCTATTCCAGAGAATCTGATGACTTGCTCTGACCTCTACAGTGATGAGGCACACACATGGCCAACAGACATCCATGTAGGCAAAATATTCATATCATAAAAATAAATAAAGTTGGTCTTTCTGAGTCTGAATTACCCCACTAGATATGATGTTTTCTATCTCCATCCATTTGTCTGCAAATTTCAAGATGCCATTATTTTTTTCTGCTGTATTGTGTAAATGTACCACATTTTTCTTATCCATTCTTTATTCTAGGGACATTTAGGTTGTTTCCAGGTTCTGGATATGACAAACAATGCTTCTATATGAGCATAGTTGAGCACAGGTCCTTGTGGTATGATTGAACATCCCAGAGAACCTAGACAACAATGAAGACCCTAAGAGAGACATACATGGATCTAATCTACATGGAAAGTAGAAAAAGACAAGACCTTCTGAGTAAATTGGGGGCATGGGGACCATGGGGGAGGGTTGGAGATGAGGGGAGAGGAAAGGAGGGGAGCAGAGAAAAATGTATAGCTCAATGAAATAAATAATTAAATAAATATATAAATAAATTTAAATAAGGACCAATCTATTAAGTTTTCATTTTGCAAAATCTTTAAACTATAACTTTATTAACTGAAAAGTTGAAAAATATGTCATGTAGATTGTTGTGAGGATGAAATAAAATATGTGTCAAGAATTTAGTAAGGACTACCCTAAAGGAAACAATTTTTAATCAGACTGTAGTTGACCTAAATAAATGTTATAAATGCTTTAGCAACTTTTCATTTAGAAGCTACATTTAGCAACCTTTCATTTAGAAGCTACATTCAAGGCATTCCCCTCCCATTTCTGAAGTCCAGTGTGAGTATATTTAGTGTTTGAGGTAAAATGATCAGCACATCCAAGACCTTGATGTTAACTGGCAAGTCCTTCCTCTTACAGTGACAAATTGTTTGCAGTTGCATCATTATACAAGTTCTCACTCTACTTGTTTCTGGATTTATAGCTCTATTGAGCCAGGAAATGATTTGTGCTTACTGAAGATCAGGATTTCAGATTAAAAAAAAAAAGTTAAAAATCTAAATAGTGTCATTGTTCCCATAGTACCAATACCAACAACATCCTCACCGCAATCTCTACCATATCCTCTCTTATATCCATCTGTATATGTTTTGGGAAACCAGGGGAAAAGAAAATGTTTTTTATGAGATTTGGGGAACTTTGGGTGGAAGTAGCAGAAGGCACATGCAGGGGTAAGGACTGTGTGGTGGAAAGATGATAGCTGTTGTTGAAGCTGTGACTAGAGATAGGCTTCATTGATTTAAATTCCAGCCATTTCCTATCTATGCCTCCATTTCCTCATTCATAATATGGACATAATATATGTGTGATGATAAATGAGCTGTATATGTAGATGTTAGAGCTCAGGTTAGCCATTGGCAATGTTCCATGCTATCTATTTTACTCCCTTATGATGAGGACTCTCTCTGAGTCTGTTGATAGAATATGAGCCCCTGTAAGATATCTTGTTTAATTTTCTGACTTTTAATGAACAAAACACTGTTCATTCTTACCACTTTTCTCAATCCTCTTTGGCATCCTAACCATCAAGGAGAATATGGGAATAGGTTTATTAGTATAGTGGGTCAAGTATGTAGATCATGTCTTAATTTCTCTAAGTATTCAGTTCTTATTGTAGATAAGACATGAGATGGATAGTTCCTTAAGCAGTAGCAGCAGCACAAAAAAAAAATAAGTTAGAGAACAATAGAAGCATCAGAAGTTTGTTATTTAGTATGTGTAGCAAATATCTTCCTAGAACAAAGTGACTGGATATAAAATTTGCCTTGAAGGATCAGCTTCAAGGATAAAGTTGTTTATTTTACAGATATTGAATGGCTCATTTGTTATCATAGCCCTCTGCTGTCCTAGATTTATGTGGCCTTGTTGTTGTCTATTTCCCATCTATCCTTCCTCCCAATATCAAGTTTGTTTGGGAAATGCCATTCTCCATCCTAAGATAACGAGAAATTCAATATAAAGGCCATTTGTCCTTACTCTTTGTTTTCATTTCCAGCACCCAATGTTGCCACTTCTCTGGCAAAATGCTATCTACCCCAAGCACTGGCACTTCCACGTTCCACAACCATGCATGTGCCACCAAGAATTCAAGCAACTTACATAGCTACCCAGAGTTCTCAATCCATACATGAGCTATGTGCATTGTGGCCACATGACCTACTACATGGCAGGATAGACATTTGTCAAACAGATGAAGGCAGAATATGATTTCCTGATGTCAAGGATAAAAGGGACTAGAGTAGAGGGTGAGGAGTTAAGAGATTTCAATGTCTGCAGAGGTATATACGTGAAAGAAATTTGGTTTTAGTCTAGAAACAAGTGGAAGTCAATGGAGAGTTTCATATAAGAGGTTACATTGTCAGTCATGATTTGAAAATATTGCGCTGATTACATTCTGATTTACATATTGGAGGAAGCCAGAGAGATTATGGGTGGGTGGATTGGATGATTGTGTGACTTGCAGTAAAGATATGGTGCCTTGAATTAAGTGGTAGCAACAAGGGTAGAGATAAATAACCAACTCAAGAGCAGTTAATAAATATAGTTTTACAGATGTGTGAGGCATTGGGAATAGAGGAGCTGTGGGTAGGATAGTCTGGAGACCATGCCTAACCAAAGTATAGAATATTGGACCAGATTACATTAGAACACTGTGCAGATGTTGTTGATCATATGGATGAGAAGTTGAAAGGCAGTTTCTGGATGGATATAAATGAATTGGCATTTATGTGAATGATATTGTGGTATGCAGAAGAAGCCTTGGCAAGAGCATGAAAACTGAGAAGTATAGTTGAAGAGAGCCTTAAAATCCAAGCCACAGAGAATACTTTAGAGCAGACAGAAAAGGAGGAAAATTAGCAACATGGACATGAAAGGCAAAGGAGGGTTATCTGACAGAAAAGATGGACTCATTGATGGCCATAGATGCATCCAGTAAGAGGGGGAAGAAAATAAATTTGGAGGTAAATCTTAGCCTTCATTTGTCAATTCTTGGATTTCCAAATTTTTCCCACTTTCAAAATGTGTTAAAGGTGTTATTGCTTAAATAAAAATGGTAAGAAAAACATTTTTCTCCAAATATTTTAAATGTGTATATGTAATCAAAGTTTTCAAAGGTCTGATTCTATTAGAAAATATTTTGTGCTTATGAATAGGTACATTCCATTCACATGTCAACTCAGACTCCACTAAGATGTTAATCACAGATGTTTGTCAAAATATCCTTAGAACACCATCATTTTGAAATTGGGAAATGTAAATTACCAAAATTTGTCTCAGATACAGTAAATCTGAAGATGAGACAGGTGGTACCATCAGTCTGCCAGATGATCTTGAAACCCATAAAATCTTTTGAAACACAAAACAAATTGAGACACCTACAAAATCATCATCACATGGTTTAATGTTCTTTCAATCTTAGTTTCTTCCAATTTCAGAAAAACAGTGTTTGAGACTTAGGAATGTATCATTCCTAAGACATTTCAGAATCATTAGAACATTTTTATTTGAAATAAATATTTAATTTTGTAATTTTTATTTGTTTTTATAATATCAATTTTTGAAATAAATACCTTAATATTTTTAAGAGGCAATATTTTGAATCATTTTTTATTTCCTTGTTTAACCTTTATATCCAATTGTCTAAATAGCTCTTAATAATCTGTGAACTTGCAATTAATATTATTTCAATTGCATTTCAATTATCTATTTCAACTTTATGCAAAAAGGATTCAACCCTTTCATTTCTATAGTTTTTCCTTCAATATATTTGAAATGTTCAGCTGAAATTTCTTACTCTGTTTCTATATGTCTGTGTCTTTTCTTTTCTACCTACCAGGAATAAATATTGAGATGATTTTTCCCTTTCTAGCTTAATATATTATTTGTTTTTAGAGTTATAGAAAGCAGGATAGGAGTGATAACATTTTCTCTTATTAATACTTTATATTTCTCATTTTTTCATTCAACTGTCAATAACTGAAGACGACAAATGCAAACAAATTGGAATCTCAGGCATTTCTAGCTGCATGCCAATTTGTACTCTTAGTGACAACAGGTGATGTGCCACTGCCAGAATGTCATATCTGGCTTATTACATAAAAAGGAAATGTTCTGGAGAATCAACTATCTCAGTGACTACATTTTTATAATCTTCTGTAACTGTGAACAGAAGTCATATAAGACGATGCATCTGTGCAAGGCTGATGAATTGAACAGAACCTCAGTAATTTTGTAGAGTTTGGTATGTTGTAACTCCTAAGCCATATGATGTTGGAACATCTTTTACCTCTCCAATAGCCATATCTTGTCATCCTCTCTACCTGATTCAATATCGCTGTGACCAGTAGGTGGATATTTTAGAATGTACAGAGCAATAGACTGCAACCAACCAAGTAGCTAAGCATGTCATCAGATAGTATTTGAGGCTTATGAGAGAAATATCTATCTCTGTCATGTTTGCCGACCTAACATTTCTGCCATAATCCATTCAAAAAGCATCCCGATGTGTGGCATTCTTTGGTTTATCCCCAGGTAATATAACTTTATGATTATAAAATTATCTAGAACTGTATAAATTGTCTTCCTTGTGGAATTTCGGGTAACCCAAATCAGTGTCACTCATATTTGGCTCTAGCGTAAACTATCATCTCTTAACTCTTTGAAATAAAAACTCCAAGGTTTGTATAAAGAAGTTTCCAAGTATGTTATAATTTACATCAATTCTATATAGGCAGAGCAATCTGTTTTCAGTTGGGAACAGTTGTCAGGTTGTTGGGAGAAACCAACTGTGTTAATTTGCCAGAACCGCCATAGCAAGATACACAGCCTGAATGACTTAAAATTGTTTATGTTCTTACAGTTCTAGATGTAGAAGCCCAAGATCCCACAATTGTTATGCCACCCCAACTCAACCAACCCAATCCCTCATTTTCCCCTCTTCTCCAACTCACCCTTAGCAGTTTACCCAGGATATCACCATTAAGAGGCAAGTTGGAATACGCCAGCAAACCTACATACAGAGAAAAGCAAGCACCAAAGTAGGTTGCTGTCAAGCAAAAATTCGCAAAGGTAAGGGTGGCTAGAGAAATTCCCAGGAATCCACAGGATGTCCCCAGCTAAGACCCTAAGCAATAGTGGAAACAGTGCCCAAACTAACCTTGGCCTGTAGTCAGACTATCGTAAATGTCACCATAGACCCTTTAATCAGCAATTGACGAAAACAGAGGCAGAGACCCACATCGGAGCACTAGTCTGAGCTTGCAAGTCCCGTTGAAGAGTGAGAAGAGTGAGAATATGAGCAAGGAGGTCAAGACCATGATGGGGGCACCCACTGAAACAGCTTATCTGAGCTAATGGGAGCTCACCAACTCTGGTCAGATGAAGAAGGAACCAGCACAGACCAAACTACACTGTTTGAATGAGGTCGACAGTTGTATGGCTCAGGCAGACTCCAGTGCCACTGGGAGTGGTGCCAGGATTTATCCCTACTGCCTATACTTGTTTTTTGGAGCCCATTTTTTTTGGATTCATACCTTGCTCAACCTACATACAATAGAGGGCATTGGTCCTTCCCCAGAGCAATATAACTTACCCTCTCTGAGGAGTAGATGGGGGTTGGGTTGGGGAAGAAAGGTGGAGGGGATGGAGGGAGCGGGAACTGGGATTGATATGTAAAATAAAACAAATAGTTTGTTTTCTTTTTAAAAAAATTAAACAAAAATTAAAAAATAAAAAGGAATAATCCTCACTAAAGTAGACACACAAAGAAATCAAAAGTGAGCCCACCTCAGTGCAACTAGTATGTGGCCAGTTTTCCTCCTGAATCTATCAAGCAAAAACAACCATCTCCATGATTCTTACTTATTTGCTCAACTTTTGTTTAAGAAATGCTTAATTCAGACTTAAGAAAGTATGAATTCAGACAGCATAGTCACTCATTAGAACCTGTTTCCATGGCACTTATCATTACAATTTTCTTATTTTTTAATTATTTTTATTTTGTTATTTTATTATTGTTCATTCATTTTAACTATGACTTGGATTTCTCCATGTAAGGTGGGGAAAGTCCATCCAGTTTTGAGACATTAAGTGAATAAAATCTCAAGGAATATTTAAACTTAAACTACAATAATTTTTCCTTTTCTTTTTAATAAATTAAACATTATTAAAATTTCTACTTAAAATATAAATACAATCCCCCTAATTTTTTATGATTAACTTAACTCTGACTCCAAATACCCATTTCACCAGGCTAAAGAAAAACTCAACCATGCATCGCTGGCAGTGCCTCTCCAACATTTTACTGGAGGCTTGAGGCAATTACAAAAAAAAATTACAAGAATTACATCCCATTGGTCACAGCACATTCTTTGGGTAAACAACTCAGACAGATACATTTACCATGGCAACACAAGATTTCAAAGTTTCTCCTTTAAGAATGTGGCCAGAGACTAGGAGCAGTCTCAGTGAGACAAGCTGCAAGACACAGTTCTTTATCAACCAGACTTGGCTAGTGAAAAATGGCCAGGATTTTTTAGGTTGCTTTGTGTTAATAACCTTGGTTAGACATCTCTAACTCTGACCTTGGCTTATCTGTAATATTTTTTTTAACTTACAATCCATTTACAGGAACATTCAGTTTAGTTTGAACTTGCTCTGAGGTAAAAATGAGCTTTTGTGTGTAGTTTGAGTAAAAGGAACAAAGCAGGCTTTTAAGTGTCTTATAGTCCTTTGGGGACAATAGACTGCAAACTGATGCAGTCACTGTGGATTTCAGTATAGAAAATACTCAAAAAGCTAAGCATAGATCAACTACATGACCCAGTTACATCATCTGTTGGAATATTCCCAAAGGATTTAATGTCCTACTTCACAGATACTTGCTCAGCCACATTTGTTGCCACTCACTCCATTATAGTTAGGAAATGAAAATAATCTGAATGCTTTCCAACTAGTGAAAAGTTAATGAGAATATAGCATCAAGAAACAATAGAAGCATCTTCAGCTTTAAAGATGAATGAAATTTGCAGGTAAATGGATGGAATGAGAAAACATACTGAGTGAGGTGATCTGGATTCAGAAATAAGGATGCTGTGTGTCCTCTCATATAGGTGGATCATAGCTCTTAGAGCTTTTTCTTGTGAGTACTATCACCCTGAGTAACCATAGAAATGAGGAAAGTAAAAAGGAGCTATAATAGGTAGGGAGAGAAGCTCTAGAGAGGAATATTGTAGGATGTAGGTGCTATGAAGGGAAAAATGAAGGACTTTGACTGAGGAAGAGTGAAGAAGAGAAATAGAGAGGGAAAGGAGAGACAGAGGGATAAATGACATTAAAGATTTTGTAAAGGCTATAAAAATATTTTATGATTACTTAAAAATGCATTATAATATTATGTGATGTGGAATTCTCCTCTGAATGCTGTAAATGTGTTTTATTACAATTTTTGAACAAAGAAGCTATTTTGGCCTATTTCAAGGCAGAATATAGGTAGGTGAGAAAACGCAATTGAATGAAGGAAGAAAGAAGGCAGTGTCAAACAGATGCCATGTAGCCACCAAAAAAGCAAGAAAAAACAAACCACGAGCCTTGTGGCAAAATATAAGATAATACAAATGGGTTAATTTTAAGACTTAGTTAACAAGAAGCCTAAGCTAATAGGCCAAAAAGCGTTGTAATTAATATAGGTTTTTTTATTTTTTTTAATTTATTTATTTATTTATTAAAGATTTCTGTCTCTTCCCCGCCACCGCCTCCCATTTCCCTCCCCCAATTAAGTCCCTCCCCCCTCAGCCCGAAGAGCAATCAGGGTTCCCTGCCCTGTGGGAAGTCCAAGGACCACCCACCTCCATCCAGGTCTAGTAAATTGAGCATCCAAACTGCCTAGGCTCCCACAAAGCCAGTACGTGCAGTAGGATCAGAAACCCATTGCCATTAAGGACCTCATTGAACAAATTAATATAGTTTTTGTGTGAATATTTGGGTCTGGATGACTGGAAAATGTAAGTGCAGTCAGTCTCTTTTTACAATTATCTTGGTTAATATTCTATTGCTGTGATGAAACACTATGATCAAGGCAACTTATCAAAGAAAACTGCTTAATTTGGCTTAAAGTTTCAAAGGATTCCAGTTATGATGTTGGAACAAAGGAATAGCAACAGGAACAACTGAGAGTTCAACACTTGATTCAGAGAGCCACTCCAGGAATGACATAAATCTTTTGGAACCTCAAAACCCACCCCTAGTAACACACGTCCTTCAATAAGGCCACATCTCCTTATCCTTCCCAGTTTCACCAACTAATGACCAAGTATTCAAGGATACGGGCCCATGAGAAACATTCTCATTCAAATATGACAAATATATGAGTATATGAGATTATGTGTGTGTGTATGTGTGTGTGTGTGTGTGAGAGAGAGAGAGAGAGAGAGAGAGAGACAGAGAGAGAGAGAGAGAGACAGAGAGAGAGAGAGAGAGACAGAGAGAGAGAGAGAGAGACAGAGAGAGAGAGAGAGAGACAGAGAGAGAGAGAGAGAGAGAGACAGAGAGAGAGAGAGAGAGAGACAGAGAGAGAGAGAGAGAGAGAGAGAGAGAGAGAGAGAGAGAGAGAGAGAGAGAGAGAGAGATTTAAATGCAGTTATGCCTCTTAGGATGATTACCATCCAAGAGCCATGAACTACCCAGCAAAACTCCCAGTGTCAGGCATGGCAGTCTTACCTTCAAATTTTGTGTCAGGGAATCCAAGAGACTTCCAAAATAATAAAAGCAATTGGTGTTAACAGACTCTTGTCCTTGGTTACCTTTCAAAACTTGATATTAATACCTACTTCTGAAGGCACAACACACTTCAGAAACAGGGCTTGGAGAAACTGACCTGGAATTGATCTGGAAGTTGCCTTCTTGAAGACTAGCTCTCATTGTATACAAAGTTGCTAAGCAAGCTGACAAGACAGAAATAACTCTATCCAGCTGCAAAGTCTAGAAAACACAATGACCAACATGGCATGATATCTCAAAGTGTGCAATATATTGGGTGTAACCAACAGCTATATAATTCTATTTAAGGTCTGCAAAATAGGAGGGAATTTATGCCCAGTACTGTAAACTTGGCCAAACATGCATTGCTGGAAAAGTCATGGAACCTAGAGAAAAGCTTATTACTGATACATTTTTAAAACAGTATAATTTCTAACTGCATTCTGAGTACTTATCCTTATAACCATGGGTAAGTGCATCTTACATTCCTCACCAGAGAAGCTTCTAAGGCAGATGCAGAGTATCATGGAAATTCACAACTGGTTAAAATGCAGAGAACAACTGACCACAGGTCCTCCAGTTCCAGTTGATACATCTATAACACAACCTCCACACCTAAATCTCAAGTAATATCATGGAAGAGAATGTCAAAAAACTAAGAGAGTCAGAAAATCAAGACATATACTCAGAGATATTGTGTCTTATATATAGCTTGGAAGTTTCACTAATGAAATCACAACAATATTATTACCTAAAGAAAACTAGAACAATGGCATTACCAGTTGACATGCCGGTGTTGATGATGAATATCTCACAAAACCTCACGTCTAAATGTTATAGGCAATTAATGACTGTTGGGAGAAAGAGACCCAATCTTCTCCCAGAATAAATACCCTGATAAGTTATCCAAAACCATGTGGCAGCCCTAAACTGGCATACATACAAGCAATACAAAAAAGGGTGTAACGTCTTGTATTTGTAGTATGTGTGTGTGTAAAACAATGTTTAAGAAGACATTGTCGTGAGAGGAAATAGAGGAGAGATGGGGAAAGTTAGATAGGAATAGAGAGGGATTAAAATGATATAAAAATTATTTAAACTATTAATTTAAAAAGTATAAATTATTCAGGATATTTGAAAGTGTTTGGGACAAATATAAAGTATCATTGCTATTATTAAATTTATGAATTTTTAACATCCACTAAATTTTGTTTCTTGTCCTAAATAAATAAATAAAAATGCAACAGAATGATGATTCCTAAGGTGAATTCCTCTGTGCAACAGAGGACAACAGGAACAAACATTAGCCAATCATAGGTGAGAGTGCCTCCCTCATTGGTCAGAAATGTTGTCTCTTAAAATATGCTGACCTCTGGCTCCACCCACATATGAAGGCCACAGATGTTTACTGGGGCTTGGATTTCTGGTACTTGTGGTCATTATCCTAGACTTTCTACATGGCTACTCGTTTTGAGCACCTACCACCTGCTGGCATGGGTCTGAGGAGCTGGATATGAAATCATGATGAAAGTGAAACATTGTTATGTCTAAAACAAAACAAAACTGTCTTTCCTTCCTCTTTTCTTCTTCAGCAAAGCAGGTAAAATGTCATCGGCCCTCACTGGTTTTTAGTTTGGCTATTTTAAGTATCACTATATCAGAATGTTGAAAATAGTAACATGTATCACCTTTCACCTTCAATTCCAAGCTTGTTGAAAGCACCAAAGCAGTGACAAGGAGCTTCTTGCTGCTTGTTGATGCCTCCAAACCATAGAAGACACAGGACTATGCAGTAATGTGGCACTGTGAATATTGTTTCATATGAGATTAATCATATCTCACAGCAGTAGTTGCTTCAACCACACCCCTGCAATCTGCACAACTTCCCTTCTATTTGCTTTTGACCAGGTAATGAAAACTGGACATTAGCCCCCATTTCTTCACTACCTTTGCTTTGTTTCTTCAATATTCTACCTCTCGTTGGTAAAAGCATCTTCTCACTCCATTTTTTTTCCAATATCCATTCTCCTCCAAATCTGTAGATTATTTTTCTGGGGAAGTTAAATTATATGGCAATGATAAAGGCCCTGATGATGCATGCTTTAGATCACCTGTGGCCTTGAAAGTAAAATACATTCAAAAGGATAAGCTAAACAAAAGAAAAAGTAAATATTTAATGTAAGTAGGCCCCAGCACAAATAAATATTCATTGATTGAGCTATGAGAACATGTGGTTGCTGAAAGTGCATTTTTAAAGGTTGAATTTTGTTGATTGACAAAGTGATTCAGAGACTTCTGCTGCTCAGGTACAACCAGACCAGACAGAAGAAAAGGCGAGTGTCTTGCCTGCCAGTTGAATTGCTCTACTCACTAAATACTACTTAACACACAACTCTACCACTGCTTCATGACTCCTTCTGCAGCCAGGCCCTACACACAATGCCAGGACACCTCTACTATTCAGGTGCAGGCCACACAGTCAGAAGAACAGTTGAAAATCACATCAGTCAAAAGAGCATAGAAGCCCTCCCTGCTGCACCTAAGACAAGCTAGTCACCAAATATCCATCTGCCAATTTAGATAAAGATTCTATACTGAATCAAAGATCACACTAGGTACCAGAAATACAGGCCATGAAGTCCAGAATACCAAGGAAAATAAAGAAACCAAGGAATAAAATGTCCATCCAAGAAAGACAAATCTAAACCTATAATCATCCCAAAGGGCATTAGAACACCACTAGATCCCAGTTATCCCATAACAGCAATACCTAACAATTCTAACACAGCTAAAACATGATAAAATAATCTTAAAACCAATTTTATAAAGATAATAGAAGTCCATACAGAGGAAATGAAAAAAATCCCTTAAAGAAATTGAGAAGAAAATCAAAAAATTGGAGAAAATCAATAAATCTTTTAAAGAATGTCAAGAAACCAAAGGCAGGAATATACATGAAGGAAACTGCTCAAGACCTGAAAACAGAAATATAAGCAATGAAGAAAACACAACCTGAGGAAATTCTGTAAGTAGAAAATCTGATTAAGTGAACAGGAACTACAGACTTAAGCATTACCAACAGAGTACAAGAGATGAAAAAGAGAATCTATGCATTGAAGCTACAATAGAGGAAATAGATTCATCAATCAGAGAAAATGTTAAATTTTAAAAATTGCAAACACAAAACATCCATGAAATCTGGGACATTATGGAGAAACCAAACCAAAGAATAATAGGATTAGAAGAAAAAGAAGAATCCTGGCTCAAAAATCCAGATTATATGCTCAACAAAATCATAGAAGATTTTACTATCCTAGAGAAGGAGATGCTTATCAAAGGACAAGAAGATTACAGACACCAAATAGAGTGTACAAGAAAAGGGCATCCTTACATTACATAATAATCAAAACACTAGACATATAAAATAAAGAAAGAATACTTAAAAAGTCAAAGAAAAAATCCAAGTAACATATGAAGTTATACCTTTTGTAATTACATTTGACTTTTCAACAGAGACTATAAAAGCCAAAAGTATCTGGACAGATGTCTTGGATACTCTAAGTGACCGTAGATTCCAGCCTATGGTCAATTTTACCCAGCAAAGCTTTCAATTACCATAGATGGAAAAAAGATACTTTAAAACAAAATTAAATTTACACAATATTTATTCATAATCTAGTCCTACAAAAGGTACTAGAAAGTAAGCTCCAACACAAGGAAGTTAACTACTCCCATAAAAAAAAGAGGCAATAACACCAGAAAAACACAAAATGGGGAAACACGCACACACCACACACACGCGCACACACACACACACACACACACACACACACACAAAACCACTGCCACCACCAACAGTAATAACAAAATAATGGGTAAAGCATAACTAGTAAAAAACGCAGAGAGAGAAATTGGGGTTCAACCTGAAGGTGAGAAAAACAAAATAGTCACTAGTTCTTACCTTGACCTCAGTTCATAAATGGTGATCCTACCTCCAGGAATCTCAGAATGAGACTATGTCTGAGAGCTGTTTCCTCCTGTTTTATAATACATTCTAGGGCTGGGATTAAAGACATGTACTACCTGGTTTCTATGGCAACTAATGTGGCTACTGGGATTAAAGCTGTATGTTATCTGGGCATCGTCTCTAAGACTGATCAATAGAGTTGTTTTACTCTCTGATCATCAGGCAAGTTTTATTTATTAAAATACAAATGAAATATCTCTACAAATGGGTACTAACCATTATTGCTCATTAATATCTCTCAATATCCACTCTCCAATAAAAACGATATAGGCTAAGAGATTAATACAAAACATGATCTATCTCTGCTGCATACACGAAACACACCACCGCATTGAAGACAGCTATTATTTAAGAATGAAGGTTGGAAAATGATTTTCCAAGCAAATATACCTACGAAGGAAGATGGTGTATATACTCTAATATCTAACAAAATAGACTTTAGATAAAAGTTAATCAAAAGAAGTTATAGGGAATATTTCATACTCATCAAAGTAAAACTACACCAATAGAAAATATGAGTTATTAACATCTATGCATCAAATTCAAAGTCATTCACCTTTGTAAAAGAAACATTATAAAATCTTAAATTATATATGCAAACTTATAAATTAATTGTTTAGAGACTTCAATACCTCAGTGTCACCAATGGACAGGTCATCCAGACAAAAACCAACCAAATAAATAATAGATGTTATTAATCTAATAGATGTGTTATTAATCAAATTGACTTAACTTGAAACTACAGAACATTTAACCCAAACAGAAAATAATATATCTTTTTTTAACACCTCCCAATACACATATTTGGTCACAAGGCAAGTCTCAAAGATACAAGAAAATTGATATAACCCCCTGTATCCTCTCAGACCATGGATAAAAGGTGTATTTTAACAACAACAGAAACAATAGAAAGCCTACAAACTAAAGCAAGCTCAACAAGTCCCTACTGAATGACTACTGTGTCAAAGCAAAAATGCAGAAAGTTACAACTTTCTAGGAGTCAATGGAAATGAAAACATTGCCAGCCAGTAGTGGCACATGCCTTTAATCTCAGTACTTGAGAGGCAGAGACAAGTGAGCTCTATCAAAGCCAAGGCCAGCCCAGTCTGCAGAGATAGTTCCAATGCCACAGAAAAAAAAAGAAGGAAGGAAGGAAGGAAGGAAGGAAGGAAGGATGGATTAAGGAAGAAGAGAAGAAAACAGGAAATAAAGTGGATACATAATCTATTCAAACTTTCGGGATACAATGAAAGAAGTGATAAAAAGAAAATTTTTAAAAAAAGAGAAAAAAAGAAAAGTTATAGCTCTAAATGTCTTTACAAATAAATTGGAGAGATTTCATATTAACAACTTAACAGCACACCTGAAAGTGCTAGAATAAAAAGAAGCAAACACACCCAAGAGGAGCACATCATATCAAGTGAGGTAACCGAGACCCGGATATACAAATATAATATGTACTCACTCATAAGTGGCTTTTAGACATAAAGCAAAAAGAAAAAAAACTAGCCTATAATTCACAACCACAGAGAACAGACTGAACCTATCCAAATTCATTTTATGAGACCAGAATCACCCAAATACACAAACAAACCATGCAAAAATTCAAAAAGAAAGAGAATTAGAGACCAATTTTGCTCATGAACATTGACACAAAAATACTTGCAAACCGAATTTAAGAACATACCAAAAGATCATCAACCCTGATCAAATAGTCTTCATCCCAGAGATGCATGAGTGGTTAAATATATGAAAATATGCCAGTATAATCCACCATATAAAACTTAAAGAAAAATAAAACATATGACAATCTCATTAGATGCTAAAAAAGCCTTTGACAAAAATCCATGACACTTTCATGATAAAAATCTTGCAGAGGACATAGGTGAACAAAATGAAGGCAATTCACAACAAGCCTATAACCAACATCAAATTAAATGGAGAGGAACTCAAAACAATTCCACTAAAATCAGGAACAAGACAAGACTGACAGCTCACTCCATACCTTTTCAAATCTGTATTTAGTTTCTAGCTAGAGCAATTAGACAACATTTTTAAAGGAGTCCAATGGGATTAAAGTTGAAAAAAACGTCAAAGTATCATTATTTGCAGATGATACGATAGTATAAATAAGTGAACCCAAAAATTCTACAAGGGAACTCCTAGAGCTGATAAATCTTTTCAGCCAAGTGAGTAGATACATAATTAACTTCTTTTAAAAAAATCAGTAGCATTCCTATATACAACTGACAAATGGTCTGAGCAAAAAATCCTGGGAACAACAATTTTCCGAATAGTAACATAAAATATAAAACATTTTAGGGTTACTCTAACCTGTAGGATAAAATGTCAAGTCTTTGAAGAAAGAAATTGAAGACAATATTGAAAAATGGAAAGATCCAAAATGCTCATGGATTGATGGTATCAACATATTGAAAATTGCCAGCCTACAAAAAGCAATGTTCAGAGTCAATGCAATCAATATCAAATGTCAAACATTATTAATTACAGACCATGGAAGAGTAATACTCAACTTCATAGGGAAAAATATAAAACCAGGATAGTTAAAGTAATTCTACACAATAAAAGAACTTCCAGAGGTACAAAAATCCCTGATTTCAAGCTTTTTTGTAAAGCTATAGTTAAAAAAAATAAAAACAGGTGGATCAATGGAATTGAATTGAAGATACAGATGTAAATCTACATGCTATTGGAAATCTGATATTTGATATAGCAGCCAGAGATATTCATTGGAAAAATAAAAGTATCTTCAACAAATGGTGCTGGTTCAATTGGACATAGGTACTTAGAAGATGCAAATGGATCTATAGCTATAACCCTGCACAAAACTCAAGTCCAAGTGGATCAGGGACCTCAAGGTGAAACCACATACAAAGAAACTGATAGCAGATAAAATGGAAAATAAATTGAGTGCATTGTCAAAGGAGACAATAGTTACACAGAACACCAATAGTGCAGTTACTAAGATCAACAATTTAAAAACGGGAGCTCATAAAACTTAAAAGCTTCTAAAAGGCAATGAACACCAATAATAAGTCAAAAAGACAGTCTATGCAATGAGAAAAGATCTTTATCAACCACACATTTGACAGAGGGCTAATATTCAAAATAAATAATGAACTCAAGAAACTAGACACCAACAGACTAAGTAAGCCAATTTAAAAAATGGAGTGCAGATCTACTACACACAGAATTATAAAAAGAAGAACAAAAAATGGCTGAGAATCACTTAAAGAAATGTTAGGTATCCATAGTCATCTGGAAAATGCAAATCAAAATGACTATTAGATTCCACCTTACACCAGTCAGAATGTCTATGATGAATAACAGAAGTGACAGCTTATGCTAGAGAGTATGTGGAACAAATAGAACACTCCTCCAATACTGGTAGGAGTACAACTATGAACAACCACTTTGGAAACCATTATGGCAGTTTCTCAGAATATTAGCAATCAATCTTTCTCAAGACCGAGCTATACTACTCCTGAGTATATATCCAAAGGATACTCACTCTCACGAAAAGGACACTTGTTCTTCTAAATTCATAGAAGCTTTATTCATAATAATCAGAAACTAGAAATACCTCAATATTCCTCAAATGAAAAATGTATAAAGAAAATATGACACATTTACACAATGAAATATCGGTCAGCTGTTATAAAAATCATGTTATTTACAAACAAATGGTTGATACTTGAAAAAAAGTCATCATGAATGAGGTAATCCAAACCGAGAAAGACAAACATCACTTGTATTCAGTTATAAGTAAGTATTTTAGCTGTAAAGTAAAAGAAAATCATGCTACAATCCAAAGACTCAGAATGCTAAGTAACAAGGAGGGATTAGGGTGGGTTATAAGAATCTCCTGGAAAGGGACAATAAAAAAGACCTCATTGGTGGACTGGGAGTGGGTGGGGATGGGAACAGGGGACAAATTATGGGGGAGAAAATACAAGGAGAAAAGACTAGAATTCAGGGGGGGGGGCATTTTAAGGGCAGAATGGAAACTTAGTCAATGGAAACTCACTGTAATCTATGAGCGTGTTCCTCAAAAAGACTCCTAGTAATGAGAGACTGACCTGAACTGGCCATCTTCTGTATACAGACAACACAACACCTCAAGTAGAGGGATTGGATCATCAACACAGCCAAAAACCTTCATTCTACAGTTTGTCCTTCCTGAAGGTGGTGGCTTACCAGGAAGATTCTAGCCTATGTCCATCTTGGGCCAGAGCTTCATCATGTCTGCCTGAGCGTCTGCCTGACTCTGTTTCTTTCTCCCAGCATTCTGTTCTGTCTACTCCACCCACTTAATTTTCTACCCTATCAAAAGGCCAAGGCAGTTTCTTTATTAACCAATGAGACAGATGATCATAGAGAGATGACCCTTCTCCATTATATATGTGAAGAATAAAAATTAATAATACAAATTTAAGAATGAGAGTGATTCAGTGATTTTACTCAAAAATACATATCTTTATCATAGTGATGTGACTTCAAAAGGTGAAAAGAAGCATAGCATGTATTATTTTTACTTTCTAATTAATTTGGTAGCTGTTGCCTAAACCTTTTCAGCATTGTTGACATATTTACATTCTTGCACAGGTAAGGAATGACATTGATGTGGACCAGCTGGCTTAGGCAATGGCAGATTCATTGGAAACATCAGTGAGTGATCAGGTGTTGTAACAGTGTAGAGGCATTTAATTTGTATTGTAATAAATAAAGCTTGCCTGAGCCTAAGAAAAGTAAAACAGTCACACTGATCAGCTTTACAGACCAGGCAACAATGACACACACCTTTAATCCCAGTAGTTACACATAGAAACCAGGCAGTGTTGGTGTACAACCTTAGTGTCAGAACTAGAAAGAACTAAAGAGAATTGTAAAGCAGGAGGATGCAGTTCTCAGTTTCTGTCTCATTCTGAGATTTCTGGAGGCAGGATCACCTTTGGAGATTGAGGTAGATGTAAGAGTGGCTGGATGTTTGCTTTTCTGGCCTTCACATTGAACACCAATTTCTGTCTGAGTTTTATCAATCATGCATTAGAACTGGGAATATTTTGCTCTTTCAGATTCCATCGGAGGTTTTTATTTCCCTGGACCTCTGGGATTAGTAACACATAACATTTCCAGACAGACTATTTGTGTACAAACTACAACTCAACAACTTTGCACTGAAATTAACAATGCCAGGCAAGCTGTAAAAATGTTCATCTCCCAAGGGAGCTGTACCAACTTTCATAACAGATGTCCTCACAATTTAACTTTGAAATATATACCTCAAACCTGAACAACCAGTGCCCAGTGTTATGGCCAGTCTTTGAGGACACCAAAAGACAACAAGGGAGACTGACTCACTGAAATGCAAAAGCAAGGTTTATTGTGTGAACTATACAAGCTGGCAGGAACCTCATCAAAGCAACTGGCACAGCAGTGGCAAGAGGAGGTATCCCACCCTTCTAGAGGGCATTATTTAAAGACAAAAACAGAAAAGTTACATTTGCAGGGTGTGTGCTAGCAGGTGACCCTATCTACAATGATTGAACTCTTAGAAATTTCCTTTGGATGGTCTGTTCCTGGATGGTACCTGGGAGTCTCAGTTGGTGGTCTTTATCAGAACCAGGTATTGCCTCATGGTTAACTACTGAGACTCAGGTCTCTATTGAGCTTGTGTTGGCTGAATCCTACATTTCCCCCTTCACAACTACCAATGACAGGACACAATCATGGGTCCTACTTGCCCATGGGTTTAAAGAGATATTATTGGGACCTAAGAACCATTACCTAGCAGATTTTTCCAGGGCAGTGGCCAGATTACCAGGCCCTGTAGCTCTGATATTTTTAGTACAATCAAATTGTAATTATAATCGCAAATATCCTCTTTCATTCTGTAGTTCTGCATAAAGAACCAAAGTGTCTTTTTATTGTAGAACCATTTTAGTTAATAAACCTATTAATTGACAACTATGGGCCTACCTTTTTGGTATGTCAATGAAATTATAGTTAGTTATTTTTATCATCCAGTGAGTTCCTCCTTCTCTCGGTATTTCAACCTATTTTGGGCAGGGATCATGGTATGACATGTTCCTTTCTGCAAATACATCAAGCTGACATTTTGGCACTGTCGTCAGGGCCCAGGAAGGCTGAAAGGCTAACCAAAAGTAAGGAGGGAATTCAGGCAATAGAGCACTCATCAGAAGCATCTGGTTCATAAACCCTGTTGAAGAGACAGGGAACATTCACATCAGCTAGACAGGTCCACATCATCTTTTAGCAAGTCCAGGGCTCACAGTCATTCAGAGCAGGTTGTAGTCAGCAACTGATGATTAGATGTATCTGCCAGTGAAGTAGAAATCTTTTGAGATAAGTTTAAAATAGAAACAGAAGTTAAAAATCATGTACTTATAGGAAAATAATACATGTGAAACTCTCAGGCCCATGTCATATCATAGATAAAAGCAGAAAACGGGTAGCTGTAAACAGCAGGAATATACTCATACCTTTGAATGCTAAGAAAAACTACAGACTTTGGTTAGAAGCATGTATATTTTTCTGCTGTCCAGAGAGCCAGGTATGGATTGGACAGAGATGTCTTTGGCCTGATGATAAATACCTTTACATTCATATTTAGGTAGCAACCAGAATAAATCTAAAATTTTGAACTTGTGACCCAAACTATAAACATTCATTGCTCTATAGTTTATCAGAACTATATCATAGAAGGCCAAAGAAATCAGAAGCATTTTCCATATCTTCACCTGTATTTACATCTTTAATCATTTTTAGATTTTCAAAGCTTTTATATCCTCAGACTTTTATATATCTCTAAACATTTTTTTTAGTCAAGAGACCTAGTAGCTTTAGAAAATTCAAGGTCTGATATATATATAAAAGCTAACAAGTTGACCATCAATTTGTTGAAGGATCTGATTTTTTTGCTGCATAACTGACAACATTATAATCGCCTAGCCATCAATATTTTCAGAGATCCCAGAACGATAAATAACTTATACCTGAGTACAGACAAAGCAGATTCTGAATCTATTAAAAATTACAGGGACCAGAGTTCATATACGGATAGCCATACCCAGGTCTCCAAAGCACTGGAGGCAGAAGAATCCAGAACAACAGTCTTACAGTCTTAGCCAGGCCCATAAAGTGAAATTTTTTCCTGTGAAGGGGAGACATGGAAAATACTGATCCTATTTTGTCTAGGCAAAAGTGGTACAATCAATTCTCCAATGTCCTGCTCTTTGTTCACAGTTGGAGCCAGGACCTGGCAGCTGGTGTTGACTGGGGCATCTTGCCCAGTAGTCAGCATCATCATAAACAGGTGGAGACATTATGGTGTCTCATGAACTTCTTTGAAGCTCTTAGATCTTGGAGTCTCTGTCTAACATAAGCATTTTAATTATTATTTTAAATGTCATATTCTACATTTCTCTGAACTATAAGGGCTGCCTAGGTATATCCGATTGAACAAACTATGGTTCTAGTTACTTGTTTTAAGTTTGACTTTGAAAACATATGCAGAGACTTAAATAAAGCTTACCCCAGTAATTAATTTCATCAGTAGTTTAAGGATGACAGACTAACTTGTATTTCCTAGCACTCTATAAGAAGTTAGCAGCTTTTGTAAAACTAAAACTTAATATTCTGTCAAATTTAGCCTTAAAAAATAATGATTTTGAAATGAAGCTAATAAAGAGTCATTTCAAGGATAAAAGCAGAACAAGTTTGTATCTAGCTATTAACATTGTCTCCTGTGAAGGCAAGGAATAGGTCCCTGGCAAAATGGGAACAGAAGGTAGCCAAGCGACTAGCTTTGCCCTTGAGAAGTTCTAAGGCAAAGGCCACAAGTTCTTTTGGCCAGAGATAAGGAGGAATACACCCTTTTAAGGGAGTGAGAACTTTCTCTAAGCAACTTGTGGGAATGGGAATTTAACCTGAATACCTGAACTTAGGAAAAGGACTTTGGAATTTTATCTCTGTTAAATACAAGCCTTAGAAAACAACAGTTTTTCAACTGAAGTTCTCTTAGTATCAAGACAAAAAAAAATTATGACTCAGTTTATACACACACACACACACACACACACACACACACACACACACACACATATATATATATATATATATATATATATATATATATATATATATATATAAATTCAAAACAAGAGACCAGACACGGACTGTAGATGTGAAAATTATAAATAAAATTATTCATAAAGAAAGCAGGGCAAGTATAGAAAGCTAGAGATTGATTGCCCAGTGAGGATGACTAATCAATGACCTCTTAAAAAGCACATTTTTGCACTGATCACACAGAAAGACAGTTCATTGCCCTTAAATATTAACTACCTGTCACACTCGGTCTCACATCATCAGACTACAAAGCCCAGAGCTGGCCTCCTTAAGCTTTCTGGGCATCCCCGTCCAGCAAATGAACCAATCTATTTCTCTACTGTCTTATTGAAGCCTCACACAAAAGATAGCACACTGAAATTCAGTGACCTAGATTGCTAGTGTGTCAGCCAGTTAAAAGGATTTGGCCAAGGTAGTCTGGCCTGTCTGGTTCGTTTTAAGATGCTATTATTTTCTAATAGAATATTTAAAGGCTACAGATCCTAGCAGGCAGATAAATTCAGGCCATCAGTAGCCAGAGACAGTCTCCAGCTCTTGCAGTGGTAAGAAGTCACTCTAACTTCCACTGAATTTTTTGAATGACCAAAACAACACAGAGCAACAAGCCACATCATTTGTAGGAATCTGTTTTAGTCTTTCCTGCCACCTACATTTGCAAAACTGTAGGTGTCCTTTCAGATGCTTAAAATTACTTCATGAGACTTTGAATTTTATCACAATTGTAAATCTCTGAATGACACAAAAATACAAGAGTACAGTGAACAACAGATTATCAGAGGAAAAATCAACAGTTACGTTGTTCTCCCAACAGCAGTGAAGTTGTTGAGCCAAAAACAAAAAATCTCCTCAACCTTACATGTAAAATAAAAAAAAAAAAATACTGTGAACACTAGGGCATGCGCATAAGAAGGAGAAAATGCCAATCTTCTTATTTATGAAATATGGCGTACTTAAGAATAACAAGGCAGGCTATAAATCTTAAAAGTTGGAGTATACATGTCAAGGTGACACATGTATCACAGGTAAGTGGCCAGACTATCAGGAAGTTACTTCTATTATGCAGAGGAGACATCAAAAGGTTTGAGAAGCTGCTCTGTTTGAGCTGATCTTTAAAGAATGGGATATGGGAACATGCATGGGTATTTTATGTTATGTTATTTATATTTTAATTTATGTTACACCTGCATACCTTAAAGAAGATGGGATTTGCTCAAAAGTTATGTACCAGCACAGGGTAGCAAAGGCAAGCTGAGGTCAGGAAAATAAAAGTCACAGACTGCTCAAAATCACAGATTTGCCCTCAAATTTTATGAAAGTCACCATTAAGAGGCAAGTTGGAATAAGCCAGCAAACCTACATACAGAGAAAAGCAAGCACCAAAGTAGGTTGCTGTCAAGCAAAAATTCGCAAAGGAAAGGGTGGCTAGTAAAATATATCATTGCACATTTGAGCAGCAGGCTAATGAAATTCATTAAAAATTTTTATATGAATGCATTATTGACATAAGCCATCAATATACTAAAGAAGATTTTAGAAGACCAGAGTCATTGTGCTCACAGATAAGCACCCAGTGAACCAGGAATGTTAAACATGCAGGGCTATCTCTGCAAATGGAGAAATGTATAACCTATTTTCCACCTAGAAATCTGGGAGGGGAGGGCATAAATAGCCTGGTTACCTTTGAAATATCTGTATGATTGAGACAGCACCAGATTCCTCTGAAAGACCTGGATAAATTCAGACCCCTCTAGCAGAAAAAGTAGAGCCAAAAAAAAAAAAAATCTAGCAGGCAGAGATACCCCTTCTCCCAGCTACTCAGGGTCATCCAACTCTACCCCTGTGTAGGAAATGAGTTTTGGCCCCAGTGCACTGGTTTCTGTCCTGTCAATAAACCTGGTGTGATTGAAGCAAGGACGGTCTCTCGTGAGTTCTTGGGGGGGTCGTGTTATCCTGAGACTTGTGTGAGAGTCTCCCCACTGTGGGGGTCTTTCACCTCTAGTAGTCTCTGAGATGTTCACATCTGTAAAATCAGGTGCATTAGGATTCACCCTTTTGCATGATCTGAGCAGGGCTCAGAAGCCTTCAGCTGCATGCTACCTTGCAGCCCTTCCTGCCACAAGGATCGGGCTAAGAGAAGAGCAGAGTCTGACACCACACTTGCTTCCAAGAAATGGCTTCACCACTGCTCCAGTACTTAATTTTTTTCCCCTCAAAGCAGGAATGATCAAAATGATCCAAATGAACCAAGAGATCAAAATATGCACAGCTTCAGATAAAGTACAAAAGCAAATACGTTTTAATTGTTTAGGACATATTATTCAGCAACAAATTTTCTACAATCATCACAGTTTAATACTTCATCAATAATGGCCCTCCAGTTACTAAAGAATTTGAGATTATATGAATTGGGTACATTATTATCTGTCTATCACGATGGATGTGACTCTTTAAGTTGCTTTCTGGAGATTCTTGGTTAAAGTCTAAGAAACATAACACCTCAAACAAAGCAGGTTATTAGTTAACTAAATAATGCTGTTGCTAAATCAGTAGCTCATAAAATTAATTTTACTTACTTCCCTATCAAGTACTTGTTCTTCTTTTCTTCTCCTTACCTACTGGAATTATAGAGCAATAAGATGATGACATTATAGAAATTTATGCATGTCAAAATTCTCCACAATAATCTGTAACTCATTATTTACAAAAGACATATAGACTTGATAATGATTGTAAACATGTCTTAAACAACACACTGGTAAAGAGACAGAAAACATTGTGTCACTAAATAAAAAGCAGGTTGATTGCTCTAAGCTGGCAGGTTGCATTACATTATTACTCTAGGTTATCCAAGAGATCCCCTTTTAAAATTTTTTGAATATGAAAATTACATCTAAAAATCTTTTTTATTCCCATGGTTTAATTTTTTTTAATCTTTTTTTTATTGAGAAAATGAGAAAAAAGAAAACAAGTTTCCACCTCCTCCCAGCCTCCCATTTCCCTCCTCCTCCTCCCACCCTTCTCCCCCTCCTCCCACCCTTCTCCCCCTCCCCCCCTCCTTTCCCCCTCCCTCTCCAGTCCAAAGAGCAGTCAGGGTTCCCTGCCCTGTGGTAAGTCCTAGGTCCTCCCCCCTCCGTCTATATCTAGGAAGGTGAACATCCAAACTGTCTAGGCTCCCACAAAGCCAGCACATTATGTAGGATCAAAACCCCTTGCAATTGTCCTTGGCGTCTCATCAGCTCTCATTGTTCGCCATGTTCAGAGACTCTATTCATTTCTTCTATCCCGATTTGGTATGATGGACCACGTCCTCCTGAAGGGTTGCTGTGAACATCTTCAGAAAATTGCTTCGCTCAACTGCCAACTGAGATGACCCTGGCACACAGGTTATACCATGAAAGACCTAATTAACGACGCCCCCATTCAGCAGGAAGCAGTTTGGAGAGAAGAATCTGCGCCCATGTTCCCAAATATGGTTTATAAAACGTTTTTACATTTAAAGGGGGATATGATATAGACATGAATAATTTGCATTAGTATAGATTTTGCTTTATTGATAGAGATTTACGGTCAATTTTGTTATATGTATAAATGTTTTGGATGTAGCTTTTACTTGATAACTGTTTTGTTATATGTAATTTTGCTATGTTAAAGTTAAAGCCTTTCTTTTTTGTTTAAACAGAAAAAGGGGAAGTGATGGGGGAGTGTCATATATCAATCTGTTGATTTCATTGGTTAAGCAATAAAGAAACTGCTAGGCCCATTTGATAGGCCCACCCTTAGGTGGGAGGAGTAAACAGAACAGAACGCTGGGAGGAAGAGGAAGTGAGGTCAGACTCAACAGCTCTCCTCTTGGGAGCAGACGCCTTCAGAGAGACGCCACACTACCTGCTCCAGGGAAGACACACGCTATGAAGCTCCGACCCAGGATGGACTTAGGCTAGAATCTTCCCGGTAAGCGCACCTAGGGGCGCTACACAGATGATTAGAAATGGGCTAAATTAATATGTGAGAATTAGCCTAGAAGAGGCTAGATAGGAATGGGCCAAAGCAGTGTTTAAAAGAATACAGTTTCCGTGTAATTATTTCGGGGCATAAGCTAGCCGGGCAGGTGGCTGGGGTTTTGGGGACGTAGCCCCGCCACTGCGCCCATATTACTACAGATCCCAAACTACAAATATGGACTATGTGCTTTTACACATAGTAAAACTTAGACTTTAATATGAAAAATGTTCATAATCACGGTACAGTTCTGTCATTTGCTAATTGAGTGGTTAGGTAAATGGGGGCAAGAAATACTGTTTTACTTCAAATGTCTTACTGCTTTTTAAAGGTAAGACAAAAATTATATTTTTAAAGTTCTTTTAACTTTTATTGATTTTTTGTTGATTTCACATCATGCCTTCCAAACCCATTTATCTCCACATCCTCTCTCATCCTCCCTCTGCCCTTATAACCTCCTCCCCCACAAAAAAAAACCCATAGATTTTAAAAGAAAACCCAGTGAAATTAGCTGGCATGAGTGAGAAGGAAACATGGAAAACACAGCAAACCCACTTAGGACTTTATTAGAGGTGGCGTGCACAGGCCTGGGAAGTCAGTGTGCAGAGAGAGAGAAAGATGATTCATCCAGCTTTTAAAAGCTGCCTAGTGCATGCACACAGGGAATTGATGTGGCTACATCCTGTGCAAATGACAGGTCTCATGTATACATGCAAGGGCTTAGCTGAATCATATATGGATCATAAGGCCCTTTAACATCCCCAGGGGCCAGTAGGCACTTTCTGCCTGAGGGCTTGTCTACACCAGCATGGCCCTTAGAACCCGGAAGTATCAGCCTTATGTGGTTTAAATCATTACATTAATGCAATGATCTGTCCTGTCCCTTTAAGAGACAGGCCATGTCCACTCTCTCCTCTGTCCACTGAGGCAAACTGATCGTAATCTTCCAGCCTGAGTCCCTTCCTTTTCAATCTCCCTCTCAAAGAGACAGCTTCTGTGTCTCCCCACTTCTTCCCTCCCCATCTCTCTCTCTATCTCTCTGTTTCTCTCTGCTCTTACCCCTTCTCCCTTTACTCCTTCTCTCCTTCCCTTCCATAATCATTAAATACATATTCAACCTCATTCTACATGCTGTGCCTATCCATGTCTCTGTTTCTCACTTCCTGCATGGCTCCCTGCCTGAAAACAGCCACCTTCAGAGACCTGTGGCATGGTCCTGTGGAATGCCCATCTGTCTGTCTCTCCTCACGGGACTTGATGCCCCTTGTAGCCCACTGCAGCTACTTAGGAACTGTGCCATCCCTGGCTGATCTCAGGACCCACTGCCCACTGCTGCCAGTTGGGAACTTATAGCATTTCTACCACTGCAGCCACTTGGGGATCCACAGCATTTTTACTTAATCCATTATACCAATACCAAACATAATGAACAAGCAAAAAAATAACTCAAAAATTAAAATCTAGTCTTTTAAATGGGCATCACAGTACATTAATGATTTTAAACAAGTTGGAAATTAGATCAAAAAATTTACAAATCATAAAATTCACTCATTTTTCATTAAGCTTCAGATTCTCTAATATTTGTAAAAAAAATAGGTTGAATAGATTTTATGACTTGCTTTTAAGATCCCAATACCTAGCAAAATAAAAACACATGATTTTATTGTTGAACTGAACCCAAGATGGTATTTAGACAACTTTATTCCACTTCATATTATTTTCTTTAACTTAATAAGAACAATCTAGTACTGGGGTTGGAACATAGAGTATTAACCCTGTTAGGCAAGCTTGTACCCATGAGACATATCCTCAGTCTTTGTTATTTTTAGACAGGATCACAGAATGTAATTTGGTTTGGCTCGAACTCACAATCACTGTGCTCAGCCCCTAGGATGCTGGGATTACTGACATGGATAAACTTTAAACAGCATTAACTGTGAGAAAACTACTTACTAAGAAACCAAAAATTCAGGAGGAAGGCAACATCACAGAAAAAAATAGAAACCAGGGAATCTAAATAATTCTTATACTGTCATTATTTTTAAATTACATTTACAGTTTAATAAATACTATCAGCTACTACTTTGGAGGAACATCCAGAATATTATTTGAAATTGCCTTTCAGGAAGTTTCAACATCCAAATCACAGAAAATATTATTGGTTTTGATGATGAGAAAAGTAACTTATACTGGGATATTATTAAAAATCTTTTAGATAAAAATGTATATAAAGTAAAATGAGGAAAGGCTTTTTTAAAAGTACCAAAAATACTAAATATTAAATACCATTGTAGGACAAAATTTATATTCAAGAAATATCTTCATAGCTTAAAAAAATGGTCAATTGAACATATATTTTCAACTCCCCTCTTTTAAATTCTTAGAATTGTGATTGTGATAAAGGATGCTAGCATACGACAAACAAAAGTAAGGGAAAAGAACTTATCTATAAATTGGGAGTCAGAAATAAAGAATGCTTTGAAATGTCTGCCTCAGCAGGACCCAAACTACTTGATTCTTAGCAAATTAGAAAAGAACAATATCACTGCCTGAGCCCAAATCTTCAAAATATAGTAATTCCACGTTCCTTTGGTGATTTAGCTGATCAACAATGAAAGAATAAAAGTCAGGTGACTACTTAACAATCTGTTTATGAAGCTGAGCTGGTGGCATGCACCTTGAGTTCCAGTACTCAGGAGGTTAAAGCAAGCTATGTAGAGAGACCCTGACTCTTATAATGGTCCCTCTTGCCTAAGAAAAAAGAAAGTAAAGTCTGTTCAAGACAACATAAAATAGCATCCAAGATTTCTCTTATTTGCATTATAAAATAGAATAGTTATTTTTAAAGGACTAAAGCTTTATTCTCTTATCAATGAATTTAAAAAAAGAGAGTTTCTATAGTGGGAACCACTATGTCCAATTAATAGGAAAGTGAAACGAAACAAAACAAACAAAATAAGAAACCCACTGTGCAAAATTAAGCAAAATTCAGAGAATACACAAAAATGTTGAGATGCTCATTATTAAGTAGGGGGCCTCATCTCAGCTGCCAGCGTCCATCTTCTGAATGCTGGGCACAAAACTTCATTTCAAGCCCCCTCCCCTGAGGGTTGCCTCAGTTCAAACTACACCTCCCCAGGGAGGGTCAAGGAAGCCCACCAAATGGAGACCCTTCTTCAGAGAAGGTCAAGACCTTCCCACAGGCTACTTAGACTACCCCCAGAGAATAAACACATGCTCTCTCTCTTCCTCTCTGGTGGTTATGGCTGCTTTCAGCCTCCCTCCCACGCCTTGTATTTTCACAAGACCACCACCTGAGAGATCAGATGTCCAATTAAACCTGGATATCTTTAATTTGGTTTAATTTGGTCTGATTGGAATTATTTGTGTTGGCAAAGAGGCTTGTTGTTGAACAAAACATAACACTCATACTTGAAGTCTCTCTTCTACTTGGTTCCCAAAATGCAGGTTGTCATGTACATATACAAATATGCACACACACATGCATATGTACCCCCAAGAATACATGCTGAAGGAAACTGTTAACTTGTATGTAGAGACTTTCCATTGAAGAGTCTCTTCAGATATCCTGACAATGGAAACCAAAGCAGACAAGCTCCATTTAAAATAAGTTCCCAATATATTCTAGCATCTTATATTTAAGCATGAACAGATGTCTATGAATCGATGATTTTTGAATGAATATAGCTACACTTCTTTTTAAAACCTCAGCATGGGCACTATGAAAAAAAAGAAAACTTACATTTGTTACTTATTAATAAAAAGAATATGCTGCCTACATAAAGTAAGAAATATGCTAATTTTTTAACAAAGAACAACAGAAAGCAAAAACGGAAAGTCTATAAATTGAAAATAACATACATTAAAGATTAAAATGTACCCTCTTCTGGCCTGCAACCATACATACAGACAGAACACTGTATACATAATAAATAAATAAATAAATCTTAAAAAAAGATTAAAATGTATAATTGATAGAAAAATCTAAGAAAATGTATCAAAGAGTGAAATAAATCAGAATTTAAAAACCTGAAGAAGAAGACACTGTGTATCAATCCAGAATGCATAATTTTAAAGGGATGAAAATTCCAGAATAGAAGAAATGGAGAACAGATAGAATTCAGGAAAATTTATCTTGATGTAAAGATATGATATTACAGATTGAAAGTGTCCAGTATAAGGAATAAAAGCAATTGCAGCCGGGCGGTGGTGGTGCACGCCTTTAATCCCAGCACTCGGGAGGCAGAGGCAGGCGGATCTCTGTGAGTTCGAGGCCAACCTGGTCTACAAGAGCTAGTTCCAGGACAGGCTCCAAAGTTACAGAGAAACCCTGTCTCGAAAAACCAAAAAAAAAAAAAAAAAAAAAGCAATTGCACGTCCAAACACTTAATATCATGAACATTCTGGGAATCAAAGAAAAGACACGATAAGCTTCCAGGGGAGGAGCTTAATGATATTTAGGATTAAGAAACTGTATTGTCAGGGTTGTTTGCTTGTTTTGAGTCAAGGTTTACTCTGTTACCCTCAATGGACTGAAATTTACTTTGATTCCATTGACTCTACCTCCAGAGTGCTAGGATTATAGGTATGCATCAACCACACCGAACAATTTATCACCTTTTAGAGCTAAAAACAGGAGAGTCAATTGCTTTAAATACTGAATGTTGGGCCCCATGGATATAGCTCTGTTGTAGGAAGTATTACAGCTTGTAATTACCTGCCTACTGGGGCACGGCCTCTTATACTATATATGTGGAAGCCGAACCTGGATCTGTCCCTTTTTCTCCTTCCTCTTGCTCCTTTTCTGCCAGCTGCTCTTTTGGATTGCATGATTCAACTGGTCAAGCAGAGAATTCTGATTTGTGAGTTTAGCCCTAAATAAATGACTATTTCTCAATTCTGAGCTAGTGTGGGATTTCTTTTAAGCATCCGTTCACTGTTTCATAGATCTGTTCCAACTTGACCAGAAGTCAAAGATTTCAGGCCTATTTTTGCTCCTTCAAGGTTATGTCAGGAGGTTTGATCCAGGGAGAAGTTGCCTATAGGTTGCTTGCCCTAAGGTGTGGTCACTGCATGTCCTGCCTAAATAACAGAATGATTAACTCAGGATATAGTTACTGGATGTTTTGGGTATTGAAGAGGTAATTACTCTGTGCTTTGCATCATGTTAAATCAGTCTTTTGCCTTCTCCCCAAAGACTCATTTTGGATTGGGGTATGGTATATAAGGCATATGGAAAATAAACATGGGCAAATTCAGTAATTCAGTATTCACTGAGTTGCCCTACTTTATTCTGTGTCTATGTCTATTCCTTTTTTATCTTTGTTTTGTCAACCTAACATTTCTAACCCACACTCCCCTATCCTGGAATGTACTAACCACAGAGCTTGGACTCTGACGGATGTTGCCCAAACATGGAACCATGACAGATGTCTCACAACGTGGGACCCTGACAACTGAGGAAAAAATATATTTTAATGTAAAAATGTATACTTGACCAATTATTCTCTACTGTTAGGAAAATAAAATAAATTATAAAACATTTTATATTCCACATCTTTCTCAGGATATTATTAGAATATGCATTTTTCTGAAATGAAAGAACAAAATCTTAATGAACAACAAATATAACAAGAGGAAATGCAATCCAGAAACTAGAGAATTGAAGAACACAAAGATGGAAGTGAAGGGAAACAGAATGCTCACCTTGTCCAAAGAGCAAGCACCATAGGCCACCCAGCAATGTTTAGAGGCTATTTTTCTCAAAAATTGAAATTTGTACAATGGTTAAATGTGTTTAAATATATTGAGATATATATGTAATTACAGCATACATAGGGAAATCCCACATCACCCCCCTTTTCTATTTAAATAAAAAAGGAAGGTTTTTAACTTTAACATACCAAAATTACATATAACAGGACAGGTATCAAGCAAGACTTACAGTTCTAATATTTATATCTACTTTATCTTTTATCATATCTAAGGAAAACTATAACTATCTGTTCTTTAACTCCATCAATGACTCCAGAAGGATATAATATTACCTAAGTAAACAGGAAGTACATTGTAAGCAACTTCTAAAACTCTAGAAATGGCAGAGACATCTCACTGCCTGGAAAGTCACCCCAAGTTCTTCTGTACCATTTGGTCATCCATCTTTAGCCTACAGGCCCATTGTATCCAGCAGACTTTTCATGAAGCAGGAAATTTCAAAGACAGATCTGCCTATATTGGCAATTTGCCTCTTCTGTATCCTGAAGAATGTCTGGCAGACTCTTTCATGAAACAGGAACCCTGAAGAATCATGTCACCTTTAGGCAAGTTCAGCAGTCATTTCTCTGTGGATCTTGCATGTCCAGTTCATTTACCAAACTTCATAAGGAGCTTCTTTAATCCCCCTCTTCCTTTTGAAATAGATTGGTGCTGACAAAAGCAGATCTGTCTCACTATCATATAAAGTCCTATATTTTAAAACATTTAATGCCATATTCTGAAGGTCGCTGAAAGACTTGAAGAATGCCTAATTGAAATATATCTCTGTATAGCTAGAAAACCTAACTAACATGACTACAATCCTGACCTATTAACCTATATTTCTTAATTATACATTACATTTTAAAATGAACTATACAAGCACAATACCTTAATCAAGAGCAAAAATATACATATACAGTATAACAAAATTTACCTCAAATTTGTATTAATAAATCAAGATCAATAGCAATGCAAATTATTCATATCTATATCATATCCCCCTTTAAATGTAAACAAACATTTATAGACAATATTTTGGAATATGGGTGTAGTTTTATGCAAACTGCTTCCTGTTTTGGGGGTCACTGTTAATCAGGTCTTTCATGGTGTATCCTGTGTGCTAGGTTTATCTCAGTCAGCAGTTGGGTGAAATGATTTTTGAGGGTGTTCATCATGACGTTTCATGGGGTCATGCTCTATCTAACCATATTAGCCTAAAATTAAGCCACAGGTTCTCTTTGTTTTCTCTTTTTCTTCTCTCTTCCAATCCTACATACATTTATCCAACACTATGACTAATCTGAATTTGTCTTTATTGCATATTCCTTACTGTCCATGAGTGCTTTTTAAAATGCTAAGTGCTTCTTAAAACTTAAGCTGTGCCATTACTATGGTATATATGGTACTTCCTGCTTGCTCTGCACAGTCCAACATGGTGGAAGTCCGTTCACAACCTCTGCAAGTTATGCACATTGTCCCAGTTTTAAGCACACAGCATGTCTATGTTTCTATTAAGCAAGCCACAGAAGTCTGTTCACAAACCCCACTCAAATGCTCTGTAGCTGGGCCTCCTGCCTGAAAGAGTCAGAGTTTGCACTGGCATGATGGCCCAGAAAGCCAGCATTTCAAAACAGTGCCGCTTTCTTTCTTTTGTTACCAGAATCAGGAAAACCTCTCTTAAAGGAGTTGTGGCATGCCACCAGCAAACACCAAGAAGCTGTGTTAAACTCTGTATTTTTGTGTTGAGAATTCCTATCCAAGCCCTCTCAAGGTTACATGTAGATTTAGATAGTCCCATTGGCACTAAGTTACTCCCAAGTAACATATCTTTTGACTTAAATTTTGAATTTAAGGCATTTTCAAAATATATAAGTTTGATAAGTCCAGCAGCATTTATAATTAATTGTCTTTTAGGAGATGTTGCTCCTTCATCGTCAGTCAAAAAATTCAAAAATAACACAATAACATCCAGACTATCTGTGTATTCTCCATCCTCATGTGGCTTTTTTCAAACCCTATGTCTTTTTATTTGTTTTTATTTTAAATTTTAATTTTTTTTGAGACAGATTTTCTCTGGTTGTTTTGGCTGTCCTGGATCTCTTTCTGTAGACCAGGCTGGGCTGAAACTCACATGGATCTACCTGAGTCTGCCTACCAAGTGCTAGGATTAAAGTTATGTGCCACCACACTTGACTATATTTCTTTTCTTAAGGATTTTCTCTATCCTTTCTCTTTTCTCTCCTAAGCCTATGTATATTTTTAAGCACACTTTAAACCATTTAGAGGATTTTTATTCTTTTTCATTTTGCTCTAAATCTATATTTACTGTATATCTCTATCTTTTTCTGACCACATGAGTCTTTAGTCTACTAAGGAACATGACTAGAATTACAGTTGTGGCTTTGGTGGTTGGATGCACCCAATTCCTTGGCTTTCTGAGAGACTAACTTCATGGCAGAGGTACTAGTGGGAATCATATTTTTTTTCTATAACTAACTCTGCAGTTTCTAAGTTCATGCCACCACCAAAAAGCATGCTGACAACTTCTCATAAATACCATTTAAATGTTTCGTCTGTCTGGGCGCTAGGTCCCAGTCCTCGGGGCGCCCGGGCGGGCTGCAGTTCCTTTGTTTCTGTGGCCTGCCTGCACCAAGCAGGGTAGGCGCTATGTTTGCGAGCTGCCCAACCAGCACGGAGGCCTGATCTCTCTGCCCCAGGAGAACCAGCGTTGGGGTGAGTTTCTGGCCCGCACCAGCCAGGGACAGGGAGCTCGGGGGTTCCTTGGCCTCCTGTCTTTCTTGGGCTCTCTGCAGGACCTCTATTCCCTGGGTACTGCCTCTTTCTTCCTGGCCCACCCAGCTTCTGTCCAGAGCCCTCCCCACTTCGGCCCCACTGCCCTCTCTCGGCGCGTGGCATTGGGCGCTGGGTCCCAGTCCTCGGGGCGCCCGGGAGGGCTACAGTTCCTTTGTTTCTGTGGCCTGCCTGCACCAAGCAGGGTAGGCGCTTTGTTTGCAAGCTGCCCAACCAGCACGGAGGCCTGATCTCTCGGCCCCAGGAGAACCAGCGTTGGGACGAGCCAGGGTTGGGCACGGAGACCTGATCCCTTGGTGCCAGGAGAGCCAACATTGGAGAGGCCGCGTTGGGTAGACAAGGAGACCTGATCTGGTAAAAGAAGATCCATAAGGGAGCATTTGGAAGAAGAGACGGGCAGACGCCAAGGCAAGAATTCGCCCAACAAACTGAAAAGCAACATGAAGCCACCAGAAGACAGCGACCTCACAACGGAAGGACATGAACACCTTAATCAAGAAGGAGAAAAGATTGACTTCATGAAAGTGATTGATGCCCTTAAACAGCATGTAAAAAATGCCCTCATAGAAATGGATGAGAAATATAACAGAAAGTTTGAAGAATTGAATAAATCAATGAATGATACCCTAGAAAACCAAGGAAAAACAATCAAACAGATAATGGAAACAGTTCAGGACTTGAAAACTGAAATGGAGGCAAAGAAGAAAACACAAACAGAGGGCCGGCTGGACATGGAAAATCTAGGTAAACGAATAGAGACTACAGAAACAAGCATAACCAGCAGAATACAAGAGATAGAAGAAAGACTCTCAGATTCTGAAGATACCATAGAGAAAATAAACACTATGATCAAAGAAAACAGCAAGTCCAACAAACTCTCATCACAAAACATTAAGGAAATATGGGACACAATAAAAAGACCAAACCTAAGAATAATAGGAGTAGAAGAAGGAGAAGAAGTGCAGCTCAATGGTCCAGAAAATATATTTAATAAAATTATAGAAGAAAACTTTCCCAACCTAAAGAAAGATATACCTATGAAGGTGCAAGAAGCATAAAGTACACAGAATAGGCTGGATCAAAAAAAAAAAATCCCCTCGCCATATAATTATCAAAACACAAAGCATACAGAATAAGGACAAAATATTAAGAGCGGCAAAGGAAAAAGGCTAAATTACTTACAAAGGTAAACCTATCAGACTTACACCTGACTTTTCCATGGAAACCATGAAAGCCAGAAGGTCCTGGATAGATGTACTGCAGAAACTGAGAGACCATGGATGCAAGCCCAGATTACTATACCCAGCCAAACTTTCGTTCACTATAAATGGAGAAAATAAAATTTTCCAGGAAAAAAACAAATTCAAACAATATGCAGCCTTACAGAAAGTAATAGAAGGAAAATCACTAACCAAGGAGTCCAACAATGACCACAATAACTCAGACATCTAGAGACCCTTCATCAACACAAACCAAAGAAGAGATACACACAAACTCTATGACTAAAAAAAAAATCACCGGAGTTAACAACCACTGGTCATTAATATCACTTAATGTCAATGGACTCAACTCACCTATAAAAAGGCACAGGCTAAGAGATTGGATAAGAAAACAGGATCCAACATTCTGCTGCTTACAAGAAACACACCTCAACCACAAAGACAGGCACCTACTCAGAGTAAAGGGTTGGGAAAAGGCCTATCAAGCAAATGGACCTAAGAAACAAGCAGGTGTGGCCATACTAATCTCTAACAAAGTTGACTTCAAACTTAAATCAATCAGAAGAGATGGAGAGGGGCATTTTATATTCATAACAGGAACAGTTCATCAGGATGAAGTCTCAATCCTGAACATATATGCCCCTAATATAAAAGCACCCACCTACATAAAAGAAACATTGCTAAAACTCAAGGCAGCCATCAAACCGCACACACTAATAGTAGGAGACTTCAACACTCCTCTCTCACCAATGGACAGGTCAATCAGACAGAAACCTTACAGAGAAATAAGAGAATTAATGGAGGTAATGAAGCAAATGGACTTAACAGACATCTATAGAACATTCCACCCAAATAGAAAAGAATACACCTTCTTCTCTGCAGCTCATGGAACCTTCTCGAAAATCGACCACATAGTCGGTAACAAAGCAAACACCCACAGTTACAAAAAAATATTACTAACCACCTGTGTCTTATCAGATCACCATGGATTAAAGTTAGAATTCAACAACAATGCTACCCCCGGAAAGCCTACAAAGTCATGGAAACTGAACAGCCAACTACTGAACCATACCTGGATTAAGGAAGAAATAAAGAAAGAAATTAAAGTCTTCCTGGAATTCAATGAAAATGAAGAAACAACATACTCAAACCTATGGGACACTATGAAATCAGTCCTAAGAGGAAAGTTCATAGCACTAAGTGCCCACTTAAAGAAAAGAGAGAAAGCTCACATTGGAGACTTAACAGCCCACCTGAAAGCTCTAGAAAAAAAAGAAGCAGACTCACCTAGGAGGAGTAGGAGACTGGAAATAATCAAACTGAGGGCTGAAATCAATAAAATAGAAACACAGAGAACAATCCAAAGAATCAATGAAACAAAAAGCTGGTTCCTGGAAAAAATCAACAAGATTGACAAACCCCTATCCAAACTAATCAAACGGCAGAGAGAGAATTTGCAAATTAATAAGATCAGAAATGAAAAGGGGGACATAACCACAGACACAGAGGAAATTCAGAGAATCATTAGATCTTACTACAAAAGCCTATATGCCACAAAACTGGAAAATGTAAAGGAAATGGATACTTTATTAGATAAATATCATTTACCAAAGTTAAATCAGGACCAGGTGAACAATCTAAATAGACCTGTTAGTCGCGAAGAATTAGAAGAGGTTATCAAAAACCTCCCTACCAAAAAAAGCCCAGGGCCAGATGGTTTCAATGCGGAATTCTACCAGAACTTCCAAGAAGACCTAATACCTATACTCCTTAATGTATTTCACAATATAGAAACAGAAGGGTCATTACCAAATTCCTTTTATGAAGCTACAGTTACTCTGATACCAAAACCACACAAAGACTCAACCAGGAAAGAGAATTACAGGCCGATCTCACTCATGAATATCGATGCAAAAGTCCTCAACAAAATACTGGCAAACCGAATCCAAGAACACATCCGAAAAATTATCCATTATGATCAAGTAGGCTTCATTCCTGAGATGCAGGGCTGGTTCAACATACGAAAATCTATCAATGTAATCCAGCATATAAATAAACTGAAAGAAAAAAACCATATGATCATTTCATTAGATGCTGAAAAAGCATTCGACAAAATTCAACATCCATTTATCTTAAAAGTCTTGGAGAGATTAGGGATACAAGGGTCATACCTAAATATAATAAAAGCTATATACAGCAAGCCGACAGCTAACATCAAATTAAACGGAGAGAAACTCAAAGCCATCCCGCTTAACTCAGGAACACGACAAGGCTGTCCACTTTCGCCATACCTCTTCAATATAGTGCTGGAAGTTCTAGCAATAGCAATAAGACAACATAATGGGATCAAGGGGATTCGAATTGGAAAGGAAGAAGTTAAACTTTCGTTATTCGCAGATGATATGATAGTGTACATAAGCGACCCCCAAAACTCCACCAAAGAACTCTTACAGCTGATAAACAGCTTTAGTAATGTGGCAGGATACAAGATCAACTCCAAAAAATCAGTCGCCCTCTTATACACAAAGGATATGGAAGCAGAGAGGGAAATCAGAGAAGCTTCTCCATTCACGATAGCCACAAACAGCATAAAATATCTTGGGGTAAATCTAACCAAGGAAGTGAAAGATCTATTTGACAAGAACTTTAAGGCATTGAAGAAAGAAATTGAAGAGGATACCAAAAAATGGATGGACATCCCTTGCTCTTGGATTGGGAGGATCAACATAGTAAAAATGGCAATTCTACCAAAGGCAATTTATAGATTCAATGCAATCCCCATCAAGATCCCATCAAAATTCTTCACAGATCTGGAGAGGACAATAATCAACTTTATATGGAAAAACAAAAAACCCAGGATAGCCAAAACAATCCTATACAATAAAGGATCTTCTGGAGGCATTACCATCCCTGACTTCAAACTCTATTACAGAGCTACAGTAATGAAAACAGGGTGGTACTGGCATAAAAACAGAGAAGTCGACCAATGGAATCGTATAGAAGACCCGGATTTTATCCCACAAACCTATGAACACCTCATTTTCGATAAAGGAGCTAAAAGTATACAATGGAAGAAAGAAAGCATCGTCAACAAATGGTGCTGGCACAACTGGATGTCAACCTGTAGAAGTATGAAAATAGACCCATATCTATCACCGTGCACAAAACTCAAGTCCAAATGGATTAAAGACTTCAATATCAGCCCAAAAACACTGAACCTGATAGAAGAGAAAGTGGGAACTACCCTACAAAAGATGGGCACAGGTGATCGCTTCTTAGGTATAACCCCAGAAGCACAGGCATTAAGGGCAATATTGAATAAATGGGACCTACTAAAACTGAGAAGCTTCTGTAAAGCAAAGGACACTGTCACTAAGACACAAAGGCAACCGACTGGCTGGGAGAAGATCTTCACCAACCCTGCAACAGACAAAGGTCTGATCTCCAAAATATATAGAGAACTCAAGAAACTAGACTTTAAAATGCTAATTAGCCCAATTAAAAAATGGGGCACTGAACTGAACAGAGAATTCTCAACAGAAGAAGTTCAAATGGCCAAAAGACACTTAAGGTCGTGATCAACTTTCTTAGCAATCAGGGAAATGCAAATCAAAACAACTTTGAGATATCATCTTACACCTGTCAGAATGGCTAAAGTCAAAAACACCAAGGATAGCCTTTGCTGGAGAGGCTATGGAGGACGGGGTACCCTCATCCATTGCTGGTGGGAATGCAATCTTGTGCAACCACTGTGGAAGTCAGTGTTTCGGTTTCTCAGGAAATTCGGGATCAACCTACCCCTGGATCCAGCAATACCACTCTTGGGAATTTACCCAAGAGATGCTCTATCACATGTCAAAAGCATTTGTTCAACTATGTTCATAGCAGTATTATTTGTAATAGCCAGAACCTGGAAACAACCTAGATGCCCTTCAATGGAAGAATGGATGAAGAAAGTATGGAATATATACACACTAGAGTACTACGCTGCGGTAAAAAACAATGACTTCTCGAATTTTGCATGCAAATGGATGGAAATAGAAAACACTATCCTGAGTGAGGTATCCCAGACCCAAAAAGAAGAACATGGGATGTACTCACTCATAATTGGTTTCTAGCCATAAATAGGGGTCACGGAGTCTACAATAGGCGAACCTAAAGAAGCTAAGTAAGAAGCTGAACACAAGGAAAAACATATAGTTATCCTCTTGGATAAGGGAAGTAGACAAAATTGCCGGGGAGAAAAGTGGGATCTTGGGGGTGGGGTGGTATGGGGGTAAGGGGAGATGGGGAGAGCAAAGGTAGAAGGGAAGGAGGGGGGACTTGGGGAAACAGGAGGATCGGGATAAAGGAAGGTTGGATAGCGGAGCACGGAACCACAATTCTTAGTTAAGGGACCCACTTTAGGGTGGGCAGGAGAATTGACCCTAGAGGGGCTCCCAGGTGCCCAAGCTGAGGTCCCCAGTTAGTTCCTTGGGCAGCTGAGGATAGGGAACCTGAAATGACCCTATCCTAGCGCAGTACTGACGAATATCTTGCATATCATCCTGGAACTTTCATCTGGTGATGGATGGAGATAGAGACAGAGACCCACACCGGAGCAATGGACTGAGCTCCCAAGGTCCCAATGAGGAGCAGAAGGAGAGAGAACATGAGCAAAGAAGTCGGGACCACGAGGGGTGCACCCACCCACTGAGACAGTGGAGCTGATCTACTGGGAGCTCACCAAGGCCAGCTGGACTGTTACCAACAAAGCATGGGATAAAACTGGACTCTCTGAACATGACGAATAATGAGGGCTGATGAGACGCCAAGGACAATGGCACGCGGTTTTGATCCTACGCAATCTGCTGTCTTGGTGGGAGCCTAGCCAGTTTGGATGTTCACCTTCCTAGATATGGACGGAGGGTGGAGGACCTAGGACTTACCACAGGGCAGGGAACCCTGACTGCTCTTTGGACTGGAGAGGGAGGGGGAGAGGAGTTGGGGGAAGGGGAGAGGGGTGGGAGGAGGGGGAGAAGAGTGGGAGGAGGGGGAGAAGAGTGGGAGGAGGGGGAGGGAAATGGGAGGCTGGGAGGAGGTGAAAATTTGTTTTTTTTTTTCTTTATTCTTCTTTTATCAATAAAAAAAAAGATCAAAAAAAAAAATGTTTCGTGACAGGGTCTCTTAAAAAACCTGAATTGTTTTTCCTGCTAACACTGAGTCAGAAAAGCTCTCTTAAAGGAGTCATGCCTCTGCTTGTTGCCAGCAAAAAGAACCCACCTGAGACAATGCTGCTACCAAGAAGCTGTGCTTGATTCTGTTCTTTTTTCTGCATAAAATCCTTTTTTGTTCAAAAGGCTTTCTCAGAATTTATGAAGAAATTATGTCAAAAGTTTGGGCACCATTTGCAGTCAGAGACTGTACTTTCATTTCATGGCAACACAGGACCAAATAATCACCCAGAAACTATATTCGTTACCACACTGTTTGACTGATAGCTCAGGTGTATTTCTAGCTAGCTCTTACATCTTAAATTAAACCACTCCTTTTATTCTTTGTATTGCAACATGACCATGATATTGCCTTATTTTCTACATGTCTTGTTTTCTCAACAGCTGGCTGGCATCTTTCTCTTTTGGCAGCTACATGAAATCTGGCTGATTTCACTTTCTTTCTCCTTGAATTTAGTTTAGTTTTCCCACCTACCTCTATTCTGCCCTGTTAAAGACCAATCCTATGACATGGTAAAAAGTGAAAGTTTTTATGTATTAAAAGTTTGCTGATTTATGACACTATGCTCATTTGTAAGTACGAGGTTGTTTAGCAGACTCAAAACTTTGTAGGAGAAATAACTAATTGTCTTCAATATTTCTAACATGCATGTATCGGGAAACAAGACATTCAAGAGTTAAATATCTGTCTTACATTGAAGAACATCCACAACAACCATCTAAACTTAAGAGGTCATAACATGCTAATATCATTGCTGCCTGAAAATGAAGAAGAGGGGGCAGTGAAGATGACAAACCAGCTGATTCCCATGATGTACAGAATTGCATCTCCTTTCTATCTATCTATCTATCTATCTATCTATCTATCTATCTATCTATCTATCTATCTATCTATCTATCATCTCTCAGGTCTAACTATGTAGCCTAATTGACTTTTAACTCACTATATAGACCAGGGTACTCTAAAATTTGTAATTCTCCTGCCTCTACATTTTTCTCCTGAAAACTAGGTTCCACAATACCATGTTTTGAATTATTTTATGTCATGTCTATTTATTACTTCAATAAGTTTATAAACTTCTTCAAAAGTTTCTCAACTTGGAAAATTCTAAGATTTTAGAATTTTGTTATCTAATAAAAACATTCTAAATAGTTGACATGAATTATCCTTTGTTTTGGTTTGGAGATTTCCTTTTTAAAGAATTTCCTTGGGAAATGAGTTTCAGTAAGCTTAACAGCTCATATTCACTTAAGAAACAAGAGAATTAGAGGTTTATGGATTTAGGAGCCCAGAACATACTCTTCTGAGAATTGTATTTAGAGATTTTAGAAATATCTTTTATTCCCATCAAAGTATTATACTCATGATACTCCTCCCACCTGGAACTTGGTCTTCAGCCCACCTTAAAAAACTAATTTCTAATTTTCCTTCTGTTTGTTTCAGCTTAATAATACACAAATTTGGGTTTATCTCTCATCTGAACTCACAGACTCAGGTGCTGGTCTCCCAGAACTTTCATAATGTTAATGGTAACCTATATAATGGTAATGTGGGGATGTGTGTGACCACTGTTTTCTTATGCATTACTTTCCCTAAAAGAATTAGGATCGTAAGGACGGGGCATTGCATTTAGCTTTGCTTAATTTATAGGCCCAATACTTTAAAGAATATATAGCTGAATAAAAAGCAAATTCCTAAACAAGCTTTATGTTTCAAATATATGGATCAATCCGTATATGCTCTCAATGCAATTATATTATCCTTGTGGCTTTCACATTTCCTAAAAAACTAGTGTTCCAATTTTTCCAAAGACATAAGGTAAAGCAATTGTTTGTGATACAAGCCAGCAAACTTTTCAAAGACAGAGGAGTCCCTTGCCAGAGTAAAAGACAAAAACAGCCTGTCTGGTTATTGTTTTATTTTGTTTTTCATGAGTCTATGTGGTTAAGGTATATCCTGAGTAGGAAATGAGACACTAGTATTCCCTAAGCCAGGGTTTTCTGTGAATTTTTCATCATTCTAGATCTCTGCTTCTAAGATCCTATTTATGAAGAGAACATGAAGGCAGAGAAGGCTGCCTTCTGAACACACAGGCCCTGCTCAGAATAGAGAAACAGAAAGGATTGCATCATCCACTTTCCTGCTGTTACTAGCATCCCAATTCCTCTGACCTGTTTAATTAAACCAAGGAAGAGAAATGCTCGACTAACTAAAAACTATGCTTTTTAAATAATTGCAGTAAAACATCTGTTTTCTGAAAGCATCACTTTTTGTCCCATGAAACAAAATCACTGAACAGTGAGTAAGAGCAGTTCCACATCCATCATGAGCAAAACTAGATAACCAGGCAGAGGCCAGAAGGAAGACCATTTTAATTAATGTGTCATTTGCCTGCAGACAAATCATTTTCCCATAAATGAAAACAAATAAAATATCTTTCTTTTCCTTTAGTCTTTAACTGGTCAAGTGTATATACTTGCCATTAACAAAACCACTATTCCTCATAGTTTAATAAACATAAAAAGATCTGGCCATGTTTCTCTCACCAGGTTCTTCAAAGAGTCTGCATAATGAAGTAGGTCTTTTGTCTTCTGTCACATTAACATGAACTGCACTTGAAGACAGAGCATTGCACCGTGCTTTTCATTTCTTTATATCAGCTTTATAACACACAAAGACCTAAGTGAAAGAGATTAATCAAAGATGTCGGTATTCTACATTTCCCTGCTCTGACTGTTCCCTGTCTCCTCTTATCCCATCCCAGAGATCTAAGGCTCTGTTTGCCTGGATGTCGTCCCTTTATTATATACAACCTCCTCTCATCTATTGCTGACTAAGACTATTCTTTGTTCTTCACTCATTTCCCTTTTATTCTCAGAGCCAAGTATTCATTCTGCAGAAACCAGAGTCACATTAACAATTCTTTTTAATTATGCTATCTGTTTTTTTAAGTTTTTTTTATTTACATTGGCTCTTTTTCATATTTAAAAAGCACACACAAATTTACTTTCAGAGCTCGGCACCCTTTGACCCTCACAAGATTGGAGAAAATAACTTTAGGAACTGCAGGCTCATATTTAATGGCACTGAGATATTTGACTTTTACTTCACCACATCTTTACTCAATCATTTATATTTAATGTTACACGTACTTGACTCCTTGACATTTTTTTTTAAATCTCACATGCTGAATGGTGCACAAATGAGTCCCAGATTTTACTATCCAGCAACTTGTCCTTATTCATCAGGACAGAATACGTTATCTTTGTTATTTATTCATTAGCATTCAAATGATTTAAACCTCTTCTCATGTATAATCTACATGTGTTATTTATCACATTCTGTCAGTAACTCCTTCCTAGTGGGATCTACTATATAGACATAGATCATCTTCTAAAACTAACTTCTCATGAATACCAGAACTGCTACTTTTTGGATACCAAAGTTAACTTCAACAGTACTTGCAGCTTGGAGAGATCAAATGGCTTTCCTACTAACCCAGCAATGACAACTCACAACAGAATATCCTGTGATAACTGGTAGTTCCTTCAAATCCCATTAGAAAAAAAAACATGACTACTTCCTCAGAAGTATTAAGAAAGGAGAACCATACCTTTAAGAATGAAGATTGGGAATAGCCTCAGACCAACAAGGTGGTTTCCAGCTAACCACACTCTGCTTCCTGGTGTTTCAAGGTTCTAAACAGAAGGCAATCAGAATTAGTGGTTTCATTGTGTTTCTTTCAGTACTGCTTTTAAATATCCTGTAAATTCTGTTTTTTGACCTCAGTGAGCTTTGCTCTTAAATTGAAAACACACACACACACACACACACACACACTAATCACATTTTCCCAGACTTCTTTATGGCATCAGACTCAAAGCAAAACTGGCACAGAAAAGTTGGTTCAGCTTAGAACTGAGCACATACTACATAAATTCAACATACATCCTCTGGATACCAATGACCAGTCTGGTGCCACTGGACAAACGGTCTAATGTATTTCCAAAACATGCTTTCTCTGTGCCATATTACTATCTCCAGGCATATTTCCACATGAGGATCGACTTATGTCATGGAGAAAGGAGATAAGGCAGAAGCAATGGGTAACAAAAACTCAGATTTAAAATGTTCTCATTTCATTTTACACAATTTATACTTTGAAAAAATAGATCATTTATTTGGCAAAAGAGGAACATGCAAAAATAATGGGAAGAAAAAAATAATTTATTTTTAAAATCTAGGCTCTGAATAAGACATAGAAAGAATTCTGTCTGGTACTTTTATATATGGTTAGGAAGCATTCAACAGTCAATTATTAGGCTAGAGCTTTTTCTTGAAAGATAAATCTTTGTAGCCAGAGTCCATTTTGTTGATAAGAAAAATAATGTTTCTGAATGAGCAAGTTCATTGATGAAGAACCCAAGTTCTATATTACCTCGATACAATGTAAAATATAGAAAAGCAATAAATAACCACTGAACAGAGAAATGAAAAAAAATGATAATGCTGACACTCCAGAGACCTCAGATCTCCAGCCACAGACACTGTATAATCAAGGAAATGCTGTATTCTGATACTCTCATAAAATGCAATGTTTTCTTGCTATAGGAGCCTGCCATGATAAGCTAAATATGAACATATCACCCAAAGGAAGTTCTTTACTTCCAACCATTATCACCTGCCAGGATAGGACTTAGCCATTGATAAGTTTAATGGAGGCCTGAGTCTCAGTAGTTTACCCTGAAGCAATACCTGAATATAGGAAGAACCAAAAACTGAGATTACCTGAGCTCCACCCAAGAACAGACCATCCAAAGAAAATGCCACACATTACAACAGCTGTAGATAGGATCACCTGCCAGCACATATTCACCAGGACACCCTTAGACAATTATCAGCCAATAAGGGGTCCTGAACCTCAGAAATATTTCACCTCCACCTTTACTACTATAAAAACCCAGTTCTAACTGAGCTCGGAGCTCTCCATTTATTTAATACGTTGAACATGCAGAGAGAACAAGTTTGCAAACTTGCATAAAATAAAGACTTTTTGCTTTTACATATGGGACCCGGTCTCCTTGTTGGTTTTGGGGTGACTTTGTGGATTTGGGCATAACACTTGCATTAACTTTCATACTTGAAGCTAATAGTACTTTTCCTTAGATAATAGCATATACTCTGTACTTTTTCTCACTTACATAGTTATTTTGGATTTCACTTTCTGTATTACATAAACACAGTGTTCCCACAAATTTCATGTTGCCCTGCACTGCGTGTCAGTCTGTTTTATCATGGAACCACACTCTGGCCTTAAATAGAGTACTGTACTATATAGCATGATATTCATTATAATCCAATTAAATACAATGGGAAAAGAAATGTGTCACTATGAAGGTGAGATGAATAGGAGAGCTACAGCTCCTTTCTGTGCAAGACATGGCTAAGGCACCATTTAGTAGAGTTCTACTCCATTGTAGCAGATAAAAAAAAAAAAAAAAAGTAAAGCTTCTGGGGTAGGTGATAAAAGAAATGCAAAGAGGAAGGGAAAATACAGTAATTTATCAACAACATCTTTACTATAATTTTCTGCTTAAACCAGTGTCTGAAATTTAGAAAATTTTCCAATTCACAGATTTCAGAAAAAAAAGAAGTATCTCTGAACAACAGGTTACAAAAAGAAACTTAAAGGAAGTGGTGGTACATGCTTTTAATCCCAGCATTCAGAGGCAGAGGCAGGAGATCTCTGAGTTTGAGGCCAGCCTCACATATAAAGTGAATTCTAAGGTGGCCAGGGCTACACAGAGAAAACATGTCTTTAAAAAAACAGAAACTTAAAACACCCATTATTGTTCCCCTTGTTGGCCAGATTCTATAAGAACAGCCTTATGTAGTTCCCAATACAGTAAAACTATTTTATTTCTTCTAATTCTTCTTTTTTCTCTGCATTATAAGCAGTATCTATTTTTAATAATGGATTTTATTAACAATTTCCTAAATATATACAGTGTATTTTGAACATACCACCCAATTTCCCCACTTCAAATCTACCCAACTTCAAATCGTTTTCTTTTTAATATTCCAAGGAATCCCCTAGTGCTATCCATGTGCACAAAACAAATAGGAGTAGGGCCAATCACTAGAACGTGGGAAGCCTACCAGTGGCTACATAACCAAGGCAATATGACTCTTTCTGTCCTTCCACTGCCAAAAGCTCTTCAACTAATTGTAGGAACTTATGAATTTTCCTTGATCTATCCTTGAATATTGACTGCCTTTTTCTTCTATGGGTCTTGTGCAGTGCACATAACTACATAGCCACTGTGAGTTCATAAGTGCAGTGGCTGTGCTATATCCAAAGGAGAGCATTACACAGTGCATCCCCTTTTTGTCAAACTCTTACATTCTTTCTTCCTTCTCTTTTGAGATATTCCCTGATCTTTGTAAAGGAATTGATATAGGTGTCCCACTTATGAGTGAACAGTAATGGTCTGTTATCCCGAGTTCTTTGGCCAGTTATGTGGTTTGCATTAACTGCCACTCACTAAAAAATAACTTTGTAGGACCAAGATTAAAGTATTATTGAACTATGGGCATAAACATAAATATTTGGAAGTTAGTTGACAATATGAACCTTTAGCAAGATAATAATAATAGGTTTCCCCTCTGGCTAAGACAGGGGTTCTTGACCAGTTTTACAGTACCAGTCATGAATTCTCTCCAGTGGATCCAATTACAAATTCAATCCAAAAATGGTTAGTTATCTCTATAACAATCATGTCACAGCTGGACAGTGGTGGCGCATGTCTTTAGTCCCAGCACTTGGGAGGCAGAGGCAGTGGATCTCTGTGAGTTTGAAGCCAGTCTGGGCTATAAGAGATAGTTCCAGGACTCCAGGACAAGTTTCAAAGTTACAGAGAAACCCTGTCTTGAAAACCAAAGGGAAAAAAATCATGTCACTATTATAACTAAATCCTTCCTGGAAAGTCAATATTAGAACATGAAGAATGCAATGCTGGCTAAGACAATTCTTCCCCAGTAGCCTGTATAGGACATTCTAGCACTGTGAAAGCTAGCCAGGGTAGTTTTCCAGTATGTTTATTGCTATTTTTTTTTATTTCCTACAAAGTGAGTGATGTCTTCAAAAACAGACTCTGATCATCCACCTTCTAGTTATGGTGGGAAATAGGGGGCACTACAATAGATTTTCTAGATTTAGGGAATCCTAGAGACTCTCTGACCAGTAACATATGGGGAAATATGCTATTCTTGGTATTGAGATTTTAATTTAATTACCTGTATCTTCTGGGATCAACATTTCATCCCTGTAGTGTATCTCAATTCAAATTCCTTTTTAACTATATTTTGTAAATAGTTTGTGAGCTAAAGGGTTTCCATAAGAACTTTTGTATCCTTAGTTTTGGAGAGCCCAACTACCACCACCTCATATCTGTTATTCTCTATTCCCATACCTACCTTTCACTCCCAGGATCCCACTTTTTACTTTATATCATTTGGATTCTACCATCCTCCCTTATTGTATTTCTAATTGACTTGTGAGATAATGGGTTTTCTATAGCTTTTCCATGCACCCTTCATTTTGGTGATTCATACCCAGACATCCTGTTTCTTACTATCTGATTAAATAGTTTCTTCCTGCTTAAATGTTTCTACCCACAGTATTTTCTAGCTCTGCTTTTCTTTTACCTATCTTCTATTCTCTGTCCCCCACTTAGTGTACCTCCACAACTGGCTGTTTTTTGGTTTCTTAACATCCACAGGTACTTTAAGCTAAGAAACAAAACCAAATTATTTGAAGAGAATATCCACAAATGGAACTATGCTTAATGTCTTTTTATAATTATATTTTTTTCTTTGGTAGTTTTAACATAATAAAATGAATAAATATTTGTATAAAGACAATGTCAAAGTTATTTATATAGTTTATCTTTTTTCTTATCAACAAAATGGCACAAATGTACTGCTAAGCATTTTTAGGAACCTCCATGGATTTCCATGTAAAGCCTTTCAACTAAAGAAGGAAGCTAAGATTTGTTTAAACTAGGATAATTTAAAAATTATCACATTAGATTGGCTGTGGTGGCACACAGCGTTAATCCCAGCACTCAGGAGTCAGAGGCAGGAGGATCTCTGTGAATTCAAGCCCAGCCTGGTATACAAGAGCTAGTTCCAGGACAGATGCTAAAAACAGAGAAAACTTTCCTTGAAAAACCAAAACCAAAAATAAACCAAAAAAAAAAAACCATACAAAAACAGAAAACAAAAGAACAAAATAAAAAATATCCAAATAACAGCAAAACACTTTAAATGCTTGTGCTTTAATATGACAAAAAAAATCAGCAATCCATTAAACTAATGGTTACATATAATAATTCTGTTTAGAATTCACTTTGTTGAGTTATAAAATATCTAGTGTAGATACTTGTGATAATTAATTAAATATTCAGTATTGTATTAAAATATCTGAGCTCAGTGTAGTAGCCAGCACAGCTTGGGAAAAATGTCTACTGCTATGACGTCAATTGAATCAACAAAGTTATCAGCTCTACAATCACCAGTCTTAGGATTCTCTAGAAACTTCAGATAATAAACAATAGTAATTTGTTGCAAGGAGGGTGGTTGCTTGTTCATCCTGGCCACCCAGCTAGCTTAGCCCCTAAATAACCACTCAAGAACTCTATTCATTGAATTACTGCTTAGCACATTAGCTCTAGTTTCTTATTGGCTAATTCTTACATCTTAATTTAACCCATTTCAATTAATCTGTGTATCGCCACATGGCAGTGGCTTACCAGGTAAAATTCCCAGCTTCTGTCTCTGGCAGATCCATGGCATATCTCTGACTCCTCCCTTCTTTCTCCCAGCATTTAGTTCTGTCTTCCCTGCCTACCTAAGTTCTGCCCTATCAAAAGGCCCAAAGCAGTTGATTAACTAATGAAAGCAACACAAAGACAGACTTCCTACAACAGTAATTAACTCAGAAAAATACAACTATTATTGCATACTCATAATTTACAGTAAATTTCAATTATGGGCTTATACAATATGGTATATTCATTTTCATACTCTAAAGTCTAATTTACTAATGATGGACTCAGGATCCATGAGTACACAAGCAAATATCATGTTCTGAGCTCTACTGTACTTTCAATCTGGGGTATCTCCCAAATATCCACATGTTGAAGTCTTGGTCCTTAACTTGGAGTACTAACAAGAGGAGCTGGGACATTTAAGAAGTAGAACCTACTAGGAATACATTAGATAATTATGGAGTGTGCTCTTGAAGAAAATGTTGGAACTCCATGATCTTCCTGTCTCTTCCACTTCTTAGCAGCCAATGAAGCCAACATATCCTTGCCTATCACTTGCTCCCTTTGTAGTGTGCTATGCCACTAAAGCCCAAAACAACAAGTAACCAAATATGGTCTGTGCCAAAATAAATATTTTTTTCTCTAATTCTATTTATTGTAGGTATTTGTCATAGGAACAGAACTCTAAAATGTATGCTCCCAAAAGGTAAGTAAAACTCTCATTAAATATTTCTGTTTTATTTGACAATTGAGTTTAATTTTTCTCTTGCTATCTGAGTGATGGGAAGTTACACACAACTAGTTATAACGAGAAATATACACAATAATCCTGTGACAAGTCATTACATTAATATGTTTAGGTGTGTTTTGCCACAGCAATTTCAAAATCCCTCCACAAACATTCATTCAATATCTTCTTACTTTTTCATGATACATATGCATGCATTTCTCATCAAATCCATGGCAATAACTAAGAAAATTTCCCTACAGGTAAACTTAAGACGTCAGTAAGAATTTTCTCTTTATTATTATTAACTAGTATATTTTCCTCTTTTATTATTAGTATTAATATATTGATATTATTATTAAGTAGCATATTTTTAATATTGGTTCTGCCATATTTGATGCTTGTAAATAATAAGATGAAGACTTTACAAAATGGTTTGGCATCTTATTGGCTTATGTTCTGACTAAATCTTGGTTGGTAGAATATCAGCCATTCCAAATTCAGTGAGAAATGGCAAAGCTTAGGGGAAAGTGCCAGCTGAAAACCAACCAACTATGGGCATCTAATGATCTGACAATTTTTCTATTATTAATTAAAAATTGGTTACTATAGCCATTTTACATAAAAACAAGTGTTATGATTGGAGATATTCTAAGGTGTGCCTAAAATTGTGGTATTCTACTTTTGTTTTTATAGAGCATTAAAACAATTATCTGGATAATTAAAAATGATATACTATCAAAGGGGAAAGATAGGAAGTAGGGAATGAAGACTCAAATTATCCATTTAAAAAATCATTAATTCTATGTGAACCCATGAAATGCTTTTCTATTTCCCCATGAAATGCTCCATTTAGATGACAAGACTCCAGAACAAATTTCAAAGTGATATGCCTAAGTGTTATTCAAATGGTTTATAAACAAATTACATATGTAAAAAGAGATGTA